>NC_066363.1:91959113-93284113 GCF_013377495.2 Cygnus atratus
AAATTATCAGTGTTAATCTATCTGAGCTGGGCTAAGAAAATCTTTCAAGCATAAGCAAAGGGAATTCTGCAAGGATCTTTATTTTACTAGAAAACACAGAAATGTCAAATGATAAAGGTGCTTTCATGAACAGACACAGTATCATGCTATTCTAAATAAAATTAGTTTTAGTTTAATAGTTTGTCAACATAGATGGAAGCTACATGTGTCCCTAATCTTAATTACCCATTCTCTCTGATTTCATTGTATTTAGAAAGACATTTTGTAGTTTGGAGGAGATTTTAATTAAATAAGACTAAATATACAGAGATTCTGTTATGTTTTCAAAAAGATATATGGCTTGGTGTCCTAAATGAGAGTTCTCTTTAGGTAATACTCAGTTCACTCAGCTCTAGAAACTTATTTTGCACGTTTTGCATGCATATTACCCTGTTCCTCGAAAACATAAACATTAAGGAGGGACTACAAGTTTGGGAAGAACAAGAAATTCAGATCTAGATGTATGCATGTACTCTTGTTTGTAGATATGCATATATACAAACATTCTTTGGAAAAAATATTTTAATAGGTTTTTACAGTTTATTTTTTACATCTAAGAAAGTATAGGGTTTGAGCCTTGTGGAACCCTGTTTTCTCTTCAGTGAACAAAGGTAACTGTGCACTCTGGGATGTTCTGTTCAGTGGGGAGTAAACCAATTTTCAGAACAGTAGCCTAGCTACAGCTGGGGACATTAAATGGGCAACAAAAAGAGGCAGAAAAAATAATTTCCCATTTAGTTCAAAATCTAATTTTTGAGAACAAAATCACAATACAAAAATACAAAAATACAAAAATACAAAAATGAAGACTTCCTAAATGCCAATTTGTGGGGAATCACAAACTCACAGAATGGTTGAGTTTGTAAGTGACTTCTGGAGGTCATCTGGTCCAACCCCTTTGCTCAAGCAGGGCCACCTAGAGCAGGCTGTCCAGGACCATGTCCAAAAGACTTTTGAATATCTCCAAGGGGGGAGACTCCACAGCTCCTCTGAGCGACCTGTGCCAGTGTTATGACACCCACACAATAGGGAAGTGTTTCCTGATGTTTAGACAGAACCTCCTATGTTCCAATTTGTGCCCATTGCCTCTAGTCCTGTCACTAGGAACCACTGAAAAGAGCATGGTTTTGTCTTCATTGCACCCTCCCTTCAGATATTTACAGACATTAATAAGATCCCCCCCCCGGGTATCCTCTCCTCCAGTCTGAACAGTCTCAGCTCTCTCAGCCTCTCCTCATAGGAGAGATGATCCAACCCGTTGATCATCTTGATAGCCCTCCATTGGACTCTTTCCAGTATGTGCATGTCTCTTTTGTAATGAGGGGCCAAGAAGTGGACACAATATCCCAGGTGTGGCCTTACCAGTGGATGGCTGCATTGCCCTCTGGTGAGTCAGCCGCTCCCCTCAGTTTCATGTTGTATGTGAATTTACTGAGGATGTATTCTGCCCCATTGTCCCGAACATTAATGAAGATACTAAACAAGACTGGACCCAGTACTTACCCCTGGGGTACTCTGATTGTTACTGGCCTCCAACTAGACTTTGCACCACTGACCACTACCCTCTGGGTCCGACTGTTAACCAGTTTTCAATCCATCTCACTGCTTGTCTAGCCCATACTTCAGCAGCTTCTCTACGAGGATCTTATGGGGGACGCTGCCAGAGGACATACTGAAGTTCAGGAAGACAATATGCACTTTTTCTCCACATCCATCAGGCTAGTGTTTTTATTATAAAAGTTTATCAGGTTGGTCAGACATGACTTCCACTTAAGAATCATAAAATCATAGAATCATAGAATGGTTGGAATCCATGTTGACTACTCCTTATGATTTTGTTCGCCTTCATGTACCTAGAAATGGTTTCCAGGAGTAGTTGTTCCATCACCTTCCCATGGACTGAGGTGAGGCCGATCAGCCTATAGTTCCCTGGATCCTTCTTCTTGCCCTTCTGGCAGATAGGAGTGACATTTGTTTTCCTCCAGTCTTTGGGCAGTTGTCCCAGTTGTAATGACTGAGCAAAGACTATAGAGAGTGGTTTCACAATCACACCTGCCAGTTCCCTTAGCACTAAGGGGTGCATCCCATCGGGGCCCACGGACTCATGCATGTCCAGTCTGCTCAAGTAATCCTTGACCTGATCCTCTCCCATCAAAGGTACATCTTCTTTGCTTCAGATTTTTGGTGTAGCCTGTGGGACCCAGGATTCCTGAGGGCCAGTCTTGCTGGTAAAAGAGGCAAAGAAGGCATTCAGCACCTTAGCCTTTTCATTGTCAATAATAAGCAAGAGATATTTGGACTACTTGCTTATGAGCACACATTTCACTTATTTGCTGAAAACTCATAGAATACAGCATGTAAATCAATTGACAACCTGGGAGCAAAAGGTCTTAAATTGTCATGCACAACTGTCCCAACAGAAAGGTCACAATATGGATATAGTGGACATGTTCTTCCTTCCATCAAAGCTCAGTGCAGAGTGAGCTTCAGCAGTACTCCTTAATAATGTGCAGGAGTAGAAATGAATTATCAGGGGGACTTTCCACTCTGACTGACAGATGTTTCAGTGAAAGCTACACTTCTGCCCTTAGAACTTGTAAGACTATCTATGAATATTTCCTCACCTGTAAGTGTGCTTGACCTGGGGGCATTGTGTACCACAGAAACTGCTTGATTATCAGCCTACTGGTGCCTAATTCAATTGAAATGATGGAGACTGATTTATATTTCTTATGTGGAAACAGAATCAAATATATAACTGTGTAAGTTATGTTCTAGACTTGATGCTTTAATAGGGACAATTTAGAAATGCTGAAAATAATTATGAGTCAAATCAGTTGAGAGAAAAATATAAACAGAAACATCTGAGAAATGATTGGAACTAATTCACATTGTACTTGAAATACACAATCCAGAAAAGTGGAAAAATATCTACACTAACTAAATAGAAACCTAGTAACGGAAAAAGCAGGCACAAAATTATATTTGCTATATATATATATGTATGCATATGTATTTTAAAAATGGAACAGAGGGAATATATCCATAATTACTCAAAATGTTCTGACTGTTGTTCATTGTTTTAAAATCTATATAAATACAGGGTAAATTCTCAATATAGTGCCCATAATAAGATTTTGACGAGAATACTCTTCTTTCACGTTTAATATTTATGAAATAAGCATTTACTTAGAGAAAGTAAGCCTTTAAGTGAAGCAGTGTGGTTCTATGACCAGAATTAAATGAATATAAATAATATGTTAGAAGTTAAGCATTATAGAAAATGTATAAAAGGAGAAAAAAGGAACGTGACAAAAAAAAAAAACTCCAGCCAGCAGAGTTAAAAACAATGCAAATGAGACTTTTAAGTAAACTAGGAACAAAAGAGATCCTGAAAACACTGTCAGTTCATTGCTTTTTAGATAGGAATTCTGTTCTCTTCTATCTGGTCTCAGCTCAGAATTAGACTGCGACAATGATGCTGTCTCAGTACAGAGGCAAGTGGTAGAAATCTTGTGCTTAATGCAGAAAAGGCCAAGGCAGTCTGTCAGAAATGTGCTTTTCCAGTGGTGTGATGGTACTGTTAAGCTCTGTGATGATGAGGGCAATGCAATAGTTCCCCCACTAGCAATACTTTGGTCACTGCTGCTTAACCTCTTCCTTAAGTGAGGTGTTTCTAAGCACATCCAGGTAACTTGTATTTCAGAAAAGGAGCTGACTTTTGTTGTCCAGAGCTTCCTACTGGGAGCTAGGTCTCAACCTTTTTTGTTTGTTTGTTTGTTTGTTTGTTTTGTTTGTTTGTTTTTGCTCTGTGGACCTCCTGTATGGAGAGGACTCTCTAAGTTCTTGCATTCCCACCTCACCTATAGCATGCCAGCCAGATTGCTGGAGAAGAGCTGCCTTGTTAGCCTTCCTGCAAAATGGTGGACAGGCAGAAACCTAGAAATTCAAAAAGAACTGATATGTAGACTACTAAGTGGCTGGCTCCTAAGCAACCCAATCTCTCACATGAATCTGGGAAAACAAACCAGAAAGGTTACTGTGGAGCAAGGAGTACAAGGGCCATATAGTCCTCAGCTGTTGTTCAAAGACTCATGAGTTGCCCCTGAGCCATGGATCTCTGGCCTTTCCATTTCCAAGAGGATTTCTTGATCTGTCATGGGTTGATTCCAGACTCAGAAGTGAATGCATTATAAATCCTATGAAAACAAACAAACAAACAAACAAAAAATATCTCTGCCAGATTGGTCCTGACATCAGCTAGAGGAAGAGATAGGCTGGAAGAATAATTCTAATGAGATGATTTAACCTTTTGCTTCTGTAATGAGGAAAAAGCAACAAGAACAAAAAAGGAAAACAGCATAGAGCTCAAAGGAGTTTTAGGTAGTGTGAGATAGAAGGAAACATCACATCTCCATGAGTGTGTTACTGCAGATGAGCAAATACAATGGGAATGGTATTGCAGTCCTACTGATACAAGCATCTAAAGATGTTCATGCATTCAGCCAACACCATTGTGATTATGTCAAGCTGGGCCTTGGGGTTAGCTGTTGAGGTCAGCATGACAGCCTCACTTGTGCAGGAGTAGCAAGGCCTTTAGAGCATGGCAGTAGAAACGGGAAGTCAGAGGGATTTCTGTAGGATCCACATCCGGAGGAAGGCACTGCCTAGAATTCCAGGAAGGAGACTTGGGAGCATGTCTCAGAGCCATCAGAGTGCCCATCATCACCTTGCACCTACCAACATGCTCTTCAGACCTACTCTCAGTCTTACAATAACAAAGTCTAGAGCTCTCGCTTCCATTTTGCTGGACAGTACACACACATAGGTAAAGCATAGAAGGACTCCTCTGCTAAGAATAGTTTGGCAGACACGAGAAAAATGGTTCTAAACCATCGTATATAACCATCACATCAACCATCATATGGAAGCCAAATATTGTTGATGTCCTGTCTGGTCCACAAACAGCACGAGACTTTTTAAAAATGGTTTGCCTAAAGACAGTCTATTCCTTCTCTTAAACAACACATAGCTGATTAGCTAACTATAGTCTTGCTTGGTTCCATATCAGAGTTTTCAATTCCTCAGCCAGTGCAGTGTCTACCTACACCCATCTATAGGCAACCTTTGATGAGATTTGGGAATGCTCAACACTTCTTCAAGTTCACTTCTTCCTTTTCTCAGGACTTCTTCTGAACACACACACATGATTGTCACACCACTGTGAATCCCAAAAGAGTGGTAAATTTCCAGCTCAGTACCTCACAACATGCCTGAACTAAAACCCGCAGCACGGTCTTCCAAAAATGGCACCATCCTAGCTTCACTTTGTGGCATACTTAATTCTCTTAATGCCCAGGGCATTTCAGCAATGTTGAACTGGAAAAAATCAATGCAGTTTTACACTGCATTGAAGGTCATGCCTGAAGGTCTTTTATTTAAAGTAGTCATAGACCCGTGTTTCCAAAAGTGAAGAGTGATTTTGAATGCTTCATTTGTACAGGTGCTCAATCAAAAAGGCTGTAAAAATCTTGTTTTCACCAAAAGTGCTGAGGGTCTGCATTCAGAAATTAACTCTAAATCAGAAAAGGAAAATGGTTTTAAAAAAAAAATAAAATGAAAAGAGGAAGGGGCAACAAGAACTTTGGGCACTGCCTCAATACTTTCCCTACACTAGAATTTTCTTCCATTTAAAAAAAAAAATGAATTTTTAATAAATACATAAAATCTCTCTCTCTCTTTTTTTTTTCTTTGTCTGTCTTGGAATATGCTGTTTGAACAGTTACATGCATTTAAAACTATTTACTTTAAATTGTGATTCTCATTACAAATGTAGTTGTAATTATGGCAGTTGGGAGTGACAAACAACAGGAGACCATCCATCAGGCTAATTTATCTCCATATCTGTATCAGTATAAATCCACTCCCTGTACTTTTACACTAGTGGCGATAATACAGTATTTACAGTGTTATATGTTTGCCAGATGCATGTTAATTAAGAGAATGGAGATTTAAATGTCTTTGCCCGGTTTCTTCATTCAACTGTCTTGAGAAATACTCAAAAGTAATTTCCATTAAATGCTGTGCTATTTACTGGTGAGGACAGAAACGGTCATTAGTGACTCCCTGTTGCTGAATGCAGCTCTCCACTTGTTCATCATAATTCTTGGGGAAGGTGTGCTTTAAAGTACGAAAAGAATGGAAAAAGGAACTCTTTGGATCATTGTTCCAAACCTGCTGTCTTGTCACAAACGCCAGCATAGACTGACATTTATTTTTAAGCTTAGGATGTGAGTTTTTACAGCTGAAGCAAAATCCATAAGGGAGCAACAAGAACGCATTTTCTAACAGAAATTTCAGGAAAAGAACAGTCAAGGGTCCAGCTAATTTGGTTTTCTCTTAAGAACCTAGGCATATATTTTCAACATCTTAAACCAGGAAAAGTTTCTGGAAGATTTTTTTTATATCTTTTCTGTTTCCTTCTTTGTGTCAGGACAAGATACAGAACTGTTTGGAACAGGATAAGTGTGGTACCCCCCAAGATTAAACATACAGAAAGGACTAGCTGCTTACTCAAGACCTGTGCCGTCCTATGCTGTTTAAAAAAGCTTGGGGCAAAGGGAACCAACGTGCTCATTAAAGTAAGCTGCCAGCACCTTAGCATCCCTAGGGTTGAATTTATTTAGCAAATCATTTTAAACTAACCTTGGCTGGTAGGTCTTCCTGGATCATATTTTCACATGGATAAACTATTCTTGAACAGTTTATCTGTTCTGTAGGACAAAAAAATAGTCTTTTCTTTAACAGCAGATGAGTGTTGTACATGTTCTTGTCCCACCTAGCTATTGTACAACAAGAATACTTATTGTGGAAGTTGGGAGAAAATGTCACTTCCCATTTATTTTATAGTCCTCATATTTTTCTCTCACAGTATCTCAAGGCTGTAGTAGAATACAGTCTTCTTTGCCATAAACATTGTGATAAAAGAGCAGTAAGTTTATTCCTTTTCTATGGTATTTTTTACTTTCCCCACAGTGTTCTGTGACAAGCCTTGTCATGCTGGGAAATAACTACAGGATGTTTTTCTGGGGGAATTCAGCCCTACTTAAGACATACGATGTGAATACACACAAGGCAGCAGTTTTCAGATATAGTTACTAATGGGCTCAAAACCTTCAATAAATCGATCCATGGAAATGAGTGGTATGGTAAAAAAGTGATACAAGCCATTTCCATGAATCACTGCACTTTTGGCAAATTCATCTTCTTAGTCATTAGAGAGAGCTGTCTCTTTTAGGCAGACTGTCTTGCAAAGGTACCAAATGATCTTTCCTGCCATGCAAAATTCCCTGTTAGTCTTTTAAATAGACTCCCCTCTCCAAAAGAGCATATGAAATATTCCTTTAAATATAAACCCCAAACCTACCCATAAATTGGTGCTAACATGTATATGAAAGATTTTCTACAGAACTGTATAATGCCAGAAGCACTGTTCTTTTTCATAAAAATCTTAATGAAGCTTAAAATGGCAACTTCTAACATCATTACTTAGACATATAGCACACTGTGTGTGTTTTTTTTTAATAAATATGCTCAATGATTGCTTTAATTATATACAAAAAAAGTATATAGGTATAAATGCACATCAAGCAAATAAAGGGATATTATCTAAGCAAATTAAATTCTATCACATAGGAAAGTTCTATTAAAACAGGAATGAGGTCCTGTGCTAAGTCTCTGAATTTTGACTGCACTGAGATCAGGAGAACCACAGAGGTTTATGACTCGTAAGAAAGCTGTCATATGCACAAAGAAATTTTCTTATATTCCAAAAAAGCGGTTACTCTCTTCAGGAATGTTTGTTCTCTTTCCAATTTGGGGGCATTTTGGTGATTTCTCATAATTTTAGGTAAGGAGGTACTGGCCATGAGTTACATCCTAGCAAAAATTAGAGGAAAATTTCATTTTACACACACACACTTTTTTGACCACCAGGGAGACTTGTGATTTGCAATATTAAAGGAAATGTATAGTCTTTGCAAATACAGGGTCTTAGTTACTTCCTTTCTTCAAGGAATTATAATGTAGTAAATCATACACCAATGAAGTTTTATTAAATATTTATCACAAAGATTTACCAGCCTTATTAGTTTACCTCTGTCAGCAGTGGGGCTTTCACAGAATGGAATGTGATTTCTATTTTCCACTTCTCAGCCTTTGACTACAGTGCATTAAGACAAAACACTGATTTATTTCTCCAGATGTGCTTTTCTTTCTCTGAGCATTATTTTCTTCCTGGTTTGGTTTAATTTTACACTTGACTGAGGTGCATAGACTGAAGGAACTGAGGTAGTTTGGGGAAAATATATAGGTGGGTTACAAAGTGCTTGAATTGTCATTTTGAAAAACATTTGCAGTCATAAAATAATTAGCTGGAGTCTGAATAAAATTTATTAAAAAAAAAAAATCATAGCAGTGGCATGGAAAGGGTGGAAGAAGCACTTAACCCAGCTTATAAGTGATGTACTCTGGAGATGTGTGCTCCATGTCTACCTTGACCTCATGGTTTCTCACTCATGTAATCCCAACGTGACGAGACAAAACCATTGGGGAAGAAATTAGGAACAGAAATATTGTTTTGGTTAAAGCTGACTCTTTCTTTCATTGTCTACTTCACCAGTTTCCTAAGCATTGTCACTTTATATAACCACACTCCATTGTGGTTGTCTCCTCCACAGGAACCTTCTCTTACTAACTTTTGAACACACTGACCAGTAACAATCAAATCTGACAGAAATATAGATGTCTTGGAGACAATGTTTGTGCAAGCCTCATATAACTACAGAAAACAAAACCCCAAGGGACAGATATAGAATCACAGAATGTTTGAGGTTGGAGGTCATCTTTGGAGGTCGTCTATTCAAAGACCCCAGCTCAAGCAGGGCCACCCAAAACATCTCCAGAGATGAAGCCCTCTGGGCAACCTGTTTCAGTGTTCAACAACACTCACATTATATATATATATATATATATATATATATATATAATCTGATGTACAGGTAGATTTCCATATGTTTTAATTTATACCCATTGCATTTTGTCCTGGAGCAAGACAAGAGGACCTTGAAGTCAGTGCGACCTCACCCTCCATTCAGCAGTGAGAATCCAAGTGGGAAAAAGAGCTTTTAAAAATGCTTCAAGTTTCAAGTATCCTAACAATGAAGTGAGAATCAGAACTGGAATTTGGATCATCTTTATTATGCAGATAGGAAATTTGTTATTTTAGTTCAATATCCTAGGTATATACTTCTCTAAGCAGTGAGAGACATGCTTTCTGCCTTGATCTGTCTGTCTACCTCAAACAGCCTAACAAGATTTCAGGCTTTTTTTTTTTTTTTCAAAGCAGCAGTGCAAGTTTCCTAGGCACTTCTGGCATTTTCTAAATGAAATCTGCACGTAATTATTAACTGATGCCATTCTTGAAGTTACTGACATGAAGGAAATATCAAGGTCCCAACCCTTGCATATGTTGTGCTTCCTACAACACCATGTCCTACTGCTTTTGTTTGCTACGAATAACTGATAACATTGCTATGAATAACTGATAACATAACATTGATGCATAGGCTGTGTCTTCCAGCGACTTGCGTCAACATTGTATGATGTCATATATTCCATCAACATTATGTCAACTCTTATAATGTTGACGACAAGACTGGCTGAGTACAGGCAGGTTGCAGGATGAACCTGCTGAGTTTCCACTGATCCATCAGTTACTGGAAGTCCTGTGGCTTGCATCCCTCCTGTGTACAGGTCACTGCCTGAGGAATGTCTGCTCTCTCCTGATTTGAGACTGTAGCATGTTTTCCAAATCAATTTCCTACTCCCATATTTGCTTAGGTATCAACTCCATCCTTTGGCAGCAATATAGGATGGAAGATTTAGATTAAATCTAGGTAACGGATATCCATATGCATCTTCAGTCCCATCTTGCTATGGTTCTGACTTAGACTCCTTATGTGGTAGCCATAGATTTGCAGCTTGGTTTCAGATTGCATGAAAAAATATTTCGTGCTGTTTTGTACTCTTCATATATTTTGTTGTGTCAGTATTTATGCAGCCTTATTCATGATTAATGCATATGATCATAATATACCTGGAAAACAGCATTAAAAGTTGTAAACAGCATTAATTCTGTAAAAGAAAACAATGACTCTCTGAATAAGGAGGTCTGTCTTCACCAAGGCCTTGTGCCATTGAATATAGTTTGAAGTAGCTGTAAACATTCCCTCTTTTCAAGGTCTGCCATCCTTCTGGAAGTCAGAGTAAGTATGGGATGGATGTGCAGGAAGGGAGAATCAGCCCTGAGGGCATCCATGCCCCCAGAGAGGCCTCCAGGTAGAGGTACTGATGCAGAGGTGCCAGAAGCTGCAAAAGCTTCCATTGCAACAACCCTGCTCACCTCCTGGCCTTGATCTGTACTTCCCAATGCCCAGCCCCATGCTACCTCCTTAAACCTCGTACTTGCCAAAGTAGGGACATCCTTACTCCAACTTCATGCATTATCCAGTGACTCCCAAGCCTATGCCAAAGAACACCAGCCCATAACAAACCAACTCAGTCAACAACAACAACAACAAAACAAAACAAAACAGAAAAAAAAAAAAGAAAAAAAAAAGAAAAAAGAAAGAAGAAGAAGAAAGCAAAAAAGAAGTCTAGTCTCCTGCTGTACAAAACATTACGGGGCATCCGGGATACCTTGCTCAGAACTAGCCTGAGTTTTGCTTGGGGGAATCAGCACTTTTTAATACAAGGAAGGCATATTAAGTTTGCCTTGTACTATTAAAATCTGTATCTTCACCAACTCCTTTACCCCCACACTCAGAAAACAAATTCACTTAGTGGGGTAATTCTCCTTCCCTAAGCCTTGAATTTCATTTCTTTACATTACACTATCTATGGCTTTTCTTTCAGTTTGGAAGTAATCATTTCTGACAGCTCATTAATTGGTCTCCTATATTGCAGTTAGGAATAAGAAGTGTCCCATTTGCTTTCAGCTTGTGCAGCTCTTGTGGTGTTTATTTGTGAACTCTGTCTTTGAGCTTTTCATGCCTTTCTGGCTAAACCCTCCATTCCTTTAATGTTTTGAATTTTCTGTCATGTCCAGACTGTACACCATCCACAAGCTAAAAGCTTGTATTACATTACTTCTTTTCCTCAGTAAATTCTATTTGCTTTAATCATAGCTTAATTCTGTGTCTCCTCTTTTCAAGATCTGTTCCCTTATCCAAGACACAGGTATTCAGAATTGCAAGCCCAGCTCTTCAGTCTTAAATCAGTCAAAAAGTCCTCCCTGTTTTTCTCTCCTTTCTGTAATCTCCAAAAAAATGTGTCTCTATATAAATGTGTTCATTTTCAGATGGAACACAATACTCCTCAGATTTCTGCAACGCAGTTTCATAGTCAGCCTCCTGATTGAGGTATCTGACGGAGATATCTGAAAACTATGAAAAATATTTGCTGCTTCAGAGTCTGCTATTATCAGAAACAGATACCTTCAGAAACAGAAACCTTTACCTCTCTCCTTCCTTACAGCCCCTACTCACAGATCTGGAGTGAAGTGCTGTTCTCCAGAGTTACACTACTGGTGGGCATTTTTAAATTCTCTTTTATCTCTGGCACCTTGTACGGTCAATCAATCACTCTGAGCCAAGCATTTTAACAAAGAAATTTTTCTTTCCACATCCAAGTTCGAACAGATCAGCACATCATATTATAGGTTTCTGCATAAAACAATAACCAGTTGTCCAATTCATAGCAGAAACTTCTAAGGCTCCCTACAATCTCTGTAATATCACAGCTGCTGCATTTTTATTACTTTATTCTAAAACTGTTCTGAGTCAGTCTCTATGCTGTTTGGTGGTGAAGATGGGTTGTTTTGTTTTTTGAAGTGGTAAAAGCATTTCAGCTCAAATACTATTCTTTCCATTGATACTATTAATAAATTTCCCATGGGAAATGGAAAGGAACTGAAATTTCTCAGAAAAAAAAAAGAGTCTTAAGAAAACTTTCAAATCAATTTTTTTTACCATTGTCTTTTTCTTTTTTTTCCCTTCTCTGTAATAGCTTTCATGTAAATATTCAGAAACTCTGCTAAGGGCTAGTCCAGATAAGAAATTGTCACTCTGCGCAATCCAAATCTGAGGTGTTGCATGTTCAGGGGAGTTTTTGATGTTTTCCCACCACTAAATTTCCCAAGGAAAGGTGACAGCTAATATCTCCTGTTTATTACCTGACACAGAGCAATGGGAAATATACCACCATGCCATAGAAGGGCAATTTAATTTTCACAGTCTAATCTAATTTGGTAGGCGGAAGGTTGATTATGGTTTATTTGTGTCTGTGGTGATTTTGAAGTGTTGGGTTCATCATCATCAAGGAAGGAGCACATTCTTTTTGTGAATAACTTGAATCTTCCTCTTATATTTTTGCTTCAACCAACAATGAAAATCATTTTTGTTTTCCACCTGACATATCACATTCCATCAATATTTCAGGAGACTTTCCATCCTGAAGCAGGGGGAACCCTGCTTACCATCTCTGAATACAGGTGTTAAAATCTCAAAGGGCAGACCGAGCCTCAGTAGCCTTAGCACAATCTAAGGTAAGTGGAGTAAGAGCCATCCTATCCTATCCTATCCAGAAGTCTGCACAAGAGCACTGGGTCAATGCACATAAACAAAGCATTCACTTGCCCATGAGTGCCCGTCATCATTAGATGCCAAATTGCCACAGAAGTAGGGAAGTGCCCCTCACTGACCCCTACTCTGCAGCAATTCCTCCCCATCAGAGGTTGTTACAGTTAGTGATCTGCAGGTGCAAAAGGTCATAAGAGAAGGCTCCATCTCATCAGATGGAAAATGCTCAGGCCATGCATTTAAGCCCTTCCCATGAACCCAGCTGAACACTCCTGAAGCAAATTAAAGAGTGCTTACTGCTGCTGGTGGTTCCCGTTCCCACTCCAGGACTAGGAGAGGCCACCAGCTTAGGGCCACAGAGGAACAAGTCTGGGACATAGTTTGAAGTGTGTATTTGTGTGAGTAAGTCTCTTGGAATCACTCCTAAATGAGCCAGGGCAGACCCTGTCTCAAAGGGCACTCTGGACTTTTGGATAGTCTACCCATAGGCACATTTGCACTGACGAGTCACAGGTGAAAATAATTTGTATTGAATGCCAGCAAAAGCCTTCTGAAGAAGGTCAGATTGGTGGATAAAGGTACTGGTGGAATGGGACTCAGGATGGAAAGTCTCCTGAAATATTGATGGAATGTGATATGTCAGGTGGAAAACAAAAATGATTTTCATTGTTGGTTGAAGCAAAAATATAAGAGGAAGATTCAAGTTATTCACAAAAAGAATGTGCTCCTTCCTTGATGATATAATCAAATAAGATAAATACACACACTAATTCTAACCATTTGGTAAATTCACCATGTATTCAATATTCAACGATTTCAAATAATAACTATATTTTATTATTAAAATCAGAGTAACTTGAGTATGTGTCTCACATTTCCATACTAAAGGACTACGTCCTGTCAGTTCCTGTTATCACACACCAGAAATAGCAACACACCTTCTTCATGTCAGTTTAAAAATAAAAATGCATGTTTTCCTGACAACCTTTAGATGAGACATGATTTAAACTTCTTAGGTTGATTCCAGAAATCTGGTGCTTGATGCATTATTCTCCTGAAAGGAGAAATTCATTAAGGTAACTTAGATTATCAAATCTGTCAGATCACGCATGAATTAGAATATAGTAAATTAAATTATGGATCAAATATGTAAGCATGAGGGTAAGTTAGACTTAATACAGTGGAGTTTAACCCTGATTAATACACATCGTTATCTTTTTCCAAATATAGTCAGAAAGAACTGCCCATGCAGTGGACATGATACAAGTATGTAACCATCAAGTAATATGTATGCTCCATTCAGATATTTTATTCTGTTTTGTGTTTTCACTTCACTCGTCCCTCTAAGTAAAATTTTGGTTGACAATGTGTTAAGTTACTTTGAAAGTAGGATGTGAAATCCAGTGTGAAATAAATCTGCAATAAGGGATAGGAATTATTTGTTCTGCATAAACTAGTTCATAAGATTTCTGTTTTCCTAATTCCTGTTTATTAATTGGATTTAGATCATGAAATACTAAAAAGAGGCATTGATTTATTAAGATGCTCTCATGTGTTTTAACACAGGATAATAAGAACTTCTGTTTATCCTAATATGTAATTCTGAATGTGGAAGTATAAAATGTTGCATTTGATTCTCATTTTATAAGATTGCTCATTAGTCCGAGCTTGACGAGGTCAATGAGAATTATGCCCAAATCAGTGATTAGGAAGCCAGAGAAAAGTGGCAGAGAGAAAATCTGAGTTGACAGAAAAACATTGAAAGACCTGATGATGGAAGGGTTGAAAGTGCATAAAATGGGAAGCGGCATTATTAAGCAGAAAGCAGCATTTTAAACAGTTTTTTTACATGGGTTGAGAAATTGCTAGAGATAATTAGCCATGATCTAGGTTTTCCTGATGTAGAATCACATTCATGTTACTGCAGGCAAGTTCAAAGTCTGGTCAGCTCTAGTCAGTAGCCCCTTCCTTATAAACAGTGAGCAAAACCCAGACCTATGCAAAGAAAGAGCTAAAACTAGTCAACTATAGATCTAATCCTGGTTTGCCTATACAAAGTTCTTGCCACATTTCAGGACACATAAGTTGAAAAACAGAAGGTAGAAAGGCATAAAGAATAGATTTTTATGAAACAAAACCTACAGACAGTAGACCCTTACACCAAAAGGAAAAGAAGAAAAAACAGAAGAAATTAAAACAGCTTGAAAGAAGAGAAGCAAAGAAATGGAGCATAACAACTTTGTCAAAACCATATTTTCCTTTTTTTTTTTTTTTTTTTTTTGGCACAACAGAAGTGGCAAAGCTTAAGATGCCCCCAAAATAGGTATTAAAAAAATGCACATACTTCAGCTTTATCCCTAATATCTATAAAAGCAGTGCTTTTTGTAACTATATTACTCTAATTGAAACAGTGTTTTTCTTTCTAACATTTTTTCTTTGCTCTATTTCTCCTTCCCTTTCTCATACCTCCCATGCTGCTTATTGAATAATTTTTCTCTGGTTTGTAACAGCTTCTTTTTTTAAAAAAATAAATAAAGTTCCAGACTAGCTTCTTGTGACACAGCTGGCTTGTATTTTTCTTATCACCTGCTTCCAACATAAACACACACAATTAAACAGGCACAAATGTTTCTTTCTCAACTCTTCTTCATCATATAAGTATTCCCACGTCTTGGCTCTGAGTGCGTTAATAAGCCTTACTGGCCCAACAAGCCTCACCTGGAGCCTCCATCCACGCCATTGTCAATATGCACAGAGTGTTTTTAAAACTCAGACCAACAACCTTATTTGCTTTCTTGGCTGTGCTGTAGGAATGCCACTCTCTAGCTCAGCTACAGGTATACCTGACCACGGAGGGTCCTGATCATGGATGGTCCAGCTTGATCTTAGAGCTATCCTGTCATGATGGACCTGCCTAGCACTCACTGGACTTCATCCTGTCCCTGACTGCAGATTGATTTCCCAGCTTGATCTCAGACCTGCCTTGTCTCAGTAAACTTGCTTCATGGTCAGGACCTATGAGTGAACCTGATTTATAGGCCTGCCTTGTCCACCTCAACTGGGTGCTCTGTGATGGGTTATCCGTATGAGTTCCTTGCTACCTGCCCTTAAGGAAACAGCTGGTCCTTGCTGTTCCATGATGCCTGTTCTGGTGAGTTCTGTGGTATTTCTTACCATTTCCAAAACCTAGCTTTGTCCTAGAAGTTATGGAAATGCTTATGTAAGTAAGTATATATTTATTCTTTTCTGAATAATTACCATCCTTGAGATGCAAAGAATTAAAAAGCTCAACTGAATTGAAACAAACTCCCCCTGCATCCTTAAGAAAGTCCTCCTGATAGCTTTTTACAGACAGTGTCAGAATGTGGGAAACCCTGTTGTTTTTTCACAACTGTTGGAAACAAAGAAAGCAAGACTGAAAAGAGAAAGCTTGTGTAACTATGAGTGATGCAAGAGTCTTCTATATTTTGTTGTTATACTTTATTGGCTTGATCCTGCAAATGGTGTCTTGCAGCATCTCCTATGAGCTACTGTACGTGTCTTTCACAGCTGAGCAATCCTATTCTTATTGTCCACAACATGTTTGCTGTAAGTACTTGAGATGACTTGTAATTTCTAGCCCACTGTATATGATGGGAAAGACAGACTTGACAAATGAAGAGTGAGGTTAGACTTTTTCCTGACAAATGAAGAACATAGACTGACAGCCAAATGAGAAATCCATTCTAGCCTCCTCTTAAAATGGATGAACCTGTCAGTAATCTTCTTGGTCAGATAAGAATTACCAGTAAGTCTGAACAGATAGCCTACTGAAGTTTAATAAATAAACTAATAGTAAGGGGGAAGAGCTAGAGTCATTCTGATGTATGGGAAAGAGTTTGTAGAGGTCAGCGTTTTGTATGGTGCCAAAATAAGAAGTGCACTTGCTTATTGAAATGCAACCTTAACTTCAGAAATTAGTGAGGCCAAATGTCATTTTGAGAACTTGACTGTTTTCTGAAAGAGGTACATTCAGTGGTGGGAGACAAGTCACTTGGCACAACTTTTGGCAAGTTTGTGAGGTAGCTGTTGAAACACAGAAAGTGAACAAAACTGAAGTAACGTGGCTGTCACAAAGGTCTATTTGTCCTGACCTGCATGACATCCTTGGAAGGTTGCAAAGAAAAGGCTGATAGGGTTATTCAATAGTACAAAGCAATTAACTAGGGGGAGGGGAATAAATTGACAGCTAATTGCTGTCATCCAGAGATGCATATTTACCAATTTATCCCAGAAAGGACAGATAACTGAAATAGCTACAGTATAAATGAATGTTGATAAAGTTAGCTCTGACATCCCCCAATAAAACCCCCTTTCAAGCCAAGGTATCACAAGTAATCCTTAATACTCTGAGCAGTTTCAGTAGGTGGTAGGGCTGTGCCTCTGAAGGGGTGATCACAGCTGGCATTTCCTCTGATAGAGAGTAGAAACTTTCATGTTAATCAGGAACTTTGAATAAGAGCTAATTTTCTGCTGAAGGAGAAGGGATTTCCCTCCATAACTCCATCAGTTGTCTGCCTGGTTTCCAGCTCAGCTGCTCTGCCTCAGCCTGGAACAAAAGATTTGCTCACGAGTGCAAATGAATTAACATAAACCAGGCTAATAGAGTTGGTATGTAAAACTGTTTCCAGATCTACCATAATGCTGATAATTTTAGAGGAAAAATATGATGATGCATGTCATATTTCTATTAATATTTAGTTAGCTATTTAAAATTCCCTTCAGTTGCATCAAATTGCAATCAAATAACAAAACTCATTCAACATCACACAGTATTAAGGCTGTATAGCATTTAGCTATGTAGGCTAGTATAATGGTATATTTTAAAGAAGCCCTTGATAAGAATTGGCAAAACACACAACAATATTAACAAAAGTATTGATATATGTAGGACCATCAGACAACTCAGGTTGGTCATCTATTCCAAAGTGTTTCATTTTAATATTGTTTGACATTTTTTTCAATTCAAAAGGCTGTTCTAACATTTATTTCCCAGTTACAGTTTTGGAATTGTAACATCATATACTTGTGGAACACCTCCTTTTGCAAGTAAATTGTACTATTAAAAATCCATAGAGCATATGTTTCTATTGCATTTGTACAGTAGAAAATAGTTATATGGCTACACTCCTTACCCAGCAATAGGTAACCAGGAGATCATTTTTTAAAAGGCACAATATAAAGCGTATCTGTGATCTCTAGGGATTTCTCAAACATCTTCAAGTACAATTTATTGTTTGGACACTACTATAAATTTGAGAGTCTATATTAAGTGGATATTCTGACAGATTTTGTGGAAAGTTCCCCAAAATGTCTGATCTGTGAAGTTGTGAGTGGACACCCAGCACACCTGGTTGCGACTCACAGACTTAACCATTGTCAGCTGAAACAGATGAGTCTTTATTTCAATTTGTGTAAGATGATACTATTAGAAAAATCTGATTATTGGCCTGAATTAACTTCTACAGATATCTGAGTTGGGTTAAAAGGCAAGCAAGTTGTTCACTGGCTGAGTCTACCCTGCAGCTGTGGCAGCAATTTTAGACATGACTGGCTGACAAGGGTTCATAGTGACCCGGTTCATACCTCTCAGCAGCCTAAGGACATGAATTTTTTATGCCTACCTCAAAGATTATTTTGCTGCACTGCCAGTGTCCATGATCTGGCATGCTTTGTAATGAACTAAAGACAAAGTATGTCTTCCTCTGAATCGCCTGAGTGAAAATCAGAGGAAAGTTTCCCAGCGTTAGCTATTTGCAACAGCACTTACACAGTTAAGCAATATAACGACCTGTGAGGAGTGATTTTTTTTTTTTGTCAGTTTAGATGCTTTGTCTAGTTCTCTCAACCTTTCCAACTACCTTTGGATTTTGAGCAATTTAGACAATTACCTATATGTATGTATACTGGCTTTTGGAAAAGGGATGTGTAAGAGAGCTCTTTATATAATTTTAAAAAATCTGATTTTAACCCTTGTTGTGATTTCCAACAATTTAAATGCAAGTTCAGGCTGTAAAATTGACTATTTCCCAGCATGCAAATGACTTGAGTGTCAAGTTATGCTTGTAAATCAGACATCAAATATGCATATCCTGTGACATGGCAACTGGAATGTACATTTAAAAAAAAAATGCTGGTATTGAAGCATTTTGTGGTTAGGTGTTGCTGAATACCACCAGTGTATGTGTTTTTCATAATCCAAAGGTAAAGCCATTCATCAAAGGTTGTGGGTTTTTGCTTGTTTTTGTTTTATTTTGTTTTTCCTGGAGAAGTGGAAATAAAAATAATAGGCCTGTGCAGCTTTGAAGTCAATAGGGCCACAGAGTTATAATCGACAGTAAAAGCCATGCTGATATTGCTGGGCACAGAGTGGCTCTGAGAATTGGTAATGGCCAGAGCTTCGCACTGTGTGCTGGATGGACCTGTATTTTACAGTAAACTGGGACTTCTGCAGTGGTGCAAAATGATCAAGGAAGCGTTCATAAGTATTAGAAGCCAGTGAGAACTCATGTAAATACATGTTAACTGAGATGCAGTTTTTTGAAATTGAACTGAAATAAAAGAAAATATTTAATAACATAATGTATAAAACATTACCCCCCCTTTAATGTATAAAACATTTCCTCAACTTACTTATTGCAGAAATCAAGGCTCCAAGCAGCACAGTTTATTGCCAGTCTCTTTGCTTCCCCTTTGAGTGGCCATGCATCATTTTGTATATATTTGATGTTAAAAAAAAGAAACGTAATCCAAGTCCTGTAAACTCTTGGGTTTAGTCATTATATGGCAGAACAATTTGGTTCAGGGAAGACACAGGCAAGCTGAGCCTGCACTGAGACAGAAGAGATCATCTTCCTCTGGCTCCCATGAGAAGCTCAGAGCGGCACTCAAGGAACCGCTTCCTCTTTTTTTATTTCTACTTCATATGAGAGATTTGGAAAGCTCATTATTCCTCCAGTACCTCTGCTGTAACTGTAGGAAACACCTCTTTCTTTTGGAGGAGGAAAGAGGGTTGAAATACAGAATAATGGAGCTGTTGTTTGGTTCCCAGTAAGCCTTTTTCTATTTAATGAATGTTTAATTTAGAAAAGATGCTCCAGTTCTGGCCAATGTTGGGGTTCAAAGTATTTGACCTGCTTCTGTATTTCAGCTGATGGTTCCCAAGAGCTGCTGTGGGAGTGGTCCAGCAGTGCCTGCCAGGCCAGACCTTGTGTCTGAGCTCAGAGTGAAGCTGGGCACTCCCCATCCCATTCTGGGGCATGGTCCTCATGCAATGTGGCACAATACTGGCCAGTGTGGCCACTTGGTACCCACAGCCCACCCGTCAGCTCCCCATGTGCACAGCTGGCTCATGTGCTGTCCTCCCGGCCCCTATCGGGGATGATTTTAGCAGCAATCCTCTACCTCCTCAGCTCTTGCTCTGGGTGGCTTCATCTGCTGCCAGGTATCAACAAATGATGCTACTCTGAGCAAGTGTTTTTGCGATTTCCTTTCTTAGCGTCGGTTTACATACTGGAACGTGTCCTCCTACTATTTACTATATGCACTCCTGCTTATCTCAGTGTAACAGTGCTGTCGAAGCACAGCTTGAACACCAGTTGCAAGCTGTGGATCCAACAGCTTGGCCTGTGTTTGCTGTTCCCATTTATGGGACAGGGCCAATTCGAAATCACAAGTCATAAACAGACATGTTTACTTACAATTGTTAATAGCACTGTCGATAGAAAATACTGGTTTTTAAAAGCTCATTTATTTCTCTGCACTTGCTTTTTTTCTATTAGTCTCGGTTTAGATGAGAAAAGGTTTCGTGGAATCATTAAGGTTGGAAAAGACCTCCAAGATCTTCTGGTCTAACCATCACCCTACTGCCAATGTCAGCAACTAAACCATGTCCCTAAGTTTCCAAAGGTTTCACGTTTATCTGTTTGAAAGCAAGTTTTGCTGGATTTATTTTTAGTTGCAGAGGTATTTTTGGGGGGGTGACAGGTTTGATAAAGAGGTTCTGTTACCTCCAAACATTTGCTGGATTTTGTCGGTGGGTTAAGGGAATGGTGACCCTCTGAGACTCCTCATCAACAAAATGTTGTGAGCATCTTCCACGCGGACCAAGACCCATCACCGTGTGCTCCCCGAAAGCCATGGCACCCTATTAAAGCCGAGATTTCTTGCAGTTTGACTACTGTTAGGGACAGCCCAGCTCCCCACCCCCGCGCTGGTGCCTGATGCTCCCCGACCCCAAGCGCCCTCTCCAGCCGCCTCCGACTCTCATCCCCCACCCCCCGCCCAACTTTCGCGTCCCCGCTACCCCAAAGCGGGGTTGCTCGGGCAGCTCCTCCCGCACCCCAAACCCCTGCTGGCGGCGGGGGGCGCCCGCGGGCGGCGGCGGGAGCGCGGGCGCGGAGGCGGCCGGGGAGCGGCGGCGTGAACGCGGCTGCAGAGCCCCCCCCGGCCGGCAGCGGGGAGCAGGGAGCGGCAGCGCCGCAGCCTCCGGAGCCGGCCGAGGAGCGAGCCCCGGGAGAACCCCCCCGGGGACGGGGGGGGGACGGCACGGCGGCCACAGGGGGCCCCCCGCACGCTGCGCGGCCCCGCCGCTGCCGCTCGCTCGCCCCCGAAGAAGAGAAACCAAAGCGAGCGGCGGCACCGCCACACGCTCTCTCGCTCCCTCCTTCTCCTCCTCTTGGTGGTGGTGGTGTTTGGTTTTGGTTTTTTGATTTTTTTTTTCGATTTTTTATTTTTTTTCCGCGGGGATTCTCCGTTCTCCTCCCAGCCTGACTTGCACCTTCTTGATAATTTCTCTTCCCCCCCCTCCACCTCGTTTTTTTTTTTTAATACTCTTCTTCTCCCCGCTTCCGAACCCTGTGTCTGTGTGTTTCAATACTATCACAACCTCTGCTAAAAATAGATCTTTTTATATACCCTTCCTCCTCTCTGACCCCATCCAACACCCCTTGTTAAGGTGAGTTGTGTCTTTTCATCACTTTTTTCCTTGTGTGTTGTTGTTTTGTTTTGTTTGTTGCTTTTTTTGTTTGTTTTTTTTTTTTCCTCTCCCCCCTTTAGGGCAGGTTTTAGGGAGGAGGGGATGTGGAGGAGAGGATTTCACGGGGAGCCAGGCATGTTTGCAAAGCCTTATTTTCCCTTCTGCAGCCTCAGCATCGTTCCGGACTGCTCCTTTTTACCCCAAGGATGTAGCTGGCTGATGAAAGTGGGGAACTACTCTTCCTTAGCACTGCATGCTTGGAAGCCACAGCAACAGCAGGGGAAAAAAAAAAAAAAAAGCTGCTCTTTTTTTCCTTCGTCCCCCCCGCTCCCCCATTCCCTCCTCCTTTTCAGTGTTTGGTTTTCTTTCTTTCTTTCCTTATTTTTTTTTTTCTTTTGGTGTGTGTGTGTGAGCTTGATTTCTGTTTTTAAGCAATTCGCAGGGGACTTGCAAAGAATTGCATGTGATGTAGGGGGGAGTGAGTGTGCACGTGTGTCTGAGTGCGTGTGTGTGCATGTGTGTGGTTGTGAAGTGCATTTGTATTTCGTGTTTATGGGATGGGGAGTGATAAAGCTTCCACGCTGCCACTGTACATAGAGCGAGGAGCACGGCAGAGGCTGCTGATGGAGAAATTGGTCAAGGATGCAGGAAGAAAACATAGAGCTCTCGACAGAGTTCAGTCCCTTGTGCTCCAGGACATCTTTCTGTAGATCATCACTGGCACCTTCAAGGTGCTGGCTCCCATTCCTCTCCTGCCTTCTCGACAGGGGATTGCCTAGAGGGGAAACTTCAGGGCTCACGCAAATTGCTGGCGTTTCTATTCCTCCAGCAGCCCGAGACTGTGTTATTCCAGGGATAAGTGGGGAAAATAGGGTTGTGATCCAGAGCAAACAGATCGTTTGCCATCACGTATTAGCGTTCAGTACGAAAAAGAGAGATGAAGCATTATTACTCTGGCCAGACAGCAGAAGCTTTGCAGCCAGGTTTACTTTCCAATTCCAAAGTTGTTTTAGCCTGTTTCTCTTTCTTCAGCTGTTCAGCTAACTGTTCCTATTGACAACAGAAATGTGTTTCTACAGTAAAACAGTCTATTTGGAAGCTGCTGGGGAACAATTTATTATTCAGAGGCAATCAAGTAACTTATCTGCTTCATGGATTTCTCCCCAGTCTTTTAGTGTGCTTTCAGCTATGTATTTTACCGACGTGTCTGAAGTAGGGTAGTATAGATTTTAGTTGCATTTTAACAAGGAGTTAAGGCATAACTTGCAGGGCGCCATTTGCAAAGTGTCACTTAATATAAAGCAACATAACAGCCCCCTAGCTCTTTTTCATGGATTTTTCACATCTCCGTTGTTTGCTTCAAAACAAGCAGGTGATTTTTTTTTTTTATTATTATTATTTTTTAAGAACTTGGAGGGAAAGGTGGCTGCACAGTGATGTACAGTTAGGAACATTCAGAGCTCAAAAATATAACACGTCTGACTGTGAAACTTGAATTTGTTTAGGAAATCTAATGGATCTAAAGCACATGGAAGATCACTTTATGTGCATAGTTTTCTAACAGGTTGGATCATTTTTTGCATCTGAAAGTGTACAAATGAATTTAAAAGGTTGCTATTACCTGTGCTCGGAGACCCTAATACTGTATGGATACAGGAACATCTCAGTTGCCTGTCTAGTTAATGCAATTCAAATACAACCAATCTCTCCACATGCTTTATAGATGACGTTCAACAACAGTGAGCAGTCATGGAAGTAGTCTGGTGCTCTCAAGAATCATTTTATCATTCCTTTTTCTTCCAAGCCTAAATTAAAATATTTTACACAAGTTTGCTTTGGGATTTTCTTTCTGCTGGGGCTAGCTGATGTTGCGAAAGCAGGAAGCATGCTTCAAGTGAGTTTTGCTGTTCTTAATGCCTGGTAGCGGAGAGGGAAGAACACCTGATGTGCTTTGTACGTGATCCCTGAAGGTATGCAGGAGTGAGGAAAAAGATGAAAACCAGCACAGTACAGTAGCAGCTTAAATAAGTAAATAAGGCTGATGCATGTTAGCTTGTCAGCTGCTGTTCTGCTGAAACCTGACTACTGGCTAAGCACATTTTCTTGGTAAGCACTATGATGTGATAAAATCTTCTTCATTTGATGGAGTTTGCTGTTAGAATCACATGTGGCACAGGACATCTCTTGTTCTGATGATAAAAATCATGCCTCCTCGTTTTAATCTGGAGGAGGCTGAAATATCCACCACTCCTGCTGAAGTTACTGGCAGTTACTTGTGTTCAGAGTTGTCGGGATTTTTTACTTAAGCATAGAAGGATTTAGGATGTTTCTAAAGGATACAATTGCCAACAGATTTATAATGTGTCATTTTGTTTAGATTTTACCTTGGGTGCAAATAGTATGTTTATAGGTAAATGCTTTATTTTACTGCAGGAATGCTAAAATGTGTCAGTAGACAGACAACTTTTGCATGTGTTTTTTTTTTTCTTTTTTTTTCTCATGGGGTTCTTAAGAGAATTCCCTTGGTATTCGTTAGCTGTTTGTGAAAAAGCAGTGTTTGCTTCACAAGTGCATGCGCTGGGTTCCTTACGCTAGTTGATTAGCTGTTGACATTGGTGAAGGAATGGAATGTTTGTACCAAAAAAAAAAAAAAAAGATTAATGCATTTCTTTATCATAACAGCTGAAAGACAAGCACTTTCAGAGGGCTACAAAAATGCTCAAACAAAGGTTAATGTGGAGTTTGATCTGTTGGTTGTTCCTGGTGACGTGAGTGGCAGCACACCACCATTCAGGTTATTGTATCGTGTCCGTAACCTGTGATGAAACTTGCCTTTAATTTATGTTTTGAGGCTTGGATAAAACTTGCATTTATTCACCTCTGAAGCTTTTCTTGCTCTTGAAACACGCCCTATAAAGCTGTGAACTGCTATAAGCAAAGTCATGGGAAGGGAGTTCAGAAGTCGCTTTGACTTTGTAGAGCTTATTGCTATAAAAGTAAGGCGGGATTTGTCTCTATGAATTTGTTAGCCAACTGAAACAATTTCCTTTTCTTATGGTCCTTTATTATTCTGCAACATCACCCTAAAATACTTAGTCAAGGAGTTTTTATTGCGTGGATGTTGCTCTTCCACAGCTGAAGACCGTGTGTGCTTGGTGCTGTCCTAACCTACAACTACCCGTTAGTTTCAGTAGCAATTTATTGCAGGTCAAAATCGCTATTACATTCAGACATTTATTGAGGAAGCTATATTTATGTCAGGTTTTCTTAATTTTTTAACAAAGGGAATGAAAACCGATGTAGTGTTGTTTAGGACTTTGGGGGGCAGAGTGCTATGGTGTTATCTATATCCATGTAGACTACAATGGAAATATACATTAAAAAAGCAGTAGCATAATCCATATGAAATCAAATTAGTCCAATTTTCTCTGAAAACCCCACCATTTCCACCAGTTTTAAATGGTACTATGTCTGTTTTGATCTGCGTGTATATTTGTAATTTTAAAATGTTTAGATAAATGAGGCTACTTTATGCAAAGCTGACTTTTTATTTGTGTTTTTTCCGCTAGAAATACAATTTTCATAAGAAACTTATATATGTATATATATTTGTGCTGCACTTGCCTGCACACAGAAGAAAATTAGCGTTTTACTCCTGGGAACCATATGTAGCGGAAGCATCGAGTGGAGACCAGCACCACACGCAGTCACGTTCTCAGTCTTGGTGGATGTGGACGAGTGTCAGCGGTGACAAGTGCTGGTGCATGGCTGGGGATGGAAGAGGCTGGCTCTTAAGGCAGGCAGAGGATCTAACTTACTGGTGTTGGAGTGGCTGTGTGGTGCAGGGCTAATCTAGCAAGTCGCTTCCTCACCCTTAGCAGCAGTGAAACTCCTCTGTCTCAGTTTGCGTTCAGTGATCTGCTTGGTTTTTCCTCCGTATTACAGTAGATATGGAAGACTTAATTACAGGCTGGTAGTGCTACCACAGGTCTCTGGTGACAACTGTTTGTAGGAGGTCAGATGGAAAGTAATTGTGGAGAGGAGGCTACTGCAACAGTGTTTCTTCTTTGTATGTTATAATTTATGCCAGTTTTCCTTGTATTTGTATACAGCTATTGTACCCTACTTGCCTGTGTAGGCTGGAGGCTGCTTTGTGTGGAGAAAGTGTTTGCAGGAAGTGGGAAAATAATATTATTGTTCCCCTTTTGGGATAACAGAATGTAACAGCTCCTGCTACCCTGGTCCCAACCTGATGAAGGACAGCCACGGCATTGCTGGCAAAATGTTCCACGTGACTAAGAGCTTTCTTGCTCTTTCATGATGGGAGCCACATTTCTAAGCATAATCCAGAGGGAATGTTCTTTTCAGAATGAAACTGTGTTACTGAGTCCCCATGATCAGTCTTGCCTTGTTTGTGGCAGCCCAGTTAATTCCTGGATGAGGGGTAAGCTTAGTTCCTCCTGTTGGGGCCACAGCTGTAGCTCCATGCTGGCAGCTAAGTAGCTGTTCCAACAGTGCAGTGCTACCAGCAACAAAATATAAGCTTTTTTTTTATAGGGCAAAATACATAACACACTATTGATTTCTGCTAACGGACAATGCTTTTAACAGGACGCGTGAATCCAGGCATTTTGATTATGGATCTGTTTATCTTTCCACATCCATGACTTTCTCATCTATGTTGTAGATATAATACTAGATATTATTGTAGATATGTAGATATTAAATACTGCGGATAATTAATAGACTCTAAGGTAGCAAAATGCTTATCTTCTGTAAATGAAAGATAAAGTTCTTATTTTGTTCTTTCATTTGTTTTGGGGGCATGGTTGGTTTTTGACTACACAGTATTTGGTTAACATCTGTCTCTTAGTTTGCTTAAAAATAGTTTCAAAAAGGTTTATTATTAATTTTAATCAGTCTTTTTTGTGTGTTAAAAAGTTTAGTTTCATATTGAAGTTTTACAGTAGGCCGTTGAGGTATGATGAAAACTAAATCCTCTTAATGACTGGTTGTCAGCATGCTTTGATTAATGTAAATGACATATATAGTGACAAGGTCTTTTTCAAACTTACTGGCAACTTGCATACAACAATATCTTTTATAATGAGTCATTTGGGGCTCCCGTAGAGATTTTTCTTTTTGATTCACAGTGAAAGTAAAAAAGAATAAAAAAATAAATTAAAGCAGTTGGATTATTTGAGTTCCAGTATAATAAAACAGCCAGGACTGTATGGTTCCCTTATCAGTCATACCGTTGCCATCTTTTCAACTGGGTGAGTTCAGCATAAAACATATCTGCAAGCCAGCCATAGCAATTTGGGGCAACACCTTTAGTTCATGTTGGTTGCTTCAGTAATCCAAGTAGAAATACACCAATACTCAGTGATGACATGGTGAATAGCAAGGAGCATCAGCTGGGAAATAAATAGGGCCCTGAGGTGGGCTGAGAAAACCTCTGAGGAAAAGAGACAGAAAGTTTGACTTTCTAGAGCAGAAGTCAGCACGTGGCTGTGAAGTGTTTCCAAGCTTCACTGGACATTAAGTGCTGTACGTGACAAAATCGTAGCTACTCACTGGAACACAGAATCCTAATGAAATGTATCTCATCCAGCAGAAGCTGTAACGAGCAGAAAGAGAGAACTTTACAACTGTAATACTTGTGTTGCAAGTATTACAAGTATTCTTGTTTAAGAATGTGAATGGTCCCATTTGATGGACAGATACGTCCCATTTTAACTGTTACTTTTCAAAAGGTTTATACACCCTGAATTATATAATGAATAGGAGAGTAGATTTACAATAGAAAAACATGGAAATTCAAAGTTAGGGCTCCTCTTTCACTTAACCATTGCAGGGGCACGATCTGTGGCTTGGGAGTTCTTGTCACAGCCTCAACATCTCCTTAGGTGGCCTTCCATGTAGTCCTAAAATGGGATAGTGTAGTTAAGGCTGAATTCAGTAATTCCTGGGCATATGAAATTGTTCCTCAGTTTCAGTGCTTGCCTAAGTGCTCGTAGAACAGTGACAATAGGGAAAGTATGAAGTATCATCATTTATTATTATTTCAGGAAAGCTCATCTTGTAGGAGATGCTCATGTTCCAGGCACCCTGCATCACTAGACTAAAATTCCTTGGCAGTATCACTGGTTTTCTGCAGTGCCTCACTGCTCAATTCTGTGACAGTATGAAATAAACTGAATGTCCTTTCTAAAATTTGAAGTCTAAATAAAGAACATGCCAAATATTGGAACATATTAAATATATTATTTGTATATGATAGTGCAAATTTAAGGATTTTAGCCGTATGTTTCTCAATGTCCATCCACATGCAAGAGTTTTTTTTCTTTATTTGGATTTTCACCTAATAAAAAAATACCTTGTGAAATCTAGAAGCAGATGAGTATTTCATGGGTAATACTTTACATATCAGATAACTTACAGATATCAACTAATTAGCCATCACAGCAGTCCCCTTTGGGTTTTGTACTACAAAGTTTAAGCTGTGGTAATAGTAAAATGTGAGGGAGCAGGAAAGGAGGATTAATTTTCCCTCTCCTTTTATAGTCAGCTTTCAAGGGTAATGTGGGAGAGAGACTAGGAAAGAAGAGTGGATTTGACTGTTCTTAGCCACCAGGTTAGTTTTAAGGCTCATCACTCTTTCTCAGCGGGGACCAGTGCCTGCATGAGTATTTTGAGGATAAGGGGTTGGCAGATCCCCCTGCCTGGCAATACAGAAAAACCTGGGAAAGGGAAATTTTTGTGACTTTTTTTTTTTCAAGTCTGAAGGTAAAATCTGCAGTGCCATATGGCTAATATGGGATCATCTACTCCTCTGAGATCTTTCCTGTGCATATTGCAATGACAAACTCAGGCTAGATCTTCAAGGCCAAAATCTTAACAGCAACTTCTAAATTTGCACCTCCACTCACTTTTTGCTTGTGTGTGACACCTGGGTGTGCAGCCTGGAGCTGCAGCAATGGGAGGCAGAATCAGGGATAGTAAAGCAGCTGGAATCAAGGAAAGGATTTAGCAAATGGGTAACAACGTACTTTTACGAGCGAAAATGTGCAAAGATAAATGGGGACTACTTAAGAGAGAGGATAGAAGAGGGACAGGCATTGCACAGGGCTGGAATTAGTTAGATTTAACAGAATGCAAGAAGTAGAAAACAGAAGACATATCAGAGATGGAGGCTAGAGTGCAGAAAGACAGCACAACTAATGGTAGAAGGAGAAAGGTTAGGCTAGGAGGGGGCTGTACATATCAGTTAGAAGTGTATTTTCAAGATCAGCTTGAGTTGATCTAAATTCATGCTACTGCTGAAAGGGGAGTCCTGCACACTCTGCCATCCTACCCCTGAATGATGTGCTGCAACTGGTAGTATGAAAAAGGAAAAATTCATCCAGATCAGCTCCTTGATCCAGCTGACTAACTACTATCAGCACTGCAGCAGCCTCGAGGCAAAGAGGCAGGGGGGACGTGAAGAAGGGCAGTGTAAAATTGACTGAAGCTGGTCACAAAACTGTGCTCTTGATCTAAAAGTCCTGATGAGATTCAGAGTTGGAAATTATTTAGAAGAGAGTCTGGTTAGGGTGACACAGAGAAAGAGACAATGAGCAGTTTAAATGGATACAAAGAAAAAAATGCTCAAAACAATTAGGAGGCAAATTCAAGTGTTTAAAATTTACAAAAGCCAGTATTTATGTTGCTTATGTGTTTAATGCAGCACCTGTAAGCATGCATGGTGACATGGTGTTTAGTTACATGATGAAGCAGGGCTTCATCACAGGGAAAAAACCCTGTGGCAGCTTGCCCAGAGGTGGGATTGTCAGGAATATCGTAACCCTCCCTGGGGCTGCCTGGTCCCTGTGATCCTGTCCAGCAGAGCAGAGCCTTTGACATGTGGCTGGCATCACACTCACCCCACTGGATCACAAATAGCAAAGTCCTGTCCTCAGCAGTCCCACTGGTGGCTCCACACTTCCCTCTCACAACCTCCATCCCTATCTCCTTCATAGGCCCCAGCGTATTTCACAATGACTTGTACTGTTTTATTTATTTATTTAAAATCTGTTACTTATGGCTCCAAAACCAGAACACCTTTCTGCCTTATTGCCTCTTAACAGCACCTGCAAGTGCTGTACAAGTACAGCATGTGTTAAACTTACTCGTAAATGGTAACATGCTTCATGTCTCTCTTGTTATAAAAAGAAAAAATATCAAAAAAATGAAAAGGAAATCAGAATAAATTGCCATCATAGAAAAGGAGGCAAAGATCAGAATACTTTTTGTAATAAATTAAATATAAAGCTCTTTGTGAAATCTTATTGGTTATCTTTTTAATAATTTTTTTAATATTAAAGAGGGCAATTATGCACAAATACGCACATATACAATCACACTATGGATTCCACTCTTGGAAGGAAAGGGTTGAAACAGAACAGTGTAGCGATCACTGTAAGAAATAAGATGCTGAGATATGATGTAATGCTGTCTAGACTAGAGTAAAAGACACATTTAAAAAACTTAGCTAACTTATTAAAATAAAATATTTTAGAATTCAAGAAATCACAAGTGCTAGCTGTTGATCTTTGATTTTACTTTGATCACATTCTATGAGTTCTGGTGTCTTTTCATAACATTTTTTAAATGCTTCTTTTTCTTTCTTTAAGCATACCTATAGAGAATTGCATACTCATACGAAGATATGACTGATTCTTCTGGGTTATCCAGTTCAATCCCTTGCTCTTACATCCAAGATATCATATAATTCCTTTCATGTACTGATCAAACTCCTCCTTACAACTATTTAGGGATTATTTAGTTCCCATACTACTATTTGGAGGCTGTTTCAGAATTCTGGTTTCATTTCTCCTTAAATATATTCATGGCCTGCTTATATTACTTTTTTCTCGATCTAATCTTGTACTTGAGCTTCAGTGGTCTCTTCTGCACAGTGTTTATTACCCCAAAGTATAGAGAAGTCCTGCCCACAGTCTTCCTCTGCAAGTCTTAAAAAAACTAAGTTTTTGCATGACAGAGTTCAGTTCTGGTTAGGACTCCTAAATTATTATGGAATATGGTGTGAAGTTACATACAGTGGTGTTTTCATCATGCTCCTTGTTCATGCGATGGCTAACCTTATACCAGTCCTTGGTATTGACCTTCAGCATGTGATGCGTCAAGTGCCTAACTCACATTTTCACTTGCACATAGGTTTTGTCTTCAGGTGCTTAGTGCTCTACAGGGTTTTTGCAGACTCATTTTCTTTTGGCTTGGTTCTGTTTTCTTACTATAAATAGTTTTAGTAAGACAGAAGCAATCTTTGTTTATAGTTTGAACAAGTCCCGTTTCTCTGCTGGATTAAATTTCAGTTGCTGAGAGTTGATGTTTTGACACTTAAACAAATCCAATATTCTAAACATTTATTTTACAAACAGGAGGTAGCCATTATGCTCTAAGCAAAATTATTTTTGAATCAGACTATCCAACAGTCCTAATCAAGAATGCATTAGATTTCATGTGGATTTACTATTTGTACTTCATTTGAGGAGCCTAGAAATTAGTATAGCAAGTTTTTATTCTGGATTCATTTTCTGATTTTAAAGTTACAAGGAAAAGGGAGGTGTATATTTTATTTCTGTTCCTTGAAGTATAATATAAGCAGAGGACAGCAAATACAAGTGGCTGACCTTTTTACATTTCAATAATTTAAATGAAATGGCTTTATTTTTAAAGCAAAGGGTATTACTTCATAGTATTTTCAATTTGCTTTTTGCTGTTTTTTTTTCTCCTCAAAAACAAAGGAGTAAAGTCATGAAACTGAAGCTTTTAAATTATTTGCAACTTTTAAAAGTAATTTCCTCCATGCATAAAATATTTTAACCAACATTTCACAAGGAAGGGTGAATGTTCTGTAATTAGAGTGATATGACTGTAGCTGTCTTTATTAAGTTCAGGTGTATGCAAACTAGTTTATGTATTACTGTGTTATACAAATAGATTAATATTTAACTAATGTGGATTTGTTGTATTTGCCATTAAAAGCAAACAAACCCAAAACAAACAAACCAAAAGTAAACAGAAAAAATACCATATTCCTTGTTTTCTGTCACCTTGATTCCTGTATGAAAAAGACATAGTTTTGTTATTTATTAGATAAGAGATGCTATTTACTGTAGCCTTTTTAAATACTACAGTGCTGCAATACTCCTACAATGAGCACTGTTTCAAACTCAGTAAAATCCCACAATGAATGGAGCAGCTGGAACCGTAACTCAGATTAGCTGCTCAGCACCAGACTCTCCTTTCTGCTTTCTCCTGTGCCTGTTGACATTTGCTTCCCCCGCAGAATAACTTTATGCATGTTATTTGCAAGGTGTTAGTCAATTAGTAATGAGCTACCTTTCATCCTGGTGTAGATGTTGTCTTCAAGGAAAATGGTCTGTGTCACAGCATTAAGATTTATGTATACCTACGTGGCTAAAAAATGTCACTCACTTGATTTGTCCCATTTAACCTAATGGGGCTGCAGTGTTTGTGTGTTTGTAGGAGTATGCTCTGAGTCATACTTGTCCTGCGGACCTGGGCATGGAAGGGATTCAAGATCTGTGTTGTGGACTAAACTGCCAGCATGTGCTTGCACAAAGATGGGGGCTGCGACGAATATAGCCTGGAGTCCTTTGCAGTGGCTCTATTCAGAAAACCAAAATGTTTTTGCTGGTTGAAAAGAATGCAGCAATTCCCAGAATTGTTTATGTGCTATTATTTAAAAATGAAAAGAAAAGAATTTTTGTATTAAAAAAATGAACTATTGATCTGGCCAACATTTTTTTTTTAAATAATATTTCATGACAATATGCGACCTGTTTTCCTAGGATGCTTTGGATAGTTTTTGAATTTTTTTTTTCCCCACATGCTGTTACTATGATAAGAATCAGTGCATAGGAACAACAACAAAACAAAACAAAAACCACCTCAGAAATGTATCATAAAAATACCCTTTGAGATCTTTGCACTTCTTTGGACAGCACAGGGTTTCTCTGGAGTTTTGAATGAGGTCCTATCAAAATAGTTTTCAAACTGTGGTCAGCATCTCTACGGTTATTCATGCACTACTTTCTAAGGGCCTGGAAAATAACTTGAGAAAGCCAACCCATTTATCAATAAGCTTCAGAGGAATTCTCACCTCCATAAAAGTTTAGGTGCTCCATAAGTGAAAATGGAAAAAAATAAAGAAAAAAAGGCCAGAAAGAAACGTGCTGGGTTAACGGAGCTGAAGCTAACAAAAGCAAAATTAAAGATTTCCTGTTTTTTGGGGTGGGTTGGGGTATAGCCTAAGGTTTACTCAACTTGAATTTCAGGAATCAAGTACTGATAAGATTGGATGAGTACATGAACTGGGAATTACCCGCTACAGCCTATAATGGCATGCCAAACTTCTACATAGTAAAGATTGTTTGAAGTCTTTGAGCATAGAAAAACAGGTGGCATCTTCAGACGCTTCCAGGCCTAATTGCTGCAACTCTGTCACCAATAGTGCTTGTATACCACAGCCTACTGAACAGAGATCCTGTTGAAGAAAGCTTTGAATTTACTTAAGATAAGTTACCTGCATCCTGAAATGAGATTAACTAAGCTTATCACAAGAGAGGAAAACCCTACTTAGTGTACTTTTAAAATAGTAGCTGTAGTTGCAGGTGAGTGATGTGCATGGAAAAAGGTGGAGACGGCAATGGAGACTGCAAGTTAGTCCAAGTAGCCAAAGCCACAGGAGATGACAGGTGGTAGAATCACCATCCCTGGGGGTGTTTAAGGAAAGGTTGGATGTGAGCCTTAGGGACGTGGTTTAGAGGGTAATATTGATGGTAGGGGGAGGGTTGGACCACATGAACAGGTTGGTCTTTTCCAACCTTAATGATTCTCTGATTCTATGACTAGCTTTCTGTTGTTTACCCTGCTTAATATGTTGATCCATTGTACCAGATCTCACTTGCACACTGGTATGCAAACTCCTGAGCAGCAGAGACATGCTAGAGGTGCCTCCTTGGCAGTGGAGGGACTGTATTCCTCCTGCTGAGGGATGTTGCTGAAGGCCAGCCTGGCAGTCCTGAGCTCGGATGGTCCTCAGGTTGTCCTCCCACCAGCTAACATAAGTGCTTTCACATAGTGTGAAGACAGTGGAGTTCAATAATAAAGTGAGGAAGCAGTGGGATCATGTGGTTGAAAACTTGGGCCTTGTTGAAAATCCCCCCTCTATCATGTTTCAGTTCCTAACTTCTGTAGATTTTAAAAAGGGGTATTAATATATTCTGTCAATATTAATGCCAAGGACCTCTCTGAAAATCCTGCTTACCTTCTGTCTTTGTGGGTATTAGATGTGGCTATTTTGAATCAGTGCACAGAATTACTTGTTTTCAGACTGGTTTTCTAACAGGCTTATGTCAGTCTGCTTCTTGCTTCCCTTGGCTTGCCTTGAGTAGCTTTTGGATCAGCTACATTTGCCAGAGGGCTGATTCTAGTTCCTAGAAACTTCTAGTTCCTTAAAGTTTATCCAAATATGTCCTTGATGGGTGAGGAGGACACTGACCCCGAAGGGGAGACTACAGATTTACCATGATGGGTACCAGGCAAGACTTTTGACATGCTGCACCCATAGGAATCAGTGTCCACACCTTCTTAGACAGCTAAGACACTTGAAATCAACACAGATTTGTAGAAAAGTAAGCTTATTTTAATGCCCTCTCACTAACATTTTCGTGCACAATCTTGCTGTATGGCAACTGTTCTAATTTTTCATGGCTATCCTGGGCATTTCGGAATGCTTGGCAGTGTATGGATCTATCTTTTTCTGTAACTTTTGTCAGAATGGTGTTAATTTTCACTGTTGTTATGGCTTCTGGTGTGCTTTGAATTGTCATATATTTCACTAAATAGTTTATTTAAAATGCTTCTTCGAGGAGGCTGTTATTATGAGATTTGAAATGTGGAAGGTCTGAATGAAAAACAGCTTTCTTCTTTGTAGCCCTTTTTTGAGGGTGTCTTCTGACACATGAAACTTTCATTATACTTTAATTATTGATAGGAAGCATTTTCTTACCAGCATAGCACTTACACACAGTGAAATCACTTTTCAGAAGAAATTACTGCAAGCAATTTTTGGATGAGTTTCAGTTTTGCAAATAGCTTGATTTTTTTCCCCTTTGTTTTTTCTTAGTATCCCATAAATTAAAGCACAAATGATAAGCAAGATCGTTATGCTGTCATGAATCACTCAAGTTCTAATGGCCTAATGCACTAAGCCTTAATTAGTAATATTGTATTTTTAAAATGACAATATCGTGAATGAAATCTGAACATGCCCCGTTTTATAACTGGGCTTCCCAGAAGATATTAAATGGATTCCTCTTCTTGGTATGTTTTTAAATAATTGATACGGCCACTTCAAGCCCTTAGTAGACAAATGAATTATTGGCTGCTAGTGACAAAATTTGGTTTGGGCATAATAACTTCACAGAGACATGGCACTGCATACATCTGCTGCTCTAATTAGAAAGTTTGCCTAGGGTGCTTATATCAGAAAGAGTGGGAAAAAATAGTGCTGCACAATCTGTTGTAACAGAGCAATTCCTGCAAAATGTGATTTATACAAGATTTCTCATTAACCCTTTTACTTCTGCTAGAACACTCAGCTTCCATTTCAGTAAATTTTGTACAGGCAGTACTGTGTTGGCCTTATATGATTGGATTGCTACTTGGAAATGTCACCATTGTACTCCACATGTAGTGCACAAGTGTGTAATCCACACTGCACACTTGTGTATATTAACAGTGTGCAGTCCACACTTAAACATAAGTTTATTGCTCCATGGTGCAAAAGACTATTTCTGCTCTTTCCTACAGAAGACTGGCCCGTGAGTCTCTCCAGCAGTGGAGGATAAGCCAGAGTACTATGTTCGTTTATTCTAGCTAAGCCTTCACCTTATGCTCTTTTACGGAGGCAATACAAATCAGGAGTAATAGCGTAAAGAGTTCTCTTAGTCCAGTGATAGCCACACATTTTCTTGGGGAAACCTTGGGGAAATTGAGTTTGGGCCAAACTCAGTTGCAGTGGGATAATGATCAAGGGCATCTCATCTAAAATGGGAGTATACGGCCCTTGAAACCAGGCCTTTTTTACTAGTTGGGCAGTATCTCATCCAATAAAACAGCACACAGGCTGCAGCCAAAATAAATAGCTGTGGTTATGAGGAGAATTAATCAGAAGCGTAAAAGTAAGAGCAGCTTTCATTTGCTTTCTTACTTTAAATTGGCAATTCACTGAGTATTTCCTGGGAAAGGATCAATTGCAACAAATACCTGTTTTTATACACACAGCAAGAGTTTGTTGTCATGGAACTCATTATATGGAATTATTTTATGGAATTATTATATGGAATTCATTATAGATTTCTGGAGAAACCTGGTGGGCTTGGTGGAGAGAATAGAGGAGTAGGCCTTATTCTCCTTAAACCTCATTTACGTTAATAAGTAATTCTAGTACAGAACACTTTAAGGGCCCTGAAAAGAAAGTAAAATGGAATTTGTTTTAAATAAATGGAAAGGAATTATCTCCAGAATGCTTGTGCTTCAGAGAAAGTGAATTGTAATCAACCACATGAAATTCCCTGTTATCAACCAATTGGAATATTTCAAAGAGTAGATAAATGTCGTAAAGGCAAGTACAGATGTTATAGGAGATGCAACTCTATTTTGCATGTCTAATTATCTGCTCATAAGGAGACAAAATAGCTCTTGAGGTTTCTGAAAGCAAAATCTATACAGAAATTGGAGAAATGCAGTAACCTGATGTGAAGGAATACTTTGGAGTATCTGTTGTATTTTTATATTTTCTTTACTGATATCTTTACAAAGAGTCAGAAAGGATGAAGCAGTATGATGGTGAGAGATACCGTATGTTTATAGAACATCCTGCCTGACATAGATTGGGACTTGAATTTCTTTTACATTTTCAGGTTTTAGCTAATCCAAGTACTTAAGTACGTAATTAACTCTATTGTCAGTGTGACTGTTAAAGTAGGCTGTTTTGAAGTGTGGATATTGAAGGAGTCTTTTTTGAAGATCGCAAATGGTGATACTAGAACGGTGTCTAGAATATGCATACATTTAAAAGTTTGTGGAAAAATAGCATCAGGTATTTCTCTTATTTTCATGAAATGCTGGAAATTTTCTACGTAATGAAAAGGTAGTGTTTTTGTGCAACAATGTGGGAGGAATGAGAAAGGAATAGAAAAGAGGAACCTGCAGTTGTTATCATTCATTTGTTCCCCTAGCAGCAAACATGGAAAATCAAAGATATCTGATTGAAACAATGAGAGACTTTAGATGACCTGGTGTTGAAGTTAAATTTATTCTCCCTGTAAGGCATTCTTAAAGTGTTCTAATTATGGGTATTAGAGGGTGTGGGTTTTGTTGTTGTTGTTTGTTTGTTTATTTTTATTTTATTTTAATTTCCTCTAAACTGAAATTTATGGTTCTAGGGAGGATCTCATAAGGGAGCACTTTATAAAATTTCCTTCCTATTGGTCTAAATGAGTCTGCTTTTCAGAAATTTCTGTGGGTCGTTAGCTTTTATGCAGTATTCTATGTTCATTTTTGGACTTTTGACATACATATTATTCACATTTTGTCTAGTGTTCAAGTTTCATCAATGATTTCACTATCCAAAGAACATAGAAAGGATGAATAACATCGTTTTGGATGTACTGGTACTCAACATGCTTGTTCATGTTAGACACACACCAAGACTTCTTGTATATCCTTTCTAAATCCCTCTTGAAAAATTAGTGAAGTTGAATTAATAAGAGAATGATGTTCCATCTTTAGCAACTGTGTACTTATTATAATCTGCAATTTTGATTTTTCCTGCTTGCCTCGTCAGCACAAAAGACAAAGGCAAACTCTTTTCTGCACTTCTTAAATCCCCAGACAATGGTACAAGACCAAAAGGATGTCAGGAGTTGTTTCTTACACTCAGAGAGAGTGTGTCCAGCAGAACCATTCGGTTCCTTCACCTATTTCAGAGATGATAATTCTTCAAAAATGAACTGAAAATCAAAAGCTAACTGTCAAAAAGCACGAATGTGGTTAATGCCTAAAATGTGCCAGCTTGGAGATGTTTCAATAGTGCCTTGTATGTCCTGAAGTTCAGGCAAACATATTTTTCTATGAACTTGACTTCTTGACCAAGCAGTATCCCCTTTTTTAAAGAGTAGTCTCATCCCTTTTTTAGTGGATCATGGGAATGCGATGACCCACAGCATCATGGAAGATGTAGTCAAGCCAGAGGAAGGAATGGGAGCACACACATTTCAAAGTACACACAAGAGACACTGTTACTTCCATCTCTAACTAACATTAAAAAGGCTTTTCTGGCAGACTTTTTCATGGGAAGCAAGTATTTCTGGGGGAATGGAGTAAAAATGGCAGGTGGAAATGGTCAGGAAGTATTATCACTGAAGTGTTTTTACATCAAAATGAATTTATGATACTAAACTTTAGATTTAGCCCTTGTGCCATAGCACCACATAAGCAGAACAGTGAGTCAAAACACCGCTTACACATCTTTTTGGCCACTTGTTAGTAGACGCTGTAGATGACTTGGATTTTATCTTTAGCTGCAACAAAGAGCTGAATGAAGTATAATACTTCAGAACAATAAGGAAAAAATTGCTAAATATTCTGAATGTAATAGGACTATATGCCTGCAGGTAGCTGAAGTTCCCAGAACACAGATCCTTCATTAAGCTGTTAAATAAATATATTTATAAAAGTTGGTACATGAAAATTAGAATACAAGTGGTTGGGATCAATATGGTAGTCTTACAGGAAAATAACACAAAACTTGTTAAACAAAACAGTTAATTATTTTTCATGTCACATGAACTAAAGTTTAGCTGAAGGAAAATAAAAGTGTTGGTAGGTGACTCTAAATAGATCCTACAGCAGCTTGTTTGTAGGCACCCTTTCTCATCCAGTACCAATTTTGAAGGTACTGATTTTTGATAGTAGTTTGAAGGTTCCAAGCATACAGTTCTCTGTTAAAACTCTCTCACTTTGTTGCAGTGCAACTTACTGCAGGGTCAAGAGCTGGACTACAAACTGATGCAAGTACTAAGAAAATAGCTAAGACCTCATTTTTAATAAATTAGTGATCATAAACAGAAATAGTAGAAAGAAAAGCAGAAAACAAGGGTTCCCAAAAAATCTAATTGCCTAGCATAATTTATATCTGCTGATGCAAATGATGCCTATGTGGGCTTGGAAGATCAGTTAGTAAGACACCTTGGTCTCAAATATTTGTTCTGTAATAAGCAACATTTTCTGCAGTGTGTCTCCTGTCTTGAATGTAGGAGTTACCTCAGTATAGTTTCATTGGCATTTCTTTCAAGGAAGGCTGCCATCTTGCCTGGGCATACCTGACGTGTAATTTCTGCTGGCTGGGGGTAGAATGAGTAGTCAACACATGAATCAGGGACTCAATGAATAAGAGTGCCTCATACAGATGCTTAAAGAAAATTCCTTCTTATAACATCTTTCTTTTGAGATGTATTATGAGGAGGAATAATCCAGGCCAGTATTTGGTAACTGCTCAGTTACAACTGAGATTTATTCAATCTGCTATCTGCCTAGATATTCACAGTTTTCACAAAACTAAAGCTTGAGAAATACACATACGTGTACAGGCAGTGTGGGTTTTATTTATTTCTCTGCAATGATATTGCATGGAAATAAACTTGTGTATTCTGTATAGGGACTCAGATTTCAATTTCCTTATTCAAACCCCAATGTAGTCAAAGTCTTCTGTGGTTTTGATTTTCATTGTAGAACTTTTCACAGGCAGCTTTACTTGGGTTTTATTATGAGTCATGGTAGTATGCTAGCCTCATCTGTTTCTGTCTAGTCTCATCTGTAAACTTTAAAGTAATATTGGGTTTCCTTTTTACTGAAATTTAAACCAGTGGGATAAGATATGTAGCATTACTAAGATATTGTCATTTAGCGTAATTTAGTTTAGCAGATATACTTGCTTCCGAGTCTACCCTACTAGCTAACACGCATAAGCACTGAAGTTCCTGTCTGTGGGTAAGTTCAGTGGTGAAGTTCCTCGTATTTGTTTCAGCATTTTGAACACTGTAACATGTCACCACAAGGTCTCTTGCTGCACAGAAATATTTTAAATGGCTCAGAGCAAGTTCAAAAGATGCCGTCTCTGACATGCATTCTTTAAAGCAGGAGTATGGTTCTCTGCCACAAAAAATAACAAATAAATAAATAAATAAATAAATAATGTCTTACCTTCCCCCTTACAACTCTGAGAAACATATTTTTTTTTTAATGGGGACTGTTAAAAAAAAAAAAAAGGACCTATATTCTGATGTTCAACACAGTAGAAACCCTTTAATTTTCAGATTCAGGATATAAATATTGATTTTGTACCTCACTCTTTTTGTTAGTTGGCTCAAAGGTGATAGCTTTTTTTGTTAAATAAATGTTAAATAAAATACTATACCTAGCTAAAAGGTGTATGCTTTTTTTGTAAAGTGACCATTTAGTCCCAGCTGCTAACTGCAGTCTGTTTGGGTTATTCTGGCATTGGATGTGACATGCTTTGTTACTTAAGAATGTGAGCCTCAAAAGTGACTACAGATGGCTGTTTATGATCAAGCTATGCAAAATTTGAACGCAGATTCAAGCTAAAGTCATCAAAAGACTTGATTCTTCTGTTAGATATTTATATCTACTCTTGCTGCTTCTCCTGTAGCATTTTACTCAATTATTTTGATGCAACTCTAAATTAAACATAAGTATTATTGCCCATTAGAAAGCATGAGATTTGGCAGGGCCCACTCAGCTTCAGATTTCTGGTTTTGGTATCTCAAAAAATTAGGAACAGATGATGAGTTAGAAATGGAAAAGAACCTAGGCTTTGATCCAATTAAGGTACTTTCATAACAAGGCCTTAAGGCTTAAATCCACGGAAAATGTGCACTTTGCACCTTGAGATCCAGCTGTGGGGTTTGAATCCTAGAATCCACATTTGTGGCTCAGTGACCAACCCTCATTCCTGTTCTCGTGAACCTAACTTCAGAACTTAAGTCAGTTGGAAAACACTTCTGTAACCAGAACAAGAACAGCCTCAGGCTTTCAGAGATTACAGGTGAGCATACTTGGCTATATGAAAAATCAGCCTTATTGGTTGACCTATTTCAGCAGTTCTCCAAAAGCTCAGTTTTGCAGGTTGCTCTGCTGCCATCAATTCCTCCTGAAACCGGTGGAGCAAACCCTCAGCTTCACAAATCAGGGAAACTGTTACTGTCCCAAATATATGCCTGATTGCTACCGAAATCATGTCAAATCTGGAAATGGCCTGAATTTGCAGGTCTGCATAATTTAAGTGTGCAGTTCTACCCAATGCTCTTTAGTATCAGGTAAAGTTGACATCTGTTTCTTATCAAACAGGCTTTTTTTTGACTCATAGGTTAGGAAGATCCTTCGATCCTTCTTTTTCTTTTGAGAAAGTAATTTTTTTCCCTTTTCATTTAGGAACTGTGTGGCTTTCCTCCTTAAAATAGCAATTATTAGTAAGGTGTGGAAAGCCCTCTAATTTACCAGCAATCCTTTTTTTTCCATTATGTTGAGATGAGAGTTGATAAGTACTGCAGGACCTACAATATAACCAGGTGGCAACATTTCAGTATCTGAGTAGGTATTCTCCAGTTCATACTCAAGGAATTGCAGACTTGGAAGTGTTCCCCAGCGATTCAAGAAACAGATCATCTTCACTGCATTGAGTATTTCTAAGAGCCTGCGGAAAGAAGCTGAGGGACAGTGAACACAGAAATTCTCATAACCAAATATTATTTCCTGCTTTTGTCACATATATGACAGTTTTGACCAGTGTAGAAATTAGTGAATTGGAAGGGGGAAATGAAAGGGAAACACTGTTCTTGTGTCTGTGCTAGTCCTCCTCCTGCAGCCTTTAAGAGTCTCGCAAACTGCTTCAAGGCACATAAGTTTTTTACACTGTGAGCCCTGGAGGCTCATCCCAGGGTTCTCCAGTAGCTCCCACTACCTTGCTTGTATGCAGAAAGCAGACTAAAGGTTTACTGTCAGAAAGCTTTCCATGTGTTAGTGAATTGCAGGATTTCAGACTTGCACGAAGGAACCTAAGACATCTTACTTGGAGCCACAACTTTTTTTTTTGAATTTGCTCCTTTCATAATTATTTTTGAAGCTATGAAGCAGGGCATCCACTGCTCCTCTCCCCTTCCTCTGCCAGTCTTTTCATGCCTTATGCCTTCCTGTTCCATCATCATCATGAAACAGACATTTCATGCTCACCTGCAGTGCCTGCATGACTGTGAACTGCAGGTTTCGTACTGGGGCGGCAATCCAACACTGTCCAAGCATGTCTTCACAGGTGCAGTGGTGGCAACTTTATCTGCTTTTTGGTCACTAGCTAGGAGTGAATGTCCTCACCTTGCTATTTATTTAGTCAGAATTGGAGTCTTACATCTTCCCCATTGGATTGTGCCTGAACATGAAGAGGGCTGGACTTTTCACAGCTATTTTATGGCTTAATGTACTGCAGTTTCTTTGGTCACTGAAAGTGTCAACTTTATTATGGGAAAATAAGGCCTTTTTAGCCATCGCAGTGAAGACAAAGATATTGTCTCTCCGTAGCCATCCTCCTAATCCTTTAAGCCTTTCCCAGCCCCAATTCCTGCCAAATTCAAAAAGATGCAAGAAATCAAGTATCACAACTTCCACTAATTGCCATTCTAATCTCTGTTTGAATAATGTTATGGTTATATAAATATTGAAGTTAGGAGTCTACATTTCTGTTTGCATTATTTCTGGTAATTAATCTTTCAAGAAGCCAAGGGGTTCATATATGAGAAGTGCTGCTAGCTTACATAACCTCATTGTGATGCTTTTTTAAAATTACAAATACGTGTGTGGGTATAGACAAAAAATGCAGCTGAAGACTCTATCCACTATTTATTCATTTTTCAACTTTTCAGTTGTTTTTTATTTGTGGCATAATAACTAGGAAGGAAACTGTCTCTGCATTTATTATTTGAGCTAACTTTCTATTCTTGAAGGTAGGGGATGTGTAAAAATGTTTTGAATAATGACCTTTGGGGTATAGCAGTACCACACAAATCTTACTGTCAATAGAGCTAGTAGCAAGAAAAACAATTGAGGGAGCACATTAGCGCTCCAAAGCACATACTCTTACAATACAACAAAATAGTTACAGAGCTGACAAACATCAGACAAGGTTTGCCTTGCTGCAATATAAGTGAGTGCAGCTTCTCATTCTCATGTAAAAACAATATTTACAATTAGATGTTTAAACAAAATACATATAATAAAGCAGATTTCATGATAAATATTAGTTCAAACTATCTCAACATATGTGCACCCCTGAACTTCTTTCCAGTCTTTGCTTTGTACTGGTCAGCATCCATTTCCTGATATGGGTGGCATCTGGGGGAATTAGAGGGAGAAAACACTTAGAAGAGAGTGCTTTGCTCCCTTTTTAAAAACAAAACTAACATTCTAAAACAAATATCAAACAAACAAAACCAAGCCAAACGTAAGACCTTAAACATGAATAGTTTGGGACATGGGACGCTGATAAGGCTACAGCTGTTCCTACTCTTGCTCTTTCTCTGTGCACCTCCCAGGTAAAGCCAGAGTTCCTAACACTGTTTTCTGAAAGGATGTGCCATGAACAGTCAAGGAGCCAGTTCTCTAAGAGACTGATGTCCAATCATTAATATTCTTGGTTAATTTTGAACTGTCTGATACAAAATAAGCTGCTTGTTTTCATTAACATGATGCCTGCAGAAATCTACATAAGAATCTGTGTTGAAAGTAACACAAAAGAGAAACTCAGATCTTTGCCTGCCCACTTAGAGTGACCTAAAAAGATGCATAAAAGAACCAAGCTTTCCACCATTGAATATAAAGACTGTGCAGTTCCCTTCTTCAGGCTCTTGAACAGCTAACTGAAGTACATCTGTTAGTCAGTGTAGAGAGGTGGGAATTTCCAGGAGGTCCCTCAGTTATAAAACAAGTTGAGTTTCCCTCAGTTTTAAGAGGATGGCAGCCCACATGTAAATGACGTATTTTACTTTGTCCTGTAAAGACTCAAATAACATTTCTGTGGGAACATAAATAATAATTGCTACATGGATAACAATAGTTTTCAGCTATGATCTTACAGACCTCCAAGCATCTGTGGACTATTCCTAAGGGATCAGTGAAAGATAATTAACAATAGCAACCTACTGGTAGAAAAAAATTATTTTATTATCTAGGGATCCATGCATTCAGCAGAAAATTATTGGGCAATGTAAACAGAAAAACGTTGAAAAACACAGAGAGCTGCTGCATCAGAGACAAATGATATTAGCAGTTGAAGAAACATGCTAAATTATGTTGCAGACAAAGATATTCCTTAAATATCTCAAAATGATAAGGTGTTCTATTGGCACATCTAGAGATGATAATAATCTTACACCATTTCCTCCTGGGAGCTCCATTTCCTTCCTGATTACATTTTCACAAGACTGTGTTCCTCCTAAAACCAATTGTCCTGAAGTAGGTCTGTGTTTCTGAATCAATTTTTCCGGTCTCATATTTCTAAGAGAGAAATGGAACATTTGTAAATGAGATGCTGCAGTTCACTGTAAGACTGTCTTCCGATTTTCCCACAAGTAAAGAGTGAAACCTTTCAAGAAGTTCATTCTTTGAGCTCATTCTGTTCACACTAATGGCAATGAATATATTGATTTTGATACAAATGGACTTTTAGTAGAAAGCCACATAAAGAGGGAGAAACAGCCCAACTCTGAAGACCACAGCCAGTGGAAGCAACAGGCACATTTAAACAGATTTGTTTGGAGGGCATACTGTCAGAGATGGGATTGCTGATTTACCTAGTTTTACTGCCAAGCAGAATTCTGAGATTTTTCCCCTTTCTCCTGCTTGTATTCATTCAGATTTAGGCATACTTACCCTGCCTGAGGTTCTTATAACCAGCTAAGAGAGACAATTTACAGTAGAAACTGTATAGAGAACTGTGTAGGTAGAGTGATGCAAACAATTATTTGATTGACTGCATGAATCAGAAGAGTGAGAAAGTTCCAGTTTCACACAAAAGGAGTTTGTTCGGAAAATGAGAACATTTCAAGGAAAATAAAACACCCATTCCAACATTTAGTTTAACCTGAAGTGAATATTGTGCTTGTGCAGTATTTTGTATTTTTAAACTTTACAGTAGAAATACGTCTGGTTTTACAGATAAAAGCACAACAGAAATACAGCTAATTTTACTCAAAAACAAACAGAACAATTAATTTTCCACTGCCCAGGGTTGTGTTTTTTTTGTTTTGTTTTGGTTTGTTTTTTTTTGCACATACAGGCCAAAAAAGCTAAGCAGCCTTTGTGCTGAATTCAGGCTGCACGTTGCCTGGGTAGGCCCGTGGGCCTTCTCCCGCGCACTTAGCAGCATGGCCTACCCATGCAGGCCTGGCATTTGTGGACAGCAAGTGCTAAGTTTGAAAATGTCTGTGGGTTTTTGTTGTTGTTGTTGTTCTTTTAATTTACTTTAGTAACATGAAGATGTTTCTGATGAGTCTGTGACAGCTGTTCACAGTTGTATTCAGAGATCAGATGGATCATAACTGGAAAATGGGAAACATTTGGTACTATAGGTTGAACCAGACTTGGTGTACACTTCGTAAATAGCTTTTTAGCTATACAGATGTAAATGCAGACCTTCAAATTCATATTTTGTCTTACTAGTACGTGGATATGCTGTTTAAATTATGCAAAAAGACCAGGCTGTCTTGGCTATGAAATACTCTGGGGGTATGGTAATCTAATGATAACCAGACACCATGGAGTAGTCTTATCATTTTTTATAAAACCTTATTAATTGTGTGAGCAAAAGCATGCGGAGGAAGATCAGATTCATCGTTTGGAACGGCTCCTGTTCAGATTTTTAATCTTTTCCCTTAAATGTTGATCAGCTCCTCTGACTTTCTCAATGAAATCACTTCTGGGAGCAAACCCACGCTATGTGTGAGCAGTGTGACTAAATGTAGGTAAAGAGTGTGATGCAAAAACACTGAACTCTTTTAAAATAGGGAGTGACAAAGAGATTTGTTGCTTTGATGGTGACTTTTTTTCCTCCTTTCCTTTTGCTACATGAGTAGTCAGTGGGCTTGAATTCTGAGCAGGTTGTTAAGAGATAAGTATTGTGTGTGTGTCCGTGCATATGCTGTAGGGTTTCAGTACACGTGGCCACTTTTTCAAAGGAGCTCAAGAGCTAAAACCTCCTGTGTCATGGACAAAGGTCAGGGCTCACTCTGATGAACTTTTATGAAAATCTGGGCACAAAAAGCAAGCAGCAAAACTGGAGTCTCACCTGTTATGAACATCTGCTCCATCAGTCAATTCTGCAAAAATAGGCCCAGGAAATAGGGAGGCAGCTACTTCTCTGTATGGTGGCAAGTTAGAAACCCATTAGATTTTCATGGAAGTTGTTTCTGTAAGCTATTAAATCAGTGAACTGTTCTTGGCCAATTTCCTTTCTCAGTTCTCAGAGACCTCTCTTTGAGCATTAATATGTAATGGTAGAACAAAAAGAGAGAAATAAAGCCAGACCTCATGTGGCTCATATATTCTCCAATCCTACGTGTACAGATTATAAGAAAATATGCCCTCTTTGCAGTCTTTTGTTGTTCCCCCAGCAAGTTTCTGAAGTCTCCCTACTTCTGAGATGATTCTCTAGTTGTCTCTCTAAACCTACAAAATGTTTGGATACCTGTGCTGCTACCTTTCAAAGCTGGCAGGAAAAAACAAACAAACAAAGAAAAAGAAACAAACAAACAATGTTTCTGCTGCATGATGATCACCTAATAAGGATTTCCACATTCAGGTTCAAGACTAAATTAGTGCTGCTGGTTTTCAACATTTATAGAAACAATTGCAAGCTTTCAGGTGTCATCTGGAATGTGCTAACATTTTGAATGATGAAACCCCCAAAGACTACCTGTTCTTGTGCAAATCCAACTCTGTCAAGCTATTTCCAGAAAAATCAGGTTTTGGATTTGCACACAAAAATAAGCTAGATTGGTATCTAGCATGTCTCATCTGAAACTTGTGTGTATTTGTATACAGGTATGAAGAAAGTCAGTGGACATTTTATCTGACAAGTTTTTTTTCTTTCTCCTTCCAAATCAGCTTCAGTTAAAGGGAAGGCACACCTTAGACCAAACAGCTAATATACGTATTTCAGTCAAGTGAGGCACTTCAGTAAGCACCTCCAGGATCACTGAAAATGCTAATTAATATTAACCATTTTGAGCAATGAATCTTGCAACTTGTAATGTATTTCTTCATGAATTTGTTGCATTATGTGTTTTATCATTACAAGACTTTATCAGTGAATTATGATTGTGGCAATGGTACCTTTTCTTTGGTAGATGGAGGGTACATCAGTAATGTCTAATGGATAACCAGAGATGGTTTCATGGTTCAGACCTTGCATTTGGCAGGTGTGATTACTGGTCCAAGGCCTACTCTTGTCACGGATTGTTTCTTTGTATGAGCATTGTGTCTTAGTTTTCTAGCAATAAAATATTATTTTGTATTTATCTCACAACATTATGAGCACACTTACAAAATAAATATTAGGGGGAGTGGCTTGGACTGCATGATTACAAGTAGTATACCAGAATCTAGATAAATATTGACAGCAAGTTTATGAAATCAATCAAACAAAATTGAATGAGGAAATTAATGAAGAAAACCAGCATTTCAGTTCTTGTATCTACATTTACATTGTAGAGTTTTCTCTACAAGAACATTCAGCACAATCTTTTAAAATTGTAAATCGTCTTTAGAAAATTATTACCCAATCATCAATATTCGATCAAATTCATGGTGGATCTCATTTGGTGTTTTCACTCTTATTTTTGTTTTAGCACATGAGAAACATGAAACATTGTACCTGGTAAAATAAGTATATGGGGAAAAAATCACACCTAGACTTGCATACTTACATAACTTATTACCTATAAATGCTTTCTACTATTCTTTCACAGTATTTTGAGAAAATAAAAGTTATTGTAAATTCAGTAATAGTAAATGTTTTTGCACTATAAGAGAATGTGCACAAGCAACTTTGAAGTTTTGAAACTTGTTTGGAGGGGGGGAAGCGCTAAAGCTTTTGTCTTGAAATCTTCTATGGCTAGTATTGATCAAAAAGCCAAGCACATCTGGTTAAATATGTTTTGAGGTGACCTATAGAAGACGTAGATGTTTTTTAATGCCTTCTATCTTATTTTTTTCCCTTTAAATCAGAACATTAATCCTTCACATGTTCAACCCTGTATAATCAAGATAACGCATGTTTGTGGTGCACTGAAGCTGCATGTCCAGTTCTGAACTCTGAGTCAAGCTGACAAGTGTATGTCCTGTTGACTGTTTCTAGCACAAAAAAGGTGGTGGTGGTAATCATATTTATTTTTGCTAAAAGCATTTCAGAATGATTCATTGGCTTGAATAACTTTTTTCTTCTTTCTTTTCTGATTATATTCTCATTTTTAACATCTTGAGAAGAGTCTAATTTGAATGTATGCAAATTTAAGTTGTTACTTTCCTCCCCAAATGAAGCCTTCTGCAATTCTGCATAACGAGCTTTCTCTTCCATCCTCTGTATTACTGTTACTGCTCTTACTTTCTTAGCAATAATGACTTTTTCTTTGTATACCTGACTAGGTATTGTTCTGTCCTGAACTGCATCCACCCTCTGTTCACAGGAGAAATATTTGTTCTTTGTATTCTTACATTATTTCAATTTTTTTAGGAAGTATAACAGTTATAGTCTATGTTAGGACACCACTTTGACTATGAATAATTCATGCTGGCATGCTTTCTTTCAGTGTACATTTGGCTCAGTAGCACAATTTAGTGATAGTGATGCTGAGGCTGTAGATTTCACTAGCAGTTCAAGAAAAGCTGTTAGATATGGCTTTTAGCATTCTTACTCTCATTCAATTTTATTTAACTTCTGGTCAGGTACCTCATCTGAGATTTCACAGCCTGTCTCCTTAGTGTATTAGTCTTGTCCTACCAGACACCATTTCAGCAACTCCAAAGAAGTTTTGCAGTGTGCATCGGATTAACATAGTAAGAGATCAGGTCCAACTAAGTGTATTTGAGAGAAAACATAAAGAACTAGAGTGTATTTATTTTAAACGTTTTTGGATTAGTATGTGCTACAGTGCTTTTATGTGTTATAATACTTTTTTGTGCTGTTGGATATAGTAGCAGTATCAGTTACCTAGGTGGGTTTGTTGGTTAAGAATCAGCTTTTGCTGCAGTGCAGAGTTATGATCCATCTGAGTACTATGAAGTGATATTTTAGGTTGAATGATTTATCCTGGAAAATAATATTTTAGGTGAACCAGAGGCTAGAACAGTGTAATGATAAATGAGCTGATTCAGTAACATTGTCCATGTGGCTAGCTAATATTACCTCCATGTGTTTCTGCATCGACTCCTCTGGCAAATGCAGACAGACAGGGTTGCACTAGCATTTATTTTTTGTTTGTGTTTCTATACTTTTTTGTCTTCTTGTGGGAAATACCGAATATTGTATATTGGAGCCAAGAGCTGTAAGAGGAAGTTGGTATCTTCTTTTTCAGGAATGTGAAAGTTAACTGTTAATGAGCTGTTTGAACAAGCCTTGTCATATTTTTTTTTTCCTGACCATTATGCTCAAGTTATTACTAATGTCCCATGCTTTAAATCAAATGGAAAGCATGTCCTTTTCTTGAAGGAAGCTTCTGTGAGATGTATTATTGGGTAGCATTGTTGACTGATGTAGGAGTTTCAATTCCATCCTTTCTCTGAAACCTTAGCAATCCACTGAAATGAATGAATGAATGTTAACCGTAGCCCTTTTAACCTTTCATCACTTATCTTTTCTCTTGCTGACAATTTTCACTCATATTTGGAGCACTTCTTCATCTGCCATCCTGGGGAAATCTTAACTCATCAGTGACGCTTTTGAAACGCAGGAGCATTACAGTGCAGTAAAGTTAATAACGACACCTTCCTATCTTATGGATTTAATACTTTTCCTGCAACCACGAGGAACTTAATTTGCTCTCCCTATAGCATGACATGAAATCCATCTGCCTTTTCATTTGTCCAGAAATTAATATTGCCAGCTGGACTGATTAGGAGCATGCTGCAGTCGTTGATGTCATGTGCGAGATCCATGCCTGAATCTATCTTGGAGATTTGAACAGTATCTTGGGAGAGGGAGGGGAGCAACCTTGAATTCTTTTCTTGCTCTTCCTCTAAATATCCAGTATATTTAACTAAAGCATATTTTGCTTTACTATGTATTTCCAACTGCTAGTACATGGAATTACAGGTTGGGTATACTTTATGCTATGGCCTGAACATCATGCTGGTTGTATTTTTGCTGGTTGGTGGGACTAAGGCTGGCCCTTGAACCAATACATTTAGATAACAGGGGCAAGAAGTGAATTTTGGCTTTGTGGCACTCACCATCTTACAAGGAGTAGAGAACATGGATCTCCTCTACAGCAGAGTCCCTAGGTTGTCCCACTGTCAGCAGTACATCCTACCACATATATCACAGATCACTCTGCTCTCACCTGCAGTTTCCCTTAGAGCAGGGGCTGTGTTGCTGGCTCCTCTTGCCTTGGCATGCTCTCCCTCCTGCCACTCCAGCTGCCCAGCTGTGGCCGCAGCAGGGCACCAGCCCTGGTGTAGCTCCTGAGCTGATATGCCAAGCAGCTGATTAACTCTTCGGTTTCATGTGCCATTGCATGGCAACCTGGCTGCCTGGAGACCCATCTGGAGGATATATGGTTTACAGGTATCGGACAGAGCGTGAAGCTCATTTCCATTCCTGTAATAGCTCTTTGTGTTTTCAAAAACAATACTGCTGATACTTTCCATGAGAAAGCTTCTGAATAAACAGTAACTTCCCCCCTGTACCCTCTCCCTACTTTGTGTTGATTCAAAATTTTCAACAAAGCATGAATGCCAGCAAATATCAGTGTTCTTTTACTCCTCTTTTACTTTCCCTTTTTAAATTATTTTATTTTATTTTATTTTTTAAATAATATACCTCCCTACCCAGCCACCATCATTTATCACCATCATTTGTATGGCTACATGTAGCATAAAACTGTATATGATGGACTGTATGGACTTGTTATTGGCTTAACCAGTTTTGAATATGAAAAAAAATATATCTGTGTGAGAACCACTATAAAAGTTAGCCTGCAGTGATTTCTTTGTTCATTAAATACTTTAGAAAATAACTTCATGTTGGCAGTAAAGTAATCGAGCAGGAAGTGGATAAATATTTTCAATATATTACCCCTAATGGTTGAAGTAAGCCTAATTGCTACTGGTGGAAAATGGGGCATCTTCAAGGCACCACAATAATAATTTCACTTATCACTGAATGCAGAAATTTGGGGGAGACATGATAAACTGGAGGTTTCACTGCAGCATTAGGCACTGAGGATACTGAAGTATAATTTTGGATAAAAATGTTGCAAATGCTGTGTTAACTGACATTATCTTTGACGTAGTATTCATGAAGTTTATAATTAATTAGGATAAGTTGCTACTGTTGCAGCTGAATTTTAACTTTACAGCATTTTAGCATGCTCTTTTTTCTTTGACCTAAATCCGTCTAATTTTTTGTCTTCGTTAAAATCACAGAACAAAACCACTATTGTATCCTAGGCTTTGCTCAAGCAGATCAAGAAAGTTTGCATTGCTAAGCAAAGCCATATACATTTTAGTCATCCCAGAAATGTTTGAACTCTACACAATTAAGTGAGATGAGAGTCCACGTGATGGAAATGTTAACTGTTTTTGCTAAAACCTGTTTATAAAACAGACAGTCCAATGGAGCAACAAAAGAGTAAAAGAAAACCGCTGAAAATGTAATCAGGCATAATAACACTTAAGCTTAGAGAGGAGAAAAGCATTTAATTTGTAGATGTAAATGAAATGTCATTACAATTCAATGTCTTCAGGACAGTTCTTCATTTATGTTGGTTAACATTTGCATTTCTAAGGATGATTTAATATATATTTGAAAGCCTTTTTTTTTGTTTTTTTTAAACTGGGAGATTATTCAGAAGAGCACGGCTGTAGTTTTGTGGATATCATACAGTCAGCACATTCTAGTCTTGTGATTAAGATTTCTGTTCTATAAACAGAAGAAAACGGAATACATTTTGAAATGCTGTGAAAAGTAACAGAACACCGTGTGATATTATAACACAATCAAGACAATTGCTCATGATGTTATTAGGTTCTTGGTTTTTTATTTCTGTAAGTTTTTTTTTCTGTTTACATTCTTTAAAATATGTGCTTTTGATTAAAAGCAGAGTGGTGGTTTGTTTTTGTTTTTGATTTTACCTGAAAGTGGAGGTCCTTGACCTCCACTCCTTGACCTTGAGAGGAGCACCAGCTGCCTTACAAGCTTTCACCCAGGCATTCCTTGCAGATGCCTCACAACCCCAACTTGAGAGAATTTGACGTTTTGAGCCCCATAGATATGGCACTGTCTGATCAAGAGACTTATCTTCTGAATTAACTGTGATCCTAAAGGCTGCGTAATGCCAACCAGCTGCAGACATCCACCTGCTAGAAAGTGGGGTGGCCACCAATTCCTTTAATGTATGGTTAATCAGCTGGGATTTTAGGAGAAAGGATAATGTGAAGATTCAGGTGTTTCTCATCAGGAGTGTGAACCAAACAGAGTGTTAAATAAAAGTAGTTTTGAAGGCTTCAGAACACAGCAGATCCTGCAAACTACAGTGTTATTACAATGTTTTATTAGCTGCTGGGTGCCTGAAGATCCTCCAGCCTTCTAAGACAAGCAAAGACTTTTGGCTCACATCTCTTTTTTCTGCAAAATGCGACACTTAGATCTTTCTGTATATGGGTAAAAGTTATTGCTAACATGGTTTAAACGTCTGTAATAGTAAGCTCAATTTTTTTCTGTCTTCAAAACTCCTTTACACACCTTGTCATGAACCACTTTTATACGCTGGATCTACAGTCCGTCATTAAATGTTTCTCCACCAGCTACCTAAAGAATTTTTCTATGAGTACCTGTAGCCACCAGACAGCTTGCTTCCAGGTATTGTTTGTTTGCTACCCTCTGACAGATAAAGCTATGGACAAATAAAATATCTCTGCAACTTTGCATGCAATGAACGTCTGAATGGAGAATCACACATATGAACAATTGCACAAGCAGGATCTTGCTGCAAAGAGAAAGACATGTGACAAACTAGAAATCCTGCCTTTCCTTCTCCCATCTGGATTGAGTTCTGTGGATTAAGGTGCAGAGGTAGAGAGTTCCGTTTCCAGAAGTATTTTCCAGGCAGATTTAAGGAAGATTTAACTCCAGACTGAACTTTTTGGTATCCTGGATGTGTTCACAAGGCCAAAGTGAATTCTGTAAGGAGGATTATTTCTGAAGGTAGGCGAAAAGAAAGGAAGGTCTGCTCACCCTATTTTGGGATTGCTTTATCACATCTTTATTCCACAGTGAAGAATGTGTTTGTGCTCATACAGTTTTAAACTGGTGACCCAAATAAAAAGAGGTATGTATGTTCTTGCAATACCTAAGCCACCTAGTCTCCTTCTCATCACTTTTGCTATTATTCTGGACATTTTCCACCTCCCCCCTGACATCTCCTGGTTTTAGCTATTTTAGAGGCATGTTGTTTTTAGCATGGCTAGGCTTCAGGTGTGCTGATGATCTTGTGGCCTAATTTTAAAAGTTGGCAGTGCTGTTCCAAATGTGATTGTAGTATATTTATTATGTATGTTATTATGTTTTCTATATATTTTTAACTCTGAATTGTCTGAAAGCTTTGTCATCTGCTAGATCTTTCTTCATTTTTTTTCCCCATGTACAGAAGTAGGTATTTGGGTTTCAGTTCTAAGGTCCCTGGAGGTTTTCTAGTTAGCTAAGCAAATCGTAGCTGACATCATCTCACGTTAGTGATGTTCTTTGCTTTGAGTGGGAGGTTAGACTGGATGACCCCCAGAGGTTTCTTCCAACCATCATTTCTACGATTCATCATGTTTTAGTTATGAATTTTCTGTGTATCAGGGGTGTCCTTATCTTTGTATGCTTTCTGTGACTTTGTAGCAAGCTTGTGATGGTGGGGGAAATAATTTTCTGTTGCTCATCAACAGGCTGAGATACCCAAGAGACACATACTCCTGTTTGCGGCAGGGAATGCCATGTTTGTAAATTTTAACCCCTCTATAGCTGAGGGCTGATCTTTCCCCCTAGGAAGAAACCTTCCACACTTGAAGTAATAGGGGAGACCCAAGAAATTGTGCCTTCAGATTAATGTCAGTGGTTTTCTGAAAATCATCATCTTTTGTACACAGGTCTGTGGAGGTAGACTTTGATCAGACAGATAAATAGCAGAGAGAAAGAAAAGAAGTTTTGTAACTGGAGAACAGGTGGTAGTAGTGGATGGTATGTGCAGCACTTAATTCACCAGGGTTTCTCTTATTTTATACCAGTAGCAATGCTGTCAAAGCAGTAGAGTTATTTCGGACTGGTGGATGTGACCTGGACCTTTGATATTTGTTTATGAAGAAGTTTGTGGAACTGTAAATGTGCTGTGTGTTTATTGGGCCAAGGTGTGGTGTGACATCAAAACTGCCTCTGGCAGACCCTGGACCTGTGCACTTTCACATGGTAAGAAATAAACAGATTGGCAGTGGATGATGGAAAAATGGGAATGAGCTGGGGAACGACAAAGGCTGTTTTATGAGCTGAAGATAAAAAATGAATAACATTTGAAATGTATATTTTGACTAAGTGAGAGACAGATGGAAGAAATCTACAAATTTTGGGGGTGTGAAAGCTCTCCTGGAAAATGCAGTTCTGTTGAAATCAAAATACTTCACAAAAGCAGGTCAACTGCAGTAGACTTTTGTTTCCAAAAAAAAAAAAAAGTAAGAAAAAAGACTGTCAGACAGAGCACATTTTAATGTTTTGGAATACATCTTTTTTCATTCTTAGTTTTGAAATGACTCTTTTTTTTTTTTTTTATCTATTTTGATTCCTCTAGAAATAAGTGCAAACAATAAAAAATAAACAAACCAAACAGCTATGGAATTTTCCTTCCAAGATTATTTGAAGTGTTTCGGTTTTGCTCTAATTTGGAGCAAAGCCAGAGTATAAAATCCTTGGAAATCGGTATCATCCATTCAGTTCCCAGGGGGCCTGAGAAGGACTCGTGTTCAGAATTGCACTTCAGCTAGTATCTCTTGAGATGCAGAAGCACCACTAATTGCCAGTAGCCTACCGCAGCTCATTTGCTTTGCTCTCCAGATTGCAAGGGACTGAATGTGCAAGTGGTTTCAACATCCCGCTGTGCCTGATGTCCAGCCTTAGCGGTACTGTCACATTGCGCTGAAAAGTAGCAGCCTTGTTCTTTTTGTGTGTGTGCTGCACCTAATCTCTTTCAGGATCAAAACAATTGTAGGGAAAAATCTTGTATTGACACCTTCTGGGGGCTATATAAGAGATTTAGTAGAGCTTTGCTTTCCCTGTCTTGCTTTTCCTGTAAGATCTGTTACCAAGTGACTGAGATAAGTAATGACTGGTATGTCCTGCAAGGAACAGCTCAGTTCTGCTGTTGGCTAGTCACTAATTGTTTTATACCATTGAGAGATTTTTTGTTTTGTGTTCGTACACGAAGGTTTCTGTGATACAGCCTGGCGTTTGAGTGTTTAAGGTGTGAATTTTTGCTGAGGAATTAATTGTTCTTGTAGGAATGCACACAAAAGGTATCTTGGAAAAATGGTTGCTGTCACTGTATACTGAGCACAGTCTTTATGATAAATCTTTTGCATTACAGTAAGTTGGTTTGGTTTTAAGAAGTTGTCTTTCGTTATGTCTTGTAGGATATTTAAAGAAACACATAGAACCTAATCTGGAAGTAAAACACTGGAAGGAGCTTTTGAACTGAGCATGAAAACTGGAGAAAAAAGATTTGTAGTTTTTGTCCTGGTTACAGTCTTGCAAAACGACGTTTAGATTCATTTTGTATGAGAAATTTTGTATGTTCCATTCAGCAACTTTCTGTCCACTTCGCTGCATTGCTGTCTTTACTGTGAAATCCGTGTTCAGAGGCGTTTTTCATTTCAGGCACACACATTGCTCCCACAGTGGATAATTGATTATGTATAGTAGCATGGGAAGATGTTTCTTAAGTGCTTGCAAAGAACACGCTGGTTCGCAGAACTTCAGTAAATAGCTACTTTACCAGCATTTTTTAGAACTAATGTATGAGCTTGTCTTCTTTAGACATAGTGACCTTTAAACTAGTAAATACAAATTGCTGTGTAGTGTAAAAACATCATATGGCATTTTCAAGTGCTATTCAAGAGCATTGTATGCACTCAAGAGTAGTGGCCAATTTATTTTGGTGAATAGAGGAGCTAGGTGCTCTAGCTATCTCTTCAGCACATTCCTCACTAGAAATAGAAGATAAATCCGTATTTGCTAAACTTTTAGTTCATCTGTTTCATTCTCTGTGAAACCAACTTTGCTGTGCACTAGAGGTAGCGTCACCACAATCTGCATGAAAGTTGAGTGAGGGTGCTCGGAAGATCTTTGGATTTCTTTTGTTGTGTGAAGTGGAGACTAAAGAGTTGTGCAGCAGAAAGGTCTTTTTAAGATACTATCTAGCAAAAATCTTGAATGGTTTTGCTTTGTACCACTTCTTTGTACCACTATCTTTGTACCAAGATATACTGTTGTACAGTTGTGTTTGTACCACTTTTACTGGGATTCATTGTGTTTCAAAGAAAAGTTTTTTATCATAAAACATAAAGTGAATATTATATTATTGGGGTTAAATGTTTTGAAAAGATAAAGTGCTTTTAAAATTCAAATAAATGACTTGGAGGCAGAGGGAGTAAAAGAAAGATTTAGCATTTCTATACCTATGAAGGGAAGGTACTTAAGGGCTATTGTGTCTTTAACAGATAATTAGCATACATAGCATGGCAATTTGCAAAAGTTACAAAGGCATTACAATCAAGTCACAATTAGAACTACAACTGTAAATAGCACAATAACTGGAGCTGTCTTCAAAATGTGACGTTAAAAACACCAGCAAATAATTTATTTTTTTTTAATTAGGAAGACCAAGATTAAGCTGGATATGAAATAAAAAGTGTTATTTACAGACAGTAACTAATAACTTTGCATAAGATCTTCTCAGTAGATTGCTTAGGTGCATCACATAAGCTAAATTTTGTCAAACTTTATCTCTTTGTGCATGACAAAGAGATTTTCTAATAATAGATGAGAAGGAGGAGCTGGAAACCTCTGCTAATCTAATGCGAAAACAGGTTATGAACTCAGCTTCATTTAGTACTGAGACCAATTTAATACCAAGATGAGGGCCATTAAAGTTTATTAGATTTATCTAACAATATCAGCCAGAATCAGTTAAAAAAAAAAAAAACACCATGGATTATTTATGAAATATGTAAAATTTGGAGCTAGTTTGCTTTCAAATCTCTCTTGTGAGAAGTCATCCTTTATGATGATTTCATAAAGTTGTCATTACATGGCTAGACTGACTGTATTTCAAAGCACTTAAGGAGATATTTCATACAGCAGCAGGAAGCAATGTGTGTTCCTGTTGTGATGCTTCTGCATTCATGAGAAAAAATGTTTTGTTTTGTTTCTAATATGTAAATATTGAATTTGCAAAATATATGTAGAAGAGCTCTAATAAGATCCTGGGAGCTCCAGTTCAATGCCTAGCTCGTAGAAATGCCTATGTGAGATGCAGACCAGCCTCTCTAAAGCAGATCAGCCAGATAAGTGTGGTTCATCAAATATGGTTATGAAGGAGCCTCTTCAAAGAGGTGCAGATTCATGCCCAAGCCTCAGCCACCTTCTGACCAGGTGGTCAGAACCACCTTAACTGACCCTTAACTCTCCTGAAGGGTACTGTCCATGGTGGTGAGGGCTGTTTCTTGTACGTGTGATGCTGGGAAGGCCTGCTACTAGTTGACTTGGTCCTGGCTGGCGACTGACCTGTGATCTGGGTCTGCTCATCTCGCCTATGCGCAAAGTCCAGAGCTGCTGGGTAACACACAGAAATCATCGCCGTTGGTCTTCTGGTCCTGGCATTAAAAGCCTTCAAGGAACAGGCCCAGGTTACTCAGGGTAGTTTGCTTCCTGATTATAGCCTTCATTCAAGATGTATTTTAGTAAATCCATCAAACGTGAGCGTGAGGTAGGCAGAGGCCACGTTTTTAGTTCTGCATGTGGGTTGCAAATGTGTCCCAGTTGCTCAGGATGGCTGGCCTTTGGAGCAAGGTGTGATGCTTACTCGAGTATAATATTGCCCTAGACAACCCCAGGCACACAAACAGACATCACTGGAAGGTACAATGTGAAGGTAGAAATAAATATTTAATTTAGATGTTCTCAAACATTTCAGAAAGCAATTAGTTTGTGGTATTTTGGTCATGTAAGGGCATGGAAAAAAACATATTATCTTGGTGACCGAGGATTTCCATTTTTGAACCCATATCTTCTGTATCTTTTGCTGATATTTTCCATGAGTCACTTAATTGCTGCCTCACACAAGCCTTTGTGGAGTAAGCTGAAGCTGCGCGGCAGTCTTGAAGCCCATGGATAAGCAGAGGGAGCATGCTGAGAGGCTATAATAGCGGAGATACTGACTGCTCTGTTAAAAACCTTGTCTCGCCCCTGAGTCTGTCAAGGATTTCTGCAATATTTTGCTTCTTTTTAGCACCCTTAGACAAATCAGCCATTGTGCTCAGTAAGCAACATTCCTCATCCAAGCCTTACTAGGTTTCCACTGCTATTTTTGTGCTACCAAAGTCCTAAAAGGAACGCTCAGAATGTATTGATTCTTTTTTTTTTCCTCAAAACATACCAAAAGATTTTATTTACATTTCAATATGTTTATTTAGGTAATTGGATGGGCAGAAACCCACATTTCTGTCAGGGACATTTCCATCTCAGTGGCCCATCTTGGAAGAAGGTAGGAGATCATGAAAATAGTCTTATTGGAATATATGCTTTCAAAATGCAGGTGACACAAGAATCCACACAGTGCTCCCAGGCAGTCTCTTGTGTAATATCATCTTTGTTACTGTTTACACCTAAGCTACAGACGTACTTCAGGCCTTGTGTGGCAAAGACAGCCTGAAAGGGGGGAACAGATAGCTCATGCTACTTTAAAAAAATAAAATATCACAACAATAGTAATATACCTTGCTGATTTTTGCATAAGTTTAAAGATAGTATTTTTAGCTTATGTTCAGTGGTGCCAAAAATCAATGCTAATCAGTTGATGGGTTGACATTAAAAAGATGAATCATTATCAGGATGGAGAGTCAGCATTTTTATGGAGATAGTAACCTTTTTTGTCTTTAATCAATTAATAAAGACAATATTGATTTAATTAAAGGACAAACTTCTTGGATAGGATGAGATTTGGTTCTTTTTTGGTGATTAAGGAGCAAAGAATTCACTAGAATGTCAAGCTGTAGTATTACCTGAAGCCCATAAAGCGGTAGTAGCTTAGATTGTTTTTACTGGTAGTTGGATGGACTTCTGTGTTCTGACTTGCAGACTCTTCAGTTGTTAAACTGCTGGTTCAGAATTTTTTCTTAAAGATTAATTAATTAATTAATCTTAAAGATAAATTAAGATAAGGAACATTCTTGTAATTCTTTGTATGCAAGTGTCATTTTTTGGAAAACGTACGTAAGCTAAAGAAGTGGAAGCACGTGCCACCAAGTAGAGAACATGGTGCACAAAAATTCTATTAGAATGCAGCGATTTACTTAGGTCTTATTTTATTATTAATTATTATTTTTTTTTATTTCAGCTTGTATTATTCATACAGTCTACAAAATAATTGTTTGTAAAGATCATTGTAGAGTATTGGTGACTTTATGCATAGTGTGGGTGAAGAGAAATACAAAACGACCAGATAGTAAGAGATGACAGTAATCCTGACCTACTGTTTATCATGGGTATGGATGGGTGTTGTTTTCTTTTAACTATGGTCAGCTAAGTTTGTTGTCCTAAAAAAATCTGTTACGGCTCATGGAGGACTTCATTATTTTTACTTTTATTTTATTTTTGGCAGGAACTATTCATTTGTTCTGTATTAATGTAGATGGTTCCTTCTAGATTTTCATGACTCATTTAAGTTTTAAAATCTTTTTATCAGAAATACTATAGGAGCCATGATAAGATGTCGTTCTTTATGTAACTCTTCCATTTTTCATACCTTGCAGTCTTAAAAACAACACAGGAAAAAACCTACCATAAAACAAAACAAACTGCCATGCAGCAAGATATCTCCTAAACTATCAGTTTAAAAAATGAAGGATATGACCTTTCCTTACAAACCAAAGGGCAGCATCAGTCCTACCCTAATTTGTATCACTCTTTCTGCACATTTCTGTTGCTTTGGCAGTAAATCTCTGCCCTTGTGATCTGTTATGCTAGAGGTTATCTTTTCTAGCTTCTGGGATTTCAAAGCTTGTTGTTGTCTTCATTCATGATTCAGAGGACAGTGGAGCTCGCAGCAGTGAACAGAGCTCTTTCATAACCAGCCATCTGTGATGAGTTGCTGAGAAGGGTGATACACACAATCCACCATCATCATGGGCAGATGAATAGGAATAATGGTGAATAGGGATTACACAATCATTTTTTTTCAGTTCTGTGTGGTAGGTTTTTTTGTTACTGAAGAGTCCTTAGAGAAAGACATTTCCCTGGCTGACATACCCTGTCCTTCATTTCCAGGCAGCTTCGCAACCGTTTCCAAGCTGGTGACTTCCCATAGAGCATAGTCCCTTTGCTCCGCTGTTCCTTTGAAAACAGCAACCCTAGATCTGTAGTGCCTAAACAAATGCACTTGTTTACAAGAAGCATTTCTAAATGGATAATTCCCCCACCCCCATCTATAGCAGCAACAAGGTTTATGATTTTCATTTCCCAACTCCAGCAGTTTAGTAATATAAATAACATTTGACCTTCTTACTTAAAGAGCCTTTTGGAAATCTGGAATTGAGTTCTTCCTCTCTAGACTAACTCTTGAACCCTCCCTTTTTTAATAAGATGTAGCTCATGTTGAAGTAATTTTTGGAGGAAAAAAAACACTCTGAAGACCTCTCGCTACATCTTTTTGCCAAGGAAGGTTGGTTTTGTGTGTTTTTTTTTTTTGTTTGTTTGTTTTAGGTTGTCTGGTTCTCAGATAGGCATGGATCAGTTGCACATTTGCTTTGTTCTGACAGGAAAAATAAAAGAGGTGGCATTTTTAATTTATTATTATTATTAATCTGCATGTTTGGGTAATATTCATCAATATTTTCTAATCAGCGTGGTATTTTGTAATTAGTCAATGTACACCAGTTGTAGAACTGGAAAGGCTAGACCCATGCAAGATCCATGCAAAGTTAACCAGTACATTGCTTGTTATGACCAGACATCCTGTGATTGCTCTGAAATCGTAAGAACCAGTTACTTTGTATTCAAAGCATAGTCATGGTGCTCATTCACATGAAAAGCATAGTCATGGTGCTCATTCACATGAAAAGGATGTTCTGATGATTCTGGTTCCACTCAAAGGTAAGATTACAGCATAAACATAGCTCCAGAAGCAGATCTGGGATTCCCTGCAGGATATTCTCCTCAGGTTGGATCATTATAGCAGTTCTGTTCTTGCAGTGAAAATCTTGATCCTATCTAAAATTTTGTTACTACTAATAACACTGGGATGATGCAGTAAGAACTGCTCTTGATTAAACACTGCTTACTTGCCACCGAAGCTTATAGTAAACATTTTTCTCCCCAGGTCTGTAGACTTATGTTGCAAACTAGCAAGCAGTCTCAATGAATGTCCACCAATATTCTAATTTCAGAGACCTACATAACACAGAGAAAATAGAACATGGCTAATAAGGCTACATGGTGCTACCTTGCCCGCTGAGAACAGCTGCCAGATGCAGTCAAGACAGAATTTTAACTGCAAGTCTTTGAATGTTAGAGATGCTAAGCGTTAATGTGACAGAGCCTCTAAAATCTGAGAGATCTTATTGTATGCTGCTGAATGCTAAAGTATACAGCTGCAGCTGTTTTATATAAATTTTAAAACTACATATATTGCTAAATATAAACTATTCAGAGGTTTATAAACATAGCTCTGTAGGAATGTGACAATACTTCTGATGTCCCTGAACACAGGATTTTTAATTTGATGCTTCTTTTTGCTGACAGATTTGTCAACTCAAAAGCAGCCAGACGGTTCCCAGTTGAATTTGAGTTTGAGAGGGCTGATGCACATTGCTTAGTCTAAATGTCTTGTATAAGTTACTGTTAAGCTATTTGTTCTGAAGGGTCCAGACTTTACGGGTTATGCATAAATAACTTTGTTCAAAACCTGAATCTACCCTCCATTAAGCCATATGCCAATTTCAAGATCTCCAGCACAAAAGTGCTAGACATATGGACCATTCTCCCATATTCTGGCGGAGCACATGTTGTATACGAAGTTGCTCATGCCTTGGTGGGGGCTGAGTCAATAGAGAGACTTCTGTTCTCCTCCATAGACTTTTGCTCAAGCACCAACTGTCCAGATTGTTCCCCATCTTGGTGGTAGACATCTGATTATTTGAGAACTGGATCAGGTTGTACATGAGGTTTTCAAAGGGGCCATTAACATATGCAGAGTAGCAGTGATTGGATACTAGTTTGAATAAAGCAAATAAAAATATTGCATTGAATTCACTGTAGTGAAGGAGAAATTATATTAGTATGCAGATTTCTCAGAGAAAATTGTTTCATAAATAGATAAATCCTTCAGAAGAATGTAGGACTCGAGAAAAAACAGTACTGGAAAACTCAAGGAATCTGAGAAGGGGAATGACAGAAAGGAAAAGCTTTTCCCCTTCCTTCCACCCTTTATTTTTACAAGAGAGACACTGAATCATATGCCTCTTGACACTTTCAGGAATGATCTTACTGTCCGAATGGCCTACAGAGAACTTCAATAGTGAAAGAAAATGATCAATAGGATGAGATATTAAAAAGGGAAGTTTTCCTCTACTTACTCTGGGCAGCGCTGTCAACTCTCTATTGAATTTATGATCTACAGGAAATTAAACACTGACAGCATCACCAGCAAAGATAAGCATATATTGCTTAGGGTTAATAACTTGCTAGATTTTCTAAATCAAGCTATGTTTACATTAGTACGTCAGATTTTTATCAAGTGACTGTTGGCAAGTAACTATAGGTAATGATAGCAAATGAAAATTGCTTTTATAAATGACAGTTGTGCTATTACATTTTAAGCTCTGGGTTTTCAAATGATTTGCCTACTGTCCTGGCAGAGCTCATTTACATGTGTTCAGTATTTTGTTTGGATAACATAATTGTTATATCGCCCACTTTTGCACATGTTTACAGAGCTCTAGAAAGGGAATTAGAAACGCAGAAGCAGTTTGCTGTCCAGCAGATTTGGAATCTGGTTCCTATGGTAGACTCCAAATTCAAAATTAAGCATCTAGTTAATGGCTGTAGTTAATGTATGTAAATATACAAAGAAGCCAGGCTCCCAGGAGTTCTTTTATTTGCTAGAGATATACTGATCTTAAAATTAGGCACCAAATCATGGTCTCTGCAGCTTTAATCAGATGTTTTTCTTAACTTTCCAGCTTCCTCAGAGCTGCAGGCTCCTTTGAGCTTGAGGCATAAACAGATTGAGCCCAAGACTTTTTGTTTTGCTTCTCTTTTAAATCATGAAATAGGGGCAGGCTGGTGGCAAGTCAGTATCCTTTTCCTTTCAGTGATATCAAAGACCAGTTGCCTTTCAGGAGTTACCTTGCTGACATGTTGGAGGCAGGCTCCTTGATCACCAGGGCATGAAGTCTTTTATGAAAGCTACCACACAAGAGTAGTGATGATCAGTGGGAATTGAGTTGTAAGGAAAGTGCTGTTGTAATACATATACAGAAAGAACAGCATTGCCACTGTATACATGTAGGTTATCTCTGTAGTCAGTGGAAAAAAAAGAGAGAGAAGCTCCATACAAAATGTTCTGTATCTGCTGGAGGAGCCTATGTATTTCCACTGGCCACAGAGGAACCTTATTATCAATCTGAACTAGATAGCTGAAGTTCATTCGGCAATCCTCCAGCATAGCTGAGTCAGAGCTGCTGCAGGTATTGTTAACTTACTGATTCCTACATGCTATTTATGTGACCTATTATTTTTTCATTAAAAATTGGAAGAGGAAAACATCAGGTTTATTTATTATTTTTTTTTAACGAAGAAACAAAGAGGCAAAGAAAAAGCAGTCTCCCCAAAACTGCAAGGAGAATCTGCAGAGCAAAGAACATCTCTTTTGGGATGCATAATGATGGCACATACAACTCTTTTCCTTTTCTTCCTTTGAGGGCCTCTATTAAGGCCCTGGTCAGACACAACTTTCCCTTACTTGTGTGAGCAGAAAAGATTAAAGCCTATATCAGTTTGGTATGCTTGCTTGGTACTGATTTTTTTTTTTTTTAACTGTAATACTTCTAGGGGTGACACAACAGAAGGAAGAATAAAATGCAGGTCAAGTACATAACATTACAGAGCACTGGCACTGGCTTGTCAGGAGAAAAAAAAAATAACCAAAACCATAAACACAATGTAAGAGTACATTTTCTGTAGAAACTATATGAGAAAATAAGATTTTTTGTAAGATTTTTCTTCCTTTTTTTTTTTTTTTTTTGCTTCATAACGGAGGCATTTTGTGGCTTTGTCGGTGTTTTGCAAACAAAATTACAAGCATCTTAACACAATGGCAGACCAAAGTCAGTACAGAGTGGAAAACGGAATAAATAGATACTCCGTTTGTCTGCTACTCCCCCTCCCACCACTGCCATGCTCTCAAGTACCAATCAGTTGAAGTTGTGGCCAACAAAATAACGCAGAGGTAAGATTAAATAGAAGAAGCATTCTTCATTCCTGCCTTGAAGGGTGCTGAAGGCTTGTTATGAAAGACGAATGCCATTACTGTAACACAAGCGCAAGCACCCTCATAGTAATAGCTCTTCCCATCCAAGAGCTGTCTGGGGCCAAACTATTTTGGTTTATCAGCCAGATGAAAAGCCAAAGAAACTCACTTTGCCAAATGGAGGAGTAGCTATCTAGCCTTCTCATATTACCTGATAGTGAGCCTTTGAAAAAAACTTTCATGTAAACACAAAGATGGCATAATTCCAAGAGTGCACTTTGTCAGCATACTGAAAAGTGCACTTAGCCATGAACAGAAAAAAAAAAAAGGAAATAGCATATAAAAATACATTAAATTTCAAAAGTGTGTGTCACAATCACAGAGATCTTGAAGTGAAGAATAGATGATGAACAAAAACGTATGAAACATTTAATTGTAACGTGGCAGATTCAAAGCTGGTGAAAAGGCAATGCTTTATCACAGTCTCAGGTTTTAGTAGAAGCTAGGGCCTTAACAGTCTTCACAGAAGATTCATGCGTTTATGGAAATATGACCATCAAAGTTAAAATAGTACTGACAAGAAAAAACTGATAGGAATGTAAATTCTCCTATTTCAGTCTTTGACTGTTTTCTCTTTGGGTTTTGGATAGATAGACTATGCATTTTCCTGTCATGGGGCCCCTCTTACCCTCCTGTTGCAGTGCTGTCTGCTGGTTGAGACAGATTTAGGCATTGTTCATCTGAATGCTAAATCTTGAATGTTCAGTTAATTTCTTTCTTAATAAAAGAAAAATACGTGTTTGCTGGGTCAAAAAATTAGCTGTCTTTCACGTTCATCTAAAATCCATCTAGCAAGTCAAAGGCTGATGTGCCATTCTGATTCCTAAAAGGAAGGGGGACTCTCTTACATGAAAATTCTGAGAACCTACAGGGGAGAAGAAGGAGGAAAAGGGTTATTCTTCCACCTCTTGAAGACATGCTGTATTTTATGCTCTGTCCCTGTGGGGTCAGGACTCCTGTTGCTAAAGGGTAGAAGCTGTCATAGTCCACCATGCAATCTATGAAGATTGCATGCTGCAATCTTCAGGGAAAGGCTTTCTGTTTAGAAGAAGTATATTGTTAAAGAGAAAACTAATTTTCATATTTCTGGCGACTGCATGCTATAGTACAGGCTAATCACTTGAAAACTGTATGTGTTAAGTCTTGGATGACCAGGTTAGGAAGCATACTAGTGATAAGGAAAATTAATATCCTATATAGGAATGCATAGCAAAAAGGATTTTAGAGAATATTCAGACAAAGAAGGTTTTCTAGATGTTCAGGATCAGATTTTTAAACAGATTGGTGATCACTGAGTTTGCAGAGTTTAGGTCTGTAGAAGATGAATCTCTAAAATTTGTTGGTGCAGAAACTTCAAGTTGCAAAAAGTCAGACTGTAAAGGTATTTGAGTACCTAAAGAAGCTGGTAGGCCCGTAATGGGAATCCAAAAGCTCTAAGGTGTACCACAGTCATAGAACATAGCCCAGGTTAAGTATCAGAGTATTGCTAAAAGTTCTAGCAAGCACCTACATGCTTTTTTAATTTTTCCCGGCAGAAATAAATTCCTCTTAAAACCATGTCAGGAATTACTAAAGAAAGTTCTAATCTTGTAACTTACTATATTTTTATTAGTGACCTTAGCAAAAATAAAATAATATATAGAGAAAAAATAAATGGCCTGTTACTGTATATTTGCTGAAATTAACAACAAAAAGAAAGATCACAATATAGGAGGAAAATAGTCTCACCTTAAGGGGTGAAGTAATGTCAGTGGAATGGAATTTAACAGTGAGAATAGCAGGGTTATGCATTTAGGGCCACATAAAAAGATCTGAATTCATCTGGGAGAGATATTAGGCTGAGTGGCAGAATAAAAAAGAGCTATTTTCAGTGAAGAGACTTAAATATTCTAGCTTCTTAGTCTAGAAAAACACAGGCTGAGGGCAGACATTATTATTCTGTATTGTAGCATCAAGAATGTAAGAATCCAAGATGCTTAAAAAAGTGGTTCATACCCAAAGAAAAATTGGGTATGAACAGGAGACAGAATTAGAGATTGTTACCTGTCAGATGAATGGGTTTCTGGAAAAGCCTTCCAACAGGAGCAGAGTAAAAGAGCTAGTTTTATTATGTTTGTAGAAGGCTTTATCTTGGGAACTAACATCCCAGAAGGTCTTTAGACTTTTTAGTTCTTGAGGTCTTTTTAGTTTTCTCCGTTGTATGCCATAACATTTCAAGTGTGTTAATAGAACCAGTTCTTAGAAAAGTTCTCCCTAAAAATGAACCCATCACAATTTTCAAAATCTATGTAGGCTTTTTCCATTTTTCTTTTTTGTTTTATTTTGAACTTTGAAGACTACGTATGGATAATCATGATGAATAACACATTTCAGTCGGTGTATTTTTTGAAGAAAGTTCTAAATGGCCAAAAATAAGTTTTAGTATGTTGGTTTATCACATTTACTATTATTAAAGAAGAATGAATATTTCTGATTTTGGGAATCAGTAGAATCTCTATTTATAACATCGATTCGGGACTACCAGCTTCAAAATTTATGCTTGCCTCTATCATGATTATGGCCTACCAAGTTCTCACGGAAATTACGAATGTAGTTCAGGTTCCCGTGGTGTGTTCTATTGACATGTGCCATTCATGGTCTGTAAGTATTTTACTCACTGATCAATCCAAACAGTGGTTGGTTGTTTCTACTGAAGAAATAATTTGGTGTTGGGCATGATTGAAGTACCAATAGTAGGAGCCCTGTTGTGTTAACAAAAAGAAGTTGGTCTGTTCATCACCCAGATGTTATGGGATAGAGCAGATCTTTTTATCCAGTTATTGCTATATCAGGGTTTGTATCTGCCTTGGTCCTTTGCCATGGACTTGTTTGTTCGTTGCAGTTTCTAAATGATTTTTTTTTTAACCAAAATAAAATCTTCCTCCCTCCCCCTTTTTAAACTTTATTCTTCCTCCTCTTCTTCTTCCTCCTCTTCTACTTTGTAACTTATTTATTTTTTCTCTCTTCCCTCTTCCTGGATGCCTAGTTATTTATTCTTTTCCATCTGTATGTTGGAAGCAAGTAAATATTTATTCAGGAGCTATACTAACCCTATAACAATGCTGTATACCCCTGTTTTTGACTACTATCTGAGAAAACAAACAAACGAAAACTCTTGATATGAACCAGCTTTTAAGTAATGTTAGTAGATCAAAAAGACTTAATTTAGTCCAAGAGGGCAGTAGCAATTTCACTTAAAGCTACCTCAGAAGGGGAAAATAATTCGTTAGTGTTGTGTTATCTGTTAGATGCTGTGATCCCCAACTAAAAAGCATTTCAGAAGGATGGCTCAAATTCTGAAACTGTTTTCTGTTTAAAACCTTAATAATTAAGGTAATTATACTCATTCTCTTGGGAGTTACAACCCCAGCAGGTGTGAAAAGCCTGTGACAAAGAGGAAATGATTATTTTGGGAGAAAAAAAGAAAAAAAAAAAGAAAAGGATAGATGATGGTACAAAATGAGATTTGCATACTGTATATGTGAGGAAAAATGCTGTCATGATGATAGAGCCACAATTTAAAATCACCTATATAAGTAACAAGGAAAATATGGAGAAATAGTAATCTTTTGCAGTACTATTATTCATGATACTGCTACTTTGTAAAGAGGCACATCTAAAGAAAAGAGAAGTCAGTGCTCTATGCATGTGTATGAATATTTTGCCATTCTTGTTTTTCTTTCCTCATTGTATGAATCTTGTATGAGAGAAGGAGTGAAGTTGCTTTACATCAATAACATCTGAGTTAGCATCTATTAAGAGAATTTAGGGCATTCAGATTTCAATAAAGTTCTTCCAAGATTTCTGCAAATTCAAACAGCCGTCACTACACTGGCATCAGGGGGTATGATTTAAAATGCTTTTTAATGTTTTCTTCAAAACCATGCAGCAAGAAGACCTATATATGCTCCAGCTAGTTCTTCACTTACTTGCCTCCGTAATAGTACAGTGTGTATTTGCTTTCTGGAATAAGCTGAACACAGCCTTGTCATAAACTGTATGTTTCAATATGAGGTTAAGTATGAAAACTGTTTAGTACTCCTAAGGAAAGTTGTAAGATGGGTAGATAAAATTAAAAGCAAGTAAAAAAAGTTTCCAGAGATAGCCTAAGCCTCAGATATATGTTCTACTGAATTGATTCTGATTTAAGAAGTATTCCTACTGATTTTGTTATGTTTAAAAGAGATCTGTGGAATTCCCAAGGGGCAGCAATCTGATTCTGAATTAGGCACATCCAGTAAGATAACACCCTAATGTACCACAAACAAGCATAGCTAATATTACTTTTTGTGACATATAGTGGAACAGATTCTCTGAATCATTAAGTTATCTTGTAAAAGAAACACTGAGAATAATGACATAAATGATATTCTGTATCCTGAAATTCAAAAGTGTGTTTTCTACCAGTGTAAGGGCTGAATACTGAATACTCTCTTTGTTGTATGCATTGAAGAGCAGAAGATAAGGAAAGGTGAAGAAATACAACAGAGTCAAAAGCAGCTACCTTTGGAGGTCTCCTTCTTGGCCACTGACTAGAAAGCTATGATAAAAGGTCCTCTTTTGAGTTGTTTCCAACCTGAAAATTGCAAAGAAAAAAAAAAAAAACACATCAGCTCAGACAGAAATTGCTTTATTTCTGTTCTTTTTTCAACCCGCCAATGACATACTTGGAGGAAGAAAATAATATCATTATAATTCAAAACATTTTGTTTAACTGAATCAAACTGAATTTTTAAGCATATTTGGCCCATGTCAAATGGCTTATTGTGTCTGTTATATTCTGAATGTTTTTTACTCATTGTGCTACCATTTCCCTTTCTGTAGCTTCTGTAAATGTTCTGCATTCTGTTTGTTCTCTCACTTTCCTGATGAAAAACACTGGTGCTTAAGTCCTGTAAACCAACATGGTATTGCTATGCTTCATGATTTTTTCTCTGATGCCCATTGTAATTTCAACTGTCTTTAGCAAAAACACGTATCTAGCCACCACTCTCACAGAAAAAAAGCTTGAAAATATGATTCCACATATATTTTTAAAATCACCACAAAAATTCTATTAGATATTTTTTATGTTGTTTGAGGAAGTCTAAAATTTATTTTACACCTTGAAAAATTATCTCTTTGTCTTTTTGCTACTTTGGAAGTGTTATGTAGTGTCAAGGTGAATGCATAAGGATCACGGTAACATCACTGCTGTATCTAGAGACACAAAGGTCAGTGGCATTCTTGTCTTCCTTCGTGCTTTACTTGTGCTGTGTAGTTGTAGTAGTAGTTCGGTGTGGCATATTGTTCAGGAAAACAGCCAGAGGTCTTTTCAGAAGCTGGATTCATAGTAACAATTTCCTTTTCTTTTGGATCACTGTTTTCCATAGCAACTCTTGAAAGAGAGCAGAGCTTCTGATGAAAGAGTGGAAGGCTACATCTCTCTCCCTTCCCTTCTCTTTGGAAGGAGGAGAATTAAGGCAGGGCATTTTACACTGTTTCAATTACACTGACCTGTGCTCCTGGGCCATCCTGCAGGGTGCAACCTTAGCTGAGTGCCCTGCACAGTCCTCTGAAGCATCTCCATCTCCATTAGCCATGGAGAGAGAACAGCTGAGGGAGAACCCTCCCCCTTTCTTTCTTTTGTTCTTTTTTTCTTCCCCGTTCCTTGTGTGGTGCCTTGGAGGTGCCACTGATCCAGGTGATGAATTACAGACCTGTGTGAGAGGCTATGTGTTTTTACTACAACAACCTCATCTGCTCAGTTGTTACCCTGTTGTCTTCCTCATCACTAATCTGTGTGTTCGGGACTTCAGAGCTGCTCCAAATCACCAGTTTTATTATCAGAATAGCAAACAGCCCAGTGCTGTGCTGCTCCTTCTTATTTACACCGCAGCCCCTGTATTCATATTCAGCAGCTGCCACCGTACACCACTCACAAGCAATCTTGTGTCCTGAAGCGAGGTGGGTTACGCTGGCAGCACACACGCACAGCTTGAAAGCTGTTGCACAACTGCTCGGAAACACCTCGCTTCCCAGGTCAGCCAGCAGCTTTCTGTTCTGCTCCTGCACTCCACCTCATTTATTTTCAACTGCTGGTACCTTCCAGAAACACCCCACCAGGGCATTTAGATGGGAAAACGCCTCCAATTAAATATCTTTGCCATGTCGTACTACTGTTTTTTAAGCAGAACTTTCCGTTGGTCTCACTAGGGAGTCTGCTTTAAAACCAATGGCATCATTTGGCTCCTTAGCAGTAAGGTTTGTTCAAACCAGAGCAATCTCTGTTATAGTTGTAAGAATGCTTCCACTCTGAAGGAATCAATGCCCTTTCTATTTTAAACCTGACTTTGAATTGCCTTCCTGCCCATCTTGAATTAAAGGCTTCAATTCCTGCCATCTCATATTAAAAGTTTCAACTTCATATTTCCTACTGCATGCCTAACACATTTGAGTGTGAGTGGGACAAGACAGCAAGGAAATGCAAAAGCATGGAAAAAGGAGATGATGTTTCCTTTCTCAGAGCAACCACAGCATTCATTCTGAGAAACAACTCAGTGCCCTGCCATTAATCACAGGGGATGGTACTGCAGCTCCACGTCTTGAAGTCCTGCGTATATCAGATAATTTGTGATTTAGCTCAGCCTTTAGACCACTATAAATAAATGTCTTAGCAAAAATAGTGCATCCAGGAAATTTTCTTCATTATTTCTTCTCTTTCATCACCCTGGCACTGTTACTTGTCTGCCTACACAGCAGATACCCCAGAGGCACAGAAAACAAAAGCTTTGCTAATGTGTGTTGGTTCCCAGGCTGAACAACTAGAGTTAAGTGCTTTATTAGACATACATAGTTTCAGAGGGACTAAACATAAAGGAATCACCTAGTTTTACACAGATTAGTGCATGAAGTACTCCCGGGGGATGTGTAAGATCCAGTGCAGTTCCTGAGAGAAAGGACCAACATATGGGAGCATATTGGTGAAGCAGGAAACAATCTGTTTGCAGCCTTATCTCAGCCCCAGCTCCTTAACAGGCTATCTTTCATAGACGTGCAGATCTTGTAGAGAAAGACATCATTAGTAGCTGTAATTAGAGTAGACCATTTAAAGAAATAGTGTATAGAAATTATAAACATCAGAACTGCAACTGATAAAGGATGGAGGCAACCACTGACATCCTTTTCCGTGGCCAGGCTGTGCTTTTATGTTTAGATTATGGAAAAAGCACTAATGTGTTATAACACATCATTTCACATATTAAGTAGTACATATCAAAGTCATTATTAGACAAGACAAATGTTTGACACTGAGTGCTCATGCTTTTAATCTGTAATCTTACCAGGAAGTCCTGCCCCACCTAAGTCTGTTGTTGATGTTGTCTTCCCCTTGCAGCAGACTAGAAGATCTGTTTAAAATACTGCTTATTAAAATGAGTGGGTATTGAAATTCTCTATTCAACCAACTCTGTACCACCATTTTCAATATACTTTTAATCAAAATTATACATTTCTTGGCTTGTTTAGCAAGCACACTTTAAAAAATAGTTAATTTGCTCAGTTGAGAGCACTGACTTGCTAAAGTATTTATTGCGTACTGTTGAAACATAAGGCTTTGTTAGTTATTTAGTTTGATTTTGAATATGAAAATAAGTACAATCTTATTTTAAATAGAATAGATTTTCTCACTTTATCATTTATTTATGCTTATTTAATTTATTTATTGAATTCACCTGATGCTGAGTTCAATCAGAACAACATAGCTCAGGAATATCTCACTAGCTTCTAACATTACAGTAGCATAAAAACTGAGGGGTAGTGGAAAGTCTAGCGTGCTGTGTATATTTTTCCATGTGTCATAATTTTTTTTTTAAGTGTTGCTTATTCTTGAGAAAATCATGTGAGTCCCCACCATGTTTCTTTATCTTATTTTTTTCAGATTTTCTCGGCTACCTTCAACAGTAAGGATGACAAGTGCCCCTTGTTTGCTTCGAGTATAAAACAATAATATTAGGTCTATAATCTTGTGTGTTTTTAAATGATTTTAAATAATTATTTTTTTCACAGACAAAAAAAAAGAAAACGATTTCTGTTGAGGAGCTTTACCTGTTACAAAGTGTTTGATCTTTGTGAAGGCCTGAGTACACATCTGTGCTATAGATTTTAGTGTTGTGTAGAGATACTACAGTGCATTTTAAATAGCTAGTTTGAATAGTCAATGCAGTCTTGTCACAAAAGCACAGAACTCTGTTCAGGGTCAAAACTCCATTTTCAGCAAGTGAGGAATTTATGGGGCTCGGTGCAGATTTTTCTGACACTCGGAAGGCTCATTTAAAGCAAAAGTGTATCTGCACCAGATCTTCTCATAGAAATCAGTGCCACAACTGCTGCCACCGTTCCCCAAATGGGGGGGACAGAAGGGGGGCAGCTAGCAACCACCCAAGGAACCTCTCCAAATACAGTTACTGTGGGAGAGAGTCTCCTTTCCTGCAATTCACTTTTCCTGTAGAGTAGTTGAGTAGGCTACTTATAAATCTAGCCCACGTGGTGGTGGCTTTAGCTTGATGGACCAAGCTTTTGCTCCTTTAGCATGCCATGGAACTGTGTCAAGAAAAAAAGTCATTTTAAAGTGTGTCATGAAAATTGAAGAGCTGAAATACTTATGTTCTGGTTGTGTGGGTCAGTTGCATTTTGGCGGAAGGTCTCAGAATATGGTGGGTATGATGTCAGTACAGGAAATGTGATTTTCAGCTGAGGAAAGTTTAATGCTGTCTCAGTGGGTGAGAATCAGACGGAAGTGTCTTGTTATCACTTACCTTTTTATCACTAAAACAAAGCACAGATTCATTTTCAGTTTCTGCCAAACTGGGCACTCATTAGAGGGCAAAAGGAGAAAGATTCAGCAGTAAAAGGTACTGGGCAGGACAGGAGAACACAGTGGTGAACATATTTATAGATGCCATAGATCATCATCCTTGGTACATCTCAGAGTCCAACCATGTTGGTGGAGGTAGCCATGTGTTTCTGTACCCAGGCAGGTGATACAGCTCCACTTCAGGAAAACATAGCATATTCCTTAAACATTGTGAATAACCTGCTGCTCTTTCTGCAGAAACCTTTCCAAAATAAGAGGTTTCCCGCCTCTCCAAAGCGCGTGAAGATAACAGCTTTGTATGGGTTAGCCATCAGTCAGTACTACTAGCAGATGGTGTTACAAGTCCCTGATAGTTCTGACATTGTGGTGTCCCATCATACTGGTTTTATCATCTTCTCTAGTCATTGCTAGAAGTTTTGGATTCTTTATGCTTACTTCATAAGTACCGTTTACATTTTATCATGTCAGTTTTTACAAACCCCTAAGCCAAAGGCACGTCCCAGTCCAACAAACTTTCCATTCCCTTGATACAAGAAGTTCCATGTTGCTGCATCACTGTGGACAGTTTCGGCAGGCATGAGTTAAAATCCCACCTCCAAATATTTTAAAGTTCTGTAATAAATCAGATGCATATTTTTCATGTTGGGCGTGGCTTGATTTTGTTGTTTTCTTATGTGAGCAACAAGTTTTTTTCCAGCCATCTATGGGGCTTAGTAGGACAGGCAGGCTCCTAGTCCCTGGGAGACAGAAGAACCAAGGGGCTGCATGCCACCATTTACCTTTCATAAGGTACTGAGACTGCACAGGACTGAGAACCCCTTTCTCTGGTGCCATCTCAAGCCTTTAAGGGAAATTTCCTGTCAGCTTTTTGTCAGATGCAATAAAAAGGAAAACTCTGCTGTCTATCTGTCAAGACAAGGGATTAGTTAAATGGGAGAAACAGAGTGCTCAGCAAAACTGCTTGGATAAAAGGAGAGATCTTTGTGGCATGAAGTAGTAGTGCTCCTCTTCATCCCGGCAAAAATGGAACGGTATGACCTACTTTTTCTGTCCTCTCTCTGTTTCACTATTGCATTTAATGCAATGCTACAGTGAAAGGCATGCCCTTGTTCCTGTTAATGCCATGAAGCCACTACCTTTAGGAATCATACAAATTATCTGTGGGATTTCAGGGTGATGTTATGAAACCATAGAGAGAGAAATGCTGTGCCTCCAAGCTTTCCTAAGGTAGAACAGGTAGGATTTCAGTTGATTCAGGATCCTAAGTGCTTGTAGGTGGCACTCAAGTCTTTTACTGCGCTCTGGAAATTAAATATCAGGCCTTTCCACTCTTGAGTGCTGTTGTAAACAATAGCTCATGTGTTCCCTGGGAACACACTGAAAATGCACTTCTCTTTATATTTTGAATTTTTTTTTTTCCTTTAGAAATTATTCTGCAAATTCCATGCACTGAAACTCCATTTTGGCAGGTAATGATAATGATTTGTGAGAAAATGAAAAAATTAACTTTTTGACCAAGGAGGAGCAGAGGAAAAGCCTGGACTGCCTCAGTCCTGCCAATAATTCCATATTTGCTAAACTTTTAAGCTTAGAAGTAGTCATGTTCATCCAGGTATATCGATAAGTATTGGGTCATCAGGCCTGAATGAGCAAAATAGCACTTAAGTGCCCAAGAAAACACCATGCAACAGGTTCTGTTAATGTGTCTTTTCACATGGCAGCAGCCTCCCTAGATGTGAGAGTATTCCAGGTATTTGTTGTGGAAAGGAGGAATGTGAATGAAAGATTGACTGTTGGACCAAGGGCTTTGGCAATTGCCTTTTTGACAACACGAGAACTGGGCTGGATTTTGTATACTAGGCACTAACAGAAGCCCTTTTTTGAGGTGTTTTTTGGTTTGTCGTGTTGTGTTTTTTTGTTGTTTTTTTTTTTTTTTTGGGGGGGGGGAGGGCAGGCATTTTTTCTGGGACTGCATTACAGAGGGTTATGCAATATAGTGTAAATATGCCAGATACCAATAATTAGGCCAGTGCTTCTCCCATCAAAACCAGTGGCAAGTGAGTCTGCTTCAGCAGAAGATGGATTGAGGTTTAAAGTTGTTTGAGAGGAGATGATTGTTCCTTTTTATGATTTTTGTTTTGTTATTACTCCCTCCTTTCCCTTTTCAGTGCCATTACCATATGGATTTATCCCGTTCCACGTCCATTAGCCACTAATGCTGCATTAATGTGAGCTGGCTATATAAGATCCTCCCTGGTGTATGGTCCTAGCTCCCATGGCATGTATAACAAAAGCGGCTCGGTTCCCCATGGCTTCTCTCATTCACTCCTAATGTATTTACCCACCCTGCCCACTTTTTCTAATTGGTTTTATCACTGGCTATATTAATGGTGCCCCTGAATAATGACTGGAGTTGGAGATATGAAATATTGAAAAATTGACTCTGAAAAGAACAGAAGCTGGAAACAAATGGAAAAACCTTGCTGAGGGTGGTGTGTTTGTTCTTCAGAACTGTAATCTAGCACTATTCAATGATTTTAAATGATCAAACTACCAAAAAGAAGAAATGGTACTAATAACTATATGTTTAAATGTTCTTAAGAAACCTTTTTTATTCTTTCCCAAGTGCTGTAATTCATTGCATCTGTTTTGATTAGTTTTGCAACCTGCTGTTTTCATTGGGCAGTTTTGCTATACTTTGTGAATACAACAGTAATACTTTAGCTTGAATACCTTTTTTAATTTTATGAAAACGAAGTATTTGTTTTCATTCTATATTGGTCTACAAAATGCAATATAACATTTCCTTGGTATTCATATTGAAATTGTCAGATGTGTATATGCACTGTTGAAATCATTGTAGAATGCTAAATAAATTGTTTGTGACATCTGTGAGCAGCCTAGAATGACAAAGAAAGATGACTATAGGTCTGTGGAGAGTAAAAGTAATGGCATGAAGAATAGCCAAAGAAACCTGTGAAATAATTTTCAGAAATGCTGATATTTCCCCTGTTCCATGCCATACACTCTTACCCTCCAAAATCAGCTTGCACTTTTTAGGTAGTGTGTATATGTGAATTTGTAAAACACAGAGCTGATAGTTTCTGCTCAGGAAGGAGGTACTAATTTCAAGCCTTTATTTTTGTGCAGGAAAGACAGAAATTTAAGAACACATCATTTATGTAAATATGCACACTTATCTCAGGAGCACCATAGCCAGAAGTGCAGGTTTGTGGCCTGTTTGCACGTTCGTTTCAGAGGAGGCCATACCAGCCCACTCTGATGAAGACCAGGAGGTGAGACAGTGAAGGTGGGGGATGTATCTCAAAATCTGCCCCGGTATCCCCTTGGTTTTGGGCTCTCAGCCACCCATCTCCCTAGTGGGTTTATGTTGCTGCTCAGTGCTGACAGCTGCAACATGAGCTTGCTGAAGAGCGGTTCAGGACTCTCAGCTGAAGGTTGTCCCTCCCCGGGGCTGCTGAGACAAAAGAGCAGCTGGTCCCATCCTCCAGCAGTTCTGCAGTTGTGGAGCTTGCTGCCACACCTTGACGAGGGTTAATGCAGATGGGGTGAGACTCACATCTCACATATGTGTAGAAGATACATGTCCATCAGGAAAATAAACAGGGAGTTTTGCAAGTTGCAATTCAACAGAAAGCTTTAATTCAGGACATTTGTACTTGTCGTGGTCCAAGTCCAATGAGGAAAATGTGTTTTATACAGTTTGGGTTTATCCTTTTAGTAATGTTGTCCTTACAGGGGAACCCAGGGGAAAAATAAAACGAAAGCAATTCTAGTAGGAGCTTTGTAAAAAGATCTGTTTTCTACTGAACTAATATGATGTATAATATAACAGTTACTCTATTAAAGTTGCTCAATCTGTGAACCACATTCTGTTTTATTTTATCTCTAGACAGGATCCTTCTGTTACCTAATATTTAGTGGAATTGCTAACCCATTCCTTTTCCATGTTGTAAAATTTATCATGTTCCTACAGTAGGGGATAATACTGAATGTTCACATACGTTTGTTTATCCTTCCCTAATTTGTATATAGTGCATCTGTTAATGCATCAGTGAGATGGTTCTTTGTTGTTAATTTTCCTAAAATAAATGTTGAAATACTGTCACAAGGACTGATATGGGTAAATTCCATTTTGTGCGTAAATGTGAAATGACCATCGCATCTAGGAAAGTCTCCAACTCACATTCTTCCATGGAAACTATATCTTACCAAGGGGTTGTGAGTTTCACTAGGCTTCTTGATACCAAAGAATGTTAATTTCTTTTTTTTTTCTTTTTCTTTGGGTGGGTAAATGTAACTGTAGCATGATCTCATTTCAAAAGACAGGCAAAACAGTTTGACACTGAAAAGATTAAAAAAATAAAAAATAAAAAAAGAAATTACTTGCAGTCTGAAACATGTTATACACAGAGACGGGAACTTTTTTTAAAAAAAATATCCAGAAGATTGACTGAAGTCTAGCAGTAATAATTATAGTAAAAATTATTTAAGTTAGATTCCATTGTATTCTAACAGTTGCAATCATTACACTCTTACAGGTGAAGTCACAACCACTGATATCAAGGGAAAAAGAAAACAAAACAAAAAAAAACCAAACACAACAAAACCAAAATAAAACTAAAAAAAATAAATATCTTGAATGGGGCAAAATTATTACCTGGGCGTATTTTAATCTCTAACACCGTTCTGTTCTCTGATACAGGATCTAGATCTAGTTATCACCTGTAATGTATATACAATGCTATGGAAGCCCAAAGATTTCAAACAGCACTAGGTGTTCTTAATAATTAATATTTTGGCCTTGAGCACTTTTGTATGAATGGCAGAAAGTTGATATTTTCATGCAGGTATTGATCAGACAGCATAGGGATTGTACTTCTAGGAGGCTGTGGAAGAGGCATCTCTACTAGGTTAAGCCTCCTGCAGCTGCCTGTTTACTAAGGTTCCATTAGGTTTATTTTTTATTTTATTTTACCAAAAAGGACTCCTGCTATCACAAGGTCAGTTCCTTTGCAAACCTATCTGTGATTTATCCCTTGTAGTCACCAAATAGTCTTTTTTCTGCTGACTGCACCTGAAAAAAGAAGCTTTTCAAACTTGTAGTTAAAGCATGGCTTGGGAACCTGTGTTTGAGATATTTACATTTGATTCATTCAGCTCACAAATTACAGTTCATGTTTTATCTTTTACCTCTAAGACTTTTCAGCCACATAACTGAGCTTCAGCATTTTGGATAGGAAACTGAAGATAGATGACATAGGGGAAAAAATGTATTTTTATATATGCCAGAAGGCAACAGAAGATTTGACTTGTAGATGTTATCAATCAGATCTGAAGAGCGAAGTAAATGTGTAAGATCAGCAGTATAAAGAAGTAATAAATAGCAAATTACGCATAGTTGTCATAAAGCAACATTTAAGCTCTCCTGCTGACTGAAATACAATCATGTGGCTTAGTAAATGAAACTGCAGAATAATATCACTAATTTATATACCATTTTTGCAAATCTCTGGCACACTCATTGCTTTACATGTCTCAGTCCACGCTTACAAGTTTGCTCAAATTCAGCCACCTTACAGATGGGCAGTAGGTAACATTTTCATAGCATGCCACAAAACAGTGAGAAGTAGGGGGAATTTTACCAAAGATGTTGACATAAATCTCTAAAGAAAAATGCTGCAGAGCAAGCAAGAAATGCAGTTTTAAATACATATGGATACATTCACACGTCGGCAGCCTATATGTAATCTATTTCATCTGTAGTAAGTTATAAGGATGAAAAGCTATGATTTTACTGATTCTAGGCATCTCAGACCTGATGTATATAACCCTTACATCTTCCTTTTTGGTAAAGCAGAGACTTTAGAGAAAACTGCTTTTAGGGCAAAGAGATTTTTAAAGGTTATGAATATGTAGCCTAGAAGGCTTAAGTTTATAGATGAAGCTATTATAGCTTAGAATGGAAGACCTGCAGACAAAAATAGTGCTCACAGCCTAGCATTTCGAACATTGTATCACATTGCTGGTCATTTTTTTTGACATGTGGGGCTATAGTCTAGTGTCAAGTTTAATTGCAGTTCCTTTATATTATCAGTATGTGACTAGATGATGAATTTTTCACTCCTGTTTCTGAGCATTTAATAAATTGGTAAGTTGGATTTGCAGTGCATTCTCATGTACTTGTTTTAAAGCTGCACAATCTTCGAATTCCTTTTTTTTTTTTAAATTAACAAAGATGGCTTTTGTACACTTTTCTTCTCTTTCCCTTTTAATACTTCTCTTACTGTTTTCAGAGGAGAAAAATGTAGTAAAAGAAAGTAAAAATTAAGAAACGTCCACCAACTTTTCATATTTTCAATCATTCTCCTGAATTAGAATCATAAAAAATATGTTATCCAGGCTTTTAAAATAAGTCCCTTTTTTGAACAAGGGATTTGAAATGATTTTTTTCCCAGGCCCTGGCCAATGGTCCCTGTTGACTCACTCTGAAGCTGTCATCAATGCCACAGTGACTTCAGGAATGCCTGTAACTCCTTCCTGGCAGTAGATGCTCAAAGGCCAAAACATATAGATGTGAATTGTTGCTCATGTTCTTCTTCCATCTGATTTGCATGGGATAGTCATACATGCATTACCTTTTCGAGGATGCCTTAATCTATAGCTTGGATTCTGCCACAGAAATGGGCATAGGCCAAATCCGCTGAGTATTTATGATGGTTTGCGGTAGTGGCAGTGGGTGGTTGTATCATTTTAAGTAATCAAAGGCTGAGTATCTAATTTGTTTTGTCTGGTTGACTTGATTCTCAGTTGAAATCAACAATGACTCAGTAGCTTCAGTCTTCACAATTATTGGGAGTTATTTCAGTGTGAGTACAAATCTGTATTCAGAATTCAATCATCAAGATTTATGTGGATGGTCTATGAAACTGAGAAGTTGAATACAGTCCTGGCCTTATCCAGGTCCATGCCAAAGCTTGCACCAACTTTCCAGGGGTTGGGAACTGTCTTTGCATTATACACAACGATAGTTTTAAGGAATTGCCACTCATACAGAAGGTATTTTAAAAATCAATGACTCCTTTAAATTATGACATAGAGACTTAAAAGACTTCACTGGAAAACTTCACAACTGGTTGTGAAAAATTTAACACAATTTTCTAACATTGGAACAAGTAAAGCCATAAATGCATTTTTTCCTTGCCCTGACTTCATAAGGGAAACATTCCATTAATGTTAGAGAGTGGTAGGTGGAAGAACTTATTTTGGTCATCACAGGCAAGAGCATCAGGACTTTCTGGAGTTAGCTAAGGTGTAATGTTTCTTGCTTAGGTATAAACTGGGAACAACCAATTCTGTTATGCTGAGCAAAGGAATGATGTACCATTGTGATACATGATCAGTTTATGTGGTAACTTGTATGTGTATGCCGATGGTTGCAGATAGTCCTTTCTAGGATAAGTAGTAACAGAAAAGGCTTCAGATGCTTCTAAGGGACTGATGGACATCTTAGTAACTTCAAGCAGTACCTTCTGCTGGTTTTAGGTATGAGTTCACTTAACATTAGAAATGAGTTATGATCAGGACAAATCGGGCCATTTATACTCTTATTTATATTTCTACTTAAAATATTGCCCCTTACAGAAAATCCTGCTATATTTATTTTATTTTATAGAATATCCAGATATTAACAATTACAATTTAGAGCCTAATTCTGCTCTAGCTATGTTACTCTAAGGACCAGAGGTCAGATGAAATCCAAGTTCTTCTGTATATAATGTTGGAAATCCATTTCCAGGGTAACAGCAAAAATTGCTTACTGTAAATGTTTGGGCAATACAAGGTGACTGTCAGGTGATTTTTAACCATTTGAACTTTTTCATCTCCTTCTCTCTTGCAATGAATAAGAAAGATTGGAAAGATGCTTAGAGATGCTGAATTTTTCACTGCTATTTAAGAATAAGAAATGTCAGAAACACCTGTTCTGATTCTTATTTTGGGAATACTTACTGAAAGTCTTAGAGATGTATATTGCAAGTTCTCACACTTCAAGCTGAAAGACAAAAGTGCTAACATAAAGTCTTTTTTTCCAAAATGTCAGTCATTGGATTTGCAGGTTATTTTTTTTTAAGGAAACAAAGAATTTGGCTGTCTATAAAAATAAAAATATTTTACTTGCCCAAATTTTATTTCCTGGTTTTCATACTGTCCTTTTTTCATGAGTTGTCTTGCTATTGTAGTTTACTAAGGTAAACAAACTTTGAATTTTAAGTGGGAAAAAGTAGTAAAGTAGAGGTCCTTCTTCCTCAAAAATAAAGTTCTTTCTTTCTTTTTTTCCCTTCCCTTCCCTTCCCTTCCCTTCCCTTCCTCCCTTCCCTTCCCTTCCCTCCCCTTCCCTTCCCTCCCCCTTCCCTCCCCTCCCTCCTCCCCTCCCCTCCCCTCCCCTCCCCTCCCCTCCCCTCCCCTCCCCTCCCCTCCCCTCCCCTCCCCCTCCCCCTCCCCCCTCCCCCTCCCCCTCCCCCTCCCCTCCCCTCCCCTTCCCTTCCCTTCCCTTCCCTTCCCTTCCCTTCCCTTCCCTTCCCTCCCCTTTTCATGCTACGCAAAGGAACAAGAGAAGATGCCAGCCCAGTTATGTATTTGCTGCTCCACTTTAAAGGCAATTGTTTATTGAGGTCATCCAGAATGATTTTTCATCCAACTTAAATGATCTCATGGAAAACTTCCCTGCCTCCCATGTACATCCAGCCTTGGTCATAGTTAGGTTCCTTAAAATGTAATGGATTTGCTGTTTGTTTTTCGCTTCCCTGATAGTGGTCAGTGCATGTTGTTAATGTACTGTACTGTGCTGGTGCCAAATATAGCAAAAGAGAAAGTCATAATTTGACAATCACTTTATTCAAAAGGATTTGCCATTGCTAATAACTAATGTAGGATGAGATCTAAATTTTTCAGTGATTTTTTTTTTCCAATGAAGTGAACAAGCTAGATTTTATTGTTGTGTGGAATATCTGCTGGGCTGGACCCTTTCTGGTGGCTACTCATGTGCTTTCCCAGAAACTTCACTTCAGAGCAAGTCCATGTAAATATGCTATTTAATGGATAAATGTGTCGAAATTAATGCTATAGATGTTACACAGGTTACTATTATGTTACCTACTTTAGCCTCTGAAGTTGGAAAGAGAACAGTTAGAAAACAGCTTTTTTGTTAAAAGCAAGCAGAAGCATTTGTTCTAGATGGTGATTCGGATCTTTTACGTAAAGATCCAAGATACATAGTGGATAGTTTATTTGAACTGGTTTTGATAAAATGGGGAAATAATAAAGCTGGAAAGAATAGTTTCATAGTGTTTATTGCCTCAAGATTGATTTAAATTTTTACAGAATGGCATGTATTTTATAAGACTAACTTATTTTTCTTAGTATGAGAATTGGCTTTATACCTAGTCACAACTGCAGTTTCATCTCTATAAATAAAGTCAGGTGCAACAATGCTTTCTTCTGTTCTTTCCCTGATTATCCTACAACCCCAGTTGTATTAGACACTAACCTGTTGTGCCCACTTACTCTGATCTTGCAGTAGTTTGTTCTGATTCTATATGTCATGCTTATGAATAAGAATTTCTCTGTATTGTTCATGTTTCTACAGCTCATTCCTTGTGTTTTGCTCTTTCAGTAGCATGATTCAACTGTAGCTGTCATACCAGTTTACTAAGAATGCTGCTAAGAATGTCATTTTAGCTTTAGAGAAAATAAAGCTTAAAGAAGTTGTGAGATCTGTAGGTCAAAGTCAGAAAGAGATTCAAGCTCTCTTAATTTGCTTATGCTGCCTACTGCTATTTAGATACTATAAGGTGTCCTTACAATAATGGTGAAAGCCTAAGAGAGAGAGGAAGATTCAGGAAAGAAAATCATCTAATCCCAAACCGTGTGCTTGTGTGGGTGTGCGTGTGTGAAGGTAGTAAGCTACACAGTTCAGTAATTAGGAAAAGAGATGGGCTCTCTCTTAACCTTTAATAGTTTGCAAATTATTTATTTAATTTTATCAATGGATGCCCCTTCAGGGCAGAAGGATAGGGTTAGATTAGTTTGGTGTAAATGTGGTGATGAATGATTAAAACATTCATGTTTTATTAAAATTGTGGATTGATGACTCTAGTTGTGGCTACTTGTTCCACAGCCAGGCACTAAGTGGAATGTTTTTCTCACAACAGTGTTGTAGTGCACCTCAGGTGGAGGTAACCGCAGATTCTGTGGTATCCCATTGCATGATGATGTGAGCTATCAGCAACAGTCCTGTAGGAATTGTCTTCAGATCACCAGCGTCTGGCTGATATGGAACTGGAGGCATCTTTCCACCTCTGAACCAACAATTAATTACTGGCCAAATCTGAGTATTCCAAATTATTTAGGTTTGTGTTATGCCAGAAAGAAGACTATTCAGGTCAGAAAAGGCTTGTGGATACTCTCTGTATGTTTAGAGGAAGAGGTAATCTGCTCTTGCTTAAATCAGCTATGTCTTGTCCTTATGCTCAGCATCTACCAGCATTTCCAAAATAAATCCTTGCAGAAGCTGAAGGAATCTATAGCTATACTGTGCAAGAGAACTTTGCAGCTATGCTGGGTTTTATGTTTTCTTGCTTGTAATACTGGAATTACTTTCTTTTGTGTGCTAAATTTATTTACACCTCCCATCTAAAGTACCATTTTGTCCTTTTGGGTCTTTTGAGAGTACCACTCACTAAAATTATGAGGTAACTAAAAAGAAGATTTATGCTCCACATTCACTTTGTTGGCTAATACATTTTTTTTTCTGACCTATTCAGCTTATTCAGGCACCATGTAAAGTGCTGGTTTCGTCCCTGGCATACAGACAGAGACAAATACCATAATTTTAAGAGATTGTTTGAGGCATCTTAAATTTTTATTAGAAGCTTTTGTTTGTTTAGATGAAATGCGTAATATTCACTGTACTGCACTAAATAAAGTCTTAAATCTGTATGCTTTACTTAGTCAAAAATTCATATAAATATAGTGGACATTTTTGATTAAGACTTGCAAGTCCAATAGACCTTAACAGGTATGAATATACCTTGGTTGAGAACAGCCAGAACTTCACAAAATCATTAGTTGAGACTTTGTAGAATGCAGAAAAATATCACTTTTCCACTCAAAGCCTAATTATTGTGCTGCAAAATTTTGAGGAACTAATAAGGAAGTATTGAGCTTTTGCAAGCCTCTTGCCAATAGGCAGTTTATTATTCAATAAATCCTCCACCCATGTTCAGATAACTAATGCAAAGTGCTCCAGACTTGAAGTAGCAGTCTGTTCTTACTCTATTAGCACACTGTTTGCATTAAAAAGATCAATCAGAATATCTATTAGCGCAGTATCTACAGAAGAATATTCTGATTGACTCTGGATTTTTGGAAAATTATACATTTTAAATCATGCTTCAAAATAGTCCCCAAGCCTTTGGCTGTGGGCTTGTTTTCCTTCTTGTGAGGCCAAGAATTATTTATTTATTTATTTTTAATTTCTTTCCTCCCCTCTCCCCCTTCTCTCAACTACTGTTGATGTAAATTAAACTTGTTCCTCAACAGTAGAAATCAGAAGTTTGTCCTTTATGAATTTCTTCTAAACATGCAGTGCTTTGCACAGTGCTTTTCTGTAGCTTCTTTAAACTTCTTCTCTGCCATTTATGCGAGCTGTAGGGAGCCCTGTCACATGGTATTCCAACACGTATGTTGCCAAGAAAGAGTTGGAGTCTGGGGCTGCTCTCAACAGAGATGTGTTGAAAATGGGGCACTGTACCCAAGGAATTACCATTCCATTTCTCTCTATATATACAGGTAGATTTATCTATCTATCTATTTATTTATTTATTTTGCTAAGATTAAGCTCACCATGTCATTAATAAAATTACCACATGGCTCTGAAAAATTAAATGTTAAGCCTTGTATTTCATTAGACCTCACTATTAGCAACTTTTGCCCACATAAAATTGAGAGCAGAAATTAAAAGATGTATTTGTTGTCCAGTTCTTTTGTTAGATGTGGTTCCTTTTTGCATGAATCTGCTTACTGAATTGTGTGTCATTGTAGTGGGTTTACGTGGCAAGGTTTTGGTAGCAGGGAAGGACTGTGGTGATTTTACTTGGGTGGGCGGCCGAGCTTCACCACAACCGCTCTCTCACTCCCCCTCCTCAAGGAGGAACGGGGAGAAAATACGATGAAAAGGGCTGAAGGGTTGAGATAAAGACGAGGAGATTGCACAGTAATTATTGTGACAGGCAAAACAGACTCAGCATAGGGAGATAGTAAGATTTATTGTCTAATACTAACAAGCTAGAGAAGCGAGAAACAAAGAAACCAAAAGCACCTTCCCCCCATCCACCCTCTTCCACCTTCTCCCCCCGAGCAGCACGGGGGAACGGGGGTTATGGTCAGTCCATAGCGCTTCTTCTCTGCCGCTCCTTCTCGGTCACTCTCGTCCCCTGTGCTGTGGGGTCCCTCCCACGGGATGCCGTCCTTGCTGAACTGATCCGGCGTGGGCTTCCCACAGGCAGCAGCTCTTCAAGAACTGCTCCAGATATGGGTCTGTACCACGGGGTCCATCCCTCAGGAGCGAACTGCTCCAACCTGGATCCCCCACGGGCAGCAGCTCCTGCCAGGTCACCTGCTCCTGTGTGGTCTTCTCTCCACACGCTACAGGTCTGGCCCAGAATCTGCTCCGGCAGGGGTCTTCCACAGGCCGCAGTCTCTGTTGGTGCAGGTCCACCTGCTCCACCATGGTCTCCTCCATGGGCTGCAGCGTGGAATCCTGCTCCACCATGGTACTCCATGGGCTGCAGGGGGACAGCCTGCTTCACCATGGTCCTCACCACAGGCCTCAGGGGACTTCTGCTCCGGTGCCTGGAGCACCTCTCCCCCTCCTTCCTCACTGACCTTGGTGCCTGCAAGGCTGTTCCTCACTCCTCTCACTCTCCCAGCTGCTGTGTCGCACAGCATTTTTTTTGTTGTTGGTGGTGTGTTTTTTGTTGTTGTTGTTGTTTTTCTTTTTTTTACTGTCTTAAATATGCTTTCACAGAGGCACAAACAACATCACTTATTGGCTCAGCTCTGGTCAGCAGTGGGGCCCTCACCTAACATGGGGCAGCTTCTAGATTCTTCTCACAAGAGCCACACCTATGGCCCCCTGCTACCAAAACCTTGCCACGTAAACCCACTACAGTCATGTTGTAGCAGGTAGACCAGAGACAGGCAAACTGGAGTCTAAAATTGCATTTAACTGTTAGACAGTTTATATGTATACCTTAGCCTACAGCTATGATTGCCTCTTTGTGAGAAGTGTTTGAGCTGCACTTGCCACTAAATTACTGTGAATATTCCTCATGTGTTGTGAAGAACAAGTCAGCCTATGCTGCCTTTTAAAAGTTGCCCTGAGACAGCATACAATATTACTGAATACTTTGTTGATCCAGATGGATGGTGTTTTTATTCCCTGAAGAATATTCCCTCCAGAACATACAGGACCTAGAATACGGACAAGCTTGGGCAGTTGAATGTCTACAGCATTTCTTTGGATAGGCTGCAGTTTGTCTGTGGGTGGATCTTGGAGAACAACTAACCTCCTTGCTACTTCTGAGATCATAAGTGCAGACTGTAAGTTCAGGATGACACTGTAATTCCACCTCCATGGGAATGTGGTGACTGCTGGTGACTAGGAAAAGGTACTAGAATATCGTCTCATATCAGTGTGTGAAAATTCTGCAGATGCAGGAGAGAGGTGCTCCCAGGTTGTCAAACAGAGAGAGCAATGCATGTTAGTTATTTACCCACTACTAATTTTAGAAATTTTACATAGGTTTCTAACATTTTGAGCTCTCCCTCATTTATAAATACTTGTTCTTAAGAGACCTTGTCATTTAAAATGAATTCTATGGAATAAGACATGGTAGAAAAGAAACACAATACTGACAATTTAGATTCTACAGCTTCATCATGCATAAACAAACAAACAAAAAGACTTAAATGCCTGCCATGCTGTCAGATCTATAGGAAGTATGGGAGCTGATTTTATAAGGCTTCTCAAGACTCCTGAGCACACATCATCCTGTAAGTTTAGAGAGAGAATTGACCTTTTATAGGATGTATCTTGGGTTCCACGTATCATACCAGGCACTTTCTTTTAGGATGCCATGTATTTATTAGACAGCATTGAGAGATATAAGGGTTCAAGCATACCTTGGAAAGAAGAGTTATTTGTGTATACATAATAGATCTTTTATTTCATTAGTTTGCACCGAGTACCCCCCAGTTTATCATTTCATTTGCCAGTTTTCGACATGACATTCATGTCAGTGCTGGTAACTGTGTGCCCAGATTGCCTTGGAGATGGGAATGAGACAAAAAGAAACAAACAAACAGAACAGCAACAACAACAACAAACCCAAACAACAACAACAACAAAAATGCAAAGATGAAAGTATGCTGGTGGAAGTAAATCTTAATTCTCATTTTATTGCAACTCACTGAGTCACCAGGTTTGAAATGAGATTCCTGTATCTGCAGTTCTCTCTCATGCCTTGCTCATCTGAGATGTGAAAGCTTCCCCATCTTGAGTTAATTAAAGAGTTTCTATTAATGCAGATTTGTTTGGAATTAAACTTCCATGCTGCATGCAAAGGGAAGGAAACATTAGTTGATTTCCGTGGCACAGAACTGTACATGCATCTATGTGCATCTTTAACGTCCTAAATCCCCTCCAGAGTCCAGCCCTAGTGTAGAGGTGAAAGTTGTAGCCATTGTGACACAATTCTCTCATGGTGTGCTCATTGCAGAGAAGTCCCTGTCTGCACATCAGCATAAGGTGAATCTTCTGTGATGTGGTAATTAATAGCACCCACAGGAGACATAAAAAGTTTGCTATGAGTTTTATTTGTCTCTTGTGCCAGAACTTCCCAAACCACATTGGTACTCTTGAAGACAGTATGGGTAGTTTTCCTGCCAACTGTTTCTCTCTATTAATTTAATCCATTTAATCTATCTCTAAATTTAATCCAAACCTCTTTGGAAACCATATGCTTTTTGATTCCCTGGTTTATATGGAAGGAAAGAGAATAACCGGTGTCACCCAGATGGGGATAGAACTGTCATGCATCTTTAATGAGTACACTACTTTTTCTTCTACCCTCCACTGTGTTGCTTTCTTGGGTACCTACTTGAATATATTGTGAGGATTATTTATGTTCACTGGAGAATATAAATTGCAAGTATACTGCTGTGATGACCCAGTTTGTTTTTCTATGCAAGAAAGGTTCCCATTCAGGATTATCTGAATGTAAATATGATGCTTCCTCTGAGCAGAATAATGAAGACTTTGAAGCTTCATTTATGTATCAAATTATAATGGAAACCCTACCCCAGGTTGGCACCATGGGCTTCTAGTTCTTAGAAATGAATAGCGATTTCTCATCTTCTACATTTTAAAATACTCTCTCAGAGATTATACTACATCAAAAGACTTGCAATTTAATACATCATTTGAGTATGGTACTGCTACACAAAATCTTTTGATTTTAAATCAAATTAGAAAAGGAAGTTATATATATTTTTTCTAAAGAAAATTGAAAGGTAGCAATTTGTAGGTACCTTCCCAGATATCAAACTACTGGTAATGTTGGCAATATGATGGGGAGAGCATGCCTTTCTTATTAAGTTTAGATCATGGGCTTGTAAAAATTTGTTGTGGTGAGGGTGACTGATCTTGTAGCTGAAAATGTTGACCTTTTTGCTGCTGTTTCTGTGCTGGACATACATTGTCCATGCTCCCTGTTAGGGTACATACACATCCTCATCACTAGATCAGGATAAGATTTTGTTTTCTTCAGTATCCCTGATCAGTGTCATGTCTTCAGCCTTTGAAAACATACCCAAAGAAAAGTAAAACTTTTGACCTGAAATGTTAACAGCTGACCTTCGGTCTCCCCTCAAACCAATTTTGTACTGGCCCACGTCTGTAGGTTTCAGTGGTCATACAGTGGCTGTAGTGTAGGTAGAATAAGGCCCTTTGACTGCTTAAATAAAAGTGTCTTTCATGTAGTCTCATGCTTAGAAGGATGAACTTGCTTTGGTTTCCAGGAGCACAAAATGCAAGTTGCTGAGCTCTTCTGAAAAGTGAGCCTGTGGGATCTGACACAGTTCTTCCAGTTCCTCGCATAGAGATATCCAGACCACAGAAAGGTGATTCCACGTAACACTAATTAGTACCCTTGCTAGTCTTCTTTCTGTGACCTCTGAGAATCCTATGTGTTTTGGGACCTGAATTCTCTGTTTTGCTCAGAGATGGGAATCCTGATTACGTTTTGATTGGGTTTTACTGGACGGTCTGGTGTCTGGTATGTTTACATCTGTGCTAGCAAATGGCTGTAAAAATGTAATTAGGAAGATTTTTTCATTATTTTGCCTAGAAAAATGACACATTGGTTGGTAAAAGACACCAAAGGCAAAAGGCATAATGGAAATAGATCCAGTTCTTGTTGGATTTGTACTGGTCACAGTAATAGAACAATCTGTTGCTGTCAGTGCCCTTGCTGGATAAAAAGAGGATGTTGTGCTGAACTCTGATCCTAAACCCAAACACTGAGTTTCATTCACTGGGGCTGTCATACCAGCTTAGTTCATGATCATTACATTCACAAGCAATAAAAATAAGAAAAGCAAATGAATGGCTTAGTGCAAGCAAGTGCAATGTAGTGCTTGAAAGACTGAATTATTTAAAAGAAAATAGAAGATGAGCTCTGAAGGCTTTGCTTTCCTTTTTCAGTCAAACTTCAAAATATTCTCTGAGCCACTAAATCAGACAAGCAGATTTATGTTTTGTTTCTCAAGTTTTTTGAGTGGCTCAGCTACATGGGCATTGAACCACTTTGGAGAGAAGCACAAAAAAAAACCCTACTGAGTGACAAGTTCCTTTATTCCTGCTGATTTGCAGAAAAATCAGCCAAAAAGAAAAAAAAATCTTAGGATGTAATGAAAAAAGGTTGCAGTGGTATTTAACCAATAGGACGTGGCATCCCAAAGAGAGTAAACATTTTTTAAAACTTACAAGCTTTTCTTTATCATCCTTTGACTCATTTTTTTTTCTTTTCAATATACTCAGTTGTTCCATGAATTCTCAGTAGTGCAATACCCCACAGTACCCTTCAATTAAAACAGATGGCCATACAACTGTAGGTTTCTCTGCAGTATAGCTTAAAGATGCTGAATATTTTTTGCAGCATAGCATTTGTTTCTTGTTGCAAAAAAGCAAATGTCTTTCTAATGTGATGTCCTCACATGGTCCATTGAGACTAATCAAATCAAATTAAAGAAACAAATTTCCCTTTTTTTCCCCCCTTTGCCTTTCCCTGTACAGCAGTTAGCCATCACATGATGCTCATAAATTACATTGAAAATTTTATCTTGGACAAATCACTGTGACGTTTTGAGCAATATCTTTATTTTTCTCAGTGGGCTGGGCTTTCATTCTAACAATAAAATAGCACATTTATATGCACACAGCCTGCCTTGTGTTTATAGTATTTTTTTTCACTGAATGTGAATATTCTGTATTGTCACATAGAAAAGAAACAAATCAGATCCAAATACTCCTTTAAATATAAAAGAAAACATTGGATTACTGGGAAAAAATAAAAAGAAAAGACAGAGGATGCTAGGAGCTTAAAACTAGTTGGTTTTGGTGCTGTCAGTGTGTCAACGTGTTTGTCAGAGTCTGGAAGAAGCTTCAGTCTGTGGGAAATTGATATGTCCTGTCAGCTCAGTTCATCTTGCACCTCTTTTTGTTTTCTGAGGAGTAGTAATTTGATGCTGATCTGTGCCAGCAGCAAACTATGGCATGTTCAAGCAAACACAGCTCCTCAAGAAGTCAGTAGAGAACAAAGTACCACCCAATTGTCAGTGCTTGCTTGAGTCTTTGTCAACAGATTGTGGCTTCCTCAAGGTTGGGGGCTTTTTTTTTCTTTTTTCTTTTTTTTTTTTTTTTTTTTGGGGGGGGGGGCAGTGACCATCTCCATCTTTTCCTTTTTTTTTTTGAGAGAGTTACTATCACAAACACAGATATGAGTGGCCCAGATGTAGGTTTTAATGCTAAAAATGACAAATTTAATAAGGTCACAAGTGAGTCAAGTCCTGCTTAATCTTGCTCCAGCAGTGTAAGAGGTTATAGCATCCTATGGTCTGTGCTGTTCATCCTCCAGACACCAAGGCCCCTATAACAGAAATAACAGAAGGGAGCATGTATCAGCTCCTCAGCCACTGTAAATCATAGTACAACATATCTGCTCCAACTGCCATGGCATATATACCAGGCTGTCAGCTGGAGCCTCTAAGAAACAGGCAGCTTTGCTACAGGGGGATTAACATCCACAAGAACTGAGAAAAGAGAGGGTTCAAGCAGTTGATGGTTGCTTCTTAAATCTATGTTCATTTTGTCTTGAGACATCCATAAAAGCCCAACACGAATAAGCATGGGGCTGAAATATAGTTGCATAACTAATGTCCTGTTTCCTTTTCCTTTTTATTTGCAAGTTTTTGTTGTTTCTGCGCAGAAAAGGCTAATAGTTTTGATGCTATCGTGACTTCTGCTTGTTTTGCAAGCAAATTTAGTCTCACAGGAATCCTATGTATATCCTGCATAAATAGCTACAGGAATGCCATCTTCTTTAAGAGTGCAGAATACACTCTTCAGGAATAACTGAAAAGACTGTAATATCTCTCCAGGGCAATAATTCCTAGAAATTCAAAAATTGTTTAATAAAGGAACTTTAGCAGACCTTTTACAAAAGAAAATGTGTGTGTCCATCATTCTTTGAGCCAGGGCAATTTGAAGGATAAAGCTGAATACAGTAAAAATTGACATTTCTTTTCTCCCATTATCTGACAGTCAAGACATTACATCTAGCGTATATTTACTACTGAGGAGCTTACTATATTACTTTTTTTTTTTTTTTTTTAGCGACAGACATGGTACAATACAGCTTTACTTTTTTTAATTTTCAATGTTACCCATACGGTATTACTTAAGAAAAGTATAAAAATTAGAAGATCAATTCTGGAAGTCTTACATTAGTCTTTAGGTTCACAGAATAACAACTTGCTTGAACAAAATGCTAATGCAATGATGTTTTCACTGGCAGATTCATCAAGGACATTTTTTTGTTGTTTTGCAAATGTCGGTATGCTGGTCTTTGTTCATGGATGTTGACATAATGACAAAGTTTGTGAAAATGGTACTTCTAAATCTCTGCTGAGCTTTGTGGCTGTAAAGCCTCAGGGATGTATTTTCTTCCTTGAGTGAACTCAGAAACCTCAATGGAAAAATCAGGGGATTCCTCGCATGTAATCTTGGAAAGATTCTTCCATAGGAATATATTCACATGGGATTTTTCAAGGAGCCTAAAGGAATTAAGTGCCTTGTTTATATATATGTGCAAAACTGCATTGTCAATCAGTACTTTCATCCCACAGCTGTTAGAGAAGATAGCAAAGCTCTCCTTTGATGCATAGATGCCCTGTAACTTAAATCACAGTTTGGGAGAACACATATGTCAGTCAGGCTTGGCTGATCAAATTACTGGCTACACTGGCTCCACATGCATATTGCCTTTTTAAAGTTGTTATCAGGCAAACAAAAACTGTGGCCTCTCCCTTTTTATCTCATTTTGCAGAGTGAGAATGAAAGGTGAGGACTGTAAGAGAGAAGTTCACTTGGAGATCAGCAGTGCTTGGAGTTGGCACTGGATACTTTTTTGCTCTGCTAATGTTTTTTAATAGAATACAAATCAGTAATACCTTGCATATTCTGGATTAGTAAAGCAGCAGTGCACAGTGCTGCCAGAACAATCTCTTCTATGTGATTCTCTTGTTTCAATCCCTCCTCTGTTTGCTCTGATATTGCCAAGCCTGAAATACTGACAATGCTGGGGAGTAGGAAGGGGGAGGTGGAAAAGGAGATAGGGGAGTACAAAAAAAAAAAAGCAAACAAAAAAAAACATAAAAACACAAAACACTAAAAAACTAAGAGTGATTCTGAGAAGCTGATACAGTACAGAGAGATCTTTAGTCCTCAAATGATTTAAGTCACACTGTGAAGATCCATCTAAAGTGTGCTGTTCCCATTTACATGAGCGCGAAATGATGTTTTGCTGCTGTTCCATCTCTTTTCCGTCCTTTTCCTCTGTTCTTCTCCTCCCCCTACTCATTTCATTAGTGTCTGATTGTCTGAAGGACTTGCCAGCTAATAGGTGTGCATGAGACTAGCACTGACAAGCACAAGTAATGGGCCTTTTCATTTTTTCTTTTGAGTGCATGTGGATTAGCTGTCACTCTCTCTGGTATTTATACCACTGGCACTGATGAAGACATTAGGCTTACTGCCTGAAAGCCTGTCCATTTAGGAAAGGGGTTTTTGGTTGATTGGTTGGTTGGTTGGTGTTTGTTTTTAAGTGTTTTTTTATGTTTTTTGTTTTTTGTTTTCCTAATACTGTAACAAAAGTACTGGTTTCTACTAATAAACTAAGGAGCAAACAAGAGCCTCAGCAATTACAGCACAAACGAAAATCCAAAGATAGTTGATAGTGCTGTGTCCGTCCACTATTGTGCTGCTGGATGGGTGAATTATTCAACTCCAACTCAACTATGAACCAGAAAGCATTTTCCATTAGGCCCTACAGAAAGTAGGTTTTTTTGCATTTGGACAGTTCCAGGAAGGAGGCAGGATTCTGGGGCTCCTATGAACTAGCCAAAATATGTGTATTTACACAGGGGACTTCTTGAATGACATAGGTCTTGTTGTACAGCTCAATATATCTTACAGAATCCAGTCCATTCTGTAAATATTTGGAAGGAATACCTGACCGCATTATGCTAATTTTGGATTTATCTCAGGCTACTTTCAGTGTCCAGTCTAAGCTGTTGGTTTAAGTTCTCTCCAAAGTAATAGTTTTTGTTTTCTGTTGATGGCAGCTACACAATGCAATACAATCCAATATGTGCATGTTTACAAGTAGGTGGTTATCTCAGTAAGTATCTATATAGAAGCAGTCATAGATCATTGATGAAAGTAAGAATAAATTTTTCCATATCTAATTATCAGTCATGTTTAATGTGTAGCTAACTTGATTTATTTTTAAAAGGTCTATTACAATTCAGGATTTTTCATGCATCAGCAAAATGAAGCAGGTTAACTCTCTGTACTAAAATGAGATATGTTGATGTATCAGATTGTTTAATCACATGCCTAATTTTAAGAGCAAAAACAGTCTCATGTCCTATGCCCTTAAAAGAAAAGGGAGTACTGAAGAATTTACTTGGCTTGCAGTGGTAAACTAACATAATTTTCTTTCACAGAATCACAGAATCATTGAGGTTGGAAGGGAGCACTTGAGATCATCCAGTCCAACCCCTCTGCTCAAGCAGGGTCAGCTGGAGCAGGCTGCCCAGGACCATGTCCAGTCAGGTTTTACATATCTCCACAGACAGAAACTCCACAGCCTCTCTGGGCAATCTGTTCCAATCTTTGCAGAAATTCCCATTGCTATCAATTGTTAAACAATGTAGTGCAGCATGTGGTAAGAGTGAAGCTAGGATATAAGCAGTTTTTTTCAAACTTAAGAAATAATGCCTTCAAATTCATGCAAGATGACTTGACAGAAACTAAACATTAAAAAAAAAAAAAAAAGACCCAAACCTACATATCTGAACCTCACCTTGCTCTCAAAAAAAGATATTATAAAGTATAATGGAAGTGCAGATCATTGTGGGTTTTTTTCTTTGTTTGTTTGTTTTTCACTGTCTATATTTCCTATGTTTTTGGAACTTGGTTGGTAGACATAGTAGCTCCAAACAAAGCTTTCAAAATAAAATGTGTGGCTTAGAATGGGAGAGGGTTTTTACCTGTGTGAGGTTAGTGTTCTCCTTTTTTTTTTTTTTTTCCCCTAGTATTTACATTGGTTCTTCACATACCATATTTCTGGCACGTATGGGAATAAACAATGCATATGAACTTCCTTACTGATATGTGCAATATAACTGGTTCTTTGATGGCAAGCAGTTTTACTTATCCTTCAATTCCTATGGACATTTAGGAACATTGTAGGGATTTGTAACATTCCACAGAGGTTGTAGGCCCATGAAATATATCCACAAACGTTTTTATATTACAGATATGTGAGCTATATTATTCTTGTAGTAAATAATAAAATACAATTCAATTGAAAATCATTTAATTTATGATAATTTTAGGTTATTCTTTGTGTATGAATGTGGCAAGGTGAAAACTGATGACAAAATATACATGGAACTTTGATAGATTTTATGAGAAATGTGTCTTTTGTGAGAAATGAGAACAAAACATATATATGCTAAAGAGAAATATGCTAAAACCAAAGAATGAAGTGTTCATTTGGGCAGTAAGTCTTATAGCCAGAAGTACAGATGATAAAATCTTTGCTGAAATGAAACATGTAGTGACAACACTAGATCTATAAAATTTGCTTTGCAACAGCCAACTAAACTATGTGACAAGAAGAAAGAACCAACAGAAAAAGTGGAATTGCTAAGTGAAACAAAACCAGAAGTCCTAGAAACCAGGAAATGGTTTTTCTCTCTAAAAGGGACAAAGGTGAACTAGCAAGTGTGTCTAAAGCAGGGACTTTACTATGTTCATACCAATTCTTTCAGCATTATGCAAGTGATCCAGAACACATGGAGAGTGAGAAGATAACCACAGAGGGAGTTTGTGGCATGATGCCAGCTATGAGACAAACGATCCCAGATCTAAAGGCACCAGCACAACTACAAGAGTCTGTGGAAGTACAAAGAATTCTTTACAGTAGAAGTAAAGTAGAAGTACTACTTCTAACAGCTGCTGAATAGTACTGGTTGAAGGCTTACTGAGGCATTGGGCAGGATAAAATGTTAGAGAAACTAGCTAGACTGTGGCTTGCGGATGGTAGCAGAAATGCCAGCTGCAGGCTATAGAAAAAGTCAGTCTGTGAATCTGTGTGAGTGAATCTTCCTTAAAAGAAGGCAGAGGGAGGACTTCTTGGGCACAAAGCTTGTTGGAGTGCAAGACTTTATTGAGGAGTAAAGGAAAACCTGCTTGTTTTTCTCTTCTTTTTTTTTTTTTTTTCTGTATTCATGGAAAGAGGACTTACTGTTAACAAATTAATTACAAATGAAACATTTTTTTTTTTTTCTCCCTGAAATGCAAAATAAATGGAAAGGATCATTCCCTCTCTTGACCATTCTCAGGTCTTTCAAGTAACCTTCAGCCATCAACAATGGATTGCCACTGTCTGTAATCACTTTGGGTTGAAAGCAACAGGAACATCAACATAAATATTCAAAATCACAGGTAGTCTTGAAAGCTGTTCTCTAGCTACCCAAGTGCTGTGTGTCACAAAACAAAGAGGATTCACCCCAACTTTCTCCATTCAGAAGTATGGAGCAATATAAGCTTCCCAAACTCACAGCATTTTGTGAGGAAAGATCCAGCTAACAAATTCCTACACGATCAAAGCAAAGCCAGTAAGTTCTTTCACTGTCGTACCTTTGATACTTTGTACACTGTAATAACACATCTCCCATTTTCTCTCAGAAGTATTTGATAGGTTATATGAAGCTTCAGCCTGGTAAAGGGGCAATACTCTTGAGGTGGCTACGTGTATAAACAAACCTGTCTTGGGCCTACATTTATTGCCTGAATGTTTACCTTGCCTTGTATGTTTAGCGAAAGGATGACCAAAGTTGTTTTCCTTCTAGGATTGCTTGGTTAGGTAACAGCCACTAATTCAGTCATGTTCTCATTCAGTGTGTGAATTCAGTGAAAATACTCAGTTCCTGTTAGTGACAGCCATTATTTTTTCCACCATATATCAAAAGAAGAGTAATCTTGAGTTCCGGAACCTTATTTGACCGCTCTTAAAAAGAGATTCTTTAAAAAGTAAAGGGCTTCTCATTAGATATTTTCATCTGGGATGTGTATTGTTTATGTTTTTTATATTTATGCTTACTTGACTGACAGTTTACTGCAGATAAATATTTGCAAAATGTTTTCCACTTATTGTACATTCTTCTAGCACATAAGGCACAATTTATATTTTAAGATTGACTCCAGAGAGGAGGAAAGAAATGCTTTCTTGTCATCATTTTCCTGTCTTTCCCATTTCTGCCTTTTTCTTTTTTCTTTTTTTCTTTTTTTTTCTTTTTTTCTTTTTTTTCTTTCTTTTTTTTTTTTTCACCCCATAGGCTTGTCTGAAATTTATCCTACACTTTAGGAGCTGTTTCCTCAAAACAGCTGCTCCTAATAGCTATTCTTGTTAGCCATTCCAAACAAGGTTAACCTAAACATTAGTCTTGATTCAGTTTATCTCCTTTCAAAGTAAACTTTGTTGCAGTGGGTTCAGTGAATCTGACTTTTATGCCACCTGTGCTTCTCAGATAAATGATTCTCTTTTGGGAGAGTCGTGCAGTGAAAGATGTCTTTCAAATTTCATGATTTCCAAGATATTGACAGGTAGAGCTACTCATGCAGAACAGTCATTCTGTCAACTTATGGGGTAAATTAGGGATATGAAATGATCTCTAGTTGTTCCTAAAAGGAAGCCAGTACCGAGGATGTTCATATAATAAATCTAATCTGGAGCTCAGAGACCATGTTCCACAGTGGACATTGTTGTTAACAGTGTTTTTTTGAACTGAAGTTTTCTCTGGTTTAACTGCTGTATCAAACTAAAAACTTGTTGTGGCAGAAGCAATTCTGTGTTGAAATCCTTCCTGTCAGACTTCTCTACGTGAGTTAGCTATTGATGATATTGCTATGATAGACTCATGCATGACATTTCTTATAAGTTGTTATTTTCTAAGACTGTATTTCTGTCTAAAGTCAGTATCACTTCTTCTTGAGGGGAGCAGTTTAGTTATGCATCAGAAGATAAACACAGAACATCTTTGGAAGGCAGAGTCTTTCCTCTACCAGAATAACAGAGTGCTTTTCCATAACCCCTGACACGTCACTCAAAACTTTCCTTTAAAGTACCCAGCTTCAGTCTGTCCTCTAGCTAGTGTGACTACAGGCATATGAACTTATGTTTTTCAGAAAGTGTTGTCATATACCATTTTATTTTTCATGAGATTACAAGACCAAAAATTGTTCTCATCATTGAGAATTTAGAATATTTCCTATAGAAAATTATCTCCTTACAAAGTCCAGAGAAGGATTTTCCTTCTCCCAGGTAGATTTTGTTGTTGTTGTTGTTGAAGTAAGTAGTGATTCTTCTGGATTTTCATTTTTGTTGTTGGTGGTGTTTTTTTTTGGGGGGGAGGAGGTGGAAGGGGGAAATTTTCAAAGACAGAAGGGTGAATTCTGTCTGTGGGAGAAAATCAGTGAGGCCTCTGTCTCTCAATAGTTTTCACTGAAAGTTGATGTTTCGAGTGAATAAGCTTATGAGTCTCCTCCACGTCTTTGAAAATCTTTCACATGATTAATTCTTTGTGCATCCATCTTCTTGGCACTGCTGCTTTTCAAACCTTTATAGAAACACTCATTTGAACGTGGGGGAAATATGTGCTCTATAGTCAACTCCTAATTGTCCTACTGGGCCCATCTCATTAAATCTAATGTCTTATTATCCATATATATCTTAGCCTACAAACATATAAAATGACCTTCAGCTGCTAACTAAACTGCTACTAACTGTAGAAGATCAGATTTCACTGCATCTTGCACAAGAGATCTTCAGGGGAAAAGTAAGTTATCTAAAAAAAAAAAAGGGGTTTTAATGATTGAGTAGATAACCCTGATCTCAGTGAGCCACAGGTTCAAAGCACCTGACGTATACTATCATCTCACCATTTTTCTGAAACAAAGACTTGGGTTTTATACCACTTCTCACCATCAATGTAATTTTCCCAAAAATTGGTGAACAAAGGATATGAGCTTTCTCTTCAGACATCAGAGCATTCGGACTAACATGTAATTAACTTGATTGTCATTCTGCTTCTTCAGATGTGAAACCAGTGACTGGGTCCCATATTTTCCATGGTCTTAGCAATCATAAAACAGTGAAAATTATGAAAATTATGAAGTGTTTGCTGGTGGAAGAAAGTTCCTCCAAAGGATGAACAGTAGTCTCAAAAGTCTTTGTGGACAGCAGCAGAAAAAATTGCATCCTGGGCCTGGCCATATAAATTCTCACTATAGGTAGTTGCACAAATACCATACTTTCATTAAATCTGTATTCTGACAGTTCTGTGTGTGGCTTCTGGAGATTTAAAATATGTAAAATTATGTTTTAGGAAAAATCTGACTTTTTATTAAATACCTACTAATAAATAGTAAATCACTCCTCCAAATGACATATTAAAGATGATACTGTCCCTTTACACAAGTGACAGAATAACAGAGCTGGAAAAATACCATCATTGTGACTAAGAATTCTGTTCCAAAACATAAATTTAAACATCTGAAATGCCATGCTATTTAAAAAATTGCATGTTGATAATGTGGTAATCTAGGCTAAGAGCACAACTATTAACAACAGGTTTTATTTCTTTATATATATACATACCCATACATACACATATATAAACACAACAGCTGTCAAAATGAAAACAAAATGAAGCAGTCAAATATAAAATTGATGAGTACACACAAGGAGTTAGTGAAAAAACTATTCATAAACCTGACTCACTTTGGTTGAAGAATAATGATTTAAGATATGACATTAAAACTGAAATATTTTCTTTTGCTCTTGAATCAATTAGTCAAAGCATACTGTTAAAAGACAAACACACCACTCATTAAAAATAATGCTTCAGGAAGGAAATATTTCCCTTCCCTCTCAGCATTACATGTAATACTGTCAGATGACAAAGGGATGGTCAATGAAGTCTTATAGTAGTTGGTTTGTTAATTCCTTCTGTGGTACTTGAAATGCCAGAGGCTCATAGTCATACAGAAGAGAACTGTGTGAAGCTAGACTAACATTAACTGGATTTGGCCATGTATTTACTATGGACTACTTCTTCCTCTATGGTGACTAGGTCAGGCACTTGCAGAAATCCTCAACGCTTTATTATACAGTAATCCTCAGGGATGACGTGGCACTTTTTTTTTTTTCTTTACCTCTTTGCTTAGTTACATATAAAGGTAAGAACTGCCTCTGTCAAAAGCTATATATTATAGAGGGAACTTAAAAAAGTATTCAGAAATGGGTAGGGGGAAGAGTCTGCTAGAAATGCAGAAATGTGAATGAAACATTTCCTACACTGGATACATTGCACCAGGCTTCTTGAACTCAGTAAAGTAGGAAATGTTCCTAAAATAGCATGTAAAGCTTAACAGATACAATTGGTCCAATTCTGATGTGACATAAAAGGGAGCAGACAGAGGGAGCAAGCAACACTGTCTTGTGATCATGCTAGATAGTCTAAGATGGTATCACTTATATAGCAAAGTGATTGGAAAACAGAGCTGAAACAAGAAAATTGACTTGGGAGAAGACAAAAGCAGAGCATAATGCATGATTCTTACTGGATTTGGAGAGGCAGATGGGAAAGAAAATAAGCTTTATATAGGCAAGAGGCAGAGCCTTGAAATATTTGACTGTTCAGTGAGTACTTCTGTGGGTTATATCAACTTCGGCTTTACACAAAGCCAAATTCAATTGCACGGTCTCATGGACCAAATTTGGCTCATGGGCTATCATGTGAAGAAACCTGGCACAAAGATGTGAAAATGTGCCTGTGCACTACAGATGTGAAGATGTTTGTGGTGCCAGTCAGAGCTGCAGATAGGTGCAACTGACTTTGCAAATCACCTTACATTTTGCTGAGGAAGAAATACGTCTTTTCTCTACGACGCTCTGGAGCTGGGATATACAAGTGCTTACATTGCTTCCAGACTTACTCATGCATGACACAAATTGCAAGTTTTACTCCACCTAAGTTATGAACCAATAAATTATATAGACTTAAAAAGAAAAATAAAATCTGAATGTGTCTTCAAAGATAAGAAAAATGTTTGTTCAAGTATTATGTTAATTAATGTTACACAAATAATGTATGGTAATGAAACAGAACAGTAAGAATGAAAGGAAATGTAACAGGTGAGCGTGAAAGTCTTGGAAAAGTATGTCCTTTGTAAATGTGAGACTTATCAAAGGCAAATAGAGAAACTGTGGGTTCAATGGAAGTTCTATAATTTTTTTTCTTCACTATATGTATGTCAATGGAAACATTAGTACTAGTAAACATAAAGAAAATTATTCATATTGTAACTTAAATTGTTAAAACTTGAAGTATTTCTTATAAAATTAAAAGAACTGATTGAAGAATTATTATATAGATATCTTGTTCTTAATCTCAGCTGCATAGCTTTCATTACCATGCTTCAACAATGCATGGAGGGATCTTTCATTTGGTACAGTATTGCCTCTCACAGGGTGAATTAAATCTTCCTGTGGTGGATGTTGCCTGTTACTGGATGGAAACATTTATTAGGTCTAGTATGTAGTGCTCCAACAGACAATGAAAAAGATAAACAATTGATTGCAATCAAAAGAAAAAACAAAAACATTGCACAGTGTTACTTATTTGCATAGTTATCATTAATCCAAGGAGGATATAAAAATTCACTTTCAATGCATGTGCAGCTGTACAAGTGTCTATGCATTTTGAAATCAATATAAGTGCCTGTCTATATAATCAATAGCATATCTCCCATAAAAACTGTCCAAATAAGTTTCTACCAATACACTTGTAGCATCAGAAGTCACATTCCTAAACAGTATCGCATGTTAATTTCTTTACAAGTAAAATTTATCGAGTAGTTCATGAAAAGCATTTACTGTATAGTGACTTATAAATTGATTCTGGCATTTACATTAAAGTAACACTGCAAAATGTCCTTGATTTGCTTTGCCTTGAGTATCTGGGAGATGGACTGGGACAAACCATATGTTTTGTAGAATTCTAAATATGCGTTGCTTCGTATTTGTAGCCATTGGATGCTATGAGTCAAAGCATAGTTCTTTCTCCTGTGTCCATGAAGATAGTCAAAGAAGCAGCAGCCAAACAGAGAGGCACTTGTCCTCTTGCTGTCCTGGTTCAGAAATGCTAGTTTTGCAGTTGACAAGCCCTCCTGAAGCTATTCAGCAAGCACATGCTTGCACCAAAATACGAGGAGTTAAAGACAATACGTGAGGTGATGAGTCTTGAATGATAAAGTAAAATGTTAGCACTAGAGCATCAAGAGATGAATTCCCAGGCCATGTGTTTTAAACTGAGCTTGACATTGTGAATGAATTTAAGCAAGGGGTCTGAGGGGACCAATACCAGGCACAATTAGACTGCTTTAGATTATGGGGATATGTTTTACTGCATATGAAATTCATTCAGAGCTCTGTGAAATGGTAAGAGGAATCTTGTTTTTAAGCTTGATATTGAATGAGCAACTAGACTGCCTGCTTGTGGGTAAAACTGACAGTATGTTATCAGACGAAGGTTTTGTTTGGGTTTCTATGTGACATTCTGCCTCAGTAAGAAAGAAGAATTTCTTCCCCCAGCACAAGTGATGGCTTGGTACTAACAATACAAGACAAAACCTTCATGGTAGTTATTCAGCTCTAGAGCTCATCAAAATTTGTAATTTCCATTTCACCAGAAATTGTTATTCGAATATTTTCCTTTCCAAAACAGAATAAAACACCAAGTAACAATTCTTTCTCTGAAACCAAGCAAATGGGAGATAGGATATCCAAGTGGTATTTGGATAATGCCCTTAAAAATATGCTTTAACTTTTGGTTAGCCCTGAATTAGTCAAGCAGTTGGACTTGAAAATCTTTGTAGTCCCTTCCAACTGAACTATTCTATTATATTCCATTCCATTTTAAAATAGTCTATGGAGATAATAATGTAAATAAATATTTAATCTTTTTCTGTTCATGACCAACTCTGGTTTTTGTATGTATGTGTCACTGTATGTTGTTCCACAGAAGTGTTTTGAGGAGCTGACCTCTTTCTACACATATTAATTTGGAGTAAAGAATGTGAATGTGGAAATCTGAACCTATTCCATCTCAATCATGTATAACTCAGTTTATCTCATGCCAGTCTTTACTGGAACTCTTTTACTGACTCCAGTGGAACCAGCACTGATATCTGAATTTCCTAAGTTTTCAGAATTAAATGACAGTCCAAGAGCAATACTCCTCCTCCTTCTGTTCCATTAATGGACTAATACACTGATTTTGAATCCATGGTTTGGAAAATGAATCACAGATTAAGTAGGATATGATTTTTTATTTTTTTTTAAGGCAGGAATTAGAAGTATAGCAGTGGGAGCGTGCTCTGAATGGATCGTTTATATTGCCTGCCAACAATTACTTGTATTTGCAATTCACTATTACTGATATTGATAAATTAGAATTATATATTGAAAAATGGCATGACATCTGTTTTATGGGGGCAGAGGAATGTTGATGTGAAAGCTCCTTCTAACAAAAAACAATTGATATACACGTGCAAACATTTTTATAGTTTTGCCAAACAACATAAAAGTGTTATTCTGGATTTACCATCAGGAAATAAAACTTAAATTGAAGTAAGGTTTTAATAATGGCAGAAAATCCCAGTGCTTTTCATGTCACAAATAAAAAATACACATCCCAGTAAACATGAAGCCTTAAAGTTTTAGTACTACCTTGTATACAGAATTAAGAATTTTATTTACTCTAGCAAACTCTTCTCTGTGTTACTGCCACCAGAAAATGAAGAAGAATCACCATTCCCTTTATTGTCTTTGTTATATTTTAATGGCAATTGTTGATAGAAACACTGACTTCACCATAGCCTTTTAAATGTGCCTGTAGGAGCTCAGTTCTGAATTCTTCTTGTTGCCACCTCTCTGTCTTGAACCTTCAGTGAGGTTTTAACTCAGTAAAGATTCAGCTCACAGTTTGGGGCAGTTTCAGAACACACCGATTTTACAGTGTTCAGGTCTCAGAAGCATCATCCTGAATACCCAGTTGAGTCAAGTTATGTTTATTGACTTTTGAAATACAGATGAAAAATGTTGTTTTTTTTTTTTATTTCCTTTTTCTTTTTTTCCTCACTTTAAAATGGCATATCTGTGGCCAAATCCTACTTCTCCTGCTAATTTGATTCATCTCATCAACTTTTATGGGGAAAAGCAAACCAGGTTTGGCCAGTGGGCATATAATGTTGAAAACCCGACAATTCCAACTTTATCATGCTTCACATTTTTGCATGAATGTAGTCTGCAAGGCAGACATTTTTTTTCCAGCCAATTTTTGTCATCCACCATTGCTTTTAGCCTCATACAGTCCATTTTTGTTTCTTTTAAAGACTAATTCATCTCTCTCAGTGCTGGCACTGGCTCCTGCTTTAGCTCATTTTATGACAGATGAAGGTGATGCAGCCAGTACCTTTTCCAGAAGCAAGTCTCCTTGTTCAGTGTGATTCTTGTTTCTCTCTCTGTGGAAAACAAAATCTACTTACAAGCATCTTCAAAGGAAGACAAAGCCCTCTCTTCCTTCTCCTCACCATTAATATAAAAGAGAACATCCGAGTGGAGTGAGAGGTTCTTGGGAGAAGATAAAGGATGATTCTACTAAAAATATTCAACCTCTTTTTTTCCCCCCCCTCTAAATCAGGTTGTATGAAAACATGTTTTTCTTTCTAAAAGGCAAATGTGATGATTGTCTAATCTAGAATTAAAATAATTCTAAGCATTTTAGACACATTTTGGACAGACAAAGAGGAAAGCATGTTACCCAACATGTGAACATATGCAGGTGAGAAGATGTGATCTGGTGATCTCTGCCTACTAAGGGGCTCATCAAATTTAGCATGCAAATCACATAGTATAGTTGTTAACACTGATGAGGATCACCTCTTCTCTTGGAAGCTGCAAAATGGAGTTAAAATACAGTATTTAAAGTCACCTCTATAAATAACATTGATAGCTGTTTTTCTATCCTGGTGCAGCAAAACATTTTTGGTGGTAAGTGATGGAAAGGAGAACATAGTGTTTATCCTACCACCTCTCTGCTGCATTTTTTTTTTCATCCTGGGACTAGACAGTAGCCTATATCCTGCTTTCTTCTCTGTCTCTTAATGCAGAGAAGGAAAAAGGAACACTTCTCTGGTGTTTCTTTTCCTGAGTTCTAGGAGGAAGGAATCACATCAGTCCATGGAAGAAAGGTGGAATTCGATTTGAGGCAAAAGTCAGGTGTTGGCTTAGAAAGTATGAAATGAAGTGATTTGGGATGAGGAAAAGCAGGGGTTTATGTTCTAGGGCACTGTGTTATCTGATATAAGGACTGGTAACCAAAAAATTTTATTTGGAACTGCAATATAGCAATATTGTGTGGTCTGAAAACCCAGTAAGAACTAGCAGACAGGAAAATCAGTCCAGAGGAAATGTCTTAATATCTCACGTATTAGCCTTGTGGTTTCTGGACTCAGACTCATGGTTTTTGATAACTGTGACAGGTTAACCCATTGTTTTACTTAATCCTCAGATTGCCAGAGAAGGAGAGCGCTGAAGAAAAAACATAGTCAAACAACTGATGGTTTCTGTCCTGGGAGATGTGGGGAACTGAGAGAGTTTGTCCTCCAGATCTGGAGAAATTTTGAACTCCCAGCCAGTTTTCATATTATGTATGGTCATTTCTTGTTGTGCAGCAAGTCTGGGTAAAATTGTGCTAGAAACTGTGAAGAACTAGCTCAGGACTGGGGGAAACAGTATTCTCACTCAGGCTGTTTACTTCATCTGATGCTCTGGTTTATGAGTGTAATGGAGGATGGACTTTGTCATGTTGGAAAACCTGGAAAGTAAATTGAAATCCCATACGAAATGTCAGGGTACTGAGTTACAAACAGGCCAGTTTGAAGTCGAAGTTTAGATGCTGTAGATTTCTGTGCATGTATAGGTAGGACCTGTCCTGCTTTTCAGATTAGCTCCCCCAGGTACGTTGGAAAAAGGAGCAGACCTAATGTGTTTTAGGGTTTATACAAATCAGAATTTGATCAAGTTGATATTGTAGTTGTGAATCTAGGAATCTTTTAAAATTCACAGTACAGGTCCTAGGTGATTTATGTCTTAGGTGTTTTTTTGGAAGTAAAATACTTAGAAATATTGCACATTAGCCATGCATAAGATTTTATATGCTTTCATTTCAGGTCTGATAAACTGATTTGTGTATGATGTGAGTGCTCCCATTGTTTTAAAGTAATCATCCCTGGTTATCATTTTGCCTTTTTTGTCACTTTAAAAACAACCCTATTCCCAAACAAAAATAGCAATTCTCTTATCTTCTGGGGTAACATGCAAATGAACTGCTGACTCATAAGTGCTTGTGTTTTGCAGAGATTGCCAGCCTGAGAGAAAAAGAGAGAGACTGTAACATTCTGTAGCTTTTGAATTTTGTGGATGTCACTTGCTAATACTTATGTGGGGTTTATGTCAGTGAAGGAGTCAGTATTTTATCCTCTAGGCCTTCCACTTAAAAAATTAACTTGTGCTTAATTGTTGTATGCTTCCATTATTGCAATGTAAATGGATTTTAAAAGCCTTTTGACAAAAAGATGCTCCTTGGGGTATTTTAAATACAGTAGCTGTGGAGCATTCTGTATTTTTATTTTGTGTATTTTATATTCATAGAGAATGAAAAATCAACTTCAGTTAGGGTCGCAGGATAATAACATCAGTTCTGTTCTTCTCCAAAGTTTGATTTTCTATTTGTGTTTAAGAAGCTGACAACCATATCTGAAACTCATTGATTATCTGCTTATAATAGCTCATCATCTTGACGGAACAGATCAACAAGCCTTTTTCACTTCATTGGATGTATTCCAAATAGCAGCAACATAGGGCCAAAGGTATTTGAAATTTAATCAGAATAATTATAATCTGGTTCATTTAATCAGGAAAAAAAAAAAAGGAAGAAGTATTTAAAGAATAATTTGTGTTCTACTTAAATGGATCCTGATTTTAGATAGAGTGAATTGTTTGATTGAATAAAATTTGTTTCTTTGTCATGGAATATACTGAGATTTTTATGTAGAAAGAACTGAGTCCTTTCAAGAGTCTGCATTTGATCACAAAAGAGTGAAATGATACTTCAAAATGGATCTGACAAATAAGATATTTGTATCTGAACAGGCCCACTGAGTTACCTCTGATTTTTGAAGGACTTTCTAAAAGCAAAGGAGAAAGGAATTTAATGCTTTGCCATTTATTTTAGGAAGCAAGTGTTTGAGCCATGTGCTGTGAATGACTCAGATCTGGATGTTTGAATTTCTTATCAATATTTTGACAGAAAGGATGTAATACACAGTCTTAAAATCAGTTTAAGTGTTGGGCCAGGATACCTGTGAATGTGTCTCAAAGATGCGTTTCATCCTACTGTCACTTGGTTATGGTACATGAGTGCATCAAAAAGCCGCTGTAAAATTTCGGTCTAACAGAAAAAATATTTTGCCTGATGAAATAATAATTTTAGTGCTCAGTCCTCTAATGTTAGTAATGTATCACCATTGTGTACAAATCTAGAGAAATTTTGATACCAGTATTTCTACCCCAAATGAGCATTTGGAACTTAGGAAACCATGGCTGAAATGAAACCAGTGGGCATTCTGATATCGATGCCAATGGAGATGGAGTTTGGGTCTGAATATTATGGTTATTCACACTGTAGCCATCTTGGCATGGCTGAACAACTTAGCTCCTCTGCAACTCATGTGACAATGAAAATGAACTAACCAGATCTTCGCTGTGCTGGACCACTATTACAGCATCATGCTCCGAGAATCCTACCAAGAAAAGGCATGTGAGCTTATCTTTCAGTTTTACATGAGCCAACTTCCCTTTAGAGCCTTTCAGTTAAAAGATAGAAAGAAATATTTATCAAAGGCTACTGATAAAATCTACACTTTTTTTTAAATTATTATTATTATTTTAAAATAGGAAAAGGTACAAGTTCCCTTCTGCCAAAAAGATGTAAAATGTGAATTTTAAGAAAAAAAATCTTGCTGCACAGCAGGTTTAGACAGGCAGCTACAGTTGGGGCCTTAAGGCATTCTGTGGCTTCCCTGTGGTAAGCCATGGATCTCATTTATAAAGCCAGGAGAATTCCCACTGTTGCTGTAATCATATGCATGATCCTTCTTCCATCTCAGTGCTCCCAGCATCAGTTAAAAAGAAAAATAGGCCAAATGTTGGTTGTTGTTATGTAGTCAGCTATTCAAAAATATAGGAACTTGGTATATTTTGCAGGATTTATTTTTTTTTCCTAAGACAGAGAATTAAGCTTTTTGTCAGAAATCTAGAAATCTAGAAATCTAGAAAGAGAGAGAGAGAGAGAGAGAGAGAGGGAGAGAAAGAAAGAAAAAGAAAGAAAGAAAGAGAAAGAAAGAAAGAAAAAGAAAGAAAGAAAGAAGGAAAGAAAGAAAGAAAAAAAAAAAAAAGAAAAAGGAAGGAAGGAAGGAAGGAGATGCAATAAGCTGGTGAATGTTATCATCATTCAGACATGGCAGTATAAACATCAGAATTTATTTTTGGTGAGATTTTTCAGGTAAAGTATTCCCATTCTCCCATGAACTCTAGTTTTCTACATACAGGAAATCCTTTTAAAAAAGGTCTCACTACATTCCATGGTCTGTGGTATGGAGCTTGGTGACTTCCTGTCCAAAGTTTGAGCCTGCTTCTCTTCTATTAACAGACCTTGATGGACTCATTTCAACACGTCCCTTTGATTCCTTTTATTCTTCTGATACACAGCAAATGTATGTCAGTGAGTTTCACAGGTCAGTTAAGTTTTGTTGGTAAAAATAGTTTGGCTTCTTTCAAGCTATCCCTTTGAAAATTTGATTTGATATCCCCTCCTTCCTGTACTGTGAAAAAGATTGAGTATGTGTTCCATACTTACCTTCTTCAGGTGTTTCATGATGCAGTAAACCTCTGCCTTCTCCCTTTCTGTCTTCTATCATTTATTTTTCATTGTTAAAAGAGTGCTAGTCTGCTGCTTTTTGCCCTCTGCGGAAGCCGTTTCAGAAATTTCATTGTGCCTGCTGCCCTCCCGTGTAGAAGCAGGGAAAAACCTAGAGTGGAAGGAACCTCTGGAGATCACCTGAACCCACCAGCAGTTGAGAGCCAGGTTTTGAACTAGGTTACCCATTGCCCCCCCTCCCTAGAAAACAAGTCCTGAATATTTCAAGCAAGGGAGACACTGCCACTTCCCTGGACAAGCTACTCCAAAGTTTTGTTGTTCTCACAGTGAAGAACATTTTAGTATTTGCAGATGCAATTTCTTTTTGAAGCTCCTTATGCCCTTTGATTCTTATCCTGCATTGTGTCCTTGTGAAAAGAGTACCTCTATCTCCTCCATAACTTTGGGAGAATGTGATTAGCCTGTGTCTTGCCCCTTCTCTTCTTTAGTTTGAGCAAGCTGAATTCCTTCAACCTTTCACCACACATCAAGGTCTTCAACTCTTTAATTATCTTGAGGGCCCTCCACTGGATCATATCCAACATTTCACTGTGTCTTTTGTACTGGAGGTTGAAAACTGGATGTTATTCTAGGTGTGACCTAACAAATGCCAAGTAGAATGAAACAGTGTCAATCTTTATCTGATGGTTTTACTCATGCTGATGCAGTCCAGGCTCCATTTTTTTTTTTCTTTTTTTTTCTTTGCTACAAGGATGCACTTCCAGCTTATGTGTAACTTATTCTCCACTGGGACTCCCAGGTCCTTTCTAGGTGAGATATACCCAAGCCAGTAAATCCCTGTGCTGCTGTTGGGAATATTCCCTCCCAGATGCAGGACATTACAATTGTCTTTGTTAAAACTCATTCAGTTTGTGTTCACCCAGTCTTCCAGCCTGTTGAGGTCTCTATGGTGTAGTGTATGATATATATGTTGTCAAGTCTTGCTCCATTCTTTCTCACAGAGTGGGGAGCAGAACTGTGTGCATCGGTGAAAGTATGGGTCCAGGCTAGTTCTGCACAATAGCATAATGAAGACTAATAATAATAATAATAATTATTATTATTGTTATTATAATATCAATAATACTATTGATATATTAATATGTTGCATTGTTGTTGTTATTATTATTTCTCTGTTGCTTTGATGACTGTCAGTAGTGTTATATACGTCTTTTTGACCACCTGTGCAGATCCGTCTGGATCTTTTCACAGAACTGTCTGGTGATTCTGAGGTTTGTTTCTTCAACAACATATCTAGGTCAGACACACAGGTGTGTTTTAATAGTTAGAGGATATTTTCTTCTTTCCATATATTCCCTTGACTGTATCAACAATATCATCTATTGTTTTACTGTCTATTTTTTCGACTTGGAAAAGAGACAAGTGAGATGGGGTGTATTTAAATTAGTTAAATACAAAAAGGTAATGTTAAACAAGAACAAGTATTCAGTGTTTCTCACAATGCAAGAAGCAGGAGTTGTCAAAAGAAGTTACAGAAATTTAAAATATAAGGAAATACTTTCTAAAATATTTTAGATGATAAAACTATGCATGATTTGGATATATATTTGAAAAATTTATTTTGAAGTGATCTCTCAAGACTGAGTAAGGCCAAAACAGTCCAGACTTAGGAAGTCCCCAAACCATTGAACTAAAATTTCTTAAATTTCTTTACTTAAATGATTTTTTTTTCCCCCATCCATATCTGTTATTAGCTGATGTTAAAGATAGAGTATTGGACTATATGCTGTGACCCAGTACAATCATTTGTAAGGATCTTATGTTACAGTTATGAAGAAATCCTTCATCAAGTGCTCAGTTGATCTGAATAATTCTTTAGCATCTACCTCCTTTTTTTTTTTTTTTTTTTAAGGCTCTCAGAGATTCAGATGTTGTTCTTACCTCTAAAACATAGCTCTGGTATTTCAACATCTAATCTATTTTAAAGCAAATCATGGTGAGAAAGTCCATTGCAAATATCCAAACGAAAGTGCACAGAACTTTGTTGGAAAGATTTGTAAGCAACAGCTCCTAAACAAGTACCTGTAGGCATAGCAGGACAAACCAAGTCAGTGACCAGGATATGGAGCAAGCTTTTCCAAATTCCCTGAAGTCTGAGATGAAGAATCAATATATAATAATAATTATTAGTAGTAGTAGTACTATTATTATTATTATTATTTAATAAATGCTGGAGGAGAGTCCACAGGCTGTATTTCTGAGCAGTGTGTGGCTGAAAACAGAAATAACTAGTGATGGTTACATGACTTTATGTTTTATTGGTGGTGGACTTCAGTACTAGGTTAAAGGTTGGACTAGATGATCTTAGACGTCTTTTCCAACCTGAATGGTTCTATGATTCTATAGCAAATTTACATCCTGTGTCTTCCTTTTCTGTTTACACAGAGCACCACTACATTTTTTAAACTGCCTTGTCTTTTCCCAGGTTCATTCTCTTGTTTTCTAGATGTTTGTTTCTCATCCTTTGGCATGCTTTCCTATTAAGAGGGTTTCAGTTGTAGAAATTTTGATGCTAGAATTTCTTGCAAATTGTTATATTTTCTTGTTTCACTAGCAAAACATGGAAGTACAACCTTGGCCTGAATATGTTGCAGCTAGTTCTGGGATGCAGATTGAAGGGTCCTTATGGTTTGGGATTGAGATATTCTCTCTCACCTGCTTCCTCATCTGCTTTGCTAGCAAAGAGGGTGGAGATGAGATCAAACACTTTCAGCATGTACTGCCACTGAAGAAAACACTTCCGTCCTCTTTCCACCCCCCTGCTTTATTGACTTGCTTCAGCCCTATGTTACCACAAGTGTTTCTGGGAGGAACTGGCCTGGGTTAAAACCACAAAGGCAGCCAGAACAGGAAGGTCCCAGACTACTTTTGGTAGCAGCATCTGTGCCATCTTAAAATGTTAAAACTATAGCTCAAACAGGCTTTATTTGCTAATATTTGCAACTCCAGTGAACAGCTTTTACATTTCCAAAGGGCTACATAACAGGGTACTCACATATATATATGTCAAAACTGGTCCCTTGAATTGGTACTGTACATCTACATCTGTTAATTTTTGGTTTTCTTTTCTGACCTTTGATAAGGAAATAAAAAAGGGGTCTTTAACAGTAAAGCATGTAAGACCTCAAAAAGCAGTGTATAAGAGGTTAATTTGTAATTCGTTCCCCCATGAAACTGCTTGAATGTTCCCCATTGAGCTACTTGTTAGTGTAGAAGTCAGCTTCTTACTAAATAAAATGGTATCGGTAAGTGCTTGTTAGCTGAAGAGATGGCCTGTAACTGCACATTTAAGTTAATTTTAGCAACTATTCAGACAAGTTCTCACCTCCTCCCCTTCACAAATATCTTCTAATTCCCTAGGAAAAAGGCTGTAAAAAAAATGAAAAGGATGTTTCCAATTAGTGTGGCTTTCACATATTTAAATTCTGTGTCTCTCTGCCAGATAATTGAATAAAATGAGATACATTCTTTTGATCTTTGTAGAGATGATGTAGGCTGTAGATATCGTTTCATTATACAGTTCATGTTGACATAGATAGTATTATGCCACTTATAGCTTCTTTGGCATGGCTCTGGAATCGAGTGTTCAGGAGTGATTAATGACCAAGAGTACACAGACCTACTGTTGAGCTTAGGATCTCTCTAATCTCTGCTCCTGTTCTTTCTTTCATTTCCAGCATTTGTAAATGTGGCTTCTGTGAACACAGCTTTTCTGGGACTTGTCCTACAGTTTGTACTGCCAGCAGTTATCATAGTGGTAGCACAGAGCTAATGATCATTAAAATATCAATTGTCTTATTTCTTACTCGTTATTTTACCTTTTCCTTTTTATTTAGAATTCAACACAGAAAATACTTTTAAACCTGCACTAGGCTTTTTTCAGTCCTTGCACACTGTACAATCAATTAATACCTTTTGATATGTTATGCCGATTAAGTGATATGTGTGTTGACATAAATATTTAATTGTTAAAGGAGAGATCACTTTGTCCTAAAGCTTTAATTAAATTAGATGCTTTTCAGATGATTGCCAAGATGAAACAGTCCATTATGAACATTTGCCACTGCAGGAGATTTCTGCTTATAGAAAGACAAAAGGGTAATTTGATCTAGGATTGTTGCAAACTGTATGAGTCCTTCATACTGATAAGGAATTCTCCCTCTTTTAACCTTGCTATGTACCATAGTAATGAATTTATGAATCTTTAAAGTCAGTCACATCACTAAAGTGGAGATAGTGTTAGCACTGTCAAGTAAATGATAAGGATGAAAATACATTTACATAACAGTTAAAAAGATCAGAGACAATACCAATTTGTCAATAGTTCTTATTGCTTTTAAAAGGAAAACTAACATGATAAAAGTAGGCACATGAATCTTTATTGTATACCAACTAGAATTTGAATAGTTCCAATGACGTAGTCTTAAGATGGCAAGCTGGAGATTTAGACAAACAAAATATCCTTGACATTGGGCTGCTGAGGCACCTGAACTGTACATCCTATGAGATACCTCTGTGATAATACAAAATCCAAGTGTTCCATTATCAACCTAAAATGTTCTGGTTTGGGGCAAAATATTCCTTTTTGCAGTTTTGCCTAATTATCTGAACATCTTCCACGGATCAGAATTCTGTCTTCTGATCTGCTGTAGACACTGTAGTCATGTGTACATCTACTGAAAACACGTCACAGCAGTTCCCTTCAAAATGTAGTACAGCTATGCATAATGCATGATAAGACTAGAGAGATGTGCTATGTGAATCAAAGTTTTAATGTCCTAGTTTTCTAGATATTATCTGTTCACTGAGTTTTTAAAGGAGCTCTGATTAAGAATCACGTCAGCTATGACAAGCCATAAAACTGAGCAAGACTTTTAGTAAGAACCCAAAAAATACTCTCTCTGAATACATTTCAATGTTTACATCAGTTTTGGGGAAGCCGATTCTGATTTTGCGGAGGGAAGAGGAATGTATCAATAGAATCCTATTCACTATAAGCATACTGCCACCACAGATCTTAGGGCAAAGAAATTCGAAGCACAATAGGATTTCTATTTGTGTCTGACATGGCAGTTCTTCTTTAAATGGTTGGTCTGTATTTGCTTCTTTGTAGTTGTTGACTAGGTCTTCAGCAGAGAGGATACAAAAACTCAGCCCTCCTTGCCACCTTAGGACATACTGGTAAGTAGCCGAATGCCCGTTTCCACTGGAAGTCTTATCTGCCTCCTTATCTGTGAAACTAAGTATCAAATAGAAAGCTCAGCTTCACACCTGAGTGCAATCCTGTTGTGGGAGAAGTGGAACTGGATGGACCCTCTTAGATTACCTGAAATATTTTCCTTCCCCAGTATCATATTTTGTTATGAGGAGTCTAAATTTTAGTGTCATTCTTACATAGGCTGCAGCCTTGTAGACATTTCAGCCTTAGTGGCTTAATGTCGGGAGTAGACACCTTGACATAGTCAAGACTGTGTCTGATGCTAAGGTTATGTCCACACAGTGAGAGAAGTCATATCTCAGATTAAAATGGAAGTGAAAATCAAACAACTTGATATATCTGCAGGAATATTGGAAAGGGTTCTCTATGTAGAGAGGCTGACGACACTTGGTTTGTCTTGTAAGGAGAAAATGAGGACAAGAGGTGACCTCACAGCTCTCTGTAACTTTCTGAGGAGGGGAAGGGGAGAGGAGCTGATGGTCTCTGCTCCCTGGTCACCCGTGACAGGACACATGTGAATGGCATAAAAGCTGCACCAAGGGAGGTTCACTGGGCATCAAGAAAAAACTCCATACTGTTAGTGTAAACTGTAACAAGCTTCCTAGAGAGGTGGTTGATGCCCCAAGCCTGTCAGTGTTCAAAAAACATTTGGACAATATCCTCATTGATGTGCTTTACCTTTTGGTGAGCCCTGAAGTGGTCAGGCAGTTGGATTTAGATTATCTTTGTAGGTCTCTTCCAACCAGACTGGTGAATTCTAAGAATGGGAGATGCTCTTCTGTTTTGCTGAAAGGCAAGATTTGACTGCTTAGACAGCAATGAGGGATTTCTGTTGTTCTTGGGGTCTTCTCCAAGGAGATAGTGAAGGAGCAGATCTGTAGAAGTGCTTTTAGAGTGCCAGGCCTGAAATGAATTCTCTTAGGTACCAGGATAATTCTGGTGTCATGATATTTTCTTTAATGAAAACCATATTTATTGAGCAGTATATTATTGACTATTTATTGAGCAAAAAACAAAATTTGTTAGTTTCTGTATATTTATAGTTGATGGTAACTGCAAAAGAGAAAAAAGAAAGCAGTACAAAACTGTTTTACATTCGTTGAAAGATTGAGAATTGATTCTGTTTTATTTAAGACTTTTTAGTATCATTAAGTACTAAAATAGGGAAGGTGTTATCTGGCTGAGTGCTTTACCATCCACTAGGAAGGCAGCTGATAAATCTCTATTGAAAAATCATTTGAAAACCTAATATATGGGATGAGTGATTGCTGGGTTATGAATGTTCATTGTTCACTTTTCTAGCTGTATTTTATTGCTCAATTGGGGATAGTAAAAGGAGAAAAGGACTGGTGGAAGTTCAGGAGCCTGAGGATCAACATGAGGGTCGGGTTGAGAAAATGGGAGGAAATCAAACCCTCCCCCCTTGAGGGGAAATACATAGGTGATCTTATAGATGTAAGCAGAGAGTTAGGATGGTCTCTGCATAACCAGCAAGGAAGAGATGTGGACTTTGCCTGCATTCAAGGCTGACTTTTCAGACTGAAATTATTACAATTTGGCATGCATTGGCTGAAAGAAGGGCAATTAAGTCACAAGACAGGCTACAAAACAGTTTCTTATTATTTTATTTTACTTTTCAAAAAAGAGATTGAGGGCTTGAGAGTAGTGTATATCTAAATCATTTGCCTGGCCCAAAAAGGATGAACAGACAAGCCAGTTATTTCCCCATCTGCACTGGATCTCAGTGGGTGACAAGACCCAGCTGCAGCCTGGACATATGAGATTGGCAACCAGAGGGATGGGAGCTGTTCTGGGGACACTCCTGACCAGCAAGGGGATAGGGAGTGCCCAGGGGAGTGTGAAGGGATCAGCAAAAAGCAGGAACTGCTTAAAGCCCAGTTTCTCATTGAAAAGGATGGGCCTTGATGCCCATTTCTCTGCCCTTGCCAAGTGGAAATGACAAGAGCAAAAGTTAAGGAAATCCTGCTCCTTGTCTCCTGCCTGCTTTCCTTCCTTCTGCTGCCCCTATCCATGCCTGCTGTCACTAGTAGGAATATGGATGGAAGACAAAGGATGTCCATTCCATCGAGGAGGTGAACCTCACATATCAATAGCAACTGTGTGGCTGTTTTTTTCAGGGAAACTGTGAGAAATGGGATCTGAGCTGAGCTAAGGTGTCCCAGAGTAGTCTTTGAATCTATGTGTAGACAGAACCAAGTGGGACAGTCTGTAGAGAACGCTGGTCATGGCCACCGGAATGCAATTAACTTGAACATCTGTCTGACAGCTGACTTCAGCTGTTGATTTGAGGCATCCACCTTTACAGAGGTTCCCTGCCCATATAGTGTGAAAGGCTGTGTGGGATCTGCAGTTGCTTCTAATGCCTTCTGCCAGTAGAGAGGCAGGCATGTTGCACTCTATGATTTGTACTACTTTGCTTTCTCTCTTCCCATTTCTTCATTCCTCTCTTTGCTGGTGATGCTCCCATTCCTCAGCTGAGGAAAGGGTTAGGCAAAATGAATGTCAGAGTTGGTGTGGATTCAGTGAGCTGTCCTTACTGGCTTCAGACTGGCTGAAAATGTGCTACCCAGGGGAAATTCTGCACAGGCTCATGGCCTTCTTCCTCATGCCATGTTCTCCTGGGGCTGCACAAAAGATTATATATAAGTAAGCACACAGTGCACTTAGCTGGTTGCTAAACCTACTGCCAAGCATCTTGCACTGTGAAATTGTGCAGTGCAGGGAAAGCACAGTGTTTGCCACATTTTAAGAAAAATATCCTTTAAGTTAGAACTTGAGCTTGCTGAAACAAGTGACTTCTGTGAGAATGGGTTTGTGATCTTGAAGCACTCATGCCACATCGTGAGTTGGAGCAACCTGAATAAAATCAAGAATATGACTTTGGAGAAAGGATATTCAGTTTGTATAAATGTTATTCTTGCACAAGCAATTTGGTACCACATTGATGGGATTTTGTGCATACAGTCTCTGCGTATAATGGCACATGCAAATTCTTTGTTTGCAAATTTGGAAGTCAGCTGAAAATTGAGCCTTAAGCAAATTTCTTTGTAGTTATGTACTTAAAAATCTCTAATGCCCTGTATAATGCAGTGGAGAAGCTCAGACAGAACATTGATCTGCACTGACAGCATTTGGTTTTTTGTTTTGCTTTTTTTTTATAGTTATTTTTATGCTGGCCCTGTGATTCAGTGAAGAGGGTGAGATGTTTGTACTAGTACACAGGAAACCCTTGAACATGGAAAATGGTACTTACTGAAACAGATCACGTTCCTCAGAGGGAAACAGCAAAATGACATGAGATTCATAGAATAAGGAATAACTAAAATTGCCCAATTATTTAAACTGAAGTATTTTTCTATCAATATAAGATCTTGCTGAGCTTCAGAAGCATAATTCAGAATAGGCATTTTGCCTGCAGTTCACGATATAAATATTTTATATGATCTCCCACACTATTAGAATAATAGAGGTAGTGTTATTTAATCCACTCATGGCAAAGAAGATGCTTGCCAGAATGCATAAAGCACTCAAGGAACTCTTTTTGTTGTAGTTGAAATGAGTTGGTAGAATTATTTATCTGAAGTTAGATTCCTCGTTGTGGAAGTGGATTTGATGATGCTCGTGAGACACAATTTAGGGTTGTATTGAAAACTCATGGAAAAAAAAAAAAAAGGTAGTCGATGGAAATGTTGTTAACAAAAGAATGAAAAAAGCCATCTGAAGAGGTAAGCAGGTAAAGCTGCTGGGTGGAAGTCTAAAATCTTGGCTGGGTGGAAGAGCAGGCAGGTGGCTGTGAGAGACTCCATGTCGGTGAATTGGATACACTCAAACTGACTGCAGTCCTGGGTGTTGGGTAGGTATTTGGGTGTCATAGGAGCTAGGGTAGGTGGTCCAAATACTCCTTCCCTGGCTTCCATTTTTACCAAGTGGAGGGGAAATGAATACTGATTGCTAAACACCACAATTTTGCACACTTGAGCCAGGGTTAGTAATCAGAATGGCATTGTTGCTCAAATCCTATAGAAAACCTTTGATATAATGCCCTTTCCCCTAAGGTGACTGTGCCTAAATGTGTTATGCATAGGGAATGGTAAAAAATGACTAGACTTGCATTTGTTATGTGATACTATCTTGTTCAGCACTGTTTTGTATATTTACTTTGTTTTTCATGCTTATTGTAGCTTTTATTAATGTGTTTGATAACATGACATCAGCTGCAAGGCAAGATTTTTTTTATTCTGTTGGGGCTTTGTTAAACTTTTCAGTACAGATTAAAAAAACATCAGCAGCCCCTGGATGGATAGGCTTGAACTGGAAATTTATGTTTAAGTAACAAATATTATAAAACAGATGAGCCAGACAGAAGAAAGGGAAATTTATAATAAAAGACTGCTCTGGCAGTATGAATCTGACTCATGTGGGCTGTGGGATGAATCATCCCACGTTGCCACAAGGACTGCTGCTACTGCTGAGCCCTTTCAGCAAGTGGGACAATCAGAAGTGTGCATGGTAGAGCTGTGGGGACAGCACACACAAGGGATTAGGCAAGGGACAAAGAAAGAACAGCTATTTAAAACTGGACATCTCAAGCCTGGCCAGTAGTTCATGCTATATATAATTCAGCCAATTCACTGGATAAATCATTTCATATGCTCCATGAAATGCAATTTGCTTCCATGGCCAAGCATGACAAAGGTTTTACAGAATTGCAGTTGGCAAAGAGCTCTTCTTGGACAGTTAATTCAGGGCCAGTGAGATTGCTGAGGTGTCTTGTCAGAACATTAAATAATCACACAATGTCATGAGGGAATATCTAATTAAGAGTCCAATTTCTCAAGGGTCTGAGTACCTGTTACAATGTGCTGAGAACTCTTAATTCCCACCGACAAGAGTAGCAGCTTAAGGTATTCCCAGCAGGCATTTAATAGGATTGTGCCCTTGCTTCATATAGCTGGGGTAAGTCCAGGCCAGTCAGGTGAAGTGACAGTAATCAAACAAGACAAGATAATGACAAATAGGGTTAAAACCCAGCAGGAATGTTATTACTTGCAGATGGTGGAACGCCTGGTGTGAAGCCCCTCAAAAAATTACGTCCAGATTTAGGGGTGCACTCTTAGGGGTTAAATTTGAGGCTTGAGAAGGCCTGTACTCACCCCTGTGCAAAAGATCAGTAAGAGGCAACATCAAAACTTTATCAGCATAGACTCTCACTCTGTGGGAACAAAAAACAGAGTTCTCATCCACAATTTGATCCCAAGGACTTGAATGTTTTGGATGACATTGTGAGGGTTGTCTGCCTTACAAGGGCAGATTACATTGCATCCAGTATTTGGGAACATAAAGCTTGAGAAAAATCAGTTCAGGGAAATATGAAAAATGAAGTTTCCTGAACAGTGCTCTTGGTTTGACTCAAACAATAGAACAAAATTTGATGTGGGTAGGTGGAGACATACCAGTAAGATGTTTTCCTTTCTTATATACCTGTAGCTGTATAAGAAGAAGAATGCTGGATGAAATCAGAAGAGAATAGATACTGTATTTAGGTTCATGACACTTCTCTTAAACTGACGTGAAGGTAAAAGTGATGCTCTTTTTTGAGTACGAAGAAGCATTACAAAAGGAGCAAATGAGAAAGGATCATAGTATTACGATAAGCACTTTTGGGAGAGTGAAAAGTTAAAATGAATCTCTGTTGTCAGGCTCTTAAGTGAAGAATGATGTATTAGACTACCTGATTTTATTTGATTTGTTGGAAAACAAGAGCTACTGTGCTGTTTCTTGAACAGAATTACAGGCTTCGTTTAAAAAGAGATGCAAAGTGCACACATCATTCTGGAAGAGATCAGCATAAGCATTTTCTATATCATGGGTAATGTTTACTGGAAGAAATCAAATTACTGTAACACAGACCATCTGTTTTCTTTGCATGCAATCATGTAAGTGTTTTAGGACAAGCCATCCTATTTAATCAATTGTAAATCTCTTATGGGAAGGCACTGCTTTCTGTAATTTTTTATTTTATTTTTTTGATAAATGTAGGAGTTTTAAGTACTGGTTTCTTCTGCATAAATATAAATTACATACTTTTTGTAATATGAAGAGTAGGAGTGTACAACATTAGATATTATCTGTTAAGAACTTAATTTTAGTTTTTTTTCAGTAGCCGGTTTTGGGTATTTGTTGTATCCACAACTCATTGGTGTTCAACTATTATAAGACTAGCAAAATAAGTAATAATGTTCATTTATATTCTGGGAAATTGCCTTCTACGTTTAATAAATGTAGTATAAAGTGTTTCTATTTTGTAGCATATCTGCTATGATAGAAGTGAATGCTGGGGAAGATGATTGTCCATTGTCTAAATACTTGAACTTGGAAAGACTGAAGAAAAAAAGACATATTTTGTTTCAAAATGACTCTGTAGAGTGATGTTAGAAAAACTGATGTTATGGTGTAAAAAGAAGACAACATTGAAGGATGTGATTTACTTCACATTTAAGGGTAGCACATTCATAGACATCTATGGCCCTATTCATTTTAGTGGATGCTTAATTGAGCATGCCATTTTCTTGTTGTATCAATTCTATCAGCTTCTGTGATTCATATATTGTCCTCGGGTGCATGTAAGTTGTTTTTGAAATCAGAGGAAGCAGATCTTAAACAAAGTCCTGTGATTTCAAAAGAAGCTCTGTGTGTGCAATGCCAGAAGTTGTGCTGTATTGTATCAAATGGCTCTAAAGTAAAAGAAGAACAAACAATGTAAGTAAAACAATTGGAAATTCCTTAAGAAGGTTGGCTGTCCTTCCCAATGAGGTCAGCAAGCCTGAATTTCATTTCTCCAGACACTTCTAAATCAATGGTATTTTGTCTGAATAATTAAGCTGCTTACTCAGGCTTGAATAGTGTATGGAGCTAAATTCTTACCTTTTCTTAGGTAAACATGTAGAGGCAAAGAGGGAGAAACAGATGGAGCATGCACCTGGAAAAAAATGATAGGGCCCATACACCAGTGCCATTCCATGACACAGAGAAAGCTTTCTGCCCAGGATAACATCAGGAGAAATTAAAGGCCCCTATAAGCACTCCGCAGCTCACTCCTTTCAAGTACTTTTGTGAAGTCTGGACTCAACATATTCATGTCCCATCTACTCTCATGTATTATAGTGTTGATTGTGAACTGCTGATATGTGGCACAGAGAAAGCTGCCTACCAAACTGTGCTAATCTATTCTCGCTAACATACTTAGTCTTGGAGCTTACTTATATCAGTCAAGTATCCAATGAGAACTAGGCCATCAGTTAATCTTGTTTTATCAGTCTGCATTAACTCAACAAAAGGGAAAAAAAAAAGAAAATAAAGAAGAAAAAAAAAGAACAAAGCCAAAAACAGAACAAGGTGAACAGTTTCATATAGATAGTGGAGAACAAAAGATTTAAAAAATGCAATTAGTGCTGATCTGATGGTTTTACCCCACTCACACTATTTTCTAGTAAAAAATTCAGCATCTCTTTTTTTTCAGAAAACTATTAAATATGAGATAAATTCTTACTTTAATTATTTTTTCTGTTTTTCACAATTTCTTTTAACCTTCACCCTTCTTTTATTCAGAGAGAAGAAAACTGCAGGTAAATAAAATATTTCACAGAATCTCAGAATCATGTTGGATACAATGGATCTTTGGAGGCCATCAACAACATCCTAGCCCAAGCAAGACAAATTTAGATAAGGTTGGTCAGGGCCTCGTTCATTTGAATTTTGAATATCTCCAAGGATGGAGATTCATCAGCCTCTCCCAGAAACCTATTTGTCAGTCTTCCTTTTGCTGCCAATGTTCCCCTAGAATCTTGTTTGGTTGTTGCCCAAGTCTCTCACCTGTTTCAAGTCCAGCTGAGATCCAGCTTACCTGATTCCACCCAAGCTGGCCAGAGCAATGATGTTCCCAAGTAACCCTCCCTGCCTCTTTGGAATCTGCCTGTCCATGCTGATCTTCTGCGTTTGGTGATCCATGTGTGTTATCCTCAGCAAGCAGCTTACTTTTCTGTGCCCCTTTGCTCTCTTGGTTTTCAAGAGACTCCATTCCGTTTGAGCTGTCAAAAAAATCAATGCAAATGATGTGTTTTGATTTTCGAGATTATTCCTCTTACTTCTCACCCTTCCCATCTTCAGTTCCCAAAATCTCTTTCAGCAAAACACAGTAATGTTTTCTGAAAGATATAAAAATATGTATTCCTGCATTTTTTTAATGAGTTTTCATTTGTATATGAGTAAGTTTGCTACAAATTATTTTAAAAGTGTTTGTTTGGAAGTTTTCAAGTATTTTGACTTTTTCTGGAAATTTTCCTTCTTAGCCAGAACTTCTGAAAAATCACCAGGAGTTCTCTAATAGCTTCAGTAGATTATGTACTACATTTTCCACTTGTATGATCTGTTTTATTCAAGAAAAGTATATTGATATATTTAAAATTGTCATAGAATATATTGGACTAGTTCTAAGAACAATATATGTTAACACTTCTGCTTGGAAATTTTCATCTCTTTAGTATTAAGAAATAATTTTGTAAAATGACTTAATTTGCTTTGTGATAAACAGTGGGGTAAACTGTGAATTACTTTTGTCATAGTTACACTATATTTTGATATAGTAGTTGTGTTCATCTAAACAGTAATAAAATAATTTGCTCAATGAGCAATTGCAATGAATATCTTAAAATAAAAGTACAGAATTCCTGACTCCCTTTAAGTGCAGTAAGTAGAGAATACTGTTGTTTATTTTAAGAATTTCCTGTGTCTGCAGTACTGAGTACACTGAAGTGGGAATCAATGACAAGGTGCCATATAGGAGACTTTATTTATAGTAGCTTTATAATGGATCTAAAGTGGGACTATAGATTTTGATACCCATGACCTTTAATAGAAAAATCTCTGAAGAGATTTTTGCAATTTTACCTCTAAAGTTACCCCTAGTGAGAGTGAGTCCTTTTTCTTTTTAGGCTTTGTGAGGCAATGAAAATAACTACCCATTCTTGAATGGTTTCTTTTCTTCTGAACTATTCTAGTCTCTTGGCTATTCAGCTGACAATTTGGAAAAATTATTAAGGGGAGCTCTGAAATTCTCAAAGCTAGACGTTTTCATATTTCTGTTTTTAATAATGTTATTAACTACCATATATTTGGCGTGGTTGCATGTTTGCTTTTCTTCACTTGAACCAAGCAGCACAGTGGTCATGAAGGAAGTGATTCTTCTGTATGTTTCAACATCTCCTCCTCTAATTTTCTACCAGATGCACCAGTTTTCTGTAGAGGAAAAAAGAAGCAGAAAAGTGCCATAGATGATTATAATATTTAACTAGTCTCCCATAACTCACTTAGTGGTACACAGTGGAAAAGAGGGAAACTGAGGTCTGATCAACTCATCCCGAATGTGGAAGAGTCTGTAGGTGTTCAAAAACACACACACAGAAATGAATAATCTTTAAGGAAGACATTATGGAGTGAAAAGAAAGTAGAAAAGAAGGCACAGGAAAGAGAACATGCCATGAATAGGGGGACTGAATGGATATTTCAGAAAAGATCATGACCGTTGCTGTAGTACATGAACGGTGAGATAGAAATTTTAAGAATACATGCATTTAACAGAGATGAAAGAAAAGCATATTTGAAATGTGCACAATTACCTAGTAGAACTTATTGCTATAAGAAACTATTGAGGAAAATTTTGGAAATTCTCTTCACATGTATTCTCTCTCCACAACTAAATAGGGCAGCACAAAAGATTCTAGCACTTCTTAAGCAATGATTCCTGTGGACAGCTTACTCAGAAACTGTCTGTTGGGGTTTTTACTTCTCAGTATTGGCTACTGTTGAAAGCAGGATGTAGGAACTACTTGAATTACGCTAATGATTGGAAACAATTGTTTGAAAGTCTTCATACACCATATCTGGTCTCTGTATCCTCTCTGCCACAGGAAACCATCTTAAACCCAGAGCAAGAAACGTAAATTCACTTGGCTGTCCCTTATCTCTAAGGCACCTGATGCGTAAGTGGACTAGAGAAAGGAAAGAACAACTCTGAAGACCTACAGATCATCTTGCTGGCAGGGTGAGTAAATGTACCTGCGTCTCAGTTTTGCATTAGATACACAAGTGAACCTGTTTTAAGAGTTGCCTCAGGAATTTCCTCTCCATTATTTTTTGAGAAAAAGATTATAAAATTTTCTCCCATTTCCAGGAGAAAATGTGTTGTCTCACATGTGTGTAGAAGTATAAAGACAGACACCTCCTATATTTTCAGTTTAAGCCGAGAACATGGATTTGATACAGTTTTTGTCTTTTGTTTGTTTGGTTGGTTTTGGTTTGATTTTGTTATGTGGTGCTGCTAATCATAGAATCATAGAATGATTTGCATTGGAAGGGACCTTAAAGATCGCCTAGTTCCAACCCCCTGCCATGGGCAGGGACACCTCGCACCAGACCAGGTTGCCCAAAGCCCCATCCAGCCTGGCCTTGAGCACCTCCAGGGATGGGGCATCCACAGCTTCTCTGGGAAGCCTGTGCCTGTGCCTCACCACCCTCTACATGAAGACTTTCCTCTTTAATCTAAACCTCTCTTAGTTTAAAGCCATTGCTCCTTGTCCTATCCCTACACTCCCTGACACAGAGTCCCTCCCCAGCTTTCCTGTAGGCCCCCTCTAGGTACTGGAAGGCCACTATAAGGTCTCCCCAGAGCCTTCTCTTCTCCAGGCTGAACAACCCCAACTCCCTCAGCCTGTCTTCATAGGAGGGGTGCTCCAGCCCCTTCATCATCTTTGTGGCCCTCCTCTAGACTCATTCTAATACATCCATGTCCTTCCTGTCCTGGGGACCTCAGAACTGAATGCAGGGCTCCAGGTGGGGTCTCACAAGAGCAGAGCAGAGGGGGAGAATCATCTCTCTCACCCTGCTGGCCATGCTTTTTTTGATGCAGCCCAGGATATGGTTAGCTTTATGGGCTGCAAGCACACATTGCTGGCTTATGTTGAGCTTCTTATAAGGCCCTTTTCCTATTGGATGGGTGATACAGAAATATTACTGAATCTATCCAAACACGTCATGATTCAAAAAAAGATCCAAAAGAGAAAAGAAAAATTATTTTTACCAGTGTGTGGTGTACTTAGAGTCCTACAGATCTGAGCATGTGTTCCCTGTCTTCCCCAGGCATTTTTTTTCTTGCTTATGAAGTGCAATGGAAAAATCACCTAGTTGAGGATGTGATTTATGTGATAGCCAAAACCTAACTATATGATCCCTTTTTCTTTCTGGGTTTGCCTGCTCCAAAATGTTGTAGAGGTAGAGACATTAGCAGGATGTGGAACACTTCCTCCAGTTTATAGCAAGCCATTCCAAGAGATTCAAGAGTCCCATGTGCAGACAATGACTTAATTTTCAACAAGATGATTCAATTCCAAACATATAACATGGCAGAAAATCCAACCCAAACCTGAAGATTATCTCAGAGTAATCTGTCTAGTAGTTTGTGTCTCTATAAAATACATAATAAAAATGTTTCACTCCTCCATTAGGATGGCTAAAATCACTCTAAGTGCGCATTTCCACTGTATTTGGTATTGCTCATCTTTTCACCCTAAACATTGGCAAGCTCCCTGTCTGTCTCTGTGTTCTGTGCTGGGCAAAAAGCCTAAGCTGAATGAGTATAACGAACCCATCTTCCCTGTAACACAAGTCCGGTCAACATTGTTTTTTTAAGAAAAGGTAAAGCTGATGAATTATTTTAGCTGTGTGACAGCCCAGCCCAGCTAGGAATCTTAAGGCAATTTGCCAGAGCCTGCAACACGATAGAACAAAACAAAGGGTGCTCCAGAGGACAGATATTTTCCTGCCAACAGCTCTCTGATATGCTATACAATATCCAGCCATATAATAGTGCCTTTACAATTGCTACTAGATGATGTGTTTAGTATAATATTAGGCTGTTTTTGTTAGCATGCAAGCAATGTTTCGACTTTGAAGAAAATCTGCTTTTTCACGCTGTGTGTTCTTTGAGGGGGTCTGTGTAAACATGAAGTTTGTCTGGATTTTGCCTTAGTCTCCAGTTAGAAGAAAGGTAATTTGCCTTTTTTTTTTTTTTTGGGGGGGGGGGGGCGGGTTAGAGGGGGAGAGATCGTTTTCAGTAAATATTGTTCTGAAACTGCTGAAAGATTATGCTGGTGCACAGAATTTTTTCAGAAATTGTGTTATTTCTTTGCCTACTCTGAACCCCATGGCAACAGCAAAGCTAGCCCTGCTCTCTGCTGTTGGACACTGGGATTCATAGGAAAAGGTGCTCAGGGACTGGGGAGTCATTTTTCTGTTCTAGCAGCTGTTTCTTGCCTCCTTGTGGAAAGGCAGTAGAGCAAATATAGCCTGTGGGCACAGGTTTGTCCATACTTCATAAATAACACAGTCTTCTTCACCAATGCAATTACACTCTCCGGTATTAATATGGTAGTGTAGTTCCTGAATCACCACTAATTTTCCCTTAGTTCTACTTCATTTTATATAATATCTGTACAGTGGAGATGGGTTGACATGCAATGACATTGTCACGTCATTAAGTGAGGGCCAGTATGACTGCGAACAATAAAGATGCTCAGTAAAGGTGTCAACATAATTGAAGATTGAAGTTAGTATTAATTTTATTCTTAAAACCATTTCTATGTGTATTGCTTTTGCAATCCATGTATATAATACAATCGTCCTCAAACTCAGATCTTATTGAAGCTTCATGAGCATTACTACAGGGAAAATAACAAGTTGGTAAATGATTAAATGTATAATTAAAGGTTTCACATTTAATCCTGTCAGTGCAGTGATTTATGGTTTCCATTATTTTGTCTAAGTAATGCACTCCTTTTTTTTTTCTAACATTTGTTCTTTTCTTCATTGTTGTTAGTGTCTGTAATCTTATGCTAAGGAAATTTATCACAAGGAGAACATTTCTGTCCTCAGCTGCAAGGTACGGAGCGGAATTAAATCAAAATATAGCAGATGCAATACACTTCCCATTGCAGTTGGTGGGAGAATTGTGAAATATTTACAGTGTTGGGCCAGAAATGCTTTATGTGTAAGAACAAAGGGAAGGATGTAGTCTCTGTGCTTCTCTGCTGTCATATTTAGGGCTGAAACAGGTGTCTTCAGCAGCCAGTCCCAGGAAGGCTCAATAAAGACATTGGGCTGGGACACACAATCTGCCTGTGAAGTGCATGCCAGGATTGGGTGGAAACCTGCAAACACAGCAGAACTTGCCTTGAAATAGCCCCTAGCAAAGGCTGAGCACAGCCCAGTGCCTACAAGCTGCAGAGTCTGGACCCTTCTCCAGAGGTAGGTTCCCCCAAGAGGGTTTTTGTAAAGGCCTCATTAGGTTTGGCTGTTGTCATTGCTGCCTCCTGGTTATGCGGGAGCTCATTGCTCATGCCCTTGCTCAGGAAAGTGATCACATACCTGTATGCTGGCCTCAGCCTGGAGAGGGTCAAATACAGACCCCCCTGAGAAGGGTGCTCTAATCTTTGGGCTATGGACACCTCTCCTGTTGAAGGCAGGCTGACGAGGATGCAGGGTTCAGGGGGGCAGAGTGAGACTTCACAGGACAGATCTTGATGTCAACAAGTCTGAGTTAGGGAACCTGCCCTGAAGCCTGTTGCAAGCCCCATTTGACATGCTGCAGGCATCAATACCCCTAAAGCCCGGGGCTTCTCTTCCTCGCTAAGTTGCCCAGGGCTGTGCTATCCTCTCATAAGGGTTGCAGCCAACTGTGTGAAATGTGCACCTTACTTCATGCTAGCATGACTGCAGTGGGACTGATGGACCATTTTCCACTCCCATTTTCCAGTCTAGCTTGTAGTTCTGCTGGGAAGAGGGTGTACATGACAACTCAGGCTGAGGAGAGCCTGGAAATGAGATCCCTCACACCCTGAATGCGGGCTGTACATTTGTGTAATACAGGATAGTGCCTCTTCTGGCTGGACTCTAGAAAACAAGCGTGTTTTCCAAGGAGTGCAAGTCTGACTGTGCCTGTTAAGTGCATGCTGAGCAGATCTAAGACTTTGGGGCTTAGGTGTTGTTTCAGGATCACAGGTGTTCCTGAATGTGAGATGAGATTCGTGCTGCTGAGGTGGAGATGTTTGTGGGACTTCACAGAGTAAGAAGTAGTGAGAAATAAGCTTCAGCACCCATTGAATGAAAGTTTCTTGCTGACAGTTTTCATATTCAGATATGTAAATTTGTATGTGGTCCAAATTTCCTCTTGACCAAGAACCCACTTAAAGAAATAAGACTTCTTCTCCTACCCACATATGGTACTAAAATTCTCCTCTTAGAGTCATTTCACGAGTTGCTGTTCTTTTCCAGACTAATGCAGGATGAAATAGCTTGGGTTTTATTTCCGGTTGGGAGTTTGAATTCACTCCTGTGTTAACTTAACCTAGTACTGTTAGCCTGGGTGGAAAAAATAAGTTGCCTTGCCTTCATTATTTTAACCTTCGTATGGCTTATAGATACACTCAATGACAGTTTGCAGCTGTGTTCAATACAGTTTGATTATGCTCTGTTGAAGGCGTTGTAATTTACATTCTCCATATCGCTGGACAATATTACTGCGCTCCTTCTTATTCATTGTCTCACTGAAAATACTGGGGCCATTTTCTTTTAATACTCTGCAACAATAACAACAGAAACTTCTGAGAAGATCTTCACAGAATTGTAGCAGAAATAAAAGAATAAAAGATAGTTTTCTTGGGAAATGTTCATGGGGAAAAGGACATCTATTTTGTCTTTTTGCAGTTCGTCTCTGTCTTTTGGGCAAGGTTTTCATTACCCTAGTGTTCTAGTGTTTTTCAGCCATTGCTCCTTTTTTTTTTTTTTTTCCTTCTTTCTTGCCACAGTGTTTTAAGATATGTAACCAGCAAGAACATGGTGTTCTGGAAAGTTATAAAAAGTCGTAACTCCAGTACTGCCTTTCTTAATATTATTGTTTGGGGATGATATTGCTGCATTTAGAGCAATGTGTGTTTGTTTTAGGGAGGGAACTTGTTCACAATGAAGTTTTATGTTTTTCTTCCTTGAGTGATAATAGCTAGTTTAAAATCTAGCAGTCCAAATAAGAAGTTCCTGTTACTCTACTCCATCTCCAGATCTTTAATTGGCAGCCTGGTATTTTCCCTGCCATTGCAGTCCTCATTTGGATCAGAGGTCCCTCAAAAATTCCTAAGAGCTCTCCTCAGATCTGACTAACCTAAGTAATGGTTGGTCATTACCACTCCTTCAGAAAAATAATTAAACGTGAAACTAATCCAGGTCTACAGCACTATTATGTTGTACCCTTTTATTCATCTCTCGTGTGTTGAAATTATCTGAGTGTAACTCATATTTCTTTGCCATGGGTACAAATAAAAAAAAGTGCAGCATCATCTGCCCTTTAGGATGGCTTAGCTGTGTTCCCCTGCACTGGGAACTGCAGGTGTAGGTCACCTCACAGTGAGATGCGCGGTCCTAGTGATTTCAGTGGGCTTCCTTGTGTGAGCCAGAGTTTAAAGAGTGCAGCACTTGTCTTCCCCATAAGAAGCTTCCAAAAGAGCACTGCAATGTCCTTCCACCTGTAATATTTAGCCATATATGCTTAGGAGCAAATAATTTGTAATTGGGAACTGTCACATACACATTTATTTTGACAACACTCAGGTTTTGTTTTGTTTGTTTGCTTGTTTTTCATTTATCAAATGTCTCCTTTTCACAGAAGACTGAATAGCTTTTACTTTTTCTGAGCCATAGAAACCTAGTGTGCTAATTCATTTGAACTTGATGATTACTGCCCTTTGGTGTTTATGATCAAAAGTGCTAGCAAAACCCTCGGGGCAAACTCTTTGCTGGGATGAAATGACACAGGTTATTTGAAGTCAGCTTGCTGAACCATTCCAATATACAGCAGAGAGGAAACTGGCCCCTCGTCCACATGCTGATAGACCGTAGTGGATTTTTTACCTACATTACAGGCATATGAAAGAGTACATGTTTGTAGGCAGAGTATTATTTTCTTTCATATGCCTGACTCAGTATTGGTTGGACTGTCTAGATGCTACAGTGTTACATATAGCATATTTAAATTTAAGAGAGCGAATAGACATTTTCATGGACTTGGAAACCACATGCAAAGTTTGAGACCTGTTGATACAAAAATTAAATCCCTGGGAATGCAAGTTCAAAACAGAAACTTTGCTGCCCAGTGTGGAGTCCTGATGAGATAGTCTTTATATATATATATATATATATATATATATCTCATAGTACATCTTTTTGCCTTTTCAGCGTGCAGCTCTTATGCAATGTTACACCTATTTCTTTAGAAAGCATGGGCTAAAACTGTTTTCTGTTTTCACAAGAAAGAATATCCACAAGGGAAATTGTCCTTGCTTTCTAAAATGCATATATATTCCGTTTTGCATTGCTGAATAGTGGGGGCAAGTGGCTAGAAAATAAGAATTGGTTTGAAGAGAAGGATATGCAGAGAATATTTAGTGCTGTGGATTTTTATTGCCTACTTGCTTCCAGGCTTAACTTTTCCATCATAAGAACCTCAAGCCAAGAGAGGCCTGAGAATCTGCATGAAGAAATTTTTTTCTGAGACATGATTACCACTTTTTTGATTACTGGGTTCTTTAGGAACTTTGATAGGAGTCTTGTAAAGCTTCTGGCTGAGGCAGTGAATCTGCAGTTTGACTTGGAAAGCAGAGCCATGCAGGGAGCTGGGCCGCTGCCCAAAGCCTCTGACAAGGCATCAGGCAGACCCGATCCCAGGACGCAGTGCCCACAGCTGGTTTCTGACATTTCAGACAAGGCAACATTGCTCAAAATAGAGAGACACTGAAGCTGTTCCTTTAATTCCTTCCTGTTCTGCTGTGCTGAATCCAGACAATGTAATTCACCTGCTCCCATTTGCTACAAATACAGTGCCATTCCCCAGAGCTGTTGGAGTCATGCTGTCCTGGGATTAGTGGCAGGGATCTCACCCTCTGGTAGCACTGTAATGCACCAGGATGAAGGTTTGCACAGAATGGTATGCACTCAGAGAGAGAAATAAATGGTGTAATGATTGTGTGGTATGCCCTGATCTTCACTTTCCAGATTTTCAATAAAAACCCTATAAAAAAATATTATAACTTGTCGAAAAGTATCGAAAAGACTTTTAAAATTTTATTGGGACAACCAGGACTTAGAGTATTCAGGAAAGCAGCGCAAGTGTTCTGGAACTTCATAACCAGACTACGTGATGTAAAAGAAAGGCAACATTTTTCTTTCTAACCTCCTAATCCATACAAGAAAAAACGACTGAGAGAAAGACTCAATTTCTTATTTCCCACAAACCAGGAGCAGCTACCTCTCCTTTCTTACCTCCTACTGAATCTACTTTGATGAAATAATTGCATTCAGTCTTGCTGAAATATTAGCAAGAAATAATTAATATTTGCACTCGAAGCAATGTGGGTTTGAGTATCATGGTTAATAGTGTGTTAAGGTGGAAATGTTATTTTATTCACTGTTTCTGGCAGCCCAAACTTGTACACAGAGCTGAAATTTATTATGTTGCTTTTCCACTTGTAGGCAATAAAAATGCTTACAAATAAAAATATTTTACAAGCCAAATAGTGAACTTGGGGTACCATTATTTAGCAGCTTTTAAAGATTGGCAGCAAGGTAGAAATTGCACTGTGGTTTAATAGAGTTTTACAGGCTAGCCTAGTACATAATCATGTTTGTTGATGGATACAAAGTAAGATTGAAAAGTATGGCAGCTGTTTCTGTGAGGCTTATTCCTTTTTTCCCCCCTGGATATACTGTACGGGATAGTGGGAGGAGGGAGAAAGAAGGTGGAGTGAATGGAAATCCCTGGGGATTTTTTGAGGCTGAATGGAAGGAGAACATTTCTGGTGGGTTTGCTAGGGGAAAGACTGGCTTCCTCACTTCAGTGATTGCCTCTGGCTTGTGTGTTTAAGAGGCAGTAAAACTTCATAGATGGGTAAGAAAGAGGCTTTGCAGTGATAAAGAATGAAGGTTAATGAAAAAAAGGGGTATCCTAAGTAAATGACGAAAGCCCGTAAAAAGGCCAGAGTGACTGGAGCAAGTGAACAAAATAAACGAGGGAGAAAGTGAAGTGGTGTGATAGGTTTGGGAATATTTTTGTCCCCATAATCTTTGGGATTTATTCCCTCTTTCATCCTTATGCTTGTAAATACACCTCCTGCCAACCTGGACTTGAACATATTTTATACCACTCACTTCTTTCATTTTCTTCTTCATACTCACAAAAATATTTTGAGGGAAAAAACAAACAAACAAACCCTCTAAATTACAACCCAAGGTATTTTAAATGTGTTTCTGTTAAAATCAAGAGATCCTTAAGTAAGAATATTGAATATTAAATCCATATCCATACAGCTCTCTAGCATTTTGGCTTTCTTTTTTCCTCAGGCAACTCTGGACTAGCCTGGGAGATTTTACTGACTTCAAATGCATTAAATATATTGATTTGCAGAGAGCTTTGGCGTCAGACTGTCTGTAGCCTGTGTCATGCTGTTGGAAAGGAAATGCTTTTGCCTCTGTCTACAGAAGAAACAAAATGAAAAACATTATCAGGGTTTCAAATCACTGTGGAAGCTGGAGGAGCCTAGGGAATTGGCTAATAGCAGCTGTATTGCAATTAGCAGGGGAGAACTTGGTTAACAGCAGCAATGATTTCTTTTTGCATCCGAGAACACCTTAAATAACATTTTTTGGAAAAATCATTCATCCAGAAAACAACTGCGTAGTCATTATGTACCTTCTCACTGTGGTCAGCAATGTTTTGGGGGGATGCTTTACTTGTCCTTTCCCTTTTAAGGGATTATGTTTTTTCTTCATAATGGGGTTCCCTTGGTGACAGTATTGTCTTCAGTGAGTTCTGGACTAGATTCAAGCTGCAAAGGGGAATTATAAAAAGTCACTCAATTTTTTTTCCTCCTACTTTTTTTTTTTTTTTTACTCCTTTGGTAAATTTCTTGGGTTCACTGATTTGCCCGATGAGTCTTTTAGTGCTTAATCATATGAAAGGTGAAAGGTTAGTTGTGCAAATACTGTTCCCCTTGCACTAGCAACTCATGCAAATTGTCCTTCAACATCTTCTTGCAAGAGCACTGAATTCAGGCTCCATCTGCAACAAGGACCAAATGGTTGCATTTTTTCCACTCAAGAGTTTAACTGGAATAAATAAATAAATAAATAAATAAATAAGTTGCTCTGGTGATTGAAAGCAATCTGGGTTCACCAAAGAACAAAAGCTGAAAGTGAGAGGATGTGACAGCTCTCCTGAATCACCTTCTACTCCTTTAAATAATATTTTTTCCCCCACTAAATTGCCTAAATTATATTTTTTTTCTCCTTTAATCAAGCCCAAACACCTTTTGAAGCACCATGGAATTAACACATCCCCCTCACCATAACACCACACACTACACAATACTCTCCCTTACCCCATCAGCTCCAACCCACATTTCTTTGGACTTATCACACTCCTCTTTCTTCTTGGCCAGAAGATCTCTTCTTGCACATGCATCTCTGTAAAATACAGGCTTTATCCAGCCCCACATGCAACACGTCCCTGCCTCTTCCCTCCTGAATGCAGTGTAAAGCAGTGCAACAAACAGAGACAAAGGAAGTGGCAATGGCACGGCACTCCTCTTTGGAGCTAGCCCTATAGTATTTGAGAGCTAGTTGTGCTTCAAGGTCCTGCCTGCTGTTCAGCAAGGGGTATTTGTCTGAGTTTTGGTGTGTGTGTTTTTAATGGACCTATATGAGTGTTCATTCTTTTTTTTTTTCTATATAACTTTTCTGTATTTCCACTCTTATGGTAGTTCACACCTCAGTGCAGACACTGCAGCTGTTTCATGTGCTTTTTATTTTACTTAGGTAACATATGCTCTCAGCAAGTTCATACAAGCTTCCTTAGAAAATTTCTTTGGGGATCCATATTTCTGAGTATCAGTGCCACCTCCACAGCTGCTTCTCCATTGCTTTCTTAATTCTGATACTTGTCTCTCCTCCCAAAGAGGAGGAGAGCCTTCCTGCAAGGCCCAGGTGAAAGCTGCCTTCTCATTACAGCCAGTTCCTTCCTGGTTCCTAACAGCCAGCACCAGAGGTCATTTTCCTATAGAGCTCTGCTAGAGTGAGGAAAGCAAGCTCTTCTGGTGAGATTAAACTGCCTTATAAATAATAATAGAGTGCATTTTCTACCTTGTAACTAGTTATTTTAATGATATCAAATGTATACCTATATATTTGATTCTCTAAAGGAAGAGTTTCACCAGAGTGACTTATTTGTGTTATCCTTTGTCTTTGAAATGCAATATCATGTAGTGCCTAAATAGGGGTGTTGCTGGGGTGACCTGAAATTCTTTTCAGCTGTACAGTTGTTTTGGTATCCTCTCTGTGGTAAAGAAAGAAGAGAGATTAGAAGCTGGTTTTTTTTTTTTTTTTTTTTTTTTCCAGTATCGTGGTAGAGGTGAGTTACTAGAAGAAAATAATAGGGTTGCTTAGTCTCTCTGGTGATAGTACTGGCTTAAAGTTAGATAAAGACAAAGCAGGTTGAGGTGTGGGTGAGGTGGGGGAAAGTAGTGGTGAGATCTGAAGTTGTATCTTAAATTATGTGAGCACCAGTGCTATTTGTTCTTTGAGTAGTGTGACCTCTGCTATTTAGTAGAAACTTAAATTAGGAGTATAGGAATGGAAGAGACCTCCTGAGTCATACTGCCTTCCCTCTTGCCATCACAGCTGCTGTACTGTATAAATCCCTTTCATAAGGCTGTCGTAGTCCATCTTCGGTTTGGCAGGGCTCTTTGCCTAGTTATAGGCTGGTTGTTCCCCAGCTGAGCTTTTGTGATCACTCTTCTAATATTTGTCTAAAACAAATGTAAATCTAGTTTACTCATATTTATTTTACTGCTAGTATGGTCCTTTATCTTAAACAGTTTACCTCTCTGATGCCTGTGAAGCTTTTTCAGGTTTTATTTTGTGATGCTTAACAAACTATGACCTTTTAAATGTGTCTTAAGTTTTGTTTTTCTTTTTCTTCTGTTTTGATAAGTATTCTGTCTACTTTCTCCATTTTCAATCGTTCTTGCTTTAGGATGTGTAAAACTCTAATAACTCACTGTTTCAAATTATTTTTCATCAATTTCTGCAGGATTGATGCTTCCAAATGTAAATATGTTTCCTGATATATCTTGGGCCATCCTACAGAGAGAGAGAAAAAGCTTGTAGGCCTCTTGAGTAAGATTAATCTCTCCTAGCTCTGTATACCTGCATCTGAACTAGTCATATAAGCTGTCTCTATAGTCAGTGGAGAGAAAGAGGAAGGAAAAAGGAATTCCATTCCTTCTGACCTGCAGATTAGCTTCTAATTTATTGTGGTAACTTGTGTTGCTGTCTGTGAGTGCACGACCTTATATATATAATGAGAACAGACTAGAATATAATGGTACCTATTTGTTAGGTCTTAAAGTATTGATATCATATGATGAAGGCAAAAGATAAGTGGAGTGTATTCATGGACTTAATTGTACAAAATGGCCTTATCTTCTATATAACTCTTGAAGAGTAGGTGCGGAGGGCTGATTTTACACTTAATTTTGCAAAACTCATGGATTCTTGAACTCCCTCCAAGACTTGAAGGCAGAAGTTTATTGTTGGCAAACCAGTAGTATATCAGACAAGATGCTCTTTTCAGTTCCTTAAAGAAGATGTCTGACATGGCAATGGGACTTTTTAGCTGCTGCCAAGGAACAGGAAGTTAGAACAAGGACCTTGTATAGTGTACAACTTTTGGGTTAATGGCTTCAGTAGAATAATATTTCCTGCTATTTGACCAACTAGTTAATTTTCCAGTAATATCATTAACCTACAGCAGGTAAAGAATTTTCGAGGTTGATCAGTTCTACAAAGACCTTGAAAGAAGTGCAAAGGTGTTCAAAATGCTTGTAGGAAAACTTTTAATCTTATGTTAAAGTCAAGGATCAGCTTGGACTTGAATAGATTTAATGTTCTCAGTCAATCTCTTTTCTGAAGAGGCTAACAATGTCTATAAAGGTTTGCTGAATGACAGTCAGAATTATTTGTAGTGGACTATTTGGAAATGTTTCACAATTGTCTGCAAGTATTTCAGTAAAAGTACTCAAAGAATGAAAAAACAAAGGAAGTGCCAAAAAGTGGATCCTCCGGAAAATGTGCTAGTAGTCAAGGCCAGTAATGATTGTAAGAGTTGAGCCTACATGTACTAAAAATGTGTACTCCTCTCAACCTCCCAGACTGAGTTCCTCAGTCAGAATAACTGGTCCTTACACCAAAGAATATTAGCCAGGCTGGAACAGGGGACAGTGGAGCCTAGAGAAACACTTTTCCTTTTACTGGAAAAAGGGAAAGCACGTTCATTTGCTTGGAAGTGATGTCTGTTCAGAGCTGCTCAGATGCACAGATTGTTGGGAGAGGTGAGATGGATCAGCTGAGGTGAAGCAGCTAAGACAGTCCAAAATCTTCAGATGAGTTGGTGTGCTATGTGGATCAGGGTGGGGCAGACATTCCATTTCTGTGGTACATGCATCTGAAATGAATGAAGAGATTGTTATTGCTGTGAATTATAAAGAGAACAAAGTTCCACAGAGGGTGTTGAAAGAGATTGTGTATAATGTTTTTTCTTTTTTTTTCCCCACACCATCCCATGTAATTTGAAGTCCTGCTTGTAGGTTTGTCTGCCAAGGCAGAAAATGAAATGCATAGCTTTTGTGTGTTATGGGTTTTGAAATACTGATTTGTTTACTCTCATGGCAGAGTTGCATTTTCTGAAATGATGATAATATTCATCTAGTTTATATCTGCTGATATGATGGCTCTGTTGGAGTGCATCACCTCGATGGTTTATGAATGGACAAAACAAATTTTGTTACTGAGTCGTTCTTACAAGTTCCTCTCTGCTGTTTGACTTGGCACGTATGGACCTCACGGTGAAATTGTGCGTTTGTGGGGGCAGAGCTGACGGATGCTGTCCAGAGTCTGTGTTCCCATTGAGGAGCAGCTGCTAGTGCCTTTTGATGTCACTGTATATAATTTCTGTTCTTTATCCTTGCAGTTGCTACTTTGATTGTAGAACCAAGGAATTACTTCAGGGCAGTGTGACCAATCTAATATTATGTTTCTCCTCAATTTGTAGAACTTATGTAGGAACAACATCTTAATCAACAGTTCTGTGCAGTCTCATGCTGCCATTCTTAATTCATATCACTCCATTTCCTTTTCGCTATCATTCTATAACAAGTTTACTTGAAGACTTTTGTAAATCAACCATGAATGATGAGAGTTTATTTTGTCTTATTTGGCTATGCTTGCTGTCATGGCAGGAAAGCTTTATGGGTTGTTGGAGAGTGATTGTTAATCATGTTTCATTCACTTATAGCTTAACTTTGTGAAGTTCTGCAGTGCTATTATTTTCTTTTACTTATAATTGCAACAGATACTATTCCTATAGTATTGAAACTGTTGAAGTTTCACAGGGTAGTAATGCTGATGTTATCCACTGTTGCAGTGAAGGAATCATCATCTGCCTTTAGGAAAACTACTTTTGGGGTTTGCCTTTGGTGATAGAGGGTTGACCTCTATTCCCTTTCCAGACCTAGAATACTGTGTTTGGAACGTGGTGGCTTTTAAGCACTTGATTCTTGAAGGAGGATGGTATTTATTAGTGAAGTTTGAGGGGTGGATTTTAAAACTGGGTTTAAGGTTCATCCTTCTCATTTTGAGTCCAGCTTTTGACTACTGGTTTGAATGATACTCTTCAACTGTGAAGGTGCAATACTTCCCTTGTTTTATGTAGCCCAAGCCTCATCAGTAACATCTCCTTTGGTGGTATGTTAAAAAGGCCTTCTCTCCCACTTTGTGAACATGGGCAACCAATAATTTAAGTTTCTTCCCATATTGGACTTACCATAAATCCTGCTAATATGTGTAAAATGAACAAACAAAAAATCCACATGGCTCGTATCTGAAAAAGGGAATTGGATACTCTCAAATCTGAAATACAAACTTGAGGATGTATTCATCTAGGTACTGCAGTACTGCTTCATTTCAAACCTGTAGTGTTTTCTAAGCTTAAAATCTTTTCCACAGGTTGTATGTAGTAAGTGTTAGCTCGGAATCATGTGTGCACATATGTGAAAATACAAGCTGGATATTCAGGCTGATAAAGCTGTAGTTGCTTAAAGGTTTATTAAGACATCCTGAGTCCAACCCATGAGCTTCTTTCTTTGATCCTCTAACAGTTTCCTCAAAATGATGTATTCAGCTTCTCTCTTGTGGACTGATTTTTTTTTTTTTTTTTCGGTTCTTGGCTTGCTGGAGAGGTGCTGATCCTTGTCAGGCAGTATTTGGGTCAATACAAAGAACAAGGTAAAAACTAATGAAGCTGGGGAAGAGAAAGGAGGCCAATTCACACAGGTTTTTTTTCCTTTTAAAAAAATAGAGATACTAATTTCTTATTGAAAGAAATGAGGATAAGAAGCAATGGTACCTACATTAGTCATAAAAGGTTTTGACTCTCGAAGTATTTAAATTACGAGTTTAAAAAGATACAATATTTAGAAAACTTTCTTGCAATCAGTAAGATATTCAGATATTTTACATGGGAGCAATATGGATTATTCTATTTCAGCTCGAAGTAACCTTCAGAGGTTTTGAAACTTGTCGTTTTGTGCTCAAAGAAAAACAGTTCTATGGACAGAGCACAATAAGTTAATGTCAAAAGATCTGTTCTTATTCTTTAGTCCAGCTGATCAAATTGAGTTTGGGGCCCATAAAAGCTCTTGGACAAAATATCATACTACTGAAGGATATTTTCTTTTAGGGGAAAAAAAAAAGGCATGTCTGACATAATATTTATTCCAAAATTTCTACACTGAACCCTGTGGTTTTACGACCAACTGCTCTAACTAATTAGACTATGATGAAAAAAATCTAACATGGTAATCAGTTTTTAAATTGTTCTACAAATGTTGACAAGTGGTGTGTTACTCTTTATTTTTCCACATATTTGGCAAAAAGTAAAACTTGAGAAAATACTCTTTTGCTCTTTGATATCTAGGCTGATACTTTACAGATGATTTTGTTGTTTTTTTTTTTTTTTTCCTGGAAAAAATGTAGATGTAGTAAACTGGACATCAGCTGAGCACAGTATGAGTGTCTTGTGAAGGCTCATTATAGTAATTAGTAGTAAGAAAAAAATTGAAACAATGTAATATGTAAATATTTAAGTATAACCCAAGTTTACATTCTTTCTGAAAATACCAGGTGTATCTTGTATCTTATGTTTGACAGATCAACACATGAGTGTTTATAAACTATGACTATGGATTAACTTGAATGCGTTAAATAAAACTTGATAATATGTAGGAAGAATCATGTCCTCAAGATAGATTTGAATTTTGATGTTACAGAGCCTAGCTATGAAAACTTCTATGAAACAAGAACAGTATTTCCATATGGAAAATATATATGCTGCTTGTTTGTTGTAGTCAAGATAATCCCAAGGTTAGAAATATGAATTTGAGGTTTTATTGGAATAAAAATGCAAGTACATTGTAGCATTTTTTGTTAGAATGTGCATACTTGAAGGAGGAAAGATTTAAATGCAATTTATTAGATAAGTGTTTCCATAAGAAGGTGGGCTTTTCAGCAGTGAGTCAAAGGACTACATTCATCTTGCAAGATTCACCCATATGATCCATTCAACTGCCATGCTTTTTTCCATGCCTCAGGCAACACTTTGCTGTGAGATCCCAATAAGTTTTGCAGCAGGGGTGTTTTGACATAAGATGGCAATAACTGAGTTGGGCTAGGGAGAAGGGGGGAAAAAGAAAATGTGTGGGGGGCATTATATACCTTATTATATACTTTTGTATTTTCTTTGCTCTTTTCCTCCCCAGCTCACCACCTCCTCATATTTCCTGCATGGCCCTTCTCTGCTTCCTCTGCGTGGTTTCTACATTAGCTGATACTCGCAAGCTCTTCACATATCAGGTCTTGTAAGATTCCAGTGCAGGAGTTTCTGGTTCATGTAGCCACTCCCTTTTTTCCAGATACGTGGGATTACAGGGATGCGTTCACTGGTTGCTGGGGTTGAAGTCTCTGACACAGCTAGTGTGAGACCCAGAATGGTAGGATTAAGGGAAGGATGGGGGAAAAAATTGGACTGTTCCTTCTTAGCTCTTTCACTTGATAGGGGGACTGGGGTATCCATGTTGTGAGAGCAGAAATACAGGGGAAGCAGAGATCAAAGTGACTTGATCCAGGGCACCAGAATGAATTTAGCATAGTCTCTGCAAGCAGACTAACTCATGTCTCATCTGCTTTGTTTTATCTGATTCTTCAAATTCTAGTTTCCTTGGTTCTGCGTTTTTGGTAACTTCTGTGCAACTCTGTATGGAGTCTTTTGTCTTACTGGACTATATACATTATTGTACTATCCAAAAAAGTTTTTTTTTGCTTTCTTCACATAGAATTAAGCATTTTAAGTGCTATATTTGGTCCTCAATGTGTATATTGAATTGACTTGTGCAATCAGTTGAATTCATTTGCTATTTTAAATAGCTAAAAAGGTTACGTTGTTGGAGCACTGAGAAAAGATAATCTCAATAAATTTCTTTCAAGGTTTTTCATAATTTATTATGCTACGTGTATGAACAAAACATTTTCCAGCCTTCTCCTTCTGTTTCCTATTACCGTGCAAGACTACACTTTTCAGCTGTTCTGTAGTTTTCCACAAAGAATTTGTCCAGTTCTGTGTGACACAGGATATAGTAGTCTGACCATCACCACAGTGCTCATATACAAAAAATATCACTCAGCCTTTAAGACAACAACGACTCGCTTCAAACTTCCAAAGGCCTATACAACATGATATAGATTTCTGAGCAGCAGAAACCATCAGATTGTGCATATGCTGTTATACAGGTGTTTTCTGGAGATTTGCAGCCCACATGTGTCCTTACTTACATCATCAAAAACCATACCTCCATAAACAAAAATTGCAATGCTTTTCTATTCCTTTGGAAGCTCCGTGACTGACACTACAGGAGCCAGTTATCGATTTTTGTCAGTGTTCAAGAAATAGGTATCTGGGGAAAGTCTATATACCAGGTAGGGGGACAGGACCAGGCTTTCATTGTGTTAAATGCAACATGTGATTTTTTTTTTATGTGAAATAGAGCTTTTCTGTCTTGCTTGGTGACTCTAGTGACCTTGAGTTTTTAGTGCATAACTGTGGTGTTGTATGAAAATCCTCTGAGTTGCATGGTTTGGTCCCACATCAGTTTTTAATTTCAAAACCTAATTCTTAGGAATGCTACTTAACCAACAGTGTGCTGAGCCGAAATAGATTGCTTTGCTCAGAGGAAGGAAAGCATTAGTATCTCTGCTGTGATGTAGCACCAAGAGCCACCTTTTGCTACTAAAAACTGGGAGAGTAAAATGATTTCAGCTACAAAGGGTGACTGGAGTTTTGACAATAGGGTTGTCTTTTAGTTTCATATTTGTGTAGCATACATACAGTGGGGTCCTGGCCTGTGAGTTGGACTGCTCAAAGCTGTGGTATATCAACAAAAATAGTTGCAAGTGGAAATTCTCAAAACTAGCTGAAAGCTGGTCACTTTCCTAATGACAAGACTTATTGAAAGTGTTGTTCTGTGTTTCTTAATGACATCCAAGTGATTCTAATCTATCTTAGATCTTAACTATGACGAGTAACTCAGTGCCAGTCAGCAGATCTAAAGCATTGGAAACTGTGTGTAAAATCAGGTCTTCTTTTTGCCTAATCCAAAGAGTTGAAAACTCCAAGATCTTTTCTTGAGCTAGCCTCTGCCAGTTTCCCTCAACTGATTAGCTGCCACCAGTTTCCATTTGTTCTAGCGATAAGGCAATTTCATTTTTATTAAAGTTCTCTTCTGAGTTACAGTGAAGAACTGATAATGCTTTATTTTGAGAAAATATCAGGAGTTAATAGGAAATCTGCCAGGAAGGGGGAATTAATGAATGACAACCCTCAACATTCTTGGTTTTATAATAAATAAGCATGAAAGTTTTTATTTTTGAAGGTGTAAACTGCATTCATGCTGCCACAGTTTTTACGCTTTCAATGAGTAGTTTGGGACCTGAGAGAAAAAGCTGTTAAAATTGACTACAGATATCATAAAAGACCCTGGAATGAGACACAAGGAGAGAGAAAATAAGATCTGTTACACAATTACAGAGATAACAGAACAATTCTTACGAAGTGTTGGGGAGCTGGGCATTTTGGGGAGTGTGGTTTTATTTGATTTTGTTTGTTTTGGTAACAGATGCTATATACTATTCCTTATGGCCCCAGTAGATGGTTCACATCTCTCTTTTTGTTCCCGTTCTGAAGTACCAAGAAAACAATTGCCGTCCTTTCTCACTTCCCTTCTGGCATTATTATAATGTATTTCCCAGGCATCTTCTGAGATGAATGTTACAAGTGTTAGCACATAGCTATTCAATCTCCTGAGGCTGCAAAGTAGCTGTTCCTGGCTGTCTACTTGCAAGTGGTCTTGTAATAAAGCACTTTTTAACTATAAAATTTATCAAAGGTATTTGAAAGTTCTTACATTCTGTGTTTTCCAAGTTCTGCTCCTTGTTAAGCATGGAATGTATGAAATAACATCAATGTCAATTATTGCTCTAGATTCATACATGTGCAACAGAGAATGTAACAGGATCTCTTTTTTTCTCCATGGTTTCACCAAAGAATTCAATTTAATACATCTTTTGCTGTTCAATACTATTTTTTTTAACCTGTCTAGGATGAGATCTAGAATCCAGATGCTGTTTCAATCCTGCTTTGCACTTCATAGTATGAATTACTATTGACTTTGGTCTCAACTTAGAGTTCATTCCACCTTGTACCACTTCAGACTGATCTCTCTGCAAGATCTTATGCACTTGCTTGCAGTGAATCTTCTTCCATATCACGTGCACCCAGTGATTTGTTATTTTTCTTGTTAGTCTGAATAATGTAATGCACATGATATTTCTTGAGCAAAGCCCAAATGTTTTATAAGTTCTGAAGCTTGGCGGAGATAAAAACATTTTAGTAATAGTTTGAAGCTTTTTTTTTTCTCCTATTAATTCTGCTAGAAATGACATGGTTTTAAGACCGTAAGAGGATGAGGAACTTAGTTCTGCCATATCTTCAAACACCCGCATGAAAAAAACCATGGTCCACTAAAAATATGTCTCTGACAGATGTGAAAATGTCTGCTAGCATGTTTAAATTGAGGATCAGAAAACCTCTTTTCTTTCATCCTGCATCTTCAGATCCACAGATGATGTTTTATTACAGTGCTTGTTTCCTAGGGGTAAGCAAAACAGTCATCTCAAAGATATCTCCCAAATTTCTTGCTCTCTTGCTCTCTTCTGCCTTTGCAATCATGATAATCACTGAAATTCTCCAAGGAGAAATTTTATTTTAGTGATAATTTCCTATTCTAGGAGGCATTAAAACAATGTTCACTTACTGCTTTGTTTTTTGAATAATGTCAGTATTAATGAAACCAAACACCTCTATAATACAATCGTGAACCTGAATTTAACTTTTCAAGTCAGTGTTCCCATGGTAGTTGAAAAATTCCATGGGATGTCTTTGCCTTTTTCTGACACATTGCTTAAGGCCAGATGTTGTGCGGAGTGGGATGCCATTGTTCACAAATCAAGTGATTTTATTCATAGCTTACTCTATCTGGGGAATTTGTTGTGCTGTACCAGTACGCAGTCTCCTCCCTCCTCTCCCTGGCAGTAGCTGTATTTGCTCTAGTAAGATGCAGGATGTACCAGAAGAGATCGGAGCCATCTGATCTTTGGTAGTTGGACATGTCATCATATTTTCAAAAATTAGGTGGGCTTAACAGCAATTTTAAGATACAGTATTTAACATAAGCTGCAGGGAAAATAGGTTTCATACTGTGATTTCTGCATATATATCTTTGACTTCTGTATAATAATACCAGTCAGTTACTTCTAGACTAAACTTGGTATAAACTGTCTGCTGAAAGAACAGGAATGTGCTCCTCACACAAACAGAAAAGAAGCAGTCTGGCTTTTACCCCTCTCCTCTTCCTTCTTTGCTCTTCTTGAAGGGCTTAGCCCTGGGTTGACACTATGATACCTGCCCTCAGCTCTGAGCACAATGTTGTGGTTCAGTGAGATTTCAGTTCATGGTAGGGGTACATCCTCCTCTTCTTTCCTTCCCTCTAACAGGTAAGTGGTGTCACATGTTCCATGGCCCCACAATTACAGTCTCACTGATAGAAGCAAATGCTGTGTTTATCTCAAACAGGGGAAAAAAATATCATTTTCTTAAAGCTGCAACATTACAATTTCCAGAAAAATAATTTCAGATAATTTTAGGAAGTATAAAAATGTGTTAGTACAAAATTTTTGACAAATTGCAGGTTGGGTGTTCTAAAATATAGAGCAAACCTACACTAGATTATGATGAAGAAAAATAAATAGTGCTGATACTATAGTATTTTACTGTTGTTAGAAGTAAAATGTTTAGAAATATTTCTGGAAAGGGATATAACAGTCTTGATTCTGATTTTGTGGTGGTGTTGTGGCTCCAGTGATTAAAGACTGAATGTTCACTCTTGTTTATTCCAGAACTGAGCAAAAAATTAATCTCAACATGGTCTGAACTGTGGCATTCAGTTGAGGTGACTGACTTTTAACTGATGCATTCAGTTCAGCTAATGATGTGTCCGCAGAGTTCCCTACTTATTCAATCTATGCCTAATCCCTGAACGAAACCTGTAGGTTTTTCTTATAATATTGCTTAAAGTAATTTCGCAAATTTATGACAATACTAGTTAGACCTCCGCTCACACCGAACCTCATGGACTGGGGACCACTAGAGGTCATCTAGTCAAACCCCCATACTCAAGAAGGCTCAGTGAGAGCAGGTTGCCCAAGATCTGCTGGCAATGCAGTTCAGGATGATGTTATCCTTCATTGCTGTGAGAGTATTTTACCAGCTCCTGGTCAGCTCATGTAGTGGAGGACTTTGGAGTCCTAGTGAAGCACAGCTGCTTTCTGGTCACTTTGTCCCTACCATGTACTTGTGTGGGAGGTTATTCTTCCAGATATAGGACTTCATACCTTCACCCCTTGAGCCTCATGAGATTCCTCTGTATCCATTTCTCCAGCCTGTCCAGCTCCCACTGAATGGCAGCACAACCATGTGGTTTATCAGCCACTTCTACTTTCATATCTTCTTAAAACTTGCTGAGAGTGTAGTCAGTCTCATCATCTAGGTTATTAATAAAAATGTTAAACAGTATTGGCCGCAGTATAAACACCTAGGGTACATCACTAGTGACTTACCTCTAGCTGGACTTTGTTCAAGCCTCTGGGTCCTCTCTGTTCTGTTGTTGTTTTGGTAATGGATGCTATATACTATTCCTTATGGCCCCAGTAGATGGTTCACATTTCTCTTTTTGTTCCCGTTCTGAAGTACCAAGAAAACAATTGCCATCTTTTCTCACTTCCCTTCTGGCATTATAATAATGTATTTCCTGGGTATCTTCTGAGATGAATGTTACAAGTGTTAGCACATAGCTATTCAATCTCCTAAGGCTGCAAAGTAGCTGTTCCTGGCTGTCCATTTGCAAGTGGTCTTGTAATAAAGCACCTTTTAACTATAAAATTTATCAAAGGTATTTGAAAGTTCTTACATTCTGTTTTCCCCATTCTGCTCCTTGTTAAACAGGAAATGTCACAACCCTCTGGGCACAGCAACTTAGCTGTTTTCTAATTTATCTCACTGTTTCCTTATCAAACCCGTGCTTTGTCAGCTTGTCTATGAGGGTGTAATGGGAAGATGGGTGTCAAAAACCTTGCTAAAGTCAAGGTAAACAGTATACACTGCTCTAACCTGAACTACCACGCTGATCACAGTGTAGAAAACGAGGTTGTTTATGAAGTGTAAATTATGCATAAATCCATGCTGTCCACTCCCAGTTATCTTGTTCTTCATGAGCTTTGAAGTAGTTTACAAGAAGAGTTGTTCCATCACCTTCCCAGTGACTGAGGTGCAGCTGACCAGCCTCAGTCCAAGTCCACTCCCAAGTCTGCTGAATCATTCCTCTTGTATACAAAGCACATTTCACACTTTCCTTTGACTTTAAAAAATAATAAAATAATAGCAGCAGTAGTAACTACGAAGTCTTTAAGTGTACTGACTTATATTTTCTAGACTGGACCACTGTTCTCTGGCATGCAGCACAGTAGGCTGATCTAGTTGGTCAGGGAAGCACTTGACCAAAAGTTTTCATGATATTTGGAAGCATTTATGAGAAACAGGCAGATTTTATGTACTGTAAATAGCATTCCTGTCTTCATTATGGCATATCCTTCACATTCCTCCAAGAGGGAAAAATTACAAGCTGTTCTGACACCATCCTGCCCTATCTGTTGTTACTCCTGTGTGTGCCCACCACCCCTGCTGCAGATGTGGTGGTGGAGGCAGTGAGGGCTACTTACTTCCTCCGTGTTTCTGTCTCTTGAGTGTCTCAATCTTGAATGTTTTCTGCAACTGTAATGGACTGGTTGATGTACTTGAATGCAGCTACACTTCACAAGCACCGTGCCTCACTGCAATTCATTTTGAGCCCGTTGTAGCTGTTCCTTATTGAGGAAAGTATGGAATTGTGGTCACCTTCTGTTCAGTTGTGCTTCTTATGCAGTGAGGAAGAGGGGAAAAACTTTTTAAGGCAGCTATTTTGTCAGTGCTGTCAGACAGCTTTATCACAACAGCATGTTGTATTATAAAATTTAAGAGGTCAGTAAACAACTCAGCAGTAATTGGGTAATTTAAACAAAAGCTTCTTCTCATTTGATGATTGGGAGAGGAGAGAGGAGGCAGGAAACAGGAAGCCATTGTTAAGTGTGTGACCAAAGTTACCCCATTTTTAAAGGCTCTTATTTAATAAAGACAGTAACTATTGCATGATGGTGGTAGTCTTCTTTTCAATACTATCTTTGAACTTGTTTTTCAAAACTGCTTGTTGAAACATTGCCACTAATGAGGCCTGTGTCTTCCAGTGAATACAAAAATGTGTGTATGCACTGGGGGATTTTCAAGTCTGAGTTGGTTATGTACCACAGTATGAGGTGTGGTTAATTTGGGGGGATTTTTGTTTTTAATTTGGATTAGAAAGATATATCGTGCAGCTAACAAGGTAACTGATTCAGGTTATTTTTTATTTAAGACCTTTAGGCCCTCTTTCCATGATCAAAAAGTCTTTTAAAATATTCAGTCTGTGATAAACCTTCCATTAACAAACTGCATGAATCTGGAGATGTGACTTAAGTAATTAAAAAAAAAAAACTACCAAAAACATATCAGTTATTAGAAATCTGATAGTTTGCATTACCTGATCAAGATTGGTTTTTATAGGCTACGAGATATTGGATCACACTTACTATCTAGTGTATGAATGGTAAATTAACAAAATACGTGGATTTGAATTCTTTAGCTGTTCACATTTCATGCTTTGTGGTGATGTATTTCTAGAGTTATTTTAACCATCTTCAAGGGAAAAAAATGTCATTTCCAAATTCAGATTATCAGTCTGTTAATTAGATAACACTTCTAAATTAAGTGAAGCTGCATCAACGACAGACATAAATTTTATCACAGCTTATTATATTTGCTTTGGTTATTTAGACGGGAAGTCTTAAAAACATCATGGATTAAATATACCACAATTTTTGGAAACAGATATACAAACTGTTGCTGAAACAGGAAATTCAGTAGTGTTTGGTTCTGAGGATTTTGGTCTGAGTCTTACTTGTTCTTTCACAGACTTATGGTACAAGTTTAGGGTTGCTCACGCTTATATGTGTAGGTGTGCACACCTGAGGGCGTGGGGCAGCATCTGCTCTATCAGGGCTCAAAAGGGAGAGGCAGCACCAGTATAGGAGAGATAAGGTGACTGCCAGTCAGGACAGACACTCCACTGGCACCAAACCCAGCTAGTGACCTTGCAGAGCCCTCCTAATATCCTCCAACCACACCAGGTCTTCATATCCTCCAGCCTGGGAGCTCCATGGGACCCTAAGCACCAGTGATACAGGGAAAGACCTGAGTCATTGCTTTTGAATTGCTTTTTCAGGTCTAGATTTTGAGGCAACTGCCTAGAATGGTTATCACCTCCAGTAACCTGGGGTTTTACACCTAACCAGTATTTAAACCTATGGTGTGTTGAGGTGAAGAGGAAGAAAGGTGTACTCGTTTCTTTTTCAGACACTTGTCTCTGAAGGAAAAGTAGTGGTGGTCCAGAAAGGCAGCATCCTGTAGCAGCACCCCTCAGTTGTCATTTGGAAAGGTTTGTGTTTTCCTAATCCAGACTGTTAGAAGAATGTGTGCTCCCCCTCAAAGATGCTTGGTCAAACATGGTCACAGTGACTGAGACTGTTTTTTATATTCTGTTTATAGCTGCAGTGCAATTTTGAACTGAATCCCCTGGTTGTCCTCACTTATGCTGCTTATTGGTTTGATTCACAAAGTGATTTTGATGTATACAAACCACATTCCTTGAAGGGAGATAGTACAGCGAACTTCTTTCCAAGTGTGATTCAACCTCTCATACGGATAGGGGGCATTGGTGAGCCCTTTGAACAGCTTGGTACCACTTCTTCACTGGGAACACCTGTCGAGGGGACTGGGTGAAATGTAGTTTCAAGTAAAATCCCCCAGCTATAGGTAGCGTAGATAGATGTGATGTCTTCATTACCAATTGCTTCTGTTCCTGTTACACCACTTTCCTTGCTACTGTCAACACAACTAATGAGCACTGCACAGGGGGCCGGGAGGTTTAGCTTGGATGGTGTATGAGCTGGGGCTTTTGTGTGGGGCCTGTGGAGCAATGTGAGCTTACTTCATATAGATAAGCCCTCAGAACTGCATTCAGCTTTTTTCCTATAAAACACTCCAGCTTGAGAGCCACAGAGAAGCAAAGGGGTGCCACGTTGACAATGCTTACCTGTTAATTTCTGTGCACTGATAATGCAATTCACTGCTGTGTGCTTTGGATGCTAATTGCACGAACGTTGGACCCACTTGAACTAACTATCACCGTGAAGCCAGGAGGAGTAATGACAATTATGCCTACCCAATTTCTGAAGGCAGGAAGCTGAAGAGTAAGCAATGGAGGAAGGGTTTTACGGGGAACGGGACTGAAGGGACATGGTACGACTCTGTCTCCTGGCATGAAGCAGTGGTTAAAGCTAATCTCTTTGAAAGGTAAGAACATTTGTAGACCAGGGGGCTGGCTGAGCATACATGAGCTGTGTGTAGGGCAGCTGTGACCTGCTAAGGCACATAGAGGTTCTCACGGGGAAGGTGCTTACCAGGAGAAAAACATGCTTAATGTTCCTTCTTGTTAATTTGAAAGCAGGGTAGGGGGGGCAGTATTAAGAAAAGTAACTCTGCAACTGGTGGTGAACAAACCTATTTAGTGCCTTTTTTCTGAAGGCTTCGTTTTGCCTGTGTACAGGGCAAAGCGCTGGGTGGCTGTAACGTGATCGCTGTGGCCCTGTGCTGTTGGCTGCTGCATCCTGCTCTAACCGCGAGAGGCAGGAAAAGCCTGTGGGAAATTCAATACGGAGAGAATTACAATAGTTGGTCTTTGTGGCTGCAGGGGCATGTGTTGTGCTGTTGTGAGGCTGCACAGAGATAAATAAGGGGACAACCTGCTTAAACTATGCAGCTGCAAGAGCTCTTTTCATGCCGCATCTGACATGGTGCCTTTCTGGGGAACAGCCAAGGTCAGAAACATTACAAAAGCTCCTGAAGTGCAGCATGGCTTTCACATTCACACATCCAGAGCAGCAGGCATGCTGCTTCATGTTGCCTTTCCAGGGGCAGAGCATCCATGCATCGAGGTGATTGTTATAGGGTTGTTTTGGCCAAACAACTCTGTTGAGGTGGATCCAAGTCAAGTGAGTGGTTCAGAATAAGACACATCCTGTTCTTGTACTCAGATGCTGAAAAAGAGCATACGTGCAGGTTTTCTATGATATAAACTGCATTTCAAATGCCTTTGTAATGAGATGTGCGTTTGTGTTTCCAGTGCTATGCATTCTATGCGGCCTCATTTCGTGGAAGGGAATTTCATGTACACCACCACAACCATCTAGTGTTTCAAAAAAAAGTCATAACCGTGGTGACTGACTCAATTGCTTTTCTGTATATTGAATAAAAATATGTAGTTTAAACCTTAAAAGAATCGGATTTTAACTTGAAACTGTTACTGGAATGGAAGAAACAAGGGGATTTTCCATTAGATCTCTCCTCTTCTGCCCAGTTCCGTCTCTCTTCCCATCCCAAACAGAGTGTATGCATTACATCAAAGCAGGTAATTATTGCTGAGAGGCCTGGACCGCTCATTTTCAGCTTATGAATAAAACCCAAGAGGGTGGACAGTGCTACAGAATTGCTTCCGTTCATAGGCAGGCACAATGTTATCATTAGTTTTGTTTGACTTTGTTTTTTTCAGATCCTTTGGGATTTTTCCCCACCTGTCCAACTGCTGTTAAACAGAGGGCTGAACACAGTTTTCGTGATTGCTGCTATGCTTTATCTGACCACTGACAGCATAGGACCTTTTGCCACTTAAGTCCTTTTTCCCCTCTCTTATGTTTTATATTTCTTAATCTGTTTGTACACCTGTGTTGGCCTTTGTAAGCAGAGCCTCCTCTGTTCCAGTATTTCTCATGTATGCTATAAAGGAGCAGGAGAAATTAAGCAAAATTAAAGTCTAGAGCAGTTTTCTCTATCTTTCCAAAATTTTTTTAGATTTCCTCATTCGGTGATGGTTAGGAACGCCTGAGACCCACAGTCTCACCTCAAATACGTGAAATCATTTCACCATTCAGACATCTGGCTATTGGGCCATGGCCCTTTCATTCTCATGGGGGCTGGGGTTCAAGGAGGAAGGACTTACTGGTGCCATACACCAGAGAACAAACTGAGTGCGTGCAGTTAAATATAAGTCTGAAGAGGAGGTGAATCATTCAGTGCAAATGTGACTACATATTTTTTCCCCTATGTGCCGCTTGGTGCACATTCTAGCATGACTGAGTGATTTGGAGCAGTTAATATGGACTGTATTTACACTTCTCTGCCCTGTATCAATATTTTGACTTGATGTTTGTAGCTGTGCTATATAGAGGAGTTTACAGCCACTGTATAAAGATGAATTTTATAGCTAGCTTTCTGCTGTGATGATGGAAGCTCTTGGCATTGGTCATACTAATTACCCGTTAGTTCCCCAGAGTAAGTCTGAAGAACTAAAGGGCATAAATATCACAAGTGGATTCAGTTTTAATTATGCAAAAATGGGTTCTCATTGAATGATATTCTGATACTTGAATAATGGTAGACTAGGGACTGAATAGGAAAATACAGCTTGCTTTGTTGGATTGCAAGTATAACTGGTCCTCTGGGACTGAGATTTCTTTTTCCCCAGCTGCAGTGTAAAAGAGGACGGGTAGAAGTGTGGAAGGTTTAGCACTGAAATAATCATTTGCTGAGGACAGAGTAGGAAGTGAACATAGGAAAAGTACAGTAAAGCCATTAAAGGCTAACCTTTACTCTTTTCTGTGTTGTACAACTTGGCCAGCTAACGTATGGAAATTGCTCAGCTTTCTCTATAAGTTGCTTCTTTAGTCCCTCTGCAGAAACCCTGGTATCAAACTTCCATTCTCAGTGTAAAATCCATTTTCATAGCTACTTGCTAATGCCTCCACTCTTGCAAATCTCTTTCCAGTTTCACTTGCTTTCTGTGAATGAACATTAAAAAGTACAATGAAGATGTGGAGTTGGTAGATCTGTAATTTCCCATCTTCACCTTTGAACTTCAAGATTTATTTTAAAATAATATGGCAAGTTGAACTACAACACTCTGTCTATTCTGCAGATACTGTTAAGAATGGAGGATAGAAGAGAGATTGCTTATTTGTCTAGATAGATGCAAAATAAATTCAGGAGGAAAAATATTTGGTGAATGATCTCTGTGTATTACTTGCAAATTTGAACTGAATTGATCTAATAGTTTTGGCTCAGAAAAATTCTAAGGGTAATCCTGCAAATTAAATTGTGGGGTTTTTTTTGTTTCTTTGGTTGGTTGGTTTTACTTTCACAACCAATATCAAGATGATGCAAACATTTTCTTCTCCTGAGGTATAGAAGACATTAGCTGAGATCTCTTTTGCCTGAAAGGCCTGTCTTCTGAACTCTGATACTGGTAGGATGGGATGTTCTGAGCTTCAGATCTCACCTGTTCTTCACCTCTGTCATGCAATGCTAACAAAGTTATCAAACAATACATCACATACCTGTATGACCTGAGAGGCTGAAGACTTGTATTCACACAACTGCTCCAATGCACGTACAATGGAGAAATTAGAAATGCAGTATTAGGTTTTATACCACCCCAAAAAAAGCTGATAAGCCAGCAGCGAGCTGTTCTCCTGGGATATAATGAGGTTTAGCTTCCCTTGGATGGAAGTAGTGTTCTGTGTGATAGGATATTGAATAAAAGGGAGCAACCAATGCGTTCTACTTTTGTATGTATTTCATTTCTTTCTAAGTGCTCAAACCTGTATATTGGGCATTGGATTTGGTAGAAAATTTCATTTGATCTAAATGCAAACAAAAGCATTGTGTGGCTTTGTGTATTCATGTTTGGTTTTGTTCAATGGCCAAGACAAGAAATATGCTGTCTACACAACCTTACATTCAACTTTCTTTGCAGGGGCAGCACTGGAGTATTATGTGGGAAGTGTGAAAGCTCATTCCTTTTTGTCACCACCAACCAATATTACAAATCTTAAGCTGCTGTAACACATCGGTTGTTTGTTTGCCAGGGTGAATCCACCTGAGATGTGGGATAAATTCTGTGGCAAAAGGTGGTTTGGATCTGTGTTACGGTAAGCACAAGGGCATGAACAAGATGAAGGGTAACAATGATTTCACTATATCCTAATATCCTAAAAGAGACCTCATCAGATAGCTTGTTTAAAACATACTTTACCTACAAGGGCATGAAAATTGTGTGATAAACCTCTAACACTCATCTTCAATTTAATTTTTGGAAAATGCCTAGAGTAACTATTTGTGAATGAAAACTTGAATTAGCCCTCAATTCAAAAGTGTAATTGTCAAACTGCTGGTGAAATGTTTTGCTGTCGGGGCTGCTTGCATAGACCGTGTCAATTTGCCAAAGAGCCTTTAATAACTCTCTTGTTTTTAGAGTGCTTTGGTTCCAAACTTCTCATGCTCAGAGAGAATGCATAATAGAGACTTGTAAAACGAAGTCCTTTCTCAGTCAGAGATACCTGGAACAAAAGGAACTTTTTTTTTCTTGGCAAGATGCTGAAGGGCAACTCGGAAGCAGCTTGGGCTACTCCGTGGAAGCCTGGAGTATCTTCTAACCAGCTTCCACACATCAGGAATATGAAAACAGACTTTCAAAAGAGTACACAGCAAAGCTGGTGTGAACATTGGGATAAAGAACAGCTTGAAATTCATGTTATGCTCGCAGTTCTCTCAATCTTGAAGTATTTTTGTGTCATGGAGACATTGCAGAGCTTTCTTTACTCTCCATCCTACCCCCACCACTCTGCAAATGCCACTCCATTTACGCAAGGCATGCTCAGTTATTGCGGTAGCAGGAGAGAGAGCAGGGAAGGACAATGGCACTGAATGGCTGTGAAAAACACAGATAATACAAACCATATGCAAATCACATTAGAAAGATGCACAGTAAAAGTCTAGTGGAGATGGGAGATGTCAGTGAGCTAATACTTACCTGAGCCAGTTGGACACTTGCCATGTGAGCCTGGCTATTCGGGCACTGAATTCAAGCTTGGCTCTGTCTGGAGCCAGCACAGATGCCTCTGTGCCTGGAGCCTGTGCAGTCCGGTGCCTGGATGCTCTGTCCTGGATGGTGGTAAGTTGGCTACATTTGAGGTAAATATATTATTCCAGATCTTTCCTGGGTCCTTTGGCGTGCTACTGTTTGTCTCAGCTGAGTTCTTTTATCCCCCTCTTAATACTATAGAACGCTACCTCTTTGGTAGGGGATTCCTGATGTCAGGATAAAATCAGAATCAGTGTTCCTAGAAATACCATGACAGTGCTTCCTGTGGGGCAGGTAACATCTGAAGATTTCTGTCTTGAACAGACATGATTGTATAAAAGTACCATTTGGAGAAAATGGAGAAAACAAATCCATAAACAGTGTTTTCAGAGTGTGTAGGAAAGCTAGCAAGATGGAATAAATTGGAGAGGTGCCAGAGATTAAATGAGAGCTGTAAGAAATGGTTTCTTTATTTCTGAATTACTCATTTTAGCCAGAAGTGAACTTGCTTGTTCATTTGTTAATAATATCTAGAGCCTCAGAGTATATTTCTGTAGAGTGGGACAGGTCTTAAGTTCACAGATAAACCAAGGACAAGCAAGAACTTGATGCAAGCTTGTGCATGTCTCTGCAGTGTGGGTGCAATGCTGAGCATAAGTTCATGACCACAGTGAACCAAAACATGTGTTTAACTGCATGCTCCTGGGGTGGAGGGGTGCATCTCTTCTCCCAGGAATCTGCTGCAGATGACTGGGTCTCTGTCAAGTGTGGGCTGTTTCTGCCCACATATAGCCAACCTTTTTCCCTTTTTCTTCATCATCATAGTAAGCTGACTTTCTCTGCAGTTTTTGTGTGGATGGATGGTGGCTTGTGCAAGGCGCTTTCGGTTGCCTGTTCTGCTTTAAACATTGTGGTCTTTCCATGGTTGTATAAGCTGGGATAAGATTTTAACTTAAGTAAGGCACAAGCTATGTCTTGTGCCTTTGAACTACAGCGGATGTCCATCTGTTGTTTGAATGCCATTTGGGATGCTTAACCCATGCCAAATCCTGTTGCCTTTGAAGTCCATGGGAGTATTGCCACTGACTCCAGTTGGGATAGGATTTAGCTGAGAAAACTTTTGCTTGCCTCTATTTAACATAATTTGTGTGTGGGCTCCAACAGACAATAACATGCGCTTGTGATTAGAGCTGGGTGAGGGTCTATAAACCATGTGTGTAATTGGCCTAGTGATGGAGAATAACATAGTTCACTGCATTTTTTGAAGTTATAATGCCAGTTAAGTTTTGGTGTTACTCTCCTCTCACTCTCATTTCCCTTTTAGAAATCAGAATATCTTTCATGTACTGGTGGTATGTTGATACTATGCCTTGAGAAAGGGAAATGTAATTATGTGAAATTGGACATTGTACCAATTGTTTAAGATATCAATTATTCACACAGTGCTGCTTTTATGAACAATGAAGATATATTTACCCTTGTTAGGAAAGACAGATGAATGACTCCAGACACTCCTCGTAGTGTGGGATTGTATGAAACATTTAATCAAAGCTTCAGTAATATACAGTTCTAGACTTGTGGAATGCGTAGTCTTTTATTTTTGGATCACTTGCACGCTTGTTATGTAAAGTACACTTTTAAACATCTGCTTAGGTATTGCCTGCACTTGGTATTTGCAGGATCTGTGATTACACCATATGCTGCCGTGGAGAGGATTATGCTGTCAGTGTGTCAGAATGGCACAGAATTGAAGTCTGGTGCATAATTAGGAGGATATGTTCGGGCACACTGCTTAGGTGACTGAATACCTATTGATTATTCAGTATAAGTGCACTGCTGAATTACAGACTTTGCATGTGTGTAAGAAGCAAGCGTACACATCATGTCACAGGCTGATACGCAGTGAAAAAATAAGGAAGGATGAGCAGAAATAGTCTGTGGACCAGATCAAGTGCTCAAAACAGATTAGGGAGAGGTGTTTTGTGCAAAGTGATTTTGTGCTTAGTGGCTCCTCATCTTTCTTAGTGCCAGACTGTTCCTGTCGCAGAGATTAGAAATGGCTGGAGGGTGAATTCAGGGAGCTCTGAAGGGCCTTTGCGACAGCCAGCACCTCTGAGATACAGCTGCATGTCTCTCTAGTGCTGGGTTAGCAAGGAGAGGCCGATTTCATGTAGAATCTCTTGTAGATGGGAAGAGACTACACTTTTCTGGTCTATGCTAGATTTACCCATGGCAGGATGAATCAAAGCTGCCCTGGAGCTTCCAGAAAGCTGACCCTATCAGCTACTGCAGCTCTGGCACTGGACAAAGAAGAAGGATCTAAATCACCCAAGATAAAGGCTGTTCTGCTTTCTGCTGGCAGAAGAAAATAATGGTTGAAGAATGTCCACTTTTAGCCTGTTTTTTCTCAATCCAGAAATCCAAATTATAATAATGTGGTTTTGATCCAGAATATCCAACTGTCATTTTATGGAGGCTTTGTGAAATGGGTTCATACTGAAAACTTAGTAGATTGTATGAAATATTTGCTTCCAGATTGCACGAAACTATAGCTCGTGGTTTTGGGTGCTGCAGAATTTAACATGAGGCTTCAGTATATTTCCAAATGCTGAACTTCAGTGCTTTGGTGGCTCTTTCACTGATGTAGACCATACAACTGAAGAGCTTGTTCTTGTGCATCTTATCCCAGCAGATGCTAAATGGGAGTTTTAGGTACAATCTGACTGAGAAGGAAATGTGTTTTGAGGTGGAATGCATTAATATTGGAATCATTATAAGCATAGGTAGAAGAATTATTCCTAATTGATATACAATTAGCTATACCAGATACGTTGTCTGAATGTCACCTAATTTTTATATCACTGTGAAGCTGTTGAACTCGATGTAGTTTCTGACTTACAAACCTGAAGAGGCAAACAGAATAATGACTTCTGTTTGTAAATTTGCATCTAAGACTGAACACAGTACTTGTCATGGTTGCTCTGTAGCAGCTATTAAATATTTCATATGAAGTGATAATTTCAGTATCCAATTATGTATTTAAAGCTAAACACATTTTTTCTTTGTGATATAAGAGATTTGTAGGTGGCAAAGGCTAAATTGTGTAGAATATTGTCAAAAACTCTTGTTTGCAGTAATCTGCTAAAGCCGGATATTTGAGTGAGGATGAAGGTAAAAATCTTAGATAAAACCTAATCACTGTGAGGGGTTTATGAATGACCATATTAGACCAGCTTTGTGGTCTGCTTGGTTCAGGGTCCTGTCACTGCTACTGGCCACTAGCCGTGTTTCTGAGAAAAGCAAAAGAAATCCATCTAAATAACTGATTAGGTTTTTTGTTGTTGTTGTTGTTTGCTTTTAGATTGTAGTAAATGAATTTATCAGAAGAATCTCACTGGTGTTTCTTTATCTCCAGATACAAACTGCTAATTTATTTTCAGCTGTTGTGCAGTGCTGAAGTCATAGATAAGGCTGTTTCTATTTTTGAAAATGAACTTTTGCTAACGTAGAACACAAACTATTGCTAAATACATAAAGTATTAAACATCAATTATGAGACATAGAAAAAAGAATGAAAATTTATGTATTATTACTAGTTGCCCAGCCTTACAGTTTTTTTCTACTTGGACAGCACCATTTATTGACAAAACCAGATCGCAGGGAAACGTTATATTGGTAATCTTTCATGTTTCTAGTAACAATCTCTTTAGATGGCTATCCCAGCTAATTTCTGACTGCTGTACTGACATCACTTACTTTATATACCTTTTCCATCATATAGGAAGATATCTAGATTTTTCATTCAATTTATTGTTATGCTTTGTAGTATGCACTTTTCCTGTGGTAAGGAGGACATGAGGATTTTTTTTGACCAAAACCAGCAATGGAATACAAGTAGGATTTTGTTTGTAAGAAATTGAAGACATTCATAATCTAATCTGGAGCTCATGTAAAGAAATCAGATTTGGGATGCTTATAATTTATGGGAGAGCATGGCTCTTTTTTTATTATGTTATAAAGTCTAAAGCTTCCTAAGCTCATTCCTCACTGCCCTAGTTAGTTATACCCAGATGTAAATCTAGACTGAGAAATCATCATTGCTTTCACGCATTACTTACCCATCAGTGGGGGCGTATATATTTTTTTAAAATATTGTATTGTAGTTAAAGATTATGGTTAGGTCCAGTTGGAAATTATTGGCAAAACATCTTTTATCACTAAATATTACAATCCTATTTCACAAACTTACAGTTATCTTGAAAATAACTACTTTGGAAACACTTTGGACACAGAACAAGGGAGCCTGCAATTTTTATGTGAATGTTCAGTTTTCCTGTCAGAATATATATACTTTTAAATTTTAAAATGCAGTAATTTTATATAGTTGCTTAGGTTTAGTTGAATTATCTGGGGGGAAAAAGTCTGAAAGGTTAGTAATCACATTCAGTTGGCATTTTCATTTCTATCTGAATAAATTTTTGCTCTCTTACTGCCCAGGAAACCAGCCTAACACCTAAGCTATAAAGTATTATAGGTTCTATACTCCTTTCTCTGCTCTCCTCTAAGTATTTTGCAAGATGAAAACTTTCCAACAGAAGGCTTCACCTATAGATTAAGGAAGCCATATTTCTTTTTTTTTTTCCCTCAATCAGATAGATATCAAATTGGAATATGTGTACCATTTCCCACATCTGTATTCTGAATGCTGGTATCTAAACAGGAGGAAAACAAAAATAAAAAAGCAAAAAATATTTTGCACGCACTTCAAGTGACATGGCCTGACACCTTGAGTGGTGCACAGGGTCCCACAGTGCAGCACAATGAAGGATCTTCTGCGGGTCTGTCAGCCTGCTTCTCTGGTGCTTAATTGTGAAAGTGGGTGATTAACTTTCTGGCAGCTCACTTTTCCCTGCCAGCCTTAGTGGCCAACACTCTTCATCCTTCAGATGTGGGAGGAACATGGGCATGCTGACAGTGAGCAGCACAGGTCCCTCTCTTCCCTCCATAAAAAGCACCCTTGGTTTTGTTTCTGTTTTTATTTGTTTATTAGTTCACATTGTCTTCAATTATTTTTCCAAGTAACAGTGTCTATGGGTTTTTGTATTCCTAAACCTACCCTCCTCGTAATTTTTGAGTTGTAGCACAGATTATGAAGTTAAACAGCAGTAGAATCATAGAATCATCAAGGTCGGAAAAGACCTCCAAGATCATCTGGTCCAACCATCCCCCTACCACCAATATCACCCACTAAACCATGTCCCTAAGCATCAGGTCCAACCTTTCCTTGAACATCCCCAGGGATGGTGACGCCACCACCTCCCTGGGCAACCTGTTCCAATGCCTGACTGCTTGTTCTGAGAAGAAATTAAAAAAAAAAAAAAAAAAGCTGAAAGATTATGCAAACTTAACTGAAACATGGAATGTTTTTGACCTTCTTCTCATGAATGTTTCCTAAGCTTGAAAATGAGCATGTGTAGTCTCCCCAAGATTCCTTTATAAATAATTTCCACCGTTATAGAAACATAAGTATCTGTATGCGTCTGTTAATTAGTGTAACAATATTATTACTTTAGTTGTCTGTGGATTTCCTCTTTCTCTGAAAGTACCTGAAGACAGTCGAGATTTAAAGGTTAAATTCAATATAATATGCTTAAGAATGGCTTAGATGAAAGCTGACTTGGATTATAAAGTGTTTGATTTTTCTGATGGTTAAAGGAGCGTGTGTTTGTCTTTATAAGTACTGGTGATGCATGCTGCTTCTCAGGGCTGCTGCTGCTGGATGATGGGGAGTTTCCTCTCTAATAGAGTAGGATTCATAATTATGTTATGTAGGGGAGTTGTTGGAATCTGTAAATATGCACTACTTTAAAGTCTCAGCAGCTTTTCTCTGGTGTCGCTTTTGAAGAGAGTTGACAATCAGTTGTGTTTGCCTACTATCCAAGGGTTTGCACGCTGCTGTCTTTCACTTGGCTTGTTGCTTCTGAAGGGTGGAAGTCCTGAGGGCCAGGAATTCTTCAATGAGCTGTGCTTCATCTGAACACAATCAATGATGCTGAAGTGGTTTTTATTGTAGGCTGCAGGAATTTTTTTCATTTGAGAATGCAGGTTGCTGCTTGATCTGTAGATCTGTCAGTGTTTTTATCTGAAGATTTTCTGTGAAGGGAGGGTGCATGTTTTCTGAAGCTTTTATATGCTGTATTAATAATCATTGCTTGGTGGTATTAAAGGAAAGTGAACTTTCTGCAAAAAAGTTCAGTTTCATATGTCTAGCTGTGAACATATCTGAGGGATTGTAGGATTTAACCCACTTTTCATATAGCAATTATCCATGTGGCACTTGCAGCACCTGCGCTGTCTGATTACAAAAAAATAAAATTGATGTTTTCTGCATCTTTAAGCTTTCTGCCTTTCTTACTCTTTTTTTTCTTTTGCTTTCCTTCCTAGCTTTTCTCTGCCTTTGCCTGAGACTTTATTCACTTCTTTAAGCTTTAGCATTTCTCCCAGTGGTTGCCTGCCAGCTGGCTGGCCACTTTTGAGGATGGGGCATCTGTAGGTGGCATGGGTCAAGCTGGCAGGTGTTCCCACTCTAAATTGAATGTCATGGGAGCAAACAAGAAAATACCTTTTTCATCTTGGCTTTGTAAGTGGTCCCTTCAAGAGCAGGGACATGAAAGGGTTTTGGCTCCTTCTGCTTCAGACTGCAGGAGAGGGCATGCTGTACAACCAAGTTCAGATTTCAGTTATATATCTGAGGTATGGTTTCTTGCCTATGCAACTCCATGCAGCAACCCCAATCCCCAAGGCCTGGTGCTCTTCTCACCTTGCTACCTTCTCTCCCCTGCTACTGCCCAGAGAGGACTTGGGTACAGCAACACCTACCCACCTGCAAACCGGTGCTGGCAGAAACCCAGCATATGATTCTCTCAAAGGAAGCAGGAAACTTGTGAAATTAAAAGAGCTGTACAATGGAGATGGGGTCTGCGTGACTAACCAGCTTTGGTATCTCTAAGGTCGTGAATTAATTAAACCTTTCACAGGAGCACTAGCTGGGGTGTGGTGTTGCTAGCTCTGAAATACATCAGGCCTACTTCGTCTCCTGTTAGGCTGTCTTCTGCTGTCGGTGTATCTGTATTATTATTATTAATAGTCCGAGTTAGTCAACTCTTATCTAAGGTAACAGAATAGAATAAGCGCTGTCTTTTGTGGAGATTTGTGCCAAGATTCACTCATAACAGTACAGCATTGCCTGTTGGGTGCTGTGGATACATAAGCCTAGGCATTGCACAAACACATCTAAGGCATCACTGATGGAGTTTTGTCACTGACGTCTGCCAAGTTTGGGATTTTCTTTGTGTCTCTACAGAGAGATCTGGCTTTGCAGTTGTTGTTCTTTGTCTCCGTACTTAGCTTATATATGACCCATGTTTAACCCGAGCACTCTTAATATAAAGTTTTCTGTATAAGCTCTCTGGTTTCCTGTTTGTCCCAACTTGGCTGCTTAATCAGGAAGAGGATTTTTAAACAATTCTTTACTAGGCATAAGAAACAAGTGTGCTTAACATAACTGCAAGTGTGAAATAAGCAACCCTGTGTTGAAAGTTCATATGCCAAACACAGTTAATCCACCATATGTGTGACCTAAAAAGTATAGACACATGGATACATGGATATTTTTCCCTCTGCTGGCTTCTTAGCCGTTTCGTGACTGCTGCAATTGTAAAAAGCCCTGTAACACTATATGCTTGATCAATGTATGGGATCTATGATGGTATTTTGCAGTTAGGGTTGCTGCATTTCATAGCATGCCTCCAAGTGAAATGAAAGGAATACCTTAAGCTTTTCAGCTGTGACATGCGACCTCAGCAGTGGTATGCCTTCAGGAAAAACAGAGGATTGCAGCACCATTTCTGTAGCCTAAGAAGCATGTTGCATACCAGCAAATATTATAATCTCCATTCTTATTTAAGCAGTTCATGAGATCCTGATAAGTGTTCCATACAAGGTATATAAATCTGTATTTGCTTTCTGATCACATCCACCGCAGTCCATGGAGTTATCTTGATTCTAATATGAAGGAGAGAATTTGAGCTATGGTGTCCTGGAATGCAGGGAAAATAATAATAAAGAACACACATTTTTAGAAAAGCATATATTTCTTGGGGATTTCATAGGGGATATATGGCTGTCATACACCTGAGATTTGTTTCCTTGCCTCCAAAGATCAATTTAAAAAGATGAAACAATGGCCAGCCCTGCACCCACTGAAGTCATTTGAGGTCTGATCCTGCACAGGAAATATCACATAAATGGCAGAACTTTTACTCATTTGCAAGTAGGTTGATGCCCTTTGTAGGTTCAGTTTTGTGATACATTTTGTTGTTTGTTACATTCTGCAGCAATGTAGGATGTTACCCATTTATGTCAAGATTGGAAAAACAAGCATGGTATGTACAGTGTGATGGACAAAGTGTAAGCGTGTACTCTACAACTTTGTTGTAGAGAGAAAAAAGTGTGGCCAAAGTGAGTATAATCAGCTCATTTGTATGCACAGCTAAAATTACTGAAGAGTAGCTTACAAATAAGGATTCATTTAGGGAACCGTGGCAACTACCTGATTAGCTATAGGTATGGGTTTAATTGCACACTGTAGCCAATAAAGAATATGTTCGCTGTATAGGAAAAAGCAAGGAATAGAACATGTGCGTGAGGCAGTTTAATGTTTAAAGTACTGTTTGCAAATATAAGCTATTAAAAAGCAAATCATGCTGGAAAATTGTCTCAAGCCATTAAATATTAATAGATCATTAAGTTGTTGTAAGAGACACTGATACATACCGTGTATCTAAATGTGTCCCCATAACTTCCATCTGCTGTTTGTATACATCAATGGCAAATTTTAATTTTTCTCTGAAGAACCAGAACACAACAAAATGTTTGCGTTTTGCTGAGGGTGAATGCACAAAGCCTGACCAATGTTTTCAATGCTAAAGAAGTTTGTATTAATGCAAAAGTTGCGTTGACACTTAAGGTTTTTCAAAGCTACTAGAAAATGTCCATTTTCCTGTTACAGAAGATATACGGTGTCTCTTCAAGTGCTTTGACAGACCAAGTGTTTAGAAGTTAAAAAGCTCATTGGGGACATGGCCAATGCAGTTCATGGAATAATTAATTTTCTATTGTAGGATTTCCTGTGCTTGTAATATAAAAGAATCCCATATAGAGGTGGAGGTTAGAGGATGGTTTGAATTTGAAGGAAAATATAACTTTGTCTCAGGAATCTTAACTGTATCTGATTGTATAAAAGATGTGTGGAGGGGTGCTTATAATGATATGCTTGATGTTCTTTCATAGCATTGGGTCTTTAAAGAAATCTGACCCTTTTTTAACTGAATTGGAAAGACTAATATTAAACTCTTCAACTAGTTCATAAATTCCTTTTCCTTAATCTTCAGAGAACTCATGTATTCTTTTACAAGCAAATATCCCACTATTTGAGGGATTCTTTGGTAGTTTTAAACAAAGTTTAAAGTTTGAGTAGTTTCTTCAAGCCATGCTGTGAACAACATAACTGAGTTGTGCTTGGCTTCTGATCTGTCTGCTTTTTTAAGTTCCTAGCTGTTAATTACACATTAATGTGCCTGTTGCCTTTTATCTTCACTTGGTTTGTGGAAGGGAAGTTACATGGTAGTTTTAAAGAGACTTCCATCTCAAACTCCCAGTTTACGACCAATTTAGTTACCATGTAATTTCTACGTCCTTTCCTACATTGTAAGCCCTAGTGGGTCTCATCTAGAATATGAAGTTTGAGTCAAAGCTCTCCTTTCTTAGTTTTCCTACCAAACCTGTTTTGGTCAAAGAAGCAAGTGGCCTTATGCAGTATGACATCTATGTTTTCCAAGGAGATCACTTTGCATGTATTCAGGTATGCTGTTATAAAGATAATGTCTCCTTAGTCTCCTCATTAATGTCATTTAATAATAGAGTACAGATGACTGCCACTTCTGAGGCATTTGGTCATGGGATGTTTTGAGGACCAAAATTTTCAAGGAGAATGGACATGAGACTCAGGAGAGGGGACAAAATAGCTAGATGCTGAGAGCGCTTTTTGAAGACCTCTGACTGAGAATGTGCAGTAATGTAAACTTTTTAATCTGGGGTGTTCTTTACAGTGAAGAGGTGGTTCAATGTGGGGCTGAATTTCAGAGCTGCCAGGCAGTCCTGCTGTTACGAAAACCTGGAGAAGCTTTCTAGCTTGCAGGCTGAGAGCTGGAGTAGTATCATTACCAGGTCTGGGATGGAAGGTTTGGGAGAGCTCTTCAAGAGACAGTATAATCCACAATGATTTCTGTGCCTGTACAGGGGAAGAGCCCCCAGCTACTCTTGGAGGACTCTGAAGGGCTGGGAGAGATCCTGGGAATTATTTAGCGACACAGTGATGACTTTCATGTGAAATTCAGATCTCCCAACCACCAAAGGCAATAGGTCCTATTGTTCAAGCCCCTTGGGTAGGGGCAAGCTAATAGGGGAACAAGGAGGAAAAGGTCTTACTTAGCTGATGCATGTAGCTGTGGCATTATTATATTAATGGACAGTATTAGCTTTATAGCAGGTAAATGGTTGTATTGATCTGCAATATGTGCAAGAGTTGAGAGAAACAGTGGAGCACGTGCTAAAGTATGCCGGACTCTTTCTTGTGCTTATTGTCTTCTGTGTGTATACTTTACAACTGTCTCTTCCTGTGAAAATTTAGGTTGGATAACTACTGAGAAAACATACACAAAACAGTATGATACCTACATTGCTTAAATACTTAACATGCTAGAGTTGCACTGAAATACTACTCAAGAGGGAGAAGTACAATATATATATACTCTACCATATATTTTTCCAAAACTGAAGTCTGTTGGCGAAATGTTAAAATAAAGGAAACTTTCCCCAGAAGGTAACAAATTTTCTTTTCTTACCATAGAAGCGTTTTGTGTTTCTTTGTCAGTGAAAGAGAAATGTCACAGCTGGGAAAGGGATTGGAACTAGGGCATATTTACACACTCAGAGAACTAGACCTCTCTCTACATTTTTTCATTTGCAATTTCTACCCTTTCTGAATATAGATTAACAATTTCTGATGCATTTGAGTTCTTGTGGAATTCTTTGGTACTGTTGATCCTTCCATTAAAAAGAGCAAAACCTGGTAAACTATTCTAATGCACGTAACTGACCCAGGAAGCATGAGAAGCCAAAATTATCTTCTGAAAGGCAGGAATATGTACACACATTCAAAATAGTATATCAGTGGAGAAGGGGAGGAAGGAAAAGTCATCTTTTTCCTTCATCCATTTTTCCTCACTTCCTATTATTTATGTTTTAAATAATTAAGGAATAGGTGAAAACTTAGAAGGAAGTGTCTATTTGGTTTACAAGTGTTAGATGCTTCTGTGCATTTAAATTTTGTGTGCTCTGGCCTGGTAGCTAACAGATACTGTGTTCATATTCTTCTAATGGATATTTTGGGTTCTTTCAAATGACTGTCCCTTAGAATAAGAATTAGTAAGAAGTTAAAAGCATGGTCAAACCACAGTATTATAGGAGATGATGTCTGCCTCTATATGGTTGTACTGAAGGTACCATTTTCATTGTGTATTTGAAATTTTTTTATGTTGTAGAACTGCTAGCAGAAATTTTGTACTTACTAATGCAGTCATATTTTATTCAATCTGGATTGTTACAAGGTAATAGTAGTGGAATTGCACCCCCTCAGTTTCCAATGTTTTAAATGTTTGAAAACTTTATAAGTGTTCCCTACCCTTTGTTGGAAGGGGAAAGTAGGCATTTGTTTCCCTTAAAGTTGGAAGTAGCCAGTGATTCTCTTCCCTTAAATAGGGGCAGTTGCTAAATATCACTGCTGACCCAAAAGATGGAAGGATGTTATGCAGCGTGGGCTGAAAGTTGGTGAAACTCAGCTGGAAGTCGGAAGGCTACCTGTAAAGAATTAGTTCCTCTCTCCCCTGAAGCTACCAAAAGTTGAGTAGGAATATTTAGCATGTCTGGAAAACAGGTGCTTAAGTTAATGTCTGAAATAGTAGCTTTAGGTACCTATGTGAATGTCACTGATGTGCTGGTGTTCTTACTGAGGGGGGGGAGGGTGGAAAAAAACACACATTATTACAAATTTTGCAGCTCTAAGATTGCCAGCATTTCAAGGCAGAAATCATCTTTCTTTCTCTATATGTCACTAAACTGATGATGATTACAAGCAGAAAGATTGACACAGGTCAACCTGTAAGATTTTTATAAGTTGTTCAATCACTTACCTAAATTCTTTACTTGATACAGGAATTAAAAAGTTGAAATAACATTTTGAAATGAAGCTTTACTCCCAAATTAGTTCCAGTTAATTAAAGCATTTTTTTTGCTTGATTTTTACTTTAATTCATGTGGTCAGACACTGTAGGCTTCAAAATAATAATAAAAAAATGTTTTGTTGTTATTTGGAATATGAGCCTTAAAAGAAGAAATAAACTCTAAAAAGTCAGCAAAAAGACAGTGATATTTTCTGATCTGACCAATTGTGTTCTAGCTCTGCATGTAATTCTTCTGAGAACCCAGCAGGATACGTTGCATGTTTCTTGTTAATTAGCCAATTAGAGATGCCATAGTGAAGGTCTATGGGAATTGCCAACATAGTTTGGGTATTGGTATTGCTGTTGCTGTATTAATATGGTGTTGCAACAAATTTAATTTAAGCACCTGTTCGTTCTCAGGGAGCTAGCATTAGCTGCAAGTCAAATACGAAGTTCCTCTAACTTGATGAAATTTCTATTTCCTTTTGAAGGAGAGTGCTTTTCTACTTTTTATTCTGTGTTCAGGTTCTCGTTCTGAAACTTGAAAGTACGTGAGTCCCCAGCACGAATTAATCTTCTGTGGTCTTCCTTCAAGTGAAACTAACTTCCATGCTAATCTGTTCTGCGTGGCTGTCAAGTAGTTTGGAGCACTTATTGATCCTCACCACAATAGAAAAGTGACACTTCAGCAACAGCAAACTGCCTTTGAATGTTTTCCGATGTATTGCTAGCATTAATGCTAACCAGGTTAGCACTTGACCAGCTATGTTGTTTTGTTTCACACGTTGCTATGTTCTACATATATTGTCTTCAAATATGGAGATGCTTACAATCTAACTTATGCAGCATGTCAGAAACAGACCTCCGGTGTTTTTGTTGTTTTTTTTTAAAGGAGATTCCTTTGTCTTACTGTTATATTTGTGAACAGTGCTGTGGTTTGTTCCAGTGCTGGAAAATGAGAGGAAGAATTGCTGGAATCTGTATTATATGTGAAGCCAAGACTGGGGGAGAGTTTATGGGTCATGGAGGTGCTCCATCATGAATGGGTATATGGGGATGGGAGGATTGGTATGAATGGACAAGTATCTTTTTTGAGATTATAAAGAAAGCCAGGTGGTTACTCTCATCTTTGACCATAGATGACTTGAACATCTGTAACGACTGAGACCTATGAGCATCTTTTGACACTTCAGAGAAGCAGAACCTTGCAAGAGCTGCTTTTGCACTGGCTGGTCAGAGATGATACCTGCTCAGAGATGTTTTTATTGAACTAACTGCACTGAAAAAAGTATGAGAGATTTAGGGTGCCCTGATGACTAAGGTGGTAGTACGTACAGTAATAGCAGCAAGTATGCATATAACAGAGACCAGTGGGACAGTTGTCATAATTATCAATGTCAGTCTTTTTCAGAGAAACATATCAAACTTTTTTTTGAAGGTGAATTATTATTTAGTTGTTAAACTGTTAAACTATGGAAAGAAATTAATAAAAATAAGATGTGTAGATATAGGACATGCTTTGAAAACACTTCAATTGGACATAGTCAAACTTTGTGTTGTATGCAATATGCTGAAGATTTTGTGGAGAACCCTGAATGTCCTCTGGTATTTGAGGTGAAAAAGTCATGCCTTTGAGTGGGATTGTTTGCTCAAGGGCATTCAGGAGGACCTTGGGGTCACAAACTAATAGCCAGGTATCAATAATGTCTATTTCAAGGGACTTATGTAAAAGACCTACAACTAGTTTTTTTTGTTGTTGTTTTTTGTTTTCAAGAAGAGAGCATACACACAAAACTATTTGAAAAGTCATTTGCAAGCAGCAGATCTCAGGAAAGCACTTACAGAAGTCAAGTGTTTGCAGCTATTTTTATAAGGCTTGGGGCAAATGCATTGAGTTATACTCTTATTACCCAGCCTGTTGTCCCTTCAGACCTGCAAGAAATATGTCTTTTTTTTTTATGCCTGGGGCTGGGAGAAGTCTCTAAGATACAATTTGGCAGACAGGAGAGACTCTTGGCATCTTCTCCCGTGACTACTCAGAGATGCTGTCTGCTGTCTCCTCTGGCCACAAAGCAAAGAGGCAGGTCTGGTAGCCCTAATAAATAGCAGCAGTTTGAAGACAGCTTTTTTCCAAGAAAATTGTTTTGGGGGGAAGAGGTAAGGAAGGAAGGAGAGCAAGCTCTGCTTCATGACCAGGGAGTATGGAGTAGACTGTAAGCTGAAGGCTTTTTTTGAAGCCAAGGTGAGGTGTATACAGAGAAAGGAGATAAGAGGACCAGGCATTGCCAAGGGAAGCAGAAGCAGAAACAAATATAGTCTTTGGAGGAACCTTAAAATGAATACTCTGGATGAATGGAAGTGTGGAGGGAGAGAGAGTCCGTCCTTCCTGTGTTTATTTTTTGTTGCTGCTTTTTTGGTTAACGTATAACCAAAAAGAACAACATCACAGATGTATCCAGGTTGTGACAAAACAGCTTAATCAACTGATGAAGATGTAATACAGGATTATTTTCCTTTCTGTTGTGCTGAGAAACTGAAAAACCTAGGGAACTGCTTGTGTCAAAAGAAAATTTCAGGTTTGCATTTTTCAGTCTATTGCAATCAGGTGTGTATCTTGTAGTGGTGTGTGACAGACTGTCAGAGAATAAGTACTTTAAGTACTAGTTAAATTATTATGACATCCATCTGTTTGGAGTGATTAGCTTTTTGACATTTTTTTCCCCCTTCAATTAGTGCCTCAAGAATTAGGGTCCTCACATAAAACAATGAACAAAAATAGCAGCTGCAAGAATGCTGAGATCAGTTTTCTTTTTCTTTTTTTTTCCCCTCCTGTGGGTTATTTGAACCATTTTAGGACTGGTTTGCATCCCTAGGTGCAATACCTATCATAAGCTCTAAGTTACCTTATGTCAAGGAAGTAAATATCCTTCTTCCTACAGCAATCCTCCACTACTGCCTGCTTGAATGTTCACCACTGGCTCCTTTACCAAAGGCTCTGCACTGCCACCAAATCTGCTCTTCCAATCGGCACTGTCCACAAAGGAGCACAGTGCTCCCTGTTTCTGCAGCATTTGCTGATGGAGTCTCCTACTCCTACCGGAAGAAATAAAGTTTCTATGGCATTGCACAAAGCAGTTTTAAGAATAAAGGGTTGTTAATAGTTCAAATGTATGTTGCAAATATATTGTAAAAATCACACCTTCTCAATGGTTCTAAAAGCCCCGCTTGTCTCAAACCTAAAAGCTTTATTGATGCTTGATTGATTGATTTAGGGAAATTAAGTCTTCGGTTCTTCAGCCTTGGACTGGACACCTGGGTTTATGGAAGTCCATGAACCCCTCTTCTCTTTTCATATAAATTCTACAAGATGACTAATTGTGGAATGGAAATGATTTCTTACATGTCTAGTAAAATGGTATAGAGATCAGAAAGCTTTTGAAAATATACAGTTGAGACTTTTGATTGGTAAACTCAGCAAATAGATCTCTGGAGCCACCCATGTGTCTGTTTTTAACATCTGGCAAGCCTGCACCTATCAGGACATGCTTGCAAAGAAAGTGCAGCAGGGCTGCCCCCTGCCAAGGTCAGAGGGGAGCCATGTCCCCATCTGCTGCCCTGTTGATGGCGAGGACTCTGCACAACGTGGTCCCCCATCCCTTACAGGAACACGAGTCTGGATCGGGGTTTGGGAAGGTCCTGTTTTCCTGTTATTAAGCAGCAAGAGCTGTGCTGAGGGGGTGGGGAGGGCAGAGGCTCTGTGTGTTTCATAGCCCAAATAAAGAAAGCCCATTACGCTCCTTACAACTCAAATGCTTCCCTCACTCTGCTAGCAAGGATGCTAAAGGCACCAAGCACAGGGAAGGTGCTTAACAAGTAATAAAGAGTAGCAATAACAACTGATGAGGTCTGGGCAGGTAAGTAAAGGGGGAATGCTTTGTAAATATTTAAAATCTTAAATCTATGTCAAGTAAGTCCCTGTATATGGTACTGTTAATTACATAGACAACAGAAGCTATGTGATTGTCTTCAGTCACAGGCTTCTATTTAATAAGCTTACTATAATGTATTGCTATTAAACCTTTTCTAACTGTGCACAAATTTCCAGCTTTTTCTTCTACAGAAGCATTGCAAGTCATGCTATAAAAGTGAGCCTAGCTGACCTATGGGTAAAGCTACTTACCCCTATTAGAGCAAGCAGATGAAAATACCTAGTGGCAGAGCTGGGAATTAATTGTCTTGGCAGAGTACAGGACAACTGCAGCCGTGCAGTGCAGCATGGCGTGTCTCAGCGAGCTAATTACCTAAACTCTTGGGGGAGAAGTCTGAAATCCAGCAGAAATGTTTGCACAGTCATAGCACTGAAAATTATTTCAGTGGCAGGCACTAAATCTTACTTGTTGTTCATTTGTAGTTAAGTCAAACCTGTTTCTTCTCTGTTGTACCAGCCCTGGGCAGAGAAACCCCTTACAGGAATGAAGGTGCTCTAATTGACATCAGAAAGCAGAGAGCAAAATTCATCCTAATGAAGTTATTTCTGAGATGAAATCTTCTGTTACCTTCATGTTTTTATTGACTTGGTTTAATTCATTTCTTACATAATTATATCTGCAATACAACATCCATTTGTGAGGCTCTGGGCAGGCAGCTCTTGCATGTAAGGTGTTAATGGTCACAAAAAGTAAGGTAGTGAGAGAAAACACTGGAGAATTGTTCTGTAAGGATGATATTGCACTGGAAGCAATTTTCTGCAGATAGGGTAGCAGTGTTTAGGATATTATTTCTTGGCTATTTATGAACATAAATTTCCTGTCTGACATTTTGTTCCAGCTTAGAATTAGACTGGAGTGGTGAAGTAGAAGCAGTGGTGCAGTATTTTGACCCCCCAGCAACAAGCATTAAATTCTGTGAAACATTGCTGCTGTCCTACTAATTTGGTTAGAGCATTAGCAGGTTTTACAAAATATTTGTAGAGGTGAAATATCTGCAACACAATTATCCACAGTCAAGTGAGACTTTGTACCACGTGAAAAAATGTGAATTTTGTTATCCACAGATACTTCCCTTTGTAGAATAAGACAATATAAATACTATATGAGGTGGTCACATACCTTTGTGTCTGTCTGACTCTTCAAGGTGGAGGTCAGGTAGAGGGAGAGGGTCAGTTATCCCCGTTGCCTTTTCTTTCTTTTCTTGGTGTTCTCTAAGTTCAGTTACTTGTTTTGGAGAAGGCTGAACCTTTATGTGAAGATCCTTATGCAAGGGATGGCGCATAATCTGTCATCACTGAATTGTCAAAAAGAGAACAGGGCCATGCATGAGAGGGAGGGAAGACCTGGACCAGAGCTCAGAACTGAGATAGAGGGTGGGTGTTAAGAGGGAGCACAGTCACTGTGGGAGACTAATTTCAGGAGAAATGTGAAGGCTTCCAAATTAAAATCTTTTATTTGGTTTTAACACCTTTCTTAATTTTTCAAATAATAATTCTTTCAAATGAAATTACATGGTAATGCTTTTATTTTATTTGTTTTTGAAGTTATTAACCTCTCTTCTCCGAAAGTCCTAAGTTGGTTCTGTTTAGTCACAGTTACTTTTCTCTATCTGGAGATGTAGAGGGGGCAGAAACTTGAAGTATTTAGAGGGTCCAAGTTCTCCACTTAGTTTAGTTCTAGCTTTATCCATATTCCCAGTTTGGGAGGTTCTTTTTTCCTTCTGCACTTGTGTATTGGTGGGGAAAAAAAAGGAATAGTTTCTCTTCTCTGAGGAGGAATTGGATCTGCATCCTGAGTGAGGGATGCTGAGAAGATACCTCTGATCAGGTCCTGGTTCCTGCTTTTTAAAGACAGACAATAAGCGAACTACTACAGATGTCCACTAAATACAAGCATGAATAAACCTTGTATTAAGCTTTGCTTGAGGTGAGGAGAAGCTGTTTTGAAATGTTAAGGTGTTTTTTGTTAAACTTTCAGGAGAGAATAAAAATGTTAGAAGAGAAATAACATGCATAAGGAACAAAAAGTCAGGGAAAAGATTGCTAGAAATAGCAACATTTTAAAAAATAAAAATCTCCAATCTGAGAAATGTCTCCTGTAAGTCATAATTGTATGACTAATTTATCTTTTTGTGCTCATTTCTCACATTGTTTGATGACTGAGACCTTTTAGTGTACCCTTAGCCATACACGTAGTTTGAAGAATAGCTGGATATTTGTCTTTTAGTGTAAAAAAAAAAAAAAAAAAAAAAAAAGTTCCTACAAAATTGCATTAATGCCAGCAGCAGCAACTGATATGGAAGGTAAACCATTATCATATAGACAGAAGAAGTAGGGTAAGATATACATAATTTAGGAAGTCTTATTTCTATTTCATGCCAAGATTTGTTTAACATTTTGATTGCAATGTGTCTGTTCCCCAACACTGCCCCTCAGGAAGTTTAATACATCTTCATTCAGTGGTATTTGTTTAAAGACTTGAAGAGAAACTTTAATTAAAAGAGGTTATCAATGCTCAGAAGGTATTGCTTCCAAGGCATCGGATTAATTTTTATTCTCTAATGCTTTTTATTGGTGACCTCTGCTTTGAGTTTCATCTGGGAATGTCAGCAGTTCTTAACTGCGACCTTATCTAAATTATACATAAAAATCTGAAAGCACAGATATTAGGATTGTTATTTTTTTCTTCCCCCTCTATGAGTTGGAAGATGCTTTCAGCTATATTCAAAAGGGAGTCAAGAAGCTTTGGTGCTGAATGGCCACAGGTGCCTTCCAGACTGTCACATGGGAACACCAACCTGGTGTCTGTGGCTCAGCTTTGCATGAGCTGCAGAGCACTGCACTGACCATGGAAAGGGCACAGGCTCTCGTTACAGCACGATACCCATGCGCAGTGATAGATGTTTTGCCCATGGATAAATAAACATTTATATATGGTTTCAGGCTGCAGAGTTTGTTCAGAGCGCCTGCACATCTGTGCAGATATGACGATGAGTCAGTATGCACATCTGCAGTATAAAACAGCCTTCTTCAATCTCTTCTTTTTCAGAGAGCAACAAATCTTTCATTTTTAGTTTTATGAAACTGAATGCCTAGCGCCTGTTACTGCCCTGACCTTGGTCATTGATCAAACTTGATTCTGTTGAATGCTTATTTTAGTTATGTAATGTTATGGTAAACTTGCCTCTCCTCTTACATATTATTCTAAATACCTATACAAACTGGTCACATATAACATGGTATGGGCTCTGTGAGATGAGAAGATTTGAAAGTAAGAAAACATCTATAAGGGGAGTCAGGAGAATCCTGAGATTTGAACAATAAATATTTGAAGGATATCTTTCATCTTTCAGATTCTGCTTTTTGTTGAGAACTGGTGGTCTTGAAGTACAGATTGTGTCTGTAACCAAGAGTGGTGGCAACAGAATTGTGCTAAAATTAATCTCCTAAAATGTTCACAAATCTTGTATGCTAACATGAGAAGTATAGGATTTGATTACTGGCAATGTTTAATAGATGAATGTTCAGCTTTTGTATATACAAAAAATCCCTAACATCCTGATGCTGATGCACATAAATAGAGAATACTTTGCTACTTAACATAAAAACAAAATCTAGCATTATGTAGGTTTTTAGGACATCTCTCTTGGTACATAACAGATGCTCTGATTTAAGAAAAACAGTGAAGTAGGTTTGATTGTGCATCCTTGCTAAGACATAAATACACTAAGATATTTAGCAGATTCCTGACTGGGAAACATATGGAAATGTGTGTAGAGCTACTCTTTCTTTTTAATAGTGCAGAATTGTCCTTGAAATTAAGGTATGATGCCCAAATCGACTCCTTGGATCTCATTCCTCTCAAGCCTATTTGCAGTTGGAAAGAGAAGGATGCTGAGATATGCATGAATCAGTGGAGCTTGCATGGTCTGAGGGATATTATGATTGTTGTTATAAATAATTTAATATGGATTAAGAGATCTTGGATAAGGAACTGTATGTGAAAGTGCTTTGATATCAGAGTCATTTTGGAAGGAGTATTTTTGCTTAAGCCTCTGAGTAACTACACAAAGAGGTTATAATTGAGAGCAAGATCCAGTGCCTAGAAGTTGACGAAAACTCAGACCGTGGAAATAAGGCACAGTTTAACAGCAGCAAGAGTTCTTACCACAATTAGAATACTGAAGTATGAGAATTCTAGTCAATATCATGTGTTTGGGGGGAGAATACTTTTTATCCAAGCATATCTTCTTATGAGAATGATATTCTGATAAGCATATTAAAACTGAACACAAGAATTAAGTAAAATCTGTAATTTTATAGAAAGGGTAAGTTTCAGTGATACTATAATTTTTTAGATCTATAGAGAAGTATTGCTAAAATGTTTTACAATTTTGTGATTATTCCATAGTATATTGTTGTGCAGGCATTAATTTTGACACTTTACTCATACAACACATAGATGAGTTGGGTTCATGGCTTTTTAACACATCATCTTCACCTTTTGGAGGCTGTCTGCTGTTTTATGCAGACTGTGACAGAGATTCTAGGTTTTCCTTCATCCCTAAAGATAACTGTTTCCTGCGAAGTTTAACACAGAGACACCAGAATCTGTGTCCTCAATACAGAACAAAGACAAATGTCAGTGAGTTTCTGCAATTATATTTCTGCTCAAAGTAGAACACCATTCATAAGCCAAGATTTTCTGTGTCCTCCTTTCTAAGGCAGAGGCATCCATTCCAGATACTCAAATATACTTCCCAAACATGATTGGAGATAGTGGATGCTTTTAACTTAGAAAGTCCATGCAAGGTCCAGCTGCTAAGGAAAGAGACCAAACTGTAGGTAGTGTGGTACAAAGAAAGGCTAGAAGCTACTGTCCTCTCTTGGTTCTAATAAATTTCCCTTTTGCTCTGTTGGAGTTGTTGGGGAAAGACAGAGAAATGAGACAGGCTAAATCTGCTCTTCTGGGTAAAGACACAGCCTTTTTGCTTTTGTTTGTTTTTGCCTGTTCAGCTCTCACTGACACCCTTCCCCCTCCCCCCCTTTGAAATGTAGGTAGCAAGACCTGGATCAGAATGTTACCAGATATTTTGTGTAAACACAGTAATTCTTTCTATGCATTCTTGAAGTGTGTTTGACTACAGAATTTTGAGAGAAACAGAAATGATAGTAATTGTGGACTCATGCAGTCTAGCAGACTACTTGCGTGTATTCCCACATATCTGAATGCATTTAAAACAAACCAAAAACAATGCAGGCTTTTATACGCATGAAACTATGTTATAAGTTGTCAGCATTTCTCATATGATCTATAATTTCAGTATAAAGAAACCATCATTTCAGACTTACTGTTGCCTGAAATTTGATCTAGAATGTATGTTTTCAGCTAAATGTGACCAAGCAGAGCTAGAAATATAGGAACAAGGCTTAATTTGTGTTGCCAGGAATTAGCTGAATACGTTGGGGCACCTTGGAAAAAATAAATGGAAGAGAAATAGAAATATGTTATCTTTAACCGAGCATTAAGTCCATATTTCCCTGAGGCATCTATTTTGGATGCTATTAAAAATGCTTTCTACTGTATTTTATGAGGTTTGGATAGGCATGGGCATTATTACATTTGAGAAAACATGCTGTATGGAATTATTTGCTTGTTTGAGAAATTCAGACTGAGGTTTGACTTTCTAGATGCTCCTGAACAGACCAGCTCATCTCTGGGTTTGCTATAATGTTTAAGTTCAACTTAAATTTTGTGGGAAAGGAAAGGCAGGGGCTTATAGGGAAGATGGAAGATGCAGTTACAGTTCTCAACGGAAGGGAATTTGTAGCAATACCACAGAGCCCAATGACTAAAGAGTCCTCAATGTGGGGACAAAGGTATGAAGATTTGTAGTGTTCGTACTTAGCAATCACATAGGCTTGATTTTCTACTTGTGTATCCATGAGTTCCTGTACCTGAAAGGATATTTATTCCTGACTACAGACTGGGAGGAGGGGAAAATTCAGATCTTGAAGTAGTAAAAAAAAAAAAAAAAAAAAAAAAAAAAAAAAAAAAAAAAAAGGAACTGTAAAATGAATAGGTATTTTGTTATTGAACTTGGATGTTTCAATTCACCAAAAAGAACCTATGCCTTTATTTTAATATATTTTTTTAAGAAATCTTTTAGCCTAAGTGTTGTCTTGTTTTATGAAATGCTGAAGAACTGCTTAAAACTGCTCAAATTCCCCTAGTTTGAATGAAAATGCAAGAAAAAAATATCTGTGGATTAGAAGGCTTAGAGACCTATGTCTCAGTGGCTTTTTGTTTTTAGTTTTTCAAAATAATGTGCATCAGATATTACAAAAACGTTATGCCTTAGGGCCAGTTTCAGGATCTTGTTTAGTTTTGCATTTGGCAGTCTGCAAACAGGCATCATGGAGGCAACAAGGGTCTTGTGGAAAAAATGAAAATGAAGATATTTATCTTCATCTGTCAAGTTTTTTTTCTTCTAAAGAGAAGCGCTCTTTTAAAAATTACATATGTGTCTAGAAAACACCCTAAAGCACACTTAATAGCATGGGATTAATCTAGATAGCTTTGTTTTCATAAAGGTATTTATTGCTACACACTGAACACAGCTATAAATATCATACAACGTGAATAATATATGATTGCAGTGGAAAAATCATTTACATATTTTCTGTAATGATTTATTTCAAATATTAGCTAATCTACTTTAAGTGCAAGGAAGCATTTATACTATCCATATACTAATGAATTATTCATTAATCCTTTTGTTTTAAATGTATCATAGTAATTTTATTTTTAAACTTATCACATTAAAAAAAAGGTTGTAAAAGCTTCCAGTAATTAACAACAGGAATACTGGCTGTGATATCTCACATTCCTCTCCCAGTCCCAAAGCAGCTTTGTCCTTGGACTACAAAATACCTTTCTGGAGAATTGACTGGTGCAACTGAGGCCTGCTCCTTAGCCACTCAATTCTATAAGTTTGTCAGAACTTCCTTTGGTGGTATCTCCTTGTGTGAAGATGAAGCCAGAAAGACAGCCTGGAGTTCAACTGGAATTGCATTTTTTTTTTTTTTTAAAGATTGCAATTTTTCTTTTTTCTTAAAAAAAAAAAAAAAAAAAAAAAGAAAAATAATAATAATTTGTTTTCCTGAGGATGTTGAAACTCACCTGTTTGCTATGGTCAGTTCTAAGTATTTTGGAGCCTTTAAGCTCTTAAGAAAGTTAGGTAAGCACTGGCTTACAGTAGAATCAATGTCTTCTAGGGATACTGCAAAAACATTTACATAACGAAGTTCTATCAAGCCAGCAAAATTGAAAACTTGTCCTTACCAGACTGGGAGCTCTACACGTCTGGCGTTTTTTCCATGTGATGCAATAAAACGAGGTTTTGTTGTGCGTGGTCACTTTAAGCTAGAAACAGCATGACTAGCATGGGACAACAGACTTCTTAAAAAAAAAAAATTAAATAAAAATAACAAAAACTGAAAACACCTACTGACTTTGTTGCCCTCAATTTTAGTGGGAAGCTTATGGAGGGATCTTAACTTGGCTTGTTTATTCATCCAATCCACTCAAAATTTGTCTTTTTATTTATTTTCCTCCCTATGATTGCCATGGGGAGCATGATTGTTGAGATACTTGACCTTAAATATTCACAAGATATTTCAATTACAATGAACTCCTCTGCTTTCTGGGGTAGAGCATGGCCGTCTGAGGCATAACTGGGAAGAAATACCACTATTCTGACTTTATTATGGATGATTGTTGTTGTCTTGCTGTTTGTTTCTTAATTTAAAATCAATGAAAACACAAGAAAAGCTTGAGATGCTTGCCTTTTAAAAACAATAGTTGCCAATGACTCTGCCAGGGTCAATTGGAAATATGTAAAAATGATGAGGCAGCTCTATTCAAATGAATGGACAGCTTGTTCCAGCAGAGGATTTGTCCTAGTATTTTGTTCTTAAAATTCTGTAAGCTTGCATGCAAAACACTTGTTTTTACACCCCAAAATAAACCTTTTTGCAAATGCCCTGCAGTCTCATAAGCTGCTTAAAAACAATTACGAGAGCTGATTTTATTACCAGTTGGAACTCTGTTTTGATTAACTGGTGTCATGAAATCAAGAGCCTTCCACCAAATGTAGCAGAGTTGCACCAGTAACTCTATGCCATTGCTTGTGCAGTCACAGTATGTACCCTCTGTGCACACTTTTCCTGGGTTGCTTAGTACTGTCACTCCTTTGGTTTTGTGGTAGCGTATTTTATTACATCTAAATTACAGTGCAGGCCTTGTTTTCTGTTGCTTATTGAACAAAATCAGTCGCAAATGTGAAAGTAAGACACTCGTATAGTGAAGAATGGACGTACTATATAGTGAAGAATGGAATGAACTCCGAGCAGCCGGTTCCCCCACTCTGGCCAGCCCCCCCATATGAATTGTTCAGCATGATGTCAGATGGTATGGAATACCCCTTTGGCCAGTTTGGGTCAGCTGTCCTGGGTCTGTCCCCTCCCAGCTCCTGCTGCATCCCTAGCCTGCTCGCTAGCAGGACAGAGCGAGAAGCTGAAAAGTCCTTGGCTTGGTGTAAGCACTGCTCTACAACAATTAAAACATCAGCATGTTATCAGCGCTCTTCTCATCCTAATCCAAAACATAGCACCCTACCAGCTACTAGGAGGAAAATTAACTCTGTCCTAACTGAAACCAACACGGGCAGAAAGTGGGAGGACTTGGTAATCATGACACAACAGACTGACTTGAAAAGTTTCCTACTTTTCCTACTTCTGCCATCACCGTTATTTTGACACACTTAATCCTTATGCTCTCAGTTCCCTTATGGGTAAAGCGTGGATAGCAAGACTTTCTTGTCTGGGGTAATTTTAGAGTGAGTTGGTATTTCTATAATGTTTTATTTACAGTGTTGAGTTTTACAATAGAAACTACAACTGTAAGGAGAAAAGTATGTAACAGTATGTGAAGGGTAAAGGCGATAAACATTCATTCTTATGCCACCCCTGAGATGCTTACATATCTGTGATTCACTGTCACAACTCGGGTCAAAGCAGACTGAAGGCTGCTTTAATTTTTGTTCATTGGGTATGGTCATTAAAGCACCATATGTAGTGGGGAAGGGAGGAGGAAGACAACATGTTAGAATCATCTCTTATTTTTACTTTCAGTGAAATTTCAGAGGCAGCAGCTAAGAGAGACCTGTAGAAATATGTATTTATTGCGTGGTTTCTACTGCTTCTTTTAAGTCATCTTTTAAGTCACAGAGCAGTATTAAAAGATTTTACCTCCAAGTATCCATTTTTTTAATTCGTTTTCAGTATTTTCAGCCCTCAAGGAAACACATGGGACACCACAATTTCAGCTTATATTTAAAAACAAAACAAAACTTTGAAATAATAACTGAGGCTTTGAAGTGTCCTACATAGCTCTTTCTCATTCTAAGCATATACTTTGGAATTACGGTAAATGTGAGTTTGGTATAGCAGAATGATTCAAACTTTTCAAAGTCATACTGCTTCACTTTAAAATTCTTGCCTTTTTTCTAATTGATTTTTTCCCCTAAGTTCACAACAAGAGAAAATATCAAAACATTTGTTTTGCTGTTTCTCATTTTCTCCTGTGTAAGTGTTCCGTGTTTTCCCAAGTGTCTTAATTTTCTTCCCTCTTCTGAAATCTTACTGGTTTTTCTATACTGACATAGATCCATATCTTGCTGCCTTTGTCTTAGTCCTCAGGGTGTCTAGTGAGTGCTCTTTCTATGCCAGAAGGTGCTCTAAATAATTTTTACTGTCTTCAATAGTAATGGTCAATCACTGGATCCAGTATGAAGTTTGATGCTAAGGGTGATATGGGCTGAAGCCAGGAAAGTTACTTTGCTTTCTAAAGTTTGCCACTCGGCATCAGGAAGGTTTTTCACCACTGAGCCCTAGAGTTTAATTCCTACTGTATCATGCTGTTCAGTCAATTCCACAATATTCAATATTAGCTCTACTGTACAGAAGTAAAACAAAATACAGATGGACACCACCGTCCCCACCCCACTCCCCCAAAGAGCTGGAATTTTCTCAGACATGGTATGTGGGAGGCCTCTATGATAGTCATTTTTTCTTCAATTTCCTCTATTGCTGGTGCACTGTGGTTTTTTTCTTCCTATTTTTGTGTAGTGTCTATAGCAGGGGCTCTTAAATATAATGGGAAGAGCTAGACACTTCCATATTAACATCAGGGATCATCAAACTAAATTGGACATTTTCAGAGGAACTTTCCTGCTAAACAGCCTCTGAGAGTTAGGTAATTCATCTGGTGATGAATCAATGACTTGCATTTAACAGCTGATGCAGCTGGAGAAGTTAGAATCATTAGTCTTAACTTCCCACTGTGTCTTTTTCTGGAGACCACCTGATGCCAGCTTTACATGACATTTCAGTGGGACTTTTACCCTTTCCCTTGGTGCTGCAATGCAACTCCTAGTTGTCTAGTGAAAACTGCTGGCTCCAGTTTTGAAAAACATAATGTGATGACTGGCAACTGTCCTGTTCAAACAGCTCCGATGTGAGTAAAGTGGTCCTTCGCAGAGGAGGGGCATGTGCTGGGTAGGTCAGCGACGTCTGTTGCTGAACTGGTTAGGAGTACTGCAAGACATCAGTCAGCTCTGCTGGAGGCTTAATGTGCTGCTAATGAAGTTAGATTTTTACATATATGTATATTTATATATATATTTTATATTTGTTATAAATATATTTTTATATTTTTATACTTTTAATATATATATTTTGTATATTTTTTGGAAGTGGAATAGGTTGTCACCATTGAGCAGTCTGGAGGGTGTTTGTCCCACTATGGCTAGTCTGCATTACTGCCTGTGATCTAGGTTGCAGGTTTTGTGATTGGATAGCAACTCTAACCTTTAGGAAAACTTTAGGGGTCTCCTGTGGCCACACTTCTCTCTTGCGGGGATGAGAGGAAAAAGCTGCTTCAGACTATTCCTGCTGTGAACGATGGGGGAGAATAGGCCTGAAGAGACATAGGACTTCACCATCTCCTGGAGGGGATGAAATTCATGTATGAGGGCATGGAGGGCAGTCAGTTCTTTCAGTTCTTCTTTAACACTAAGTAGTGTTCGTTAACGTTACGCATTTGATGAAGCTCTTCGTTGCAATCAGAGAAAATGGACAACAGGGACATTCAAGGTGGGGTAACGTTTTTCCACAGCAGCAGCAGAATTAGGGCATTTTATTTATTTAACCCCTTCCAAACTGACTGTATTCAAGTTTTTGTCTTTTTGTGCTCTGTTTGGACAAAGAGGAGATCTGTTCTGTAGCACTGTCCTTTTTATTCTCAGGAATTTTGATTAATTTGTTTTCTTATCTCAGTGAAGGAATGTAAAGGTATTTGACCAAGCATGCATGTGCGTAGCACAGCTTCTTGCTCTAAAGCCAGTATTCCAGCTGGAGCATGTAGCTTCTGTCCTATCAGGAAATAATGAATATTGTCTAGAGCTTTTATTTTGAGGACTCTAACAGTGTTCCTATTCAGGAGTTCATTTCTCCAAGTAGGTTGAGTCTCTAATTAACGGTCTGTCTCCCAGCGAGATACTACTTTTGATTAGCGTGTTGCATCCATCAGCCTGGACAAGTTACGTGCTTGGTTAGTGTATGTTAAGGAATATTGTATTTTTAGAAATATTTGTTAATGTTATACTCCAAATACCTGTGATGAGCTGTGTTACTGTATTCTTCTGTGTACAGTGCCAGCCATTTGTCAAGTTGATCCCTTTGTCATCAACTGGTGCAGGAATTCTGGATGTGGAATTAGTCAGTGTACACTCTGTTACCCAAAAATAAGCAGCAGAAGCATTTTTATTTTTATTTTTTTAATGCAGGAATTCTGGAAAATGCCCACTTTCTTCCCTTGCAAAACAAACATATTATTTCTATAAACACTCTAGGTATGCAGCTTCTACCCTGTTTGAAATGCATGTCATTTTTATGTGAAGAGAAGCAAGTGACTGAAGGCATAAATCAATCTTTCATTTTAGAAACATGGCTGTCTTCCAAATAGATACTATTTGGGTGTGCTTAGGGTGACATGGAACAGGTTATATTCTACACTCCAAATCTGGCACATTTCTTACCATAACTTGGCATTAGACCCAGTTTGATATACTGCTCTTTGAACGCAAGCATGAGTCCCATTACATCAAGTTTAAAGACTGCTCTAAGAGGAAAGGAAGGAGAATGCTTGTATTGCATCGATGAAGAAAAAGGAATTAACCATTTGTGTGAAGGTTTCAATACTTTTTTTTAACCTGACCCTCTTTTATCAGAACAAACTGAAGAACAATGGCTCTTGGAAATGGATATGAGAATCATCAGTGGAGCAGCGACTGTTGCAATGTGCACAGCTATAATTAACTTCAAAGGGAATGAAGTCCATGCATCAATTGGCAGCAGGACAGGGACTTCACTTCTTAGAATAAAATAACACCAAAGTTGGCCTTTCTAGTCACATTACTAATGTGGTTATAGCTATTTCCATTCCTCTGTGAACTATAATCCTTGTTCATCTCTATATTATACTTTCCTTTTAGTGTCACTGAGAACTTTCTAGGAAGCTTTGATTTTCATAAATCTACAATATATACTTTCCTCTCCCTTTGCCTTCCTTATTTTTAGTCCTATCCTCAGAGCTAGGCATTTTTGCCAGTTGTCTTTTGCTAGTTGATTGATGATTCATTATGTAAGTATAACCAAGCACGATAAAACTGTTAATTGCATTACCAGTAACCCTTTTCTTCCGTTCTGAGATGCCTCTATCATAAGTACTCAGAACTATTCATGCTAGTTCATCACACTGAGTGTCTGATAGGTTTTCTAGAAGTGCATGTGTATACATGTACACATGCTTTGCTATTGTATTAAAATAAAATGTTGATATTGTACTTGCAAAGAATCTTTGAAAAAGAACTTTATTTGTCATAGTTGTTACTTCAGTCAGTCTGAATATTTCTGTTGTCTAGTGAGATCTGTAGATAAAAATGTTTCTTTTTTTTGATTCCTATATAATTTAAAAAAAAAAGTATTGGGCTTTCTCTGCTCTGTTGATTTATTCACTGAAAGGTCATTTTTCCAATTTTTTTTAAAGGGGTGTGTGTGCAATATTGAAAATTCTAAGAGATTCCAGTGACTTCAGCAAGCAGGGTATGTGTAGGCAATTTAAAGGACTATGCAGTCAGCTCTAAACCTTCCTTCATTTTTGACTTGTCTTTTCCCATTTTCCTTTTTTATGGCCAAACTTTGCAGGTCTTTTTCCTGTAAATAAAAATTTAAATTTACAGTATGTCTGTTTAAATCTAGTACTTCATTTGTTTCAATGATTCCAAATTCTTAAAGATCTGAAATTACTTATGTGCCTCATCCCTTTGAAAATTAATTGAATAGGAAAGCTTTTAGCCTGAGGGACATGTTCTTTGATATACTTAGGTGTCTTGTGAGACTTATATGAGCAGGCTTGGCATCTCTCTTCCACTTATGTAAAGGTGTACTCCATATGGATATAAGAATAAGCCTGTCTCTTACAGAGTCATAAGAATGTGCCCTTTATTATTTTTCTAATTTTGGCCTGAGCTGCATTGAAGTGTGCTTAATCTGAAATTATTTTTATATCTCTTTAACTTATTCTACATCTAGCTTTAAAGAAAATTAAATTGTTTAAATTTTTGTTTTTAAAGAACATTTTTTTTCTATGCAGTTATTGAGGGAGCGACAAACTGGCTGAAGGCATGCTCTCTAAAAAGGCACCTAGGGGGCAAGAGAGTACCACATCTTTGCTCAGCCTGCAGAGGACAAACCTGTGTCCTAACCCTTTTTGGGCAATGTTTCAACAGTGAAAGTCAGAGGCAGACCTTGGTGCTTGAAATAGCTTCAGACCTCAGTGACCTAATCCAACAGCTGGCCATCACCTAAACAGGTAATCCTGTTCCCCTCTTAGGAGCTGTCCTCCTCTTAGCTTGACCTATATGCAACCCTATGCTTTGATTTACAAGATATAATTCAGATGGATACTGGTAATAGAGCTGAACCAGCTATTGACATTCAAAGAGCTCATCTCTAGCTAAATTTCTTCAGATGCAATTCCAGAGCTGCTTTCTTTATGTCTTAATTATGCAGAATTCTCTGGGGCTTCAGCAAGAGTTCTGACTGTGCAAGGGATGCTGAATAAGGCCTCTGGTTTACAGGACTAATTACCCTGTACTTTGATTTGGCTCGAGTTCTCCAGCAAAATTTTGCTGTTGTATACATTTGTGTAACTACTGCTGGAGGTGGTAGTTCTTGATGAAGACATCTCAAGGCAAAATTGGTTTTATTAATATCTTTATAAATTTAAGCTAGCATCTCTTTATTCTGTTTCTTACTATATTTTTATATACTTTTCAAAGACATAATTTGTACTCAAATGTTGTGAAAAACATAATGAGTCAAGGACAAACTGCTACTCTATACTACAGTATTTGCTTGTCCACGTTCTTTGCTCTGAAGTGTTATCTGTTGCTGCAAATGGGTGCTGTTATGAGACACACTTTTTTCATGTTATATGCTGTCTTTCCAGTAGACTTTTACTCTCAGTTTTCCCAAAAGGTTTCAGTGTCTTTCCCAGCATCAGTAGCAATTAAAATATCTCCCAGAAGGACAGATTTTACTTCCAGCTGTGTTCTACAAGTGACTTGAAAAGACTTAATAACTCATGTAGAAAGTGGCTTATATTCCAGGGGAATTACTTAAATGACTTCATTTCTTACTTCAACTCTAAGTCTAAGTTCAAAGGGGATTCATGTGGCACCCACGCCACAAAGTCTGTCTTTAATTCAGAGGTTAAAATGACATCAAACAGGAATGAAAAGCCCCTCTGCTGTACTCACCAGCAGTGCTGGGAGAGTTCAGCTCAGGGGAGCTGCCATGCCCAACCGGCTTTTTAGAGGCCACTTCTTCAGCAGCACTTCCAGCTGCCTGCAAGAGCAGCCCACAGAGCGGTGCTGCTGGTTGCTGGAGAAATGCCATTATGACAAATTATGCATGGAGGTGTGCCTGCTGCTACAGCATCTGATGCTCTTTGAATTCAGCTAGAGTATGTTCGAGGGACTCGGCACTCTACCTCTTGCAAACTCCCCTTTCATAAATTATTACTAATTAGAAATAGCTTAATGTTCACTGGTTCTTAGAATTACAGTCCCCATTGAAGACAGTGAGTTTACAGCCAGAGTACTTCTAGTAATGCTCTGCAGCTCAGGTACCTGCTTCTGATTTCATTCCCATGCTTTTTGCCTTTGGGTGTAGGGAAGTGTGAGAGAAATATGTTGTTTTCAAACCTTTAGTAACTTTAACTTTGAAAAGTACTGTTTGTGCCATTACCATTCATATGGTAAATGAATGTTCTTTTCGTCTGCATTTCCAGTGTAAATGAAAGATGACCTAAGAAAATGCTGTAAAGGGCTCTTGTTGGAGCAGCCATAGAAAGTGACCCTATGGCACTTCATCAGAAAAGTGTTGTAAACTGAAGAAGCTAATGAAGCTAGTGATCTTTGTGTTAAATGTTTTCAAGAACAGCATCTCTTTTTCTAATTTTGCCTTTTTTTTTTTTAACCTCTAAAAAAAGGTTGTAAATCCTAATCCATTTCCTTACCCTGGTGTATTGTCCCTCCCAGCTTTCTCCCCAGATATCAATGATAGATCTAAGTACTTCAAAAAAAAAAAAAAAAAAAAGACCTCTTTTTCAATCCTCTACCTCCGTTTTGCTCCCTTCCCCACCCAGCTCCAAAGTCAGGGGAGGAGGAGGTTGTTTGCTGACTGTGAGTTTCCTCTTTTTTATTAAATCCAACTGGTCCTTCTTGTGGTGTTTGATACAGATCTTTTAGAGCAGTAAAAATAGGATTTGAATACACGGAGTAGTTAGGTACCTAGTAAGTCATAACAATTTTGCAGTTTTGAATTAGTTTAGGTAAAAACTGTGTTCCCTGCTGAAAATAAAATGTGACATGTCGCCTAGTGCAATTGCCTAATGCAGAATGAGAGGGGAAAGAAAGACACAATTTGAATTTCCACTTGTTTATTTCCCTCATGTCTCTGTCTGTCCAACCTGTTGCTGTTGAACAATGGATGGAATATAAGTGATGGCTGTGATGTTTGATGAAGTGAAGTGCTGTTTTGCTGTTCAAGGGCTACTCAACTCCACATTGTTTCTCCGGTCAGTTGGTGCTGTCATTCAAATTATTATTACAGTAAATGTTAAAACAATGCCACCTGATACCGCAGCTCTCCTGGTATATTTAACTTGATTTATTGCACTCCATTGTCAGAATGCTTTGAGGTACAATTACAGCTACTTTGAGCAATTTAAGCAGAGTAAAACTTTATTATCAGTGAATTTATCACCACCTCTAATTTCCAAACCATGAGAAGATATTTACTTAGGGATACTCTGACAATTCAGTTTGAATGGCCTGTTTTGGAGCCTGAGGAGCAGGTAGTGGAGCTGCACTGGCAGGACCCAAACCAAGGAATTGGCTCTGTTTTTTTCACGTGTGTGTGCTTTGGCACATCACAGGACAAGCAAAGCAGCAGGACAAAAGAGTCAGCCTGAGCATCTGCTGCTGCTTACTGCTTAAGGGCAGGCTCTAGTTAGCTGGGGGATGCTGCTGCCATTTTGTCTCACCTCCCTAAAGCTTCTTATTTCTGTATCTCTTAGGTATCATAAGATAAATCATACTTTTCTAACGTTTCTGCATTATTCTGGTTTCTGAATGCCAATGTGTTTCACTTTTCAAATAGAAAGCATGTGAATCCTGGTTGTAGTGTGAGGGACTGCTTGGTAGGACTTCAGATACCCCTCTGTTTTTTTCTCTGCTCAGTTTTACATCCTATATTGCTCATTCAGCCAGATCTCAGGTGCCAGATCTCCTGGGCTTCCAGCATCCTAGCTTACAATATTTGCTTGCTTTTTGTGTTCCTGAAAAATGACTTCACAAAAAACATTGTTGAAATGGAGGTGTCTCCATGAAACAGATTTGATTCAATGCCATGTTTTTAACAGACTGTGAAGCTCAGTCTTAGTGCTAAAAGTTGGAAGGGGAGAGTAATTGCAAAAACAAAGTGTCAAACAGACCATGCTGAAGTGAATACTAAAGCAGGGATTTTTGCAGCCAGTGATGTCAGTGCTGTTCATTTTGAGCTAACTCATACTTCACTAATTCAGTTACAGGTAACTGATCTGGGACTGGTGTCTCCATTTTGACTCAAGAAATCTTAATTTTGCATGACAAAAATGCAGAGTGGTTAGTTTGTGTTTAAAATCTTGAGAAAACCGCTAAGGAGGCCCCATCCTGTGCTAATGGAAGCCCTGCTGCTACTCTCGCACAGCAAGGTTTGAGGAAGGGGAACACAGTAAGATCTCCCATTAGCATCGCGTAGGGCATAGCATTTTGGTTAATGCAATGCACTCATTTCCTGCCAATGCCCTCTTCTGTTCTTGGCTTGCTCTCCCCTTCCCCCTCCTGGTATAAGAGGGGAAGCCACGGAGATTTTTATTGCTCATTGCTAAGGTCTACTCCCAGTCCCTAGCATTCATTGCATGTTGGTTATCTTGTGATAATGCTGGCATGCACAAACTAGAAAATAGTCTTATTCTATTCATAAAGTTTATTAGAGCCCCTGGAGTTCCTACAGCTTAAGTGATGAGGGCAACACAAATACTACAACATTCCCATCATTTTTACATTTTATATACAAGGCTGAGATCTGTTGCTGTGTTTTATTTTCTGTATATTTGAGAAGAACTTTTGTCAAGCTTAGTTCTGCATTTTTGGTTCTTGGCCAAGTTAATGAAGAAAAAATGAAAAACAAATAATTAATATGCATATTGGGGAGCTCTGTAATGACGTGTCCGTGCTAGAACAGAACTCATAGAATGGTTTGGGTTGGAAGGGACCTTAAGGACCACCCAGTTCCAACCCCCTGCCATGGGCAGGGACACCTCCCACCAGACCAGGTTGCTCAAGGCCCCATCCAGCCTGGCCTTGAGCACCTCCAGGGATGGGGCATCCACAGCTTCTCTGGGTAGCCTGTGCCAGTGCCTCACCAACCTCAGAGTAAAGAATTTCTTCCTTATATCTAGTTTGAACTAAAAGAGGTTATATTTAAAGCCATTACCGCTTGTCCTATCACTACACTCCCTGACACAGAGTCCCTCCCCAGCTTTCCTATAGACCCCCTTTAGGTACCGGAAGGCTGCTAGAAGGTCTCCCTGGAACATTGTCTTCTACAGGCTGAACAACCCCCAAAACTGTTGTAAAGTGTGTACGTGTAAAAGCAAGGAAGATCTTTTTGCAATCTGATTCATACATATTCTAGAGAAGCACTGTATGTGCTTCTCTGAGCCCTCAACTTTTAAATTAATTAGAACTGCATGCAGCAAAATCTCATAAAAATCCCAGCAATCACACAGTTGGATGCTAAATCGTGGGAGGATGGCTTGAGGGATGCCACTCTGAGGGTTGCTTCTCAATTTCAGCTTTGAATGTCACTTTTTTTCTTCGAATGTTGGGACGCTGCGGAACATCCAAGATGTTTGCTTTTTTATACTCCAGCCACCCTCATTGTTTTCCTGTCTTTTTTTTCACCTTTTTGATGGCATTGTCTAGCCTGCTTACTGCTATGAAACAAACTGAACCAGGGAAGTGCTCTTCCCAGGATGCCATGTTGGTTCATCCAACATGGATTTCTTCATTTGTACTCGTCAGTGTACTGTGGATTATTCTCAAGCCATTCCCTTCTGCATCTGATTCTGTGCACGTGCCTGTCCTCATCTTGCCACAAGTGCTGCTGCCACTTCTGTGAAATGGTTAGAAACTTGAGATAACATTGGAAGAAATAGGGGATCATGAATCTTAATGCTGCTCTCTGCTGGCTTCTGTTGTGCTTGCTGTTGTGATTTCGCTGGCCAGCACTGTTCCTATTTACTTGCATAATTTCCAAGGTTTCATTTTTTTGTCTAGTTCCTAATTTTCTCAATTATTTTTTAATATAACAACAGCAAACATACACACCATCCAAATGTGGTCACGCATCTGTTTGTTAATCCCTAATGGACACCAGCTTAATGAATCATTTCAGGCACTCTGTTATAATAAAAATATATATAATTCAGCCATCTGCCCTGCAAGATCCTCAACAAGAGCCATACCCTGATCTTATTTGTATTGCTGTAAGTCCAGAACTCCTTTATTACCATTAGTGTCTATAGTATAGATTATCTTTGTTTTTAAGTTGAAGTAGGATTGAGCCAGTTGCATGTTGGCTTTGCATTTTAAATAGTGTTACTGGATTTATAGTAATTTAACAAACTTCTCTCTAACAAGTATTCTCTGGTAGGAGCACTCCTGCCATATTTGTCATATAAATTCCAAAACTGACAATGTGCAGTGTTACTTTAGGTTACCATCGGGTAACTCCACCTTTGGAACTTTGATCCTGGCTTAGATACCTTGTCAAGTAGCATTTTTAGCATGTCCATTAAAGTTTGTTTCCAGTTATGTTCAAATAGCGTTGCAGAGGAATAACTTGGAGCAGTATTTGGCTCAGTTTTTGAGAGATGACTCTGGGTGTAACTTTGAGCAGAAATTGAGATGTATTGTCCTATTACTAAGCCACAGAAATTTATTTTAATAATTATCATTTGAAATATTTAACAGACTGTGAACTCCTATAGGATGTCTCCTAACATCTCAAGAATTTTACTCTGTATGTGTAAACCAAAAATAACTGAAAAACCCATTCAGAGTTGCAAGAAATTAAGTACTGGCAAGTAGCAGCAGAGTAGATTATTAAAATCTCATTTCTCAGTGACAGAGCACATTCTATAAAGAAGCTAATGTTTCTAGTGGCTCTCATCCTATCTGGCATCAGGGAATCAAACGAGATTCTGCTCTGGTTCTGCTGTTTTATAAGACCCTCTGATGGACGTGATTTTGTTGCCATAAAATTAGGATAAATGAAAGTGGAGACTTGGTTGGTAGTGCTTGGGGTGTCAGGTCTTTGGGTGCATTCTTGTGCTCTGTTTCCCTGTTACTTGAGGAAGAATGCCTGAGCCTAGCTGGGGACTAGGGGTGAAAGGAGTACTTGGGAGATAAGGTTCCTCATATGAATAGATAAACAGGATGGGTAATTAAAATTACCAAATGTTATACAACTTAAAACAAGAATAGTCCATGCTTTCAGTCAGGTAAATAGGCATTATTCCGAGTATATACTTTGATCCTGTATGCAGTCATTTCTGTTTGAAACTTCTGTGCTAGCTTTTGATAGCTTCTAGAAAGGTAGCTAGGGAAAGGATGTGGGACAGACAGGATTGACCCCACAAATGCAGGAACTATATTGAGCTCCACCTGCAGGTAAATTAATGCTGTGTCTCAGAATGGGTGGGTTTACATGGACACCACGGCCACAACAAATGTTTCTTGTACGTTTTCAAAACATGGTTGTGTTAAAGTGGTGCTCTAGCGGCTGCTAGTCCCTGTTTCTCAACATAGCTATTAACCTTGGGCATTGTGCTGATAACTTTATGTTGCTGGCAGTGTTTTTGCTGGCATGTTCAAGGGTAATCTGTGTGTCTGTGTCCGACTTTCTCTTGCACATAATTCTGTCCAGTCTTGACTAGCTTGCACTAAGTGTGTGCAAGATGAGAAGCTGATTTGGACAGGTCACTTAATTTTGTGTTTCACTTTACTTGTTCCGGAGTTGAAAATAATACTTTTTTAATTGCTTTAAAAATTTAGGCACAAAGGGTGCTATGTAAAGCCTCAGCCTGTTTAAAGAAAATAGCCTCCATGGTGATGGTGGTAGAGAAAGGGGTCTAATGTCCAGATGGACTGCGTCCAGCTTGGATGATAAGCCTCTAAATTTAGAAGAACTGTCTTTTGGGAGGGGTACTGCTCTTCTTTCAGAATTGTGTACTGGTTCCTAGACATAGTCTTAAAGGCTTACAGTCTGATCAAACTGTAACTCTCCAACTTTCTGTAAATTGTCTCTGCTCTGTTCTTTTTGAATGAGTTTCCTTTCTCTTCATTTCCAGCATGTACATTTCCAGCCCTCTGGGGAGGATTGGGCTTCTCCAAGTCACTTGAAGGTGTTGCCCCTTAATGTGATAGAGAAATGGCAGGAGAAAGATGGGGTAGTCTCTGAAGTTGTGTACTCACTAGCTGTATCAGCTGCTGTCCTATTATCTGCTTCATCTGAGCAGATGTTGAAGTACTATTCAGCATTCATTACTATCTCTTTCTTTTTTTAATCCCACCCTCTCCCTTCCCTCCCCCCAGTACTTTACACCTTGCTCTTATCTTTTGCCCTAATGATTTAAGGATTAAGCTGAGTGACGTGACTCTAGAGCTGAGCATTTTCAGTAAGATTCCAATTTCATTGCCGGTATCTTCTGCTAGGGAGGCTAGGAATATCATTTTGACTTTTTTTTTTCAATTGTCTCAAAGTTGTTTAGTTGCTATTAAATGTAAGCTTGATACAGACAGCCGTACCCAGGGCTCATTTTTTATTAATCATCAGCAAGCACAGTAAGTCAATGTGGACTCTGTGTGTAGAGAAAAATCAAATGGATGTAGACATGATCAGAGCTATTCTTCTGCTCAGAGTGAATATTAACAGCAGTATTTTATGATAAACTATAATTGAAGACATTAACTTACTGGAAAAAATCATCTTCCTTGACAAATAAGACACATGTTGCTGTTGTATCAGGTGCTGACAGAAGCAATATTAGCTAGCTTTTAGTAAGTCTGTCTGCATGAATGTGCATATATAAAAGAGTATTTCATGATCCAAAAGAATATTCTTGTGAAAGTGTTCTGGATTTCAATTTGATTTCCCCACTTGCTTTCTCTTCTTAGAGAGTTAAACAAGTTTTGTCTCTATCTATTCACATTTTTTGCAGCTACAAGCGTAGCCTATATACATACTTATCTGTACCCATACATATTGAGCTAAATTTGCTTTGTCAATTGCAATGTTATCAGAAACTTTTATGTGAAGGTAAGCCTGATTTTTGGTCTAGATTTATGCTTAGATTATTATCTTTTATTCTCATGTATCTGATCCTAGGTAATTCTTTTGGCAGTAGTGGCAATGCATCTCAGTTGCACAGCTGAAATAGAGAGGACCAGAGTATGACTGTTTTATTTTCTTCTTGCATTTGCAATAGAGCAAAGAACTTCAAGCTGTGGCAATCAAATGAGAAAAGTTAATTCAAAAACAACAACAACCAAACAACTCCCCCACACCTTCCATTATCAGGAATGGAAATAAGGCAGCATAAGAAAAGATTGGTTTCACAGAGGGATTCTTTTCAGTGGATTGTGCTATGTGCATGGCAGTAAAACCATTTGATATATCAGCAACAAAAGCAGGAACTGACCACAATGAATTCATGTAATGTCAGAAAGAACACCAAAAAAACACATGCAGTAGATGACTGCAAAGATAGAAATGGCTGAGATCCTTGTTCCATAAAAGAAATCCCAGTAATCTGTAATTTTTTTCTGGTTATGGTGATTCATCTCTCTTCAGAAGTTTCTCAACAACAGGAGCTGTTGTATGCTGTCTTTGAAACCCACACGCTTCTGCTGAAGCAGGGTTTGAACCAGCATGGAATTTGGCTTATCAGACTGTGTCTGGGAAGCCAGCAGTCTTTGTCATGCCAGATTGCATCTGGATTAAAAACTGAAGAAAAATGTAGTGACACATTCTGAAAAGAAAAAGACAAGCTTTATTGGCTTCAGTGAAATCTCATAATCAGATAAATGTTTCATACTTTAGTTATTATAGTTATTTAAGCAGTAATTATATTCATTAAATGTGTGCTTTAAAGTTAATGTTGTCAGAGATGTTTCACGTATTAGAAAAGTGCACATAAATCAGTTTTCATCTTAAGGCAACTTCTGATCCTCAAAAGAATTTATCAGGCTTTTTGATGTGTTTTTATGAAAATCAGGATAGAAGAACAGAAGATTTTTTTCCATAAGCAGCAAGCACAGAATATTGTTATTTACGATAATGTCTTGGGAGGAGATTGCAGTGTCCTAAAAGAGGGTGATTTAAAGGGGGGGTAGTGTTTTATCCATCTCACTCCTAAAAGAACCTGAATGTTACATAAATGAATGTTAGTCTGGACAGAAAATGAGTAAGTAAAAGTTCATATCATTATTTATAGGAGGTTACGTTGGTTGAAATTAATTCCCTTTCCTGGAAGAAGTCTGACCAGCAGTTTTGTACCTCTTTCTCAAGAAGGACAGAGAACTCCTATGGCTGCAAACTGAATACAAACCTGGGAGAAACTTGCAAATGCTCTCTTCTGAATGTTTGTCAAAAGCGTAGCTGTTGAAATTAGCCATTTATATCTAATTATAGCTAGATTATAAAGACTGTCAGTTTGATGAGGATAAGGGAAGAAAAGGGCAGGAATGGGATTGTCAGAATTACTACTGAGAATGACGTCTGGAAAAAATAAAAATAGGGTTATTTGGACAGGTTGCATATTTCTAGCCTTTAGCCGTCTGTACTAGATGGGCTTTTCTGTAAAGCTATCAGGATTGTGCTACCAAAAATATAGGCCACATTTAAGCAGACTGTAGTAAAATTTAAAATGAATGTGTAATCCTAGCCCAATAAGTAGGTGGGCTGTTAGTTACAATGCTGATATATTTCTCTGAAAATAAAAAGTTTGTCACATCAATCTACATCTTGTGTCAAATCACATTATAAGACCAAAGAAACCTGGTGTTACCACTATTGGTACAATGCCCACTGGAGGGCTGAAGGTCAGGTGTTTCAGCTGTAAGAAAGATGTCAGAGTTGCAAGTGTCTTGCAGACAGGAGAAAAGACAGAGAAAGAAAAATAAAAACTGAGTGTTACAAAGTCTTGGAGGTTTGGCACAGTTTTATGAAAAGACATTCTTTGTATTTTAGATGGGTAATTATGGCTGCAAACAATACTGTAAGATGCAGTTTGGTTGCTGCAAAGGGACAATTTCTTTATTTCACATCCAGTGCAGAAAGAAGTGACAGTACTTCCAACCCAGAAAGGAGATAGAGAACAGACACAGTGAGCTGTTTTGTTTGAGAAACACTTGAGCAGGCTGTAAACAAAGAGTGAGATGGCTAAGTCCCAGGGTATTCCACCACAGAACTTAATTTGTATGATTGCATGATGACAGTGGTGCTGATGTTAAAGAATACCCATGTAAAAGGCACTTTCATAATTTGCAGATGAAATTATGCAGATTCAGTTTTGTGAATATTGCAGGGAACAGAGAATAAGATGATTGCCTTATGTGAAAGTTTTTGAAAAGGACTGGTCCTTGGAGGTAGAACAACAGCTCGTACAACATAGAATCTTCTGGGACACTGAAGGAAGTGTATCTCCAGGTTCCTTGGCACCGACTGATTCCTGAACGCAATTGGCCTACTCATGTGCACGGAGGCTCCTTCCCAAATGAAAGGATTTATTGTGCTACTTTCTTGTACTTCTGAGGCTTTCTGTAAATGACAGAAGTGTCATTTAGTGAATTCCTTAGCTGTATGGATTCAGCAAAGTTGTGACTACTGGGTCCCATGAGGAACTTTACTTTTTTGCTTTACTGTACTGAGAGTGAAGGTAAACACAGGTAATCATATAACACCAGCAGAGTTACAGGCATTTGGATTTTTGTTGTTCTTGTTTATTTGTTGTTGTTGTTTGTTTTGTTTTATTTTTTTTTTTTAGGTGAGTTTAACATTCCCTATCCCTTTTTCTTTTGCAGTCAGGGTAGCTTGTCCAGCTGCTTTCCCAGTAATCAGATTGTGCTGCAGTCAGGGAGTGTACAGGCTCACCTTGGGTTAAATGGTTTCCTCCGTTTTAGATTTTCTGCAGACCAGATTTACATTCTACAGTGTTTGTTTAGGATTCTGTACTCAGCACTTTGTATTAGATGAGAAGAAGCCCTGCATTTAAATTATTCAGTCTTTAAGACTGATGAAAATTGTCAATCACCTTCTAGCATATTTAACTTATCCTGAAGGATGCTTACAGGTGCAAAAATTCACAGCCAGTAACATTTATAGATTGGGTTTATTTTTTTATTGAGTGACTCTGTCATTCTCCTTGCCTTCTGATGTATTTTCATGTTGCCCTGCAGACTACGGGCAGCAACCAATTTTTGGATATTAAAAAACAAATTCCATTCTCTTTAAATTGACCAGACTGACAATGAAACAAATAATATTAGAACACATAATTCATATCCCTTATATTGAAACACAGTAGCTGGAATGTCCTGTGCAAAGCAGGAGAAATGCCCATATAGTAAGTTATTCAGTAGGTGCTAACTGTGAAGTCAGTAAGTATTGTTACTCCAGATATTTGCTTTCTGTCAATGCATACAGAGAAGAGATGGCATTAAATACAAAGTGACACTAGGAGTCTTCCTGTGCACTAGAGGTGGCATTGCCCCTGAAAATGTGGTGAGCCACAGGGATAAAACTTGGCTGGTCTCGTGTTTGCTGGCTCAGGGCTCCCCAGAGCTGGGATGGCTGACCAACACGCACGTTTTCATTAGGAAATTTCCAGCCTTCTCTAGTGTTTGCAAGAATGGTTTTGTCAGGGTTGCTGCATTTCTCCCTCCAAAGGGAAGTCCCATTGGGACCAGCGAGCAAACAACGAGAGTTTTACTCCTGTGTTTGTTCTGGTTTTGCTGCCCACTTCAGCAAAAAGAGATGGTCCCAGAGCAGCTCCTTAGGCTTAGCTCCATTGGCTTAGCTCCATGCAACAGTACCTCTGATTACTCATATGGTTTGGAAACCATTTCACACTACATATGCAAGTCAGTATACAAGTGGTTAGTAGCTATGAACAGAACCCCACCGCCTTACACTATTAGATGCTTATTAAGGATTTCCTTGCTTCGCTCTCCTAAAACTTAATTGTTCTGATGTTTATATTGACATCATGTTGGAGTAAGACACATGAGTAATTTGCTGAGGCACAGAAGAAAAAATTCTTCAGACGGTGGTTTTTGTGTGCTACCATCTGAACTTCTCGGAGCCATTTACCATCACTACCAGCAGTTACACCATGGTTGCTTTCTTGATGCATAATGCCACATCTAGTCCATCCACCACTGCCCCATCTCATACCCTTTAACAAGGGTCTGGTTTTGTTCATTTCTGCCCTGCCCCCCAAGCAGCTTTAACCATCTTTTCCATGCTAATGACAAACCTACCACTCACTGATTTTTCTCTTCTCTCACATACGCAATAGTTTCTCAGGAAATTCAGGACTAAACAATGTGCAGTAACTGCCTGACTCTGACAAGACCCCATCCTGTCTTCGCTGTTGAGATTTATCCACATCAGACTGTTTTCTGGCCCATGTTTGAAGACGTGGAAAGGTCAAAAAGACACCTACACCTAGACCCCCTGCAGGACCGTGTTTCACCTAACAGGTGTGAAAGGCATTACCTTTACAGAGCAAGTATATAGCAATTGTATAATGGCTTACAGTGACCAGTATAGAAAAGGGAGTAATATTAGTTCCTAAATTATTGTCCAAGTCTTTTGTGAGCAGCTGGAGATGATGATGCACCACAAAAGCCTCTAGAAAGAATTTAGGAGGTCTCCTTGTGCTGCTTCAGGGAGTACAAAATGGGTCTGGGTTTTGCCACCACTTCAGCATCTATAAGCGACAGGGCTAAAGGGAGGTGCCTGGTAGACAGAAAGTCATGATCACTAGTGATGTACTTACCTTTCTGTATGTGAATGTCATAAGGAGCAAAATGTTGTCTTCGTGCCATGTCACACATTCCTGAAGGTATAAGGGCAAAAGCCAGTAGGTGATTTCCGTAACGTAACAGAGCCTCTAGTAAAAAAATGCTCAGAAGTAGGTTGAAGTATCATTGTTGAGAAGTGATTTATTGAGCCAAAGCATTGAGACTGTTTAAATGAAACTGTTATCGTTTGTCCTATAAAAGGACAGTAGCTTCATGCAGCTTCATACTGAAATGCTTTTACTGAGTTTATGGTTACATTGGCCTTCCTCTGTGATATGAAGCTCTGTGAGAATCTTTATATGGACTTTGGAAAAAAACAGGGAGGCAGAAAAAACATCCTCTTACCAGATCTGCATGCATTTATTTCCAGAAGGACAGTATAAAGAATACATTTCCCTTCTTCATATCTAGTAGAAACTTTCCATAGAGTTGTGGAACAAGAAACTGCAATTCCAAGCTATGTAACTTTTTCACATTCTGCAGGTCTCTCTTTTCCTTCTTGTGAATCTGGATCATTTTTGTTTTGAAATATCATTTTCTGCCTGACTCAGCAGTTGCCTATATGGTAAATTGAGGGGATAGGGGAGGAGACTGCTTTTTATCTGGCAAAAATTTTATGAGGTATATATTTCTGTCAGCTCTTAATGGGAATAAAACATTCTTTGTAAAAGCCTCTGAGAAATGTATTCAACTGAGAGTTGATGGATTTCTTCAGTTTTTTTTTTTACTCATTTGCTAGCTTAAAAAAAAAATCAGGCCTAGCAGACAGGTATACCATGTAGACGTGTAATATGCCCTAGAGGACTATGAACCCAATGAATAATTATCTATATATAATACTAGCTATGTCATCCTGATACAAAATATTTAATGCTTTCAGAATTCACATGTAAGAGAGCAGTACTACAGAATCAAGTTATTCAGGTTTATTCATGTTAAAAATAAAGTGTGAAACACCTTACATAGATCTTTTTTTCTTGCTTCCTAAGAAATAGTTGGAAATAGTAATTTTCTGTCTTATAATCTTGATGTTTCTAAATCAGGAAGGATTATAAGTACATAACTTGAATGTAAGATTATTGATTCCTCATCAAGGTTCAGTTCCAAAATATTTTTCAAATGATTTAAGTTTATCAAATAAAACTGAGGAAAAACATACAGGTTTGAGTCTTTAAAATAAAATGTAGCATATTGTGTTGGGTGGAATGCCTGGCCAATGGAAGTCAATGATAGCACATCAAATAATCATTTCTTATAGCTACAGGTAGCCAGCTGACAGATGGGTCTACACTGAATTATGTGAGCCTTTCTGAAGACTTTTGCTTTTGTTGTTGTTTTACTCATGTGAGGTGAGGAAGTCATTCACTTTCATTGTTGAAATTTATACTTAATATTAGTTTGGAGAGTGTCTCAGACATGTTAGTTTGGAGGGTGCTTCAGAAATGTAGAAGGAATAAATCAGCATTTTGTTTGCCAAGAACCTGAGAGTTGTTTCAAGGATTATGCCTTCATTTCTGAGAATCTGCCTGTCATTTGCAGCTAGGGTGATGCCAATATGAAAGGCATTTCCATGTAAAGGGCTCAGGGAAGAGAAAAAATTCCCTAGTGTCTTGTCCAGTTGTTGTATGAAGGCATCAAATAATTCTGAAGATGCCTACTTTGGCATCTTGGAAGCAGAAGAGTGCTGCAACATTTCCCAAGAGGCCTGAGGATATGGTGATGTCTTAGGGAAGGTGTTTGTATGTTTATGAACTATTTCAGTTTTAGAGCCAGTGTGTCAGGATAGTGGAACATATAACAGAAATGGCCCTAATGCTTGCTGATTTGAGATCATCGCAGTGGTCCACTGAGGTCACTTCAGTAAGGGGTGGAGCCTTATCCCTTATTAGTCCTTATTGGTGGCTGAATATAGAGATGCATGTTTCTTCCCCTCACTGGTTTTATCAACTTCATCATCCCCACCAGGTGGAAGCAAGTCTTTTTCATTTTTTAAGAAGGTCCAAGACCAAGTCTTCAGAATTCCTGACACATGCCCAAATTGTAGACCTGGATCAGAGCACTCAAGCAGCTTTTGAATGTCCCTGCTCGTCTTGCAGCCAGTTTTGCTGGGAAATAGGAGTGGGGTGCTTGGTTTGCCTGAGGACTGAGAAACCACATGTACTTCCTACTGGCACTCACCAGCTCAACACATAACTTATCACCTCATCAAGCAGTAAAGTATATAACTCCTGTTTATCCAGTTTGTTTATGAAAATATGTGCATCCGTTCATGTGTGTGCTAGAAACTTGCTGAGGTGAATTACAGGAGGGTTGATAATGAAAGTCACCAAAACTGTAGGGGGATTTTCAGCAGCTTAGGTTATAGCCAAACTTTACTGAGTTTGTCTCAGTGGCATGTTCACTATTGCTGGTCAGGGGTTTGTTAATGGCCACTAGAAGTACTTATGGCACCTTGATTCTCCACTGTTGCATGTGATAGAGAGTGATACTTTCAGGATTGAAGCACTACATTGCCATTTGCAAGAATGTTAATCTGCTGCAACACAGTTGTGCTGTGATGATTCACTCTTCATGTTCTGTTTTTTACTGCTTAACTGACTGCAAAATGATACAGTAATACCATTTCATTAGTTGCTAATTTGATAATTCAGGAATTGTCAGCTAAAAAAAATTCTTAGTTTCCTGTATTTCAGAAGAACTGTATTTCACAAGGCATCAAGGAACAATTTAATCCCACTGTTTTATAAGGAATGTTACTGCTTTGTTTGCTCAAACACCCCAGTTCTTTTCTTTTAGCTGATTTTTTTTTTTTGGAAGTAGGGTAAATTACTGATATACCTCTTATTTTCATTTTCTTTTATTAAGACAATAGAAAACCTGTGACAAAAGATGTGGCTTTTGTAAGAAAGGTACTGTGCGCCATGTATGCATTCAAAGAGATTTGAAATATTTTGACTTCTACTATAGAGATGTAGTAGTGAAACTTGAAACAACAAAATAATTGTTTCTCTATTTTGATCTGCTTGAAGTATTTCTATTTTCAGACTGAGAGCAGTCTGAAAATCTGTAATTGAATAGCAGCATAGTGTAAAAACATCTTTTTCCTTCAGAAAAATTGGCCTGTGCAATTTTGCATATCCTTGGATATTTTGGAAATTCTTCTAAGAATTATCTGCTGACAGAATTAAATAGGTGTAGTCTAGCAGATAAAACTACATGTTGATGTTGTTTTTCTGGCAGTAAGGATTTCAATTAATCTCCACTGCCCTTCTAATCCCGAAAAAGCATACTGCTTTGAGATATTTTTAGGGGAAAAATCAGATGGCCAAATGTATAATTTCTCACATCCCCTCTCTTCTTTTTTTCCAGCTAAGAAAGATGCAATTTAAAATGTTTGTTTCGTAGAGTTACTGCCATGTCCCCTGGAGCTGCAGCTTAGGGCATTGAGCTGTTGGCTACTCTGCTATGGCCTCAGCTCTCTAAGTGGTCTAGCCTCCTCCAGGCTATACAGTAGCAAGATACCTCTACATTTCCAACCAGTCTGGGCTTCAGAGAATCCTGATGAAGACAAGTATGAGTATAGAACAGTTGAACTGCTACAGGAAATGTGGCAGGACCACTCCTCTGGAAATGTTTGACTTTCTCTGGAAAAAAAAAAATTTCAGTCAAACCTGTAGCTAGTGATGACTATATCTACAGGACGGTGACAAGATATTCCACGGGAGTGCACAATTTTTCACATTGTTAGTATATTTAATTTTAGCCTTCAATTCTATCATGTCAGATAATCAGTGGAATAACCTGGCTGAATATTGAAGTATGGGAATGGTTAGTGGCTGAAATCATTCTGAATAGTATCCTATAGTATCTTCATATTGTGAAGAATTTTTTAAGCAGGCATGGTGTATTATTTGAGCTGCTGGTGTTTTTATTTATTTATTTAGTAGGAATCACTTGGAAAGATTCACTAGTCAGAACTTTAGCTTTTCAAAACGGTGATTTGAATTCACGTGAGATCAGTCAAACCTTTTTGTGCCTTCATTTTTCGGAGTGAAAACTCAGAAAAATTGAGCAGATTTCAGATGATCTGGAAAACATAGGGTTTACCCTCAGCTATGCATGTCTTTGAGGTTTTTGTGGAAACCTGCCAGGAGTGACTGCGTTTCTTCAACATCTCCCATCTCCATGCTTTATTTATATTTAGATCTTAGTGTCTGGGTTGAACGGCTGTCTTGAGGTTTATGGAATGTGATTTGACAACAAAAAAATGCAACTCTGTAAGTCAGCGTGCTATTGCGAGCTTAAATAAAATCTGTGAATCCCGCAGGGGTACTGTCAGGAGGTCGTTAAACAGCATGATGTTCCAAATCCAGGATGTTATTGTAGTGCCCTCACTGCTCTGCAGTAGTGGTGGGTGGTGGGCTTCAACCTTAGTAGCAACTAATGCAGGATTTACCCACTGGCAAAAACGTACAAAAGAGAAGTTCACCGTTTTTGGAAACTGCTAATTAAAAGTAAACACCTCTAACTTTGGGAAGTCTTCCTAATCCCCATCTCATAGCTGTTTAAAATTGTATCAAAAAAGACTAGTACTTTTTGTCACTAAGATTTATGTCTGGGATTTTGACCTACAATTTTCATAAGGAGTAAGGCTCAAAATTCACCTAACTTTCAAAAACATGTCTGTGATGCCTGAAAATTATTTGTGAAACTTTCTATACTAGGAGTGATTTTATTGGCTTTATAACTTGCCGGTGCAACCATGTACTTCTTCTGAGAGACAAATTTATAGTTGTAGTCCTTGAGCTCGAAAAGCTTCCTGATTTTCTTTTATGTTACTAATCCATGCAAATGGAAGCTAGAGGATAGATAGGGCAGAGGAAGTGATAGAACTCACTTTAAATGAAGTTAACAACATTTTTATGGCACTGGAAGGATTGACAATAATCATTATTACTAATGACCTCATAAATCAGGTTAGGAAAAAAGTGAATAAGAGCCCTCCGGGTATTAAGAATGTGGTTTTGTAAACTGGGGAGAAAACCCTTGGATTTAGAACCCTAAAGTCCTTTTTCACTTAAGGAGAGAGAGAGAGAAAAAAAAATAGCCACATCTACAACATATTAGAGAATCTTTTAAAATCTTTGCATTGGTTTTGCCCTTGAAGCCTAAGGTTGAAAGATCTTTATTATGCATTATTAACATTTTACAGGGAACTGATCTTTCTTATTTGATATTGCAGGCTTTTCTTCAAGGAAAATCTGTACTGAAGTATCCTGATAGATGTTTTCTTTCCCCCTTGCCTTTTCAGAAGTACAAGGCAAGTTTGGGAGCCAAATACAATGAAAAATAAGAATGCTTTAAGCCATCATTGGAGGCAGAAGGGGCCCCTAGGGTTAATCAGGCAGTTATGAACACCTCTGGAAATTGTGGCAGTCTCTCAGGAACCGTCCTTCGTGGCCTCATCCAAGCCACAGCCTTCACAGAGCAGAATGCTATGGTCCCCTCCATATACCAGCACTTGTAGCAGTGCCTGTGTGTGGCACCTCCCAACATTTCTTGGAATGAGAAAGTTTCCCCCTTGAACCTAAGGCTTTGGGACACTCTTTACACCGAGCAGACTTGCATAATTGTTGTCTAGTGTTTTCATCTTCACCTGATAAAGAATTTCTGTGGCAGCTATGTGGAAAACTCATTCATCAAATGAGTTGTATTTTCAGATGTCTTCTGCTCCACATAGTAAATAAAGAAAGTCTTTGCTTATAGCAGAATTTGCTGCCCTTGGTTTCTCAGCTTTTGTTCTCTTCTGGGCAAGTCTCAGGTTAAGCAAAGATCAAAACCATAATGTTTGATGATGGGCTGTGGGAGGACTAGTTAGCTTTGTGCACAGGAATAGGAGGGAGACCTCTTACTCGTAGCGGTTTCAATATCGATCCAATAAATTCATTTAGATTACACTGTCACTTGTGTTTAAAAGACAACAAACTAGCATCTACTCAATAATTAAAACCCTGCTTTTATTTTTTGAATAACACCTTTGTGACTGTAGGCTGGAATGCAGGTTACAGCAACTTCGTCTTCAGTTTAGGATGCAATGTTTTATATTATCAATACCAGATTTTCTTTTTTTTTTTTGTACTTGGCATTAGATTTGGAAACTAGCAAAAAAATTTCTGATTATGTATGTTTTTTTTTCCCAATTTCACATCTTGATGAAAGTTTTTAATTTAATGTTTTATTTTTTAAGCAGGGGGTGTATAAGAGCAACAGGAATATTCCATCAGGAAACATCCTGATATATATAAACATTTATAAGGTGTATGAAAACCTGTTTGTTTTAGAGCTTTTGTGTTAATCTAAATGTGGTTGATCTATGTGTTTTAAAATAGAGTTAATTAGGCTGTGATATGAACTGCAGCAAAATAATATGTTTTTAGGGGACTCAGTATCCCCTTAAGTCAATCTATTAAAAAAATCTGAACACATTTGTACTTAGTTTCTAAGCTTACCATAGCTGTGCTAAATTATCCTGGATCACAATTTGCAGTGCAGTAGTTGACCGCAAGACACAGAAATACTTATCCTGTCTTGTAGCAAGTTAATGAAGTCTTTGATGTTATCAGACAATTGCATTTAATTTTTTCTTCATTGAATGTTCATAGAGAAAACATCTATCAGCATGTGTCAGATGCCAAGGAAGAAGCTTCCTTTCCCCTTCTTCCCACTTATATCCTGAAAATTGTGGGACTTGGATCTGAAACTGCAGTGTCGGTACAGCTGGAGTTTGGAAGCTAAAAAATGCTCTCCACCCTCAGTTACAGTGGTTTTTTTATATTCTCCCACCATTATGGCTAAGAATAAGTGCACAACCCTCTTCTTGCTAATCTGTCAACAGCAGGGAGGGGACTGTGCTTCCCTCAAAGTGATGACACTTTAGTGCAGGGTGGGAGGCAGTGCTGCAGTCAATAGGGGGCCAGCCTCATGCCAGTTCATCTCCCTTCTGACAGATCAAGTTCAGATGTGTGTGGGTATGGATATATTGCTTCCACGGCCAGCTCTGGGGTGAAGGGGTAGAGTCCCATTCTTGCAGTGTGAAGCTAGAGGACATAAAAACCCTCCTGGGACCCAAGCTAGTTCTGTGCACAGCCACAGCAGGTGTCTCTGCACTGTAGTTGTTTTCAGAAGTCAGATAAAAAGGTGTCTTCATAAGGAGAAGCCTGACTGGACCGGCATTATTCCTCAAGAGCTACTTCAGTACATGGACACTATGCTTCCTCACTTTGCTTTGTCAAAATAATAATAATAATAATAATAATAAAAAAAAAAATCCTGCTTCATGCAAGAGAGTCCTGCTAACAAGCCTAGCCAGAACCCATAAGACTTCAGGCAAGGAAACACTGGTATGGTGGAACAGAACTGAAAACAGAATCAGTACTATCAACATGAAAAAAAAAACATCAGATGAATGTTTTTAGCAGACCGGTGAAGTATGAGAGTTTAGTAACTTCTGAAAAGTAACAGGCAGGTAAGACAAATGCCTCTTTTTTAGAGTAGCTTATGCTTTAAGAACTGGAAACTTCCCTGGTTGACAGCGCAGTGGAATATTGATACACCCAGAGGGGAAACTCTGCCTGTCTTAACTGTGACAAAATCTTTGAAAGGAGACACAGGAATAGCATCAGCATTTTCAAAAAGGAGAACACTCCAGAGTCTTGAAAATGTTTCAGAGAAGCTTCCCAGTGGGGATGTATGAGGAATTTAAAGAGGCCACATAAACTCCCAGGGGAGAACTGGCTTGTCCTTTCTCCTTTCTGTAAGGTGAGGAGCTACCCGTGGGGAAGCTGTTTTCCCAGGAAGAAGACAAATTGCTTTAGGAGGCAAGTAATTAATGTGAGGGGACAGAGCAGCATACGGGGCTGGGGCTGAGACCCCAGAAGAAGGAAGCACTTGCTCCAAAGAGCTGAGGACACTTCTGGGGACAAGCTCCATATATGTGACTGTTGGCACTGCAGGCTGTTGTGCAGCTGACAGATAACCCAAGATCTGATTGCATGGGTGAAGTTCGAAATTGGACTTAAAATGTTCTAAGAGCAATCATATTGCTCTGTGTAGTAATTCTCCTTGCTCAGGGCCCAAACAGAGAAAGCATGGCCAAAGAATGGCACTTAAGGCTGCTTCAGAGGCAGTAGAGAGACTTTATTCTGTAATAGCTAATGGAAATAAGCTAGGTCAATGAGGAAAATGGAGATCCTGGAATGCTAATATTGGTAAGCTTGCAGATGAACCCTATCTGGAAAGCCAGTTGATTCTGATATGGCAGAAACGATCAGTACCACAGCCAAGAGGAATTCAGGCTTTTGATTCAGCCATTTGTTTCACAAGTGAAATGAAAAAGCCATTATTCTGTGTATTTTCATGTTTAATCACATCTACAGATGACATGCACAGTCAGTGTGAACTTGTATGTCCTATATCTACAATATCATGGATGACTGCCTGTAATACTCAACAGCCTTAAATATTATGCTAATTATGTGTTTTCATAAACTTTTTTTTTTTTTTGAGGAAATAGAGGGTTGTGGGGAGAAAGCAGGGACTTTCTTTAAAAAAGAACTATAGTCAGGGACTATACTTTAAAACAGTGACTTGAACACTGGAATTCTAAATTTTTGTTGCAGTCCTGGAGTGTTTGATCAAGAGATGTATCTTGTTGCTTACTTGAAATAATGTATTACCTACCAGCTGGCAGCAAGGACATGAACCTCAGTACAGAACAAAATCTAATAGAGAGTGACTCCTTTCTTCTGTCTTTGCTTCCTCTTTATTCATTTCCATTTCTTTTGAGAAATGCTTTAACATGTTCTGTTAAAATGGATCTCATTGATTTTTTTTGATTTATTTTGTTTCATATTCTATTATGAATTCAAATACACAGTGGCATCTACAAGATTTTGACAGAGTCAAATTAGGGCATACCATACTTGATGGACCTGTAAATAAAGAGTTCTACTTTCACCACAGTTTCAGTCAATGAACATCCATTAAATAACGGGGGAAGAAAAAAGAACTCATTTTTTCAGTCATACACTCCTGGTTTTTCTGAGAAATAGGGATGTTTGAAGTGTGTTTAAAATCCTTTTGTGTAAAAAATAAAAGCAACCTGTTGTGCAAAGTTTTGGTGCAAGACTGTTCAAGGAGAAGTGAAAAATTTACATACACTGATACACATTTTTTCATAAATAGAGAGAGACTGATGAAGTTGTTGAAGTATGAATATTTTACTCCAATGCCTCAGCTTTGTGAAGGAAACTACTCTAATTTATGTGAAATTCATTAAACAGCTGATCACTTTTTCAAGGATTGTTTGAGCTGGAAGTCAAAGTAACCAGCAGCTGTTTTTCAACAGCACTGTTGCTGAGTGTGCAATGACACATAAATGTGTGGAATCTTTCAGTTGTGTGTGTTTGTTTTTCATATTTTATGAAAAATAGTAAATTATGCAAGGCGATTATGGTTCAGACTTCATTATTTATTTTTTTTGCAAAGTCAGGGCTTAAACTGCATATGATGAGGTGTACAGAACATGTATGTTTCCCTGGACATTTCCAAATGGATAAGAAAGTTTTTCTGGGGTAACAGGAAGAGTCAAGCAGAAAACTGCTGCATATAGTAGCAGTGCCTGTGGAAGTTAACAGTTAATCCACAGGCATGTAGTAAGTTGAGATCTGTTTGACCTGCTTAGTATGTCCAGAATATATAGAGTGACAGGATTTCTGTTTCACAGCAAAATTTTTGATATTTAATGTATATTCTTTTTCTACTCCCTTCTTAGCTACTGCCTCTTTATACCTTTTAGTTGTGGGAAGTGGCCTTTATCAATGACTGTGAAAGGAACATTCAGTTTTTCCTCTTAAGTTTGTTATACCATACAAGAGTTTATATTAAGATCATAGCTTGAAGAATCTTTATAAGAGATGGCAAATAAGGGTAAGCTGTTTGATAAATAATGGTGAAACGTTTCCTCAAGATCAAAGAATATGATGCAACTATTATTTTAAAATAACTGCATAATTGTAATCACATTTTAATTTTTAATTTAGTATTCATTTCCAAAACAACATCTAAATCTAAGAGAAGTTCAGGTGTGTTGTTTTTCTGCAGTCGTTGACTCTAGTTAAGAGAAAACTGATGTGCAGTATTGAAACTAATTGACTTGGAAAAGTATCTGCTGTGATTTAATTGGAAACTTTGAAAAAATTAATCATAGCTTTAAAACAACTTCTTCCAATTTGGGAAATTGTCCAAGTTGTTAAAATAATAATAATGGTAGATTTCAGAAGATAACTATTTCAGTCATAAAGCACAGAGAGAGGCGTCTGACTGCAAACACCCCTCCAAGCTCAAAAGTTTCAAAGGTGTGTAAATGCTGACAAGGCAGGAGGAGAAACTGGAGGAGTTCAGAGGATGTGAAGCCCTACGCGTAAAGGCCACTTTTAAGGGCCCAACCTCTTGCCATCTAATGGCACTGAAAACCTTAAAAGCATCCTTGCTTCCAATCATCAAGGCAAAATTTAGTATATTGATTTGGAGTACGGCGAAGTTTAGGACTTTAAAAAGGAGTTTGGAACAACTCTGAGCAGTGGCTTTAGAGGCAGCCAAGAGGACAGAGGGGCAAGTTAGCAGGTGGCTGCGTGCCACCCTCTGCTGATGGAGAGGCCGATGGGAGCCCTCCTGCCCCGTAACTCTGGTCCCACAGCTTCGCTGGTTAATGGGCCAGGCACTGGGGCTGAGAGGGTTGCGGGCCAAATAGGAAAGGAAAAAATCCTGTCTAGATGGTGTGCTTGAAGCGAAAATAGGGGGCAGGTGGAGGGCTTTACCTCACATTTGAAAACAGGGATTTTATTACTCTAGAACGTATGCCCAGCAAGTAATATCAAAGTAATGAAATGCCATCACTGCTAAGTCAAAAGAGAGTTTTCTGGATGACTTTGAGGCTAGAATTTCTGTGGCAGGAATTATTCTAAGTATGTGCTGAGTGACGGTATATTAGATTGCTTAACCGATTAAAAGTTGGATGAGTTTGCAAATGATGAAACAGAAGAAATGTTGCTCCATTCTGATGGAGGTGGGGGAAGAAGACAGGTTTGTGTAGGCGTTTAACAGCGTAATGACATGTTTGCTAATAAAATCCTTGCTAATTTTAGCACCGTTATGGCAAATGCTGCAGTATCCATATAGCAGTTTTGGAAAGAACAATGCAAAGAACATTACCTGCCAATGCACCCACTGTCATGGGAATTTTGGATAGGCAGTGTATTCAGAAGCAACTGCTAACAAGAAACACCCTAAGAAAACAGTTTTAAAAACAATACGCATCATTTTGAATTAATTTATTTTTTTTTCCTATTTTCTTTTATCTAGCAATACCTTTCTTTCCCCTTTCTGCTTTGTGGGTTGGCCACTTCCATTATTTTCACGTTTATGCTGAGGCTGGTAAGCTGGTTTGATATATTCAACAGTCAAAGTGCAGTTCCGTGTGTGTTTTTGTCAGCTGAGTAAGCAAAATGAAAGGGGCTGACTGTGAAAGTGGAAAGGTGATTTACATCAGTGTCATAGTGCTGTGCAGTAATAAAACAGAGGGATTGTTGGACACACTTTATATTGTACAATTATATAATTATAAACAATATAATTGGAGGCAGTTGAGCTTGAATGCAGCAGGCTGTTATTTAGCAATCATCTCTTTCAAGGCTCATTAAACGCAGATTTATACACAAAATAAAAGCTTTGCTCTATAAAGGCTAAATATGTAGTGGCATTTATTCACCAAAACGCAATACATAGATCTAAAGCTGCCAACACCTATAATGGATTTAGTCAGTGGTTGTAAATGAATTTGTTCAGTGGGTATGACAATACCGACCCCTTTATTTAAGGCATTATTTCCATGACTTCCTTTGTATGTCTGTTTTGAAAGGCCGAAAGACCCAGCATGCGCAGCTGTGATCATGGATTCTGAAATCTGACAAGCAGGGGCACTACAAATTATCTAAGGGTTTTGAAAGGTAAAGAAAGACTCTTAAAAATCATCAGTATTTTGGATGTATGTCAACCCTTTACAATTTTATACTTCTGAGATTATATATAAGTTTATGGGGGAGAGTAGGGGAAAATGAAGTGTTTTGTTGCTGCTACATCAACTCATTTAGGTTTTTTGTTTGTTTTACGCATATAATTACCTTACCTGAAGAAAAATAAGCTGCTTATATGTAAAAAGTTAGAGATCAATCTTTTTTATTATTATTTTTTTAATCTTTTCCTGCTTTCTTGTGAGTTAAGAGGAAAAGAAATACAGAAATAAGAACCTCTTAGGGTGTGGAGATTTATGACACATGTACGGTCTAACCCAAAGTTTAAAAAGTTGCCAGCCATTTGGAACTTAAATGTATGTTTAATTGTATATAAATATATATTTAGGTGCTTTATAAATTGGCTTTTGTTTTCAAGCATCCAGAGCTCTCACTGACTTGTAAACAGAGCTATGAAACATCAGTATAAATCATCAGTATAAATAACCTGAAAACACTGGTGAAAGTGTGCCCCCACGCTCTGTGAGAGCACAGCTCAGCACTTCCACAGACCTGACCAAACTCGTGTATTTGTTTTTGATCCACATGTGATTCTTTAAATGTTCAATTTTAATGCTCTTCCTGACATGTCATTAGCTCCAGTCTCGCTTTGTAATTCTTTGCAGTATGTCTAATCTCATTCCTTCTTTATGTGATTTGTGGGTGCCTGATAGATGCAAGACTCCTATGAGTTTCAGGAAGCCTCTGAATAAATGAGTGGTTTGTCAGGGCACAACTGCTGCCAGCCTTTTAAGAAGCTATTGCATTTTTAATTGTTAGCTTTCACTTTGCTACATCAGAAATCTGTGTGCATAATCGTTGCAGCCTATTTGAGTTTACCTATGATACTGGAAAATCTTAATTAATTATGGTAGTTAAAAGTTTTGAACTCATGTAAATAATTGTGGCGTTGATACTTTCAGCAATTGTATCTTAGCTTTAGCCTTTCATAATTGAGATGCAAAGCTGCTTTCCTTCCCCCACTTCTGCCTTGTTTACGTATTTATCCAAATGTGTTAACTTATGATGTTTCTCAGAGTCATGCTAGTGTTTTAACAAGGTCCAGCTCCTTGTAACACCATTCTAAAACACTGCAGTCTTTTCAGAGTTTAGAGATAAAGCATTCCCAAATGCATACTATGAAATCCAAATGTTGCTTGGTAAAACTACTTTTGTTTGTTTTTATTTAAAAAAAAAAATATATATATATATATTCTCAGTTACTTAGGGACAGATCCTCTATTTTTTTTCATTGGCTCCACTGTAAAATGGTCTTAAAACTTTATTGCAATGGTTTGGTCAAGGTGTTTTTCTGTCTTTTTTCCTTTGTGCAAACTAAATTCTTACACACCATACAAAACAATGGAGGCCACATGCTTATTAAGTTAAAGGATTTCAGGTTTAAATCTTCAGTGGTGAACAATTGTTATCTGATAAGTTTTTTGTTGTTTTGGTTTCATTTGCTTTTTGGTGGGGAGGAACTCAAAAAGGTAATTTGGTTTTGAAATTTTATTTCCTTGTGGATATATGTTTATATTTTGAAACTGGAAGCTCATTGGTGTGTTCTCTAGAATGAAGCTAAACAATCCAAACTAGCTAACCTCTTGGGCTTGGGCATTAGGTTTGGTGTTTGTTTTTTCTTGTTCTGTTCTGGTTTTGTTTTTCAGAAAACCACGGATATAATGAGACTTAGGTGAAAACGGGCTTGGAAAAGCTTGTATTGTTCAAGTTTGTTCTGTAACTTCTGAGCAGAGAATTTCAGTCCCAAACCTTTCAAATTTTCAATTATATTAAATTTCATTGTAAAAGAAAATACTATGTTATTTTCATTAACACTGTCAGGTTTTATTATTATTTCCATCTAAATTTCTTTCCTTTTAAATGAATTATCAATAGTCTCCTGCTCTACTGGATAAAAGAAGTCATCCTTATCTAGTGCTTTACTTATTTAGTGCTTCATGGTTAGGAAACAGGACAAAGTGGGATTTATCTTGCAGTTGATCACTACAGTAGAGTGTGCAGGCTTGTATGACAGGCGAAAAAGTAAAGTTAGATCCTAAACCAAGAGCTCATCTTTCCACATGTGTTGTGTTGTAGCTCTTTTGTTGTTGTTTTTGAGTGACTATCTCCTGATGCACCGCTGTTATGAAACAGTAATGGCTCTATCGCAGGGTTTGATCATCCTATGGGCTGGAGTAAAAAGAAAGGCAGCCTCATGAGATTTCTCTTAAAACCCATGCTAGCAAAATCTCCCAAAGGAGCCCTTGGAATCCACTGGCTGGGGGATCCACCACAGGGATCCCACAAGGTCATTGGCTTGCATGACTCCCAGTGTCTGCCTGTCTGTTCCCTGAGATGGAGGGAGCAGGCTGTTGACCGGGTCATTGGGGTTTGCTCTCCTTATCTCATCACGAGTGTCTCATTTGAACATTTTGCACAGGGGCTATGTGGTGGCTTACCTAGCCTGTGTCCTCCGAGGCAGCATGGTATTTGTTCTGTAACTGTTTCCCCATACTTGAAACTGGAAATTAATGCTTTGTATTAGACATCATGCAGTAATAACTTGAAGTTGAGGACCTTTAGTTTAAGGCTGCAAAAAACTACAAATACACTGTAAGCATAAAACTACTTTAAGAGAAAAATGGAATAGCACTGCATGCTGAATTGTCCATATTACTGACCAAACTAATCTTTTTGGAAGCTTTAACTCTTTTAAGAAATTGGATGCTGGTTTGTGCAGCTTGCACGTTTTTCTGTTTGTATTCGTATCAGCTTTCAGGAGGTTTCTCTTAAGGTCTAGTCCAAAGATAAAATGTCCCCTATTGTACACAGATGTACTGCAGACAAACAGAGCACCAAGCACATCTAATAGAATTCATTCAGGGAACTTTCCCCTCATTAGTATGGCATAATGGCATGCTGTGCACTGAAAGGTGGTGGTCTTTGGAAAGGAAGAGGGAAAAGAAGATTGAGTCATGAACTCCATCTTGATCTAAAAATGAAATGATATTTCAGCTCTTTATATGATGAAAGCATAAGTTTTGAAATTAAAAGACAAAAAATATAGTGGATTAAACTTAGTGTTTGATTTTTATTTATTATCTATAATAATATCTATGGCCATATATGTCAACGACTGAATAGGATATATTTCTGTTATGGTCAGATTGATTCATATAAACCTTCCTCTAATCAAAAATGTAAATAAAGGTAAAGGCACTATAGATGAAAAAAGTGGTGTGAGTAACACTCCTAAAGATATTAAATGTTCTAAAGCATTAAGATTTTTCCTTCAGCCTTTAGCAAATACTTCTTATATGTGAAGCCGATGTGCCAGTGTGCTCATACTGCCACTCAACTTTTAAAATGTTTTGAGATCCTCACAGGAGGAGGCTGTGGAAGCCCATCTGAGATGAGGCTGTTACTAGGGGGTACACTGCTCAGACCTCCTCACTCCCAGGAGTACCCACCGATGTCCGCACCACTTGTACACCTTCAGGGAAAAGCAGGGATAGATCCCCCTGAGAACAGCAGGGGAGCAAAGGAGCTGGTTTCATTTCCTTTATCTCCATAATTAAAAAAGAGTTTGACTCCTTCCAAGGACCTAATGCAAACATTACTTCAAAGTTATTCAAGAGACAGGACTAAGTTAATGGAAAACAAAGTGATATATAGCTCACGTATAGGGGGAAAACAGCTTTGGACTGTTTGTTTTAAAACAGTGGATGCATTTAAGCTGAGCTGCAGAGCATTGTCCAGCTAGTTATAAGCTCATCTATTTCAATGATTGAAATGTTCCCTAGGAAAATCATTTTAATAGCAAGCAATTGGTGCAAATCAGCAGAAAGAACTAACAGTGTTCTCATACAAAGGTGTAAGTGTTCAGCAAAGCAATTTTCTTACAGGCAGTATTAGAAATTTGATGGTCTTTAATTGATCCATTATAAATTTTCTCCTTCCCCAATTGCTTATTCAGTTCTGCATCTTTTTCCTCTTTCTGCCTTGCAAGTGTGCTGTGCCGGCATTATTTCTGAGGAAATTTCCTGATGCATTATAAAACCAGGTTGTTGTTTTTCCATTGTGGCATATAATGCAATGTTAGTTTTTACTTTCTTGTTTGCACTTGGCTATGAGTCAACCCTGCTCCTCTGAAAACAAACAAACAAAACCACAAATATTCCCCTCTCTCAACTCTCCCAAATACCTGCTTTTTTTCCCCTCTTTTCTAAAATATTTACATTTTTAATTTTTACCTAAAGAAAAAAAAATGCAGGGTATCTTTTGCTCTTCAGGCTCTGCTATAACTTCCTATCAAGTTAATCAAAGCTTTTCCACTCACTTGAGTGGAAATGGGATTGTGCTTTTGCTTACTGACCTCGTTCTGATGTAGTGGAGTTCCCTACAACCATATGACCAAGGGAAAAATAGGAAGGCCAGTGTTAATAAAAAATTGAGTGAAAAATCAATGGCTGGTGTCATAGGTTAAACTTTCTTGACTTGTGTTTCTTTTCTCAGCTTACCCTGAAACCAGATCTTTTGCACTACTTAAGTGGAGTCAGTGAAACAATTTAAGTCAGTAAAGGTGGATTCATGTTTTGTGCTTCACTTTAGAGGCGATTAACATAGTACGTTACAACTCTGTACACCAAAAGATGTAGACTATGTGTATTGTATCATTGCATAAATTTCATGTTATATTGCTTTCATGCTAGTTGAAAATTAGCGTGAGTTGAAACTTGACACACTTTCTTTTTGAGAACAATCTTAACGTTGACAATACGTTTTACATACATTAATGAAGGTTGGAGACTGCTAATGTTTGCTTGTTTCTAGAGAACACTGGCTGCTAGAGAGTCTCATTTGCCTTGTTTTATAGAAATTTCAGCAAAACTGATCTAAATCCCAGTTAGACTGTATGAATATCAGAAATCTATGTGATGGTTATGATTTTCAGAGGGCTGATTTTCTAAAAAAAAAAAAAAAAAAAAAAAAACAAAAAAACCACACACACATAATGGCATTTCTCTCATCTCCCTGACAGTCCTTATTAATTCTTTCCATACCCCCTCTTTTCCATTCCCTTCTTTTGAATTTTCACTGTGAGAGACTCTTTTAGAAAGGAGCAAAAAAACTGTAGAAGTAAAGGAAGAGGGAAGAAACATTTTGGTTTCTGGGCTTTGCAGGTTTGTTCAAAGGGTGCTATTGGCACCGTAAGAATTTGTGTGTACAATTTTATTTTTTTTTAATCAGTAAACTTTGGGGGGGTTGTAATTTTCTCTGAGACACTTCTTGGAACCAAATGCCATCATCCTAATGATACAAATCTCAGTGAATAGTCTCTATGAAGATTAAAACAATATAGACTGCTGATTGGGAAATGTAAGATATCTGTTAGTATTTGAATTGTAATGGAAAGCAAAAAGGAGGAAGTTTTGGCACGCTAAGTTCTCTGTGGTGACAAAAGGCTTTTTCTTCTTCCCCACAAAAATATATGGCTGGCTAGCCTGTTGTAGAGGAGGACAAGTTTTTATCATTGGTGAAAATGGATCGCTTCATATCCAACAGGTCACGATTTCTTCGGATTGAGGTGGAATTTTGGCTCATGGAGATCTGATGTGATAGGTAAGTTATTTTGGCATGTTTTATTGTATTAAGTGCAAAGTAGATGTATTATCCTACTTATTTTGCATCTGTGCTGGTGGAGGAGGAATGAAAATCTGACTTCTTTTGCTCTCTCCCAAATGACACTTCAAAACCAGGGTTTATATTATTATTAATGAGCTTTTATTTCAGAAGCGATATGTGTCAGGAGACAAGTGAACACAAAATGTAGCTTCAATATGCCTGGTTGCTGAGTAAGTTGGTAAGATATTTTAGTGTGAAAAAGGATCTTTGGTCTTATCTGGAGACAGCTCAGAAAATCCATTATAACTGGTACATAGAGCACATGCTCACAGAAAGATAACTAAGTGTTTGGATGTAGTAATAGTGATGCTAAATTACTTAGTGGCACTCTTTCTCTTCTCTGTTCTCTTCATCTATTTAATCATATGAGCAGTGTTGTAAGGAAGGTATCCAAGCATGTAGCTACCTCATAAATGACAGACTAAAGTAAGGGTAGAGTTTTTTATTGTGCTGTTCATTGAACTTTATTGTCTATGGCAGTTGCTTAATACTTAGGGTATAAAGCTACAGGCCAGTTTGGCCTTACAGTCATGAATCAGTGCCATGACCAAGCAGAGGTCTCATTTAGGCTGGAGTATGTGAGGCTGCTCCAGCTCCAGAGAGAGTAGAGTAAAATTTGAAAGGATGTTGGCCTCATCTTGATTGAGGAAATGATTAGTGGATAGGTTGTGGCAGTCAGAAGCAGTTCTGCACTTCTTGTCTCACGCAGGCAGATGCGTGTAGACAAGTGTATTTAACTGGATGGAGTTGATCTGATAAACAAAGTTGAACTAAAGCTTGCAGTAGAAATTTCTGGGAAATCTGCAAAAATATGGAAATGACAAATAGCTGTTAGTTTGTCACCTCTGAAATCCAGTTTAGGATACTGCCTAATGATGTAATTTTTCAAGTTGCAGAGGAACTTTTTTTTTGAAGCAATCTAGACAAAATATATATTCTTGGTAGGATATTTTTAATTCTATTTACAATACAAGTCGTTGTCTGTTTTTGTTTGTTTTTGTTTTTTTTGTTTTTTATGGTTAGGATTTAAAAATGAAAGTACAGAAAAGTGTCAATGCTTTCTCTACTAGTATGAATATGATGATAAATTTCTAGAACTTGTTGATACTTCAGAGCATTCACTTTATTAAACTATGTAGGAGAGAGTTAGCTCCATTCAGACCATTTTACTTCAATTGCTTCTCTGCAAGATACCAAATACATTGTAGTTGTTTTTTTTGTTTGGTTGGTTTTGTTTTGTTTTGTTTTAAGCTGCATCTTTCGGACAGTTTGGTACAGACCATCAAAGGCAAACTGCCAGCACTGGTCCAACATTGGGACGATGAACAAATGTCAGTAAATTTAACAATAGGGAATGTAAAATATGTAATAGTATACTTAGCACCAGAACAGCTTGCTATCCATTCCAGCCAGCACATAGCTTGAGTAGTTTCTAAAATGTCTGTATGTTTTGATTTCTAGTTCAGAAACTCGTCCCTTCCTAGCCAAAATAAACCTTTTGCTATATAAAATATAGCTCTGTATGTGTGTAATACACCTTGCAATAAATTATAGAGCCAGGCACTTAATGTGGTCTGACCATGAATTCCTTGACTGAGAGATGCGCTTCTATTGCAGGAGTGGATGAGAGAAATGTGTGTGTTGTGTGAGAGCAATTGGTAATGCTGGGTCAAATGGATATGTTTTTCCATTGCTGTATTGTTTTTTATTATGGATTGCATAAATCAATTCTTACTTTCTTATGGGAAGCAGAGGAAGGAAAGTAGTCCTGCAGAAATATGTGGATCTTTCCTTCCTTGCAGAAACAGGAGGATTCATCTCAACAGATGACACTCCTAGAGCTCATATTTTCAGAAGAGGTTTTCCTCTTTGTGTCTGTGTAGGTATCTTCTCGTGTCATAAAAGATGTAGGCATTTTATAAATAGATCCTTCCATAAAAGAGGCTAAAATTACATGGTCAATTTTTCCCTCACCGTGTCAGAAGCAAGTATCCGATGCTTTAGAATACAGACTCACAGAATGGCTGAGGTTGGCAGGGACCTCTGGAGGTCACCTGGTCCAACCCTTTCCTCCAGCAGGGACACCCAGAGCAGGCTGTCCAAGACCATGTCCAGGCAGCTTTTGAAAATCTCCAGGGATGGAGACTGCACAACATTTCAGGGCAGCCTGCTTTTATACAAAGCCTGATTTGGCCCATCAGGTCTGATCCTGAGGAAATGGCACACCAATTATGCAGCAGGCTGAAACTCAAAGAAGGGTGACAGAATAACAGTCTATGACGCACGCAATACTGTCAGCTCATGGAACATAAAAAAATTTTCAAGTACCATTATTAATGTCCTAAAAAAAATAGATGTCAGCCAGTAGATCTGATGTGTAGAGAGCTCATTATGTGGGGAGAGGGATGGAGAGACTTTCATTGTTACAAGAAGAGCACTTTGTTGAAAAGAGAAGGGAAGCACGGGCAGCTGGTTCAGGGAAGGAAATTCCTGGAAGCTGAAAATACGGAGCTAAGAGTCAGAGGACGAATCCTAAAGTGAGAGTCCAGTGGCAGAGGTTATGGAGAAGGAACTACAGAGAGAAGCTGTTGGGGATGGGAAGGTGAAGAAATATTATTTAAAATGTCCTTTGTTATCCCTGGCTCAGTTCATTGGGTTTCTCTTGTTCCTACTGTTTCATCACCTGTTGTGATGGTAGATCCCCTCCTTGATACATCCTGCATTAATTACCATTTACATAGTTTGTCGAGCAAAAAGATATGAAATCAGAGATGTAGAGGACAGGTTCAGTCAGGTCCTCTAAGGATGGCAAAAGGGAATCTAACTTCCCAGAGGAAATTGTGAACAATTGTTTATGTGTTATAATAATGCCAATAGCTGGTATGTTTAAAAAATGGAGGAACATCTTCCGCATAGAGTTCAAGCATGGGAGAGGTGCTGAATAAGGTAAATTGTACTGTTAACACACGCTATATATAAAAGAAGTCAGAGCCAATCCAAGTTTAAGAATTAGTCATCACATGATGATCTTCATCTACTTTACACGTTTTCATTAAAAAAGAGATTGACATAGAGCATATCCTGCTGAACCCTGACAGTTCTTTTTTATTTATTTATTTTTTAACACGATGTCTTTAACATGCTTAGCATGTGCTAACCAGTATAATTGAACATATGAAAAGATTTAGAAATAGCCAGGTTTTATTCTTAATGGCACTCTTCTAGTTATTTTTTTTTCCCACATTGTTTTGCTTTTAAATTGATTATTAGAATGATTTATTACACTAATAACTCTATTTACAGTTCAGCACATTGAGCACTGTTCCTCACAGAGACGAACTGGGAACTGAGGAAAACTTGAATAAAATTTTAGTGGAGGCAGAGCTTCTGAAAATGAGCCTATTTCAGTTCTGCAAGTGTTGTTTCTGGTAGGGGGACACTGTAACATGCAGAGGCTCAGAAAGATATCAGTAAAATTAACAACCTGATATTATATGCACAGCAAATACTAGAGGCTGTTGTATTAATTTTTTTATTATTATTATTTTGATTTTTAGTTAATGCTATTCTGCCTGATGCCTCATTATTTTCTTCTTTGGTTTCATGGAAGCCTAGCAGCTTATGTTAATGGCTCTTTCTTTATCCAATCTGTTAAGGTTATGGCTTGATGATGTTAACTTAGTTTAGAGAACATTTCCATAAGTTGATATCTCTTTTCCTTTAATATGGACACACTGAAAAATTGGAGATCATGCACTTTCATCAAATATTTACTGGTAATCTAATGCAGTCCTTTGAGACTTATGTGCAAAATTTTCAGTCTGTTAGATTGGATATCTAATCAGAGTTCATGACAACTATAGCTAGTTATGATTTAAAACCCAACAACAACAGCAACAACCAACACCAGTGGAGGCCTGGCCTGTATAAAAGAAGCAAATGCCCTTCTTCAAAAACCCTCCAAAGCTAGAACTCGCACTAAGATGTTCACTCCTGCAAATCTTGAGGTGTATAGATGATAAAATCTGTATTGTATTACACTCTGCATGGCTTGCTCTAAAAAATGTGTGACTGGGGGGAGGGACGGGAGCAGAGAAGAGGTGATTGCTGAATTACCCAGGTGGCTTTAGAGTTCTTTGGGAAAGCGTGTGAGAAAGTGTTTAGTCTGTATGATGAATATTGACCAGCTCCTTGACATGATTGAGGAATCCTCATCCCGGGAACAAGCCATGAAGCATTGGCTGCATTGTAGTGGGATGAAACTCACTGTTGGAGCTTGGCTTGGGTTAGGAGACATAGTGTCAGTTGTTTGTTTATTGAGTGGAGTTTAAAAACAGTGTTTCTGCAGCAAGGCTTCACTCATAGATGGATCACTAGCATTGGAAAAGAGGGAGAGATGAAAACAGAAAGAGAGAGGAAAGAGAAGTGATGTTTGTGTGACCTGGTTTGTGCATGAACCTTTGCTTTTGCCTGATTTCTCAGTAGTAGTTCATCAGTGGAGCAATGTGTGGGGCTAGCTGGTCATCACCCAAGAGGGAATCCCTGTTATTCTTCCTATCTTGTGGCATCAGACATGTAATTTGGAGCAAGGCCAAGGTTTAATCTTAATAAACGAGTAGTCTGTAGTTTTACGATGAGTGCACCTACCACACTTCAGTGTCTACTGTTGGCTAACAGGGCATATTTGGTTAAGCCTTTGATCTGATGTGCTTTTTCCTATGTCTCTACACTTGGATCTACACATACAGCAATGTTTATCTTGTGCTGAATTACCAAGACATCTCTGAAATTCTGGTGCCTGTTCTGGCCGTTCCCTTGCAATGGGTGGATAGATCTGAAAAGAGGGATAAAGCTTTTTTGCTTTAAAGGAAATAAATAATAGGATATCTTGTAAATGACTCCGTATTTTCTAATAAATTCATCACAGTATGAGAAAAGCCCTCCTGAAGAGCTGCAGTAATATACTTCACCTTTTCTCAGTCCCCATCCTGCCACCTGTGGTTGTTCTGAAGATCCCTTGAATTTTGCTGTTGAGTTACTCACTGATGCCATGGATGCAGAGATCACTAAAGCACATTCTTGAGACTTTAAAGGGACATAAGCATATGCTGAAACACTTTTTCCTGAACAATCTCATAACTGTGAATAAAAGTTGCAACATGTCCTTAATTGTTATTGTAAAACTTATTTTTGTGTTGGATGTTCTGTTTGAGAACTAAACTGAGGCTTTAGCCTTCACTTACCCATACATATCACATGCATACTGCTAAGTATGAGTTCGCAAGCGTTACTTCTAACACCTCTGTGGAAATGGAACTTAACAAGTTTCAAGTCACTGCCAGCACTAAGTCATCATTCTTTTCCTGATCTTTCATTAGTTTGTGACAATAAAAATTGACATGTGCTGTAAGATTTTTATGTAACTTGGGAAATCTGCATATGAAAACAGATGTATTGCTTGTTTTCTGTAACTGCATTAAAATTTTCTTTCTGTAGCTGGACAAGAAGAGAGCAACTGTGAGAGCATGTCTGTTTGAAAAAGCGTAGTCTTGCAGTGTGGCAGCACTGGCATGTGACAAAGGGTCTTTCCTTGGGTGGTGGCTTTGTGGACAAGGCTTTCCTTGACGTGCCACTTTTCTTTGCTGCCAGCATTCTCCTGCTGACCTCAGCAGTGGTTGGGACAGTCAGATGCTCAAGTTCTTCTGAACTTGTGGCATTTGTATTTTGAGACAGTTTAGATCAAGTTCATTTTGCTAAGCTGCTCACCCATAATGGGTCTGTCACAGCAGCTTGACAATGTATTTGTATCAATTTTGGACAGCCTTTGCTGTTCAGTGCTCTCAACGTGAAAGTTCCCTGCAGACCACTTGAATTTAATGTTGTCAAGCAGGAACCCCTCCCCTCTCCCTCAGAATACATCTATCCTCCTATTGGCTTTAATAGGCAGCTGTCTCTTCCAGCTGTGCTTTACCTTTGAATTGGTATCAAGTATCTAAGAGCATCTCTTAATTTAACCCCAATTTTCCCTTGTTCAGCTGGCATAAAGATGGCACAGCCAAATAATGGAGTGTGTTTTCTGTCAGAAACACATTTATTGTTTTTGTTTGAATTAAAAATCTGTTGGGATTTATGTTTTCATAGAATTATAGAATCATAACTGTCATGTTGGAAAAGATCTCTGAGATCATCTAGTCCAACGTTTAGCCTAGCACTGACAAGTCCACCACTAAAACATGCTACTAAAAAGCAAGACGTTTATTTGTTTTATTGGTAATTTGCAAACAGTTGTTGGTTTGTTTCTATTGTAAAGACATAGTGGGGTGTGGAGTGAAGGAGAGTAGTGGTATCTCAGAGTGAAATCCAGCCTACCTGCCAGCTTTTTCTGGGAAACTACATCAGCTTTCAGAGACTAGATTTGATCAGGAAGTAGGAATGGCTTTTTCATGCCCAACCGTTAATGCTGAAATTATGTAAGTATATTTAATTCCACGTCCAGATTCCAAACTGTGTGAGTCTTTTATTTTGGCACAGACTTAGATGTATCTAAAATATAATTTCAGTGCTGGTGGAGCAGGAGGATGTTCTGTCCTCACCCTTTCTCTTCCTGCAGCAAGATCAAATCACTGACTAAACCTGCAGGGAGACATCCATTTCTAAATATAGTAAGCTGAGCCTACAAGCTTTACCAAGGTCTGGGCAGACAAGCGAAAACGAATCCACTGACTCTCCTCTCTACTAATTCATCTCCTGGGTTTCTCCTTTGGGGATTTCTTCTCCTTCCTTCCTTCTCCTCCTCCTTACTCATCCTCCACCCTTCCCTTCAGTGTTGCTCTTCCTTTAATACTGGTTACCTAATGCTGTCTCTCCATCAGGACATATCCTGTATCATGTAGACTATACATGTGCTAGAGCTGTGCAGACCTGTAAGCTTTCAGGTCACCTTAGGAATTTGTTTCCAAGCAGGAGTTCAAAAGATCAGCAGCTTCCCCAGAGAGTGCCAGTGCCCACAGCAGCATCTGTGTCCAGGTCAGTGCTGCTACATGTGCGGAGGTCAGGTTTAATGGGATGTTCTCGTGTTTTCCTCACTCACCCTACACAGCCCCGCCTCTGATAAAGCATAGTGCCTGAATTGCTCTTTTTGTGTTTTTTTCTTTTTTTGAGACAGATAGAAATAATAATACTGGCCAAAGAGTAATATCACAAGGGGTGTTTCTTTTGAAAGCAGACAGAGGCTTGATGAATTCTGCCATCAAAGTCTGGCAGTTGAAAGTCAACTATGAAGAAAGAGCAAAGCTGGCTTCATCCTCAGAGAGGTGCATTTAGCAAACCTGTACCCTGGAGGCTTTCTCTCTCATTCATGAAACTTGCTGCAAGAAATAAAAGAAAATGTGGCTTGTGATTGTACGTCATGTTTCCATGTGGCATATTTATATTATTTTTCCCCAAAGCTTTCTACCTGTGGCTTTCTAATTTGCACAATATCAGCATAATTAGTGTTGGCCTTCCATTACCTCTGCCGCAAACTTACATGTAAGAGAGCAAGAGCACCTGACAAACCCACTGCTCCTCCAATACCTTCACAGTGCTTTCAGTGTGCTTGTTAATTGTGAAAGCTGAAATGAAATACCTTGGGCTGCAGAGACATCATCACCTGGTTTCAGATAGTGCATCCATCCCAGAAATACTCCTGGAGAAAAATTAAAACTGCCTTTAGAATAGCATAGCCTGGATGTAATAGTTAAGCAGGTGTTAAGTAGTAGCCATTCTTCATGTACCAGGTTTTTGTACGATAACTTTTTAAAATCCTCTTATTACTGCTTGAAGAGAAAGACTTGTCCAAACTCCATCTTCAGCCAGGGGATGGAGGGTCAGGGTTGAGTGTTGGGAGACAAACATTTTGAAAGAGATCCACCGTCAGCAGAACAGAAGTTTCCTCTAAAGCAGATCAGCTTTAAGTTTTTCTTTCTTCCTGTTAGGCAGCCTCATTTACATAATTTGGGTAAATGCTGAATTAGCTCTAAAGGAGCAAAAAATCTTCTGTGTGTGCGAGGTATGGACAGAAACAGCAGTGCTTCTGTATCAGCTTCATTTAAAAACCATTATTAGTTATGCCTAAAAGACAAAATTAGCAACCCTGTGGTTAAGCTGTAGTATGTCAAAGACTGCAGTTCTCAGCTAATTCAGACTAAAGATCACTAAGAGGTCCCAGCCTTGCAGGTGAGCATGTATGTAAAAAGTCTGATTTTTAAAATGGAAGGTGGAAACAAAACCAGGGGATTTATTCCTGGTATTCAGCAAGCAACTTCTGTAGTCAGTTTGCAGTTTCCTACATACAGAAAGCAGCCAACCTGATTTATTTCCCCCCACATACCCCCTTCTACACTGATGCTCATGAAATTATGATCGTTTGCAGTCTGGGAGCAGAAATACTGCACGGGGAGGGAAAAGCCTTATCTGCTTTTGCCAAATGACATAACTGTACCTAAAATGACTCTGATGCCAGAGGACTGTGAAGCATGCTGCTTCTCTGGTAAAAGTGGAGGCTGTGTCCTGGATAACATTTTGGTTTCCTGAATAGTCAGTGGCTAGAGAGATTTCAAATGCTTGATTGCTTTCAAAAGGAAACCTTTTTGCTCCGGATTGACAAATACGCCTTTAACTCTTTGTGTGAGATGGTAGCAACATTACGAAACAACGTCCTGTTTCCCAGCTATGATTGTGCTATCAGCAGTGAGCTGTGCATCACAGCCGCTGGATTATAAGCAATTTGGGGCAGATAAAATGCCTGCCTTTGTGCTTTGTATTGTGGCTGGTACAATGAGGCCCTGCTGCTACCCAGCGCTGCTGGGAGCTATCAGTCTGGAAGAATCATAGCAGCTAGGAAATCTGTAAAATGCACAGACAAGATGTTCAGATAAAGAGGGTACTGGATCAGTGAGAAACTGGAAAAGCTTTTGTAAGACTCCCTGGTTAAACATTTACTACTGTTCTGCGGTGTTTCATCCCCAACAAAAGTTTACTTTCTCATGAAAAAAAAAAAAAGGCATTTCTTTCTTTAGAGAATAAACAGACTGCAAAGTCACATCAGATCTTGTTCAAGAGATATTTTTTTCTCTCCCACTTTTCGCATTGTTGAAGACGTTGTTTTAGTTCAGTATTATGGAGCATTGAAAAATCAACAAAAAAGAAGCATGAGAATTTTGTGATGTACAAAATATGCTCTTTTAGATTTTTTTTTCCTTTAGCAACGTGTGTTTTATGAGTGGAGTCTTAAACACCCTAGGACCCTTGTTTTGTAAAGACATTTTCTCTTGTATGAAAAGAAGTGTTTCCAAGATGGAAAATTGGTTCAAACATTTCTTTTGAATCTTACAATATTTAAGATTGTCATCAGTGCGTTAATGAGTTTCTTCCTTTCAGAAAAGCTTCCTGTACTTATAAAACAAGAGCTTAGAATTATCAATTTTTTTATTGTTGGCATTATCCTTCTCAAATAAAGCACAAGAATAATACAGCTGTTCCTTTTTTTTTTTTTATCACAAGTTTCGGTTCACCACTCTTTTGAACTTCCAGTGTTATAGCTTTCTTCTCCAACATCATACTGCAGTCATGAGTCAGCAGTTAGAAATATTTTCAATATTTTTTTTGTAAAATGTCCAGCTTCTGATATTTTTAATCATCTTTCTCTTAGTGGGTATCACCAATGGTGTTGGACTTATTCATGTGTGACTTATTCAACAGTGTTCACCTAAAATATGTGCAAGGTTGGGAGAGATTGCACCTTAGATTACCACAGTTGGAGGAAAACAACAACAACAAAAGTAAACAAGAAAGCTTTCAGGGATGCAGGCTCCTCTCCAGATGACTGAGCATTTGAGTACAAGCTAGGTCCTTCCACTCCCACCAGCACCACTCCTTCACTGCCTGGGGTGGGACCAGAGCAGTAGTTCTAAAGAACCTTCTTTTCCAGTGACTAGCAATGCTAGTGTGTGAATTTGGAGGAGGCTGAATGCACTGTTAAGTTTCTTTTCCAGGAGGAAAAAAAAAAAAAAAAAAAGTAAAAAAGAGTAAAGCTAAATACAATGGAGTAATTGAAAGCAGGTATGTGATTTCCTTAATAAATTCTCTAACTTTTCCAGGTAAGGGCAATGCTGGAAGCACAGGTCAGGGCTAATTACTTGTACCATTCACCTAAGGTTGGCACAGTCAAGGAGGGAGAGGTGCTGCATTTTATTTACTTGCTTGCTTGCTTCCTTATTTAGTGCTTAGTGAAATGAATTAATTTCAGGTCCCTCACCTCTAAGAGTGAAAGCTATCAGGAGATGAAGTGCAAAATCCCCACAGCTGGGAATAAGAGGCATTATTGAAAATGGTTGTTGCCTGTCTGAAGAGGGATTGTATTGCAGCTTAAATATAGTTAAATATAAACTGCCTTTACTGGGAACATTCCTCTTTGCTGGAATTGTCATGCATTTTGCTGTCAGAGTGGCTTTGTTTACTTTAAAATTGCTGGCAGAGACTGAATCTGAGCATTTTGGTTTGAGGAGATGGAAAGGTTTAATATCCCCTTTCTTTGCCTTCCAAAAGACTCCATTGCTTTCAATTAGCTGTAGTGTCGTTGCTAAATAGAATGAAAATGCCCAGCTGTGCAGGAGCTGTGGGCCAGCAGTAGGTATTGGAAGCTGGAAGCACTGAGACCCTCTTCCAACAAAAGCATTCATAAGCCAACCTCATGTTGAGATTGTTAAATAACAGTAAAGTGTTTAGATATGTGTGCAGATCTGGACTGTGAGCCCAAGTGTTTATCTGGCCAAAATGTATTGGTGTCTGGCTTTTGGTTTTACTTGTAGAAAGACATTATTGAGAGTTTTCACAGTTCCCAGTGCAATCACATGCTGTGACCTGAGCATCCATGCCATTCCTGTATTCACCATGAATATCAGGCAATGTTTTAGCTTGGTCCTTTCCTGGCAATTGCATGATGGATTAATTTTGGGATTTCTTTAGAATTCAATCAAATGGCAAAATCAATGGGGACCCTTCTGCAAGCTGATGATCGTGTATTGAGTACATAAATTATTTTTTCCTGCTCTATTACACAGTGCTCGTGGGGTTACGTTCAGACTGAGATGACATCATCTCCTTGTGCTTACAGATGATTTTACTATAGGTTTTAACTTACGCAGAAGTGGACCATGTGTTTAGGTTTTTGCTTTCTTTATGCCATCTAGGACTTCATTTGGAAACTTGATCTGAAAAAAAATGGGTGAAGAGTGATACAGCTTCTAAAAGTTCTGAATTATTAAACTTAAATTTTGTTTACTTTTTCTGTGTGTATTTTTGGTTCACCCCCTTAAAATAGTCACACATAAAGTCCTGTAGTACTTGTTCATAGAAAGAAATCAGTCTTTAGTACTGAAATCAAAGCAACCTCTAAAGATGTTCTGTCATATGTGCAACCATGTAATGACAGAAAAAAAATAAATGCCAGGTTTCAGGATAACTTTTAGAAGAGTATCCAAGAGCCAATTATTTAATATCCTTCTTAATCCATAGAGCACGTAATTGTGCATTCATTTATAAGTACATAATCCTATAGTAAAATAAGGGTACAATATTATGTTAATTCAATATACTGTCACAAGCATTACAAATTATAATATTTTTACTTTCTGTATATTTACTTATGTGGAAATAAATACAAATAGAAGTAAATTTACTTTAAATAATAATTTTTTAAAAAGTTCACTTTTTTTTTCCCTTTTTGGTTCCTGTTTGGTTACAAAAACATCTGGGGACGTTCAGCCTGGAGAAGACTCTGGGGTGACCTCATTGCAGCTTTTCAATACTTAAAGGGGGCTTATAAAAAAAGATGGAGAGCAACTTTTTGATCAGTCAGATAATGACAGGACAAGGGGGAATGGTTTTGAACTAAAATAAGGGAGAGATTTAGATTAGATGTTAGGAGGAAAATCTCAGCTCAGAGGGTGGTGAGGCACTGGAACAGGTTGCCCAGAGGATCTGTGGATGCCCCATCCCTGGAAGTGTTCAAGACCAGGTTGGACGAGGCCCTGGGCAACCTAATTTGGTGGGTGACATCCTTGCCCATGGCAGGGGGGTTGGAGCCATATGGTCTTTAAGATCCTGTCCAACCCAAGCCATTCTATGAAAAGGATCCTCATCCTAACAAAATAAGTAAAGAAGTTTTCTTACTTTACAGTCTGATCAGCAGATATTCAGCAGATATTCTTCTCCATGTAAAAGACAAATGATTCTTCCATATATTTACTATCAGAATGTTTAGTTCACTAATCCTTTTTTTTCTTCAAGCCTCAATTATTTTCTCACTAGCTTCAACAAATGATTAAAATAAATATTTGAAATGTGGATGAAATAGAAATGGCCAACTTGGCTGATGAAACCAAATGGTTTAGGGCCATGAGAATTAATTCACCGCACAAAGGTATGGGAGAAAGTTTGTTATATAGCAATTTTTCAGTTCAATAGTAGATGAAGCTCCATATTCAAACAATGTAAGTAATTCATGTTTGGAAACAACCTACAGTATATATATAGAATTGATGGTCCTGAAATTAGCTATTAGCATTTAGATGGTAGGTCTTGGAGCAATGCTATATATAGCTCCCTGAAAACCTTTCCTTAAGATCTGCAACAGTTAAAATTGGGCACTGATAAGCAAGAAATGGGGAACAAAACAGAAATTGTCATCGTGGTGTTGCATATATACTTACATACACCATTCACACATAAGTCTCTAAAATAAAACTTTATTTCAAGTATTGTTTGCAGTGCTTAAATATTTGATTAGTCAGTTTGTTAAAGATACAGTGTTTGTATATATTTCATGAAAATTATTTAAAATAAGAAATGCATATAAAGTGTGCATCAGGCTAGAAGTTATTTTCTGTTGGCTAAGCAAAACTAGTTATTGGCCAGCCAGTCTTGGTTCTGATATTCTCTATCATCATCTTAGTTATCCTTATTTTACCCTTTAATTACACAGGGACCAAGAGTTTTGACAAACATGGCCAGATTGTATGGGATACAGTAGAAAATCATTCACACGCAGGTTGGACAAGACTGCAAGTGCTGTTTTGCCTGTCAGTGAGAAACAACAGCATTTTACAAGACTAATTTCTAATTATAATATTTTCCGTCTTTTATTTGGATACACAGCAATCCCTAGAGGAAGCCTTTTCACTTCTTAAAATGGAAATTGGCACTCAAAGAGAAATTGTGTTCAATGTAGAAGCGATGTCTGCTTGGAACCTGCTCACTGACTTTATTTTTTATGTTGAACTGAAGGAATCCCATGTCTGAGACAACCCTTTGAAAAATAGTTTTTCTGAAGGGAGTTTTCAGTGTAAGAGAGTAGGATTTTTAAAAATTATAATTCTACAAGGGGAAGTAGCAAGGTGATGGTTTCTGGTTGCAGACTGAGGTTACTGAAATTGTATTCTATTTAGCAGCTCTTGGATTAAGAATTTATATGTAAAATATCATTATATTTGATTTAATTGATGGTATAACTATGGTATGCTTAGTATTAGTAAAAGCCAGAATGTATGTGACAGGACTTGAAAAGGCTTCCTAATTCTCTTGGACTGTTTTTCAGTATACAGTTTACACATGCGTGAAAATCCATGAGCTACTACTGAAGACTACAGCTCATAACTGAGAAAAGTATGCTTATTGTCTTTAGGATTTAATTTGAATCGATGTTTCCACTGAGAAAAATTTAAGGGTCTGTAAGTCTCAAAGTAGTTGGGAAAGAAAAAAAAAAAAAAAAAAAAAGAATTGAATTTGGCTGTTGTGGTAGTTTTACTCAGCTGGGCAGCTAAGATCCACCACAACTGTTCTCTCACTCCCCCTCCTCAAAGGGAAACGGAGAGAAAATACAATGAAAAGGGCTCAAGGGTTGAGATAAGGATAGGGAGATCACTCAACAATTGTCATCATGGGCAAAACACACTCAGCATAGGAGATTAATGTAATTTATTACCTATTATTGACAAACCAGAGCAGTGAGAAACTCAAACTAAAAACACCTTCCCTCCATCCACCTTTTTCCACCTCCTCCCCTCGAGCGGCACAAGGGAATGGTCAATGGGGTCTGCGGTCACTCCCTGATGCTTCATCTCCACTGCTCCTTCACAGTCACTCCCTGCCCCTGCTCCACGTGGGGTCCCTCCCACGGGATGCCGTCCTTCCCAAACTGATCCGGCATGGGCTTCCCACAGGCAGCAGCTCTTCAAGAACTGCTCCACATACGGGTCCTTACCACGGGGTCCATCCATCCCCCAGGAGCAAACTGCTCCAGCACGGGTCCCCCACAGGCGGCAGCTCCCCCCAGACCCCCTGTTCCTGCGTGGGCTCCTCTCCACGGGCTGCAGCTCCGGCCCGGGGCCTGCTCCTGCGGGGGCTCTCCATGGGCCGCAGCCTCCTCCAGGCCACATCCACCTGCTCCACCGGGGGCTCCTCCACGGGCTGCAGCGTGGAGATCTGCTCCGTGTGGGACCCATGGGCTGCAGGGGGACAGCCTGCTCCACCAGGGGCCTCTGCACAGGCCCCAGGGGAACTTCTGCTGCATACCTGGAGCTCCTCCGGCCCTGCTCTTGCACTGACCCTGGGGGCTGCAGGGCTGCTTCTCACTCCTCTCTCTCTCCCTGTGAAGCAGCCTTTTTTGTTAGTTTTTTCCCCCCTTTCTTAAATCTGCTCTCACAGAGGCACAAACAACATAGCTTATTGCCTTGGCTCTGGCCAGCGGCAAGTCCCATTGGAGCCATCTGGATCTGGCCCTTAACTAACATGGGGCAGCTGCTGGATTCTTCTCACAGAGTCCACCCCTGCAGCCCTCTGCTGCCAAAACCTTGGCAGGTAAACCCAATACAGCTGCCTTCCATCTTTTGCGATTTAGCCATTCTTTGCCAGTGACTGATAAAGTACATTATATTAGACAAAATGTAGAGAAGGTACTCTTTGTTTTTGAGTGTATGCAGACCCACATCAGACTTGATGGGGGTACTGTGCCAAAAAGCCACCTACAACATTTCTGAGTCTTTGCTGCCCAGTTTTGAAATAGGATGCTCCTAATGGTGGACATTTCCAGTGTATAGCCTGGCTGGAAATGGGATCAGCAAATACGTGAAATGTTTATGTGGTGTGGGTCAACGTTGCAGTAGGGTGTAAGTCTGGATTGGTGGCTTTTACAGAAAGATGATGCAGTAGCAGATCATGGGGCTCCGTTACGGTTACTGAGATCTAGTGGAATTTGCTGGAGAGGTATGCAAAGTGCTCCACTGGTAACCAGGGTCTCCTTGCTTGCGTTTCTGTCTGGAACTATTCTATACTTTCTTTGTTGTACTGACCATTTTCTGTGTAAAGGATGCTGGGTTTGTTTTATCTTCGTTTTTATCTGATCATATTTGTTCTATTTGGCCCTATGTTCTTCTGCATGGTGCATCAGAAGGCAAAATATTTCTCTAGGTATAGAAAACCATCTGTATATGGTTTGTTGCTGTAGTGGGTTTACGTGGCAAGGTTTTGGTAGCAGTAGTAGGTTTTGGTAGCCTGTTGGTGATTCCTAACTTGGGAAATTGTTGGGTGGTGTTAGAGTTGGGAGCTGGAGGTGGCTCCAGCATTTTTGTTTTGCAATGGTAAAAACCCTAAAATATTTTTTGTTTTTTTGAGATAGAAAAGGAATAAAGCAGTGAATTTATGGTGGTGGTGATTCTACTCAAATCTGAGCTTACGGCTGTGGGTGGAAAGAGTATTTAGTGGTTTATGCCAACTGGAATAACTGCAGCAGAAGACAGAAAGGCAAGCAGAGTACTGATCACATCACAGCAGCCTGGGAGGTGCTGTTCTGTAAAAACTTTTCTGCTGAAAAAGAATTGCAAATATTTCGCCATGGAAACTGTTATGGCAAGCAGAGAAAGGTTATTGTTTTTTGTTTTTTTTTTTTTTTCATTTGAAAACATTTTGGATGGGAATCTGCAACATATTTGGAAGGAAGGATGCCCCAGCCAAGCTTCAGAACTGATGTATGTAGATGGTAGTTCAAAGCTGTGCCTCCCTCCATCCAGGTTTTTGATGCTTTCAACACCTGATGCATTTAACTCTGTTAACTAAAGCAAAATTACTGGATGATACTATATGTAATGTCCTTATAAATGTATGTTACCAAAAATGTAAATGCTTGCAATGTTTTGAGGAATATTGACTTATCTTTTTTACAGGAAAGAGATGAGATCTAAATATCTTAGGCTAGTTTTGTCAATCGTAACTTATTTTTCAAGCAGTCAAATTTTAGGTGCCGTCTCCTTTGTATGTATGATAATGTTGCAGCTTGTATGAGGACGTGAGTTACTCACATAGTCTTCTATGCATTTTATGCAGTGTGGGATAAGCATGGGCATCTGATCCCGACTATGTTTTTCAACCCAAGATGGTTTCCCTTAGTTATGTTTACAAGGAGTACTATCTGCAGATTTCAAACTGCCCTTTTTTATCTGTTGTGTGATATGAAGAGGACAAAAGCACAGCATTATCTGACTGCTAGGGAACACTGCAATGCACATTAATATAATAAATAGAAGGTAATTCAAAGGAGGATGAAAACTGCGTGGGTATAACTTGGCAGTCTCAATTTTTAGAAGCAGGACTGTCCCACATACAGACACAGCCTGCAGAGGGTCTTTCCAGAACAAGGATTGTTTCTCCATCAATCAGGGTCTGTGGCTGAATTTCACAATCCATTAGCAACTTAAGAGTTGTAAGGAAATATTAGAAATGTCAACAACTTTTAATAATTGCTAGATAGTATGATCTGCATTTATTGCAAGTATTTGGTCATAATTTAAAGCAAAGGCATTTTTAGATACTTTTTTTTTTAAGTCAAGTTCTAGAAGCTATTACTCCCCCCTCCCCCCCCCCCCCCTCCCCCTAAGAAAATTGAGTAGCATCATTCTCTGCCTTAGAATTTTATCTATCAGGAAGTACAACATGATTTAGCAAAACTCCTCTGATCTTTGAAATTGGAGATTGAATGCTTCTTAGGTCTACAAGTACTTCACTGTGTTTGTCATGTAGCATATAGAAAAGGATTCATACAAGCTCAGAAATACTAGTAGTGGCCTACTATAATTTGTTTTCCTTCTGATTGCTCTTATTGGAATATCAGTACATTTACAGGAAGTATTTAGTGTGATGGAAACCACCCCTCTCTCCTTCCCTCCCTCCTTCCCTCCCTCTAAACCTAATTAATCAGTCCTTTAGGTGACTAATTAGACGTGCTGAATTTCAGTGTGATATAATATTTCATCCTAGCTCTTCACGCCTATGTTATCCACCTGCTTTGTGCAAACTGAAAGAGGATGTTGCTACAGTGCATGGTTCCTAATAAAATTTAAATTAAATAATCACCTCAATTATAGATTAAAAACTCAGGTTCAACAATTATACAAAGAGATTTACTTCACTGAAAACCTGCAGTCATTTGCTTACTGCTTTCCCTTCCTCCCTGAATTTATAGTTCTCTCATACAGACATAATTTAGATTTACCTAAAATTGCAGCCTAAATTGTTTCCATTACCTCAACCTGTGACTGTTTCTGGAATATGATATAATTATTTTTGAACTGCATTACCTACTGTATGCGCGATCTTTTCTACTCTGAACATACTCAAGGAAAACCTTTTTTATATCCTGTTAGTGCTTAGACTTTAGAGCCAGTTATTGTGGAAGGAGGAGCATGTCTGATACATTAATTCTAGTTATGGGAGCAGTCTTTGAAGAACATTCTTATTTACTTGTAGGTTATATAAGGCTTATTGATATGCAATCTAATTTTTATAACAGAGAATTATACCATATTTTTTAGATTAAATACCAGTGGTGGCAGGTGGAAGAAGTATTGGTGATGTAATAATAATCGAGCTTTTGGCCTTAACCTACATGATTTTGGTAGGAACAATTGAAAGATTTTCTTACCGATGAGTCACTGTCTCCACAAGAATCCAAGTTCACTAGGTTGACATTTCTAGTGAACACATTCAGGTTTTCAGAGTATTGGTAAAAAGCCTGTGGGAATTCTTTTCTCACAAAGGCATTGCATTTTTCTGGCCACATGCCTTATACTAACAGGGAGACCCCTTAGTGATTCAAGCCATTCTCTGGGTTTCTGGATTTCCATGAAATAATGGAAATGCTTTCTCTAGGTTTATTCAAAAATATACATTTTTGCATAACAACCACCTGAAAACAGGGTGTTCTTCACTTCCACTAAAACTTCTGGGTTGTGGATTTAATTTGTATTCATTGTGTGATAGTGTTTTGATAATGGTTATTGGCACTGAATTTGTGGATGCTGCTTGAGTGTTAGATACGTGGTACTGGCAATGTGCCTAATGTGCAAGGTGTGTAATGCACTAGCAGTGCCATTAGACTGAAAAGTTGTCTTATTGGTCCACAATGCAAACATGGCCTCAGCCTAAAGGTACTGCTAAAGCTCTGGCCCTTCTGGTCAAAGGTGAAGTCCTAAGGTTGCAGCAGCTACCAGGGCTGAGACCAAGAGCAAGAGACAGCAAATGAAGAAGAAACTGAAGGCCAAAGTTGATTTTCTGCCTGAAGCTTGTGCCATGAGGCTCTGTAGGCACAGGCACTAGTAATGGGAGTAAGGAAGAGGTGCGGTGTGGTACACTAGTACTAAATATCAGAGAGATAGTATCATTAATTGGAATTTAATTTATGGGTGGCACTAACAGTCCATCAGGCTGCCATCTGTGTAAGTGACAGGTGAGGTCATTCAAGGTGCTGAGAATCCTTTGGTGTGAGGCCAGGAGAAGGAAAACAAATGTGACCATAGTCCTCTCTCTTTCCAAAAAGCTTGATCTTAAAGAAGATATATATTTTTTCCAGATTCCCCCTGAATTTCACATCTAACCACATCCATACACATTCACTTCCACAGAAAAAGCTGGAGGAAGAAGCATGTCTAGCATCAGGAGGTGTCAAGAGGTGGGGGCATGGCCTGGCACTGTGGAGTTACTGCTGCAGGGCTATTCCCCCACAGATTGCCCTAGGCAAGGTGGCTTTGGCCATGGAGCCAGTTAGGCAGACATTACAGATGTTAGTGTTCCCTATGCTAACACTGAACCTGATATCTCATTACATGATTTTCAAACCCCAAAGGATGTGAAACTTCTTCAGTTGTCCAGCATAATGTGTTGTTTGTAAAAATTTCTTATCTGTTTGAAAGTTTCCAAGCTTTCCCCTACATGTTTCCTTAATAGTATTGGAGAGAGCAGGCAGGAAAAAGCTATTTTTCCTACCAGCAAAGAAACAGAAGTGGTGACTGTGCCCAAAATAATTGAATTTTAAATTCTGGCCTCTTTGAAACTTATGTTTATAGCTGTCCTTCATGTTGTTCACATCATCTTTGATGAGAACGTGAGTAAACTCTCATTTACCGACTGTTCTTGAGTGGTTTGCCATCTACACTGCTCTGCGAGGCTAACCAGAGACAAAATTCCCTGTTTACAGGATGGCAGACAGAGCCTATGTACCTCATCACGTTTCCTTTACTTCATGTGTTTGAACTAAAATGTAATAGCAAAGATCCAGTTTCAGTACAATTTGCAGGTACGTCCTTATAACCTATTGACCGTGAAGGTGATATCAAGCTATTATGAGCATGCACTTGAGCACTTTGCTAAATGAGACTAATTGATCAAATGCTGTCCTGAGTGACCAGATCAGATCCATTGAAGTTGAATAACTTCTGCTTCACTGTCAAGTGGAAGGTTTTTTTGCTGTTCACTGAAAATGATCACTTTGCTTTACCAAGGCTTCTGTTTGTTACACAGATTATATTTTCTCATCATTTACTTACCTTACTAAGGAGTAGAAAGGGTTATTTTTGATTTTATACAATTTGCAGAGAGGAAAAATAATGACTTTACTCAAAATGCAGGAAAAGATTCTGTTTCCCTGATACATTTGAAATGTAATTTTGTCTGGCAATTAGAGCCTATGAGAGACTGACTGGCTGTGTATATCAGGTTATGGCTATAATCAGACTGAGTCCACTTTAATTAATCTGATTATTATACATTTTGTGGTACTCTGAAATTGTTTAGCTTCACTGTCATTTATTAAGAGTAAACTTCTTTTTTACCTAGGGATGATTGCATAATGCAGAATTATTAATGGTTAGTCATAAGAAACTAATCAAGTTAGAGGCAACATGGAGTGAGGGAATGAGCATAGAACCAGGAGCTAAATTCATCCATTAATTTGAAACATGGGCTTGTAAAAGATCTCTTGCTGCTCACCTCAGTCTCTTGATTTTCCTTCAACTAAAGAAGGAATATAAATACCTATTTTCCTACTTTGCCAGAATATTGGGAGAATTAGCCAATGCTCATGTTTATGATTAACATGTTAAAGTTTTGAAAATGTAAATTTGGTTGTTGTTATTAAAAAAACCAAACACTGTTTATACACAGATCTGTGTAGTTGCCTCTGTATGCAGATAATTAATAATGAAACTGGAGAACTGACTATGCTATTCAGAGCTTTAATTGCCAATCTATTTGTTTGGACGGAACATTCTATATCTATTATCTACTTAAATTACTCCCATCACCAATAATACCCAAGTGAATTTATCAGCACAAAACCTGTGTGAAGAAGTGAAGTACAGATTAAAGCCAAAACAGACTATTATGATAATTTAGTCTGACTCCTGTAAAACAGAAGCCAAAGAATTTTCTTCCAGTAGTTTCTGTGCCAAGGCCCTGTGGCATTTCCTGTTCTAACAAGAGAGCTAAATCTTACAAAGCATCACACTGATTTTTCAGACTTTCAGACATACATGCAATCCAAATTAGAATGAGTAAACTTTTCTTTGCTCTTAATTGCTTCCCTACTTATTTGTGGTGAAAAACGTCTCATATATATTGATGTATCACAGCTTTTTTAGTAGTTTGCGTAACATCTTGCAGCACAGAAGAAGGAACAGAACTTGGTTCTTCTGAAGTCCTCACTTAATCCATTTAACTCTAAGGCTCTCTGGGTGATAAATAATTTGAGTTCACCAGTGATGTAAAGTTTTATAAAGGCTTAAGCTCTGAGATGAACCTATATGTATTCATGTAATAGCTCATTTGCTCTCATTCTAGTGAAGCCCTGTAAGTTTTTGACCACCAGAATTCTTTCCTCCATCATACGAAATACTGTTTGAAGAAAACTCTGTGCCCGGAAACAAGAGAAGACCTCATTGGCGTTGTGTGCTGCTTATTGAGCTGTTTTACATTTCTTGTTACAAATATTAAATATAATAATAGAATTTAGAGTAATTTTAGATAGAAGGGATCTCTGGAGGTCATCTGATCCAAACCACTCTTCCCCCTCAAAGCCTGCCCAAAACAGTGCAGACTTCAAAGTTGGAGCTGATTTCATATTTAGATCATGTTACTTGCTTGGTGTCAACTATAAAATTTCCACTGTTTCCTTCTTCCTAATGGTTCACTGTGATGAGATTTATCTTTATCTGGGAGGAATCCAGTTCGTTAGCCCTGAGATTCCTCTGTGATGTAAACTAAAGTGCAAAGTGGGGAACATCTGGGAGCTCTGCTTCAAACGTGCACTCCTGATCCAGACTAAAATGCTATTGTAGGCACTCTTATAATTGCTTAACAGATACTTAAAAGATTCTGAGTACTTGCCTACAAGGTTGTCTTTGGATTGGTCATGAGGTAAACTAAGGGAAATGCATGTAAAAAGGCATTCCCTAGAGTTGCATTAGCATAACTTTCATCAGAAGTAGACTGTTTGGATTTAATATTATTACAAGTCAGAACTACTTGAAACCTGAGCTTTTGTGCTAAGTAGCTATGTGAAGCAAATATTTCTTCGCAGTTAATTGTGTCAACATTTTGGCTAAAATTAAGCTAAAGAGGGGGAAGCTAAACATGTTGTTGTAGAAATGCTCACTGAAACTGTGGTATAGAAAATCTGACTTTCAGGCTTCTGCCAGAACAAGCCCACTGCAACCACATGACAAATTTTCTAAACTCACTTAGAAAAGCTCACAAAACATTGACAGGAGCTTTGTTCCAGCAGGCTTCATGCCTCATTTGGTATCATCTGTTCTCCTGCAGCCAGCATAAACACATCTACAGTGTACAGTGTGCCTTGGTGAATTTGGGAACAGTGCCGTGGTGTGTCTGTGCCTGGTTTGGAACATGCTCACACTGCTGAGTAAGCCAACAGAGCACATATCCAGCCCTTGTGATCGTGGCACCATGACTGCAGGACATTTGCGTAAACCTACTTCAGTCCTTCGGTAATGCTGTTTATTAAGTGTACGGTTCTGTTTTCTCATAATAATGCTTGTTATAGTAATGTAATTTTTAATAACATGGGGTGGGTTTTTCTTTCTTTCTTCCTTTTTTTTTTTTTTTTTTTTTCCGTTGTTCAGTTTTTCCTTGTGACTTTTGCAAGATGACCTTTTAATGACTCCTAAGACACAGAGCTGTGTTGGTATGCCCTCAGAAAATTCATTCTTTGCCTAACAGGAAATACATTCCAGAGGGCATGCTGCTTTCCGCAGGTGTAAAAATGCAGGTGAATTCTTTGCTTTTGAAACAAAAAATTGTTTTCACTCTGAAACTAAAAGAAAATAGCAAGAGATAGGCATAATAAGCAGGTGAACATTGAATAGTGTATGAAGTAAATAAAATTTTAAATACATATTTATTTCTAGCATAAGTTGTTTCTGAGGGTGTGTTTTTTGTCTGTATCATATCATATAGGTATCATAGTGTTAGGGTGTTTAGTATGCATATTAATTAGATTGGATGTTTTTCCTCCCTTTTCACATGCCTACATTAGCTGGCTTTACCTGGTTTCATAGTTATACAAAGAGATATTTTAGAATCACCTATTACTTACATTGGAAATAAAAGGTTTACTATTTTCTGAGAGCTCTTATGATGAGATAATTCTTTTCCAGCTAGTACAAAGCCATCTTTCAGTGGCAATGTTCTGACAAGCATTCTCCTTGAAATCAGTGTAATATGATACTTGTCAAAAATATTAATATAGCTGTTGAATCTTTGGGGACTGACTTGTGAGCCCTTGTAATAAACCTATGCAATGCTATTAAGGTTTTTTAAAGTATACCAGGAGCTATATTATCCCTACTTACTCTTGCACTGTATTTGACACTACAGTTGCTTGTAGTATAGAGAAAGATGGTGCTTCTTTTTCTTAATAATGAAATAGTGTGTGAGTATTAAAAAAAAAAAAAAAAAAGCCTGGAGTATACTTTTTTTTTTTACACTATTGAAAAATCAAGAATATTTTTTATCCCATCAGAAGCAGCAAATAAACAAAATCTCTGATTAAAATCTGTTCCAGCTCTGCTTAATGATACAGATTGAAAGGAACTGATCAATGTGGCAAAAATAACTTTTTCCCATCTCTTATGTAAGTTTTACCTAGAACGATATTCCCTGAGGTGTTCTGTGAAAAGAAAAAAAAAAAAAAAAAGAAATTGCAATACTGCCAATTAGATGGTGAAACTACAGCTGTAAATGGAGGCAGTGAACAATTCTGTACAGAATTAGTAAGTTACAGGGACAGCATATTCTTAGTCTTTGGGTGAATTTGAGTCCTGCAAAAATGAAAGACCTAGGGCCTCTGAAAAAATATTATTGTGGGTATGTATTTCACTTGCTTCTGATTTACAGCAATGCAGCCAATTTCTGACTGTCTAGGCATTGTGTATGGTTTTATACCTGTAGTGTCTGAACATTTTATGATCCTTAATGGAAGTTTATCATCCCAATATCCCTCTGAGTGAGGAAGTGTAATTTTTACATTAAGGGAGAGACAAGGCACACATAAAGTGAGGTCATTCCCTGTGAATATAGAAGGAATATACAATCACAACTCAGAGTCAGAGACACAGAAATCCTCTGTAGTGTTTCATTCCAACTATCTTGTCCCTTTATCCCTTGTCCCTTCTCTCTCTCTCTCTCTTTTTTTTTTTTTTTTTATCTTGGTTTACTAAGGAAACACGACTCTCACGACCACTTTCTGAATGTTCGCAGAAGTCCTCCTCCTAATAACTTTTAAACCAACTTCAGCCAAATTTGACCAGGGTTGGAGCTCTAAAGGTACTGAGTTACAGTGATTTTCTTAAGAGTAGGTAGCTGGGCTATGTTTGAGCCCCCATGTACTGAAAAAGAGCTGAAAAAGATCGGTCTGTACTAGACACTAGGCAATGCATACAGTCACCCTTTAGAAGTTATTGTTCCTTGCCTCTAATGCCCATTATATTATCTGCTTGCTTTGGACATTTTTTTCTTCTTGAAGAGAAGCTATCAGTTCTGCATTAGTGTCGTGTATGTTTTATATGTACATTATTTTACATATGTATACATGTGTGTATATATATATATATATGTTTCCTGAACAAAGGGTGGTCAGGGAACAGGAGAACTCATCTTATTTCTCCAGTGAATTCAGACACACACACAAAAATTCCAGTTTCTTGATTGAAAGGAAGTCAATGTGCTTCATATGAGCTCACAGGGTAACCCTATCCTAGACCGTACTTCTTCATGCAGGAGCTGCCTATTCGCATCCCACACTTTTAGGTATGGTTGCATGTGAAGAGCAGGGATTTGGGTATGACAGATTTTATTACAATGATAGAATTAACATCTTAGCAAGAAAAAAAAATGAGGATAATACCATGGAAGTGCTCACACCAGAAAAGCATTGTTGGTGGTGGAAGAAATAGGAAAAAATCTTTACTAAATTTTGGAGAGATTGATATGACCTTCCCATTCTAATTCAGATGTAAAGTACAACCCAAACAGAGTTTCTTGGATGACAACGTTTATTGCATCTTCTTTCCTTTAAGCCACTGGAAAGCTGTTCTCACTGAGAGAAGGCTTTACTGAACAGCAGAGCTCTCTGTAAGGCTTGTGGTTTTCTTTGGCCTGAACAACCATATAAAAAGCAGGAAGTGTCTCTTTGTGTTTCAACCTGCACTGCAGTTCTGGTGGAATTAATTCTATACTGTGTGGGTGCTTGAGGATGAAAGGTAATTAATAAACTCTAAGAATATGTCTGTGTGTTATTAAAGCAGTCAGATGAAAGCTATTCTGTTGCAGCCTATCAAGAATAGTGTATGCTTTTGGGATAGACTGTTCCTATGTATTATTTGTAACACACTGGGCTCACCATTCTGGATGAAGACACTATAGAAGTGAAAAAATGTCCACAAGACCTTTGATGCTGGTGTTTCTCTTGACTTCAAAGGGAGGTTCATGTGATAACACAACAGGCTGCATTCATGCCTGTTTGATTTCCAACTCTGGATTGAGTCCCACTCTCTGAGTTAGTGAGCATTTGAAAACAGTGTCCTTCTGTTTTCCTCTGCCTCACTGCTGAACACATTTCATCCTCCTGCTGACACGTACATATTCCAGCTGTATATATTCAAACAAATCATGGTGCTCATGCATGGTGTGGATATACTGCAAGGCTGGCATGCTAATGGCACTCTTGACAAACTGCAGCTGCATGTCCAGCCATGAACTGAACAGGGTGAGAATCATACAAGTGGTTCAAAGTGATTCAATAGCTGGGTATCTATTAGCTGTTGTGGCATATATTAGGATGAAGGGAATTAGACATAGTTGGGTTCTGCTCTTAGCATTCTTGGCTAGTGGAAGGGAATGGGTGCCAGAATGCATTTGCAGTATAAAGCAGAGGCACTTGAAATGGGATAGAGGTTGGCAGCCAGGCCAAGTGGAAAACCCAGTGCAAAATACACAAATATATGATGTTCCCCCTAGAAATAATGAAGAGGGGAAGAATCACATATGCATCCTCTGGGTCTAAGAGACCCCACATTAGATTGAGGCTAGATGCATCACAGGTGTGGTACCTGGTCACGGAACAGTCTACAAGCATGGCTTAGGGCATAGAGCAGAGACAGACCTGAGTGGCTTGCTTTCTGGCAGCAGCCCTGTGGCAAAAATGCTATATTGGATAATGTTCTCCAATGATTTTTCTAGAACAGCCATGATTTTCATTTCCAACTGATTATAAACTGTAATTGTGATTTCTTTACTTCAAAGATAGTTTATTAAAAATGGTGATACTGCCCAGAGGTAGTATTATCAGGACTAAGTCTTCTAAAAACAGTAAGAACTTGTTTGTGCAAACTGCCAAAATAGTATGCCAAGCGTGGGAAGAAAGGAGATGTGGAAGGAGGAGTGGAGTTCAAATTTGCTCTTTTTTGTACTTGTTAATCAGTGGCATATATATGAGATGGGAAGTGGTGTTCTGGAGGGGAGGAGGAGGAAGGGACAAAAAGGTTTGACAGACCGTCAAATTATTTGGGTGATTGGTGAGTAAAGCAGTTTAAAACTTATTTTTCTTTTACTGTATATTTAACAAAATCTTTTCTGTGTGTGCATGCATACAAACTATCTTTTCTTTTTTCATAGTAGAACAAGGAAAGCAAAATTTTAATGCTCTGGTTTGCAGAAAAATCTGAAGTTTGCAACACTGCAAATTACTTTGAAGCCCTTCCTTTTGCTGGTATTATTACATTCCTGGCTTATAACTGATTCAAGGTTGATGCTTTCCAAGCAAGGATGAGATCATCTGTATTAACTGATGCATTTCAGACGTTGGTTGGGTTTTACTAACAAATGTAAAACATACAGATGACTTGTATGTTCCTGAAAAAAAGTTTCATGGCTTTATCTGCTTTAAACAGCTTGAATTAAAGTAAATTTAGTTCAGAAGATTATGTACGAGTAGAAGATGAGTAGAATTTAGCCTGTTTTGGCCAAATGGAATTTAGTTCCCCCAACTTGCCTGATTCTCCTGTCGAAGTAATATCTGCAATTGGGCAGTTGCCTTATACAGGGGTTAAACTGCCATCTAAAAGTATCTCAAAAAGCAAAAATTTTATTTGAAGCAAAATTCTACAAGTGGGAAGAAAAACACCAGGCTTACTGGGACAGGTCCAATTTCTGTCAAAACATGGAGCAGTTGGGATTATATTAAATGTTTCCTTTCATTGAAAGGCATGTGTGAAAGGCATCAAAGGGCATGGCAACCTCTGTTGTAATAAATTAAGTAGTTCTAGCATGTATCCTTCCAATTAGTAATTAATTAACAATGGAAAATTAGGTTGAGGTTTTTTCAAACTGCTTTTCAAGTTTCAGGCTGAGTAAGAAGATGACATTTATAATGAAACCAGTGCTCCTGCATTAATGAGCATAGATTTGCCTTGTAAGAGATCTGAATATGGCTACCAGCTCTCAAGTGGAAACTAAAGAGTTTGGCATGTACATATTGTACCTGCTATGTTCACAGGCATTACTTCTGTGGGATTGTATCCTTGCTCACGCAGAACCTGTGTATGTGTGTGTAGGGGGTATTATTTCTCATAGCTCAATCCCTCTTGCAGAAGCAGATACCCCAAGGTCTTCAAAGAACAACTGGTGGCTTTTAAACAAACGAATGTCATGTTCTGATGAAACAAACAGTCCATGTCACCAAACGCGATACTGATTCTAAGCCCACAACGTGACCTCAGTGACACTCAGTTCAAACTCGTAGTTCAAATTAACAGTAGCCAATTGCTGTCCCTCTGAAAGTGCTTTCATAACAGGAGCTGGTCTCAGTCTCTACCTATAGAACAAATTACCTGATTTGTTGCATCTGAAACAAGCTCATCCTAATACCCTCTCTGGACCATTTCCTCCTTTTCTGTACCGAGGAAGCAAGTGCTACCATACCCAACACTTGCCCTGACAGCTAGAAGTGTGGGTCAGCAGAGCCCTGCAAAGCTGGCATAAATTCCAGCAGAAAAAATCAATTGCCAAGGAAGCGTTGAGCAACACGACTGTTATAGCTCTATCCTCTTAATAGCTCTGACACGTTCATTTACACAAGACCAAGGCTTGATGTGCGCTCACCAATTAAAGTTTCCAACTTGTCAGGTACTGTGCTGCCTCTGTGCCTTTGGCCCAGCTCTCTGCTAGGTTGCATGCATGGGGTCTGTGCAGCTGCTCTGACAGGAGAGGAAGCAAATCACTTCCTAAATGTACCACCTCATAGGTTCTGTAATTGTGGCACTCTTGTTAACTCTACCTTAAATAATTTGCCAGTAGAGAAGATCAAAAGGCAGCCAGGTTTTGAACTACTATTGGAGGTATTCCTTTTTTAAATAAGAATGGCTAATAGCACCAATGTATGCTTAAATAAGATGAAGCTTAATTGTTTTGGTCTTAAACTGTCCATTTTAACCTCTTCCTTCTTGGGATAACGAATTATATTATAGCGACCAGAACATGGACATTCATTTCAAGATTCAAACTAGGAAGTAATAATAAGCTTTGGTAATTGTCTACTCTGATCAACTTTTGTAGGTTCTCTTGTATTTCCATCATGATCTTGTCGTCTCTTTCTTTCATTTATATCTTCTTCCTATTTAGAGTGTAGTTTGAGTGTCACACTTCAGATTAGCTCAGGAGCTGATGTTTTGATACACGGGAATCTGGGGAAATCTTCCTCTAAAAGAGGCTGATTGTGGGTGATGTTCAGCCAGCTGAGCTGACTACACTGAGAGACTTGTGAGGAGCAGAAGTTCCTCAGAATCTGGGGAGTGGATCTGGGAATCTGTGGATCTGGAGGACAGGATGGGCCTGGTGTCCCCAGCAAATGAAGAATTTCCAACATACGCTTTACAGGTATGAGTTTGTGGACATACAATATCTCATCCTTAAATCTGGTTATTTATCTGTTTTACTTTTGTTACTCATAATTCTAATTTTTTCCTAGCAAATAATTTCATGGGTTAGCTGGCTATTACTTCTATTACCTGTAGTGAGGCTTCTCACAGTGAATCTCATTACAGAGATATATTTGCTTAGATTTTTATTCTGCTCAGAATGTCCTCTTTTTCTCCTACCTCTCTGCTGCATGTTTTCACACTTCTGCTGAGGTATCTTGCGCTCCCCAGAGACACAGTTGTAAGCTGCACTTGTTGCTCTGTCTGCTGACCAAGTATGCCACTTCATAGGACAGTGAATGTTCAGGCTCATGCTGCGAGAACAGCAACCACAGAATTTTCCCCACTGCTCCTGTTTAAAGGGTGAGTTGCTGCCCCTTGTCCAGTCTTCAGGCTCTTATATACAGGATGACCAACAGGCAGCGGGCCTTCATTTCAGTAGTAGTTAGGTAATTGTCACAGCCCTCTTAGAGATTCCCATCTAACTTTTAAAACATCTGCAGTAGGCTCTTTCCAATGTTGCAGCAGATTTTTTCAGTGCATACCCTATTTGTGGGCTCAGTTTAAATGTGAAAAAAAAGCCAATGATTCTGCTGAGATGAAAAATAAGGGTCTGTGCCTTTGAGTATGGTGCTGTATCTGTCACTTGGCCTGGACACCCCCCAGGCTGGCCTGCAAAAACAAGGACACTTTCATGAGCAAGATGAAAGGAAATGAAATCTCTACTGAAGAAGTACCAAAGATCCTATGATCCATCTTTGTTTTTTGTGATAACATGTTGGCCTTGCTTTTCAGCAGTGCTTCTTGTTAAGGCCTGTACTGAAGTGGAAATGAAGTTAGTTACTACTGGGTTCCTAATTTTAATGACTCAGACCTCAGTAAAATGGTGAGCTCCCTCTGTGACTGTTTCTCTATGGAAAATGACATGAGTAAGTGCTGTAGAGGACTTATCTTTTTGTTTGGTTTTGGTTGCTTGTTTTTCTTTTGTTTCGGAAAGCATTGCCACTATTTTGATAGATTTTTTTTCTTGTCTATCTCCTTTGCCTCCTCTCCTGCTATGATTTTCTTTGAAAAGCAATATTATGTTTACCCAGTGACAGTGAAGGATAAGCTGTTCTCACTTGTCAAATAGGAAACTTCAATTTGAGTTTGACCTAGAAGCATTTAATGGCAATGTCTTTTTTTTTTTCAATAGCAAATAGAAAGTCTGGGGAAGTTGGAAGCAACCTATGAGATAATAAAAAGGAGTCTGCTTCAGAATGCATGAAAAATTAAAATTATATGAAAGGTCAAATATATCTTTCATTATGTGTTAGAAAACAATGGGAAAAAATAAAGCCTTTTCCCCCCTTCAAATGGTAACGAGACTTTATATGATTAAAGTAAAGTAACACAACATAGGTTTTTATCTTAAGTAATAGACATTTTTTTGCCAAGTGAGTGGACTACCTAGAACCTACTGGACAGAAAGCAAAAATGCTTGCTATTTGTAGTGCAAGTTACTGAGGATAGCAATTTTTCTGCTAGCATTTCCAATGAGATGGCTGAGGTTACCTCTCTGCCTTAGATCTACGGGTTCAGAGATGCCAAAGTGTCAGGAAGCTATCTGCCATATTGAACAAGTCTGTCAGGTCTTCGCTCAAGTCATTGTTGTACACCAGAGATAATTACCTATTCCTGTCCAGGTCTTGGTATTGAGTAAATAAAGGGAGAAATTTACAGATAAGGCACATTGTGCTGTGTTACCATGCTTCAAATAATATGGTGATAAACACAGTTTTGGCATAGTAATATCTTTTGTACATTTTGTTAGTTTTCTCTTTCCACCATGAATTGTCATGGTGGAAAAGTGTATTTATTAAAACTGTGCCTGAACATGAAGAGCACTATGTAGTCTCCTTTTCTTGCTTTGATTGGGACCTCTTACTCCCCTAACCCATTTCATTTACCAGATGAACATTTGCCATGAGGAAGGAACAAATTGTCCTGAAGGGCTCTTGGGTGTGGAAACAATGCAAAGGGCCATTTTGTCTCCCCTCACTCTGTATGCTTTTGGGCCAATTTGAGGAGCTAATGAAGATGTTTGTTATAACAATAATGTTTATTATATTTAAGATAGAAAAATTATATGATATGCAATGAACCCAGGTTTATGGTTGTTAGTCTTCTGACCAGAATGACATATTTGATGTGTCCAGCTTGTAAAAGCAGCTAACACATTTAGAAGAGCCAAACAGCAAAAAATCAGTCCCGATGGGGCAGAGAAAAAGGCAAAGAATAACTGGAAGATGATGAAGGGAATATCACCTAATTTGTCTGGGATGGTTCGTCTAGCACTGGTTTCATTTGCATTGAAAATGCTTAGGTGATTGTTCCATTATCCCTACTGCAAGTTTTCTAGGAGGTGTGCAGACCATTTCTTTGCATCTAAATATAAGGTGATGTGTGAGTGCTGTTGTAGCATGATGTGTAGCAGAATTGCTAGAACCCTTAAAAGTGATAAAAGTGTGGATCTTGTGGACACAGTGTTGCCTAGGTATACTAGTTATCTGCACTGACTTTTGTGTATAAGCTTTTACAGTCTGCCGAGTGTTTATTTGTCTTTAAACAATAACCCTAAGTATCCATTAGGTTTACTGTTGTAGTTAATAACTTGTTTTTGTACAAAGATCTAGTTACATAGCATAAGGGGGGTTATTTTATTTTATTTTATTTTATTTTTAATATCATGGTCATTTAAAAATCAATGTCTCTGACAGTGTAGGTGCTGTACATTTGTAAAGAGAATTCTAGAACTCATTACACTCTGATACCTCAAGATATCCATATATTATTCTTCTTTCTCAAGGCTGGGCACTTTATATTCTTTTCATTATACATAACGGATGGCTTGTGCTTATAGACATGGGCTTATGATACATATATATAGATGTCATTACAGATTTTTATATTTTATATTCTCTGAAAACAGCTTTAAAATGTTAAAATATTCAAATATTAAAAATTACAAAGCAATAGTGATATTGAAAATGGTAGTTGCTGACAGGCAACGCTTGTATTGACAGTAAAAGTAACGACAGAAGAACTTTGAAGTGTCTACAGCAGTGTTAGGGACTATTATGTGAGTTCTTGAAAATAATTGAGAGATAAGTGATTATTAATGAAAGTATACTGAATTTTCACTGCTTTTGAGGATTTAGAGGTATTTGTGAGGAATGGGACAAGTCAAAAAAGATCAGGTTTTCTAGTTGACTAAGATTTGTTCTGAAGCTTTGGAGAGCATGCACGGGCATAAACAGCTCTTGGGCAGGAAACAGCAAAGAGGACAGTTCGTTTAATAAGATTGAGGAAGAGATAGAGGATCTGATGGTCTCCAGTGTCCTGAATAAAGAATCTTCATTATGTGGGCTGATGAGTCAGCTCACATGATTGGACATCATAACTGAGTCCAATCCCTTCATTCTAAACAGTGCTGCAGCCTGCATGCATCTAATTACAGAAGGCGACGGGAAGTTTCATCCTGCTCATCTCCTTCCTCACTCAAGAGCAATTTGTATTGAGATTATGATGATTCAGAATATACTTTATTAGAAGCATTAATAGAAAAGAGAGAAGAGAAGAGAGAAGAGAAAAGAGAAGAGAAAAGAAAAGAGAAAAAAACAACAACAAAAAAAAATTCATGTCTATATTTACAAAAGCCATTAGCAATTGATTCTCCAGGAACCCATGAAAAGAAAGAGAAAAATAACAGAAACTTGAAGAAAGGCCTCTGAAATGGGAGAAGTCTGACACCCAGAATAGTAAAGTGCAGATACATTCACTTAATATATGTCATGTGCAGTGAAGGTGAAAATATTTGGAATTCATTTGCCTTCACTAAAAGAACGAGATTTGAATAATGGTGACCTTATTCTTGCAAAAGTTAATCTAATTCAGACTGGAGGTAACCTATGAATGGGCATGCTTTTAAGGCAGTGCTCAGAGGCTTGGGGAGAATATGGAGGTCCCTGAAGAAAAGTATGTGATCAAGTAGGTATTTTGAGTTCACTATGAGTCAGGAGGAACACATGAGAAATTGCCTGGTTGTTATGACCTTAAACAAGGACCTTGTGGATAAAAGCCCACTTTGATACTATCATCCCTCTTTGGGTTTCTTTAACCTAACAGAAATGGAATATGCAGCACTGGCTTTGTAAAGATCACTCAGTTTTTAGAACTCCTGAAAGATCTAAGAGTCTGTGCCTCACGATGTGGTAAAAATCAATACTGAACCCTCAAGTCCTACAAAGTGTTCTTTACTGCTAACAGGTATCAATGGTGATGCTCCAAATGTGAAATCCTAAGACAAATATAAAATATCTAATCTTATGTAGGACTGCTTGTGACCAACCTAGAGCTGCAAATATTTAAAATTTACTTTCTTATTAAAGATGGCTTGGCTTGGGACAGCGAATCATAGATGCCTGGGCCCCTGACTCAGTGATCTAAGTTAAGCAGTTTATACCTTTCCTGAAGTAAGCCTTGTAAACTGTGGCTTGTTGGTTGAATGAGTATTTTCCTTGGCCTGTTAGAACCATTGATGTATTCAACTATTATTTCCTGTAAGGTCTTAGGAGTAATTGTCAGCAGAAACAAAACATCAATAGTAAAGATTAAAAATTGCCTGAGGTGTAAGTAACTCTTTATCTTGTTTTCCTCTTTAGTAGTTAATACAGTTAATGTTAGTGTAGTTAATTTTTCTTACAGTTGGATGTAGACTTTATTTTAGTTCTATTACGGTGTGTTTTTACACATTTTTCATCACAAATATGTATCAAATGTATCTATTGATCTACTGTGTTGTTATGTAAAATATTTGCTTTTTTTTTTTTTTTTAACCTTTCTGGGCATAAGTATGTTTTCAGTATTTAAGTACAGGATTTGAATAGCCATAGGAAAGATATGTGGGTTAGTGTGTTTGAATTATTTCTGGTCCTCTTTAGGAAATGGCTTGTTTTGCTAGAGTGATGCTGCTCTTGACACTGCTTTTAGGAGCGCCAAATTCTTACAGACTGTATTCTGGGAAGAAATTATTATCATGGAAAGGGATAGAAGACTATTCTCCAGAAGACTGGGGAACTTCTGGTAGAAAGTAAGCTCCTTTTGAGTCAGCAGTGTGCCTTCACAGCCAGGAAGGCTGACAACATACTGGGTGGGATATGTTGACAGGACTGATGTTTGATCAAAGAAGGTGATTATTCTGCTTTATTTGACATTTGTTAGGCCACTTCTAAGGAAAGATAACAGTGGTAAACTAGAAAGAGAAGGTTCAGACTGGATATAGGGAGAAAAATGTTCACTGTAAGAACAGCTGAGGCTGCGCAGTCTCCATAGTTCAAGGAATTCAAAACCCAACTGGGTAAAGCCCTGAGCAACTTGGTCTCACCTCATGGCTGACTCTTCTTTGAGCAGGAGGTTGGACCAGAGATGTCCTAAGTCTCTTCCAAACTACATGGTCCTATGATGTTTTAAAATATAACTGTTTACAGAACTTCTAAATTCTTTGTGAGACGTTTCTTGGCAATCTGAGTTCCCTTGACAGCATTCTATTATTATAGAATCATAGAATCACTTAGGTTGGAAAAGACCTCTAAGATCAAGTCCAACCATTAAACTAGCACTGCCAAGTCTACCACTAGACCATGTCCCTAAGCACCACATCTACATGTCTTTTGAATACGTCCAGGAATGGTGACTCAACTACTTCCCTGAGCAGCTTGTTCCAATGCCTCACAACCCTTTCAGTGAAGAGATTTTTCCTAATATCCAACCTAAACATCCTCTGGTGCAACTTGAGGGCATTTCCTCTTGTCCTATCACTTGTTGCTTGGGAGAAGAGACTGATCCTCCACCCCACAAGAACCTCCGTTGAGGTAGGTGTAGAGAGCGATAAGGTCTCCCCTGAACCTTCTTTTCTCTAGGCTAAACAACCCCAGATCCCTGAGCTGCTCCTCATAAAACTTGTTCTCCAGACCCTTCATCAGCTTTGCTGCCCTTCTCTGGGCATGCTCGAGCACCTCCATGTCCTTCCTGTAGTGAGGGGCCCAAAACTGAACACAGTACTTCGAGGTGCAGCCTCACCAGAGCCGAGTACAGGGGAACAATCACTTCTCTAGTCCTGCTGGCCACACTATTTCTGATACAAACCAGGATGCTGTTGGCCTTCTTGGCCACCTGAGCACACTGCTGGCTCATATTCAAACACCTCTCACCCAATATCTCCATGTCCCTTTCCACCAGCAGCTTTCCAGGCACTCTTTCCCCAGCCTGTAGCATTGCATGGGGTTGTTGTGACCCAACACAACATTATTGACGTGTTTAAGATAGACTAAAAATATGGACAGTTAAACTGTTCTTTAAAACAGAGAAAGCTACCTCCAAGATGTCCGATCAGACCTTGGAACTGGAGATGCTGGAGGAACCAGCCCCTGTACTTTTTAGCTCCTTCCTGAAGGTAATTTAGGCAGACACAAAACTTGGGGCTGATTCATCTTCCTTGCTTGCTTTCCAGCCCTTTTGAGACAGAAAGAGACTAGGCACCATAAAGTATATGGGATGTGTCAGGATAACATATTAATGTGCCAGTCTTCACAGTGATCTGACTGCTTAGTCATTATACTGAGGACTTCTGAATTGGCCAGTTTTGAAATACAAAAAGTATGATTAAACAAACCAGGAGTCAATTTTGGGACCACACTTCTCCAACTAACTAGTAGTGGAGAAATATATTGTAAGCCAAAATGAGAAGCTTTGAGTTATACAATGAAGCTAAATGTTTGTGAAGAACCAAATAACTGACCTCCATCCTACCTCTATAGAAACTGCAATGCTACTGCAGGAAGCTGACTGTCTCAGAGAAGCTTGCTGCTAATTAAAAAAGACTCCATACTCCAGGCATCCCCCTTTGGTAGTTCTCTGCAGTCTAGGTATCCCACTGTGCCCACATTTAGAGCTCTGTCCTCTTCTAACATTTGCTGTCTTGCTGACTGCATCTTCATGTTCACCTTTTTAAACTGTTTATTTTTTTAGACTGAAATAATTGATAAGAAACAACTCACAGCATTTGCATCCTATTAAGAAGCACTCTGAATCCATTCTTTATGACTGGTAACAATGGTGACAATCATTTTTATTTGCACAGAAGTTCATTCTAAAGCTTCTAATAAATTTGTATGCAGTGACAGGTGAAGAACTGAAATTCCATTACTAAATTGTGGTCATTTCAAAGGGTCAAAATAAGCAGCTGTTTAATAACCTTGCTCTTGCAGAAAGTGATGTGAAAAGTTTGAATGTGAGAGATTGGGAGTGTTTCCTTTTTAATGCATCTTAATAGAGAAAAATAATCTCCAACTGAATAATAGTCTTCAGCATCCTTAGTCAGTCATGATTCAATCCTAGCAGGATATAAAAATGCAAGTGATGGGGAATTTTTCCACTGTATACATATTTGCTGGAGGTATTAACATATCTGTCTTGCACTACTTGGAAGAGAAGCCTCTTTCCAACCTCAGATAGCATGACTTTTGTGTGTAGTGCCTTCAGTCATGTGTGGGTGGATTCAGAGAAACTAAGAAAACTGACTGAGGAGACATGATGATGACTGATTTACTCATAATATTCGCTCAGAAAAGAATTAAAAGCAGAGGGTAAATCAGAAGTTTTCTTTGTCTAGTCACTGGGAAATTATGCTCAGGAGTGATGTTTTAAAGATGTACTTGTAATCAAAATGATGTTTCATTCCATCTGCTGAAATGTTGATTAAAAAATGAGTACAGGGATGGAAAGAAGAGATGATCATCTTAAAACAGTGAGGAACACATCAGCTCTTCTCCAAGCCAGCTCAAGGTTTTGTGGCAGTGTAGACAGAGCTTGCTGCTCCCATTGCTTTCAGGGAGCAGGGTGTCAGATACAGCTGATTAGAGGAACTATTTCTTTCCTATGGTAGATGCCATGTCCTCCAGCTCAGCCTCACCATTTGTAGTAGCAGCAGAAGTGAAGGGCTGTTCAAGGGGTAGAATCTGCACGTGCTGCTCACATTGCTGGTTCCCTTCTCTAGCCATGGCCACCTCAGAATTCTGCTGTCCCAGGCATCCTTTACTTATGCCTACAAAAAGATCCATGTCTTCTGCCTGGCTGTTGTAAATTGTGTTTAATTATTTATTTGTGGGTCCCTTCCAACTCGGGATGTTCTATGATTGTTTTTGCAATTATATTTCCATGTTTTGAGGCAGACTGGAAATGTCTTGGAGGTTCAAAGCATGACGGGGAAGAAATAGCTTGGTTTAGAAAGGAAATCATGTCGGGGCAGCCCAGCTTTCAGACACAGAGAAGCAGAGATTGTTAATGAAGTGGGTGCTAAAGGAATGCAAATATTTCAGTGGGGAGGATGGCTTTCTTTTTAAGTCTTGATTATGAAAGCTTCAGGAATCTAAATGCAGTGCACAAAATCTAAGAAACAACCCTATCAAACAACAGGAGATCCACAGAACTCTTGCAAGATGACTTGACTCCTAATTAATACCTTTCCACAGAGCTTTATTAATGCAGCTTGTACATTTAAAATGATAGATAAACAGTCCATTTTCCTTTCCTCATGGTGTTATAGAACCCTGGGCAGTTTTTTGCTTCTCACATCAATATATATTTTTTCCAGCAGAATCATAGATTAATTAGTTTGATATGGCTTTAATTTCCCACAGAACTAAGGAAGTCTCTCATTCTGTAGGTTAACTGTTTCTAGTTTGTCAAGGTTAGATTTGTTTAGTCGCGATGCTAATGGCATGCTAGATGATTTAGCAAGCATTCTTACCTCTGACAATAAAAGAAGACACTGAATTGATATAAATATTTACAGGGCAAACAGCAGTTTCAGTACATAGATATCTGTATGTATGTGTATATATATCTATGAAAATATCCATCCACATTTTTGATTTATGTAGTTGAAGGAATCCTAGGGGTGATACAGCTAACTTCTCATTCTTTCTCTTACTCTATTTCCTCCAAGGAAAGACTGCTCCTTTCTTTCTTTCTCCTAGAGGAACTTGAAATAAAGAGCTGGATTTTAGGTTCTCATGAGGCTCTTAAATGTTAGTTTGGCTTTAACTGCTTATAACATCTAGATTTTTAGATGCAGTATTTTAGAACAACACAGTTTTAAACTAGAGCAAAAGATAAGAAGTTGTACATTAGGAGGGAGCAGTTGGGCAAATTCATCTGGTGCTTCTTGCAGTTTTTGAAAGCAGAACACTTCACAGCTGCTTGTGAATGCATCGTGTTTCTATTTCAGGGTACACCTCCTGGCTAGTAAAAAAGCTGCAGAACATGCCCAACACAGTGTTGAAGTGCTTTGAACATGGCCAGGTCAGAACTGTTTAAAAGGATGAGGAGAGCTAGGCAAGGGCTGTGTGCATTGGCAAGGTGTATCTCTCACATCCCATCTACTTTTGAAGTAGCTTTGTTGAAAGAGTAAAATATGCAGTTCAGTATTCTTCCTCTTTCATATAAAAACAGATGGTGGATTACTTTTTTTTTTCAGTGTTCCCTAAAGGTGTGGTTTTTCATAATTTAAGTTGCATTAGGCAGGCTCTCAGCTTAACAGAATAGATCAGTGTCTGTTCTTTTCAGGTGCATATTGCACCTGATTTTGCACTGAAGGTGGATGCAGAGACTAGGTAGAGACCAAAAGGCCTGATGCTCCACTGTTGTTAATTGTGTCATCCCACTGAACTTCTGTTGAGTTATGTTGATTTTCCTGTAGCGCAGGATGTGGCATGGCACTTGAGAAGGAATTTTGTTTTGCTCTTCCCAAGTTTCTTCTGGAAAGTGCAGTTCTAGGCTTCAGAGCTATTTTCCAATTCAGAAGGGATGCAGCTTGATCTCATTCTATATTTAATCAATTCAGAAGAAAGAACCACAACTCTCTTAATTTTTTATATATAGCTGGTGTCCACAGATGCTCCAGCACAAAATGCAGTTGCTGTTCCTGATAAGAGTCTGACAGACCAGTGATCAGCCCAAGGATGAAAATCCCTGTACCCTGTGTTCCATCTACAGTTTTGCTAGTGCTTTATTTACATGGATTCAGAGTGTGATTAGAGAAATCATTGGAAGGAGAATGTCAAGGTTTGCCAAAAACAATATAGCGTCTTTGGATCAGGAAGTCTTTGAGATGCCAGTTGCTAGAGTGTGGGAGAAATATGTTTGGCCTTTTCTTGTGATTTCCTAGGCATCTGTTGCTGACAGAGGTAGCAGGCATACACATTATGACTTCATTTGACTTTAGTAAAGTTGTTTGCAAAATTCCTATTAATACGAAGTATAGCAGAATGGAGCCTTTTGCAGGTCATATGTTTATGTTATTCAGATATATATAACAGCGGATAATGGTAGCTGTAGCATTTGGTGAAAACAGTATGCCAGAATGAAGAAATTAATCACTGCCTTCATTGAAATACTTTGCACAATTCCCAATAAAAAAAAAAAAAACTAACAGGAGTATCCAGAGAAGATTTCCCCCAAATGCCCCCAGTCAGATTGGGATGTCTAGAGGACAATCAGGCACTGAGCTTTTGACATTTCTGTAGGTTCAATAATAAGATCTTGGGATAACACTTGAAAGTTGAGAAATAAGACATTCATATCCGTAAGTGAATAATTGATTATTTTCATTCTTTCAATGAACAACATATAGATGATGTATTTCATTCATATATAGGAAATGAAAAAACAAATGGAGTGTCATTTAAATAGGCTACCAAGAAGGGAACTAGAATAGTATTATGTGTACATCTAAACAACTTGTATAAATCCAAGAAACAAGATGGAACTAGAATGTATGCCCAAATGAAGACATGGATGTAATAGTGTGTATAAAATCTTACTGGAAAGAGGGCAATCAAAGAGACATTAATACCAGTTAGAAATATCCAAGAAAGATAAAGTGGCGTAATAATACTGTATGTTAAAGGAGATGAGATTCAAATCACATTAGCCAACTCACCACTGCAGTTTGTAACATTAGAATCAGTATGGATTGAAATTCAAGGCATGAACAGGAAGAATGTAATACTTGGGCCACGCTACTGACTGCTTGACTGGAATAGCAAAACCAGTGCAATACTCTGAGAGAAGCAGAAAGCAGAGAAAATTAGTATTGGGTAACTTCAGGCTTTCCCATGCACACTGGGCAAATGTTGTATCAGGACATGAAGCAGAGATGTGATTCTTATGTGCTGTCAATGATTTTTTCATACTGAACAGCTGCTTATAATACTCACAAAGGAAAATTCAACCCTTGGGTCAGTATTTAGCAAAGCAAGGACTGGCTTGGTTTGAAATCTTACAGCTGAAACATCATCATATTAGTGTTATCACCAATACCGTATTAAGGTTTGGCTTCCCTTCAAGAGCAACAGAGAGCAAAAAATCCCCTGCTTCACTTCAAAAGATGGGCTGTATAAAAATGAGAAAGCATCGTTATTATTACCTAAAAGAATCAGCTGGGAGAGTTGTCCCTGTGTGCAGCATGAAGATTACCAAGGAACACCATCCTGGAAGTACAGCATTAGAGGGAGGACTGAAAAAAGACACAAGTATGGCTAATCAGCAAAGTGATGGAGGTTACTAGAAAAAAAGGCATCTTTCAGAAAACAGAAATTGAATCAAAATTAATAAAAGAAAAATAATCTTAAACTCTGTCCAATTGCACAAAGGTAAAATTAGGCAGGCAAAACAAGAGCTTGAAGAGCAAGTAGCTAAAGGAATCACAACAAACATTGATCCCCATTCATACTAAGGCGCAGGAAGTCCTTCAGGGATGGTTTATAATTCCAAGCATAAAAAGGAAACACTTGAGTAGGGGTAGGAGTATAAAAGAAGAAGTCTGTTGCCAACAAACCATATCATCTCTTTACATCAGCACTCAGTACTGAGACCGGGGAGAGTCCTATTGAAAAATACTTTTTTTCAACAGTGTATTAAAAAATACTTTTATTTATTTATTTATTTATATTTTTTTTAAGGAAGGGCTCAACAGTGGGTTTGTCTGGAATTGAAATATATGTAGAAGAGGTTGTAGTAGAAACAGGGGAAATGAACACTAAGAGAGTATGAGAAATGGACAGTATTCACCAAAGGGTCCCAAAATAATTGAGGGATAAAATAGCTTAACAGTGGTAGTGTGTAATATTGTATTGTAAAACTGTTGGCACCTGAATACAGGAGGATGGTAAGCATAATGCCTATCTACAAAGATTTAGGTGTAATCAGTAAACTACAGTTTTGTAACTGAAATTTGTGCTGGGAAACTAGTAGAAACAAAAGACAGAATTAGTGGATACCAGGTATCCACTAATGATCTATTTGGAAAGAATTGATATGTCTACTCTTCAAATCTTTTCTAGTTTATGTGGTCAGCATGTGAAAATTAGTGACTCAACTGATAGAGTCTGCTTGGGCTTCCAAAGAGGTTTTGATGCGAAGTCCATCAGTAGAGGTCTCTGAGATAATTAAACTGCCATGTGAGAAGGATGTGGAATAACTTCCATATTAGAAACAACTGAGTAGACTAGAACTCTTCCCCCCCCCCCCCCCCCCCCCCCCCCCGAAAAGAAATGTTTGAGCTGAGATCAGGTGATCTGATAGACACCTATGAAGTTACAAGTGTGATGGTGATTATTCACCATCTCTTTCAGTGTGAGAACTAGAGACCAGGTTCAAAACAAATGGAGGGGGATTTTCTTGCAAAATGTAGTAGATGTACAATTTCTTAATAAAGAATGTTAAAAATGCAAAAGGTACACTCAAGGAAACTGGAAAAATACTTGGACAAGAGATCTATTGAAGATTTCTTTTGTTGAAATTTGTGTCACTTTGCGGCTTTGCTGTATATAGTCCTCAAACTAGAATTATCAGTATTTTCCAGCATGTCTTACATTATTTATGTGCTTCCTCACAAGTTTGTTAATTTCATTTATACTTTACAAAATTGGAAGATTAACTCAAACTAACATGATATTGCAACTACTGATAAGCAGAATGATGACTGGTGTAAATGAAGACAGCTGATGAAACTTTTTCATTTCATCTGTACAAAATTAAACCTTTGCATTTTATAACTGTTAATAATTTTTTGCATAATGTAGAAAAACAGTGTTTTATATGTAATCTGATAGGTCCAGTTCTGATTGTTAGAGCTCTTTCAAAAGATTTTATCTTAATTTCATTGTAGTAAAACTAGATCAAAATATAATTTCCAAATTTTTGTCATTTATACAATTAGAATATGATGAATAGCATTTATATAATTTTCAATCTATGAAACAGTTGACATTTGTGTTTTGTAAGAGCATTTTTAAGCAGAATAGAGCTGCATGTGGTGCAGCTTGGAAAACAGCTTAATTCATTTTCAACGTGATTTTAAGTATCATTATGGTTCAGGACAGTCTACCCTTGCTAAGAGGGAAGGACCAAATGGATTAATTTAGAAGTAGGTAAAATCAAGAAAAGCAGTAACAGCTGCTGAAAAAAAAATGTGTGGAAACATAAAGCAAATATAAAATTTGGATTTGGGAATTGGAAGATTGTCATACGGCACAAGCAACACTTCACATAAAGTATATCTTGGCATTACAGCACTACTTTCTTAGTACTAGTTCTGTCTTGATTCTTCTCAGCTATTAATGTGTTTTTCACACAGTTCTTTTTCAAAGATCCAAATTACCATTAACTCATATCCATATCTTAGGAGGTACTTTTGTGTACTTCCCAGAAAGAGTTATTGTTCTTAAATAAAATAATAATATTAATAATGGAAATAATCCTGTTATATTCTTTCTCTTACACTGTTAAAAAATAATAAATTAATAATAATAAATAATAATAAAGTCTATTGTAAATGTTGCCTGAACATCTTAGAAACAACAGTTATCTAAGGCCCCCCAAATAATCCACAGGATAGGTGGGGAAAATGTGCAACTTCCTAGCAAGGTAGTGATGGAAATAAGAAAAGAAAGGCATCCAATTTCAGCAGACTTGCTGGTATAAGGACTACTCCTCTAAGTCAAGTATTTGCTGAAGGTCACCACATTTTTATCAGTGTCTTTATTTATTTATTTGGGGAATAAATGCTGCTCAGATAGGTGATATCATGAAATACATTGGCTACGTATCAGAAGCTGTGTTAACAGAGAAAGTGAGACTGTGAATATTTTCACAAGTAAATTGATTCTGTAATGATTATTCATCCACTTTAAATTTAAACATGCAGGACCAGAGATACTTTCTGCTTGTCAACATTTACACAAAGCCCTTTTTTCATGCTGAATAGTGACTTGAATATTCAGCCTGATCCTGTTCTGCAAAATCTGATGACAAAACTGCTGTTGTCACCTGTAGTGGAAAGATTAGGATTCATAATCCAGTTCTCTGATAATGTAATGATGCAGGAATTATGATTAAAACTTTTTCATAACAACAGATATGGGGATATAACAGATTATTCTACTTATTTCAAAGTATGGCTATAAAGAATCACAACTGGCATTCTTCAAAAATACTCAACATCTTTTTCTCTTTCAGAGGATACTAACATTTGTTATCCTGTACTTGCTTTCTTGCAAAATTATGTTTACTATGAATGTATTATAGTTCATTTTACTTTTCTTTCTTTTTTTTTTTTTTTTTTTGATAACAGGTAAATAGCGGGTATTCATTATTTTAAGCATTGGATCTATTGGATATGGGTAGTGTCTTTCAGTCCTTTCAGACCTCTAATTTCTGCACATTAGTCTGCTTCTACAGCACTGCAAAAGTAAATCAGAAATCAGATACTCTAATACTGTAATATGATGTATTATCACCTCGTCAGTTTTCAATTCTGCCACTTTCTGCAAGCCCAAATTAAATTTCCTACACCAGAATGGATGATCTCCAAAATGGTCTTGGCACTCCAAATCTGAAAGTATTGTATTAGCAGATTGAGGTCAAGGATTAGCAACATGAAGCACATTAGCAGAATGCTAATCAAAGCAAATCTTTCCTCCTTTCCTATGACTTTAATATCTTGGTTGCTCTGAGTCACTTAGCAGGCCTGGATCATCACTGTTACACAATGCAGACCCAAAAAGCATTGCTTTATAAGTGGCATTGGACTTGAAAAGCTTGCAGGGAATATGTAGCACTGATGCCTCATGTAGTCCAGAAAACATTTATTAGTAAGAAATAATAGCTACAGGACTAATCAAAGGGTCCCATTGTGCTAAGTATCACACACAATGAATGAAAAAGACCCTTCCTGCTTCTGGGAGCCTAAGAGCCCGCTGCTGGACCTGCCTGCTCAGGTGGCTGCTGTGTAGGCTAGGCTTCTGGATGCTCTTCCAGTTGACACAAGGATGCAAGAGCAGTTGTGTGCTGTGGACCATGCAATTTCCATTTGCAGTGGTGTATGGAGAGGTGGTTGGAATTTGAGCTCATGGTATCCACAGCATGCTTGGGAAGTGCTATGCTGATGTATAAACTTCAGGGTTAGTGCTTCCTGCTGCCAGTACTGTTCGACTGGATGAAGAGGAGCTATGAGCCTGGATGAAGGCAGAGTGGTTTGGATTACTTTCCCAGCCCAAGCCTGATATAACCCTGGGTAGGTGCATCAACATGTTGGGGGAGATTGAGCATGTCAGGGCTGGACTACAGGCTTGGATGCATAAAGCATAAACCATTAGTATATATTTTCAAAACATAGTATAAAGCTAATGGTATAAACTCTTAAATAGGCTATTCTCAGAAAACAGCAGGAGAAGGAAAATGCTGTGGTAGGCTTTATCTGCTGATATAAAATGCTTTTGGAAGAATGCTATGGTTTATTATTTAATATATATATATATTCCCATTATTGTCTGTTTTCCAATAGAGATTAGTCCTTTCATCATCTTCTCCGAGAAACATTTTTTCCCCAGTTGCTTTGTGTTCTTAGAACAACCTTTTGAATTCTGTTCACTACATCTCTGCTTGCACTTCATGTTCCAAATGTTGCCTCTCTTGCGTCAGCCACTAATATAAAAAGAACCTTAATAATATACACTTGCATTTTTAAGAAAAATGGAAAACAAACAAAAAAAAGGATAAGGAAAAAAGAAGACACATTTGTAACACCAACACAGATGTGTGCTTAGTTGAACATTCATATAATTATGTTTCTGGAATGTCCTGCTCTACTGTCTCAGCACGTGAAAAAGATTGCACTCATTTTGGATGTGGCAATAAGGTGTTTTAAGCAGTGAGACTGAGTGACATGAGCTTATTTCTGACAAGCAGGCATGCCTTCCTGATCCTAGGCTGAGAGACACCTCAAGTACTGTGGGAAGGAAATGGCCCGTAAGCCCATTTTCTGAAATATCAGCCAACATCCTTACAGACACAGTGCATTAGCTGAAGGGATGCAGCAGCTGTCATGATCTGCTTGTGTCTTGGAGAGTCACTGGGGAAATCTGTTCATCCATTTCTCCCTGCTACAACTCTTGCTTGATACAACTGTAAATCACCTCCCTCTCAGTCCTTTCCCAACGTCTTATGAAATAAATCTTTGATGGGCAACTTTCTGCAAGCAGTTTTGGTGTCATAGTATTTGTTAGGTGGCCTGAAGTATATATGAAGTCTTTCAGACAGAATTAAGGAATAAGACCAAAACGTTCAAGAGGTTCAGATGAATAAGGTTTCATCATCCCCTTTGGCTATAGTTCAAACCCACACGTTGCTTGCAAACTATGGTTTATGTATCAGAGTAGAGGTTAGCGTCCTTCCTCCTGTGGAAGGTAACTCAAGGGAGTAACCCAGCCTGTGAATGAAAGATGAATTCAACAGATCATGCTAATCTGGTCTGCAAATAACTTGTAGGATGAGGAAGATGTGACCTCTGGTTTACTTGGAAAGGAAAGAAGACCAGTGTGCGTCTCTTGACATAGCAGAACTTAAGCTGAATCTTTGGCTCTCACACAGGGTGGTGGGTATTCATCTGTCAGCAAGTGGAAACGTGATAGCTAGTTATTGTGTATAAGTATGGGGAAGATGAGAAAAAGAACGTGAAACATTTCGAATTTTACACATTGACTTGTTCTTAGAAGTTCTGCTGTTCTGTTTATGAATTGATTCTGTGATTCTGTGAATTACATCTCTCTCGGTTGGCCCAGACAGCACTTTTGTTTCTCAGTGATTTGTTTAAAAGGGAAAAAAGTATTGTGAGTTTTATGTAACTTAAAAATTGGATTTGTGTGTAATTATTATTCACTCCGTATTTCAAGAAGGCTCCTTTTTACCCTTTTTCAAAAGATGAAGGGTTTTTACAAAAAGCTTTCAGCCCCATTTCTAGATCAAGACAATTCATAAACAAAGGTCAAGTAAAGCATCTAAATCTTTTGGCATTTTCCTACTGTTAATGTAATGTATTCTGCTAAATCTTTCCATGACTCGGAGTTAATGAGCAAATGTGGTGGATTTATTGACGTATGTTCACCAGCAGAAATCCTCAACCTTAAAGGCTGGTTATTCTGCTTGCCAAATGTTTTATTAAATATAGTGTGGGAGAAAAGGCTTTCCTTTCTAGGGTTTCTAAGGAAGCTAAAATGTTTCTCTTCATCTTTGTTTAATTTTTCATTCAGCTAATGAAATAATTGAGAATCAGGCCTTAAAACTGTGATTGCTTTATTAATAATGGATTGGCACCATTTAGAAAGGGCTAATCAACCTGTTAGACTATTCTTTAATAATGTGTTCTACATAATGTTAGCATCGTAAAGACCTCATTTGAAGGGATTTTTTTTTCTCCAGTGGCTGCATTTTCATTATTGCTGATATACATAATGCAAGTAGTAATTTAAGTCCACTTCTCCATTTATCGTTGCTATCAAGTGAAATACATTTGACTGGATTTTCAGCAGGTATAAGATGGTACAGATTTATTACAGTGAGTTTAAATACACTGATTTATATTGCCCAGAATCTTAAACTGCAGTTCAGGCCTGCTCTCAGTTGGTCTTGGGATCACCGGCCCACCCCTGGCTGCCTTTGGTGCACTCCTCATGCTTTCCATGCCCATCTCCTTTCCTCCACTGCTTGCCGTGCAGGGGCACTGCTTCTGTGGACAGACCACTGGTATACCTTTTCTCCTTTTATCTATAGCCTTCATTTCAACTTGCGTAATTAAGCTAAGCATGGTGCCAGCTGCAATACAGTTACATTAGCAGCCTGAGACTGGATTTTCAAAATATTTTTTCCTGTGTGTTCTTGTGTTTCTGTCTTTAGCAGGCATCAGTAGTTTCAAAATGATGTATATATTTAACAGTTTGGAGATGGAGCGTCAGTAAACTTGAGCAAGGCTATACGATGTTGTGGTTCATTACAGAGGGGACTGGATAGCACTCCTGAAATCTCCACACTCTTCCACTTAATGCAGCTCTTCTAAATTAGCAACATGTATTAGTCCACCCATTGTAGCAGTAGCATAGCATTAGCATTATTCTCCGTTATCACCAGTGACAGGACCCGTGGGAACGGTGTCAAGCTGAGGCACGGGAAGTTTAGGCTAGACATCAGGAAGAGGTTCTTCACCGAAAGGGTGGTTGCACACTGGAACAGGCTCCCCAGTGAAGTAGTCACTGCACCAAGCCTGTCTGAATTTAAGAAGAGATTGAACTGTGCACTTAGTCACATGGTCTAAACTTTTGGGCAGACCTGTGCGGTGCCAGGAGTTGGACTTGATGATCCTTATGGGTCCCTTCCAACTCGGGATATTCTATGATTCTATGATAGCTGGGTCGTGTATTTGGTGGAAATGTGTAAAATGGAAGGGCAGGATGAAAAACAGTGTGGGCTGAAAGATGCTTTGATAATGGAGGAGTGTTTTGTCTGTATCATTTTGTATTTGCAGAAGTAGTTCAAATAGACCTTGTCAGGCTATATACTGCAAATATGCTAGTAATCTGGTGATTTCCTGTACTTTGTACTCAAAAATGCATCCTATGGTTCTGGCAATATATCCCAGCAATTGTAAAACTTCATTTTATTTTATATAAATATGTATGTAACATATGTGTAATTGCACACATGTATAGTAATATGTGTATTGCATGTATACCTTCACTCTATATGTGAGTATATAGGTATATGTTTCTGATAAATACAGTAACTACAAGAAATTTTGCAAATACTTTGTTGAGTTTCAGAACAACTTTCTTGATATTTGTACATTCATTTGTGCTAATCTTTAGTCAGTGGGACAAAGCTGTTCCATAGTGGTTCTTTGCCAATGGACTGATCACAGAAGGGAAAGAAGATTACATTAAGCCACATTTATGTGGTTGGAGCTAAGAATATTAATATGTACACACCTTGTGCTGTGGGCCCCTACAGATCCTGGGAGAATCCCAGGCGTTGGACCCCATCCCTTTGTGCAGAGTGATCAACAATGTAAAAATGCCAAGTGCCTCCTGTCAGGACATCTTTTGTGTTGACATCTGCAAGAAGGGATTCTCTGAGAGCAATTCAGATCACACATTGGAATCTTCCTCCTTTAATCTCAGCCACATCACTTCTCTGTTCTGTCCTCAGTGTCAGCTTGAAGGTTTCCTTCTGCTTCAGATCAGAGCTGAAGCTGAGACTGCATACTGGAAGCCTCAGCTTTCTGATGCAAGGGCTATTCAACAGAAATTTTATTTAGCTAGAAACAGTCATTAATCCTGTGAAATAATAGGGTGGGTGAGTGTGTAATCTAGACACTCACTCTGATGTTAAATGCTGGGGGAAACACTTGACAGGCTGCAGAAGAAATTATGAATTCACATGAAAATGTGCTTATTGAAAATTTCTCTTAAAACAATGAAGAAAAGCTTTTTGCTTCTTTCACAAAAGAATATATTTCTGCCTGTATTAACATTTCCCTTTTGCCCTTGTCTTGTGGCTTAACCTTTTCTTAGGCTGTATAAGACAGTCTTTTGTTGAAGCAGGTAGTGGAAACCTTTACATCAAAAGGTAGTACCATAATAAGATATGGTGCTATATCTAGCCCTAATTTCTATCTACTTACCCTTTCATTCGCTTTGCATTTTCAGCTTTTTTTTTCTTTTTAACCTCTATTGCTGCTTCATCCCCCATTTTTTATCATGACAATGCCTGAATGTATCAATTGTACAGGCTAAAAAACTTTTTCACAATGATTTTCACATCTCACCTTTATTCCTTGTCCCTGCAAAGTGACAGAGGAGGAAAAATATAAACAAAAGGGCTTATTGGCTGCATGCATAATACCGCAAGATAAACCCAGTTGTGAGTGCTTCATTATGGATGTTCATGCCATCCTTCCCTTGTCTCCTGTTCTACAGAGAGCCTGCAGACAGTAGCATTAACATGGAAAAATATTCATTTCTCCCGTTAACCAGTTTTAAGATATTCTTTCAATAGGTTTTCACTGTAAGACAGTGCAGAACACAATTAACACTGCTAATAACTTAGTCGTTTAAGAAAAACTGAGAAGACATCATCTGAGCATCTGCTGCATTTCTCTCCCATTGTTAAATCCTACCACAGCCAGCAGAGTGCAAACAGCAAGTCTTTACAGGGGCAGATCCTGCCTGGCCTTTTTGCGACATGCTGTAAAGCTGCATGCAGTGGGCTTTTCCCTTCTAGAGTCCTCTGCTTATAGTTTAGTTGGCAGTATCTATCTCCGCCGTAGGATGAAATGCCTTATGGATCTCTCATCGTCATTTGTTCATGTGGTTTCTGGACAGAATATATCTCTGAGGCTTCAGCGTGGGAGAGGGTGATGTGGATGGATGGGGCCTGAGAGTGTGCCCAGAGTCAGAACTGCAGCACCAACCAGCTGAGGTGGCCTTGCTCCTCCTGATTACTTGATTAGACCCCTTTAAAAGCAAAGCCTGTTGAAGAACCCTGGCAATTCTCTAAAAGAGCTGAAATAACACCCATACTCTTAGAGAAAATTAATGGGTCTGGCATGCATTAATATGTATTTAAGTACTTTCCTGATTTTCTGTCTTCATGCAGTTTGAAAAGCAGTCCTCCAAAACAGTTTTTATATATAATCTATGCTGCTTAGGTGTACTTGACTGCCAGTCTCTCTAAGTAGGCATTTTTAAAATTTGTAAAATCAGCACACAGTTGTACGTCCATCCATTTGCCCTCACCCAGGCTTGTGGACCTCACTGTCTAGGAGAAAGTCTCTGGTCCTACCATGGTCCTTCATATTCCATTCAAGAGCATGGTCTCCAGTTCAAAGGAGGAAACTTCTGTTCTTTCACCAGCACAGAAATTGGAGTTGTTTCACCCTTCTCATGAAGGGATTGAGCCAGACAGATTTCCTGCACATATGGAGGAAAGCCAAGTCAGTGGCAGAAGGATGGGCTTTTCATTATTAGTCTGAGTGCCAGGACAAGTGCAGTGGAAGCGGGTCTTTGCTGTTTGGGGCTCCTCCAATTAAGGTTCCTTTCTTTCACTGGGAGGTATAAATATCAGCAAGTTTTCCCTTCATGGAACAACACCCCTCCCCTCCCCCCCAGGAAAAAAAAAAAAAAGTTGATCAGATTTAATCAGATGTTGTCCACTTTGGGGAAAATGATATTTTTGTCTCTGTTGTTGAGTTTCTTAATGCTGAGTTATGGCAATGCTTTTCTATTCTCAGCTGAGCTTGGGCATGATAGTGATGGTGGGCAAAACAGTGATAAAGGGAATACACTGCTGGACTGCAAAAATGCTAGGCACAGGAATGCTCCTGGCCAGCTCAGGAAGAGAAGAATCAACAGGTTTTCAGATCTGGTGTATCTTTCTTTAATAAATTAGTGATTAGTTGTGCCAGTAAAAATTATGTGGCTTCTGGAGAGAGACTATCCTCAGAGAAGCAAGATACTATGGATTAGCTAATTCTTGCTTCAGATAGTGGCTGATGCACAGACTTTCAGGTACTTGAGCCACAGGAACTTTTGAATAACAGCTTCACTCTCCTATTCTGCACATCCTGGTTTCTCCCAGAGGAAACAATGGCCCAAGGTGCCTTGCTGCACACTTCAGGTTTCCCCCAGCACCCAGTTAAGATATGAAAGTGCAGCCAGGAGTATATCTGGGGACCAGAAGTGAACAGTGCATCATGAAGAATGCCCGCCCAACACTAGAGTTGTAAGCATTGATGCTTCTGTCTAGACGTTATGAGACCATGGCTCTGCACTGATTTTATGCAGGAAATAGCAGTGTTACGATCTATGACCTGCCATGGTGACTCTGCCTCCAGTCCCTCTACAAAGAGTCAAATACAAGCAGAGCTTCTTTTTCTGGACCCCTTGCATGCAGAGAAGAGAAGCAAACTATCCCTTTCCTAACCATACTAAAGTGGGAAATGATTCTCAGCTTATTTCATACTTTTTCTTACATACCCACCACGCTTGCACACATACCAGACATACGCTAGCAGCCACCAGGATCTAGGCTTCTACTTTTCTCCACAATGCTTTTCTCTCTCTCGAAGCAGAAGTTGTTCTTCCTTATCTGACTCTTCCTTGGTTTCGATAGCATAATACCTTCTCAACTTACCTGGTCATTACACACTTTTATCTTGCACGTAATTTTTCTCTCAACCTCACTAAAATGTCTATTAGCTGTAATTGGAAAATTGAACCTCTTCCAACTGTGGATAGCCAAGATATGTTTTGCATGTAAATGGACCACATTGCATGTCAATTGAATTGAAAATTGACTCTTAAAAATCTGGTTACCTTTTATTAAGTTTCATAATGATTATGCCCTATGCCTAAATTAAGTTTGGAAGCATTTCATTTTCATTTTTGCTTATCTTGTTATATAGTCTTATTTGTCTAATTAATATCTTTCTTTTTTTCCACTTATTTGGCATTTCTAACGATGCTTTCTCATGCAAAATGTAATTGAAAATTGAATAAAAGGAAATTTCAGCTAGAGATGATTAACCTTCTTTACCTACTATTTGCTAGATTGAGCTAAATTTACATATTTGGGGCTCTTTAACATTTAAGCAAAATAGACAACTGTGACTGTAATCATAAACATAGATTAACTTCTGATTTTTGTCATATTGGTTTAAATTAAGAATAATGCTATGTAAATTATTGGGCTTATCTTTCTGGCTTTATTGATGGAATAGCCATATACAAACTTCATAGAGCTAAGCATATTGTCACTTAAGGGTGCAGAAATCTTTGATGATTAGTATTTTATCTCAGACTCCATGGACTTTAGATGAGATTTAAAGTAGTACCAGTACTGGTCCTGTGTCTACATTGTAGTCAGCGATGTCATTAGTTGATTAGAAAAATAACCTTCTCTAAAGGAGACTTGAGCTCAGTTATGGTTGAAATACTGAGATGAGTGTGGGACTCTGAATTGTAAGTATTTCCTGAGCTTGGTATCTAGATTTAGATTACAAAGGGAAAATAGTCCCCTCTAATAAAGTGTAATTTATTTTGTATCCAAACATTTCTCTTATAGTTTGAGGTTAAATAGATTCAGCGCTAGTTTTAAATTTTTTAAAAGCTTTTAAATTTTGGCCTGTTCTCATCATGCAGCATGCAGAGGCATCCCATAGGATGCTAGGAAAGTTAAGGGCTAGGGACCACAGAGGAGACAAAATGACTTTTTGTTGTTGTTGTCATGAAAATTACTTCCCACAGCTGAGGTTTGTAATTGCTTTTATATGTAGACTTCACCTTCTTATTAGGTTTCTATATTTTCCTCTCCCTGTTTTAACGTGCTTAGTCTTCTCTCTTTGTCCATAAGATTGTTTATAGCAGAAAATATCATGTTGCTTTATTGTTTGCACTCTTCCCTACAAAGGTAAATTCACTTGATGTGAAGGGTAGTTTGCACATGCATGTTTACATACTCTTCCAGGCAAAATGAGAAAGTAAGAAAATACATAGGTAATTCTGAATCTAATATTTTAAGAGATCCATTCTCCTGTCTAAATTATCATGATGCTTTCTTAAAAACAAAAATATAAAACAACCAACGGCGATTTGAATATAGTATTGCTTTATAGCAGGACGTGATCAAATTTGTTCATTCTTTGAGTCTGACATATTAGAAAATGCCAGGAGTTCATTTTGGTATGTTACATTTTCATATGTATTATTCTTGCTCACTTGATTCTTTTTCTTTGAAAACTTCAATGTGCCTATCTGATAAAAAAAAAAAAAAGGCTGGTTCCAGTTAGACATCATGCAGTTGGGTTTAGGTTTTTAGATGAGCTGATGTGCTGAATAGCTGATGGTAAGATCTCACCAGGGACATACTTTAGACCTGTATTGATTGAAACATTTAAATCAAGATTGAACAAAATTGTGGTACATACCCAGTACAGAAGATTTCTAAATTAGTTTCTCCTTCAGAGGAAGCTGTCGGTTTTAACCTATTTAAGGTTATAATTTTTATATGGCTTTATTTTTTCTTCTAAATTAAAGCTGGGTGCTTTAGAAGAATTGATGTTAGTCTCCTGAAATTTGGAATACATTTGCTAAAAAGTAAAGCAGAGGGAAACAGACTTTTGGAATGTGCAAGGCATCCAGTATAGCATCACACTGGTATTTTATATATTTCATAGGAGCCACAGCTGTTAACTGAACTTGCGAGACATCAAAGAGGTTATTCAATATCTTAGACTACAACAAGACATCTCTGTTCCATATCTGTGAATGAAGCTACTGTGGTTATCCAAGGGGTAGAGACTGTATCTATATATTTATAATTCCTTCCATTTGGAGAGACTTTAATGGCAAATATTTCTATAAGTCTTCCTGCAGTGGCAGTAGCATATACATACGCTGGTTAGAATGCTGCACAGTCACTTTGGCCTTGTTCCAGCTAGGGTAACATCTGACCGCTAAAAAACAATTCATCTGAAAATGTTATAGTTGATGCAGTCACTATAGTTGACCCTAAGCCTCTTAGGGCCTTCATGTGCTGCAGCAGTATAGCAATATTTCCTTCTCACATCTTCAGGAAAGTCTTCTTTTTCATCTTCCCAATGACTTTTAAGATTCCCCGTATTCCTTTGGAGTAATTTTCTGTAGCCTGCATCATCTCCTTAAATGTTAATATTTTCATTTTTCCCTTGATAGCTGATCTTCATATCTACTAAAAGTTCACCTTATGTATTTCCTTCTCTTGCTTCCAAGACTATTTTTAAACCATACTTTTACATCATCCTTTTGATTTCCTATTTCCACTTTTAGATTTTGTTTAATTCCCTAAAATGTCAACTCAGTTCACCTGCCTCCTACAACACCTTTTATTTTAATTTAAGTCTTAACTCCCCAAGGGGCTACTATCTCCCTAGCTTCTTTTTTTTTTTTTTTTCCAGTTTCTTATCCTGGGTTCCTATTCTCAGCTGAAGTCTAAATGTTCATCTTTTTCATTGGGTTCTTTATGTGTTTTTCAGATTTCTAATGTTTACGCTTATAAAACTGAAGCTATTTCAAAGGAAGCATCTTGTGTCCTGTAGTATGTACTGAGGCTGAAATTCCTCTTACTCTACTACATTATTTATTAGACTTCATACCAACATAGTCGTCAGAGTAGTGTGTACACACAGGAAGAGCTAGAAAGCAGGAAAATTTTTTCTCCACATAACTAAAAGTTCTCCAGAACCTGACAGTCAGAACAGAAGCATGTATATCTATGCTGTCTTGCAGCTGACAAGTTTATGATCTCTGTGAATCTTTTATCTTGAGTCTGGCAGAGTATATGCACTGCAGTAGTAGATGACACACTTTATAATCTCTGGAAGTACTTAATTTCAGGGATCACAGATTTTAAAGGATTCATGAGGAAAGCAGCTGAGTTAGTATTTCACATGAGTCTCTTTTGCATCCATTACCACTGGATCTTGTAGTTTCTTTTTAAAATAGCTGTAACTCCTGAGGCAGTTTGTTCACTGATCTTGATAGACACTGGTAGATTGAGGTTCCATTGGAAAAACAGTTTCCATTGTACTTGTGATGTTTACCAATTCTACCACTCTATCCGTATAGCTAATGAATTTTGGATAAACAGAAGATGTCCTATGTTACAGTCAGACTACGTAATGATCATAGACTGAACTGTGCAATCCAAAGCTGAGTATTTCAGAGCTCTTTCAAATTGTGTTGATCAGACATGTTTTTTAAAATGTGAAATTGGTAGCCAATATTCAACTTTTACAAGTTCTGCTGCTACAACTGAGGCATGTAATAATCTCTGAAAGAGAAAGATCTGAAGTTCATGTAAGATAGACAAACACTTTGATCCGACAGACTGTTGTTCACTGAGAGTATTTAGGGACACTTCTCTGTGATGTTTACCAGTATAACACTCGGGTGATGCAGGTACATGAATACTTTTATTTTAATATTTTATGGTAGAATAGATAAGCATTATTATATTCAGTTTTGAATGAGGAAGTGAAATGTGTAGATGAAATGAGATGCTCCAGGGCTCACAAGAAACCCTTTGGTGGAGCTGGGAATCAAACCTTGCTTTATTCCAAGTGCTCCTCATCATGGGACCATGTTAAAACTATATGAGCAGTACACAGGCGTGTGCCCAAAGGCAGTCAGCTATAGAAACTAAGCCTGAGGAAGTAAGAAGAGGCTGTGACCATGGGCATGTTTTCCCTTTTAATACAGCCAAGAAATTCCTCTCTGAATTCTTCCTGACAGGTGTCAGCAAGAGAAATCAGCTACTTCATTTCTCATATTGTTTCTAAAGTAATGTAAATGTTGTGTTCAAACCGTCTTTATTCAGTCCCATGTGTTTGGTGAATTCTGTCAGTCACCTTGAAAGAGGGATTTTTTTTCCTACTAGATAACACTTGTTACCTCTTATTTTACTTAAAAAAAAAAAAGTCCAGTGGTGCATTATGGCACAGCCACTCCTACAGTCCTAGTCCAGTAGAGCTGTGCAGAAATCTGGTCCAGGGGGTGTCAGAAGCAAATGAATCATCCCTTCATCTCTGGACACCTTCTCCAGATTAGCAGCACTCATACAGACATTGGTCTCCTGTGTGCAGCCACCTGTTTCAATTTCAAAAGGTGAGCTTTATCAGTAAAGCTGATGCCTCACGGGGTCTACGCAGAGGCTGCTGCCCCACTGCTGATCACCCTTGGAAGGATACATACCCAATAAATCAGTCTCCAGAAGAAACTAGAGGCCCAGACCAAAACACAATTACTGGCTAAATTTCTGCATTTTCAAGGAGAATCCCAGGGCTTTGCCCTGCACAGTGTAGTTTGACCACCTTGTTTTTCCATTTTTTATAGGACTATCACTAATACAGCCATATTAAGAATTTATTTTTTATTCACAGAAATACAACATATGCTCCAAATAATGCGTGACAGCACATACTTCAGATTATGCAAAATCATAATTAATGTAAATTAGTCCTGTCTAGAGAGGAACTTCTTTGTTCCGTGGAGGAAAGCAGAAAGCTCTGTCCTTCTGAGTCTGTTGTTCCAGGGCTTATGGTTCTCCTCTTGTATTCACAGAGGAAATCTGCTTGTATTTACCACATCTGTCCTCTCCCTCTATATCCCTTATGAAAGATTTTTTTCAAAGAGTAGGAAAAAAATAAAACTAAATCTGGCATAATAATATTCCCTTTTAAGCTCAACACAGTAATTTTTATCTATTATCTAGCATATATTATTTTAAATATCAGAAAAATTATACCCTAAGATGAGCTGCGCTGCACACTGAGTTTTAATCTCCTTCTCCTTAGCAACCATCAAAAGGAACAATAAGGGCAATAAATAGAAAAAAAGGGGCATCAAAATTGAATAAAAATTGTGGCTCTGCTGGGGGAAATGGGTCTTTAATCACTTTTCCTCTGATGTCCCTAAAACTGAAGGTTAGAACAATGAACAGTTTGAAAGAGCAGTTTCAAAATAGCCTCAGAAATGGTCTTAGTCTCCAGAACAATAGGTCTTTTCTAAAATAAACACAGTAATACTCAGGGGATCCTGCTGGCTTCAGAAAGTTCGAAAGACATCCATGCTCCAACACACAGAGAGAGCAGAAGCAGCAGCCGTAGGCTGTATCTTCGCTGCAAGAAAGGGATGTCTTTGCACTGCATTGAATAGGTTGACGTGACAGCAGTGTTGCTTTACTGTGGTAGTGGAGACAAGAGTGAGGTAGACTTAACTTTGTCATAGCTAATTTGAGGTCAAACTTGAGCTGAGCTACAAAGCTGACTTTGATGAGGCACAGTCGTTATTTACGGTTGGGGTTTTAAGGAGACTTATCCATTTGTGGTTATTTCTTTTAGTGTAAAATGTCAGTGATTCCCCCATATCCACTGGAAGTCAAGCCTGAATATCCTGTATATGGAGATGCTGACTGCAATCCTATAGCCTGAGATTAAAACTGCAGCTGCTGCAACTGTGTTTAACACAGGTCAGGTTAAAATAAAGTAAACAATGGTCCCCCTGTTCAGTGCAGGCTCAAAAGGTGGGATTTGTATTTCTAAGAGTGAATTTCCAAAGGTCTATTTCCAAATTTTATTAATATTATTGTATTGTTATTATTGTATAGTAATAATATATAGTGATTATATATATAGTATTATTACTGTTGTATATTATTATTGTGTATAGGTGTGTTTCCAAAGGTCTCCAATTAAAAGGGGTGCTTGTAGTGTAAGATGTCTGCATTTGAGTAAATGAGTGGTGATTTAGATTGTTCTTCTCTACTGCACTAGTCTTTCCTCTCTAGTCTCTCTCTGTAAGAGAGTTCAGTGATGTTTCAGAGGTAGAATTATATAGCTATAGCTCTCTATTGTTAGGTAAATTAAATGGTACCCCCAGCCGCCCTTTTAGGTGGAAGCAGCAGAGAACCAAGACTGTGACTGAACATATTGAATTTTAAACTGAATTTTGCTAAATGTGAGAGCAATAGGAAGAAGTGAAGGGCTTTATATCACTCTTACTTGACTATGGAAGGAGCCTAGGAAAACCAATTGTCTAAGTCATTTGGCCAGCTTCACGTGGCACAAACATGCTACTTCTCCAAGTAAACTGTAAATTTATGAATGCCATTTTGCCACTCATAGTAACTGATCACGGTGTTGTGCCTAATTACAGTTTAACTGTTCGGTCCCTCAGACTGCTGACATTTTATTTTTTTATTTTATTTTATTTTTTTATTATTTTATTTTATTTTATTTCTTGAAGAGCTCATCTAACATTTCACAGAAGTCAGCAGAAGTTTTGTCATTGACTTACAACAGCAGCTTTTCAAAACCCCACTCGTAAGAGTTCTGATTTTAACCTGAAAGTGATGCCAGCAGAGAATTGAGGTTGAAATTCAACGAAGATATAAGGGTGTAGTTTATTCTTCCAGGGCTTCACTAATGAACTAAGGCTGATGTCTGGCTAAACACACTACTCAATGTGCAAGTTTTGTTCTAGCCTATGGGCAGAAGTTGATGCTGCAGTTCACTGCGTAGGTTACCTGGGCCATCAGTCCAGACTGAATCCACTGTGTCATTGTGCTTCCAAACACACCAGGGAGTGTGAACTTTTCAAAAGCACAAAATGGAAGCTGGGCACTGGTTGCAGCTTGAATAATTTCTTTGTCTCAATATTTCTTTATCTGCTGTTTGTTTTGTTGCACTTTTAAATTGAAAAATAAATACAAAAATGAACAAGTCATTAAATTAGTGATAAGAGTCAAAAATCTATGAGGATTTCATCTTTATTAAGAAATACAGTGGATAGAAAATCACTGCAATTGCTCTCAAAACAAAACAAAGCAAAAATCTGGTTTGAAAGATTCTACAGTTTTTAAGAGATTTATTTCTCTTAAAATACTGCAAAGTTAGAAATATCTTTCAAAGAGAAATGTTTCATAAAAGGAAATTTCATATTATTGTTTTATTCTGTTATTTTTTTCTTAATATTTGAAACTTTCCAGTAGGAGGAAAAGTGTAAATTAAATCCAGGACTGTAAATTTTAGTTCATATTTTTGTAGAATCTGCTCTCACTTGTTTGTCTGAACTCAATACAGTTTTTGTTTCTTAGTTGTTTTTTTTGGTTTTTGTTTAATCTTCTGGGTTCATAAGACAAAAATAGCACAGAGAGCTCTCTTGGACTGTGTTTGTTCTTTTGCCAGGTAGATAACTTGATGAGTTAGCACATGTATTTACATTAAGGCATGACTCAACTTTTTCTTAAGACAACCTGTCCAGTGCAGTAAAATGCACTGCTGGTAGATGTTTCCTTACCTGATGTTACCCTGAATTTTCTTTTCATTATGATTATTCAATTATTATTATCTTTGTTCATTAAGTAAAAATAATTTCTTTCCCATTTCATCGCTTATGACACTGCAATACTTCAATTTGATTATCACATGCACTTTTGCCACAGTCTTCATTTACCCAGGTGTTAATCTTTACCCATAAATCACAATGCCCTCTTTCTTAGAAATCTGTTCTTCTCTTCTCTGAAGTCCCTGTAAACTTTCTGTATTTTTTTGTGATACAGGATTTTCAGAGACAGCAACACAGTATTTTAGATACCATCTCATTGGTATATTAGATGGGATCTTTCCTATATCTCGTTGGAAGTAGATAATATCATGTTCCTAGTTCTAATAAAACATTGTGTTTCGTGTACAAGCTAAAATGCATACTTGCCTTCTTGTTTTCTTTTTAGCATTTTATGCTGTTGATACAGAATAGGTCCTGCTGACAGATTCCAGCATGGTCTTTAACTGGAAGCTATTATGGTAGGGGAGCTTCTCTCACCTCTACCAGGCACTGACAGGTGAAGCAAATGCACTGTACTTGCTCTCAGAGGGTGTGATGTCCCCTCTGCGGCATTTTGCCTTGCTTCTGTCTGCACAAATGACTGCAAAAGAGGAAGGGCAAATCCTATATTTTATCAGCATTCTTAGCCATAGACACATATGTTTAGATAGCTGTGAATGCAAATGATCAACATTAAAAATTACAAATATATAAGACAGATGTAAATGCATAATTGGTTTTATCATTTGAAGATTGTGCTCTTAGGTAGCTTTTTGAAACAATGAAACTACTATGCAAGGCCTTTGCAATCAAATCCTTAAAGTTAACCTGACAAAGACTAAGTTTGCTAGAAGAGATTGGGGAAAAAAAGTGCAATTTATCACTTGAATTTAACTTTTCTTCTCGTTACTAAATCATTTGCAGGCAGAACCGAATTTCTGTGAACTTGTCTGTTGCCAAAGATTGTGTTAGAAGCCACTTCTGTGGAGGTACTATAGGTCTGTGGCAGCATTTTATGTTTAGAAAAAGCGTAATTTTAAAGATTTAAGTGTGACTACTTCACTGTGGGAATACATAAAAGCTTCTAAGTACATTGGTGACCAAGCTTTTTGATGCACTCAGGGAACTTGTCACAAACACCTCTCTTGGTAGCCCTTCAGGCAATTCAGACTGCTATTTTTTTCACCAGAAATATACTTCTGACAGAAGCTGTGTTTTTTCCTGGAAATTATCATTTGGCAGTCACATCTTCTAGTCTTCACCTTTTCCTCTCATATTTCTCAAAAGCCAGCTTTACTTCTAAGGGAATGATGTCCATCTGGCTAGGTAACCCCATCTACAGCATACGCATTTTCTTTTCCTTTCCGCCCTTATCAGCATCAGTAATCAGAAAGTGCTTCTTTGCATTTTGGGTTTGGTGACATTTAAAAAGCTAGGACAGAAGAGGATGATTTCAGACAGCTACCACTGAAAAAAAAAATAGTTTGTCTACATATGTTGCTGTCTTGATACCAGGCAACAAAGTCGTAGTTTTTGAGGAACCGGAGCAGTTTTCTTTCCACTAATGGATTCCTACAGTCATGTTGAAATGGTCAGTATGATGGAGCAATCAGGGCTGACAGATGCCCAGTGACTCCCAGAGCAGTGATTTTGTTTCATCTAAAGAGATAAAAAGCAATTCTGGCTGACATGGCAAGGTCTTTGGAGCCTTTCTTAGCAGGATGCGTCTTTCTACGCTTTGCTCCAAAGCGCTCAGTATCCCATGGCAACCTCTTTTCTTCAGGGAGCTTTAGATTTTGACATATCATTAATACATCAGTTCAGGAAGCAAAGCTGCAAAGCTGGAGATTGGTTCATGGATTTACTTGAGGTAAATAGCAAGGAAATTTAAAGGCAGGCCAAAACCAATTTTATGGTCTTTCCTTTGGGATTAATGCCTAAATTTGTTTGCATGTAAATGAAGAAAAGTTATCACTCAGAGGAGGTAGCAGGTGCGGGTAAAAATTGTAGAGGAGAGGTGGCTTTAAAGGAAAAAGCTGCAAGATAACAAGGCCAAACATTTTTTTTTAAATAGTAGTTTATGGTAACAGCTGCTAATTGAAAAAGAAGGCTGGTGAAGTTCATTCTGTACAAAAGTATTGCACAACATCTGGTTACAGAATAGGTATTAATGAGAGGGCAGCAATCCCACTGGGGAAAAAATAGGCTGAAGTATTAACTTCATGTATTCATACGAGACTGAAACATTATGTGGAAATTACAAAGTGCCTCAGTTCATCCCGTCAGTGTGCCGAGTCTTCAGCCACTGGAGAGTAGTTGGTCACTCTTTTTCCTCTCAGTCATTCCAGCAGAAGCATTTGCAAGGTTTGTGAATCTCATCTGCAAATCACATTTGTGAAAGGTGATATGGAAGGAATTAGAAACAAACAGTATGTATGCTGACCGTACTGTTGAGGATGATATTATCACTCATTAACTAACCTCTATGGCTGATTTCTATCAAGCTCAAAATCTGATGATTCTGCAACAAAATCTAAGTTCCCCTTGCTCTGGAGTGTACATGTGCTTGTTTAACAAGAGAGATACAAGGGTTTTAGCACTGCCAAGTGCTTATTGCCTGCCTGTGCTATGTTTATATCTATATTTCAGTTGAATGGGGAGGAAGGATGCATTGATGCAAATGGGGAAGAAGGACACATTGATGCAAGTACAGAAACAGATTCTTCCAGTTTTCTTTATATGATGCAGGGTCTTGTTTCCTCAAGATGCTTGCTGGTTTAGCTGAAGGCAATTTCTGAAGTAAGGGCCAGATCCAGGAAGGCATGCAGGGAGGTAAAATACATTTATGATTTTTTCCTGCGCTGTCTCTGTATAAGCTGTACAGAGTTGGCAGAACACATCTTCAAAATTAAAAGTATAAGTGTTGTCCTGGTTTCAGTTAGGACAGAGTTAATTTTCCTCCTAGTAGCTGGTAGGGTGCTATGTTTTGGATTAGGATGAGAAGAGCGCTGATAACATGCTCATGTTTTAATTGTTGCAGAGCAGTGCTTACACCAAGCCAAGGACTTTTCAGCTTCTCGCTCTGTCCTGCTAGCGAGCAGGCTAGGGATGCAGCAGGAGCTGGGAGGGGACAGACCCAGGACAGCTGACCCAAACTGGCCAAAGGGGTATTCCATACCATCTGACGTCATGCTGAACAATATATAGGGGTGGCTAGCCGGGGTGGGGGGCCGGCTGCTCGGGGATAGGCTGGGCATCGGTCAACGGGTGGTGAGCAATTGCATTGTGCATCACTTGTTTCGTACACATTATTATTAGTAATACTATTATCATTATTATTATTATTATTATTGTTATTATTATTTTTCCTGTCTTAATAAACTGTCTTTATCTCAAGTCACAGGCTTCACTTTCCCGTTTCTCTCCCCCATCCCGGAGAGGGAGGGGGGAGGGTGAGCGAACGGCTGTGTGGTGTTTGGCTGCCAGCCGGGCTAAACCACAACAAGTGTTTATAGTTATAGGTGGAAGGAACTATGACGCAAAGTAACTTGTGAACTTCCAAAAATAATACCTTGTGGAATAATTTCCTACGGAATAGGTGAAAGCTTATTTATTCCAGAGTAGACATAAAAAGCAATGTGTATCTGAAGACAAAAGATTATAGGTTGGGTATATCCTCTACTCTTATTTCTTATTTTACCAGCACTGACACTCAGCAAGTTGTCTGACTGAATTTTGGAAATGTATGCTTCTGTTGATACTTTATTGCAAATTGGTGTCTGAAGTTGCTTATCCAGTAATTCATGCAGAAGGTCCCGCTTCCTTGTTTGTAACTAATAGTTTAAATGTAAAATGATGATCATTAGTATTGACATGACAACTTCAGTTAGGAGGTACTATTAGCAAGGACAATTCTATCTGAATGCAGTTTAGCTACCAAACATGAGAAATGGTAAAACAGCATTTTAGATACTGAATTTTCTAAATCAGATTTGACACTTTGTATTAGTTCTTCAGCCTTAGATTTAGTAAAGGCAAATAGAAGATTCTGGGAGAGAGACGTCATTGTGTGTTCTGCTCATTTGCCCACTGTAATTTTCCTTAGAACAAAATAATGCTTGAGACAGTAGCACAGTTAGTTTGTCACGCCCAGCCTGAAATTTCAACTTTAGTATATTAGGGAAAGACGACAGATGCTGCTTGCTGGAGTGTTCAAGAAGTCTGTCAGTAAATAACAACAACAAAAAAAAAAAACAAAACACTAAGGAAATTCTAGATTAAAAGCCTTAACTAAGACAGAATTTATTTTTATTAAGCCTGAAAAAAATTACATGTACAATGTTAGAGAAATGAAACTCCTTGGTTGAGGCTTGGTTGAGGCTCTGAAAATGTTATGGTTCATCACAGAATAGCCATAATAGTTCTAATGTTGGGAAATGCTGGGCACTTACATAGATGAAGGGTTACTGCTATTTTTAATTTAATTCACCATATCCGCTTAACTCTAACTCTGAGACAGTACTGGGAACATTGGACATATTTTCTGCACGATGTCAGCTGTATGTCTGGCCACAAGCACAAGATATGCCTTGTAAATTTCTCACAGACCCAAATGGTTTATGATTAAATGACATGTCACATTGCTGTTAATCCTGGTAGTTTTACAGTAAGGTATGTATCAGTACATTTTCCTTAATTTTATAGTTTTTGGGAGAAGCCCAAGAAGAAAAAAAAGAAAGAAAGAAAAAAAAGATAGTCTTCATGATTGCAGAGGAAAGTGTGAAAATATGGTCTTACTGCAATTTGGATGTTCAAAGTCATGTTTAAAATTTCCAGTTTCATGATTAGCTATCTTGCAGTTAGCTAATAATTATTTTCCTGTTTGGAGTTGATGATAGAAATAAGATCCTTACCTGGAGGCTAGTGCTTGTTATTGCAGTTTTGAGATAAGCAATAATAGCTACAATAAGTTATGATGTGATGTCCTCAGAACATTAAAAGTGATTTTTTCCCATGGTGTCTATCACAATTCAACATTTACCCTTCTTCCCATGTTTTTCAAAGGATGACTTCTCACAAAGGGAATGGAAATAGATACTGGGGAATCCTTCTGTTCTTTGCAGAATAGCAGCTTTTCTGTGCCCAAACTGCATGCATGAACCTGACCTAGTGAGATGTGGACCATGGATGCTGTGCACTGCTGGGTGCATGTGGAGGATGCAGGACTAAACACAGGAAGATTGACAGATCTTGACTTGCAAAAATGTGTTCTGGTCATACTTTAGTATGTCTCTAATGTGTATTTCTTAGATATTTTATTCAGCAGCATTTCCTGTCATTGAAGGATATTTAAATGAAAAAAGGCCCAGAAAAAATTGCAGCAACTGAACAAAATAAGCATAAGTATACTAGTTTGGGTTGTCAGCCCATCAATTCGAACTGCCTGTTCATGAGTTGCTTTTTATGAGGGTAGCAACAAGCAGCATACTACAGCCCTTAATCCCATTAACATCAAACCATCATACTGGGGGGGAGAGGGAGCAGCTGTTAGTGAGCAGTGCATTTCATATCATGCTTTTTGGAGAGGCAGATTCCGTATCAGAAACAACAGAAAGAGCAACAACAAAAAAGGGCTTTGAGCTGTGACCAGACGTAGGTGAACTGACTGGCTGCAGATGGCCTCATAAATAATAAAACAAATAAGTGATAAAAGCAGCTTCAAATATCTGCTCTGTACTAAGACACATATACTTGAGTGGGTCTTGCTGTCTTTGTGCATTTTAGTTTCCCAGCCACAATACGTAGCAGAACGTCCCTTGAGATATGACTGTGAATTTTTAATTTTAAATTAATTTTAAAGGCATTGAAATACAAACACATAAGAGGGGTGAGAATCACGACGTATTTCTTCATCCTTTTCTTCATTTCTCATTGCTGTCTATCACTGGAGAGTGTTAAATAAGTTTTGTTGCAAATAGTCTTGCAGACATACTAGCTCTGAATACTGTTAACTGATGCAGTATTTCCACTTGGTTGAAAAGTGCTTACAGGTTCTGCCAGTAGAGTAACAGAGCTGAAGTTTGTTACTCACACAGGTGTTGTAGCTAGAAGATGCTATATGTCTCTATATGTACATGGGAAGAGGAAAAGGCTGCTGATCTAGGTACTGCTCTGCCTTGGCACTACTTCACCACAAGGCCTCAAAAGCTGGTCCACTTGTAGCAGTTAGACAACTTTTAACTTCCCATATCCTTCCTCATACCGCTACAGGGCAAAAGAGAGCATGTACTTTATGTGGTGTAGAGGTTCATGAGCTTAGAGTAAGTCCAGCCTAAGGACTTGGTACATTTTAGTAGCAACTTAAGGCTTGCGTTTCTCAGTTTTCTACGTGCAAAATGTATCTGCTTTGGTTCCACAGATCCTTCTGAGCTCTCCTCCGAGCTGCTCAATGAGTACAGGATTTCACAGTGCTCATCGTCATCTGGTGCTCCTCCCCGTGCACTGGCTGGACAGTAGCAAGGGCTCAGAGACGTTATCTATCTCTGGGCTGAGAATGTGTGTGGGGGGGGTTCCCCATGTGTGAATATACTCGTAATCTGTAGCTGTTCTTTTTTATCCCTAAATTTCAAGTAAGCTCAGAAACTAGGCAACAAAGTAAAGCTGTTCAACATATCTAAATATTTAAATTTGAAGTGGCTGCCACTTTGGGCCTTTAAGCATCTCATGTTCTGCTCAAGCAAATGAGGAGCATACCTACAGCGTGACACACATGAGTGATGTGAAGTGTCCAAGAAGGTTTAATACCTTTCATTAGATCACTAACAGTGTCAGAAAGATGGATAAAAGACCATGTTGCCAAAAGCCTGTCCAAGTCAGATATAGACATGAACGTGCAATAGGGAGCATACATAATGGCATGTGTTGGGCTTTAGTTTTATCTTTGAATCCATTGATTTTAAGTAGGCTGACGTGTAAGTGAGAGAGGAATAGTCCCATTTCTGTCTGACTGAACCAGATAATCTAATAGCTTCATTTTTTCAAAATCCTCTTGCATTTATATGGCCTCTACCTATTTTGCATGTAACAACACCCAATAGAAGTTTACAGGATTCTAACAGGTAGGAAAGCACATTTGAATTTTACAGCCTGTTGATGGGATAGAAAGGTACAGTTTTGGCTGCATCCTCGATGTGCAGAACCAGAAACCTAAACAAAGTAAAACAGAAAGTCTATAGTTGTTTACTTAAATGCACAAAGTTGGAAGAAGAGGCTTAAGCCAGAGTTCTGATTTGAATGGGATATGTAGCATCTTCAGAAAGGCCCTGGCTGGTCAGCCATTCTCACACTCTGGTTGGCACTTTTCAGCAGTCAGTGTCAGTCCTGTGACCCAGAGAAATACAAAGAGGAAGTTAGGGATTAAATACAGAATAGAAATAACAAGTGTCTTTAAGTGTCTAGTCAGGAAGTTAGGGATTAAATACAGAATAGAAATAACAAGTGTCTTTAAGTGTCTAGTCATTCTTCTGTCTCGAAGTTGTTATTGAGCACAATCATCTTTATTATTGTTCATATTTTATTAGTATTAGAACATTTGCCACAGGAAGATTTTAAAACTATATTGCATGTGACCCTGCATCTTTTTGGTTAAATGATTTTCACTGTCTCAAACTGTCTGTAAGTTTTGCTGCAAATACTTTTTTTGCCTGATATTTTCATCTCCTTTTTCATTTACCTTCAACCTCTCACAAAGTTCTTTGGAGTGGTTGCAGTAAACATGCTTATGATTTTTCAGAGTTCACTAGGAAAAAAAGACAAGTAACAGTTCAGAATTAACTGAGAGAAATCAATATTACTCTGCTGAACTCCCAAAGATTTATGAATGAGGGAATCAGGAATTCTCTGATGCACTGCGAAAGCACTGCACTCACATGTTCCTCCTTGTAGCTTCCTCAAAGAGCTGGACTGAAAGCAAAGCAGGATGATCATATGCTGTTGTGCTGCAGCTGGTTTTGCATTCATTACTCTGCTGGGTCTTTGACTGTGTACTGTCAGCACTTCATCTTGTTTTTTTTACTTTCTCTGTCTCCTCTAACTGAGGGATTTTATTTTATTTATTTTATATTTTAAATCTAGCTTCTGCTTTCTTACTGTCATCCTTAAGTATGGCAGATGGCAGCTCCATTTCAGAGCATGCTCAAAAGACTTTGAGTAATGCTTAGTAAGCATGGGCTTTCAGGCTTTGCTTCCAGTCGTATGGCAGCTCACCATCATTAATTGTTATTGTTTTCGCTAAAGTCCTTTTGCTGAACTGGTCAAAGTAAATCCCATGGTGACAGAATTAAAAGTGAAAAGTGCAGGTTTACTTTTTAAATACAAAAAACAGAAGGATCTTCATATATTTCACAGATCTTTTAACAGCTGTTCTGGAATTTTATCTATGATAATGACCTTTCTTGAATAGAACATCTTCACAGGTTTTAACCAAATATCTCACTTTTTGAGACAGATAATTGCATCATCATTGGAAAGTAACATCTTTAGTATCCTATTAAAACTTTTCTTTTCATGATTACTGGTATGAATCACATACTGCAGGGCTAATATTTTGCAGGTATAAAGATGTATGTTAGACTTCAGGTCTACAGAGAGCACTCCCCAATCCAGCTAGATTAACATCCACTTCAGCTTTCACTCAATGAGCCCAGGACTGGAGTTGTGCTGTAGTAATTGTCTGTATTACAAGCAGATCTGAAGAAAACACTGCATAAATAATTGCTTGACTCAGCAAATTACTGAGCACCTTCCTCCTTCCATGGGTATGACTTCCTTTCCAAACCCTACCTTTCAGTACTATGGAGTGACTGGAGTTGCAAAACACTTGCTTAGACATGCCCTGGTGTCTATTTTTCAGCCACTTTACTCTCAGCCTAGTTCCAATTTCTTTAGATGTGCTCCCTGTCACCCCACATCGTTTATTTTCTAGATAGTTGGTAGCCTCCTGAGTGTCTCCCTCTAAGTTCTGCATTGTGGTAGCTGGAGTTTTATTTATGACTTCTTTTAATTATGAAAATGAAGGGGACAGTCTATGGGTGGAAAAAAAAATAGGGAGCTTTAGTGTTTTCACTGAGACTCGCTGGACCTCTAGAATGAGCAAAAGTAATGCCTGTAATGTTACCCAGGAGGTCAGTTCACATCCTTCCTGCTTTAAAGACCCAACTGTTACTGATATTTCATAAAGCTATGTATCTCTCTGTGGACTTTAATAGCCATGTTCTTTATGGCTGATTTTAATAGAAGGCATAAAGTAAATGCCACCTGTTTTGTCCCCCTTCCTCCCCAACAGTTGCTGTATTGCTCTCGAATGCTCTGTGGTACTGACTGCAAAGCTTAATGTTGATGGACACATGTATAGTCCAAGACGTGGTTCTGCATCCATTTTTTACTAAAGCTATTCCCATTCATAGGAACAAAATGACGGAAGTGTATTTCTAGAATTCCTCTGAATATTTGATATTTGTAGACTGTCATTGTTCTGGCTGTGGGATCTGGACTGCATGCTGTATGTGGAGCTCCTCACGCCAGGAAGGTGGTGAGCTCCAGCTTCAGTGTCTTCAGTGCTGAGGATTTTGCAAGCTGCTCAAAGCTTTCCCCCTGGGATTCATTGCACAGGGGCTTGCAAGGTGCAATGGAAATTTCCAAAGTCTCCATTTTTCCTACATGCTGGAACGGATGTTTCCTGTTTCCTAGATGAGTGGGAAGATACATATAAGTGGGCTGATGTGATGGGGAGTCCCCTCTCCTGGTAGAGTTGTGGGAGAGTCTCCAGGGCTAAAAAAACACTTGCAGCTTTATGAAGAGCTCAAAATGGAAGAAAAAAACATAGGGGCTATTATGAACAATGCTTTTGAGGAAATGACACCATTCACCTCACTCAAATAACCTGGATCGGTACAACACTTAATAAATATTTAGCAATGTTTACATTTATAGAGTATTTGAATAAATTTTAATGTATCTAATGTAATGTGTTTAGCAAATGAAATATTGCTGTTTTCCATTATTCTTAGAAAAACAATGCATATATCACTGATAATGGATTGCGTCTTAATAAACATACACATCCATCCCCTTTTCAAAATAGTCTTAAAAGTAATAGAGGATTAAATTCTACTTTAGGGAGGATTTGTGTAAATGCTTCCATTGAAGTTGTGGTGGTTTTACCCTGCTGGGCAGCTAAACCACCACAACCACTCTCTCACTCCCCCTCCTCAAAGAAACGGGGGAAGAAAAGATGGAAAAGGCTCAAGGGCTGAGATAAGGACAGGGGGACTCACCAAATATTGTCATGGGCAAAACAGACTCAGCATAGGGAGATTAATATAATTTATTACCTATCACTGGCAGACTAGAGAAGTGAGAAACTAAAAGACAACTAAAAACGCCTTCCCCCCATCCACCCTCTTCTACCTCCTCCTCCCAAGCAGTGCAAGGCAATGGGGGCTGCGGTCAGTCCCTGATGCTTCCTCTCCGCAGCTCCCTCACGGTCACTCCCTGCCCCTGCTCCACGTGGGGTCCCTCCCACGGGATGCCGTCCTTCCCAAACTGATCCGGTGTGGGCTTCCCACAGGCAGCAGCTTTTCAAGGACTGCTGCAGATACGGGTCCTTACCACGGGGTCCATCCATCCCCCAGGAGCAAACTGCTCCAGCACGGGTCCCCCACGGGCGGCAGCTCCCCCCAGACCCCCTGCTCCTGCGTGAGCTCCTCTCCACGGGCTGCAGCTCGGGCCCGGGGCCTGCTCCTGCGGGGGCTCTCCATGGGCCACAGCCTCCTCCAGGCCACATCCACCTGCTCCACCGGGGGCTCCTCCACGGGCTGCAGCGTGGAGATCTGCTCCATGTGGGACCCATGGGCTGCAGGGGGACAGCCTGCTCCACCAGGGGCCTCTGCACAGGCCCCAGGGGAACTTCTGCTGCATGCCTGGAGCACCTCCTGCCCTCCTGCTGCTCTGACCTTGGGGGCTGCAGGGCTGCTTCTCTCACATTTTCGCACTCCTCTCTCCCATCTACTGTTGCACAGCAGTTTGTATCCCTTTCTTAAATCTTCTCTCCCAGAGGCCCACCCAGCACCTCTCACTGGCTTGGCTCTGGCCAGCAGCGGGTCCCTTGTGGAGATGGCTGGAGTTGGCTCTGATATGACATGGGGTAGCACCTCTGCAGCCCCCCTGCTACTTAAATCTTGCCATATAAACCCAATACAGAAGTCCAGGACTTAAGTCTGAGTTAGTGTTACGTAAAAGAATCTAATGCAGAACAACCTGCCTCCTTTCTAAAATTATTTTTTGCCTGCTCATAAGCTATGTGTTCTTGTATGCAAGTTAGAATACCTTGTACTTGAGAAAGACATAACGTCAAACAAATTTCTTACTTATTTCTCAGATGCCAGTTAAGTTTACAGGGAATTTTAGCTACATATTCAGAGATGACTGATCTTGAGGTTTTCTAATATGTCAGCTAAAGTGGTGTAGACTACCCTGTCATTACTATATCCATGACACTTCATGTGCTTTTCAGATAAAAAAGTTTTGAAACTTGGAAGTGTTTTAATGATGTTACTTCCTTTGTTTGTGATCCTATTTGCATGTTTGCCTCCAGGTTTGTGCAATGACTTGGTGCTTCTGAGGCAAAATATTGCAGTTTCTTTCCATTAAATGGTGTGGTTTTGCTTTTATCTCAAAACAGGGAGGAAAAATATATATCTGAACAAAAATTCTGCTTCCTGGTCAGTTCAAATCGAAAAAGAGCTGCTAGGGTATGGCTTCACAGTATGCCTCTTCTTATTCCAGACTTAAAAACCTTACTGTAGTTAGACCAGAGTGCCACACTGTCTAATACAGGCTGTAAGATGTAAGGAAGCTATACTACAAGTAATTTCGTATGTGAAGCAATCTTCCTAATGCTGTCCTTGTATTATATTTCTTATATCATAATCACACAGACTCATTCTGAGAAAATATCAGTCCGGTTAAAAAGACATTTCTGAACTGTCCCGTAAAGGTATTATACAAGTAATTAAGCAAACCTTAATGAATGACAGATGCATTCACAATGTACTCACTGTATTGCCTTTCTGCTGAGAGCATTGTCACTGCTCTTGAGAGTATATGACTTCCTTGCTGAATTTATATATTCAGAATGCATTTTTCTCATATTTGAGAAAATTCTCATATTTAGTCTACTGTAACATATGTAGATGTTCAAAAAAAAAAAAAAGGTTCCATTGGCAGTGCAGCTTGTTATAGGATGAAAACTGATTTAGGATTACAAAGGAGGGTTTTATAGTTCATCCACTTATGTGTGTGTGTGTGTGTGTATCTTCTTGCAGTGCTCCTTTGGAAGTGTTTAGGAAGTTCAGTCCTAGGGTAAATGTCTGCCTTAAAAGTGCTGTTCCTTCTGTGATGCAGCTTCTTACTCTTTTTACATAAAAGTAGAAAACCTACACTTTCTCAAGCAAATCCAAGGGCCATCCATGTTTGGTGGGTTTTGCTGTGTGGTTTTTTTTGAAGGAGCAGATGGACAGTGTATGTGTTGCCACATATAATTTCATTTGCAATCAAATAGTTAAAAAAATTTATTGAAATTATTTTATATTAATTTCATTTCCTTCCTTCTGTTTGTTTACTTGTAATAAATGTGAATATTTTTTAAATCTTTGGTTAAAACCAGAGGTTTCTATGATTACTTCTTAGACCTGTTTCCAATGTCTCCTGCATCCCTGGTTGAGTAACTTTTTCATCAATTAAAGTGTAGTAAAGTGGCTGATGTGCAGCTAGATGTGGCAGAAATTGAGGGATAGCTGTTCTCAACTGAGCTAAGGAAATGAGAACCATTACAGTCTTATTAGACTTTCTTCCATATACGGGCTTAAGTTTTTGACACCATTTTTTCTAAGAAATTAAAATTGAATCATATTCTTATTAAATTCTAATTTATAATTCATTAATTACAATTACATTTTATTTTTATTATAAATTATAATTTAAAGAGGGAAAAACTGTGTAACTGGACTTTTCTTCCCCCTGCACTGGGAAGAAAACAAAATGAAGAACATGCGTCATATGCTAATCATATTACTTAATGCACTGTTGGAAAGTTCTGCAAACAAACCTATTACATCTATTTATTTATTTACTTATGACTCATGATGTTTTGAACATTAACTTAAATAAAAAAAGTAAAGCAGCCTGCAATTGAAAATCACTAGTGGATTGTATCTTAGTCGGTTCTTATTGTGAACAGTCAAGTGTCACATCCTAAAAGAAAGACTGAAAGTTTGCTCTCATTTCTCATTTTATCTGAGTTTCTGGTTGAAATCAATGGGAACCACTGGGGACATGCAGAAAGACTAAAGACATACAGAGACAGGCAGGTCATTCATCTAAAATCAGGTCCAAGGTGATGACACTTTTATAATTCCCTAGATGTAAATCAACAAAACTGAATTTGTGCTGCTTCTTTCTGATGGTGTGCTACTGATGGACATTAAACTGTTTTTATTTGAAATAAGGTGGATTTAATTCTCACTGCAGTGAGCTACACATCAGGGAGCTGCTCTGTGATAGCTACAATGGCATGGAACAAGTTGTCAGTAGTCTTTCAAATATCACACATCATTGACTGCAAGGAACTTCTGAGGTGTTTTTGAATGACTTTTGAGATATTTTTGGTAGGATGGCCAAGGAAGGGATGCAGCTGGGAAAGATGGAGATGAATGGATGTGGAAGTAAGTGTTTTGACACCAAGGCTCAAAATATTGAGGAGATGAGCATGAGTGTAAGTCAAACATTCAAATGATAGTAAAAAACCTGTAAAAAGAAATGCCTTTGAACCACAATGTCAGTTTATTCCAATGTTTTCATGAATGTGCAGCTGCCACTGAAGTGAAACAGTGTTGATGAATGTATGAAAAATGGATAGGGATAGCAAATGGAAGATGACACAAGTGTAAATTATTAATGTCTTCAAGGTTTCTTGATTTCAGAGCTTAAGCAAGTCCTACTCTAGATTTATTGCGATGGTAAACTATTGCAATTGTTCAAATCCTGAGGTTTTCCTTGTATTTTCCTGTGGTTTTTTTGTTTGTTTTGTTGTTGATGTTTTAAACACTAGGTAACAATGAAGTGATGACAAATATTGTCAGTGAATGGTGCATTGTTTAAGAAGGTGATGAAAACCTATTTTGCTTTTGGTTTCTCAGGAGGGTTTTGAAGTTCTGCTCAACATAAATATTACAGTGATTCTAGGAGGCAGTGTAGTGGTAGGTCAAAAAAAGATTTTTTTTATATCTATGGAAATGTGAGACAGTTTCTTTAAGAAATTTCTTGCCTCAAAAGGACCACTGCTGTGCATAATGGAATTGAAATGTGTTGGTTCCGTCCCCTGATGCTCTGCTATGGTGTCATCATTAGCGATGTCCTGTGCCTGTCTGAGGGCTTTTGGGTGGAAAATTGTCTATCCAGTACTGGAACAAGATTAACAACTTTAAATAATCTGAAGAGGAGAATGGCTGCTAGCTGTGAATGCTTGGCAAAGACTGATGTAAAAACAATCCCTGTGATATATAAGCTCTGCCATTAGCAATAAGACCAACATAATTATGTTTGAACCATGCAGAGAAAATAAATATGAAGTCCTATTTATGAGGCATGTATCAGTGTATTTTACAGTTAGCCATGATTTACTGGAAACATCAAATTTATGTCATAACCTTGTCTTGTTCCAGGACAATACAGTAATACCTCAGCAGCATATGGCTGTAGTGTTTTGTCCGTGATAATAAAACTGTGTTTTATTCTTTTACACTAGCGACAAAGAGAAGAAAACATAGAACAGAAGAAAACCTGTTTTGCCATTGCCTTTCAAATCCTCCATAATGAGGATAACATTTACTCTGTGAGAAGTGCAGGGAGTTATTTAACGGGAGGGTGGTTGACATCAAAGTTTTGATTTTTATTATAGTTAAATCTTTATATAGTTTATCTCCATCTCACTGTCTTTTAGGCATGCATGTGCACATACAGTTACTCTTATATAGTCAGTTAAAGCAAAATAAAAATAAATAGTTCTTTTATTATATAAATAAACCTTACTACTCTGAAGTCATGTTCACACTAGGACTAACAATACAATAGAACAATAGAAGTTACAGTTTTACTTATTTTTGTAGTTTCCATCTGGTCACTTCAGAGTCTGCAATGGACTTATCTTCACAATAGTCCCTGAAGATAATGAAGAACTCCTATTTCCACTTTACAGGTGGGAATTAACTAGACAAAGACTTTCAGAGGTATTAGGTCTTTTTCCAAGCCCCAGTCACTGTTCTCTTTCTACCCCAAATTCTAACAGGGCTAGCAGAGAAGAAAAATCAGAAACTTGGATTCAGTTTCTGCTCTGGGACACAGCAGTGGAATATGGGGGCACAGCTTTGAATCTCTAATACTCAGTATTTTATTTGGAGTACAAGAGCAGTGCCACTTCTCACTGAGTAGCACTCAAAAGAATGTAAAAATTACCTCAAGACTGGGCTAAAGAGCACGAATATCTTTTGTGAGGAAACCCAAATAACATACAACTGTGCTACGTTTGGCTCTTTTTCTGTTTTTAAGTTCAGCAGCTTCCTCTTCTCTGCTGGGTGATGGTGTAGGAAAGACAGACTCAGTGTCCTGCATTACACTGTCCTGTATTGCTGCAGCTCAGAGGGATGAACGTGGTTTATCCCTCTTGCTCCCTGCTGGAGCAGTTTGAGTCCTGCAGGGCAGGTGATACACCAGCAGTCCAGTCATAGGCAGGAACAAGTAACGATGAAGCTTCCTCAGCAAGAGCAGGAGGTCCAGGCATTTTAATCATTTCTGAGAAACCTCCTGTAAGCGTGCATGAGCAGTTTTCATAGCAGTAGTTCGGATTTTCATAGTTCAGCCAACTTTGGGAGGATTTGTGTAAGAATAAGGAGAATTATCTCTTACACACAAGCCTACCCACCAATCTGCCAAATTTCGAGTTACTCTTCCAGTACATGAGATGGTGCTATTTCTCAGAGAATGATCATATGAATTGCCTGAAATTAGCAAAACAAACAAAAAATACATTACTCTGCAATCTCATTCATGGAAATGAATGGTTGTGTATGAAATTGTGTGGTGTGACAGCATTTGAGAAATCCAACTGCAGACTGTCAGAAAGTGTCAGCCAAGTTGTTTATTCTCCCTTGTTTTCAGGTCATTGTAAGAAGAAATGGCAGGTAGCCCTAATAACCATCAAAGTTCTGCCAGTGATAAAGTAAATGATATAGTTACTGGCATTATCAGATTTCTAACAGTGCGTGTTGACTAAAAACGACGAGTGCTCTTCTTTCTGTGTTGTCATGATTCAGTGTAATTTTTTACTTGTTAACCAAAGATCAATCCTAGTGATGCCTAATATAAACATCAGGCACACAAGTGTATTGTCTATATGAATAGCAGTGCTGGAAGTTGAAGGTTTTGACGTGGCTCTCAACCACTTGCTGTTTGTGGGTACATGAACATTTAATATGGTACATTGTCATGATACACTTGCTCCCTCAGACTGAGACGTGCATGGGAGTTATTCTAGAAAAATACAGGAAAGTAGAGTTTGGCAACTACTGTAAGTGGAAAATTTAAACATGATTCAGCTTTTAATTAAGAGAGTCATTCTCTTTCATCTCTCTGCCAGACATGTAATTCTGGCTGGTCCTTCATTAGTACAGCTTTCATCAGCGTGAAGATAAAGCTGTGTTTAAGAAATTACCCAAGATTCAAGCTCAGTATGTTTCTTGTTTGCGATCTCAAATTTGTTGTGTTTTTTGAAATGAAGAGTTTGGTTGAACGTGTCACAAAAAAAAAAAAGTGTTTCTTCTGTTTTTATTTTATTTATTTACTTTTATGGTGGTGATTGAAGATGATAGTGTTCTGGATGCAAGAGCCACTCTGAAACCCTTTAAATAGACATGATGTCTGCCACACACAGTTATGAATTAATGAAGGAAATGTTGAGAGTAAATTGTGTTAGCAGAGGTGGATGTACTATTACATAATTTATTGGCAAGCAGTGTTTTGTAAAATTAATATAAAATTTAATGTAGTCTTTAAAGGTATAATGGGAAAAGATGGATAGCGTCAAATCCATTTTGTTTTGTTTCCTGGTTAGTGAATTTCAGCTGACAGCCTAGGAAACCCACACCTCATTATCATACTTTGAAACAGCTGTTAAGGAAAATAGATCTGGTTGCCAGAATTCGTCTTCCTTTCAGAAATGCCAGCTCTCTGAACAGCACCATTATTGCTTGTGCAAAGAAGACCATGTTCAACTTTGCTGTCATCAGCCACACTGAGGCTTTATTTGGCTCAGAATGTAATTAATTAGGGAAGCTGTTCACACAATGTTACTGTAATTACTGAACCATGAATATTTCTCTCTTGCATTTAGTCTGAGAAATAATCCTTGGGTATCAGCCATATTCATCTTAATTCCACTTTTAATGTACCTGTTAATGTTATAATTAGGACACCAGAGCTGCCACTCTGCAAATGAGCTTCCATCAGAAACCAGATGCTGAAGTTGTGTTTTACATCTCCTGCATTACGTGAAAGGAGAGGGTGTCCTTTGGTCCACAGTTCTGGGTAGTGGTTCGCAAGCAGTTGTGACAGCGTGCAGTGCTCCCAAACAGCGTACCCAGCTCCCAAAATACCTCCTGCAGGGACAACAGCTCCCTTAATTCTTAGTTAAGACTCTTGTAAGTCTTTTTAAATGTGCTTATTTAAGACCTGTTTCATGAAACAGGTGAAAAATTACCCTTTATATATATATATATATTTTTTTTTTCTAGCCTAGCTTTTTTCAATTCTCTGTGGCCTTAACAGGGATTCAGTTATAGGCATGTAAATAAGTAGATGATGAGGCTGTGGAGAATGTCACTTTTCTTATTTCTTAGAGTAGATAACAGTGTAAGCAGACTGAGCTTATGTACCGTTTTTCCTACATTGGCTCCAGTTTCCTAATTACGGCAGTGTACTTGCAAGAAAAATGAAAAGCAAAGCACTTAATGAAACTTTTGTCCTTCTCTGCTAATGAGACAACGACAACTGGGAGCAAGGCAGAGAGCCACTGCTGGATAACTGGCCAGCATTCCCAGACTTGTGTGCCTGCCTTACAGGGCCTCAGGGTGGATGGCACAGGTTTCTGCCGTCAATGTGTGGCAGGGCTGCATTAGGTAGCAGGGTAATGGATGCTTTGAACTCATCTAAGTACAGCCATGCCATTGTTGATCATGCAAACATCATTCTAGATCAGTTAGATTCAGGAAGGCGTCCAACTGAAAAATAATATGGGGGTCAACTTAATTTTCAGCTGGATCAATCCCTGATCAGACTCATCACAGGTTAGCTGGCACTGGCACAAGGTGAAGGAGAAGGAGAGTAGGGCATCTTCTTTCAGCAGGAGCCTATGCTTGAAGAGTTTTGCATCAATAAAGGTCCGAAGTGGAAAGGCGAGGATGATATGTTCGTCTTCTCAGCTCTTGAGACTTCTTTTTCGAATCTGCTATTGATGGTTCAGCACCTAGGAAGGGAACTTTTGTCTTTTTTTTTTTTTTTTAACCTTGGTGACAGAAGCTTCATGGAACAAGAAGATTAGTTTTCAGATATTCTTTTCACTTTGCTGTAAATTTTCCTGTTTTGTATGTTTGTATGTTTTGTAATCCTTTTCCCTTTGCTATTTCCCTTTGTACTTTCATCTCTTCCCTGCATTACTGTATCAGTCAGTTGTGCATCTAGCCTCTGCTAGAGTTAGGGAACCTTTCTTTATATTGCATGTTAAATCCATGCCTGGATGCAAAGGATTACTAGCCCGCTCCTGCCTATTTTTCACCTGCTTAAAACACTGCCCACCGTGCATGGGTATCACCTTCTCTGGAATCATTAAGCATGCCCAGGGTCAGCACAGCAAGACAAGCCATGCCTTTACATTGTAATGGGAGAGCATTTGAAGGGGTGAAGGGAAATATATCTTGAACTGATCTAACTGCTTCCCACAGCCACCAAAAGGGGAAATTATTTCTTTCCATCATCTTCCCCAGTTCTCCTGATCACATGTTTGTGCTTCATACCTTGGCCCAGCTCTTGTGCCAGCCTTGAAATGCTTCATTCCCATAACCAGTTAGAAAACTCACACGGTAGAAGGAAGACAGATAGACTTGGTAGAAGGAAAGGAGAAGAATGACAGGGCTGGGTGTGGGATAGTGAATGGGAGGAACAAGAGAGGAGAGAGGGAAAGCGAGACCTTATGCTTTTAGCAGCTTTCTTATTGCCAGACTGACCGCACTGCTGGGGTCCCATTTGGAAAATTATCCGCTGATTGCTGAAATAATAAGGCATGTGACATCTGCATAGATTTGTATTGCCTGTTAGCAGATAGCCAAGCCTAGCCTACTCTGCAAGTCCAAATAATGGTGAGATGTTGTCCTACTGCTGTTAGGAAAGCTGGACATACAGGGAGTTGTTAGTAGTCCTTGAAAAGGAGCCAGCATAATATAATCCCCAAGTCCCCTGCCCAGCCTCTTAGCATCCTCAGTAAAGCTGCTGTGTTGCTCTCTGTTTCCCTTTCCACTTTTTTTTTCCCACTGCTGGCTGAATAATTGCTGCTCGTCTTAACTCAGCCAGTGCTCTACTGGGTGAAGCACCTGAGCAGCATGTGTGGCAATCACAAAGTGCCTTTATAACAGCATGAGTGGCACTCACTAGTCACTTGTAAGCTACTGTCCGGACATCTACTGTGTGTTTGTCATCTGCCTTTGCTGTTTGGAGCCAGAGGACCTGATACTGTGTCCCGCATCACCGCACACCCCCGCGGGATTTTCAGATGTCTGTGTTTGAACTTCTTCATCTTTAATCTCTCTAACTATTCCAGAAGGAGTTTGTAGACCTAAGATTTGCTGTTTGTTAAACAGTTTGTCTTTCGTACATGATACTCTTCTGAAGGTTTTCCCCCATGATACAAAAAATGACCAGCAATTAACTGCTGCTCCAGCCACATCCAGCACCATAGGAGAAGGAGTCCAGCACACTGTCACAACTGCTGGATTGCTTTATTTTTATGGGTTTGGGGCTTTTCTGAATTATTCTTAGCCTTTCTAGTTCACTGGTTTATGTGAGTTGGATCATCTCAGGCAGCATGTTCAGCATTCAGATACTAAAAGTAGTATGGACAATGCTATTTGTAACTCTAGTGGTACTCATAATAAAAATATTTACTACTTTTGTTTAAGAGATACAAAATATGAAATTACAGAAATTGTTTATAGAAATGTACCATGATGGTATTGTAAAAGAAATTAAAGAAAAGGAGGTGAGGAGAGAACGTGACTGCTGCTACCACTGGCATTTTTTCATGCTTCTCACTGTACAAATACAGGATGAAGGGAGTTGGCCTGGGGTTGGAATAAGGTGGTGGCTTCTAGGTGAGCATTTAGCTACAGGGAAGTGTGATTAAAATGGGCTTACTTGCTTGAAGGAAAAAGAAGAGATGCTTTTTGGTTATGGGACTGGAGCTGGAAAAGCATGGCTCACTGAGACCCAAGATTCTCCACAACCTTTTTTTCCAATGGCAGTCAAGTCTTCATCCCTCTGTGCCTGTGGAAGCAATTATGATTTATTGGTCTGCCTATCTGTGTTGAAAAATCCTTCTTTTAGTGAGAGCTATCTGAACATTCTTGCAGTTTTCCCTGAAATGGGACTTCTAATTCAAGAGGGGCCTCTTAGCAAGACTTATTTTTAAATAACAAATGGGGCTAATAAGAATCATTTTTATGGAGGATGAATGTGGAGGCTGGTAGAATTTCAATAGCCTGATCTCAGCAGTGTCAAAAATGGAGAGAATCTGAACACTCAAGCACACATCTGAAAATTGAAAAGATCACCTCCCCACCTCAATATAGTCCTGGGGGTAAATGTTGTTTTTCTCTTGTGGAGGTTTTTGGTTTTCTTGGAAGAAAATGCTGATTTTCATCATCTGTGCCTCCGTGTGCCAGCCTTACTATTGGGAATCTTCTCTGCCTTCCCCTGTGCCACTCTCAGGGACATAGTGCATGGAGAGCACACTTAGCTGGCATGTGTAGCGTGCTCCCTTTCACCAGAAGGCAGGGCATAAAGGGCTTATATGCAATACCCCAGCCTATCATGAACATGCACTTTACACCTAGAGGTAAGGAAGCAAGTTTTGCCTAGGATGACATTTTCCCTCCCTCTCACAGCTGCTGTTTGATTTCTTGGAAGGTGAACTTTCTGGGAAATTCTGACTTTCACTTCTTACTTGGATGCCAGACAAAAGTTTGGAAGTAAAATGTTGTCACTACTTTTTCTTTGTCCCCCATTTCACATTCACGTTACCTCTCTCTCCCCTCTTCTGGCTTCTCTCTTTAAAGGTTGAGAGTGCCTAAAGTAATTTATGCTCCCGCATTTTGATTTCTCTGAACTGTTTATAATGTGACTGCCAAATGCTTTTGTGACTGGGAGAAACTACAGAGACCCCAAGGGTGTAATATAGAACACTCCAAGTGACTTGAAACCAGAAAAGAGTCAGGTGGAACAAGATTTGGCCTTTCTGTAATTTTATGGGATTGTGAAGGTCTACTGGAACAGAAACTTTTTTTAAAAAAAAAATCTGTTTGTAATACAGTCAGCACACTAGGGTGCAAGGCCATTCCTGAGCATACTGCAGCTCAAATAATAATAACCTGTATTTCTGTGTGTCTAACCTGCAGGTTACCTGTGTGAAAAATAGACTGTCATTCAGCAGCTGAGCAGGTTGTGTGTGTGAGTGAGTAATAAGAAGAGAAATTTTCCTGGGGACCCCCCTATTGTCTGTTCCCTCTCTCTTAGTAACCCCTCCTTCACTTTCCTTACCCCTTACCTTTTTTGAGTTACCTGAGGGTGCAGTATGTGTTTTTGGGGAGTAGTGTTTTTAGAGGATGTAAGGTGATCTGAGGTAAGGACTTTACTTATGAAAATATGGTATTGCTAATAAAATTGTCTGAGTTTGTGTTAATCAGCTGCAATGACTTATTAAATTAACTTTAAAAAAATCCTGTTCACCTTCCTCTCTCTCCCTCAGACTAATAAAAAGAAGGGGGGTGAGCTCTTAGCAGTGACAAAGGAGATTTGCTCTGAGTTAATTTTCATTACCTGTTTAATTTCTAATAAATGATGAAATAATATTTTAATAACTAGTATTTGTCCTGTGCAATAAAAGCCACAAGATTTCATGATACTGTTGGGCACCCTGTGGTAAATCATATCAGTGAGCATATCATAGCTATGTCTATAAATTTCCTTCTGTACAAGTGAAAGATATCATTTTATTGTCTCACCTACTGTCCACGCAACCACAAGAAGTGGGCTTCTGTACAGTGGAGCAAAACTGGGGGTAAATGTACTTTCTTTGGGTATAAGATTTGGCTTTAAATGAAAATACACACATTTTCAGCTAACATTAAGAGTTGGGTTGGAGGGAAATGCCAGTGGCCTGTGGTAACAGATTTTGCTTCTGGTTTCTTGGGAGTAAGATTTATTCCTTGGGAAAGACACCAGGGATTTACTAAGATTGCTTATCTAATCTCTGCAAAATGCTGCTGGCTGAGGGACTCTTCAGGATGCCCCACACCTTGTCTAACCTCCACAGAACTTCCAAATTTAAATGCTCAAGCTTTTACCATGTCTGAAAACATTAAAATTCAGTGGTACACACTGAGAAAACAATATGAAAGTGTTGTAAAGTAGTCTTTATTCTTTCTCTGGGGCAGTTTTCAGACACCTTAGGGTTCAGAGGGACGGGCTGTTCTGGATTAAGCTGCAGCAATAAGGACATTACTGCTTCCAGGTGTCCATACACCGAGCCATGAGAGACCAGCAGGTACACGGTGGAGCGGCAGAAGAGAATGCTGTTCTCCTCAGCATCCCGCTGAGGACTGGTTAAACCCTGCAGCTAAATCCAACACACTGAGGGTAATTTAAACTAATGCACTGAACTTGTGCACTTTGGCGTCCGGAGAGCCATTGCCTTTTTGTGCGTTGTTTCTGCTGCCCTTGCAGTGGAGGCAGTAATTGCCAAGAAGGAGGATGTCCGAGGATGTAATATCTTAAGCTTCAGTGTTTTAATCCTACAGAATAAGTCTGTGGGAACACTGCAGGAGATCAGATCCACAACTTGGGAACACTGGTAGACTAGTTTCTTCTGCTCATAAGATCATGACTAAACGTTTATGTTCCTTCTGGGTATGTTTGTTGTTGTTTTAATTTTCACACTGGATATATAACTTAGTAAGCAACTTTTTATGATTGCTTTCTCTTAAAACACATTCAGCGTATCTGCTATGAATACAATTGTATGATGCAGAAAATAAGTGCCATAGTAGACAACAAAACCTATCTATCATTATTTATTCTCTCAGTAAAGCTATAAAAACAGTTCACTGCAAAAGTTATAGACCAAAGTTATTCCTTTTGTTCCACCATTTATTTTAACTGAGTAATAGCAGGAGTAAATGTGAACAAATAAATTTGTATAATATCTCTTCACATGCTAAGATGAATACAATTCTAAAATTATTCAGATAAGTTTCAGTTGATGGTACAGGACTTTGCTGTCTTTTACTGTGTTTCTTTCCCAACTATCAGATCATCCTTTGTTTAGTTTCATTGAGCCAAATGATGGGTTTTATCTTACTGGCTCCATTGTTGTTAAATATCTTTTTATAGTTACTGTCTTGCTCATTAATACAAGATAAAATAAACCACAAAAGTACAGGAATAGTTATACCAAAGATTAGATCAGAAATGGAGAAGAGCCAAACCTTGAATTGAGACACCCTTCTTCACTAGAAGGCATTTACTGCTGTGATCAGACTCAGAGAGGGAGCTGTGTAGCACAGCTGCTGCCAGAACAGGCTTTATTTTTGCACTGTGTGTACTCTTGGAATACTCCAGATGTCACTAAGATGGAGTCAGTACATGATGACAAGAGTTTAGAGAGAAGCACTGAGGAGAATGCAAGCATTAACATAACAGAGACTGTAGATGAGCTTGTGGTGTGATTTTCCTTTTCTCTGTTTGGTGGAAAAATCAGAAAGGGGATCTATGCCAATATACTTGCAAATCCTGGCTGCAGTACATGCTGCTCTTTGGAGCTAGCTAGACACCAGCCATATGCATGCAAGATACTATGACTGTTCTATCTTCACCCCATGTGGTATTCATGATTATCTTCTGTTTTCCCCATTAGAAAATTCTTCCAGTGTTCCTGATCCTTATGGACGCCATCCTTGGCATCCTCTTTTTGTCTGAACTCTTGCAATTTACTAATAGTCACTCCATGAAGTGGACTATTGTGTGGCAATCCAAACCTGGGGAAAAAAAAAAGAAAAAAAAAAGTCACTCAAAAGACAAATTTTTGATATGGGAAGTTCTCTCTTTCACAGTTTTTTCTGCAAAGAATGTCTGGTAGTCCACCAAGTGAAATAGCAGGCTTCATTTTTGTAGGTTAGTTCACTAAGGTCATCTTCTTATAATTTTGCTACTCTGTGTGGCACTTACCTTAATAGACTAGGAGGGTGCATTTTTTTTCTCAGAGTACTTTATTCAGAGACAAAGCCTCTTTCAGTGGTCAGTCTCACCGGTCAACTTTTGTGGAAATTTTATGTGAATAAACCTTAGTTGAACTGTTTGATCTAACACAGAGTGTAATGCTTACAGTGGTATGTGAGCACCAAACCAAACGCAAAGATCCCTCTGACTTGGTAGTCCCTGATGTTACTTCAAGCTTTCCAAATCATTGTATCTCAGGACCTATTAGATAATTCTTCTGAGCACATGAAATTACAATGGGTTATTGAATCAAAGCCCAGATAGTCTGAAAAGCAGAAGTCAGCGTAAATCTGACATGTCCAAGCCTCCACGCTATACTTCAAGGTATAACCTTACCGTAGATAATAAAATCTTAGCGGGAATAAATGTGGCCCATTACTTCTTTTTTTTCCCCATTGTCAATATGAAATTCTGGTGATAGTCACTTTATTGCTCTGCATGAAGCTGCATATATTATTTAAGTACTATGAAAGATTTCCATCTATTCAGCTACGTGGGCAGTTTTTATATGACAAAGTTTTATTCTGGCAGGGGAGTATTGTTAAGCTTTACTTTAGTTAAGTACATTAAATAATAAGAAGAAATTCCATAATCTATGTGAGTCTGCATTATAAAATTCTGGTTTGCTGCCTGAATAGTTATTTCCACTAAGGCTATCAATGTAATAAACTTTTTCAGTAATCTTTAGCACATGTTTGCTATGTAAATCTAATTAGAAGTAGATGGTAAACTCTTGCTAGGGCTTTTGAAAGTGTGGGTATGTAGTGGATTTGAAATCAATATTAAGGGTAACTTACAGACTGAAGAACATCACTGTCTTACAAAATCCTCTATGTACAGCTATAAATCTCCAGCACATTCTGTTTTGGTGTACTTGTCACTAAAATCATTTCATCACGTGTGGTCACTACTATAAAGTACACCTTTGGTTTACTAAAATACATTTTGTGCTGTTAAAACTAACATCAAGTATTAATAAAAAAGATAGAATTGAGATAAATTTTCTGACAGGAGGATACTGGAGAGAAAGGTCTTGTTAGGTGTCATCCTACTATCAATATTTCTCGTGGCACCTATTATTTTGGGAGGTCGTGGGGTGGAAGTGAGCATAAAGGATTTTTCTCCCTGACACTTACTTCAGGTATGACCTTGTCTCTTGGGAAAATCAGTAGCATATGATTTTTCAGTCTTTATTACCATAATGTCCATGCCTAACATATTGAGGCACAATCACAGTAGAAATGATGAACAGTAAATACCATTTCAGGAAACAAAGAGCTCCACCATCTTTTCCATACGTTTCTGGGAGGCAGAATTGCTCACCTTTTTAAAATCCTGTATCGCACTCTAGAAAGAAGACACTGATAATGGGGGGAATATATCTCGTTTTAGTTCTGTTGAGCTCAGGATACAGATTTACCTTGATTGCAATGAGTCACTACTTGGTAACAGCTATTATCAGATAGATGTTTGGTTGTTTGCGAGTTTGTGTGGTTTTGTTTGTTTGTTTGATTGATGGATTGTTTTCAAAGATCGAGGAGTTCAAAGGTCCCTGTTCCGTTCTGTAAAGTCATGGTGGTTGCTTTGGTGGGTGTGGTGGGACAGCTCAATACGTCTCATGTCTGTCTATAACCATGGATAAAATAGGTGTGGGACATCATGAGTACTTTTGCATTCTTTCCCTCATTCTCTTCCAGAGTTACTGATAATCCAGTAATCTGATGCCTCTTTTCAGCACAGTCTGGCTCTCACCAGGATCATTGCATATGATCCATTCATTTGTTTGGCAGAGTCTCTTTGATATTTCTGTATATATTAGTCACGTTGTATAAAGTTCGCTTCCATACATATCCTTCTATTTTATTAAACAGAATGAGTAATGGCAAAAATACTTCAAGAATGAAGCACACTACAGATCATACTGATGGTTTAACTACTTTGAATAGCGGTGAGGCTACAGTGTGTGCACTCCATCTTCATTTTCTTCCTTGTGTTTTTCTAGAATGGGAAATAAAACTGTTTTTAAAGAGCATAGCACACATGTAGCATTTCCCAAGAAGTCATGGTTTTACTGAGAAAGTGAAAAGATGAAAGGGAGGAAAAAAATACTTCAAAATAATAAAGCATGTTTTGAAAGTTTAATTTCGTCTCTCTTGGAAGAAATATCACAGACAGAAATAATCAAAAGAGTTTGTCTAACACAGCATTAATCAATGTGAAAGGAGACAGAAAGAAAACATCTAAACAGAGAAATAAACTTAAGATCAAATGTATCATTAGTCTTCTCAGTTCTTGCAAGAGTCTTGAAGGCAGTATTTTCTTCAAGAACTACTGGAAACATGTAAGGAAAATGTAGTCTTATTAACCTTACTTAAGGCTTTTTCTTTTTGATGCCAAAGGCTGATAGCACTGTGTCAGAAGCACCAGTTACAGGCTTGTCCCTATCATTTCATGACACCTGGGCATCTTTTTTTTTTTTTTTTTCTATTTATTGTTGGTATCAAAAGCAGAGACAAAGTTCAAAGACATACTGTGGTAACTGTGCCTTCCCAAATCCTAGGCATGCACTTTATACATCTTCTTGAGGACTACACATATAGTAAGAAAGAAGTAAATGTGTATGTGTTGAAGTTCCTTAGATCTACCTTTGCATTTTGCCCATTGTACTTCAGCTCTACATTTCTGTTCAGTGTCTTACAGTTCTCTTTCATTGGAATGTTCTTATGTGCACTAGTTGCGAGCAGCTATAGAGGGAGATCTGCAATGCTCAAGGAGCAGCTAAAGGCTGGAGCAGCTACAGAACTGGGAATTGGCCTTTGCAATCAAAAGGGAGGCAAGATGAGCAAGGGGGGAAGCAGTCTCCTCTCATCTGACCAGCTAACTAGAAACAAGAGACAAACTTGAAGAAAAACTCTTCATTCAACGTTTGAAACATTTAAAGCAGATTGGGAACAATGGCTGGTGTTGCTGTCCTTTATCGATTTGCCTTCATTTTGATATGTAGATATTTTTGCACAGACATTTTCCTTGAAGGCGACTTAGAGAGTGAATAATAAGCACATTATATTTGGGAATACTCACACAAGGTCAATGAGAGTGCTGAGTCCTTTCCATCCCCATACTGTATGAAATATTTACACTGGTGCATTTCTACAGCTTGAAGCATCTTAAATTTGTATATGATCTCATTTAGGAGCTGTAGTCTGTACAGATTAGTGCACATAAAAGTTATCACAGTCTTCTTTAACTCTTGCAAGACAGTTTTCATATGCCACTTACATGAAGAGACTTAACATTTTTCAGTGATTTTTCCAGTTTTCCTTGGTATTACATAGAGAAGATCCAAATTTTGTAGCTGTGGACAGTCATGTGAATCATTCACTTTAGAAATAATTTTTAGTTTTAAAAGACTAGTAAATCAAATGAAAGCACATACACAAATGCACAAAAACCAAAGAGCATTAGATATTTTTCACACTGACTATATGTTAATTGTACCTATGAAGTGTGTCTACTTGCCAGACCCAAGCACCTTGTGTGATCCTCTCATGCTGCTGGTGGGCACTACAGGTTTCACTCTCGTGCAAACTGGGTGTAATCAGTGTAAGGAAGCAAAAGCCTATGCTGAAATCTGTTCTAAATTTATCTCGACCCACAAACAAGTAATGACTAATAGAGAAAATTGTCTTTGCCATGGAGAGTGGGAACAGTTCACAAGTGAGAACAGTTAAGCAGAACATACATTTTAGAAATGTTGTCTCATGCCATCTTGGATTAATCTATGTTTTTATGTCTGGCTGGACTCTAATAAGGCCACCGAGCAAAAGCACAGCTTTTTTGAACGAAATTTTTTGGGAGAAGCAGCTTTACATTAAAATGATGCATTATCATTTTGTAGGAGAAAGATTGTGATTACAGCTGAATTTCCCAGTCACTGTAATTCCTCAGCTTTCATAAAAGGTGAGGTGGAGGAAAGAAAACTTCCCTTTTAACATAAGCATGGTTTGGTAAGATGGGGTATGTCTACATTAGCTTTTCAGTTATGATCAGGAGGGCACTTTAGGTGCAAATCTCCCAACTGTCCCTTCATACTGTGCTTTGTTTTGCATTGTGGACCCATCTCTGAACATGCAAGCTGCTTCCTTTGGGAAGAAACTGAGCTGGAAGGCATGCTTCAGAGGTATGCATAATATGTACTAGTAAACAAGTATTTACTCCATGGAGTCAGACTAGCACTAGTCTGAAGTGAAAAAAAGTACAAAATGGGCAAAGTGCAAATGCAGGATCTTCAGCTACAAGTGTTTTGTTCTGTAGACCCATTCTTCCTAGTGTGCACAATGGTCTAACATAGGGATAGCCTTTACAATCTCAGTTGTGTAGCACGTTCATGTTGGTAGATGTCTCCCCAAGTTTGATTTGAGATACAGAAAAGAATTTAGTCCAGTGCATACTGGGACAAATAATACAGCATTAAAATATGTGTGTGACCTAAGTGAGAGCTAGGAAGATTTACAGTATGGATATGTTGAGTTACATTTGTAAAACCCGAATATGTGCCATAAGAAGCTTCTTGTCCCGGTTTGGCATAAATGAACCATTCCAAGCACTGGAGGCATTGGCAAACACCTGTAAATGGCCATTTGCAGCAGCTCAGGTCCTGTACACCCTGGATAGTCAGTTTGGCAGCATTAAGAGCTAGTTACTAAGTTTAATCACCAATGTTTGTGGAGCAGATTAACGCTATTGGGTACCACTGATATAGATATTAGATATAACACCAGTGACATACCAAGTAAGAACTTGATTTCTCAAGGCTCATTATGTAATTAGCTCATATTTTTAACTGGGTGTTTTTTACTGTAATGTCTTCATATCAGCTGCAAAATCTGTACATAATTTTCACAGATAATTTGTCAGGGAGTGCAGAAATCCTGCAGTGCTAATTAAGTGTAAGAAATGTACTCATTGCATTTCTGAATATGCATATCATTTGATATGAGGTTGCTTGTGAATATTTTAAGGGAGTTTACATCAGTAAACATGTAATCATATTTTGGAAAACTTAGCTGTTTTTACTACATTCTCGTGTTTCTTTTCCTGTAAACATGTGTGGATGTATTACACACGTGGAATAGATGAGAATAGATGAGAATAAATTCTCACATGAGAATAAATTCTGCTACTCCCTCAAGCCTCCAACCAGGAGCATATTGCAAAAGTATTTCACCAAGGTCAGACAAATTACTCAGAGATTTGATGCCTTGGTTCTTCTCCAGTCTGTGGGCTTGCTGAACCCTTCTTCCTGTTCTGCGAGTGACAGTGGAGAGGTGCATGGAGTCATCTCATGGCTTCCTGCACAGCCTGCAGTGCAGGAGTCTCAACAGAGCAGATTCAGGCATCTTCTCTGCTCCTGTGCTTTGAGCATCTTTGCTACCCTTGTGCTTTTTTTTTTTCATAGACCAAGCATGGGCAGAAAACAAGTTTCTTGCAGTTTATGGATAAAGAGAGATTCATTCTCATGTGCAACTCTGTTGTTGTTAAGAAATCTGCTCCAGTTACCTGAAATTTTCCAGAGTCACTGCTCCCATCTTTGTGCTGCAGTGCAATTGTACAGTGTGGATGCCACGTGGCCTGTGTCCATCTCTTTCTGCACTTCATTTGGAGAGGCGAAAAGTTGTTTCAGGGCAGAAGGGTAGCCTGTTATGAAGTGGTCTCTGACAAATCCCCTTGGGCTTGACCTCCAAGATGAATGTAATCATTTAGTGTATTTACTATGAGTTAATAGAGTCAGCATTTAACATTCATTGTATTTGATTAATGAAGGGTTTGCTGTTTCTTTGCTGAAGGAAAGGACAGATGTATTCATGGTCCACTGGTTCCACTTAAACAAACATGAAATCGAGTTTCAAATCTCACCCAAGGACATGCTGCATCAAGGGGACAATATATAGCCTTTCATCTGAAAACAGCTCTCAAAAGCAGAAAGTACTCTTGTTTTTTAATCACAGGTGAGAGAGCAGCTGTCCTTGAGCACCTGACTTTCCATAGCATTGAACACTGCCCCATGGGAAGAAACAACAGCCCTGGCAACCAAAGGTTGCTTTAGCCTTTGTATTTTTCATGCTAATCAGCATGCCCCACATCACTGCCCACAGTAGACGCTGTCTAATCTCTGTGATAGCTACATCTCATGTTCAGGGGGATGTGCAGTCCTGACTCCCAGGCACTGCATGTCATTTACTGCCACTCACAGCAGCTCAGGTCTTGTACACCAAACATGCAAATGCTTTAGCCTGTTCTTCCCTTCATCTGCTTCATTTACTTATTTATTACTATTATTTTCCATTGAATCCTGTGAGGTGTCTTTATTAAGGATAGGGCAACCAATCAAGTCTTTAAAACTCAGACTGCTTTATACTGTATTAGCTGACTTCAGGTAGATGCCAATATCCTGTACACCTGCCTTTCAGTCTCTGACCACCCACTGAAGCTGCTAGTACATCTCTTGCTTTTTGAATTAGATGTAGGAGAGAGCTCAGTCGCTTTCGCCATCTGTGAATCTGTCTACTTGCCATAAACACAGAACTGGTCCTGTGATACTCAGGCTCATTTGCCCGTTCAGGGCAAAATCAGATCAAGAAAAGAGCATTTGCTTACCGTGAGATTGACCCAAAAGAAAGAAAATTAATTTTAAATAATAGCACATGATTTTGTTTGTGAAAGAATGACAGGTTGCTGAAGAATTACTTTAATAAACAAGAAGTGTATCTCAAAAGCAAATCCTTTTTTATCAGACATCCCATGTGTAGAATCTTAGAACTGTAATAGAATAAGTAGAAATATTCAATAATTCAGCTTTCTAGTAGGCAGATGTCCCCTTGGCCTCACTTAAAAATTGTAAAATGCTCTATAGATTTTGTAGTTCATTGGTAAAAATGGAGATTGTCACTAAGGTAACAGCTTCAAAACTTTTATTTAACTTTCTAGCTATAATGTAAGCTCCCTGAACTGAAGAAGTTCTGACTTTATCTGCAAGAAGAAAGTAGCTGTTATCCACAATAGTGCCACCACTACTGACTGTTCAGCTGACGGTGCACTTGGCAAAACATTTTTACATAAATGTTTTGTAGGGCAGAGACTGTAAGGCTAGATGGGCTGTAAAAATTTCCTAGATGTGCTAGGAAATGTGTGCATTGCTGGTGCTAAAAATATTTAACTAGAAGACTAATTGCATGGCATTTTTCAGGCATTGAAATGAAGGAAAACTTGAAAAATAGCCAAAGGACCACTTTCTGCAGGCCTGTGCTGGGTGGAGCAGCTTGCTTTCTCTGCACAATCTGCTAGTTTGTCTGGACAGCCAAGGCCTTACAGGAGTGTCCATTTCTCATGTACCTCTCAAGACGTGGCAGTTCCTCCATGTCTAGTATTTCCAGGTGAAAAGATTGGGCTGTTAAGGTACCTGAACAATTCCTTTGATTAACAGCTTCTGTCACAGATTTTGGCTGACATAGGCTCCTCCTATTGCTTGGTCTTGTCTCAGCAAAGTATCGTGCATACTGTCATGTAAGGTTTGTGTGGCATGCAGCTTCCTCCACGGAGATGAAACTATTGCTAGGCTTCCTGTTATCATATTTGGCTGTTGGAAAGAACAAGCTACAAAGCTCTGTCCTGTAATACAAAGTATCTTCTTTTCCAACTAAAAAAAAAAAAAAAATTCATAGGAAAAAAAAAGAAAAAGAAAGTATTAACTACATTACAGCTGTGGTCAAGGGTTTTCACATCATTTTAAGGCAAATGTGTTTAACCCATCTCAAATTTATTTCAGTACAGTTGAAAACATGAAATAGACACGTTACTGTACTCTACAAATGATTCTGGGTATAAGTAACTTCTAGTTCAGGTTTGCATTGAACTTTTCAAGTAGTTTCAACAGCTGCTAGAATACAATAATGCATTAATTTAGGAAAAGACTCATCATTTTCTTTATATATATATTTATATATGTACTTTAAAATATTTTTATCTTAGGCAAATCAGGTAGAGGAATTTCCTGTTCCATCTTTATTTTTAAAAAGCTGACTGTAACTAACCTATCCATGAAGTATTCTTGGTGCATTACTGCATTACATATCATTCATCTGCAGAAGTAACAGCAAAAAATAAAATAATAATAGAAATAATAATTTAAAAAAATATATTAGCATCAAGAATTTTAATGTTGCAAACATATTTACTGTTGCAGCTTCCCATGCACCATCTGAACAGCTTTTGAGGAGAACAGATTTTGCAGACAAACCAAACTACAAAGTTATCAGAGGCAATCATACTGAAGTTACATTTTTGGTGTTAATTATTAAAATAAATTGGAAAAAAAAGAGCTTTATTGAACTTACCAACAACTGAAGTGGACATAGAGATACAAAAATTTTTGGAATCTTCCAGTGATCAGGGTCTGAAAAAAAGTGAAGAAAGTATCTGAAAGAATGGGGAAAATTAAAGAATTGATGGAGGTATTCATATCAAGTTGGGGGGAAAGAAGTTCTTGCCCAATCTCTGAATACTGAAACAAGTGTGCTCTCTGTGTTTGGTGCAATCATTTTGTATCCCACTTATTCAAGACATGCAATTGTGACTCTATCTGGTGCATAGAAACGTGGAAGAATACAAAGAAATTGAAAACACTTTTTGGACTTTATTGAGCAATATATTTCAAGATGTCTATTCTCTCCAGCCTAAAGCATATTAAAAATAGGGAGGAGAAATCACATTCTGTTAAGTGTCTGTAAACAATGATAAAGCTTTGAAAACAATTACTGAGCATAATTTGCTGTTTATAGTGTATTCAGAACAATATGTGCTTGGTACAGTTTTTTTAAAGGATAGTATGGGTGTTTTAGAAACAGAAATCTAACACAAAAACAAAGTTACAACTCCGTGTGTGTGAAATTGTGTGTGTTTATATACTTTTGTAAAAGGCTGTATGTGCCAGGTGTTGCATTGCTGAGGAACACCCTGACCTGTAATAAGTATACACTGATAAGCAAAATCTTTACTGGAAATCCATGGCATGTATAAAACACTTCTCCCTTTGAGACCGTTTCCTGAAATGTGTGCTAGACAAGTCTAATATGTGGAATTCCTGCTTTAGGTGATTCACCTCTTGACCACTGCAGGGCATTTATCCAACACTGATGGCTCCTTTACTCAGTTCTGCTCTTTCTAATTTTTAGCAGTGAATCCCAGAAGAAAGCAAATGCTAGGGATATGAGAGACAGACAGCGTAACAAGTAATATGCATTAAAAAATAAGCATAAAGAAAAAAAAAAAGAAATACCACTGTCTATATTATGAGGCCTGGTTATACTACAGCATTTGTTGACATTCATTACACAGTAGTATTGGAAGTGATTGGTTTCCTCAGGTGCTTGAAATCATCTGTAAATCTTGAAACTGCATGAAAACTGTTAGCAAATGTTCATTTTAGGGAGTCCTGCTGAATGTCACTATGCATGCTGGCCAAGAACTGCCTGTTGTTGGACATGAAACCCACCACAATTGCTCATGTCTGTTTCTGGCAGAAGGATTTTCTGAATCTGCTGGCAATAATTTTATTTTACCAGAACACTACATTCCAGAAGTTCATACCAGGGTTCCCTGCTGCTATTTAGAACATCCCTGTACATCCAAGCCTGGCCTCTACCCTGTTCTTACCTTATTCTCTGTGAAATACCAGAGCGTCCTGCTCTAAAAAGATGGGTTTGTCTTAATCTCCAATCACCTGCTGAATTACCACAGCAGTACTTGCTGCAGATGTCATGTACCTCTTGATGGAACTGTGGAATAACATGAGTGCACTTGTGAAGCCACACTTGTTCTGCAGCAGCAAAACCCAGAAGCAGTGCTGAATCAAAGCCACTTTTGTTGTTCTAGTCCTATATAGCTTGTCTTAGGACAAGAGGACCAGAATCCCTGGTATGGTAGACAAGACATTGTATGATCATTTCCCTGAGAATCATTCTTGTCCCTAATTTGCCTAATATGCCGTATTTACAATTGCATTTGGGGGGATGTCCTAGTAAAATAGACTTATTTAAAGATTCTTTGAATTTTGCACTGCAAGGTCTATATTGTACTGTAAGGCATCTCAATCTCACCAGAAAGAGAGAAGAAGATAACTTTGTCAGCAGCTAAGCACAGAACATGTTGAATCTGGGGAATTATATAGCACCAATAGTTCTTCAGATAGCTTGATCCTGGGAAATCCAGTCCAGGATGACCTTCACACTTTTGTTTCGAAAAATGTCTTGGGGTTATCTGGTATTCCAAAGAAGCTAGTATGCAAATCAGGTCCTGTGACGCAAAAATCCTTAAAAGAAAAAAAAAAGAAAAAAAAAACTGAAGTGAATTTTTATAACAGTTAGTGTATCTCCTGATACGATCTTGATTTTGAACCTTAGTGTTACCCCATATTAGAGCGCAGGTTAATTGTCAGCCTGCCACACTGGCATGTATCACTTAAGCCACTGCACAAGCTGATTGAGATGGACACTGCATGGCTCCGGACCCAGGGTACGCTCATCTCAAGACAGAGTGCTTGACAGCTAAGTGTGCAGGGTGTAAAGAGGTCGGGTGACTTGAAATTGTTTTGATAGCTCTGTGGTCTGGAGAAGCTTGTCGATTCATCTGTTTCTTAGTTCCAGTTTATCTTTAACTGAATTATGAGGCATGAGAGTATTCTGGTGTGTGATCTGCTTTTCTGTCTCATGGAGGACAAAATAACCTAACAGGTGTGACCAGCGTGACCTTAGTGCTTGGGCATGAAATGAGCAATTAGAGTAAGTAAACTATAAAATATTCATAGCACATGATACTGTCGTGATTTTCTGGCAGATTGATTGCTTCAGTCAGGCTGAGGGGACTGGCTGCCAAGAATTTATATTGGCTAGCGAAAAGCACTCACAGTAATAGTTCCTTCTGGTAAAAATGACAAAATGCTGGAGGTCAAAACACATAAAACACCAAGTGAAATAAAAATGACTCTGTTGTGACTCTATTCTCTCCTATGTGAAGAGCTGCTAGTCCTGCATGCTAAACTGTCTGGCAGATGGTTGGTTGCTTTGCTCCGTGTAACACTATATTAAGAGTGTCAAAAACCTCTTATTATAAAATGGATTCCTGATAAGGAACTACTGGCAGAAAGGTTATAAGGTTATGGTAAAAGCTACTCCACAGAACTTGTCCTCACTAAAGAGTTAACTCAAATTGCATACACTCAAGCAAATGCCCCTCAAGTTAATGTGGCTTGAATGAGGAAAGCCATCCTGTGAATTAACAGCATAGTAATACAGAATAGCTGTGCTAGTAGCTGATTTCAGCTGATGCTAAATTTAGGTTATTTCCAACAAGGCTAACTCCAGTTAAAAGTGTAACTATTCTTGAATGGAGGTTGCCAGATTATTTTGGTTTTGTGTGTGTGTTTTTTTGTGTTAGTGGCTTTGGTTTTTTATTCATCATGAATGTGACCTGAGTTATAAACAACGTATATGTTAAAAGAAGCTAGATCTGTGTTAAAAAAAAAAAAAAAGTCATGTACATCTTAATCATGTGGTGTTTTCAGATAAGTCAGTGACCAACAGGACAGAGTGCTAATATATAGACTGGAGAATCTATCTGAGATGAAAGGCAAGGAGTTAAAACAACTCATGAAGTGCCCTGATTTTGAGAAGTGTTGAATATCCTGCCACCTCGAAAGATCTTTAGAAGACTTAGGTTGGAGACCTGATGACATTGTGTTGTCTGAATGAGAAGTTTGAAGGGTTCTGAAGAGGTCTCAGACCACCCATACAGATCTTCTCAAGCATCCCATAAGATCTCCATGCAGTACCCAGCCCTCTTCACAGGCTTAGAGAGGCATTGTCCTACCTGTGGCTGGAGGCAGATCTTGGGTAGGATGCTCTGACTGAAATTTGCATGTTTCTTCCTTTTGCTGAGAGCATTTACACTGGGGAAGCTAGCAAACAGGACTTAATTCTCTCACTGAAGTTCACAGGAGTTTTGCTTGAATAAAAGGAAGAAGGCACATCCTCAGGTTTGCAGACAGGCTTGTGGTTATATCAGATGCAAGAGAAAGATATGCTTAAATAACTGTGAATGGCTGTCACAGAAGAGACAAAAAACAGTCAGGTGTATAACACAAAAGAGGAACTAGCTAGTAAACCATTACCTACTGCTATAAAACTATAAAACAAGGGCACTGCTGAGGCATTGAAGGACAGAATATTACTTTGCATTTCTTTCTGACAATATTTGTTACCATCCTGGTGGCTACTGAGGAGCAGTAGTTGAGGAATGTTTAAATTCTCTTTAAAAATCATTTATGAAATGATATAAATTGAAAAATAGTTGCCTGTGAAGATGGAACACCTTATCTGAACGGGGTCATGTCTCTAGAGTACATACTCAGTTCAGCAGTTGTTTGAAATATGCATCATTTTGCTCAATAGCTACACAAGTCTGACAGTTAAATACAAGTTTATAAGCAGATTAAGGGCAATGCTTTATAAATTAGTTTTAAAATAGATGCAAAAAGGACAGAAGGGAAATTCCTTCACTGAATTTCCATGTTCAACTTAATCCAAGACGGGCCAACTTTCCATATCAGTTCAGATCAAAGACAGGATACTAAGCTTCTTTTTTTCATGGCTGGATACCCAGGCTATTTCATGTGCAAGGTCAGAAGCTAATTTCCTTCATTTTGAAACACTGAGGAGACATGTCTGTGCTCAGGACAACATGGGGGGCACAGCTTGCTTAAATCCAGCTCATGATTTAGCCATTCATTTCCTTATTCTCTCTTTTCTTTGATATGCTTTCAAAAATTAAGTAACTACAGTTTTATTTCTTATCCTTTAAAAAAACTGGCACAGTTTCTCATAAGTGCAGAAAATATATGTGAGGAAAAGAAATACAGCCAAAGCTAATCATGAAGGTCTGACAGTTTTTCCTATTGTCATAATTTCAGTTGAGAACAAGGGCTTTTTGTTTATTTGAGGAGTCTTGTTTTCTTTTATATCAAAATATTCTAATGTGAAAAATCTCTGTCATTATATTGTTGTAAAATGTCCTTATACCAGCACAATGTGTTCCCCATCCCACTCAGGTACAATTCTGTTAGTTTAGGTAATTTCATATTGTTATACGGTAGCCTAGTGACTGAGCTACTTCAACAGGTACAACCATCAATTGTGTGCATAAACACCTTGCATGCTGATCTTAGATATTCAGAACTGAACTTTGGTCAGTAATACACCTGCAGATTTGATGTAGCAGCAGTAAAAGCAAGGGAAATGTTTCCACTTTCATCTTGTTTTGCTGGGAGTAGAATCAGAGTGATGAAATGTTTCTTGATCTTTGGGTATAAGTGTATCTCTCTTCCCGTGTGACAATACCTTTCTACTCTGCGTTACTTCTGATGTCTTACTCAGAAGAGTAAAAACTGGAAAAATTGCAGTTGTCCTTCAGTTCCATCTGGTAATTTTTAGCTATGGAGCTAACACAGTGGCAATGACTTTATTATTGGCCACTGTGATTTAATTCTTTTTTGTTTAGTTAGGTAATTGAATGTTTTTGTCAGTGTTAGAACCTTGATTTAGAGGGGAGAAGAAAAAAAAAGGTATTTTGGTCTACAAAAACATCTGTTACAATTTGGCAGTGAACATTTAAATACCCTGATGCTGTGGGACAATAAACATAGGTGGAACAGTCCCGGAGATCTCAGATCTCATCTCATTTGCACTCAACGTCCTTTGGTACCAGCTATTGCTTCTCTAGAAGGCTCAATTTTCTCTCCAGTTTTAAGGACTTCAAGTTTCCTTCTTTCTTTCCTTCTTTCTTTCTTTCTTTCTGGACACATGAAACTATATGAACCTTAATGTGGCAATCATAGATAAAAGACCATTATTTCTCGGTACCTCCTTACCCTGTTGTTTGTTGTATCTTTAAGAATTTCCCCACCTCATAAGCTAACGTCCAGGAAGGAGGACAGCTCCTGTAATTTGAAGTAGAAGATATTCAGAGCATAGATCTAGGGCAAATAATTCACAAGAAGCATTTTATGGTGTGAAAGAAGAAAGAGCTCTAGTGCTCTGATCTAAAACCATGATTTTTAAAAATACATTTACCAATTAAAACACAATATGGCTTTCTTTGCTAGTTCTTTGAGGCTGGTTTGTTCTTTTTGTGAGACAGATACTTCTGTATCACATTTCACCTGTTCAACAAGAAATAAAACTGGTTGGTGGGACAATCTCATCATCATTTCAGAGTGCTTTCAAGAAGTTCCTTACGTTTCTCTTGACCTTCTGCAGGTGACTATGAAAGGCACAGCTGTAATTTGGAAGCAGGACAAAGTAACAAAAGGTTCAATTACATTATATCTTTTCTTGCAAGGCTACAACTTGTGTTTCATTTGGGGCCAGGAGCTCTAAATGTTCTTTTTAGGGTTTTATGGAAATTCAGCAAGCCAGTAAAGTAAAAATCAATTAATGTGTAAACTTTTTTCTTCTACAAAAACCGATTAAAACAGACTAGTACAATCAACAAATCAAATTTGTAGTTGGAGTCACATTGATTTTGTTTAGCAGATTAAATTGATCTTCTAATGAATTAGTATCTGTGTGAAATTAAATCAACAGCATTCAGTTGTAGGTGGAAGGAAGATTCAAATTATGAAGTTGTGCAGCACAGCCACAGAAGTGTAAGTGATTTAACCAAGTCTCCATCCCTTCAAGGAACAGTGGTGCCAATCAGATTTGCTTCATGAATGACTTTTTTCTTTCCCTTTTTTTCCCCCTAATTGCTCTTCAGCTATACAGAAGGTGGGATTCACATTGCCAAAACATAAGAGTTTACAGTCTAAATGTTGATGTCTGCAGTAGCTATGTTTCTCAGATAACATCTTTTTAGTTGAGAGAGAGCCATAAGCACTTGTAGCATGCAAATCATTTAATCCTAAATTGTTTAAAAAAGGTCATGTAAATCATACCTGACAAGTATTTATTTCTCTCCATTGACTCCAAAGAAAGCATAGGATACTAGTTTGGCTGTAGACATCTAGACATCTGCACTGTAAATATTTAATATTAGGTGGGAATTATCTTATCAAAATGTCTTGATTCTTTTTTTTTTTTTCCCCAGAAGATTAGTTTCACACAAACATACTCTTGCTATCTCCAGTGAAGCATGCTTATTGAAGGTAACGTTTGCTAAAATGTAGATACTGAAGTGTTAGCACTTCTTACACCCACAGATGTGCATTCACACCTTGTGAAGTGTTACAAGATCAGTAATAAGGAGGCAGGAAACTTCACTGTAATAAAATACAGAAGAAAAGGAAACGGTACTTAAGGAAAAAAAAATAAAAGGATGAAAAAGCCCCTCTGTTTCATCTGATGTGGAATTGGGATCTTCAGAAGTAGTAGTACAGATCAGGGGGGCCAAAGTATGTCTGTGGTTTGCAAATCAAGACAGTAGGATTTTGTACAGACCATAAAACTAGCAAGTTACTGACCATTTGGGGTCATAGAGGTCTAGGAAAAATGCTCCATCTCTGGAGCATAGTAGGACATCTATGGTTTCAATCTCCTGTCTCCTTCTCAAAGAGAATTTAAGCAAACCTTTGTGCGTGGAGATCTGCTCCATGTGGGACCCATGGGCTGCAGGGAGACAGCCTGCTCCACCAGGGGCCTCTGCACAGGCCTCAGGGGAACTGCTGCTGCCTGCCTGGAGCGCCTCCTGCTGCACTCACTTGGGGGGCTGCAGGGCTGCTTCTCACTCCTCTCCCAGCTGCTGTTGTGCAGCAGGTTTTTCCCTTTCTTCAATTTTCTCTCCCAGAGGCCCACCCAGCGTCGCTCCCTGGCTCAGCTCTGGCCAGCAGCAGGTCCTTTTGGAGCCAGCCGGAGCTGGCCCTTATCTAACATGGGGCAGCTGCTGGATTCTTCACAGAAGCCACACCTGCAGCCCCCCGCTACCAAAATCTTACCACATAATCCCAATACAACACCTTATTGAACTAGAGAGACCACCTCCAAGAGGGCAGCTTTGTCAATGCTTTTCCTGTGGGAAATGTTTCAGTGGGAATTTGCACCCCCTTACAGAGACAGTCTGGTGCCTCAGGTCCTTCAGAAACCAAGTTGTTCTCATTTCTTTGCTTGGGAAGCTATTGTATTTTCTCTCTTCCGTGGCAGTCAAGACTTCCCCTTATTCTGCTTGAGTCAGCCATCAAAAATGATATTTTATATTTCCTGTGCCTGTTTAAGACATTTTCTCTCATGCTGAGGCCTGGTCTACATGTCATGGTCTTGCTAGGGCCACCCACCAGGAACACAAGGTGAGGAAGGGGGAAGGAAGACCCTATTAGATATGTTTCCCATTGCAGCACAAGCTCTGGTGTAGAGCAGTTATTCTAGAAGAAAAAGAAGTGTTACGTTGATTTCTTTTGTGTAATTTGATGTATTGACTGTCAGCTGTATTGGCAGAAGACTACTTTGCCAGTGCCTCCACAAGGGAAGCCTTACAAGCTGTATCAGTATTTTGTCAAATCTTGAGTTGTTGGAATAAATGTATGTAAGTCTTCAGATACATTTAAAAGCTCAAGAGTAAATATTCATCACTTGTAAGATTAAGGAATCTAATCATGTTTTATAAGAGATATCCTCTTGAACTCCACCTTTTTCTTATCAGGTACAATAACTTTGTAAATGATTCTGAATAGGAGGTTCTTATTTATTTTGGTAATGCACTCTCTCTGATACAACCAGCCTTTGTAGAGGATACTTACATTTCCTTGACTGTCATTCAGCTGGTCAGCAGATAACCTTCTTATCCTAGCATTCTCCAAAGTTTTCCAAATAGAACTTATCCTTATCTAAATTGGATGCTCCAAGTGCTGCTCTGAAAGCTTTTCTTCATGCAGCTGAGAGCCAGTGGCAACACCTTCTTGCTGAAGCAATTTTTTTCTCATGAAAAGTAAGTAATCTGGAGGGCAAAAAAAAAACTGTGAAAAAACACAGCATCTAAATTCTTCAGAACCCAAGTATAATTTAATTCACACAGACAAGCTTCATTAAAAGAATATTAATATTGTAACCCAAGGCAGTGAAAGAAGGGAAGCATAGGAGAGGATTAAATACCAAATGAATACACACAACAGGTAATGCTAAGGAGGTTTTCCATCATTCCTGGCCATTGGAAGTTTATCCATTAATAGTTTTAGGCTTAACGCTAAATCATAAGATTTATAATTTGTATGGGAATGCTTCAGTTTTAATTTCTGTTTTACAAGTCTCACCTTGCACATAAGGCAATTGGGACCAAAACTAACTGACAACAAAGAAACTTGATCCATCTGCTTTACTAGCACTGCAACACTGCTTGAAGCTTAGAGAACATTCCTGTGTCATGTTTCCTCTCCTCTTGTGCAGCAGAGATCCCATTATACCTTTGTTGAACAATATCAGGAGGAAGTGAAGCAGCTTCTACTGTGAATTAAAGACTTAAATACAGTAGGATTTCTGAGAATGACAAAAGAGCTCCTTCTGAATTAAAGGAAAACGTTCTGATATGTTACTTATATTTAAAAAGAACTCCTATTTATAAAAAAAAAGAGAGCAAACAATCACTGAGATATTGTAAGCTAATATACATGCATATATGTACTATAGTCACTTTAATTAAGAAAAGAAATAAAATAATTAAAGAAAAAAAAAGTAAACCTTAACAGCAAAGCCCTCCCCTAAAAAAAAAAAAATTGTCTACAAGAGGAGAAAGTATATTTTCTGTATGTCCTGTGTAAGGCAGAGATATATTTGGAAGCAAGGACAGATAGCCTGGGATGGATACAGTGATGTTGCCCAAGCAGCCAGTGATCAGGTTAGGAAAGCCAAAGCCCATTTAGAATTAAATTTGGCCAGGGACATCAAAGGCAATAAGAAAGGGTTCTATTGGTGATAAAAGGAAGACTAGGGAAATTGTGGGCCCTCTCTGGAAGGAAACAGGAGACCCGGTCACCCAGGATATGGAGAAGACTGAGGTACTTAATGACTATTTTGACATGACAGCCAACACGGCTTCACTGGGGGCAGATTGTGCCTGACAAACATGGTGGCCTTCTACAGTGGGGTTACGGCATTGGTGGATAGGGAAAGAGCAACTGACATCATCTACCTGGACTTGTGCAAGGCATTTGACGCTGTCCCCCATGATATCCTTGTCTCTAAAGTGGAGAGACATGGATTTAATAGATGGACCACTCACTGGATAAGGAATTGTCTGGATGGTTGCACTCAAATTGTTGCAGACAGTGGCTCAATGTCCAGGTGGACATCAGTAACCAGTGGTGTTCCTCAGGGGTCTGTTTTGGACCAGCAGTGTTTCACATCTTTGTCAGTGACATGGACAGTGGGATCAAGTGCACCCTCAGCAAGTTTGCTGATGACACCAAGCTGTGTGGTGTGGTTGACATGCTGGAGAGAAGAGATGCCATCCAGAGGGACCTGGACAGGCTTGAGAGGTGGGCCTGTGTGAACCTCATGAGGTTCAACAAGGCCAAGTGCAAGGTCCTGCATCTGTGCTGGGGCAATCCCAAGCAGAAATACAGGCTGGGTGGAGAATGGATTGAGAGCACCCTTGCGGCGAAGGACCTGGGGGTGTTGGTTGATGAGAAGCTTGACATGAGCCATCAATGTGTGTTTGCAACCCATAAAGCCAGCCGTATCCTGGGCTGCATCAAAAGCAGTGTGGCCAGCAGATCAAGGGAGGTGATTCTCCCCTTCTGCTCTGCTCTTGTGAGACCCCACCTGGAGCACTGTGTTCAGATCTGGGGCCCCCAGCACAAGAAGGACACGGAATTATTAGAACGAATCCAGAGGAGGGCCATGAGGATGATCATAGGGCTGGAGGACCTCTCCTATGAAGACAGGCTAAGGGAGTTGGGGTTGTTCAGCCTGGAGAAGAGAAGGCTCTGGGGAGACCTTATAGTGGCCGTCCAGTACCTAAAGGGGGCCTACAGGAAAGCTGGGGAGGGACTCTTTGTCAGGGAGTGCAGTGATAGGACAAGGGGTAATGGCTTTAAACTAAGAGAGGGTAGGTTTAGATTAGTCATTAGGAGGAAATTCTTCACTCAGAGGGTAGTGAGACACTGGCACAGGTTGCCCAGAGAAGCTGTGGATGCCCCATCCCTGGAGGTGCTCAAGGCCAGGCTGGATGGGGCTTTGGGCAACCTGGTCTGGTGGGAGGTGTCCCTGCCCATGGCAAGGGGGTTGGAACCAGGTGATCTTTAAGGTCACTTCTAACCCAAACCATTCTATTATTCTATGATATTTATTTATTTATTTGTGACTCTGTTGTGCAATTATATTATGGTACTTTTGATATTCACAAGTACAATATTGCAAACTTGCCATTCATAATAAGAACACATGGGGAAGAGAGCACTTTTGTGGTGATGCTTGGTGAGGCTCTTTACAAGGGCCTCTATAATCTTTAGTAAATTTCGTTTATGCTATGCTTGCACACACACACAGAGAAAGTACATGACACAGGAAAGTCTTTAGCTGTGTTAGAGCCAGCTCTGCTATGGTGCTTCCCCTCAGATAGCAACACCTGGTATGCTTTTCTTCCATACTCATCCACATGCAGGCAGAGCTCCGTGCAACACCCAGATTAGCAGGTGTGCACAGCCATACCACAGCAGCAGTATGCAGCAGGGGTGTTCAATTTGTATTTTAGCTTATGACTTTTTATAAAACTTTCTTTTACATTTTGGTTTTGCTTTTGATTGAAACCTTTCCACCAGAAGTTTATTTCTGCCTAAAAACATTTAGATTAACTTTTCCATTCATAACCTTAGAACACCATTACATTGTAAGACTGAGAGTGACCTAAGGTCATGATAAAATTGAATGGATCTTGGATAACCATTAGCATTGGATTGAAAATATAAGGTTTTTCACCTTGAAAGTGATTATGAGAAATTAACATGCCAAACCGAACATGTAGCCTCTTCATGCTTTACTGTTTGCTCTCCCTTTACAAGCTTTTCTACTTTGTATTCCTGTCTAGGTCCCAATGGAAACCTGGCAGAGAAAATCTCCTAATGAAACGTTTGTTTCTCTCTACCAGTGTATCTCTCTATTCCCTTACATTGTAGCTCTACAATACGGTGTCTCGAACTGTTTTTCAGCTCATTGAAGTTTTAGAAAAATTGAAAAAAGCCTTTGTAGAATTTAAGAATTCCTTCAAAGGAAAAAAAAAGGGTTTTTTTTCTACCTTTCTAATAGCAAATAAAAGTGTATTTGAGGTTATTTCCAGTTGATCAGGAAGCTTGCAAATTGTATTCACGGAACAAATAGCTTTAACAGAGCATGGCTATAATGTACTGTTCTGTGTTTATAAGCCAGCCTGCAGAGCAGGCTGTCGCTTGGGAAATTTCTACCTGTTGTTCCATTAACAAGCAAGGAAATAGCAGATCATTGCAAGGAGAGGAAATACTCAGAAATTATTATGTCTAAGACTTCCAATTAGCTCAGCTAGCACAGGTATTATGGAAATTTGGAGCATTTTGGTAGTCTTCCCCATTATTAGATTCATACATAGTGTATCAATATTCAGGCTTCTTCAGGTACGTTGTTTTTGCTAGGTAGTAGCTACTTTGCTGTCTATAATGAGGTTTTTGTTAGCATACTGATCACGAGATCATAGCTTTAATAAGTTTGTTTTCTGGTATGCTTGCATACATACATGGAGCTTGCCCATCTTAGTATAAAAATCTATTTGTGGGCTTTTTATTACCTAGTAATAGTAGTTTACAAAGCAGCAGTTTGAGTGTACTAATTGTACCATCTCCACTACAGATAGTTAAAAATCAACATCTTGCTTGTTGTTAAATTCGTATATTTGTGTCATTTGATGGGTATAGAATATAAGACATATGTTTGTGCTGCTTCTTTAGCAACCAGCATGTATGTGTCTATCTCTTGTGTAGCTCAGTGTATGCAATGTCACCCACTCACCTACTTCCTTCCCTACACCCAAATTCATACCTCACATTTTTTCTTCTACAGGAAGACGTCTAGCCTCTGCACAAATTAATTATGCTCTCCCTTAACAAGTTTTTCCACTTTGTATTCCTGGATATGGCTGAACAGAAACCTCTAAAGAAATCTTCCAATGAAAATCTTAATTCTCTTTATCTGTGTATCCATCTATCTCTTATGTTATGGATCTACCACACAGTATTTTTAAGCTAGGTGTATTCACTTTCTTTGTCTCTGGTGTTCACTGGAGTCTTCCAGGGGGACTCCTCCATGACTCAGTTCACTCTAACAGCAGGAAAAAGCTCTTCTGGGCATAATTTCAGGGTATGGCTTGAGCCAAACGAATGAGTTTGTCAGTGCTTAGATGCTGAGCTTCAACTCTTGCCCCCCATATCTTGCCTTTAGTGCCTTGCTCATACCACCCACTTTGTGCCAACCTGGGGGCTATCCACTGCAAGCCAGTTCAGTTCAGTGAAATGGCACAAAGCTAACTTGGTAAATCTGCAGCTTCACCCTTTGTACAGTTCTCTGCATGTGTCTTTGTGAATAACATCGGAAATAACATCAGCAAAGGGCTTCCAGCTTTCGGTGAGTTGCATTTTCTACCCTTGCCATGGTTCAGTGAGGCTATGTTGAACACATTACAATTGATGATAAAAAAAAAATAAGGGCCCAAAAAATGGAAAAACAGGAAGATAAAAGCATGTCCAAGCCCACCTGAAAGAAAAAATCTGACAGTCCAACTATCTAAGGTAAAATTATTCTGACTTCACCTCATGCTTTCATAAATGTAGCTCAGAATAATACCGAAAAACTGTCTCAGCATTTGCTATTGTCCCCTGAACTTTAAAAAGCAAACTTGATCCTCAGGGCTTAGAATATTGCATCCTACTGATTTAAGCAGTTTAGAAATATACAAACATGCACCTTCACAGCTGTAAAACATTAAACTCTTAAGCTCTTACAGCTACTGCCTAGAATCAGTATTTCATTTTCTAAGCTCTGTAGTAGCTGGTGTATTTCTTGACTAACCTGGAGTGATGCAGATTGCTCATAAAATACCAGCTGCTTTAATGTGTCTCTTGATAAGATTACCACATTAATATATGGGAAATCATAGTGATTTATTAGTAAACTAAAAAATATAAAATAAAAGGGGGGTCAAATTAATAAACAGCAATAGCGAAAAAGAAATACAGTATGTTGAAAAGAAAAAAAAAAAGGATTTTCCTTCAAAACATGGATATCTGCAGTTGCCTAAATGCTTTGCACAACATGTATTGCATGGGCCAACATGGGCCACTGCTGGGCTTGCTTACAGTGCTCTTGATGTTTCCCTAGGATGTAGACCTACACCATGAACAATGCTGTGAGCCCTATATTAACATGTAACTCTCTTTTGCTTCGGAGAGTCTCCAGATAAAACAGGACATCAGCAGTGCTGGGCCATGATACTGCTGTCCTGCTATTTGTGACATTTTTCTGCTGCTTAATCCAGTCACCAGAGCAAATAAGGGAGAAGAATCCTGCTCTCGTATTTAAGGCAATATTGAAACGTACTGCAAGCATTCAAGAACATGTGCATATTTTAATGAGAAATAATGTATTTCTAGCATACTTTTAGAGTCTTCTCCCAGGGCAACAAATGGTGAAACTTAATCAAAACATGATTTAAGAAAGTGCTAGGCTGTCTTTAATAAAATCCCCCTTTTGTGTGTTAAGGCAGCAGTATCAATATGACACTTGGCTAGCAATGATTTTTCCAAGCTTGACACACAAAAGCAATGGGCATTTCTGCAATGAACCTGAACATCAGCACTTTCAGGATTTGATAAGCAGATAATAAATGCTAATCTTAATAAGAAGTAGGTAGATTTTGGTATACATGTGGCTCAGTGCAAGGGCTGTCAGGTTGTTCTAATATTTTCCTTGGCTGTCAAAATGTTGGCTACCTCATGCTAGCTAATATGATCCAAAGGATACACTTTTTGCCTTGTGAAAATCAGGCCTGTGATCTATTGCTGAAGGTGAAGGTCAAACAGGAGTTTCAGGTTAAGGGTTGAGACACTTATCAATGTATTTGTTCTATGCTTCTACTTTGTAATAGTAATTACAAATTTATAGTTAGGATCATGCAATAAACTAAATCTTATGTATCCTAATATTTGTGAGTCAGATGTTACACATCTTTCAAAATTCATGCTAAAATTGTTACCACTGTAGACTATTTGTGTGAACAAATGGAAGAGACTTTTCACCAATAGACCTGTCTTACCAGAATGAAGAGAAAATATAAAGATAATTTATGTTATGGCAAGATTGTTTCCTGACACAGTCCATTCATTTGAAATGAAATAGATGATGATGATGATGATGATAATAATAATAATAATAATAATAATAATACCCTCTGACATTGCAAGTTTCTTTTACCACTACCAAAAGCGGGGCAGGGGGAGGGTGAACCAGCAGTTCTGGTTCAATTATTATATTGTATTTCCCCAGTAAAGCCAGACATGTTCAGAAGCTTATCTGTCAGACAGCTATGGAGAATCATTTAACTTTGAAGTGTTCATCCTTATCAGAGTCACATTCATCCGCTTGGATGTTGCAGATCAATAACTGGAAATGATTTGGGGGACAGAGTGGCAAAACAGTGTCTCAGAACATAGCCCTTAACAAAGTGGATGTTGTGCAATTTTTTAAGTTACCTAAATTCACACTTAATTCAAGCTCCAATTTGCTACTAGATTTGCCCTTTTTGATTCAGATTTCTGTGCATCTTTTTTTCTCTCTGCATTTTTTTTTTAATTCAGGTTTACGCAGAAAAAAAATATATAGTTTTGGGCCAAAGGACTTGCTGTATTTAGAAATTATGGCACTTCTTCTCAGTAATATATGTTGATGACTTTGTTTCTGTAAGCTCATTCCGTGTTATTTATATCTTTCAGTAAAGAGCACAGACTGTATCCAATAGCTGGGCTTGAACTGCAGCATAGTTTTTTAGAAAAGCATCAATCTTGACTTGACATCACTGGCAAAACATAACACACTTTTTCAGCGGTTAATCACCCTCCTTGGTTAAAATTAAACACATAAGTAAACAAATGTGCCTTCTGTCCTCTCTGAATTTATTTATATTCAGCTTTCAACCACTGGACCTCTGGTAATTAGGCAGGAGATAAACCCTTCTTCTGTCAAACTTCCGTTTCTTGTATTAGATGTGAGACTATGATTAAGTTCCAACCCCTTAACCTTCTCCTTGATGAGCTAAGTAGATTAACCTTCTGGAGTCTTTCACTAGAAGGCATGTCTTCTAATTCTTTAATCATTCCCTGGGCTCCGTTATGAACCTTGTCCAACTTCTCAGCATCCTTCTTGAAATTTGTACGCTTGAAATAGGCACAGTGTTCCAGCCCCACTTACACCATGCCAAACAGAGAGGTAATATATTGTACTTCCGTCCCCCTCAATCAAATCTTGTGAGTGAATTGGGAGCTGGCCTGCCTCATTTTATACGGATGAAACACAGAGACATTGTCTTCCCCTGGAGACTTACTGTCATCTCTTTTGACACGCTATGTCTGCGATAGAATCTCAATTTTTATTCATAGTGCTGTTCCTCTGTGGGCTTGCTGGGAAGGGGCTTGGTGGGTTTGGCAGGCTTCAATTTAGCTTTCACATAAAGCTCTCCACTCTGTACGACAGATAAAGTTTTTTTTCCTTGATGACGCTCCATTCTATGGCAGACATGTAATCAGCTGAGGCAGTGATGAGACATTTTAAACAGCCTCATTGAGCCTCCTCCTAGTAGCAGGGTGTGGATGAGCCAACAAAAGGCAGCACCCTAAGCTGTTTGCAGCTTTGTTCTTGCATTTCACTGTGTTCCCAGATCAGGACAGCAGGAAAACAGAACAACTGTGTGACGGACCCCATCAGCCTCACATCCCAAGTTGGACTGGTTGCTAAATAAACACCTAGGATGACACACAGGAACGTACTGAAGTTAATTTTTTAGTCTTTATTTTCTGTATTCTAGAAGAGCTGCAGGTCTCCACTTTCCTTCATCATGGTCTTTTCCAGTATCACCAGGTATTTTTAACTCTTTTCTGTTCCCGCACTGTTCATAGCACCCACAGGTCTGTTAGCATGTGGGATTAATTAATAATAAGGGGTTCAATTTCTGTTCTTGCCTCTTGACCCCGTATTATTTTCAGCCAAATTCCCAGGTCAGTCTGAGGGTGAAAGCTTTGAGAAGGTGCTCTGCCTTTGGTGTTGCCAGTGCCAGGCTCTTCCATCAGGCTTTCCTGACGGTTTAAACTCCCAAAAGAAAGCATGTAAGCAACTACCTGCCGATGGTCTTCTAATTTTATCTCCTATGAATATTTAAACTGGAGGTGATATTTCAAGTATAGATGAGTTGTTTTGACCCCTACATAGCCCTCAACTTTCAAGAGAGTAATGTCAATCCTAAGTTCAGTGCATAGACCAAGAGTACCATGGTGTTGTTTAGTATTTGCTGACAAATAAGAGTGTGGGGTTCCATGCAGAAAATTTGAGGAAGGTCAGTTCTTGGCTTCATTCATCAGCAAAATACTGGAAGGGAAGGAGTGGGAAACTACATAAATCTGATGTACAAAATATTTTCTCCAGAGCTAATATATGTATGTAGGCTGCAAATATCTGCATAAATTGAGTAAATTATGACTGGCTGAGGGGTGTTACCAATCGTTTGGTTAGACGATATGTTGTGGTAGGATTTACTTTAATGGTGGGAAGTGTTCATTGAGCTTCTAAAATGTAATCCTTTTCTTCTATACATACAGGCTCCCTTTCAAAGCTTTATGAATACGAGTTTTTTAAGAACATATTTTAAGATTGAATAGCATCCATGAAAACTTAAAGGAAACCAAACAGAACCATAACCACTATGTTGAAAAATACAGGGACGCAGACACAGGTACTTATGTGTATTCATTTTGCCAAGCTTGCAATGGCTTTGAGAATGAATGAGTCCATGACCAGTAATGCCCATAAAAGAACAGACACCAGTTCTTCAGTTGTATGACAGGAAATGCTGTGGAAGTTGAAGCAGTAGGAGATACTTTTAAGACTGATTTTTTATTTTTATTCCAATTTCTAAATATAGGTCTGCACATCTTAGTCATGTTATATTTTTTAGGAAAGCATCTGTTTGCTTTGGTTTCCTAGGCACTTTTCATTAGCAGTAAAGCAGTGATGTTTCATGGTGTTATTGCTTTCTTCTTTTAATAATAATCTCTTATGAGGAAGCAGTTGGGGAAAATGCGAAGAGTGTTCTTCAACTCTGTATATATTAAAATTAATCTTTGCAAGAAGCAATGGTCAATAGCTCTATAGAAAAGAAGTCTACATATGTGATAATAAACTGTTGATTGATTATAAAATCTTGGAATCCTTATATTTTAAGATTATTATACGGTTCAGAAACTGATACACATTTTTAATTAGTGCTGGTATTAAAATTTACACTGTCACATTTATGAGATACTCCAGCAAGGGGCAGTGCAGGACACAGAAAGCGGTCTTCACAGTAAAGCAACTGCTCCCTAGAGAGGTTTGAATCATGTTTATTTCAGTTATTCTTTGTGTTGGTTTATTACAGAAGTTCAAGCACATCAAATGATTTTTAATTTGAGCAAACACTCTTTTGTTATTGGTCTACACAGAATTTCCAAGACAGCATTAAAAAGGCAAAAGCCTTTCTTAAAGGCAGTTAATGATAACATATCATCCCTTAGCATTTTTAACAGATCAGGACAGATCAGGGCTGCAGAATCAGACCTTTAGATTATGTCTTACCCTTAAAAAAAATATATATATATATATATATGTATAAAAATTTTAAAATATTTTTGCAGATAGATTAAATTAATAATGCATCCTTTATATAAATCCTGCTACAAGCAGAAGATGGGCAGTGATTTTCAGCTTGACACAAGACAATAGAAAACATCAGACAAAAATTTCATTCAGAAACATTTACAGAACTAAACAAGCTGCAAACAAATTTTCATTTTACAAAGCTTTTTTTGTTTGTTTGTTTTGTTTTGTTACCTCCTTCTTACCTCTTGCAGCCTGATTTTGTCATTTTGCAAAATAGGGCATAAAATATTACAAAAGTTCTTCCACCTTAGTTTACATTTGCCTCCTCATTTTGTTACAGCAATAATTAGCCTGATGATTGATAATGAATTTTGAAACAGAGATGCCAAAGAATCAGAACTGCGTGTCTTTGTTAAGTACTGAGCTTGGCATAGACATTTTTAAAGAATTGGAAACCTATTTGCTAATGGTACAGCAGTCTATGAAATGTCATTGGATTGAAAAGATGGAACAGAAAAATATAAGCTTGTTCTAGGGTAAATTGGACATCCTGTTTGTAATAGATTGGATAAATTCATCTTGTCAGGACCAGTAATGTCACTGGCCTGGGAATCTAATTCCAGTTTTCTCCCATATATTTAGATATATTTGTTTTACTTTATTTCACCGTATGAATTAGATTTTGCAGTGGTTCTGCATTCCTCTAGTTCGAGTGAGCCCTGTTTTTTAATCCAGGACCTTGCATTTTCCATTTGAGAAATGCAAATGGGTAGGCTGATGTGAGTTTAGCATAGATCTAGGAGTGACAAACTCAGGTGCCTAGTTTTCTGAGGTTGTGCAAGTGATTTTCAAACATTCAGGTTTGAATGTACCTTTGGAATTTCAAAATAAAATTGATCAATTGTGATTAGCTGTGCATTAAGCATTCCTAACCTCTCCTTCCTCATTATACTTCACCAGCTTGAATTAAATGCTTGACGACTTTTAGGTTTTAATAAATATAGATATCCTCAGTGGGCTGGGTTTAAATCTTGAGTGTTCATGGGGCAGGTTTGTACCCTCTTTTGCAGTCATTAATGGGTAGAGGGCCTTCTCTTGCAGCAGAGCGTGAACAGCATTCTGCTGCTTTTGACTGTGAAAAGGAAAAAATAACAGAAGTCAATTATTCTCAGCATTGTGTCAGATCACTAACACTTCATATTTAAATAGATCTTAAAGATCAGTTAATAATAAAGTCTTAATGGATTCAGTCAGACGAGCTGAAGGCCTTGGTTGTACCTTTACAAAGAGGCTGTCTCACTCCCACAGCTTTTATTAAAATAAAACATGGCTTGCAGTGAAGCTGACAGCTGAGCAGTTAGGTTACAAATTTGATTGTGATGGTAGGGCAGGCAGAATGAATATTACCAGTGCAGCTTGTCAGAGATGGGGTGAAAAACAAAGCCTGATGAATAGCAAAGTTTGGCCAGTATTGTACAAGGATGCGAGCAGCACCAGGGGCCTTGGACCAGCAATGTCTCCAAAAAGACATGTCACACAGAATTTGGGTGGTTGAACATGGAGGTTCATTTTCGTTTGTCTTGAGTGTGTGAGGATATTCTGGAATTTGAATTATGGATATTCAGAACAAGAGGTGTTTAGGTAGTATCTGTAACAGTGATAAGCAGTCACTGTTAACAGAGCTGAACCAAGACAGGGAGCCTTTTTTTCAGTGATGCATGTGTTTGTAGAGTAGTGAGAGTCAGTCTGGACCACATTAGTGTACCAATTTAAGACCAGAAGTATGTGTTTTACCTAGCAATCTTTTGATGTGATCAGTTAACGTCAATAAAATAAGTTCTCAGCAACTATTTATCAAGTGATAAGTGATCTCTTCAACTGTTTTTTAACAAGTAATTCCGGTGTTCCAGGGAACACACTTTTCACCTGCCTTGCGTGGCACAGGTAAGTTGTAAAATAGTAAGTAAATTTTCTGAATTTACTTTCCGAGTGAAGAAGCTGCACTCAGAGATTGAGAAATAATAAATATTTTTAGAAGATTTTAAAAAAAATGAAATTAAGTTATTGACATTAGTATAATTTGGTATTTTCATGGAATTTAAGTTATGGTAAAGCTAAGTGATTATTACTTGCATATAGTAGAAAGAGGGTCAGTGTGTTCTATAAAGGTGTTAAAGAAAATAACCTGTCTTAAGAAGCTATGAAAGTAAACTAAATTAAAAAAATATCAAGTAGTAATGGTGAACCATAGCTGAATTACAAAGAGAAGCAATGATGAGAATCACTGCAGAAGACCTCAAGAGATACACGAGTGGCTGTGGCTTCTGTAACTTTCAAAATTTCCGGTGTCTGTGAGCAAATTAAGATAGAAATGCAAAGTTCTGCCTGGCAAGAGAACGGAGAGCACCAGACTCAGGCTGTGGGTTAGTGCACCAGACTGTAATCTGGGACACACACAGAGCAGAGCGCCAGCACTGAAATAGCACCTGCACCGCCGTGCACACCATAGTCCTGTGGACAAGATGCTGTCAAATCTCTTCGTCTTTAAATCATATCAGCCAGCTTCGCCTTGGTTTGCAGCCAAGGCTTGTACCCTCTGTCATCGAGTTTTCTCCAGTGGCCTTGTAAATTCACAAACATACTGAAACTAGCTGAAATCCTCTGCTCCTCAGAATAAGTCTTTTAATATCAACACCTTCTGAAGAAAAAAATAAAACCAGACTCCAAGGGACTTTGTTCCTCTTGTCCTGGACTGCCCTCTTAGCAGAGGAGGGAGATGTTTTAATATTTTAATTGCAGGAATATTTTACAGGTATTTTAAATGTAGATCAATAAAGAGAAATATAGAGTGAGCAGTGTCCATTTAGCTAGAAAACTGTTGCAACCTCGCTAGTATGTTCTTATTAAAAATCATTGTATTAAGAAGAACCTAATTGTGAATAGGTTAGAACTGTTGTTAACATTGCCTTCTTGTACGTGTATATATATCTTTTATGTAAGCAAACTGTTGTACGATAATTTATTTGTGTCCCAGCTACTATATGTAAGGTAGACTGAATTTCATTACTCCAGGTAGATGAGATTTCACTGAATGTTTTCAAATGCACTTCAACAATACAGCATACAAAAGTATGTTATTATAATACTGATCAGAAATAACATATTTCTGTTCTATCTTATTTGATCCATTTTGTTCTCTCAGGCCTGTAAAATACTAAATACTAGTAACTTCTACAGGATAGACCTATAGAATATAGAATAAGGATCTAGAAATACTAGACCCTTCTACAGGATCTACTCAAAGGAAGCAAACTGCACACATGCATTGGTCTTTTTAGGATTAGGTCTAAGATTAAAAAGGGGACGTGTGTGGCAGTTGCTAGGAGACACTCAACTCAAACATATACTGCAAATAAACACAGGGAGCCACAGCTCTATCCAACTGCAGAGATTGTTAAATGAAATCTTCCTCATCTGCAGGGACACTTTTTGAAAAATTTAGTTTAAATGATGAAATGAGTTGAAACTAGGCAGCAACACATTTAGAGCATATCGAGGTTGATAACTCATGAAATCTAGGTTAGTCAGATTATACCATACAGTCTCATCTGCTGCATTTTGCCATCTGCATGTAGTAAGAACCAATGTAGGGAGCAGTTCTACTATTTTTCTCCTAAGGAGAAAAAAAATGCTTAACTGGAATGTGACCGTGCTGAACTGGAGTTTGGTGTAGATGCTGAGCTCTGAAAAATGAGGGACGCCGTTCAGTGAGGGAACAGACAGCACAGTACAAGTTCCCTCTGAAAAGTCCTGTGTTCAGGAAACTGATCTCCTATCACTTAGAGGAAAAAGAAAAAAAAAAGAAAAAAAAAAGCAGGAAACACATGAGGATCAGGAGGTTAAAAATAAAAAATAAAATAGCAAAAATGAGCAACCAGCCAACTCTTCCTCCCCCAGCAGGATCTCTGCCTCTGAGCACTCAGCATCTTACATGATATTAGGGAACTCCTAGTCCTGTCAGTCTGTCAGGCTTCGTGTCAGTACCCAGACAGAGGAGGTTCCTTCTCTTCATGGTTCATTTATAAATTTCCTCAATAAAATGGGTGGACACCACCACAGATAATAAGTTAAAATGTTAATTAAACATTTTTAAACAATGTTTTAACAATTTAACAATGTTTAAACAATGTTTTAAAAAAACATTAAAATGTTTCTGAAGTTATATCAGAACTAATGAATTGCAGTGATTATAGTAGCTGAAGATGTAGTTCTTTTGCTTTATTGAATTCTGTAATTTTTCCCAAACCTGACAGTTATACATCTTAAATCTAATACATAGTTTATTTATCACACTTTGGGTTTTAAACTCTCTGTTTAAAAACAGGCTTTTTCCTGCTGCAAATAGGCCCCAGTAAAACCAAGACCATGATTATCATATTGATCTACACCACAGGAAATTCCTCAGGTTTTCCTTGAAACAAGGGCTTCTTCAGTAGAAAAATATGGTATATGGTCTGTGTATTACCTCCAGAGACTGAAATGAGTTATTCGTTCATTACTCATTTATGAGCTCAGTTATTCATCTGCTAATCTGCCTAGGAGTAAAAATGCTTATTTACTTAGATGATATCTTGAGGTATTAAAGCTCTTAAAACTGCATATTTCAGTCATGGTGAACTTGTCTTATGGTCTTACAGGATCTTCTAGTAACTGAAAATCTGTTTTAACTCCTTTCATTTCAGATATCGTGGGATTTATTTGGAATAAAACTGCACAGAATTTTTTATTGGATGTATGGATATAGGTACCCAAGTGTTCAGGAAGCACGTGGTTGCACGATATTTTGTTACATTTCCATAAAACTCTCCACCCTTCTGTATTTATCCACTTCAGTCACTTTAGGACTGATTGTATCAAATGAACAGTCTTTTCTTTCACTTACTACTTTATATTAATGGTCCTGAAAAGGACCAAAAGAAGATAATTTGTGAGGATTTTAGCATGGGACAACACACACAGAGGGGATCAAATCTTCCAAACAGGATGGTTGGTTCCTGTCTGGTAGTGACAGGAGTCATCATTGAAAAGGTACTTGCAGTAGTATCTTTAGCTGAATTAGGGGAGATCCTTGAACCACTTATGTGCTCACTTCTTATAATCCAGCTGGCCATTGCCCTGCATCACTACCCAGTACATGTGCAACTCATTACTGTTCATATATCTTAATTACATATTAAATATCTCTTAAACATCATAACTGCACATAAAACTGTCCTACATGACCATTTCTGCAGGAACAGGTTTCTGTTGACTACTTACAATAGATATCTTACCTACATAAAATCCTGCAGCAGGAACCACTGAAAGCACTCTTTGGGGCACTCTGCACAAGGTGTTAATGCATCCAGCCACACAGATTGAACTAGACACAGCATGAACTGGGAGAGGGGAGTGATTTCTAGAACTTTCCAAAATTCCCACCTGGAGGTCTCCTATAACAATCAGTCAAACACTTGACTGTGAATGCTCAGCCCATCACCTAGATTCAAGCTGATTCCTGGTCTCAAATCAGTTCTTTGTCTTGACTATACAAGTGACTGGCTGGGCAGTTCCTGGGCTGAGGAAGGAAAAAATGAATGAATGAATGAAGAACACTGGTTGTGCATAAGACACAGCCTGGATACCTACCTATACCCCAATTACAAGTATGAAACAAACTTGATTTTCATACATCTAACTCACTTAAAACTCTTGCTGTGCTGTATTTCTGCAGTTGAATTTTCCTGCCCAAGAACAGTATAACTCTCTTATCTATATTGAGTAACACTCCATCATTTCTCTAATTTATAGAGCTTCTTTTCAGCTGTTATCTTGTTTTTCAATGTCCTTGCAGTCCTTCATAGTCTACTGTGATCTGTAAACTTGGAAAGCACACTTCTGTCATCCAGCTCAGCAATGAAAACATTAAGCAATGCTAGATGCAGGACAAACTCCAGTATAACCCTGATTATTCCAACCTTTGATTTTGCAGTAAACCTAGTACTTCACTAAGTAATCTGATAAACTCTGTAACGTTTTATCTGTTGAATGAACTTTTCATTCAGGCCTGTTTTTCCTCATGTTACTTATAAGCCAGCATCAAAACCTTTAACAAAGCAGGCAGCACTTCTCTTACAAAAGCCTGTTATCATTTTGTAGAAGGTAACTAGACTGGTTTGACAATGTTATTGGCAAATTTAAGTTGGCTTTTAATCATTTCTTAACTCACATCCATTATCTGCAGAATTCTGTGAAATAATCAGTAGAAGTTCCCGGTATTCTCTTCTTTTAACAACCACAATCTTTCAGGTTTTTTCTCGTTTTATTACTATTATGAATCTTGTGAATACTATTATTATCTTGTGAATGAAGATACTACCAAATGAGCCATGATCTGAATTTTAGGCACACAGATCAGAAGGTTGGTCCCTAGCATTAGGTATTTGCTGTCTAAGTAAAAGATAGATAATCACAGAATCACACAGAATCATCTAGGTTGGAGGAGACCTCCAAGATCACCTAGTCCAACCTCTGACCTAACACTAACAAGTCCTCCACTAAACCATATCACTAAGCTCTACATCTAAATGCCTTTTAAAGACCTCCAGGGATGGTGACTCAACCACTTCCCTGGGCAGCCCATTCCAATGCCTAACAACCCTTTCCATAAAGAAGTTCTTCCTAATATCCAACCTAAACCTCCCCTGGTGCAACTTTAGCCCATTCCTCCTTGTCCTGTCACCAGGCACGTGGGAGAACAGACCAACCCCCACCTCGCTACAGCCTCCTTTAAGGTACCTATCGAGAGCGATAAGGTCGCCCCTGAGCCTCCTCTTCTCCAGGCTGAACAATCCCAGCTCCCTCAGCCGCTCCTCATAAGACTTGTTCTCCAGACCCCTCACCAGCTTTGTTGCCCTTCTCTGGACTCTCTCGAGCACTTCAATGTCCTTCTTGTAGCGAGGGGCCCAAAACTGAACACAGTACTCGAGGTGCGGCCTCACCAGAGCCGAGTACAGGGGGGACAATCACTTCCCTAGCCCTGCTGGCCACACTGTTTCTTATACAAGCCAGGGTGCTGTTGGCCTTCTTGGCCACCTGAGCACACTGCTGGCTCATATTCAGCCAACTATCAACCAATACTCCCAGGAAGTATATATATTATATACACAGAATACTGCTGTGTCAGGAAGCTATCTTCCACGCTCTCCAGAAACCTCCTAGACTGCTTCCTCTGAGCTGTATTGCATTTCCAGGATACATCTGGGAAGTTGAAGTCCCCCATAAGAACAAGTGCTGGAGATTGTACAACTTCTGCCAGCTGCTTGTAGAACGCCTCATCCGTCTCCTCATCCTGGTTTGGTGGTCTACAACAGACCCCCAAGAGGATGCTTGCCTTGTTGGCCTTCCTGCTGATCCTAACCCGTAGGGACTCAACCTTATAATTCCCAGCCTCAAGTTCCACAAAATCAAAACAGTCTCTAATATAGAGAGCCACACCACCATGCCATCTGTGCTGCCTGTCCCTTCTGAAGAGCCTACAGCCAGTCATTTCAGCACTCCAGTCATAGGATTGGTCCCACCACCTTTCAGTGATGGCAACCAAGTCTTAGCTTGCCTGCTGCACGATGGCTTCCAGCTCCTCCTGTTTGTTGCCTATGCTGTGTGCATTAGTGTAGAGGCACTTCAGCTGGGCCATTGCCTGCTCCCCAGACCCTGACACTGTTCCCCCTGGCATACCTCTAACGAGCCTTATCTCATCCCCGTCCCCCTTCCTACCTAGTTTAAAGCCCTCTCAATGAGCCCTGCCAGCTCCAGGGCTAGTATCTATTTTCCCCTTAGAGACAGGTGGGACCCGTCTGCAGCTATCAGGCCAGATGCTGAGTAAAGCACCCCATGGTCAAGAAAAAAAAAAAAAAAAAAAAGTTTCTGTGATGGCACCAGCCTCTGAGCCATGTGTTTATCAGGTGGGATTTCCGTGTTGTCTCTGTAGCCCTCCCTGCCACTGCAGGGATAGAGGGAAACACCACCTGTACTCCCGCTCCATCTACTAATCATCCCAGTCCCCTAAAGTCCCGTTTGATAGCCTTCAGGCTTCTCTCTTCAACATCATCGCTGCCAGCCTGGACTATCAATAGAGGATAGTAATCAGAGGGACAAACCAGGTTGGGAAGGTTTCTGGCAATGTCCATGACCCTGGTCCCAGGGAGGCAGCAGACTTCCCTATGGGTAGGGTCAGGACAACATATAGGGCCCTCTGTTCCCCTGAGAAGGGAGTTGCCTACAACAATCACCCTTCTGTCTTTCTTGGTGGAGGCAGCCTTGAGGCGTGGAGTTGACTTCCTTGCCCTAGGCAACCTCCTGGGTGGACTTTTGACCTCATCCTCGCTCACCGGTCTCTCAAGCTCCAAGGCCTCAAACCTGTTGTGTAAGGGCACCTGGGAAGGCGAGGCTGGTAGGGAGGGGGGTTCCCTGCAACGCTGAGCAGGGACCTGTTTCCACTCCTCCTCACCTCCTAGGTCCCCTCACTCTGCCCGACAGCGACAGCGCAGGGGGTCCACCACTGTTTGGGGTGTCTCACCCCAGTGCCTTTCCTTCACGCCTGGCAGGGAGTTGCTCCACCAGTCTATCTCCTGCTCACACTCCCTGATAGCCCCCAACCTCTCCACCTCCTCCTTGAGCTCTGCCACCAGGCTGCACAAACTGCCGTGCTGCACCCTGTTCACCTTGCTCCTGGTTGCTCGCACTCCCTAGGGGCTGTCTTTGAATGGCTGGGGACGGGGCGTTGCTGGCTGCGCATGCGCCTCGTCAGCCTCCCTTGTGAGGGCTGCCGGGTCCTGGCGGCCCCCTCAGCTGCCTCGAGTGGCCTCGATGCTGGACAAAAAGCCCTGCCCACCTCGATCCCCTGCTCCGCTGCAGAACATGTCTGCCCGGGAGCCGATCGCCTCAGCGAGTGAGGCATGGGGCAAGGCGAGGGATATAAAGGTAACAGTGAAACATGTGTGAGGTAGAAGCCAGCGCTGCTTGTGGTCTGGTATTACAGAGGCTTCATCGGTAGAGGAAGGAAATGGTGTTCTTCATTTCCACAGAAATGGAGTAAAAGGCAATATCCTTGGATCCTTCCTTAAAGGAAGGGTGTGAAAGAAGAGAAGGAGGATTCAGGCAGCACTGGGAGAGGTTACCTGGATCCAGGCAGACTTTCTGTCACTGTAGAGACTGCAGCAGTCTTCAGTAATAATTTGATCCTGGCTTGGACAGATGGGTAAATGACCTCCTGTGGTCCCTCCTATTTCCTTTACTGTATTCTACATTTATAGGCATCATGGCAAATAGGAACTTTGAGAAGGGATTTGAAAGAAGATAATGGGGTGACTTTGAAGTGCTCGTGTGAACTTCGTGCTAAATATGAAGCAGAGGGTTGGAGAAGGTACATAAGTGTGTGGTTGAATATTCAGCAAGTGGATATATAAGAGGATTTCTATTCCTTTAAGCATTCTGTCATCTGCTCCGTTCAAACTGTAGACAAATGCAGGTGCTTCTTCCCTAAATAATTGTTTTAAGATATAGTTGTGACTAAATACAATGTGCAGTCTTTAAAACATTTTCCCTGAAGAACTGGGATTTCATAATTTGTGGTTGAGGTGATGCCCTCTGAAATAAAAAGTGTTTGTTTTTTTTGTTTTTTTTTTTTTTTAATTGATACTTACTAACCCTTTCTAGGTTTGCAGGTGTATGACTTAGATTCATTTCTTTCTGCCAGAACAGAGGTACTTTACAGCTTAACAACCACAATTAGTGATTTGAAAAGCATTGTGTAAGAGTTTCAGAAAATTCAGTTGACTGTCTCTTGCAGTGATAGCAGTGATGGGGAACTCACTGGCATGGTAGAATGCTGCTTTTTCAAGTTCAGTTTTGTACTTAATATTCTGTTCATTTTCTTAGTGGCATCCATCCCCTTAACTGTATGTGTATGGTCTGCCAAGGTCATTCTGTCCTATGAGGACATGTCAGTTTTTCCCTCCATAGGGTTTCACAGTTCTCCTCTGCAGAAGCCATCCTTCCCTCCCCTACTCTGCCACCCAACCCCTTACCAGGCAGCAGGGGAGGAAGGAAAATAGGATGGTGCATCTCCTCCTTTTGTTATCATCCATGTAAGGACTTACAAGAGACAAAATTTTCCACTCTGTCCAAAATTTCAGTCAACTTCTGTCTTGCCACCAAGAAATAGAATCATAGAAAACAGGGCTAAAAGAAGCCCTTCAGGAAACTCTGTAGATCTTTCTACTCCCCTCACATGCCAAGTATCATAAACACTAGCCACCTCTTTCTTTTCTTTGTTTGGTTTGGCCACGCATACACAGAGTATGTGGGGCTGGGGATACAGAATATAGGATTTAATCCCTGATTTGGCATAGATTTTAACATACGTACGCAGCTTTGACTTGACCTTAGGGAGTAAGGCACATACTTGAAGTACCTTGTAGAACTGAAGCTGTGTAGAAATAGTTCACTGGCTCAATGAAGCTGGACCTGGTGGCCAGTATCAGACGTGATTTTTAAGCAAATAGTATAGTAAAGAATTTATGAATGAAATAGACTGCAGCAAGTCAAACCGTTCCAGTTTTAAAACTGTCTGAACTCATGCAATAGCTCCTTTTAACCAAGGCTGACCCCAGCCACTGAAGATACATAAATCAGAGCTGAATCTGACATGCCCTCACAGGCTATATTTTAATGTATAATCTGCATTCTTATATAGTTGCTGGGCTTTCCTCTCAAGTCGGATTGTCACCTGGCAAGTGTTTATAAATCTGCACCCTGAGAAGTCTTGATAACCCTTTTAATTCACTAAAGTATTTTTCTAAGTAATGGGAGCACAGGCAGGTTGATATGCTTGTGTGATGAAAATAAAGCATGGCTTTGGAATAGACTCAGTACCTTAGGAACAAGGCACAGCAGAAAAAAAATAATAGTTAAATGTTTTAAATGTTTTGTGGAAAGAAGAGCAAATTCTGATTTTCTGGTTTTGGTTTATCTTCCTGAAGGATTTACTCTGATAGCTGCAGATTTATTGATTAAATCTGCATCATTCAAAGAAGCAAATTAGTGCTCTGCTGTCAGATTCTGTAATAATGTTCCATGCTGTGATTTGGTCTGTTTCAGCAAGAAAGCATCTTTTTTTACTGTCTTGTCTTATTTGTTTTACTCCTGATGCACAGCAGTAGTATTCCCACCCTGTTTACAGCAACACTTCAACATATTCATTGCTCAAACGATAGAAAAAGATCAATGGTAAGGGACACACTTGTTTCATTTGTGCTGTAGATGAACTACAAGTATATAGGAAAGAACCTCTGTATCTTGACTTCTGTCAGCCAGATCTGATCATCAGTTGAAATCCCTGGAAATGTCAGTTAGTGGCTAGGAGTTGTGTGGGCAAGCTGAGGACCATGGCTCAGGTGGTCAAAACATGCAGGTCTTGATTCCGCACTCAGCTAGACTGGAACGGCACCACATAATTACAGGCTTCAGTGGAGAATCCTCGGTAGAAAACACATGTTCCTCAGTGGAGAGGTAAGCCCAGCATTTATAGCTCTTTTGAAATAAACAGTTACATCAGCATAAAAATGCAATATTAAGCAACCAAAACAACCCTTATAAATAACCTTTAAAGGCACTGTGTTTCAATTTGCCAGCAGTGGTGCTTATTTCTAAATCTAACCTGGTATAGATGCATTTCTGATTGTTGTTTCTGATCCTGCAAATCTAGCAAAACTAAACAGATTGCACTCTTACTATAACCAATAAATGTCATGATACAATGATCAGTGTCATTAATATTTTCTTCTTATATTAAGCATTCCTAAAATGTAATCTCTAACAAAAGCTTACACCTACAAAATATTGAGGAAAGCAAGAGGCATCCTTGCTTCTTCAACTGTTTGTTATGATGGAAAAAATATACCAGAGTCAATACAGTAAATTTATTACAGTAAAATAGAACTCTGTCTTACAAATAATGTCTAACTCACTTGGTTTTGTTTTTCTTTGGTCCAGCAAAAAACACGGCCTATGCTGTAAATAGACAAATATATAGGCAGTGAGAGACAGTCGTTATTTTAGAGAATGAGCATTTGAAATTGATGACTTATGAAGCAAAGATCATTACAGCTGAAGAAGCAATAGAGAATGTATTCTACACAAGACTGTCTGCTTAATATACTCACCAGGAAAATCAATGCTCAAAATTATTAAAAAGACATTCTTATTTTTCTTCACATTTCCTTTTAATGCTTAGAGATGTTTAGAGGATTTTAGACTTTTCTCAGGGAAAAGCACCTGTTGCTGTTAAGAAAGCTGCTTGAGTAGGTAAGGGGGGATGCCAAAGGCATCATTTGATCCACAGCATACGTACAGCCAGAGAGATGCTGCAGAGGCTAGCCCAGCTTGTCCTACCAGCATGCACAGGAGCCTCTGGAAAGGCAGAGAAGATCGCAGGCTGTGCACCACATATGTTGCTCAAGTTCTCTAAGGAGACAGCTAGTAAAATGCTTCTAACTCGTCACAATGGTTTTCTCAACTTGTCTTAAGAACTGTGCAAGCCAGCAAGGCTTAGCAAGGTAGGAGCCCAACACTGGATTCTTCTTGACTTGTGCTGTAGGGAATAATTAATGTAGGTCTGAGATTAATGCACTTTAGGTTATTTATACCACTTAAGGATACAACCCAGTGTATTCAGATGTATGCCTTGCCTATTCAGTCAAAAATCTTTTGTATTCAACTGCCCATTTTTTCTATTTTTTACTCGCTCACTTCAGTATATCACTTCAATATTCTCTGCTTTGGGGTTCACTAGGAATTTTTACATTTGCAGAGAAGGAGGTTGGCTCCTGCCTCTCCCATAGGACCATAGGACAGACAGGATATTCCTAATGCTCTATTATTCACATAAGAAGTACCAGTGTTTGAGCACCAGAAAAAAAGAAGCTGCTAGAACTGCAGTGTGTCAGGCTAACAGTTTATACTAACTGTAGTGTTTGCCATGCTAATACCAGAGAAAGAAGATATACTGTCTGCAGAGTTGCTGTGTTTCTGCTTAGGAACTTAATTCCTGAGACAAAATAGTAAAACATTAACTTGAAATGGAAGACTCTATAATGTTGCCAAAAGCAAAACCACTCACCCTTGCTTATGTTCATTTCTCAGTTTCAGCTTGCCAGCAAGTAGCTAGGAGAAGAGCAAGCAAAGCTCTACTGTAATCATAAAGTACTACAGGGGCTGATCAGTACTCAGAAATCATAGCAATCTTCTGCTGCAGGTGCCCTGAGATAAATTTGGAAGGGTGCATTCAGAAAATTCAAACAGCAAGAAAAAAATAAGAGACTGTCTTTCTGTTGAATGTCCCACCAAGAGAATGACTGAGGGGAACTCCATGATTTTTTCTCTGGCCCTTTATTTTCACCTTTTGTTCTTAGCTGTGAATATGCAAAAGGCATTCATGTGCAAAAAAAAAAAAAAAACAAGATAAGAAAGACACCTTCTTTTAACATGGTAGGAGGACACACTCCTATGATGTGAGACTGCATGGTTTCAGCCTGACCCGTCATTTTAAAATCAAGAGGTTTAGATCCTGCATGAACTTTGGTTATATTCTTACAGTTCTGTTCATCCAATTACATAAGTGCATTTCAGAATTGCCTTTATGAAACTAATACTGCAGGAATTAATTTTCCTTTCATGCATAGTGTCTATAAAATGCTGCTTCTTCAGCTTAGTACCTAGCACTCAAAATTGCAAAACTGAGCATTGTAATCCTAGATGGATAGCAATATACTAATTTTTGTGTAAAACTCTATGTGTGCACTCGCACAAATAAATAAAATGAGCTCACCCAAAAGGAGAAGTGTGAGTCAACAAAACAAACCAAGGCACCATGCTAAACCAAAACCAAGCTATGCCCTGCCCATGCATTCCAAAACCATTTGTTCGGCATCTCTGAGTAGCTGACAGCAAACACTTCAACAGAACTTAGTGCTTTATTCAGTGAATCTCTGTAAGTAATCTTTGCAATATTTACACAAGTATAGTGCAGTATTCTGTACGCAGATGTAAATACAGGTATCTGATCATTATCCCTGACCTTCAGATTTCTCCTCATATATCTCCATTAAGCCCCAATTTGTTACTAAAGCATACTTTGCAATTAAAAATTTATTGCTTAAATAGAAAAGGCAGCTTCCTGCCTAGTTCTTAATTAATCTTTATTTAAGACACTTAAATATTTATAGTGACTTACTTCTCTTTTTATTATAAATGCTGTAGTGATTCAAAGAACTTTTATGCTTCTGAAGAGTTTCGCTTTTACTGCAATAGATAGTCTTAAAAAAATTTGGCATCCATCTCAATCCATAGACTGTGGTGCTATTGCAGATGTAACTACACGGATGTCAGGTTTAGTATTGGTAATTTGGTACAGAGAGGGGCAGATTTCCCTTAGGCCCCACTGACCCTCCTTCAAAAGTGGAACAAAGCATGGGTAAACTATTGCTGTACCTACTAGTTATAAGCAAGGTCCAACTAACTACACTTTACACATACTGCACAGCTAAGGGGACAAGTAGTTCATCTGTGGGCTTAACCCTTTGCCTGCATCAGCACAGGTTGTGCCAGAGAAGCACACTACTCCCCTCAAGGACAGCAGCAGTGAGCACCAGTGGGTGTATGCTGCACCAAGGCACAGTGTTTCCTGGCCCTTGTGTCTCACGTAGGCCACAGTCCACTCTCTGCACTGAAGGTTGGGTTGTCCTTCAACCCCTGACCCAACTAACTGCCTAGACTACAAACATCTTGGCTCAGCCCCCAAGACAATTTTCAGAGTTTCTCAACTCTTTTGAATCCCTGCTTATCTTGCAGCTTTTCCTAAGAATGCCTGGGCTTGAAGCCATCAACTGAGTTGTTCCAGCGTGTAACCTTTCAATTCCCACAGCTAGTCAGTAATGATCTGGCTGATGGAAGAGACTGTGCTTCCTCATCTTATAGACAAACTCACCCTGGAGCAGGATGACAGAAGCTGGCCAGCAGTAATTCCACAGATCCCTGTCTCTGACCTCCTTTCCTTCTATAGGAAAGACTCATTTTTCTATCACATTTTCTTTTTTATCCATTTCCTCTTAAGCAGAGATAGAGACAGTCTTGAAAGGCAAGGCAAGCATAATTTCTAATAGGAATCCCAGTTTCTTACACGAACACCAAAAAAACAGCTTTGTTGTTGAATGGTGGGATGCAGATGGGAAGGGACTAGTTTGGGCTCACAGCCAGGGACTTCACAACCAAGTGGGACTCTGCCTCCTGTGTTCCATGGGAGGTCACACTTCATGATCAAAGAGGACCCACTGATCTTCGCATAAGAAGGTCACAATCTGTAAGCAATGGAAACAACTGTGGCTTTCCTTTTGGCGTAAGGAGTGGTAACATAAACCTCTGCATTGCAAGTTGAATTATGGAAACATTACTGTGCTTCTGCATAGCCAAATTGCCTGTGCCAGGAAACACCACAGTGTTCTGGGAAACATAGCAGGTAAAATTGCTAAGCTGATACAAGAAAACTGAAATCTAAATTGCAGTACAAGCAAATGACCTGCTGCTATAAACTGTACCCCTACAGATTTGCATACTGATTGCAATATGCTATTTATTGTTTGTATAAACTGAAGATTGATCAGAATTATTTGTTTCCATTTATATCTTGTTGAAAAACTATGGGAGATCACTGTTTGAAGTAGATTACTGCCAATCATTATCATACGTAGAATGAGAAAACTGAATACAAACTATTCTTGTAGCTTTCAGCTGAGTTATTTAACTAAAACCATGGCTGAAAAGGTGGGATTTTTCACACTGTTTAACTGGAAATACATAGTGTAGCCAGGGATCAATAGTGATGCTTGGATGGATGAAATTACATTTTAAGTACTGCAGCACTGAGTAAGGATAAAATAATGGTATAACTGGTAATGTGTGATATGCATAAGGGATGCCAGCTGCCCACATTAAGTGAAATCTTACTCAGTCATGTGAATAGCTTCATGGATGTCCCTGAATGAGATTCTTTTCTAATGTAAGGCCATCAATTTCATATATAAGTGAAGTGGGACTGTGCTCACAGATTCTGATAATATGGTATGTATCCAGTTGTAGTTCTGGAATAAAAATTGTTGATTACATTGAAAATATGTTAGCAAATTTTCTAACCAGCAAATGTGTATCTCCTATATGGTTAGTTCTCTGTGCAGTTTGTTATGTTTGTAATATGATTGGTTTCTCTTTGCTGTGGAGTGGTACTTTAATGGGCATTATTTTCGTGATGTAAGCTATAACTTTCTGCAATTCATGGTGAGACTTTTCTTATCAGTTGCCTCTTGACAGCATCACCGTTTCATTAGCCTTAATTAATTCCAGAGGTAGCGTAATTTAGCAGATAATGCAATACCCAGAAGGTTAAGCAAGCCTCACCTATGTGGTGCTGTTCAAGTTATGTCATTTCTTGTCCTTTATCTAGTAGAGGTTTCTCGTCTATGGCTGCAGTGATCGAACTTGCACAGCATCTAGGATAGCTGATCTGAATTTTATTTCTAGTCCTACCACCTTCACTGCAAAGGCTTTGAGGCAAGTGACTCAACCTTTTTGTACAGTCTGCACAATACTGCTTCTCACTTAGGAAAGGATTTTGATACCTACTGTTAAAGAGAATGATAACACTGGAAGTGCTTAATATGTCTCCTGAACAATACACCACAATAAATATGCTAGTATTTTCTCAGTTGAGATGTCATACTAGCTAGACACAGCTTCTCAGAGTTTCCTTGTTCCGAACCATTACTGCTCAGCGTCTACTGCATGGAGAAGAGGCTATCTGCTACAGAGTGTGTCAGTAAGACAACCCTTGTTCTTTGTTACCTGCACAGTTTTTCCTAGCTGTCAGTCCAAGTTTGACAAACAAGGATACCATGCTGGCCACCACACTTTTTTGTTCATCTACCACAAAGCAATGCTTACTGAACTGTGTAATGTTCACATATATCTTTGTGTTGCGTATATCCTTATGAAACTAAGGCGAGGCAATTAGAAAAGTTGAAGAATGAGTCTTTCTGGCCCACCAGAACAATCTTCTATAAAAGTATAAATAATAATAATTAAAAAAAAAAAAAAACTTACTCCTGGATGAGGTAGCACAGTGTTTGCTGACTAGGATTACTCATGTGCTTACCGATTTTGGAGTATTGCTCAAAGCAGAAGAACAGCATATCACAAGCACGCAGTAGCACAGCAGCCATGAAAAATCTCAGTGTTTTATGGACAGTTGGGACCAACTGAACGATCATTATTGAATTAAGAAGGTGACAGCTGGGGGAACTTAAAATCTTTTCCCCTTTTGTCATAGATACTGTGGTATTGCCTGGCTCTCTAAATGAAACAACAATAGTGAAGCCTCAGGGCAGATTGTCTGCTATCCCTCTCTTGGGCAGTCTGCTTTTCTTCCCTCTCAGTGTATTAGAGGTGGCTGATCCACTGTAATGCAATGCCAAAGGCCTTTGGGACTTAAAAAATGTGTGTGTGGTATTGCAGGGGCAAAGAAAAAGAATCAACCCTACCAGATGTGATTGTTTCAGGTGGCAAATAGGTTTTAAGGAAAAACAGAGGAAAAAAAAACACGCACTTCTGTTGCTTAAAGCAAATGAAGTAATTCCACATGGTTGTCCAAACTTAGAGCAAATACAATAAATCTAATAGGTTGTCCCCGTAGCTCTTTCCCTCAAAAGCCCTTGAGTGACAGGATGTCCTTTGCATTAAAAATTACACGTTGCTCACAGCAAATTTGTTTCCTCATAGATTAAACTGATTCACTACTGCGATAACATTTGTATTAAATGTCTGATAGAGCCAAACATGGTTTGATGACATTTCAATTCTTTTTTTGAAATATTGAGAAGTATTTACTTACAGGTACAGTGCTTTGGTTTGTTCAATACTTTGTATTCATGCAAACAATATCCAGGTGCAAACAAACACAGTAGCTAGTCACTGCTTGTTATTCAGTCATTGCTTATTCTCCTGTGTCTATTTCGAACATTGTTGTCATCTGTTCAGTAAGCAGAAACATTATTATTACTGTGAGGTGGCCATTCATGAACAATATTATTCTTCCAGCACCATAAGGCACATAAGGCAAAAGTCAAAACAATTATTAACAATGCTGAGCCAACAGCAAATGGCTCACAAACAACCCACAGGCTAAAAATGCTTTGTCCAAATAATTCAGTGCGTAATTAACAAATGCATTGGCAGAAATGTGCTCATTAACAACTTGCAAGCAGGAAACAGGGTTGGACAGTGTTTTCACAAACTGGCTGCAATAGATGTAGTAGGAAAGTAGGGTTGCATACTCATGCTCACCTAGAACAAAGTTGTTCCTTGTCTATATAGGGACTGCTAAAGGCAGTTCAGATTAAGTTCACTGAAGTTATGGAATTCAGGTAATTCACAAAACCCAGTGTGAATACTTCCACTGAAGGCCAAGTAGCATACGCATACTGCCTTCTCCAAGGATGTGGTGGATGCAATAGCCTTGACCAGCCTCTCACTCCGCAAGCTCAGCAGGACAGAGGGTGAAGATAGGATGAAAAAGTTTGTGGGTTGAGATAAAGACAAGGACATCATTTACCAACTACCATCATGGGCAAAACAGACTCAACTTGGTGAAAAGTAATTTAACTTATCACCAATTATCATAAATTCAGATAGTGAAAGACAAGAAGACAAAGATTAAAACGAGACCTTTCCTCCTCTGTTGCCCAGGCTTAGCTCCACTCCCTCACTCCCAACACCTCTCTTCTCATCCCAGCAGTGTGGTTTTGGGCAGCACAAAGCACTTTTAGTCAGTACAAAGTGGCTTCTCTCTGCAGCTTCTTCCCTCTGACACTTCTCCCCTGCTCCAGCATGGGCTCTCTCCCACAGGCTGCAGTCCTTCAGGTAACCTACACTTGCTCCAGCATGGGCTGCAGGGGAGATCTGCTCCAGTGCCTGAAGCACCTCCTCCCCTTCCCCTGACCTTGGTGTTCCCTCAGCCACTCCTGACTTTGTTATTCCCCTCCTTGCTGTTGCCTGTCTGTGTGGCATTTTGCCCTTCCTTAAAGCCCTTCCCTGAGGCGCCGCCATCTTGGCTGCAGGTCCCCGGCCTTGCCTACCACAGCAGCCCTGCAGCCCCCGCTGCCAGCACCCGGGCACCCGATTCCCCGTGAAAAGGATGAAGCTACCACAGACTGAGTATGTGGGTTAGTTTTTGTTTTTGTTGTTGTTGTTGTGTTTGGATTTTTTCGGTGGTGGTTTTTGTTTTTCTTACCCTTTAACTTATTCCTATTGCTTTAATGATTTCTTTGATTACTCCTGTGTTCATGAGTGTCCCTTAAAGCAATGCTTACTCATCTCTAAGAGCACCAAACCTCAAAATATAAAGCCAGGACTATACAGCAAGCTGTCGGTGCACAGTTATCATCTGAGGCATGCATATTGCAGGGTCGCTGGGCCAGTACAAGGTTTAATGTCAATTCTTGTACCAATGGCAAGCCCCACTGACGTGGTATATAGTTCATATCATTTGTAGACCTGATAAAAACTACAACAAAAAGCTTGGTTTTTTTTGGACAAGTTTAAATGTAGGTGGGTAGGTGAGACTAACTTGGGGGGCGGGACTAGCATGCCTGGTAGACATAGCTGTAGTTTGCAGGTGTCTTTAAGCTGCCTCATTTCCCCAACAGGGGTTCCAGCTGACTTGGGGTCTGTTCTGCACCCCAAGGTTTAATTCTTTCAGTGTAGTCTGGAAGCAGTAAACAGCTGCAAAGGTGACTGAGCCAGTGTGGCCTGTTGTGGTTGTAGCCACAGCAGAAGCACTTTCCTTACTGACTCAGAAATAGGGATATGCTTGCTCCATGAGCAAACCATTCCTTGGGCTGGGCTTCAGCTACCCCAGTAGTTCCACCTCGTGCCAGGGTAGTAAAACCACCCTGGGAAGGGCTCTGTGATTTCCTGTGCCTCCAGTAAAAGATGAGTTTTATGGGGGCTTTTGTCAGCCGGTCAGGGACTTGGATATCTTTCCCTAGACCAACACAACGGTTCTGCTAGCTGAAAAATGCTCTGCTCTGCTGAGCTCTGCTGTGCTGAAATGCCAGCATAAACATACTAGCATCCTTGGGCTTGTGGCAGTTAGGTTCTGTGCCACTAGAAATGGTTCTTCTGGCTTGTGTGGTTACCCTGAATGGACTTACTGTGTGGACAGGCATTGGGGTAAGTGTATGTCCGTGTAAGGAAGTCTTTTGGCTTGGTCAAAATACTGGTTTCATGTTAACTTAGGTAACTGTTGAAGGAAGTTAGACAGACACACCTCTCTGGATGTAAGCTTCATTTGTTTCCCATCAGTTTTGAATGTTTGCCATTTCATGAATTTCAGTAGTATTAACTGTTCCAATGTGGATATTTGTAAATAACATTTTCTGCAGTACCTCTCTGCAATACCTCTTCTACTTAGTTTTCTTTTTTTTTTTTTGGTCAAGTCTCTCAGGAAATGGCTTAAATTTAGTCCAAATATGTGACTCCAGATTGGCATAAATGTATGCAGAGGGGCTTACATACCATTTGAAGTTGAAGTAGTTCAGCCTGCTCGGGCAGGAGGTCTTTAGGTGAGGTTCTTCTAAGAAGCCTCAGGTTTGGCATCCAGCTGCTACTGAAGTTTAAAGAGAGTGATAGAAAATCTCCCATTTTACAGAAGAAAATGATGATACTCCCTTTCCTCCCAAGAAAAAGAAAAGGAAAAGGAAAAGGAGAAGGAAAAGGAAAAAGAAAAAGCAGTCTCGCTTGTGTACATAGTGATCTTCATCTTAACTGTTTAAGCAAATTCATGAGAGACGGATAGGAATTTTCCAGACAAATGTATAAGAATGTGTGGAATTGTCACTTTCAGTTTATCATGGTGATAAAATGAGATTACTTTTAGTGAATAAGCAAAGTTGCTTGATCTCTGCATCCTTCATCTGATGCTGTTTCATACAAAGCTTTACCCTGCTCTATGTCATGCTACAAATGAAAGACTTGCCAGCTCCACCACTCAGCAACTTGTATGGGATGGCTGATGCTTCCTATCAGATTGAAGGCTATATTCACTGCTTTTATAGCAGCGTGATGAAAATGTTCTGACTGGCTTTGACTGACTAGATTTCTGGTCATGCAGGCTGCACATAAGCTAGGTGTGCCCCAAGTCTAGGTGGCCCAGACCACTGAACTTTGATTGATATCACAGCCTCTTCCTGCTATCTGCCCATGTTATTTTTCAATGAAAATCAACATGGATGGGACATAGCTTGGCGTGATATCAATAGCTGGGATGTGAACCTGGACTTGGGCCTGAGAAGGATTTTCTTCCAGAACATTTTCTTTCATAATATTTATTCAGTGTCTGGGATGAAAAAGGTTTGCATGGCTTTTCAAAGTTTATAATATCCTGAAAGCTGAATATGTCATGCCAGCCAAAAATTTGTATCGTAGCCAATGCTGTAGATGGGATGGAGCTGTAGCTTAGATAGAAGGATCTTCTATTTCACCTAGTGTAGCCATTTTTTAATTTACTCATTTTTGTGAGGTGCCAAAACACTAAAAGATTATCATGGGTCTGTAGGTAAACATTATATTTGTGGTTTTTTTCTTTTTTTTTTTTGTTTCCAAAATGGTGGATGCACTCGTAAGGTGTCTCCCCCGCCCCCCCCCCAAAAAAAAAAAAAAGAAAAAGGAACACCAATTCTTCACTTGGTCCGATTACCATAGGGTGTGCAGTTTCACAGGAGAAACAGGGAAACTATGAATTTTTTGCCCTCAAAAACTTCCCTGCATTTTTCCTAAAGGCACAGTATGCTTTCTAACATCTGCATGTTGTAAGAGATCACCATGAGCTGTATCTGAATGAGACCAAAGATTAACTTCCCTTGGTGTCATCCCAGAGCACTGTGTAGCGCTCCTTAAGCTGAAGGTTTACATTCCGCCTCTTTGTGCAAAATACAGAGATTGGCCACGTTTCTTTACCACCTCAGTCAATTGCTTTTTGAACTCCATCTACCGCATCCCATGGCAATGGGTTCTACTGTTTAATTATGATCTGCGTGGAAAACATCCTTTCTTGGGTTTGTTTGCTTGCTTTAAACTAACTGCTCACTTTATTGGAATCACCATGCTTCCTGAGTTATGAAAGACAGTGAAAAAGCTTTTCTTATTCCCTTTCTCTGTACTGTTCTTGATTTTATGAGGCTCTGTCACAATGCCTTCCCTCAGTTGTTCCTCTTCCAATATGAAAATCCTAAAGCTGTTTTTTCTTTCCTAGTACAGAAGCCACTACATACCTTTGATCATCCTGTCACCATGTATTTTCTATTCCTACCCTGTCCTTTTTGAGATGAGATGACTGGAACTCTATTCAGTATTCAAACCGTTAGGTGGGCAAAGGATTTATATGGCAGTATTTTCATGTTTTCTTCTGCTGTGTTCTGTTCTTTTCCTAATATTTCCTAATACACCATTTTCTTTTTTGACAGTTGGTGAGGATTTAGGTGACATTTCCATAAAGCTATTTGCAAGCTCTCTTTCCTAAGCAACAGTTAATTTCTCTGTGTGTTTATAGATTTCCCAGGGTACAGGTATAAGACCTTAGTTACTTAGCCATGAAAACAAGGCTAAATTACAAGAGTGTTTTAGGCTATAAACATGATGATTGTTAGTAGAATTTAATGTTCGCTCAGTTCTACTGGCAATTTTGTGTTGTTCTGGGTTTTATTATTCTAGAGATTTCTCACAATAAGCATGTGAAGCAGTGTGAATGTTTCCCGCAGAACCCATCTGTTTAGCAGGTTGGTGATAATTTTAACAGAACATTAATTTTAACAGGAAACTCATTCAGGGAAGAGTTCATTCAATGAGTATTATCTAAGAGAGTTTTGCTAATTTTGCCACTGTAAGGGTTATCCTGACTAAAAACAAAAGAATCTAAACCAAGTCTTAATCCTTTGCTACAATAACTTGATGGAGATTTCTTCCCATAGTCTTAAGTATCAGATAGAGATGCATAGACCTTCAATTTTTTTTCATAACTGAGATGTGCTATTACTGTCATAATGGGTGATGGGATGGAGTTCTGGGGCTGGAATAAAATAAATCACTTCAGGATTGTTAAAACCTAGCTGCAAAAGAACTTAAAATAGTTGTTTCTAAAATAATTGCTGACAGAATTAATTTATTACTGCAAGTTAATCAGTCTCATTTTACTTTAAAACACTTGCTATGTTATATTTCAGTGATTATTGTTGAAAATTCCTTTATGGGCTAAAGAAGACCTCAGTGCCATGTCACAAGCAAAGATATTTTAAATGAGGTTTACAGCACTCTCCTTTCATGGAGTATGAATCTTTTTGCTTGTTAGCACAAGATCTTGTTTTCAAATGTGTGGCTGCACTGCAGTAGAGAAACTATGGGGTTTTGAAGATTCCCTGTTAACGTGGCTTTTTCTGAGAAGGAGTTCTGCTCCTTACTAATTCTGTTTATTCCCTTGCATTCTAGGCAGAGTTTTCTTTGGATTTTTTTTCCCCATTGCAGTCTCAGTCCTGCTAATCTGTGACAGAGATGGAAACATTATTTTATTTTAGAGCTCTGGTGGGTTGACCTTGTCCAGCAGCCGTGCACTCACCCTGTCACGCTCTCATTCAACAGGACAGGGGGAGGAAATCAGATTGAAAAGCTTGTGCATCACGGTAAAGACGGGGAGATCACTTAACAATTATCTTCATGGTCATAAGAGACCTAGGAAAACTAATTTAAGTTACTGCCAATTAAAAATAGAGTAGAATAGTGAGAAACTAGCTAACTAAAACCACCTTCCCCCTACCACCCTTCTTTCTAGGCTCAGCTTCACTCATCATTCCCTTCTCCAGTGTGGGGTCTTCCACACACTGCAGTGTGGATATCTGGTCCCATGTGATCCTCTCTGTGGGTTGCAGGAGAACACCTGCTTCACCATGGTCTTCTCCATGGGCTGCAGAGAAATCTCTGCTCTGGTGCCTGCAGCACCTCCTCCCCATACTCCTCAGACCTTGGTGTCTGCCGGGCAGTTTCTCACACGTTTTTGTCAATCCTCCCTCTCACAGTTGCCACACAACATTTTTTTTTACACTTCCGTAAATGTGTTGTCACGGAGGCTGACGGGCTGAGCTTTGGTCAGTAGCAGGTCCATTGATCCATTTGGTCCAGCAGCCAGGCCGACAGGAATTGGCTTTGTCTGGCACAGAAGCAGGCCCTGGCCTCGTGTCACAGAGGCTATCCCTGCAGCCCCACTGCTAACAAAACCTTGTCACATAAACCCAATGCAGTAGCAAAGGATATTGACACCAGTGAAAGAAGATGGAAGACATATAGTGAGTTTTCAGATTCCCCTACCCTGAATTTCATTTCCCTTTGACTACTGTCAGTGTGGGCCCAACATCCTGACTAGAGCCTTCCCAACATTTTCTGCCAATTGTAATCAACGTTGCCCTTTTAAAGCTGAGCAACTGCTATTCTGCCCTACAGTAGTGTGCCCATCTATCACAGTCTGAGCAGATGGAAGCACTGATCATCTCACAGTTTCACAATTTCACTCAGATTTCTGGAGGTGAGACAGCTCCTTTACTCAGTCCTGCCTGGTATGGATGATTGGAAATTAAGAAGCTAGACTTGAAATGCAGAATAATATTGTGAGTACATAGGGATATCCTGAGCTATTAGATAACAAATAAAAAGGCCAAGTACATGAGCTAGTTCAAAAGCCAGATTTGCCAATTGTTTGAAAGATATTTAGGGACATGATCTTATGGACCTGTTTTAGAAAGGCATTACTTCAGCATATTGATTTATTAAACCAGAAAGGAGACAGGTCTCTTTTATTTTCGCTTAGAAATGTGGCTATAATAAGTTAAATAATTACTCTTATTGTTTTTCTGATTTCTTGTGCCTGGGTTATACTGTGCAGTCCAGGTAGCCTGATCTGAGCAGTTCATCTTGTAGAAGTCCATAAACTCTGCAGATTCAATGATGAGATCAAAGATTGTTTTATGGATGAATAACCCCATTACAAAAAAAAAAAAAAAAAAAAAAAAGGAAAGAAAGAAAGAAAGAAAGAAAGCTATTACTTTGGAAAAGTTTTGTTATAATACATGATAGAAAAAAATAATTACTAAGTCCTTGATTATTCCTCTTTTCAGAACATACGCAACATCTTTAGATTTCTTCCTTGAGACCACAGAGTGACTGCAAAACTGACCAACAACAGCAGGGCTTTTTAAATATCACTTGGTCTTCTGACAAGTAAGTTCTTAATTTTCAGTTTTGTTTTCTCCCCTGTATTCCTGACTTGTATTTCGTTTCTTTATTTGTTATATGGATGGCCATGCTCATTTTCTGCACCAAGTGAATAAAATGAGTGATAATTTTATGGTATGAAAGTGATCTTAGTCTTCTGTTTCCCAGATAGAATGAAACCTTATCAATATTACAGATATAGTTTAGATGAAGTACTGGATAACCTAATTATTCCAACTTGTAGTGCCAGTGGGACCATAGTCACTCTGGATGGTTTAGCACTTTTCCCTGGTAGTAGAACATGGTTATATCCTCATTTCTGTCACTAGAACTGTGTGGCATCAGAGTCAGAAAATGGTTATCCTTTTGCAGTTGAGCTCTTCTTCTAGGGAGCTTCCAGAGGTTACTCATTTTAGTAAATGGGAACCTAAAGTTTGCCAGTTTGATTGGATACCAAAAAGAGATCTTGCATATAATTTTCCAGTGCCTCAGATTATACTGCTACTTCAGGTTACAAAAAAATGAGCAAACCCTATTCACTTTAAGAACAAAAAATTGCTGCATACAGAGAAGATAGCAACAATAACTTCTTCCAAAACCTTGAAACACGTGTTGACACTTTGAGCTTCTTCACCTGAAGTTCTGGTAATGGCTCCTTCTACAATTCTTTTGCTCTGCAAGGCCTTGGGGTCCTTGGTACTAAACCTTAGGATTCCACTGTATCATTTTCAGATCTAACCAGTCAAGTGCATAATTCCAGCAATAACTCTGCTCATATGCCTTCTTTGCCCATTTAGTCTTCTCTGCTCCCCCTGCATGTCTTAGTCTTTGAAAAGTTGGACAACTTAGTCTCAGACTTGTACTTCACCAGAAACTGGCTAACACTAATCAGTACCTCACACAATGAAGGTTACCTGGTATGGCAGGTTATACTAGAAAAAAAAAAATATATATATATATAACTTGTTTACATAGTAGCACTTATTATCTATATCTCAGCAATACCTGATGCTCTTTCTCCTTCCTACTGTACACTGTCTTTCCCAAATTCCCCTGCATTCCCCTGAATGTATACCTTTGACTGCTGTAAAACCTTCTCGTGTCTGTGCAGGCTTGATACATCATACCATTCTACCCCAAAGGTAAAATGATGTAAAATGGGAAACTCAAGCCTTGAAAAGCATCTTCGAACTTTGTTCTTCTCCCGTTATTGTTAGATTTTCTGGACTGTCTTGTGACTATACTGGGAAATGGGAAGAGGAGCTGGTCTGAGCCATGGCTTCAGTTCTAAAGGAAAAAAAGGAAACTCCTTTTCAACCTTTTTTAAGCTTTTTAAAGTAACCTACAAGTTATCACCCCTCTCAATCTGAGTGAAGTCCAAGGTGAAAACTCTGAGGCAAATATCATGACAGTATCTCTCAAAAATTGTGGAAGTCTTACAGACATGTAAAAATAAAAGTTTTTAACAATTTGGAAGTCCTTAGTAAACTTAGGGAAAGGAAGCTGGAAAAAATTGAAAGTGCTGGGAATAATAGCATCTGCGAATACCCACTATGGTAAAAGGAAATAATTTTGTTATTAAAAGGTCTAGTAGGATCAGGAAAATGAGGGAGGAAAAAGAACAGTTTGCTCTGGAAGGCAGAAGAGTATCGTTACTGTTTATTAAGAGGAGCAGAAGACAAAGCTGCTTTCTCTTCAGGACTTGCTGAAGGAGAACCTCAAAACTTCTTGTTTGTAAGAATAAGGTATATAAGAAACTACATCTTCAAACACAAAAATGTTTCTAAACAATGCAGTCCAGTCACCCTAGTTTCTTAAGTGGGGGACCTTATATATATAAAAAAATCTGTTCCCAGAGACTGCTCCTCCAAAACAGCGATGAAGGTTCTCATGTCACTACCACACTCCTTCATCTTTCTTTGTAGTTTCATATTGCTGCTGTAATTATTGTTATTTACCTCGTGTTGGAATATATTCCTCTTCAGCTTACCTGATGGATTTTATGAAACTGAATGCCTTGTTACATGCTGGCTCAGCTCTGACAGTCATATTTGATCATCTTGTGCATGATGGGTAATGAAATTTTAGGACATTACTACTTCTTGCCTCTGCATATTTCTGAGATAAAAATGGAGACAATACATTCATTACCTCATATATCATAATTAAGTAAATTTAGCTACCTTCAGTCTCCAAAATAAAAGACGTTTAGGGTATTAATTCATATATAAAAAAAAGTGATGTAAATATATGCAATATTTAATAAGTGTTCACATAAACTAGTGAATATACAGGAATAAGAAACATTGGGTTTATATTACTTATACACATTAAATGTAATTTCATTAAAAGCTGTATATTGCACTTCTGAAATTTCACATTTTACACAAGCAGATGAAATAGGATTTTTCTCAATTTTCAGCAGTTTTACATTGCAAAATCAGCTTCAGTTTCCTATTGTTTGCTGGCTTGCTTGCTTTTCAGGCATTTTGGCTATAAGCAGGTAGCCAAACTTTTGAGTCTTTACTTGGGGTCTGAAAGGAACAGTGTCATAACTTACATTTCTCTCTTCCCATAAAGTAGAAGTAGTGAATACCTCATTTATTATGAGAGATCTCTCTTCTGATTATCTGCACTTTTGTGTGTTTCACTTTCCTATCTGGCCGTAATATATCAGAGATGTATATAACGGTATCAGTTTCCCTATTTACTTTATTGGCCATTCACTTGGATTGTACTAAAAGGAAAGACAGGCTAGAGCCAACTGCTTTCATTTCTTTTCAGTCTGTCTCTAAGATGCGGTTTTGGAGCTCTGTCCTGTTTATTACAAAAAGCAGATTGTAAGGAAGCTTGAGAGTGTTTGGCATATTATGAACCCAAGACTAATAACTGAATTACTGAATCTCTGTGTGACATTATGCATATCATCACTGTGCACAAAACTTGATTTATCACTTCATCAACCCAAGAAATAAATAGTAAATAGTGAGTCCATCTGGATGGAGGAAAAGGAGGTTTTCATTTTGAAATGGGAGGGCGGTGGAAAGAGGTTCAATCTGGGTTTAGTCACATTGATCTATTTTAACCAACAAACAACATGTGGTTTTCAGGTAGATGTTACAGAATGAAAGAAGTAGGACAGGCAGGTTCAGAGCACAGGTAAAAGCAGTGGTGGTCGTGCTTTGTAGCTCAGGATTGTAGTAGTGACCTAGGATCTGTTTGGTCCAAGATCAATTCCCTCCCCTACAAAGTCGTGTTTGAACTCCAGTCCCTCACCTCTGATTACAGTACCTTTCAACTGCTTTGGGTCTATAGTATTCCCAGGCAAATTATTCATGAGAGTTTACTTTGACCTACACAATGTTCTGATAAAAAGAAACCCTACGCAATGTCAACAGAGCACATGCTAAACTAGCATATCACAGAAAATAAACAGCATGAGGAGTCCTAAGCGAGGGAGGGCATTTGCAGTGGGTTTCAGCAATGCTCACAGTTAGACACATGTTTTCAGCATTTTTTTAGACAACCTGGAAGCTGACAGAATATTCCTGTCAATGAAATTTGCAGATGATGTGAAAAGTCCAGGCTGCTTACTATAGCAAGCAACCTGGGTCGCTTGGTAACCTCAGGCCAGCTGCATGAAGCAAAATACAGAATTTAAGGCTAAAGAATAGAAGTTTTGTTGAGAGAAAGAGGAATTGTGCTCTAAAGAGCCCTAACCTTTGAGAGAGAATAAAAACAGGAATCGTAGCAAATAAGCAACTTGAGTGAGAAAATTGATTATATAGAAAGTGGATTGTTGCTTTGATTGTGAGGTTGGCTGCAGGGAGAGTGATACTAGAACATGGTGTTTTGGTGCCCCTGCTTTAAGAAAGGGTGTTGGGAATTGGAGAGGGTCAGAGGAGGGCCACCGAAATTATTAGTAAACTGAAGAAAATGTCTGCGATAGATTTGAAGAGCTCTGTCTGCTCTGGCTTTTTGAAAAGAATCCAAGGTACTATCTGATGGCCTTACCACGGGAAAAAGCAAGCAAGGAACATCATTGAAATCATCACTTGGTCTTTCTTTCGCGTGTTTACTTTTTAATTAGTTTCCTGGAAAAGGGTTGGTTCCTCTCAGTTGGTGTCACTAAAGCGTTTTGATTTTCTGCCACAGTGCAGCAGTAGATAATACAGTGATTGACCTCGCTTGCTTGATAATCTAGACTGGGAAGTACCTAATAACCCACGTAGGATTGGTTAATTTCCGTTTACTGTGTATTCTCATTGCTTATAGTGCTCTTGATTGACAACATAGTTCCCACTGTCAAAACAGCAGCGGGGGAGAAGTCCTTGGTCACTGCAGTCAGTCCCACACCACTGTTGTGAGAATATCATGTACTGAATTATTTTGACTATTATTTTGTTTACATTAGCTACTTCTGTTTGGAAAGGTGGTGCTATATTAAGCTATTGTTAGAAAATTATATTAGAGTTCCTGATATGATTCCTAATTTTGAATTTTGTTATATTAGAAACCAATTAATGACATTTCACTTTTACTACACATATATTTGTTTTATTTATTATGTTAAACTAATATATTAGTCAAAATTACCATTCTTTGTACTGGGTAAAGAGAACGTGTGTTTCTCTGTGTACTGTGTCATGCAAGATTCTAGAATTAGTAGATTTCAGCCTCTGCCATGAAGCTTTAACTACACCAGAAAATAACTTTTCTGCTTTTATCATCTCTCAAGAGATAGTTTTGCATGGACAAGCTATTGAGCAGTGAATAAAATTAAGGAAATATCTTCTCTGCACCTGCAGAGGAAACTACAGCTGTCAAACTAGGACTTGACACTCAGTCAGAGGCTGTTTTCTCCAGTCATTCAAATTCTCCCAGCTCAGTGGTTTAATGTTCAGTAAATCTTTACCAACAAATATGAAATATTTGAATACTGTGTGCTATTTAACACAAATCAATTTATGGAGTTTAAGAAGTTTGGCAGTACATAATTAAAAATTCATGTTTAACTTTAAATAATCCTATTTTAAACTAAAATTATATATTTAATCTGAAAAAAATGCATCTAATTAAAAAAGAAAAACGTTTTGAGCCAATTTTATTCTTGTAATAAAAAGCAATGCATGAATTTCTATCGAGGCTGCCTGCAGGACAATAGAAATTGAAGCAAACAGCACTACTTTGCATGACTATTTGCAAACCCTTGAGGCATTAAAGAATTGAAATAGTAGCTTCCCTAAGGCAACAAGTGTGTTACACATAGATGTTGTTTGTTTATTCTAATAGGCATAACAAAAAGGCAAAATATTATCTACTATTTTTGTGAAAATAAACAGGATTACTGTCATAAAGAAAAAAAAATATTTAGGGAATTCCAGAACCAGACTATATGGACACTGAGATATAAGGGGGACATCAATATTTTTGTTTCACTTTTTAAAGAGAAGGTAGCAACCAGACAACTGCATTTGAGCCCTGTTTCATAGCACTGCTACTAGAGAGCTAATTGAAAGCTAACCTTGAAAATCTGTAAACCTTCATCGTCCTCATATGTAATTCCATGCATTAGCAGAATTTAGTGCATTTTCCTAGAAATACAAGTTACACAGTATGAAGGAAAAAAAAAAAAGCAAGCTAAATAAAGCATGGTCTCTGTTTTTTCCCAGAAATGAATTTTGAATGTCAGGTGCATCTGCCGCTCCTTAATGTAAAATTCTGTTCAATCAAGTGTAATGGATTTACGTTCGGATATTTTTCTCAGATTTCTAGCAGACTTTCTGCAGTATGAAGCCAAATGGCATTGTAATCTCTGTTATGGGAAAAGGCACAGGAAAATTCAGATGAATGTAGAAAGACTATAAATAAAAAAAATGTTTGCCTCTGACCCAGAAATTGTCCGGTAACAAGTGCAATTACGTAGACAAATGGTGCTGATCACAGTCTTCTTTCTCCACAGCATACCTTGCTCAGTGTAAAACACTGCTGAATAAATAGATATGCTTTTGATATTGGCAGAAGCATGCTTGCCCACAGTCTGACAGAGCACTCATTGACAGAGCTGACAGGTAGAGCAAATAAAGATCTTGGCCTTGAGAGATGCTGAGCACCTGTGACACCTGTCTTTCCCAATTCAGAGCTTTGCAGGTGAGTGCATGAATAGAAATGAAGGGTCGCAGTAGCCTGTCTTTGGGGACAGCAGAGGGGACAGCTGAATGAGAGATTCAGTTCTAGGGAGCCTCTGAATGGAGACGAAAAAACAGTGGCAGTGGCCCTTGACACAAAAAGGCAGAAATTCAGTTCAGGTGTGCTAACGTTGTATTTGGGGGTTTTCTTTCTCTTTGGAGACTTGGTGCCAGAGTAAACGTTGAGCATTGTTGCTGCTGGCACTCAGTGGTGAACCCATGGGTGGCATCATCCACCCTGCAGCTGTGGGAGGCTGCACCACAGCTCTGCCTTTCTCCACAGCAATGTGACTGTGTCCCCAGGCCAGGGTTTCTGCTGCAAGCAGGTAGTATCTGGGCGCTGGGGTCAAGCACTCCCCATACCTGCTGGTCAAGCAAGTGTAACTGCCTGAGCCATGGTGCAGGACAAGGGACTATTTGCAGAGGGTCCTTGGGATGACACAAGGAGATGGGAGGACACGTCCTGCTGGGCTGTCAGGTGCCACATTCACCTCTCATCCCCAGTCTCTCCTTTGATAAAGATCCCATGGGCCCTCATCTTTCTAACTTCTGGCATGTAACTAAAACACCTAACTTAAGAGAGCGCATCACCTCAGGCTCCTTTTCCAGTTAGTATAAAGAAGGAATACTGGGCGGGCAAGATATTGAATCACCCTGGTCCTTTTAAGGTCTGAATGGGCCTTTGGAGGTGTCTGTTTCTCTCCATTGTCAGCTGAAGGCAGTCATTTTCCTGATTTAGTAGATCCACAGAAATTGTGGATGCTGAGAAGCAGCCCGTATCGGTAGTGCAGAAGCCTGGCTGAGGAGAGCCAGGGTCTGTAGGGTCACTCTGCACATCTCAGTCCTTTGCCTGCAGAGCAGGCTAGTGCTGCACCACCTACATAATTAAAAATAGAAGAAACCATTGCAGCTGGGATCCCTGGGGTTGTGGTGTATGTCTGTGGCACCCTGCCTCCAGCAGCAGCCCTGGGGCCCTGCCCTCAGCGAATGACTCTGGCAAAGGGCTGCAAATTCCTGACAGCCCAAGGAATTTGGGACAGAGAGCGAGTGTTCCGTGACTTTTTAAGGAGGAGTCCTGCTTCCAAACTATGATTCCCACATCGATACGACATGGCAGACATAGTCTAGCTTAAGAGCAAGTTTGGCTAAATGCAGCCATATGTAGCTCAACATGGATATTATTTTTGTATTGCAGTACTAATAACCAGCTAAAAGTTAACAACAGACACATTCTTTGCCTGTCTCGTCAGGGTACAAATGGGCAAAGAGCCAGAAGTGCAGTTCATTAGCAGGGAACCAAGCCATTTAATTATCCTAAGTAAAATATGTTCCTGTGGGTTTTGGTGGTTGTTTATGTTTTTGTTTTGTTTTGTTTTTGTATTACTATTATTGTTTTGCTAATGGTTGTAGCTTTCCTAGTTTTTTGTCTTTTTATTATTATTTATTATTATTATTTTGCTAACGGTTGTCATTTTCCTACAATTTGCTGAGCATTATATATTGCAATAAAAGTGCAGACCATCTCTCTCCTGGCTTATCAGCTTCATCGGGCTTGGGGAATTGAGTGGATAAAGAGGAAAAGAAAATATGTAAATATACTGAGTATAATACTGAATTATTTTATGGTGCTGTAAGGAATTTTGAGAGAGAGAGAGAGAGAGAGGACTTCAATGCTATTTGTTTTATAATAGAAACTTCCCTTTTCTTCTCTATTCTACTCCCATGAAGGTCCTATTCAGTGTATTCAGTCCTATGCAGAAGGTCACTCTTGTCCTACAAGAGAGTTCTCCCTTTCCTTCCTGGCACCTCTGGATGCTGTGAATAGAGCTGTCTTTTTCTGAGGCTGAGCCCCACGGCAGGAGGGTGCAGAGGGAGCAGCTGAGTATCAGCCTCCCCTCCTGGAGGTCAAGTGCATCACCCCTGGGTGCTGCACAGGTCATGTGAGGAGAGGGAAGGGCAGTCACACCAGACCTCCTGGCTCTGCTAAACGTCCTCATCAGCCATTCCACCGCATTGGGGTGTTAGTTTACATGAGTTCAGTCTCTTTGACAGATAGTTCCTCTAGACAGGTCATTTTTAGTTTTATATTGAATTTCTCAGCCCATTTTTTTTTAATGTTTGTCTTTGTATATGCATTTTTCACCTTGTGGACTTGTGACTTCGACAAGGGGTAGATGAAGTGACGTATCCTGGAATATCCAATAGTCAAATGGCTGCTCACTCCAACTGAATTTTGACACCCATCATGACAGTGAATAATATGTTTAATCTTAGTTTTGTCTTATGGTATTCAGTAGGAGTTCTTACGGAGTGACATTCAACTCTGCACAAGCAATGCTCTTCATGTGCTTCTTTCTGCAAGGCTGGGCAGGAAGGCTGCTGCCATTCCGGCTTGTGTTGTGAAGATACAGGAGGCAAAATAGCCGGTATGAAAATAGAGAAAGGACTCTATCATAAGGCTACTCAGCCCTGTGATTTCACTGGTTTGGGATCGAAGACCTTCCACTTCCACTAGATGGATGGGGTCTGAGTAGAACAAAGAGTAGCGAACCGAAAAGTAGAGGAGGGTTTGAACCGTAGGAGGAAATGACAGCCTGAGACCCCATTTTGTTAAGACTGCCTGTAGTGTGAGAACTGGCTGTGAGGGCATAAAGGGATGTTTTGCTGACCTGTTGTGTATTTTCATACATCCTAAATTAAACTGTGCCTACGTGCCTTTTCAAACATCCCTCTCTCTTTGCTTGCTTATAGGAACTCAGAGCAGCTCCAAGATCTTGCTATTCCTAGGAAACAGTAAAGAGACTTGAGGAAAAGAAACAAAAAATCCCCGTTTACTTACAAGCAAAAGCTCAGAGGGGATAAGCAGCGCAAAAGAAATCTTTAGCTGCCAATGCTTAGCATGCCTTTGCTGAGTGTGTGCATGCTAAGTGAGATCTGGGGCAAAGCTGGAAACAAGAGAGGGAGCAGAGGGTGCACACACAATATCAGCACAACCCCTGCCAAAACTCAAGTCTGTATTCTGAGTAAGCAAGTAGTGGAGTTCCCGAGGAAAAAAAAAACGAATAAAAATACCTAAATATCAATTTGGGAAACAGCTACACCAGTTTAATAGTAGCTTTTCAAAACATCCAGCATCAAATAGACAAACAGCCTTAGAGGTTTCAGACTGAGGATTTGAAAGTATGATGAGGTTGCAATAATCTGCAAACATTGTCTCAACTGCAATGTTTCTTAGCCTTAGTTATTGGTGATATTTTTTGTGGACTGCCATAGAAAAGAACAGACTAGGGACTCCTAGAAGATGACTCTTGAGAGACAGTGACAGTGTACATAGCAAAATGACCAGAAAGAGATTTGATCAGTCCCCAGCAAATTAAGAATTCATTATGCCTGTAATAATGATGGTATGTTTTATAACGTTACACTGAAGCAATTGTAATTTCAGTTTTATGGAGCAAAAAGTGCAGTCTCTAAGATTTAACTTTTAAGTAGTGGATTTAATTGACACAGCTTGAAAAATATTAATGGCTGTTCATTAGTAGGTATTGTCTCTTCCCTAATCCTACGTGATTGTTTTAATTTAAAGTAGCTCTTTGCTTTGTGCATAGAATTATTGACAAAAATATGTCTTTCTTCATCAAATGATTAGCTAAATCATTCTTTTATTTACAAGCAGTGCTGTGTCCCTGTGCCCTAAATCTTGCTAGTTGGAGGAGTGGGAGGGAAAGCAATTTAATTAAGTTAACTTTATTGACCCGCTGGAGCTGTTGTTTAATAGCATGGCTCCCTGGAGTGCAGTGCAGGTAAATTGAATGAATGCCACAGAATATCACTTCCCCGCATTGCATATTTCAAACCTTTGCCAGGCAGTTTGGGATGAGCAGCCAATCAGGAAAAAGGTTTTTCCACCCTTGCTAGCTTGGATGGCATTTCCCATTATGCTCAGAACAATGTGCAGAGTGTTACCGATTCGTTCCTGTGAGTACATCGAGAGGAATAATTCCGTGATTGTGTGTTGTGTTCAGCTGTTGTGCTCAGAAGACAACTTTGTGGATTGGCTCTCCAGCCATGTATCAAAAATTACCTGTTTGTGAAGGAGGAAAACTAGCACGTGAGTCTGAATGAAAGTGCTGTGAGTAAACTATTTAATATTAAAACCTTAATACACTCATTCTGCATGAGAAATCAGAGTCCAGGAGGACAATAAGAGATATCTTCTAGAACTGTGTTTTTTATTAAATACTTGGGAACAAGAGGGAAGAAAATATAAAACTTCTTTGTTAAACTATTATTTTAATAAAATAATAGCTAAAAAGACTTCCACAGTGCTTTCTCATAGATACTAGTGCCTGCTAATGTTTCAGGTATTGTTTCTGTTGTTAAAATCTTTGTCCAAACGTCATGTTGGCTGGAACACATCCCTTTTTCTGCACTATTCTTAAATACTGCCCACTGAGTGATAAAAGACGGTATTTCAGTCTGTTGCGCCTGTATGTCCAATCACTTCTTTTTAAAATAAAGCTAGATCAGTGTTGTACAATCTAATGGCAGCTTTCTACAACTTTTAGCCCTCCCAGAATTTCGTATTTATCTCTTTAAAAGTGAGATCCAGAGATCTGGTCTTGCAGCTTTGCTTAAAGAATTAAATGCAGCTACACAGCTAATTTATGTTTTGCTCTGGAAAATAATAAGAAGATTTTTCTCATATTCACATGGAAAATGAATTTTTCTGCTGGAAAACATGTACAATTCAATATTTTGAATTAGTTTGTGTGTAGTTTTTTTCTTTTCATACGTAAAAAGATTTGTCTTGGCTTCAAACTGATGTTTTTAATTTTATATGAGCGTGAAATAAGAGAAGTTGCTTTGTAGGGGAGGGGCATTGTCTTTTATTGAGCTTACCAAAGCAGTTGGGAGAAGCAAACAAGTTTCAAGCCTGCAGGACCTTCATGTATCTGACTTGGGTGTCTTTAAATGATCACACTTAAAACCTTACAGCTGCTGTCACTGCCTGTATGGTACACATTATGCTGATGGGGAGACAGACTGTTCTTCAGAGCCTCATTGTTAACGGTACTGTGTCTCCTTTGCTGGGGCTGGCCTTTGGAGCAGTCTTCCTCAGTTCCTCTCCTGACCCTTATGTCCTCATATGCCCCACACACCTTCAGAAGTGGTGCCATGTATTTTTATTCCATAAATCCACACTGTGGTGCCACCTAGGAAAATCCAGGAGCTCTCATTCTGACCCTCTGCCCTGAGCTCTGGTGTAGCACCGAGCAGGGGGAGAAACACCTGTGGCTCTCAGTAAGAAGACCAGAAGCTTTAATTCGATGTTAGGTTGACTTGTCTTTTGTCTGGCACTGACGTTTGTGTGTTTACGCAACAGGATGATGTCTTGCATGAGTAATCCCGAGAAGTTTACTAGCTGATATTCTGCTGTACTTTATCTTCATTAGATGTGTGTTCTGGCAGCTCTTGCTCGTAAGTCCATTTTCCATATCTGTAAGATAAGTGCAGTTTTTGTGCTAATGGTTGTGGGGAGGGTCATAGGTAGGCCTTAAAAAGTAGACTTCTGTGACTTTTCAGATTTTTTTTTTTTGCTTCCCATAGAGTTTTTGTTGTGAGGCTTTAAAATATTCTGAAAGCTTTATGGTGTATCCAATAGAATGAGAGGAAAATACATATTGATGTTGCCATCCCACTGTTCCTTCCAAATGCAACAGGCAAATCACATTGAATCATAAGGGACTGTTTCCCTCCATAAGAATTCCTATTATATCTTTAGGTGAAGTTCTTTAAAGATGTTGAAATACAAATACATTATATGTACATGAATATTAGTTTTACTTGATTACAGTTTTAAATGAATATTAAATTAAGGCTTATAATATTAATACTTAATTACGTTTAATATTTAACATTTTTAATATGTGTATATGAGTATTGATGTAAATTAATCAATTCTAGTTGGTGGTTGTGAGTGGGATGCAGATCTCATGCCTAGCACCAATTTAGACTTCAGTGGGTATTGTTCTTTGTGGCAAAGTTGACTGTAAGTAGCTCCTACCACTGCCCACAGCCTTTCACCTATCTCTGCCTCTTCTCATCCCATTGTGCTGGTACAGGTTTTTGTAGGACTGAACTGGTTTAGCAGCCCTGGAAAATTACCCATCTCCTTTCTTCTTCCTCTCAAGTTCCTTTATAAAGCAGAACAATGTGCTCTGGTTTGCAGTGTAGTTCCCAAATCCTTGCACCAGTACAACTGAGCATCCTAGGCAAGGGAACTGCTTCAGTTAGCTGTACAGCTAGAAAAAAAATGTCCATCAGACTACCATTGGATTTTAAGACGTGCTGTTTGCTTGATGCTTTAGCTTACGAACTGTACATATAGGCACTTTAGGTTGTGTACTAGTACTGTTATTTTCTCTGAAATAAATCTCTGCTGAAAACTTTGCCAGTACAGGAGCAACATCTAGGGATGGATTTAGCTTTTGATATTAGAAAGGTTTCTTAATGCCAAAAGCTAGGAAAAAGTCTAAGCTGATGAACTTACACCACGGAAAATGTAGTTTGTTTATCTGAGGATTAGGTATAAGAAGTTTTTGTTTTTGATACAAGAGTTTGCTTTTTTACTATCTGTCTTTTTTTTTTCAAAGTGTAGCTTATATCAGATAGATAGAAGTTATATCTTGTAACTTTTTGCAGCTATTTACAGAAGCTTTCCCTGTCATATCTATTTCATTTTAGGGTTGGTCTTTCCCACACCTAATGAACATTGAGGCAGCTGCAGTGGGATGGCATCTTCTAGGATCCAGCTGCTCTGCTTAAAGACATTCCTGCTTTCTACTGCCATTACCACCCACCAGCTGGGAGCACTGCCCCTGTGATTTTGCTAGCAAGTCACTGGTCTGCTTGCTCCTTATCCTGCAACTTGCAAACTCAGCTAGGCCAGTTCAGACCCACAGTTCAAACCACTTAAAATAAACTGGCTGATTTTGCCTCAAGCATTTTATCATGTTCACAGGACCCCTCCACTGGTGCAGCTAAGGGAAACGCAAGGAAGACAGGGAGAAGTAATGTTATTGAACCAATGTGCAACAGCGGCTGTTGTATGCAAAGTGAATGCTGACAATTCCCTGAGTCTTGAATGCTTTTTGTGCAAAAGAAAACAGCAAAAGTGGCTGTAGCATGGTTGTGTCAGGAAGACTTGCATACAGGTGTTATGCTAAGCATGCAACAATATATAAGCTCATGTGCAATTCTTTTCTTGCTTGCTAACTGATAACTAAACTGCATTTACCTATTCCTTCTAAAATCTAAAACTGGCCTATAGTAGGGTTTTAAGGTTTATTTATTTATTTCACATTAATTGATTGTTACTTTATTCAAGTAAATAGATACCAATGAGGATTTGTCAAACCTTTGCTACACAGGAGACAAAAGTTTGCTTTGGAGTATAGAAGTCTCTAAGTCAACCAGTTTTGAACGTAAGAGTTGATTAAGAGATACTCTCAGCAGCTCGCAGAGCTTAACCTGGCAGCAGATAAATAATGCTCCATAATCTCAGCTATGGAAAGGCCCAGGGAATTTAGAGAGTGCAGTTTGGTAATTTGCTAGGAAATCCCTGATGATTCCTTCAGAAGAAAAGTTAAGTATATGGAGGAGATAAGAGAGCCTGGATACCTGAGGAGGAACACAGTTGTTGAATAGGGTTGATTAATCTCTTTTTGTTCTCTGGGCTGTCACACCACTGTCACAATAATAATAAACAAAATCCATTGTCTTCTGTAAAGTGTACCATCCACAAGATCACTATTTTAATTCTCTACCAGTAGAAGACAATACCCTATATTAGTAGGATTAGCAAAAGAAGTGGAGAGGCAGAAATGCAGTTTCTCAGCTTGGAAGTCACTTATGAGAATTAATAAATCTTACTGGCTTCTTAAATAGAATTGTATCAGTGAATATCTCAGTGGATAAAATCACTGAGAGGAAGGATGTATGGAACCTTGTGCTCTTTCATATATGCAGAGAGTAGCACTTCTAAACCTTAACCACAAAAGAGAAGAAAACATTAAGAAAGAAAACTGGTTAATATAAACAGTAGGAACTCTGAAGGGAACTTCATCATACGTTGGTAGTGGAAGTACCAGTGGATTTAAGAAACTATTTCAGAAGCATATCAGTCAAGTCAGAAGTGATATTGTAAAGACATTTGCTGAAGCATGAAAGGCCAGTAATAACCAACATCACAATTTCTGCCAGAGAATAGGAATTGAATAGTCATTTCAGTATTTTATGATCTTCATTTCTGTCCCTTATCCGTCTTCTGCATCCAAGATATTAGATATGAGGAGAGCTGCAATTTAGGCCAGTTAGGAGACACTCTAAGCAGTTATTCTGTGTCTGAATTTTATATTTGCTGTCCTGCATGATCACCATACCTTTAGGAAAATCACTTTGTTCTTTAAGTTATTGTTATTCTTCTTTTGGGAAAGTGGGTAAATAGCACTGTGAAATGCCAAGGCATACCATTGAAAAACCCACCCTACATTAATGTCATAAGGGTGTATCTCTATGTAATGTTTGCTTAAATATATTTTGAACTGGCATATCTAATGGGTGTTTCTGGAGCAAGGAATTCCATCACGGTTGCTAATACAGCCTCTGAGAGGAGATGGTGCTGGCCCACAGATAGCTCAGTGTAGATGCACTGGCTGCTCCATCGGGTGTTTGTATTCACCTCTTTGTCAGCCACTTAATTCCATGCTGAACACATCTTTTGTGGTGAGATTTATGGACTCGTGCTCTACTTAGAGGAACCCAGTTAGCTAAGCTGTAGGATGAGTGTCTGTACTACTCAGTCCTGCTTGTGTATTGGTGTTCAGGTCAGCATTGCAGCAGCCCTGTTCAGGACTCAGTTTCCTTGATTGTGCTCCATAAGTTGTAACTCCTGAATCTGCAGGAAGCTGTGTTACCCTGTGAATTGCTTCATGGGCTGTTCTAGGACAATATGAGTGTCTGGCCCAAATCTCTCGTTCTGTGAACCCATGAGTACAGCAGAATATGTGACCTCTGGTCCTCCATGCTCCTTGTATGCTCACAAAATGTGCATGGACATCAGGTAAGAAAGCTCTTTCTGAATTGCCTGGAGAGTTTGGTCAATCACATAAATACTGAACATGAGTCACCCAAACACACATGGATGTTCTCAGAGATCCGGTGCAATGGTTAAGATGCTGTTAGGGTGTAGTGTAAGGTAGTCCTCCAGCACCCTCACTCAGCTTTCAAAACCAGTCTTTTCTATCTCACTCTTCTGTCCCCACCAGTCCTAGGAGCTCAGGAGACCTGTTGGTTGGACTGAGCCCTTATGGGTGAACTACTTTAAAGTCTGTGTCAGGCAAAAGGTGCATATTTCTACATATTCTTGGCAAGTAGTTTTCCTTCTTCCTTTCATAGATCAAACCCTTGCCTTGTCTCCCTTCAGAGGCAGGGCATGGTGCTTTATTCTTGACAGTGGATATTGCCTGCTGTAGGCAGCATAGGTTTAGCATATCTTTTTTTAAAGTCAGACACAGGGTGATTTTTATCCATTGGTGTACATTGGCTGTATAAGTCAGTTCTGCCTTCCTGATTTCAGATGTTATCAGCCTGAATTGACTCCAAAACTTAGAGCAAATTGCTATTCTCATTCTCATAATTACTGTACAAAGCATACAAATAAGCCTTGAGGATTTACTTTTTTACTCCAAGTGATCACTGTCAAGTGAAATAAGGTTTCTAAATTATCTACCTGTTCTTCTGAGAGAAAGAAAAGTTACAGTTCACTGTCAAGTCTTAAGACAGTGGAGATATCTCAAGTTCAATTCGAAAAATGTGTGATTAGGTAAGTTAATCATGAAGTCAATCACAATAAAACGATTTGTACACATATATGCACATGGAGTGTGGATGTGTGCATCTATAGTGCATGTACATATATATATAAATAACACACATATGCATGTAGTCAGGGGTGTAAATACTTTATATTTATTATTTCATTACACTTTTCCTAATTATCTGAGTACTGTTTGTGTTTCATCAGGAGCTTTTGCCTAGTGTAAAGCAGTAGGACCCAGCCTGATCTCAGGTTTAGACAAGCTTTGAATACCTTCACAGTCAGTTCAGTGATGGTTCAAAGCATTGGTACACATTTTAAAAGACAAATATTTCCTGTTAAGAGATAAATATAGAAGTGTTTATTGGACTGGTGTTTTAAGCCAGAACAGAGGTGTTTTTGAACTGAACCATGTGGACTACATGGTGAGAAGAAAAATAAACAAATAAAGGAAAAAAAAAGAAAATATATCTAGGAGACAGAAAAATAATGTATCAGGTTGTGCCATAGTGAAGGTGGTTAACTCTAGAAAACCCTGTCTTTTGTTAACTCCAAAATGTGGCTTACATTAGCCTTATGCCTAAAGCATAATTTAATTACAGTCTGTGTTGGGAAAGTTATACATATTGTAATTGTACATTTTTGTACAATTTGAATTGTACAAAATAAATGTAAATTATACATATATTGTTTTCTCAGTTAAAGAAAAGAATTGTCAAATTCTAGTAGCAGTGACATCAGTGTAAGCAGCTATATTTTGCAGTTTCCTTGCTTTCCTATATATTTCAGAGTCGTACCCTGCTTTCCGAATCACCATAAGATTTATGGAACAGCACATCACTGTTCCTCTAGACCGTGCACTTTAATTCCTGAAATCACACTGATTGCTAGGAGAAACAAAAATACAAAACAAAACAAAAGAAAAAAAAGTTGCTCCCAGGTTTCCGCAGAGGCAACAAAGCCTCCGTATTGCACAAATGACTTTGGGTGCTGAGAAATCTGTCAGCACGAAGGCAGCAAGGGTAGTTTTATCCAGATGCACCAGGATCACATTTTATTTACATGAGCAGTTCCCACTGAAGCCAGTGGAAAGTATCGTAGGTTTTCAGTGGAGTTGTACAGAGGCAGCATTGCACTAGGAAATTTGTAGTTTTCGTTAATTACCACGTGTTTAAATGTATTTCATCACATTGCTGTAATTTTTTCTGTTGCCCTAGTTTTACATAGTGAAGAGAAATTGCTTAGATTTATTAAAACCTAGAGTCTTGGAAGACAGATTTGTTTCAAAAGGGTGGTGTGAAAGTCCTCTCCGTGCCTTTTCCAAGGATGGGATTTCAAAGGTCTTTTACTGTTTTCAGCAGTATCCATAAGGGAAGATGAATGATTGGCAGAAGCCGTGATTAAGGTAATTTCAACAAGCTGTGTCCCAGTAGCCATGGTGTTGCCCCACCTGCAGAACTGGTTTGGCTATACTGAAAATTGAAGATGAATTTGGTGGAAGTCCTTCTCGCAGTTCTTTATGAATTCAGCACCTTTTGGGGCATGCTTGGCCACTGCATTATTCTTATAACCTATCCACTTGTCTGGCCTTGGGGAGAGAGTCATATTCAGATGGCCCGATTTCCATGTAAGCTCCTGTGTCAGATGTTACCTAAAATTTTAGAGCCAACTGAGCAGTAAGCACTAGGCACAGAAATACTGTCCTTGTACAGGCCCTGTGACAGTGGCTAATATTTCATAAATAAAGGATAGTTTCTAAATGTAAGTCAGCATCATCCAAGCACCTTTCTCTTGTACTGGTTCATTTATGCCAGACATTTGTGCAGGAAATGTAGGGATATCAATGGTGGCACTTTGGTACATCAAATCCACAGCTCTGTTTGTGCTCTGGTTGGTTAATCAGTCATGGACTATCTTGGTGCTCTGACGGGAAACACAAAGTAGCTTGTTATTTTGTGTGTAGTAGTAGATTTTCTGTATTGCAGAAGGCATGTAATTTTGAATAACTCCTCTCTCCTAATGTGTATGTTTTCCATTACAAGCAGCTATTTGGTCTTCTAGCAGTAACTGTTGATATTTTTAAGAATATGGATTATAGTCAAGATCTGGGAGCTATGCCTATTGATTGGAGAAAAAAAAATAGCTCATTGAAATAAAATAGCCATTACCAGTCAATATGTTTCCATGTTGAGTGGATACAGTTTCCATAATACTAGTTCAATATGAGGTTGCCTATAGACTGGCCTTTTTAAAGGGTTTCACATCTAAGGAAGAAAAATCAAAGAGAAAAATCCAATGTTCTGTCTCTAGATTTTCTACTTGTTATTTTAGGTCCCATTCTATGGCTCTATTGTGGCAGAAAGGAAATGCTTTCATGCCTGTGATATCATTGTATTCAGAAACCCCAGGCCTCGTGCAATGGTAGTAGCTCTGATCAGTAGCTTTAATAATTTAAAAGGCAAACCTAGCACTGGGAGGGGATGAGGGGGAACACTTTTTGTGAATCTTGGTCCAGCATAACTTGTTTTACACATCCAGAGTTTGGAGAAAGAGCAAGCCTTACTACTTACAGAGGAGGCACTATCATGCATGCCACTCGTAGATTAGTTTCCGATTAGAATAGCTCTGTAGCGTGGGGGACATTCAAGGCAAATGGTGTTCCTTCACTTCCAGGTCACTTGGTGAATGGGGCATTGCTGTAGACTGGGTTGTGAAACCTCTGGCACAAAGTTTCCTTACACGGAGTACTGGAGAGTGAGAGCTGTTAGTTTCCTCTCATGCATATATGCTCCATGAAACAGAATAGCATAAACAGAAGTAAGCAGGTTGGGAATAAAAGGAGAAACTGGGGTCGAATGACAATGTTAATATAGAACTAGGATAGGAGGCATTATTGAAGAGTGAAGAGGAGCAGGAAAAAGCAAGTACAGGAGCAGCAAAGAGGAGAAAAGAGATCAACATATTGGTGAAATGGAAACATGCAATTATAGAAGGATCAGGAAACCGGGAAGAAGAAAAAAAAACACAGAGAAGAGAGATGTGATAGATTTTGTTATTTAATTAATAGTTTAATGTATTGGATATTCAGAAGATTTTCTTGTCTAAATAAGGCAGCCAAGCCATCATCTTAACCTCACTTCTCTAAGCATTTCCTAACAGCTAAACGTGTCGTCTCATAATGTGATTATGACAGATGATGTAAATGATGCAGATTTGAACCCTGTTCCTGTAGCATACAGGGACAGCTCTTAGGGAAGCTGTGAATTGATAGAAAAATCATTGAACCAACACAACTTGCCCATGTGTGGCATTCTATTGCTGCATTGCCTTATCCAAAAATTCCCAAAGTAATTCCTGTAATGTCATCTTTATTCCACAGTGACACTCTTCAGTTAAGGTAGAATTGTTTATAAAATACTTTTAGGAAACTTGAAGGAAAAATGTCATAGAAACTGAAATTTTGATCATACATTTCATTACAAGTTTCCCTTCTCTAAGCCATGCATCCTTTGCTCATCCTGCAAGAAATACTATCTGAAGTAATAGTACAGGCACAGATTAATTCAAATAATTTTATTCATCAACTATGTGTGGAAACATAGGATACCAGGAGAGGCATCAGTTGACTAAGAGGTTACTTAAAGTGATACTGCCAAATTCTCAAGTGCCACTTTAATGTGTTAGTGAATTAGGGTTTAGTCATTACATTAAAATGTAGTGCAGACTCCAAAGCGGTCTGCTTGACAAGACGAATCTTTTGAAAACATAAAAATGTGAAGGCCTAAGTGCTGTATAGGTGGCTGGAAAATTCAGAGTCTGAAGTCAGATCTGGTTCTCTTTTCCATGGCAATTGAGGTTTGCATGCATGTGGGATATGATGCTATTCTGCAACCACAAGGTCTGGAGAACAAAAGTAACAAATTAATGGCTCTTGGGATTTTGATGTCCATTGGCCTTTCTCTGTGTCCAAGACAAAGTCTACAACATGTGTCCAGAAGAACTGTTATCAATGTAATATTTGCTGGAAAATAATGGTGTTAGGAGAAGTTAAAATGGGAGCAAAGTTTTCCATTTTTGCAATATTAAAATATAGATGATGAATTACAGTCAAAGTCGATAAACCATTTACTTTTGTACTGCAGACGTAGGATGAGATTCTGCAAACGTTCCCCATTCAAATATCCTGTTGGGTTCCCACATACTAGCTGACAGGCAGTAATCAGGACAAAGTACTGCTGAAATTAATTCCTGTAATACAGTGGGTTTTTTAATGAAAATCATGATGACAAATTATCTTTGTTGTTCTCTTCACCATTTTATCTCTTGTATCCTAAGTTAATTACATGGCATTTTAATGGAGGCTTTTTGAGCATACTATACATGTCAAAGAAAAGCAAAATGCTGTCAGTTTCTGGAACTTGTCCAGGCTTTCACAAACATATGTGAATTTAATTCTGATAGCTTTTTAATTTGGGAGTTCATCATTTATATTTTTACCTGTCAAACTCATTCAGCTTCTCTTAGCATAGCAGGTAGCAGGAAGGAGTAATAAAAAACAATATTCTCCTTCGTACTTGTCTTTTATGAATAAAAGGAAAGGAGCAGTAATTGGACATCTCACAGACTCATGATTTGGGGCTTAAAAACATGATTACAGAATGTTTAAATTTGGCAGTACTGTGAGTTGTAAAGGAGGTGAGACTAGGCCTGCTGAAATGTGACACAGATGTTGACAGGTAGCAAGCAAAACTTTTGAGATGCTGAGTTGGGAGGGTTCTTTTTTTTTTTTTTTTTTTGTAACCTGTCTTGACTTATTTTCCAGCCACGTTTTCAGACCTAGCCATGGATCTTTATTTACAAATTAAAATTTAAAATTGCAAATAATTTGCATTATTTACAGTCAATAATCATTAATCATTGCTACTCCATTAATTTTTATTTCAGCTTAGTCAGATGCCTCTGAATTGACTTTGATTGAGAAAATATATATATTTGTTTATTGTTTTGTAAACATAAAATTTCAGATCTGTTGCCTGAAATGAACAAATACTTCAAGCAAAAATGGGAGAATGGTAAGAGCAAATAAAAATAGAGGGGTACAGTAGCTCATTGTGGAAACTGTTTGGCAGGTTCCCGTGGGAGACTGCCCCGAGGGTGAAGGGGACCTGGGAGAGGATGCTGCTCTCTGAGGACAGCCTCCCCAGAGCACAGGAATGGCTAGCCGAGCCATTCAGGCTAGATTCAGTAAGTCACTCATGCACCACAGAGGAGCAGGGAGCTCCTGGGCTCTGGTGCCAAAGGAGAGGGCAGAGAAGGCCAAGGAGGGCTGCCTGGGAGCAGTGCAGACCATTGTGCGTACAGGCAGGGAATCATGGAAACCAGAGCTCAGATGGATTTAAAATTGGTGAGGAATCTGAAGGAGAACAAGACCTTCCAGAGGTAGCACCAAAAAGAAACCTAAGGGAAATGTGGGGCTGTGAAACGAGGCAGCAGACCTAGTGAGAAAACACACACACACACACACACACACAAAAAGAGATTAAAAAGAGAGAGGGATTCAGTGTCTTTGCTTTGGTCATTACTGGCAAGTTCTGCCCTTGCGTCTTCCAAGCAGGATCTGGCAAGGTTGAGTTAGTGACCAAACAGGCAAACTGGACATACAAGAGGATAGACCCAAGGATGTGGGGGAGCTGGCTGAGGTCACTGCAAGGGCTCCTTTTTGTCTTCTTCAGAAGGTACCTAGGGATTAGGAGAGGTTCCTGGGGGCTAGGAGGAGACAGATGTCGCTCTCATCAAGAGGATGGGCAGGAAGGCAGATCTGGGCAACCAACTGCTGATAAACCTCCCTTCAGTGCCCGGGAAGATTTTGGAGTAAACTTTTCAGGAAACCTTTTTGAGGCACATGGCAGATATGAAGGCAATTGGAAACAGCCAGCACGGATTCACAAACAGCAAATTGTGGCAGACCAACCTGAGAGCTTGCTCTCAGAAGATGGCTGGAATGGTGTGTGAGGGAAGAGCAGTGATTGTTCACCTTGACTTCCACAGGTGGGCTACAAAGCAATTGAGGGATGGTACCTAACTGAGGAAGCAGTCAATATGCTGGAGGGCTAGGCTGCCATTCAGAGAAATTGTCTTACAGAAACTCCTGGAAGTTCAGCACAGGCAAATGTAAATTCCTGATTCTGAGACAGAACATGCAGGTGGACAGGCTGAGCGCCAAGGGGCTTCAAAGAAGCTTTGCAGAAAAAGTCTTAGGAGCCCCAGTGGACAGCAGCTCCAAGTCAGCGCTGCATCCTGAAGTTCAACAGTATCCACAGCTGTACTAGCAAGAGTGTAGCTAGCGGGTTGGGGGAAGTGATTCCTGCCCTCTGCTAGATGCTTTGAAGACTCTTTTTGGGGGACTGTATCCGACTTGGGATGTACGTGATGTATATTGACATAATGGAATGTGTTTCTTGGAGCACCAGGCGGCTGGAGCACAGGAGATACAAGGGGAAGCTGACAGGACTGGGTTTGTTCAGCCTGAAGATGAGAAGAATAAGGAGCGAATCTAATGGCTGTTTTAAACCACCTACTGGTGATGTATGGAGACGACAAAGCACACTCTTCTGGGCAGTGCACAGTAATAGGAAAAGACACAATGGATACAAGTTGCAATGTGGGAAATTTTGTGTTGGTACCAGAAGAAACTTTCCTGCCTTTGGGAGAATCAAATACTGGTACAGGTACCTGGAGAGCCTGTGGAATCTCCATTCCTGGAGGCATGGCAAAGTCAGCTGGGCAAGTCCCTGAGCAACCTTTGAACTCGCATGTAATTTCAAAGCCAGTCTTGCGTTGAGTGGGCTCCAATGAGCTCCAAAAATCCCTTCTAACCTAGAAATTCTAACAAAATTTGCTTTTACTTACTTAATTTGCTGCTTTAAGGATTTAAATAATATTCCTGTGGCACTTTATTTTGAAGGAAAAGAGCAATGAAAATGCAGATCATTATTATTACCAAAAAGTAAGTCATTGCTGCTAGAAAATATTGTAGGAGTCATGTATACCAGGCTGCCAGAATGGATTGTGTTTTCTTGTTAAATACAACAAAAGCATCAGTGAAGCATGTTTAATCCACACACAAGAAGAATTCTGCAGACTTTGTAAACAAATAAAAGGTAAAAATAGGTCAATTTGGGTGAGTTGCAGGCCTGGAAAAACTTAAACCAACTTTAATGTATTTTTATTTATTTATTTATTTTTGTCGGGTATATTTCTTCTGCTTAAAACGTGAGCCACTTTCTTCACCACTTTTCTCAATCTTCAGAAATATTCTTTGGCTTAGAGTAAAAATCTGATAAACCGGGATCTGATAGGCCAGGGGAGTTGGGGAAATGATGGGAAAAAGGTGTTGTGGAATTTGGTCAGTGTTTTCCATTCCGTAACACAGGCATTGATTTCTCTATCAAAATCTTTCACTAGCTGTGTATCCAGACCTGCTTAAAAGCGAAGGACTTCACTGTTCGATGGATCTATGAGCAGAAGGGATTTTTCACAAGAGGGAGATTTTATCTTCCCTCTTATGGTCCCAAAACTCATCTGGGGAAAACTTACATTACTGAGTAAAATAACCTCATAGCTTTGGTGACAGCTTAGAGCACAACTCTCCCAAGGGTGAGAACAGGAAAACAGCTCTGCTGGGCCTAATTGTTTTGGTATATTGTTCAGAAAGTAGACAACAGACAGTAGTAGACAATGTGTAAGATAGCAGCTTTAGGGAGATACATTTTCCAGGACCTTTTCCCAGCCTTCCATGGTCCAAAGTTTAGGGACGTAGCTAGGAATTATACCTTTATTTCTAACAAATATATTTTTTTCTCTGCTAGAATTTGTTCCATTGCATTTAGAATTTATTCAGGTTTTTAACAACCACAATGTCCTCTAACAGTTTATTCCATAATTAGTTACTCATTCTCTAAAAAGTGTATTACCTATTCTAGGCTTTAAGCGGATGCTCCAACATTTCATTTGCTGCCCTTTCCTTCTTGTATTGCTAGTAGGGGTGAATAGCATTTCCTGTTTAAGCTTCTCAGTGCAGCTTACGATGTTATGGGTTTTGTCATGTTTTTCTGAACTATCTCTTTTCCAACTGATTCATCCCAGCCTACTCAGTATTTCTTACAGAGATACTGTCCCTTACCTTCAGTTATCTTAGTTATCATCCTTGTCTCTGCTTCCTACTTCAGGTAAGTCCCTTGGGGCTTAGAAGAGAAGGCGAAGTCTTTCAGTGGCAATAATTTGGCAGATTGCTCTCTTTCATTTCATTTGCCTAATAATTCATAATACTCCTTTTGCTTTAGGCTGACGTTTTCATAGAACTGTACATGATTCCTCCAGCTGTGTTTCAGTTTGGTTACAGTTAATTCAAAGCTCACCACTGTGTATGCATAGCTAGGATTCTGGTTTTATTCTGGATCTTGCATTTATCAGCACATTTCATCCATGTTTATATCACGGATCACACAGAACTGAGATCTATCTTCAGTTTTCTAATCCCCCTTTGGTTTTGCTTCCCTAAACAATCTAGTGTGATTTACTGTCACTTCTCTATTCAGCTTTGTCCAAATTACTTATGACTATGTGAAACAGCACATTTCCCTGCTCTGATCCACTACTACTCTCTCTGCACTGTGAAGAGTGACCAGTTTTACAGGGATTGTTCCCTGTAAAGAAATACTTGGGCATGGGAACCTCCAAAAGCTCTTCTGTAATGAACACCTGTGGAAAGAATTCTTCTCACTTGACTGGGGTGCAGTCTTATTTCAGCTTTCCTTTCCTACCCCAATTGCTTATCAGCCCTACAGACTTTCTGGCAGACTTCCTGCTTATGATGTGCTTAAAAAACATTTTATTATTAGTTTTATGCCTTTAGCAAATTGCTCTTCAAAATCTTCTTTGGCTGGGCTTATTAAATTTAACTTGCCAGAGCTGATATTCTTTTCTATTTTTCTGATCGGGAAATGACTTCCACTTTCAGAAGAACTTCTCATAATCTGCTTACTGTGCTGTATATTGAAATGGTCTAGAAAAAGTGGAGAACTCTGGGAAGTTTTTCTTTCCATGTTCCCTGCCTTCCCCCAAAGAAAGATCTGACATGAGGTATGCAGCTAAAGTTATAAAGTAATTATTGTTCTTTTTCTGAATTGCTTTCCCTGTGTCCCCTCAAAAATGGCACCAAAACATGAAGGAAATGCTCATAAAATTCAAAACACGAGGGAAAAAAAGAGGAAGGAGGGGACAATCTGCAAACCATGGAAAGAGAAAGGAAGTATTGGAGTGAGCAAGCATGGATAAGAGAGAAAATAGGAGGAAAGAACAGGCTGGGAGAAGTTACACAGTCAAATGAAATAGTGATCATACCAAAATAATCACCTCTGAAACATTAAAAGTTTTGGTGCAGCTTGCACTACATAAGAATGGGGTGAGTCCTAGGAATAAAAGTCTATTTTCTCAAAATTATCCTCAAATATAGTTAGTGGTTGAGGTATGGATATTTGCATATATATCCGTATATATCATATATATGCATATATATCCGTACCTCATGTCTGGACTGTGATCAGCCCCCAAACCAGCTGTTCTGTAGCTTGCAGCCCCTTTGACTTTGTTTCTGAGTTGAGTCCAAGATGTAAGATTTAACTTGTAAAGCCTCCTGAGGTTTCATCTGTAGCAACTTTAAGTCCTCTGCAAGGATAGCAACTTTTTTGCACTGATCACTGGAGAAATGCTTATTTCGGGCAGGTACCATCCCTGCCATGAAGTGCTCATTATCTCTTTTGAGTCACAAAGACAAAAAAAAAAAAAAAAAAAAAAAAAACCAAAAACAAGTGAAAGTAGAACAAGAGAGGAGTGAAAGCACAGGGTAGACCTGCAGTTGGTCCATCAGATCATTTGAAAGATTTGGCTTAATATCATTTATAATAATGCCAATACCCACTGTTTTTTTCACCAACAGCTATGTGCATTTGAGCGAACTTCTATAGGACAGAAGTCTGAGTTTGGGACAGAATCTGAGTATAGGACAGAATCTGAGTTTGCTTTATCAGAAAATGTCCCCCTGTTGATGTGTGCATGTATGGAATTTGTCTCATCAGTTCTGTCAGATACGCTCTTTCACTGTGATATTTTACATATAGCTAAAGGTCTACATGCATCCTAAATAAAAATTCTCTGTCAGCCAGTCTTTCTAATTTCTCTACCTCCTCATCAATGAATATTTGATGGTGAAAGGCTCTCAACACTGTAAGGAGAGAACATTCTCTTACGAGGGGAAGCAGGATGGTACACAGGCAGGAAAGGAAAGGCTCAGAAGAATAGGAAAGGTGATACAAAGATGTGGGGAAGTTTGGGAGTAGCTACCCTCAATGTAGAGAGCCTGGTGATATAGGAGAAGTAAGAACGGAATGGTGGAGAAAAGGAGTACAGAGAGAAACCTCATCGCGGTTACAGAACATAGGAAAGCGATTGAAGGGGGGAAAAGACTGCATTGGAAGACATAGCACAACATGGAGCAAAACTAAGTGCAGGAAGTAAGAAGGGAAGATGAAAGGATAAATACTAAAGAGATAAATTTGGATTTTTAAAAAATTCTCAAGAGAAAATGTACACACAAAATTGTGTAGATAATACACAATAATAAATAGATAAACCATGTTTCTGCTGTAATGTTGCAATGCTCCAGAACACAGAGCAAGCTGTGCTAACATAGCAGCTCTGTCATGTGTCACAAGGTTATTATTTTATGTCCGGAGAGCTAAAGCACTGAAAGACAAAGTGACTGTCCTGAGGGAGCAGTGGAAATGAGGGCTGAACATGGTGAGCTTTGCTGAAGTAACTTTTCTCTCTGTAAAGTTTCAGACGTTTGCAGTAAAAAGAATGGAATGAAGTAGGCTATGAAGTTGTATATAAAAATTCATTATGGCCAAGGTATGATTTTATGCTGAACAAAATTATCGTACTGCATTTTTTTCCTGTCATTGCAAGCTACACTACTGGACTTGGCCAGCCGTGCTATAATCTTTTAGAGAAGCTGTAACAAAAATATCTGCATAAGCTTTTAATAACTCTAGCTCAAAACATTAATATTTACTGAAATTTAAGTGCTACCTGCCAATATTGATGCAATGCATGTTCTGATGTTACTGTACAATGAGCGACTGCCAGTACAGACTTCAAAGCTGTTCCTGTTTTTACATCTATTATTTACTCTACAGCTCTTCCTGATCAAACATTAGTCGAACTCTACCCTGGCACTCTGATAACTGTTGTGTTGCACCAGCATATAGAAATATCTTACACTAGTCCTCTACATGAAAAATTTCACTGCATGCAAATTCATAAGGAATTTGAAGAGCACAATATGAACATGTTAAAAAAAAATCTTGATCATTATAGGCAAACTGTTTGTTTTTTTTTGAGAATTATATTGTACTGATGTGTCTGAAGACAGAATTAAAACAGACACAAGGTGGACTTTCTACGTTTGGTGTCAAGACCCCTGACTCTCAGAAGAATTAGAAGATGGCACTGGTGGGCATAGTCGTTGCTGAATCTTTCAAGAATGCCGAAGAAGCAAAGTTAAATTAAGTGCTGAGCTTCCAGCAGCAAACTGGACTGTCTGTAAGCATAACCAAGGCAGAAATTGCCTGAGGTACCAGGCTGCTGGGAAGACAAAGTGCATTAACAACTCCCCACTCCCCTCCCACCCCAATTTTGCCCGTATTAGGACTGGGAAAAACAGGTTGACTGAAACTGCTGCTGCCCCTAAAGTAGGAGTGGAAACTATTGGTAAAATGCCCAGTCCCAGCAGCTGTGATAGCTGACTGGTATCAGTCCCTGGAGGCGGCAAGATTAGCAACGTGGATCCTCTACATCTCTCTGCTGTAATTCCCCACTTTTCCGTGGCAGGCAGGAATAGCCCCATCCCATCTGTTATTTTAGGAGGACTGACTGTCAGCTTTGCCTGAGCTGTTGAAAAGTCTTGTGCTGGCTCTAGAATAAAATGCAAAATGCTGATAGTTGTAAATGAGGAATAATCATGGCATTATTTATATGTAGAGAATCAGGGGGTGCCCTTGGTTGAAATGCAGTGTGCACCACAATACATGCTCCAAAGTGCAGATGATATTAGCGACTTCTCATTCTCCACTAGTGGCTGTCTCGGTTTCTCCTTTATCTGCCCCAAGTTCTTTGTTGCAAACTCAACAGGTTAGTGATAAAACCAATTTTCTTCCTTCAGGATGGGTGGATGTTCTGCCATCGCTGTCTGCATTTGAGATGTGAACCACAAAGGTGGTTCAGTTCTGACTTTCCAGTTTCCCAGTGGTTTCAGGCTTTTTGGCTTGGCAACTTCTATGTCTTCTGCCAGCGTCCATTGTCCTGGGAATTTCCATATATTACAAGTTCATCCGCCAAGTTCAGAGTCTTGAAGTGGAACTTCCCAAGTCTGTTCCATAACTGTCCGACTGATTCTTGTGCCCTGGAGCTTTGTTCCTGCGAGGTAGCGGACCTCAGGTCTTAAGTGATGGAGTTAAACTATTTCTATAGATTTGTGAATTGTTCTCTTAGTCCATCCTACATGTGTGATATTTCCTCATGTCACAGCCAGTTTTTTTCACAGTGGCAGAATTTTACGATGTAACTGCTTTCCTGGTTTTACAAATCCAGACAGCTTTTATATTCTAACTGTTCAGATGTGGGAGTGTGGCCATGGGGGTCGACAAGCCCCATGGTTGGTGATAACATCGGACTCTTAACAATGAGGCCATCAGGAACGTAAAGAGTTTAGAGGGAACAAAGAAGGGTGATTTCGGGAGACTCCTTGCTGTCTGGGACTGCTGGTTCTCCAGCCCTTAAGACACGGAAGTTGCTGGGTGTTTGGGGTTGCCGGGCAAGTGGTTGACCAATGAATAGTTAGTGGAAAAGTACTGCTGTGGGACGAATGGGATAAGAAGGGGGCCTGTCCTCAATAATAGATCAAGTTAGGCCTTCAGTAAGAGAGAGTTGAAGTTATGTCATCAATAAAGAAGTAGCAGCTACTGATCCTCAAAGAACCCTGGTGTCTGTGCGGTCATTACGCCACATTCAGAAGTGTCACAGTGAGCTGTGCTATAATCCCCTGCTTTATCATCTGTATTGGGTCAGGAGTTGTATTTGTGAGGCTCATGAGGCTCAGATTTCACACTCTTTATTTCATACTCATTATGGCTGCTCCCTCTTTGTAGGAACTTCCACACTAGGTGGAAAAAGGAGCTTTCTCTGAGCTTTTGCTCAGGCTCGAAGGGCTGATCTCTAGCCTGTTCACATGCTGCCTTGCTCCTTATTTCTGTAATTTTTCTTTCTTGTCGTTGTTGTTTTTTCTCAGATACAGCTGCCTCCAATGGTAAGCAAGATCTGATACCTTTATGCAGACATCCTTGCCCTTCTCTGTGAAAGCCCTATGGGCATCATGGCTGGATGCCTACTTCAGCTTTTGTTTTGGACAGGGGCTCCCGTTATTTCAATTGTCATTATTGTCAAGGAGCTTGACTAGTTTTTGTAATAGCCCTCACTGAAGACTGGATGTTTGCTTCTCGTCTTTGATGAAGCATTAGGAAAAATGCAATAGGGCACTCAAACATATCACTTTTTTGAGTTTTAAAAGAAGAAAATGGTGGGTGACTTCAGATTATTTTTAGCTCTGTGATTAGTACTGTATAAATGTTATTTAGACTTTATACAAAAAAAAAAACAAAAACACAAAGCAGTAATTTCTTCTTTATAGCAGTCAACTAGCAACTCTTTACACCCACTGGCACGTTTAGTCACCTCTTTTGTAAAACTTCAGGAGGAAACTTACCCAGTATGCCAGGTTAGCTTTGATAAACTGGCATGCTCCCCATGGCAGTGAAGAGTGACCTTCTACCTTCCCGTAACAACCAAACACAGTGGCAGAGCTTGTTTTAAAATCCAGGGCACACCCAGAACTGTGGAGTATTGCTTTGCTATCTGCTTCTTACAGGAGAGGAGTTAGTTCATTGCCATTAGAGCTAATCCTTTCCCTTCCCTCCTTTCCCATCCATCCCCCTTTGAACACAGGAAGAAAATATTTGTCAGTTCCTGTTTTCTCTGACCCTGTCAGGGGAGACACTCATGTCTTCAGACACTCTGTGCACCCTTTGTCTTCATTTTCTACTGAGAGCTCATTGGTTTCACTCTGTTTCATCTTGCCTCTCCAGTTCGCCAGACTGGCTGAGTGGTGAAACATTGCAAAATTATGTTAAGCAAGACTCAAGGGAGAACATCCAAGTTCAAGATTGAGAGCAAAAGGTTATAAATAAAGGAACGATGAACGCAGTGCTGGTCTACAGTTAACAACACAACTCCTGCTGTTTCAAGTATTCCTTGAGGGACTTCTTTTGCACTGTCCTGCTTTGAGAGCAGCTCATGGATTCATAGTCAGCCTTCCTCCCAGGTGGCAAGCTTGCTTCGGTGTGAATTCCTCTTCCAAATGCTCTGTATTCCTCTGGGGCTGTGTTTTTGGATTGCAAGTGAAAATGCTGATCATGTCATATCTTAAAAGAGGCACCTCAGGTGCTTAAATAGTCATTTCCATGTCAGCCTGGCAGGGACTGTCAAATGAATAAATACAGCTGATTTTGTCTCCTGAGATCAGGCGTTGTATACCAAGAGCATATTGTCCCTTTGTCCTTCAGCAGCCTGCTGACCAGCTGCCCCTGCCCATGGAATCCTTTACAGCTCCTCACTGAGGTTATTTATGCAGTCAGAATAAATCTATCGAGATATCCTAATAACACGTGTTCTGCAAGATTTGTGATCACTGGTAGGTGAGTGACTTTCTGTAGACATCAGACTTTATTAACATGGATAACAGATGCTGTAAAATTCATGTGATATGCGTGCTAATGCAACTTCTACATAATGTTTCGGGTACAGCGTCTTTTTTTTTGGCAACTAGCCACTCTCTGCTTTGCTGTGTGCCTAGGTACAAAGTGCATTTTCTTCTGATGTAACTGCACTGGAATTCCAGGCATGTCTTTTTTTATAGCACTATACTATAATTCCATTTTTAAAAAAAAATCTTCTTTTTTACCTTATATGTACAGAGCTCCCAGTTCCCTGTAGATATCACCCCTCTTTGTACAGAAGACAGATAGGAAGCCCAGACATTGATTTTCAAGCTAGGGTTCATTTTGGACGTTATTGATTCAATAGACCTTGGTTTTGGCTGCCTTCAGAGAACAGAGTTTCAGCCGGGCAGAGCTGAGGTGATAATCCTGGGTGATGATGACATTTGTGATTGTCCAGTGAGCCTACCCAGGGATCAGCCTTCATCCCTGGGCTTGGACACAATTCTTTTCATTCTGACAAAATTACGCATTGTATGGAAGTAGAACATAGCTACAGCTGGAGTGTATTTAGATCTTTCCCAGCCATAAGACGTTTTATAGTTTGTATCATGTTCTGCTTTTTTAAAATATTTAAAGTCGCAGCACATCTGCCCAACCTGCTCTGTGTCCAAAGACAGTCATGCATGGGAATGATTTTAATATAACGCTGACATTATTGGCATTGATGGTCTTACCAAAACAAGAATGAAATTAGGATGGTAAAGCAAACTCAAAGCAGAGAAATGGGACAGAAGGCATAAACTGAAGAACAGGTTTTTCCGCTACTAGTGGCTTCACATTTGGTGACCACAGAAGCATCTTCTAAAATTGCATTGCTCATTGTGGTGGATGGACCAAAGGAGTAGAGAGCTAGGATCTACGGCTTTCTCGGTTTCTCAGTTACAGATACTTTCTGAAGAATAGGGTTCCTAATGACTTGATGTTTTGATATGCTTTATGGCTCAGTTGACACAGCTTTCTGTTGCAGTCCTTGGTTTATTCACATCCAGTGAACCTCATCGAGCTTTGATTTTTTTGGAGGACTAAATTTTTAGTGCCTATCTATTTAGCAGAAATTTCCTCTAACTCGTGGTACCTAGTCAACTGAACATGAGCATTTAAAATGGGGTATTCTTTGTTCAAACAAAGATTAAACTTTATTGCCAAATTTTGAATAGCCTTTTTTTCCCCCGGTTATAAAATCTGTTGCATGATACTGCTGCATTTGCAGAGCTTGATCCAGAAGAATCGAAGCACATGCTTAAGGAGAAGAATGGCATGTGGTTCATGAACCCCATAATTAGTTCCCCTTCCTAGCTCTAAGCAGTAATTAAATCTGTCACTTCTGCTCTGCTGATTCATTTATTTAGCTATTTAATTGCTCAGCTGAATACGTCTTTATCTCCGGAACTGCAACATTTTATTCAGACAAAGAAAAAGCATAATCCATTATTTTTTCCTTTCCAAGAGCGGGGACATGTAAAAGAAAGGAACGCTAATACTAGATGATTTGGTGGCATTGTCAGTTTTCACTTATCAAACAAAACAGTGTTTAGGGGAAGACTTCAAGCACTGCTTGAGGATAGCTTTCCATAGATAGGCTTGTTTCTCCAGGAAATTATGTCAAATGCTGGGACCCAGTGTATTTGATCCAAGTTTCCATTTCCATAATGAGTTAACTTAAAGCACTTTTAGGTAAAAATAGTCACAATTTTCTATAAAACCAGAAGTCTAACCAAGACCTATGGGCAGAATATTTTATAAACATTTTAAATTTGTAAATAACTACTAAATTGTGTACAAACTAAACAATGTCTTTTCTTTATACGTTTTTTTGGGGGGTGGGAGGACATTACTTCTGGAGGTGTCTGTCATATCTCTCTTAGATTTATCTTCAAATACAGCATTTTGATTTATAAAGCAAATAGCTTTTTGAATAATTTCAAGCTTACAAAGGAGAGCTCTTCTGAGTACTTCTCTATAAAGCTTATTTCCACACACGCAGTATCCCTCATGTTTTCAGCATCCTTTAAGGGAGGTTGCAAGATTCCCCCACCAGCTTTTATCCATAGGCTGGAAAAGTTGATGCAGGAAAGCAGCTACCTCTGGACAAAACAGTGAGGACCGGGTCAAGACAGTTCAACTCAAACAGGGTCTTTTGGCAGGACCAGGAAATATTGTTTAGTTTCATAACGTTTTTGTTTTTTCCTCTTGTCTCTGAACTCTGTAACGATAGCTGATCCAGGAAGTGGAAGATAAACACAACACCAAAAACTCGAAGAAGAATATTTTTCATTCACTTCTGGAGTCAGTGGCTCTGTTATGACAATTTATTCATCTGCCTAGCTGGCTAGAGCTTTATACCATGCACGCAATCTTGCATTTCACTCCAATAGTGACTTATTTTTGCTGTCTTTTTACTCAGTTAAAACTAAGTATCTGTTAAAGTCATAGGTCATCTTTTTCCCAGGTAAGCTCATTATTCTAAAAATCTTTTACTGTTTATCTGGAAGGGTGTTTTTTTTGTTTTATTTTGTTATTTTTTTTTTCTTTTTGCTCTTGTTGTTGAGGTTATTTTCCCTTCAGCGAAGGCCCTGTTCATTTCTTTGCAATGCAGAGCATGCCTGTGCTGTCACTGCAGAGATGCCCAGCTTGGCCCTGCTTGAAGTGAAAGCAGGACCCTACGTAAAGACCGACCAGTGGAACCCGCAGGATTTAATAGCCATGTTGAGCTGCCTTGCAGATACGGCTGGACATCTCACAACACCTCTAGCTGCTGGGTTGAGCTCTGCAGATTTCCCCTGTGCCCAGGCCAGCAAAGGGGTCTCTGCTTCGCTTGCCCCATCCGTGCAGCCCAGTTCTCAGGGAGGCTTTGTCAGCCTGCGGGCTGCCGGCCGTGGCCCGACAATGCTGGGTCTGTATTGTCTGTATTGCCCTTATTGTTCTGCATCTCTGCATTCTGGCCTACTAAAAGCTCTTTGTTAAAATAAAGAATATTTCTGTGCCCACTGAAACTAGGAAGCCTGGAAATCTTGCAGGCAGTTTTGTCCTTACCAGTCTGTGCACATGATTTTCGTACTGGAGTTTTGCATGAGCTTCACTTAAATATTATCTCTTTTAAATGCATTTCTACAACTGATCTCTGCTAAAAGTACATTCTTTGTTATGTAGGACACACGCTTAAATTCGGGGAATTAATAAACCAGCAAAAACTGTCTCTGGACAGCCTTTGAGGATAAGGGTGCTTTGAGGATAAGCCTGTATGTGAATGGGTTTAGTGTGAGAAAGCAGTGTTCGCCGTGGCAGGACAAACAAGTATGATCAGAGGAGGGCACGGGAACGGAACAGAAAAAATAACATTTATTTGTAGTGAAAGAGAAATGTATTGTTGAGTTGGTGCAAAGTGAACTCAGGAAACGGGGATAATTTCAGATGGCTTTCATCTCAGTTATAGGAGAACATGAGGTTAGCCATGTTAGTGGTAGGATTACCTACTTTTACATAGATGTGTACATCAACACTGAGACACAAGAGCTGGCAGGACTTCAGCTGAGAGCCCTCCCTTTGCAGTTATTACATTTGGGAATTGTCTGGGGAGGGAAGTAGGTGACAGCGGCTATCAGCTTCCCCTGGGATGAACTTAGCTGTTGTCATCCTGCAACCAGCAGCCTGGAAACTACTATCTCCGAGGCACTGCCGAGTGCACAGGCAGTCAGACGGGATCCAAACAACTCCCTTTTACTGCCCTGCCCTCCCCATGCCGGATCCGGCAGCGCCCAGCTGCTTGCACAGGGCGAGCTGGAGGCTTGCAAAGCGATGCGCAAGCTCTAGGTCCGTGTGCTGCTCGTGGAGGCACTCTGCTGGATCAGGGGTGTTTTGTATTTTCACGTGTGGGTTTTTGACGTGGGTTTTGGTTAGTTTTCAGTTCTAACTCACTGCAGAGCCGGAAACCCCAGGCTGGGCTTTATCCTCACTTGTAGCGCTGGGACGTGCTGGAATAAAATGCATCTACATCAAATTAGACTGAAGCCCCCACTTCTCATACAAACGCACCCGAGTCTGTACTTTATTAATGTCCTGAATTATTTATTGGTGTATTGGGGACTTTTTGGTAATGTTTTAATGAAGAGTAGCGGTTGCTCACACTGTTTGTGCGATGTGATGGATCTGTGGGGCTGCAAGCTACCTCTGACCAGCCCTGGTCACTTTGCTTGGTTATATAAGAGTCGTAGACATGGGCACCTAGAAATAAATATTAGCATGCAGCTGTCGCAATGGGACTGTGAGCAGGCTGTTTGGGAAAACAATAACTTGGCACCCAGGAGCATACAACTTTGATAACATACTGCGAGGTTGCGGGCTGGGGGAGAGGGTAGGAAGGTGGCAACCACTTTTAGTCTCTTTATTTTGTTATTTTATTTTATTTTATATTTTTCCTCCTCCGTACGTCGAGTCGCTACAATTTTTATCACGTTAGGATGTGACATTCCCGGCCTTGACAGTGCTTTTGTTTGGATATTTATAGCAGCTTCTGGTCATTGTTGAGCAAAGGCGATTGCCCTGCCCTCTGGCCCTTTCTTAAGCAGATTTTGGGCAGAAGCTCCTCTCATGTGGCACTAATTGAGATGATTGGTGGAGGGGGGGGGGTTGTGAGCGTACTGTGCCTCGCTCGGGCTTATCTGCCAGGGGCTAAGCTAGGGGAGGAAGGGAGGGAAAAAAAGTGGGGGGGGGGGGGGGGGGAGAAGAGGAGGAAAAAAAAAAAAGAGGGAAGAGCGGGAAGAAAAAAAAAAAGAAGAGGGAAGAGAAGGAAAGAAAGAAAGAAGAACCCCAAGGGCAGGCTTGGCTTCTCTCCGGTGGCGCTCGGGCTGCGGGAGGAGCGGAGGGACGCGCTCGCCGCCGCTCCGCAGGTGGGTGCCGCTGCCGGGATCCGCGGGCCCGGCTCCCCTCGGCTCTCCCCGGTTCTCCCGGCTCCTCTCCTGTCCCGTCCCGTCCCGTCCCGGGGCCGGGGTCCGGCCGGTGCCGGGCGCTGGGAGCCGAGCTCCCGCTGGCGGAGGAGCGGCGGGGCTGCCAGCCCGGACGGGCGCGCTTCCTTCCCCCGGTGAGTAACCAACGAGCCCCTCGGGAGCCGGCGGCTCGGGGCTCTACGTGCCCAAATAACACCCCCAGGCTTAGCCCCCCTCCTTTCCCCGCGCCCCCCGGTCGGAGTTGGCCGCAAGTTGAAGGCGAGCTGGGGAGCGGGGAGAGCTAGCGGGGCCGCAGGGATGAGCAAAGAGAAGTTTCTGGCGGCCTGTGAAGCCGCGCTGCTGCCAAAAAGCAACACAACCGGAGCGTTTTCTCCTATTTCGGAGGCATTAGCAGGGGAAGTTACGGCCTCTTGTAGAGCTGGTAGCGTTTCTGGAGGCTGTTTGGAGCCGGGAGCCGGAGCAGCAATCCTACCGGCCTCCTGCGAGCCGGGCGGCGGGGAGGAAAAGCAAACCCCGACGTGTGCGTGGCTGGAGGAAAACTTAAGGAGTATGTCGTAGCTTTATGATAATAGTAATAGGATAGGACTCCGGGCTTCCCGCCTCCTCTTATTAGTAATATTAAAGAGTGCAGGAAGCCTTGTGCCAGGAACTACGCTTTAATCTCTTTGATACATCGGCTGGAAGGTCGTATTAAACAGAATGCGGTTACCTTTAATGCACGAGTTCTGCTGTTTGTGTTTCTGATAACCCTGCTAGACCTGCTGGAGAAATAAAATAAGATTAGGCAATAGGCATTAACTGAATGCTTAGCAGGTCTCGTGTAGGCTATACAAGGCAAAATCCAGCCGTAGCTGGAAATTGCTGCGTGTGCCCGCTTTCAAGCATTAGAAGAAAATTTTGTCGCAAGGAGTACGCATGCCGTCCGGTCTAGCTGTAGGTCTTGTTAGTTTCTTTTATATGAGGTATTAGAAATGGAAAAGTAGTATAAAGGAAGGAAAAAAAAATAAGAGAGTCGAGCAGCTGGTAATCCATTTGTCCACCACTTATCCCTAGAAAGGTCCCATGTACGCAGTTCACAAATCATCTCTGAGGATGGTTCAGAATGGAATCCAGGAATCAGCCATACTAAAGTTAGGGAAGAGATTACTTAAAATAAATAAATAAGCTGAAAAGATGAGCTTTACCCCCTCATAAAGCCTTCAATAAACGTGTCATATCTAGTACTCTATTTGTTGTGCTCAAGGAGAAGAGAAAGAAAAGCTTGAATGATCACCACATGGTTATTACTCCATGCCTTCTTAACCTATATTCAGGTGTAGAAAAATGTTTACTTTCTTCACAATCTGAAATAGCTGTGGGTTTTTTGTTTTGTTTTTTTTTTTGTTCATTTTGATTTTTGTTTTCTTTTGCTTTACAAAAGAATTTCCTCCCCATATGTCTCTCATCCCTGTCCATGCTGCAAAAATAAGTCCCGAAGAATATAACTTTTCTTTCTTTTACTGCTTTCATCCCTTATCACTCTTGGTCTCCAATTTATGCTGTTGTAAACATTTTTGTAATGTTGAAGTTGGTTGCTGATACTTTGTTCAAGGAGCATTTTTAAGCACTTCTGTAGAGTGTGTGGTGTGATAAGGCATAGCAACACGAGTGCATTCGTTTTGTTCTTACGTGGCGCAATATATTTTTATTGTTCCTTCAGAGAAGCTAAAAACATGATAAACACTCCATTAGTGGTATCAGTAAGAAATACATTAATGCAAGTGCACGGTCAGAAAGAAAGCATTTTTATTTGAGAGCCTTCTCATAGCAGGCATCATACCAATAATTTTAATGTGTAACCTGCAGTGCATATCTTCCATGTTAGATCAGATTTGCTCTTAGGTACTTTGTAAATACAGTTTTTATTCAGGGTAACCAAATTTCCAATGAGTGTAGAGGCTCCTTGTTTCTTTTCAGCCTTTGCAGCTTCTGAACTCCACAGCAATTTGCCAGGAGAAGGAGCGGGGCTGTGTGGAACGGGCGTTTTGGGATGCAGCCCTTCTTGTCGGAAACTGGTCTCAGCATCGTAGGGCGTTGAGCTCTAATATTAATGTCAAGTGAAATGGCCTATTAAAATTATAAGTCAAATCCGAAGACTGCTGTGTTGGTTGGATACCGAGAAGCAGATTAGAATAGCCTTCTCTGGTAGATTACTGACAGCGTGGTTGGCGACTTCAGAAAGCTGTTGGGGAGCACTGGGTTGTTTGCCCGTGAAGCAGCTTGCCACGGAGCAGCCACAGGATAAAAGACTGTGCAACCCAAAGGGCAGTGATTTGCACCCCTTTACGGGTGCGCCGTGCCAGGGATGGGGAATGAGCTTGCCTCCCTGCTCTGGAGAAAGGCTGGGCAGGGACAGACGCCAGAGCACCGGGGGGCTGTGGCTGCAGCTGTGGGAGTGTGGGAGAAGGGTGAAAGAGGTCTTTGCTGTTGGGGAGGGTATTGGGAAGGCAGGCGCTGGAGCAAAGCGGGGAGCAGGAGACATCGGTGGGGGGCAGAGGCTGGAGGTTTGGTGGAGCAAGGGGTGAAGGCAGGCGTGTGGCCCCAGGAGCAGCTGGGAGCCGAAGGTGTTGGGTGCTGCTCTAGGGAGATTGTGCAGCTGGGTGGGTAACACAACTTGGGGGTGCTGGGAACAAAGAGTGGGAAGTGAGCATCGGGATGCTCAGGGGCTCATGTCATCAGGGGCTGGGGAAGGGTTTGGCAGCTGAGCAGGGTGAGATTCGGGGGTGTGGGAGGGCTGACAAAGCAAAGAGGCAGGGGGATTCTGAATAAGCTTCAGCTGTTTCTGGCTTCTGTGTGAAATCAGCAAGGCAAATTACTACAGTTCAGAGCAAAACTTACGGATAGGAACTGGAAAGGAGTCTGCAGCACTGAGTTTGTTTACGCTCATTGTTAGTCCTTCACAAAGATTTTCAGCTAGTGGGGTTTCTGTCTTCTGACGTCTGTAATAACGTCGTGACTGGAGACTGTAGAACGGGCAGAAATTTATTTTCATAGCATTTGCAAGATCATTTCTCTTTAAAAGAGACCTTGTCACACTTTTAGTAACAAATGTACTTTGTTGCATTCATTTGCTAAGCAACAGACTCACTTTGTTGCCTATGAAGCACAAAAGCTGGGGAGGTTTTGACACAAGAAGCAGAGCTTATGTAAAGTTCACGAACAGCAGCAGAAAGAGTGAATGATGAATTCTCCAGGTTTTGTTCCTTACATTAAAATATTTTAAGGTTGGATATTTTTCTCTGCTGGCTGCCATCAGCGATAGAAGTATCAACAGGAGAAAAATGGGTCGCTTGGGTTTTAGCATTAAGCAGCAAATCCAAGGCCAATAGGATTTAGCTGAGATGTTAAGGTTTATTCAGTGCATTTAGTTAATGAAGTTGGAGGGGGGAGTGTCTCTGTCTGGGGGATGGAGAAGGGGACAGACTCGCCTCCTGCCACCCGGTGCATCCTGCGGTGACTCCTCCTGATTGATAGGTACTCTGCGAGACAGGAGTGAACCGAGTGAAAGGAGGGTTTAATTAAAAAAATATCAGCTCCGTGCCAGCTCTTTTGGATTAAAATTGAACAGGAAATCTTTGGAATAGACATCCATCTCGTCTTAAGGGTGCATGTTTGTTTTTGTGAGACACTGTGCCTTGCTTAGGGGAAGGGGAGATGATAATGTGTCCAAGTGCCTACATAGCGATTATAAAGCAACGACAGCATTCAGTAAGTTCAGCCACATGTGAAACCTCGTCAGTAGCTAACATTCTTCAGTCAGGCACAGAAATCAAGTTCAGGTCAACTAATTCCCATCTGAACATACACCAAGACTTCTTGCAGACAGCCCCACAGTCTCAGAAACACAGGTGGCCCTTTGCTGTACTAACCTGTGATCTGAAGCCTCTGCGTGCTCTGCCAAAGGCTGGCATCTTGTGTAGACGCAAGCTGTTCAGCACCCTGACTTGCTTTCAGAGCCCTGAAACCCCTCTACAGAGACCAATTTTAAAATATTTGTAGTATAGAAAGATCATATTTTATCTGTAAATAAAAATGTCTATACAAAATTCAAAACAGCATGAACACATTTTTTTCCAAGAAGGTTAATATATGCATTTTTTTAATTTTTTTCAAATTGCATTCCTCTACATGCCAGACTCCTACTCGGATCGGACCTTGTTGTTCCCATAACTGTAATGGTCTTTCAGTCTGATGAACTTTCTTATTCCACCCACCCCTTCAAAGGTCTGTGCATGCTGTAATAGCTCAAAGCTGGGAGCTCTTGAGCAGCAGTTAAGACCATCGCGATTTGGTCCGGTGACCTTAACAGGCTTTTCTTCTGAGTGGGACGTGGGCACTGATGGCAGGAGTTGACTGTAAGAGTCTGGAATAAATAAGCAGTGGGCTTATAAAATGAGTAAAAAATTCCATGTACTAGTGTAATTAGTTGCTCAGATAGCCTATGGCTTGATACAAGAGAGAAGGGCACTGCAACATTTCTTAGAAGGATTCAGCTCAGTGACACCTGAAAACTCGTGCAAAATATTTTGGAGGAAAAAATGTATGTGTGTGGTTTGTTGGTTTTGGGGGATTATTTTTGTTTGTGATTTTGGAATTCGCCTGGGGATTATTTTGCAAATAAGCAAAAAAAAAGTTTAGAAAAGTATTGTTCATTTGCAGTTCTCCATTGTTCTGAACTGCTCTATTTCTGTTAGTTTCACAATACTTTTACTGAAAAAAAAAAAGGCTATACCTATAGACTAGACTAGGGATATATCTATAATAAGAAACAGTTTCACCTAAAAAAAACTTCTGGATGCAGCCATGTGCCAATGAAGGGCTTGGAGCAGTGTCCGCAACATCTCATCCTATGTTTACAATGGTTCATTACCTTAAACCCATTGTCTGGTATTTTTCTCATCAGTGGACAGTAAAGCACCCATTCATCATGTGAGCCTGACTTAAGCTAAGAGAAAGATAGAATCTGAGTTTTGAAAACCATAAGATGACTTTTCTGTGACTTTGTTCAATTAACAAAATTGTATGTGTACCTCCAGGATCACATTAGCATGGCATGACTGCATGTGAACGTCTAGCCAGAAGAACTAACGGAGATCTACTGCTTTGTAACACTGAACGTCCTCTAAAACAACAGCAGAGATCTTGAATGAAAAACGTGTGAAACAATAGGGACAGAAGCAACTTCAGTGCGTGCTTTATAATTACTAGATGGCACAGGATTAAATACTGGAAGTCCCTTAGCTCTCTGGATCTGATGGAGTTTTGTTTACTTATGATCAAAGAGATGGAAAACTATTTGCCTTTTTTATTAGTGTATGTTATACCTATGAGAGCAAATTAAAATATACCTTATTTTGCTCCGGTCTACATGGGAAAATATACAACCTTCGCTGATCTAGAGTTGTTCTGACAGTATTCTTTCACAGTGGTAAGAATCAGGTTTAGAGTCTCAGCTCCTTTCAGTTCAGAGCTGTTTAAATAGTTGGGTTTCGATCTAGTTGAAGGGAACATCAGAAGTTACATGGTGAGACTTCGCTGGGAAGAGCAAGGGCCTCAGGCAGACGCCAAGAGACATATACTTCATTTCCCCCTCCCTCCTTTCCCCATCAGCATTCATACTGTATAAACAAATCCCTGGTAGGTAATGGGAAGTCTGTCACTGTTAATTAAGTAGAGCGTCCCGTGATGTTTTCTGTGGACTGGGTGGGGGAAGCTGAGTAAAATTCAGAAAAGCTCGTAAACCTTGCTTGTAATGAAGTCTAATGTCCGTTCGGTGTTTGTAGTGTCAGATAAGTAAGATACCCTGAAGCTGCCCCTGTGTTTTAAAATACTGCTGAAATATTTGAGTTTTCTGTTTGCACATGAATGATAAGTCTCCGATGAAAACCTCCAGTGCAAACCATGGTGGCATAGCCTCCTGAAGCTATACTTTCCTGTGACTGACTAGAGCACCTCACCAGCTGGCCTCCAGTATCGACAGAATTGTGTCTGTGCCTGGGGGCTTCTCCTGTGACCGTCACATGCTGGGTGCAGCTCTTCCTCCCATGCTTCTAACCAGCATTGCTGTAACAGCAAAAATGAGGAGTGGAAGACTAGGTTGGGTTCCTCACCTCATTTCTGGTTATGAGTGATTTTTTTCTATTTTTTGGTAACATTTGTAACTTAAGTGACCAGTTAGAAGTGAACAGATGATATTTGCCACTCCCCTGACGTATTAGCCATGCCCAGAATACTTCCCTATTGTTTTCCATGTAATGTTTTAACTGAATTAACTGCCTATTCTGTAACTGCAGAAAAAAAAAGTAGTTTCAGAATTTTTCAATGTAGTTATAATTTACTGCCTTTGCTCATGCTGGGTGAAATCCTGAGGGGTTCGGTCAACTGAATACTGCAGATAGGCTGAAGTTCATGAGTCCTGTCAGAATCGCCCTACATTTAAGGTAAAAAGAAGGGGACCTTGGCAGGCTTGAGAGGTGGGCCTATGCAAACCTCATGAGGTTCAACAAGGCCAAGTGCAAGCCCTGCGTCTGGGCTGGGGCAATCTGAAGCACAAATACAGGCTGGGTGGAGAATGGATTGAGAACAGCCCTGAGGAGAAGGGCCTGGGAGTGTTGGTTGATGAGAAGCTCAACATGAGTCGGCGGTGTGCACTTGTAGCCCAGAAAGCCAACCATATCCTGGGCTGCATCAAAAGCAGTGTGGCCAGCAGGTCAAGGGAGGTGATTCTCCCCCTCTGCTCTGCTCTCATGAGACCCCCATCTGAAGCCCTGCGTTCAGTTCTGGAGTGCCCAGCATAAGAAGAACATGAAAGTATTAGAATGAGTCTAGAGGAGGCCTACAAAGATGATCAGCGTGCTGGAGCACCTCTCCTATGAGGACAGGCTGAGTGGGTTGGGGTTGTCCAGCCTGGAGAAGAGAAGGCTCCAGGGAGACCTCATAGCGGCCTTCCAGTACCTAAAGGGGGCCTAGAGGAAAGCTGGGGAGGGACTGTTTTTTTCAGGGAGTATAGTTATAGGACAAGGGGTAATGGTTTTAAACTAAGAGGGGATAGATTTAGATCAGATACAAGGAAGAAACCCTATACTCTGAGGTTGGTGAGACAGTGGACCAGGTTTCCCAGAGAAGCTGTGGATGCCCCGTCCCTGGAGGTGCTCAAGGCCAGGCTGGATGGGGCTTTGGGCAACCTGGTCTGGTGGGCAGTGTCCCTGCCCATGGCAGGGTGGTTGGAACTGGGTGATCTTTAAGGTCCCTTCCAACCCAAACCATTCTGTGAAGAAGACCAGAGGCCTACGTCATCTTTCTTACACACTAAGAATGCTAGTCTAAAAATAGTGACTGTGCTTTGACTATGCCCTTAAATGCCATAGCAATTTTTTTGTAAGAGATTGTGTCTGCCAGTGAGCAGTTATGTTTTAAGGCTTATTCATTCAATGCTTTAGTCAGTGTCAGAAGTGATTCTGGTTTGTTGAAGGCCAACATACAAAATATGCCATCCTGTTTACTTACAGAGCCATAACTGCCTGCATATTGGTGGGAGCCTGAGTACAAATTAATGTTTTGCTTCATGTTGACTATCATGCATAGCTAGAATGTCAGCTGATGAGTGGTAGCTTATAGCCAATGGTGGTATGGTCTCTTTGCAACTGAGAATTGTGAGAACAAGCTTTCATGTGGTTGGATGGTTTTTTTCATATTTTTTTCAGAAACACTTTTACTGGTCTCTTGGTCTTCAGTTTCAATGAAAAGATGATAAAAGTCAGAGTTAAGGCCATTTAGGCAATCTCTGTATTCTGATTTTCTCATACTAGTTTCCTTGTGAAGAAGGTAGCCTTAACTTGTGTGTATATATATATGTACACAAATACACAAATTTTGTTGGTAGCCACTTCCTTGACCCCAGACTTGCTGGAACGAGATCACTGACACATGATTTGAAACCTGGGCTTTGCCTTGTCAATCCTGAGTATCATTTTAGGGTTATCTGCTCACTGTGACCTACTCATGTCTAATCCTGTTCCTTATCTAAAAGGAAATCTCACAGCACTGTGACCTTTGCCTGTTGTACGCCCCATTAGGAAACAACCCTTATTTTACTTTGAGTGGGTATGGGGAATTACCGTGGAACTGGCAATAAAGCACGAGCATGATTTTACAAAGTGTACAGAGACTATCTATCCTTTCTACCATGCTTTTATTACATTGGATTGTGCACAGATGGATGGGCTTTTAGTTGTCTCCAGTGGTAAAGGGCCCACCCATAAATATCTAAACCTTTCTAAAAATTCCCTTAGGAGCAATGCATTAAAGTGCCTATGAAAATGGAGTTTTCTTTTACCTTGTGACCCTTCTGCTTTCCCATCAGTAGACAGGAAAGACCCAATCTCCAGTGAATATTATTATTAGTCAATAAAGTTAAAAGCAGCAGATCATGTATGTATGTATGTATAGGGAGATAAATAATAAAGAAAATAGCCAGATAGCCAGAACTAGGGTTGCCTATGGCTACTAATAAAATGTCACCTTCATTTTCTCTCTGTATGCCTCCGAGATTTTACTTAACAATGCATCAAAATCTGATGCTCTCAATGAGAGTAAGACTGAGTTGCAAGATAAAGAAATGTATTTCTAAATAATATCCTTAAAATGTACTAGACAAGCATAAGAGACTTTCAGGTACACGTCAAATGCATTTCTTTTCTAGTCCCTATGCACTAAAGCAGTTCAGATATTTTGTATACATACATTTTTATGCTGGGAGATTATCTTTCGTGGAGCTGAATAGACTTTACTTTTTTTTGACTATGTTAATTTCAGACATTATTTTTTACTCATTTTAAACACTTAACTGCAACTTCAAGCCATAGCTGGCATCTTTCTGAAGAAAACTATCATGTTTTTACTATGTTGAATTTCTTTCATGCTTTTGTTTATGAAATCTTGGCAAATCATATAAAATTTGTTCATATATTTAAAAGAAAATGAATTTGCACTTTCTTATTTGCTTTCTGAGAAAATTCTGAGAAACAAGTCTACTGCTGAGAATAGTCATCAAAATGGTTTGGTTACTGTGTTCAAAAGTAGTTATGGATTGGTATTTTTATTTTCTTAATGGCAAATACAGCATGAGGGGTTGGCACAAGGGGGGAGAATATCCACAGAATAAAACTAGTTTGAATCTGCACATTTTTCTAAAGCTGAGGGCAAATTCTTGCCACATCCTCAAAGAATGAGACTAGTGACGACTTTGGATGAGCATCTTTTCTGTTGCAAACTGTATTTCAGGAGATTATTATTCAAAAATTGAAAACTACGCAGACGGGTCTTGCGGAAAGCTGATGATCTGTCTAATGATCCTCCATACTCTGGGGAAAGCCAGAGAAAATGGTGTGTAGTTGCATGCTTTTCATTGAGAACCATTTATTAGTGTAGATGTCAAGTGGGTAGGCTGTAGTAATAAACAAAAATGGTTTTATAGCTCACGTTGTGAGACTAGCTTTTGTGTCTGCAGCATTGAATAATTGCTGTATGTAACAGACTCCTGCCTTCACTCTTCCCATTCATAAAAACGACTTATTGAACTGCATTTATTCAGATAAATCTCTTTAATTTATGATGTTTAATCAACAAAGTTTTGAGTTAATCTATATTAATTTAAACTTAATAATGTTGTTGAATTAATACTTAGTCAAAGTCAGTAGCTTTGCGTAAGCACTGAGCACCTAATTTATGTGCCTGTCTGTAGCTTGTATACATACACACAGTGACTTTGTGACGAGAATGGTATTAAAGGGAATTCCCAGCCAAAAATATCTTACGTTTTTGTTTGGTTTTTGGCAGTCTGGAGCGCCATCGATCTGCATTCATAGCCAATGACATTCGTAGATTTATAACTGGAGCCATATTTTAATACAGCTTACCTGGTTAGTTTTTTGCAAACTGTGCTGGCTATTTTAATGTGTTCTTTTTACCTGCTGCCTGACTTCTTTGGGATAGACTGTAAAGATTGTATTGAGTTTTACCATGCATGCAGAAGATCAAACACGATAGAAGACTCCTATTGTAAAATCCAAGCAAGGGGATGAAGAGGAGACATCCTTACAGAAGTCCCCTTACAGAATTTCTCCTTGGTTATTCTGATTGAGCAGTGGGATCAGAACAGGTTCCTGGCTACTCCCAGAGGGATCCTGGGAGCTTTTGTGTTCCCACATCCCAGCGGTACTGTGATTCTAGAGAAGAGGAGATTGAGAGGGGATCTTATCAACCTCTACAAATATCTGAGGGGACAATGTAAAGAGGATGGGGCCAAACTCTTCTCAGTGGTGGCCAGTGATAGGGCAAGGGGTAATGGGTGTAAATTGAACCACAGGAGGTTTCATCACCATATGAGGAAAAACTTCTTTATGGTTTGGGTGACAGAGCACTGGAATGGGCTGCCCAGAGAGGCTGTGGAGTCTCCTCTGGAGATACTCAAAACCAGCCTGAATTCCACCCTGTGTAACCTGCTCTAGGTGACCCTGCTTGAGCAGGGGGGTTGGAGCAAATGATGATCTCTGGAGGTCCCTTCCAACCTCAACCCTTCTGCGATTCTGTGAATACACGTTTCTCTGACGGCACAAAGACTTGGGCTACCAGAAGGTGTCTCATTGTGGAAGTTGCGTAACATTGCTCCAGCTTACATCTGAATAAGCCCTGTGGTACCTGTGTTTTCACAGGCTCTGTACTCTGTATTCTTCTCCCATTTGTTTCTCCTGACTTTCCCTCCCCTCTCCAGAAGGTCCTGTGAGTTTTGAGCCTGAAGAAAGAAATGGGATTGCAAAGATACCTTGGCCAATGGAAAGGAAGAGTGAGAGTGGTATGTCCACGACATTAGAAGGGGAGAGTGGAAATCTTTGCAATGCATTTGGAATATTGCACGTGTAGAAAGTGCTTGCCTTGGTATGTAGATTTTTTTTTCCCCAACATCTCTAGAGAAGGTGTTATTTTTAATGATACCAGAAAGGTTCAGTGGTTAATAGAGGAATACTATACTGCCTATTATATTTTGTCCACCACCACATCACTTCAGTAACTTCAATATTGACTTCACTTCCAAAACCTGTGCGTCTTCATTTAAACTACTTGGAACATTCAGTAGTGAAATACCTAAAAGATCATATTCTAGGCTAGATTTTCTTCCCCCCTATTCAAAACTCTCTCAGTCCTGGTACTTTGTTGCCATCTGAAATGGGAATCAGTGCCACAGGAAGGTTCTGCAGTGGCACTTGAGCAGACAGTATTGGATAGCATCCATGCACCTGAAACCTCTATGCAGAGTTGTGCACGTTGGCATGTCTGTGTTTGCAGAGGACTCCTAAGAAGATGGGACAGGACAAGCAGGCTTTGGTCAGGTGTTGACCAGTCCTCCCTAGTAAACACTGGTGTTTAACGTGCTGTAACAGTACTGTAGATGCAAGTGTGTGATTTAACAATAAAAATAACTAACAAACAACTGTTGCAGTGAGGGTCAATCGGTAGTTCTATTCACACTTTCAACTACTTTGTTGTTTCTCTTCTGAGCAAATGATTGTGCATCTTGGGTGTGTTTGTACTGAAATAGTATTGTAAAAGCTTTGTCGGTAAAGGAATTGCAGTGGATTACATTTCTTGAGCCTGTGGCACTTCCATTACAGATGAAAAGTCTGAAATGTCCATGTTTACAGGGCAAAGGGATATATTCTTCTTCCGTTGCTTCTGTGAACTTTTCATGACAGCTGGCAATCGAGTAACAAAATGTTCCCAAGATGTGTGCAGCAGTGCCATTAAGTATGAAATGTTCTTGCTTGTCTCTTTCTAAAGCCATTGTAAAAGAGTTGGATTATCAGAAACCCACTCAACAATATTACAAGCCTTTGATCCAAGGTAAAAGGCTGCTGTTTCAAGAATTTGGTGGACAGAGTTATATCTGGTTATGAATATTGCATGTCTGATGCAAGGGGGGAGTATTTCCCAAAGCTGCCTGACCCCTGAACATAAGTCCATGTGGATACATCAGTATTTGGCTGCCTGCAGTCCACTCCAAGGCATCACCACACACCTTTTAGAAGTAGCGTCAAGCGGTCTACCTCCTGTAGTGAAAGCAAGGTAGCCCCAAAACCAGGGAAAAGCTTGAGCTTTTGCCAGGATCCAAACCTGGCTTTGCAGGTTCTCTTTACATCTGCGTGGTAGTGGCTACACTGCTTGCACAGTGCCCAGTAAAAGAATCCCTCAATTTAGTTCCTCAATCTGTGCTGCTGTATAGCAACATAAGAAGCGGATCAGCAACTTTCTGGATCTCATATCAATCTTAAAGCCAACTTTTTGTCTTCTTACATTCAACGGAGCAGTAGGAGTCTATGAATTTGCAAACTCAAACTTTGCTCATTTCAGTCTTTGAGGTAACTGTCTAATTCCATATTCCAGTTTATTTGCTATGAGCACATATTGAAGCTATCTGAAAATTTACAAGTTGGATTGAGAGCAAGTCTTCTCTTGCTGTCTGAGAAACATCCGAGGCATTCACTGTATGTCCATCTTCAACTGCTAATGATGGAGTAGTTGCCAGGTTAATGCAATTTCTCCTGTCTGTGATTAGTATTAACAACCTACCTCCAAAAAAAAAAAAAAAAAGGAAAGGAAAATAGAAGAAAGGCTGATCAAAAGAAGTTTTTTCTAAGATTAAAACCCTATTGAACATTAATCTCTCTTTGAATTCTGCTATTTGGTCCCCCATATGGTGCCAAAATAACCAAAAAGCCCATTCTGTTTGTTGGTGACCATCTGAATGACTGCACCCTTCTAGGCATGAGGCTTGTCTGTTCTGCTTGGAATTGTCACGTATATGAAGTAGCTCCACCTTGATTAAAGTGCAGTCCCATGCATACATCTATGGGGTGCTGGAGTTTGCAAATGTTTGGCCTACTTTCTTTGAGGTTTTTCCTTTTTTAGCTAAAGGAAATTGCTTCTCATCTTATCCTCTACCAGGACTCTAAGTAACTCTCTTCTTTCATCTATATTGTTACCTGTGAGATATTTATAGACTATGATCATATTCTGTTCAATCCTCTTTTCTCAATTACAAAAGTTTAGCTTACTTAGTCTGCCTTCATATTCAGGATTGTATACTCCAGTTCCTATATCATTTATGTTAGCTTTCTTTGCATATGCCTAGGCATTTCATATTGTGTGTTTTGTTTTTTCCCAATCTATTGAGATAAGAGCTGTGTGAAATATTCTATTTGTGGCACATTATGGATTTGTTGTGTGGAATTATGTCCTTGGATTTATAGGATATACATACACATCCAAAAGCAGCAGTTGCTTCTCCTGCAAATAAATCAAACTTGCAAAATAATCTCCAATCTCCTATCAAATATTGACCCTACTTTCAGATCGCATCACACCTGATGCTTTTAGGCAACTACAGGTTTTGTCAGTGCTGTTTGTGTTTTAACCCAAAGCAGGGAATATATTTATTTATCACAAATAAATGTCACTTTGTTTTCTACAGCACCGCACTTGAAGTGTTTATGGATTGTTGTCCTTTCTGGATTTTTAAGACAAAGGTAAATCAAATAGGAAGATGCAGCATATTTTCTCTGAAGTACATAAACTTAATTCTTATGGAGCTTTTTTACTTAATATGTATTTAGATTTTGGTTCATTTCCATATATTTTTGTTACTTCTAATTTCAAGAAAGTGACAAAGTAATAGTTCTAAAACAGAGGGAAGCTAAATGCATAGAAGACTAGCCATTGAACGTACCAGAAATCTCACAATACCTGGTTCAGTTTCTATGTTTAGGAGGCCTGAATGTTTTTACAGGCTTGGCTGGTTTTGTCCCTCTGTCTTGCCCCACACCCTTCCCACCTTCCTCAAACCTCAGAGCCCTGTCTGATTTATCTACCCTGAACTCAAGAATTCTCCAGTTTCAGTGTGATCCAGCAATGAATTACACTTACAGATCAAATTACCTAGAAATATTATGGGGTTTTATTAACAACACCTGTAGTAACTTTTATAATAAGAGTATTTTAAATCTTTATTTGTCTTGTAACATGCATTTTCCCATTTTTTTCTCCCAAGTTTATATTGCATGTCTAAGTCTTTCTCAGCTGCTGTTGCTTCTCCCTTGAGTATCATTTAGCACCTTTTGCTTCCTTCCAGAGGTGCTTATCTGTGTGAAGTAACTCACACTACTGGCATCTTGCATTGTTCTTGCCTGAATGGATGCTAGAAATTCAGAATTAGAAAGAAAGCTGTTTGTTCCTTGATTATCAACACACCCCTCTCCAGACTAAGTGTTCTTTTAAAGACTTTGTGCTGATTGTTATCCCCAGTGGTAGTTTCTTACTCTTCCCATCCAGATTTACCCTTGGCATCAGTAGCTGTGTTTCTTATTTGCTTCCACACAAGTCTACGCCAGAGATTAATTAGTTTCATTATGTTCAGATGAAGGAAAAAAAAAAGTGTTGCTGTTTTGCTGCAATGTTGTTTGAAATATGTTTACTGTGTGGTTATGGATGATGTTTTATGATAATTCAGGTGAAACATGAATAAGGCAAGCTGTCTTTGAAAGGTGCCTGCCTCCTTCTGTGATGGAGGTCCTTGCCAGTTATTGGCAAATCCACTCTTGACTGCTTGGTTATGCTGGTTCTATATTTAAATAAATAAAGTTTTAAATGCATGAAGTGCTTTAAGGCTAGTGCCAAAAGGAATGTCATTAAGTAGTCTAATGAACAAAGTGTGTTCCGTTTTTGAAGCTTAGCAGTCACTGAAATCTGGGAGAGCAGTGTTAGTCCTGAAAGGTGGAAATACAGTCCTACTGTCCCAAGGGAAGCCCAAGGAAAGGGGCTCACTGTGGAAATTGAACTGGAATTAGAAAATAACGAGACTTAGGAAGAAAATTTAAGCCATTTTAAGGCATTTTTCTAGCCCCGGAGCTGGAATCTCGTCTCATACCTCATTGCCACCAAGCCTGCCGAGACATGGCTTTGATTACCATCTCATCAGTAAATGACTAGTTCCTTCCTAATGTCTGTCTCGGGCTATTAGACATGGGGTTTATCTTGCCGTACTGTGCTGGGAGCAGAGGAGTTTGGGATGGTTGTTCCTGTTTTGCCTTTCCCATCTTTAGAGAAGGTTTCTTAGCTGCCCTTGACATTGCTGTTAACTGAAGGGTGGAGTAGGGCAGTATTCTGAGTCCCGGAGTTTAGGATACTGTTTTTATTATTATAGGTTAAGATTGGTAGCTTGCTCGGGGAGTTTGTCGTGGTACATAAACAGCAAAGGAAACACGTGCCATGGAAGACTGATACATACAGATAGCAGGTTCTTGAGATTAGAAGATGCCATTTGGTTCCTACTCGTATAGCTGAAGCTTTCAGTATTGTTTTGTTTCCGAAACAAATGATGCTGCCATGTTACCCCGGTCCTTGACAAAAGCCCAGGAGTGTCCCTGCAGCTCTGCAGAACCGTCTGGCATCTGGTGACGAGGCCAGAGAATGGGATGAAAGCCTGAGTGGGCTCTGTTCCGCAAGTATGCATCTCTGCTGTATTTATAGGCTCTTACAGCACTGTTGATAGGCAAGGCAGAGGCAGGCAGCGTGCAGTCATACTACTTTTGGTCACATTGTCAGCAAGAGAGAATAGATGCTTCTCTTATTTTTTTTAAATCTAAGCTGCCCAGTGTGATAAGTCTGTCAAGTGCAGACAGTTGGCCTGCACAGACTAGCTGCTTTCTGAGTGTTTGTGTACCTTCTGCGATGAGCAGAAACAGCCATCAAACAGCTTTGTCTCACCAACACTGGAAATGCAACAACAGCTACTCCTGAGCCAGCAGTCCTGTGTGTGTTGGCAAACAAATGAGCTTTTCATTTGGAGGTCTGAGCAGTAACGTATGGTGTGTTTCCTTGTGTTGTAGTGAACTTACCTTGCAGGTTTAACTAGGAAAATTGGCTCCTATTCATACCTTTCCCTGGTGTCTGTGAGGGGGGGGGAAAAAGAAGTCAATAGCCATCACAAGAGCTGAGGATGAGGTGCACTCATGGTCTGTGGCACAGGTTTTGGGTGCTTGCATGCCCCAGCTGCGTTTGGCACTTGAAGTCACAAAACGTTGCTGAAGCCTGGCTGGGTTCTGGATAGCCGAGACCCACGTGAAGGAGCCCTGTGGAAAGGCACATCCAGGCATAAGTCAGTGGTGCCTCTGTGCAGTGGATGGGTATAGGGGCTCTTGGGTCCTGGGAAAGGAGTCTGCAAAGTTCTCAGCTTGAGCAAAGAGCTGTGGAAGGTGCCCTGAAAGCCCAGCTTCACGTGCTGCATCTTGCTGCCATGACTTCTCAGTCACATGCGTGATACATATTTATTCCGTTTCAGACTGTGCTAGAGACTTGCACAGGAACTATTGCAGGACTAAATGTCCACAGATAGAGCCGTGTTTATCACAAGGGCAGTGGTTTGGTGCAGGGCTCAGTGAAAGATACTTAGTTAAATGAGCAAACATTGTGCTCCTACCTGACACTGTGTTAATCAGCCTCAACAGAGAATCAGAGGCTGGGAAGGATGATTTTGTAGAAAATTAGGACATCAGAAGCTCAGGTCACAATACTGCTGTGGGCTTACAGCTGTCGCCTCCTAACTGCTTTTTGTGCTTTGAAGGTCCTTGCACCTTAATAGCTTTCTTCTTCACTTTGTGATCAACATGACCACCACAATGCTTGCCTTCTCCTACTCCTTGTCTGTCTTTAAACTGGGGTGGCACTGAGGGCACTTACAGAGGCAGAAGTTGTTCTGCCATTTAAATTATTTTTTTTAATCTACCGAAGAAAATGGGACACACAAATCGGAGCAGCAGTCACTGTGTCCACTCTTGACACGAACCCACATTTAGAGATCAGCTCAGGAGAATGAAGTTGCAAAGTGCTGCTAAACAATTGCAGGTTGAGACTAATGGGAAAAGTATTAGTTGGTAATGCTCGGAGGGCTTAGACAAAATATAATGATACAAGGTAGGGCTAGGTCATTTGAGTTAACTTTCAATTTCTGCTTTCATGCCTACTGATCAGGCAATTAGCAAGTTCAAGGAAGCTTTTTCTAATGTGACCTGTGTTTTTTGCTCAATGTTTGGCAATACTGCCCACAAAGATGAGCCTGTAGATTTGAAACTTGCTTTCATTTTTCATGTCTTACGAACCAAGACTAATAACTTTCAATGCAACTGTCAATATAGGGTTTTTCATTTAGCTTTATTTTTTTGCAGTTTTATTATAATCCTTTCAATTTTATCTAAATAAGCAACCTGATTGCCATCATGTCAAATAACAAATATTCAATAAGCTTTAATGGTTACATAAAGGAAAGTCTTACATTTCATCCTATCAAAAAATCTAAGCATTTTTCTGTAGTAGTCCATTACTTCTTCAGGCCATTCTGGACCACTGATTCCTACCTTTTAGAAATCAAGTTTGAACTGAAGTGGTGTGTTTTGCAGACTTTTGGTTAAACAGGTATGGACATTAGATCTGTCAGGACATTATGTGCACCACTTGTTTGGGGGGGGAAAAAAAAGGTGTTCAAGTCCCTACTGTCCATCTTCTGTTCCTCATTTAATCCTTATATTTAAGGGAGAGGACTTTTGGTGATACCTGACGTTGGATTATATTTCACATATTTGATCTGGATCTCTGAAAACACAGTTGCTCCCAATTACAGGTCAGAGGTATTGCCTCAGCCTCAATGTTATTCAGTTATGCAGAGATTATAATAAAAATTTTTGTTGAGCAAGTGAAAAACCAGAGGCATGAAAATTTTCTGATGTGTTCATGACTTCCCCTCCTCTTTTTTTGGTCCATCTTTGATCCTATCAATAAATCTTGAAGTTGAACCGGACTTCTCCAGGAAATCATCATCCCCTTGATGATAATTTTCACCAAGGAAGGGATTTCTCCAGTGTGCCAGCTGGGGGGTGACTTTGTAGTAGAGATTCCAAACCGCTGTGAAAGAAACCTGAATTAATTTTTGTCTGCACCATATAAATTTGTTACAAAACCTTGATAGAATCACCAGGAAAAAAAAAAAAAAAAAGGATTTGTAATGTTTTTTATCAAATTGCACAAATCCCTACATGGAAATTTATCTGACTTTTTTTTAATCATCATCTTCTGTATAAGTTATGAAGTGGTGGGGATGCCATTATCAAAAAGAGCCTGTGTAATCATCCAAATTAGGCCTCAGACTGTGAATGGTGGCTGCATTGCTTTTTCCATGGTATGTCACCAGAAACCATGATGAGGCATTGCCAGACACCAGAGTTACTGTTGAAGCTTAGTGCTCGAACGTCTAGGTAAAACTTGGAAAGAAATTGAGGAAGAAAAGAACCCTGTTCAAATCAATGTTTTTTTTTTTAAAGGCCTGTACTTAAAGCACTCTATAATGAGCAGAGAGAGCTTCAAAAGCAGCATATATACAAAACATGAATTGAAAGTGGTGCTTTAGGGGATTAAATGATCAGTGGGCAGAAAGATGCTCGTTTCCAAATTTGTGCTTGGCAGGGATTTTGGTCATGTAGAGGACTTCATTTAGGCCACGTAATGCTGGGCTGGGCCAGGCCTTTTGGGTGAATCATATCTGTTGCTAGATGGATGCATGAGATACTCCTGAAGGTCACGTGGAGATGACTCTGCATAGTGGATGCCTGTATCGGAGCAAAGGACACTCTTCTTGCTCCAGATGAACTCAGGAAGAAAAGGATTCTGCAGATAACTGGAGGAGGGGAAAAAAATAAAGAAAGAAAAAAAATCTTGTATAGGTTTTCCATGGATCTGGTGATTCTTGGGCACAGTACTTCTCCAGGACAGCAAGAATACATCTGTCAAGGCCCTAGATAGACAGATCTTACAAGATCTTACCAGACAAAGATCTTAAGTGCTGAAAACCAGTCCTAGATAGATGTGGCTGTTCTCAGTGCTCTGTTGTGTAAGTGTTGTAGACAGCCAAGTCACATTTTTCAAGTGTAACCGAGACACCTAAAAGCCTGAGTCTAATTGAACAAAGTAATGTCTAAATAGCTCTAAAACCATGGCCTCAGAGAGTATCAAGTTGATGATGATCCCAGGCACCCTGTCTAATTGAAGGCTGATGGGCTACAGAAAGAGGGATTGCAATGCAGTTTTAACCTAAAGATGTCTAGAAAGGTGGGACTGGAAAACATAAGGGGTCTGTAACTTCAGTTCAAAAAAAAAAATCTTGTCCACGTAGCATGGGTACAGTCTCTTTTTCTCTTCATTCCTTTGGGGGAAGGTAGGATAGCAATATTCTAAGCAAAACAGCTAAATTGAGACAGAGATATATTTTAAAAATGATTTTCAGATGATGGTCTGTGAACTGCATCTCAGAAAATGGTGGCAGATAAAGATAAAAAGCAAGCACTTTGCCTTGGGCTCAGTTTTGCTCTTCAAAAGTCTGCATCTCCATGGGAAAATATTCAGGGATCTGTGAATTAAAAATAAATAAATAAATAAAAATTTGAAAAATCAGTGACCTAAAAATTTGTTCCCTTGTTTTCAGAAAACCGTCACGGCTGAGTTAGCAGCATATCTCTCTGTGGTGATGTTGATTCTTTTTTCCTCTACTCGCCCCCCCCACCCTACTAATGGATCACGTGGGTCGTAGCTGGAATATAGCCCTTCATTTGTTATGGTCAAAACCTCTTCTAATGAGAGCTTTTATGTTGAAACATCAGTGTGGAGCTTTCATAGACCACTTGTACAATTATCTGATATACTGCAAATTTAAATGCAAATGAAAAACTAGATTAATTTGAAAAAAATCATGTCTTTCACTTAATTTTAAATGATCAGTCTTGCCAAAGAGATCTTCCACTATAACGAAGGTGTCTTACAGGTCTAGATGAAGGCTTATTTCCATTTACTCTCCCCATTCCGCCCCCCCCCCCCCCCCCCCCCCCCACAAATAAAGAGAGACTACTGTAAATGAAACTGAGACGTATCTACATTAGATGTCATAATTATCCATGACAGTGCAGCCTGCCTTTGGAAAGCATGTACTACAGGCACAGAATTTATGTACCCCAGACCTCTGACCTTCAGCAGATGTCATTATTTTTGTCATGTGGGCAAGCCAGAAGGAAAGGTCAGAGCTCATTCATATACACTTACATCTGAGTCCTTTATTTTACGTATACAAGAGTGATATTTTTGTTTTCAGGTTTGTGGAAAGAGGAGACCCCTACAAGGAGGTTAAGTTGGAACTGGGCTCCCTTCTGATAGAAGGGAGTGTTTTAGAGGATGTAGCATTGGTTGTTGTTATTGTTGTTTGTGGTTTTTTTCTGTTTGTGGTGTGGTGTTTGTTTTTTTTTCATTTTTAGCATGGACTGCATAATAGGAGGCTGCTGTTACTGATTTCAGTGCATAATTTAGGTAAGGTTGCCTGGGGTGGATGTCGGCACAGACTTTGTTCCCCTCAAAGTAACTGTCATCTTCATGAAACGTGCTCATGTCTGATGGTAGCCTTTGGCAGCAGTCTTGAGCAGAAAAGCGTTCTTTCATTTGAGGTGATTGAGTCTTATGTTTGTTGCAAACCATGCTTAATGCAGATAGGAAAGCTGCAATGCATGATGTTAATTGTACTGCACTTTACTGGGGCACTGCTATGATATTTGACCTTCTTCCTTTCCTTTATCTGTGGCCATACAGTTTTATTTTGTGATGTTGCCTGAAGCCACCAGGTTATCCAAATAACTTGCCAGCCTCAAAGCAAAACATCAAACCATCCCCTCCTCCTAAAGATCCTTTCACTCTCTGACACTGCTACCACCACCACCAAGATACCTTTTTTCTGAGGGGGGGGGAAATCACAGCCTTAAGACATCTTGCAATTGCTAACACAGCAAACAGGTCTAATTAAAATAAAAGGATGACTGAGTAACGAATTAAACTCCGCCCTGAAATGAAGTGGATAGATGAGATCCTTTGTGAAAACATACCCTTTTCTTACGCTGTGCTGTATGAGGCAACTGTTGCATTTCAGCCTGCTGATCGAACTCCGGGGTACGTGCTGATGGAGCCGGGAGAGCAGCGCTAACTATGCTGAGAATTTCTCACAGTTAAGCCACGGACCAAGCAGCAGCTTGCTGACACTGGTGCCATCTGACTGGCAAGAATAGCTGCAGGGATGTCTGGCAATTTACGCCTTTGAGCTTATTGAAAGAAATGCTGCTCCCAACTCCTTGAAGAGAGCACCTGCCTTTAAGCAATGGCCAAAAGCTACCCACAGGTTGCGAGAGGCACTTCTGCAACCATATACCTTGTCTACTGCAAAAGCATATACAGAGTGTCATTAAGACCCCAAAACACCCAGAAATAAAAAGAACTTTTCTACAAGTACGACTTCAAAGTTGGAGAGCATTCATGGAAGAGAGTAACTGCAGTAGCCACTGTGTGTTGAAGCAAAGTCCTTCCATCGCCCTCTACAATGTCTGCTTGGCTCCATCCCCAGGCACCTCTGCAGTGTGGTTCCCCTAGGAGCTGAGCTGCCACCGAGCTGCAGCCACCATTCGGCTTTCTTCCCCCTTGTCTGTGCCTCTTAATGCTCTTCAAAAAATCATGAGAGAAATGTTGTTTACTTGAGCAGGTTTAATTTCTTTATATATATATATATATATATATATATATATTTATATTTTTTCTTTATATATATTTATATATATGCCATTTATGTAATTTATATAATATATTAATATATGTCATAAATTACATATTTTTATTATATTTATACATTTTAGGAAAGAAAAAATACTGAAAACTCTGAAGAGCATAGGAAGTGGCAGCTAAATTTCTCCTTTTACCCACACTGGCCTCTTTCTTGCTTTATCCAAACTCCCATTGTGCAGTGGGGCTGCAGGAAGCTACTGGAGCAATTTATCAGAGCAAATTAAGGGGAAATCCTTGCACTGTATGGGTCTGTGCCAGGCCTTAAAGAGGCCAACCAAACCGTGTTGGTTGAAGATTTGTAAATTGTACTTCCTGACATTATCCTGTAGGAATGGATTATTTGAGACTCAAAGCTGAGGAGTTAGACCCTGATATTCATTCTGAGTTTGTTTTTTGTTTTTTAAAGTGGCAGGGCAAGGGGTAAGACTAGTGTGTAGAGCACAACATCAAGTTGACAGGTGTTATAAGAAGATTGACCAAACCTCAGTGGAAGCACAAGAACAGGACTGAGGAAATTTAAAAAGGAGATGAACAGAGAAGAGATACAAGAGTTTACTTACAGTTGATAGTATCTGCCATCTGTTTCCATCCACAGGTGGACAACTGCACAGTTTGGCAAAAGGACAGAGATAACCCCAGGCATTGTTTCTGTGTGGCAATAGACCATGTCGAAGTTACATGGGGCATGACAATATTTAGAGCAAAGCTTTAAAGATGAAAGGGTCTCCAAACCTTCTTGTAACTCATAAATAAATAAAAAACCTTGCACAGGTTTTGGCACAGTATTCATTTTTGGGGGGTGGAAAGGTCACCTCTTTAAAAATTAAAATAATTTAAAAAAAAAAAATTGCTTTGCTTGTTAGTGAAAATTTAGATTTCTATGTTGCCAAAAGCAACTGTGAAAGGATTAAGTCTCCTTGTGCTTTTTCATTGAGTGATTATCTATAACTTGGTATGGAAGTCTTTTAGTTTCTTTATATGTTCTGTAAGTAGACAGCAAGTGTGTGCAATGAGTTAGCCATACAGCATTCGACACCGCTAGTAGTGCTGCGTATAAGTAACTTAAGTTCCAGAACTTTTTAGATCTAAAGTAAAAAGTGTTTGAATATCACTACTATTTTTCTAAATACCCATTTGCTTCCCAGCTCATGTAGTTCAAGTCCTGAATGTCAAAGGCATAGTTTGTGTTCTTTCATGGCAATAAATGTAAGTGCATTATGCATCACAGGTCTACCTAACAAACAAGATCTGTGGGTGCAGGGGAGCTTTTGACCTCACCAACCCCTTACTAATAGGAAACTGTCACTCTGTGTCCAAGGACCTTATTAAGGATAAGAAAATCAAAACTGAGTTTTTTTTTTTTTTTTTTTTTAGGCATAGAATTATAGAATGGTCTGGATTGGAAGGGAATTTAAAGATCATCTAATTCCATCATCCCTGCCATGGGCAGGGACACTTCCTTGTAGGCCATGTTGCCCAAAGCCCCATCAAACTTGGCCTTGAAAGTTTCCAGGGATGGGGCATCCACAGCTTCTCTGGGCAACCGGTGCCAGTGCCTCACCACCCTCATGGTAAAGAATTTCTTCCTTATATCTAATCTAAATCTACACCCTTGACAAAGAGTCCCTCCCCAACCTTCCTGTAGGCCCCCTTTAGGCACTGGAAGGCCGCTATGAGGTCTCCCTGGAGCCTTCTCTTCTCCAGTCCGAACAACCCCAACTCCCTCAGCCTGTCCTCATAGGAGAGGTGCTCCAGCCACTTGATCATCTTTGTGGCCCTCCTCTGGACTCATTCTAACACTTCCTTTTCCTTCTTGTGCTGGGGGCCCCAGAGCTGAACGCAGGGCTCCAGGTGGGGTCTCAGGAGAGCAGAGGGGGAGAATCACCTTCAACCCACTGGCCATTCTGCTTTTGATGCAGCCCAGGATACGGTTGGCTTTCTGGGCTGCAAGTGCATATTGCTGGCTCATGATGAGCTTCTCATCAACCATAGGAGTTTAGGAACTGTATTAAGCTTTTCTCAGAGCCCTTTACTCTGTTGCTTAGCTTTTTGAGGGGATATAAATACCTTGCTATTTGACCTAGTAGAGTAGCAAATGATTTTTGATGTAGAGAAAAATAAAGAAGTGTTAGGAGAGGAAAAATAAGTTTGAATTGGGTAAATTATGTTTAACAGCTTACAACTGTGCGATGATGGAAAATTGTTGTGCTAGCCTTTACAAAGACACATCTCTGTATCTTTACTGCAAACGTGGTAATCTTGAAGCAAAAGTATTTTCTAGGCCAAATTAGAAGGGTACACATTTTTTAATTTTTTAATTTGTTTTTCTTTTTTTTACAATGAAAGCCACGATTGGCAGGGAGTGGAACAGTCTCCCGTAAAACAAATATTAAAGTTGGAAGGATCAGAAAAACCTGGGACCTCCATCCCAATTTCTAGTTGATGTCCAGACCATAATTGTCTTTGCACTGAGTCTATAAGGTGGATATAAAATGTTACTATTCAAAATATGTGGTCATTTGCTCTCATTTTGCAAGTTACATCTCAATAGAGCTGCAAGCCAACCAGGTTCTGTTATTTGTGCTGCAAGCAAGGGATATTTTCATCGACTGAAGACATATCCTATAAAAAAAATTTTTGTGAATAGCATAACTGGTCTGGTTGTAAACAGGACCGGAGGAAAACAGCTTTCATGCACAGTTTGGCACACGTGCCATTCTTTTCATGGAGATGAGCATGAGATATCTCTTGGCATCCAAGTTTTGTGTAGGCTGCGTCTCTTAAGATTTCCCTCATTTCTATAAAGCTCCTAGGACAAGTTGTGGTTTTTTTTTTTTTTTTTTTTTTTTTTCCTGAAAGGGGTTTATCACTACCGTCTGTTAACAGCCTGTAAACACTCTGTACTTTAAATATTTTATAGCTACGTGAAAGGATTGGTGCTCTGGGCACTATCATTTAATGCAGCATATCAGTCAAGTGGCTATTATACTTTCAGTTTCAGAATATATTTTACCTAGAAATGTGATTATCAGCACACACTTTTTTTTTTTAAACTTAACTCCTTTACACCAGGAGGGAAAAGTAAATGTATATGTTAATTCCTAGTGTATCTTTATACTTTGTCCCCTTGTTTGTTGTTTGGGTCATTGAAAGCTTTGGTACTCCACAAGAGTAATCTGGTTTAATGACAAGAACAAAGAAAGAGCTCTCTTTTTCAAAGTTGCAGCAGATGTAGAGAATAAATTGTAAACAATTTTCTAAACATAATGTGTAAATTTATAGCAGTGACATCTTGATCTCGTATGGAAAATACAGCATATAAATACTGAGCAGAACAGTTCATCCTAGCCAGATGCAGGGTCATCCATTAGCAATACTTTATCTGATTAGTACTGTTAATGGAAGGGCTTATCCAGCCATTTCATAAAAGTAGATCTGCTGTAAATCATGATTTCTTGTCAATACAGTCATCAAGGCTAGCACAGTTAACACAGCCTGGCTATTAACCTACCGGACAGAAAAATATACTGAGCAGTCAGTGAAATGGCAACCTTTCCATTTGTCTTTCTTTCATGCATAGCATTGTCCTGTGCACTGCTACCTTTTCCATCACTTCACCTGCAAGACAAATTGTTTCAGCGTCTTTCTTTGCTTAGCTTCTAATATATTCAGCAGCTTGATAGTGATAACTTACAGTACTTTTGATTTTGTACTCATCTTAGTCATGAAAAGGTAGCACTGTCCTGCATTAACCTTGAAGATATCCCATTTAATATTTTAATTTTCTGCAGTGCATTTGTTTTGTTTGTTTTAGTGTTTGTGATAACAATCACAGTGGTTACTGATCTGTCTTCATTATAGACATTCACAGTTCCGGATATTTTTAATCTGAGAACTTGTGTAGAAATTATTTCAAGCAGGTAATTTTTTTTTGTTCAGAAAAATCTATAGTAGTTTTTAATTTCTTTTAGAAGCCGCTGTTCAGTTAAAATATGGTGAATTTCTTGTTTATTTTGAATAACCTAGAAAAAATACTGTTTAGAGATAAGATACACATTTTAAAAAGCAAAGTATTTTTTTCTAAGCTGTTTTCCTAGCTCAGAGGTGAAAACATTTATTTTTACTTTAAGATGCTGATACGTTCAACAAGCTGCTAAAAGCCTAAATTAATTGGAAAATAATCCTAAAACAGTGGAGGACCTATTCTGACTTGTGTGCGTGGTAACAAACCCATGAAGTAGCTGTGCTATCACAGAGCAGTGAAACCACAGTGCTTCCGTTGGTATTGGTCATGATCCCAGCACTGTGCTGTGCTTGCAGCTCCTAAGTCAGACCCCAGCAGCAGGACATTATGCCATGGTTGTGGAGCTGCACCATTACCTTGGAATAAGTCTTCAAACCAAACTCCTTCTGTTGATTTAAACATAAGTTAAAGAATAACGAAGACTTTGGAAATACTTTATATACCTCCTGCAAGGGCAAGGAGACTTTAATTAACATTTGATTATATGAGGTGGTTGTATTTATTTTCCTAAAATGATAACTGAGCTTACCTACCTAAATGTCTTTTAAATATTCTTTTAAGTATTGAAGTCTTTATTCCAGTTTTCTTTAATTTGTTCTATACTTAACCTTTTTTTTGTTTGACCCTTTATTGAGCACACTTTGTTTCATTTGGTCTTGTCCTTCTAAGTTTGTTTGCATTTCTTTGATTCTTTGTCCGTTTCTTTATTTCTACATCTTCCTAATTTTTGCTTTTTCCCTTTTCTTCCCTTCCTGTCCCATCCCCCCCATATTTCAGTTCCCTAGATTGGATACAAGACTTACCATCCCAAGCTCTAGCTGTGTATAAATCTGTCCCTCATTCACCTGCCTGCCTCTTTCACCCCTTAGATAGGCATAGGGATTAAAACCCAAATCTTACAGAGTATTTTCTGACAGTAAATGCATCTAGTATTGTTTAGCATGATCACAAAAAGATCATAATTATTGAATTCCTTTGTGAACTGAGAAGCACTAAGAACTGTAAGAATTAGAAAAAAGATCACAATGTGCAAGTTTGGACTATGAGGGTGAATAGGTTCATTTGTTCTCTAGCTATGCCCTAGTTTTGCAAAAGTCACACTGAGGGGAGAGTTGAAGATGGTGTCCCATTCAAGGATGTGTGATTTGCAAGATGGTAGAGCCCTTCCAGTGTTCAAGAAAATACAGCAGGGAAGTCTATATAGCTGTAGTTCTTGCTGATCTTGTAGATCTTGCTGATCTGTGCAGGATATGTCAGAAAGATCAAAATACAGACTGGAGGAAGGGATATGGCTCTACATGAGAGAGTTAAATCATTAATGTCAACATAGTAGTCCAATTTCTGGAGGAGGTTACCTGGGGAATGAGATACAGAAGGTAAAAGAACATAGGATGCACACCTATGAAGGACCTCTTCTGAAAATCATGGGTGAAGGTGAGGATTATCCTCTTAAGTAACGGTTGGAGGGGTAGGAAAAAAAAACAGGTGACTTCTTAGAGGAAAGTCTGACTGACTTTGCAAAAGGCAGTTGACTGGCCAGGGTACCAATTAAAAGACGTGATCTAAAAGACTTCATCAAAGGGCATTTGTACAAGAATTAAAAGCAGTTAAAATAAATAAATAAATAATGGGAACTGTATTTGTAAAAATGTGGAATGAGAATATCCAAACAGTTCCCGTGCTTAGTAATGAGACAGAAAAAAGTGTTGAAGATGAGAGAGTGGAAAAGAGAGATAATCTGCAGCCATATACACAGGGGCAAAGACAGCAAAAGAATGCAAGAGTAAATCGAGAATAAGCAAAGTAATTAGCATTCATTACAAGGAAGCTCTTGCTGGTTATGGTCATGTTAAACAGTTTCAGAGAAAATAAAAGTGGACACAGAGGCAAAGCAAGAGTTTGAGAGGTGAGATGTGCAGGTAGGAATAATGTCACTAAAGGCCTTGAGGTAGTGCCAGGCTGGATGAGAAGTAGAAGGTGGACATGGAAGGAAAGTTACCGCCAGAGGCAGGATGGTGGGGACGTGGGAGTGGGGTGGTGGTGTGAGAGGAAAATGGAGAGAGAATAAAGAAACAAAAATGGTCAGACATAGCAGATGGGAAACAAAAATAAGTTAAAAAAAAAAAAAAAAAAACAGAAGAAAACAAGGGGAAAGGAGCAAATGGAGCTAGCATAAGGAAGGGATAAAGGAGACAGATGCTATGAGGCAGCAAGGGATGTGATGAGAGCCCCAGGAGAGTAGCAGATGGACAAGGATTTAAAAAAAAAAAAGTGAATGGCATCCTAGGAATTCATGGACTTAATCTACAATCAAGAAAAATCTCATAAATAAATCTAGGGATGTAAATCTAGGGATAGTCAAATAGTTAAAATGTTGCAATTAGTTGTAAACTCTGTCTGAATCCTCAGGTGCTGTAAACTCTAAGTCTCTGTTGGATTTTTATCCTGTCACATCTCTTCTTGTGTTACCAGAGCATGAGGGCTTTACTAGAGCCTTAAAACCATCAAACTGAAGACCACCAAATCCAAGTTTGTGCTGCCAAAGATGTTCAGAGTAAGGAACTGAAACTCCTGCACGAACGCCTTTCGTACCTAGTACCTCTCATATCTAGTATCTTTCATATTTTTTCCACATTCAGTTTCATATCTGAACACTTGCAAAGATAGATCATGAGTGATTCTTTGCAAATGATCTATGTGGTGAGAATTTTATACATTTACGGAATGTCTCCTTGTATTTGCAGTTACCTAAGATCTAATCAATGAGACACATGTTCCACCTTCAAGGCATCTAGTTATAATTAAATCAGGAGACACAAGCTCAGTCAGAACAGTGTAAAATTCCAGCAGCTGGTGTGCTTTCAGTGACTACACTGAGTTTGCACCAGTTTCCTGCAGAACAGAGAATCCAGCCACTCGGGCTACACGAGAGGGAGGGAGAGGGGATTTCCTCCCAAGTAAATTACTTATTCCTTGGTAGGAGTACTCTTATAGAAGGTTTCTCCATGTCTTTGGATTTTAAGCATAAGAGATTGAGAGTGACCCAGCAGTTAGCCGTGCAAAATTGTTTACAGAGTACAGCATAATAGCAGTGACATCATTGCATCCTTTAATGTCTGTTTAAACATCCTGATGCCATCTTTGACTTAAAAGTTAATGCTGTTTTGTTACTAGCTGTACACTTACCCTCCCTACACAGCATCTTGAGTGAACAAGCTATTGAATGGAATATGCTTTAGATGACCATATTTTAACATAAAAATATGATTAAATTCATTTTGTAGGCCACTTCAATGTGAATCGTAATTATACTATTCTGCCAGTAACTGAGGTAATATGATAAGAAAAATGTGACATTCTCTGGACTGCTTTTAATGGAATATATATTAAATCTCAGTGCTTGCTGTATTCAGCAGTTCTCACTTAAGAAAAGAAATTTAGAACTAAATGGCAGCTTTGAGCTGTAAAGCTTGGTGGGTCACATTCTTCCTTCTCATGCATTAGTCTTATTGGGTGTAATATGTATCGGTGTGAGATGAAAGTCCAATGCAGGATTTGAAAAGAAATGACGGCGGTGATAAAACTTTCTCTTATTATTAAATATTTTTCATACACACTGTTCATTATCGCAAGGTAAGTAGGGGACTGCACTCTTGGTTGACCTCCTCCGTGACTTACTTTCAGCTCATCTTCTTCAATAGATGAGAATGGATGTAGCTCTCTGACCGTCCGTTTTACTGCAGCAGAACTAGCAATAACGTTTCATAGCCTTCCCTTAGAGAATTCAGCTCCTACTGTACTGGCGTTGCTATGTGGCTTTGTGTTTTCAGCCATCTAATGTGGTTTTGGGTTTAATGAGCGTCATTGAAAGGAGAAAAAAAAAAAGAGGAAAAGTCTTGGTGAGGCAACTAACAGCTAAGAAGGTAAGCAGTCAGCATCTGTAAACAGATGTAGTTTGCAAATAGGCATTGCGTGTGTTGCGGCTTCTCCATGCAGCAGGTTACTGGAATGTATTATAAAATAATGATTCATGGCTGGTTATTTGATGCCAAATGTCCTAAAAATCACATGTACTTACAGTTGCAAGAAAACGGAGCTTTAAAAAGTAAATACATTGGGAAACTCGATTGACTTATAGTGAATAAACTGCTTCAAATAAGCAGTAGGGTGATTGCTCATGCCAGTTTTACAGTTTGCCTTCCTATGCTACTATTTCTGGGAGGTCATTTTGTCTTAGTCCTCTACATACCGTTGTTTTTCTTCCTTAATCATTTCTGACAGCATAACCATCCTCCGAGTGTTCTCGGACGAACTTCCAGGAACAAAGAGTTTGTGCTCGCTAGCCTGAGAAGAGCTGTTCAAGTCCATCGAGGCTAGGCTGTGATGGCTGAGGCTCTGGATGTAAGCAGGGAGGTTGCTAGTGCACTTCCCAACTGAAGAAATTAATTTTTTCTGCATATGCTTATCAATGTGCATGGCTTCTCTTTGGGTTGGAAACTGCATACCCAAGAAATAAGAGCTACACTATGCAAAAAGTAGTGTTGTTTTTTTTTAATATATATTTTTATTTATTTATTTTGTCTCTGCTAAGCACGCTAAAATATTCAGGAGAAAGAATTTGTGACCTTGTCCCGCTAAGCCTTGAAACGCTGCTGGACCAGCAGCTGACTTTGGCCAAGTTCTGCTGTAAAAACACCCCTCAGCAACATTGCAACATGTGAATAAACAATGTGTCACTCTAACAGCAATGCAAAGGTCGAAAATAAAAATAAATAAAAGCAAGGATAAGAATTTCTGACCTGAGGCCCGTTCCTCCCTCACAGAAGTCAAGGGACTTCTCGTTGTGTTTCAAAGTGAGCAGCACGTCAGGCTTGCTGTGATTAGTACTTTTCCCCGTCCCACTGCTATCAACTCGCAATATCGTGTTACAGCTAAGTAGAGCTGTTTACACTGTGATTAGACATCGATAGCTCTGCTAGATATGGGTCTTCCTTCACTGATTATGGAAGCGAATTCAACTTCTGCCGTGTCGGCATTGTCTGCTCGTGTTCGCCAGTGACGCACGCGGCCGCGTTTCTTCTCTTCGGGCCGGGCTCTAAATTTGGGATGTCACCAAATTCATTAATACATGGAAATGATTCATTTAAGGGAGGTTTCTCTCCCCTCCGTACACTGGCTTGCTAATTAGCAGATGAATTTTGATGTTCTAATTGATCTGCCGCAGCGAGGCAGCTGTGCGGCCCAGCTGTCCCCCTGCTCCAGTAGGCCTCTGCGGAAGGGAGGGAGGAGGCAGCGCTGTGTCTGACAAATTGATTGAACCCGAGCCTGCTGCCTTGGGGGAGTCGTACGCCACGCTGTCACTGCGGATGATTGCAGCCCGTGTGGACTGCAAACACCGTAGCACCGTAATTGCCTGACAACGTCCTTTCCATTGCTTTGCTGAAATTCGACTTTTCCATGCCTCGCCAAGCTTGCCAGTCCCCCTCCCACACCCCCGGTGTGGCAGTCCTGTATTTCCGTTTCAGGAAAAAAAATCACTTGAGAATGGGGTTTTATATTGTAATGAATATGCTAATAGTAACTAAATGTGCTCGCTCAGTCACATATCGCAGTATTTGCATTTAATTCATAGGGAAGTATTCTCTAATTATATTGTATTTAGCAGGTAGTCATTACTACAAGCCTTTGAACGGTAATGGTAGTGCATCGCCATTCTTGCATTTGTGGAACGATGGCTCCAGATTCTTTTAGACATTTGCTCTGTAAATTGTGAGTATGGAGTTGTGAAGTCGAGTTACTGCCCACTTTGTCCAACCTGGCAAATATATGCATGTAACAGGTGCCTCTCCACAAAAAGATGACAACTATGGCCCCGGAAAGTACTGATAGCCAATTAATCTTTCTTGTCACCCTCCCTCATGAATGGATTTCCAAGCTGTGCACTGCATCATCACCACTTTCTGGAGGCCATTGATTTGGCCTGAATATACCTCTGGGGGAAAAAAAAGCACTACAGAAAGTGCATTCATGAATCCTAATGTGTGCCACCCCATTACCTTTCTGCATATCTGACAGATAACCAAGCACATCCAGCACATTTATGGGTGTGGAGATTTATAGACTACCAATAAGTAGCAGCTGTTCTGGAGTTCTGCAAGTTTTGCATGCAGAGGACAGGCACGATTTCTGAGAAATTGATACCGAGTGATCCATCATGCTTGCAGAAATATACTGTCCCTCTTTTTTTAATATTATTATTTGTTCCCTGTGTGCCCTTTGTGTAAATGTATGTGAGTGATGGGCAGTCTGCAGAAAGGAGAAAGACACAAGCTTGTGCCATTGGTTGTTGAAGCAAAACCAAGGTGTATATTTATGCAGGTACATAGCTGAAAGGCTGTTAGAGTTTTTGTTAATCTGATCATGTATTCAAAGGTAAGTGATGGCCACTATAATTTTTCAGAAAATTACCTTTCTGTATTACACAGAATTATAGTCCCAAAGAGCAGCAAAAAATAAAAATAAAAGGATATTACAGAGGAAAAAAAAAATCAGGATTCTATCAATCTTATGGGGTACTGTTATCCACACATGCACACAGGAGCAGAACAATATGGGTTAAGTTTGAGTAAATAGGATTTAAGTGACTTTCTTGATGTAGATCAGAAAATTTCCTTAATTGGCAGAGCTTTTCTCAAAACTCCTGTTATAATTTACATTTCTTTAGAATAAATACCTCTCTCTTAGAGTCAGTCCCTGGACCACATGTTGCTGTGATGATTATTTTCATCCTTCAATAGTCTGGCTTGTTGTCTTTGTTGTATTTCCAGTGAGATATATCATAAGCAATTAGGCGTTTTTCCCTCAGAGAATGACAGAAGCATGTACTGCATAATGAGTAACATGTTTTGTGGTTAAAAATAGTGCTTATTGTCCATTTTATTTTATCTTATAGCAGCAGCTGAGGATTCACTGAGTACTACCTAGTGACACTACATGAGAGTCATAGGCTGAGGAAGCGACCTGAACTCTTTTAATCTTTGTCAGGACATCGAAGTGATGCCCAGTGTAACATCGCTGGTAGGACCAGATTGTGCTGAACTCATTTGTAAATCCCCAAGGAGAATGGTACTCCTCAGTGCTGGGTGTCACAGCCTCAAGGGGCATCTCCTTGAAGGTGTGCTCTCCTGACATGCCAGGGATCCCTGAAAGGAGGTTGCTCCTCAGGGGCTTCTGTGCTGATGGCTGTGCCTGTAGGGGGCCGAGTCACAGCTGCTGCTCAGCTGGAATGGGAGCGGGACTCTACCTGCACTGTATCTGCTCACCTTTGGCCTGTCATCTTCTGTTGGGGATAATTTGCTTGTATCAACGTGCTTGTATCTTCCTACCAGCTGTGTAGTTAGGTCTGGTGATGGAAAACAACAGGTACATGGGTAAGAAAGCAAAGGGCCACAATGGAAGGAGAAATCAGAATGTCTTGTTTCTCCTCCAAATACAAAACTGCAATGTCAGGGAAGTCATTTTTATCCTAGCAGGGCATGAATGAGTAGGGCAGAGGAGCCCTTTGGCACATTGCTCATGTTGAAAGTTCTCACGCTCTGGTAATGTGTAGCTAGATGGGTACTGTGCCCTAGATCTGCTTGTCAGTCATGTCCGCTCACTGGAAATCTTTGCGCTGAAAAACTATTATTTGTTGCAGAAAGTCCTGCTGGTCTTGGAGCCTCTACTGAGGGTCAGATGTTGATCTTGCTTAATGTGCAGCCCTGTCTTTTTTATAGTGTTATCTCAAGAGGGGAAAGCATCCTGGTGATCCATTTCTTGTCATGAGCACAACTGTAGCCATTGACTATGAGCAGCTGCCCTCCAGACCTCTCAGCCCACATTCTAGATTGTGTCATTGGGAAAAGCCAGTTCTTCCTGTCTTCCTCCTTTCAACCTGTAAGGGTAAAAAAGCAGCTACCTCTAGCTGCCACCAAACCTCCCTTTACTGGAAAGCATCAATGCTAACAAGGTAGGCTGTTTGGGAGGAATGTTTTTGGAATGCTGTTTTTTGTACGTTAATTTGTTTGACCTTCTTAAGGATTAACTTGCTGGGCTGGGATTTTTCCCCTCAACCAAGGCTGTTTATATTGAACATTTTAAGCTGCCGCCCCACCTATGGCAGAACTTGCAGCTTCTACCACAGAGTACCAGTTGCTGCCCATCTTCTCATACATCATCTCATATGTAACTGTAATATATGGCTGTTGTGCAACAGAGAATTGTTTATTTCAACCTATCTTGCTTAATACTGTTTTGTGCTGCCTTCATTTAGTGTTGCTTTGTAAGAAGCAAATAGAATGCTGAAGGTATATCTGCAATACAGCCTCCACAGTGTATTATCACAGCTGAGTTTAAGGAACTGATACTTCAAACTCGTAAATGAGTGAACAGACATCAAAAAGAATGCAGTGCTTAGCTTTGATTTTGACCATTGTAATGTAATTACTTATACTAGTATTTCACAATATTTCATTGACTAGCAAGAGCAGAGACCTGATTGTGTCTCTAGCTGCTGCAATGGCAAAGAACCCTTTAAATCATATTAACATCCATACTCGATCTTCCTCCTGTTTTTGACACGTAGATCACAAGATGCTGATAAATTACTCAGCAAGAGAGATTGGGTTCAGGTTGCACCCAAGCCGTAGCATAGAAGTGTATCTAGTGTGAATGCTTTGAAGGAACCAGAAGAGGCAGTGACCTCTTTTCTTTGGGAAGGCACTTAACCTTCATTTTTCAAAGCATTATGACCTCTACACATTACTATTCTAGCTAGCGCTTCAATACCAAGATGCTAGAAATAGTCAGAAATTAACTATTCTGCTTGTGACTGTCTGAATACTATGCTTCCTTTTATTTGGCACCAGTATAGGGGTAGTGATGAACACATTCTGCACAACCAGGCTGGGTTATTGTAGCTCGCTGGAGCTGACGATAAAAGCTCCATAGAAACTTCAGCTATTGCACAGCGCAGCAGCCTACCTCATTAGCAGGGATAGTACTGAAAACATACAGAGGCTATGCTGTGCATCATCAGCTGGCATCCCATTTTCTTCACCAGCCAGCTGCGGGCTCTCTCGGTGTATAAGGTCATCAAAGGACTGGTATGGATGCTGTTCTGTCTACAGCTTGCCAGGCTAGCTTCATGTCTCTGGTACAGTGCTGCTGATCATGTACACCATGAAACTCCCTGGAACTGTACAGGGGCAACTTTGCCAAAAGGTCTTTTCGTGAATCTCAGGCGGAGCTACCAAAAAAGGTCTTGGCTCAGACAGTTTGCTAGCTGCTGCTTCTTTTGAATGAATCATTCTACAGTAGCAGAACAGATATTTGGAGATGTGGATGTCAGAAAGAAAGGATTCTGAAAACTGGGAACAGAGAAGAGTCCACCCTGGAACTTCCAATATTGAAACTGCCATTCTAATAATACAACAAGATGTGTCACAAAAAAATGCCTTATCTAGTGTCCTACTGATAAATATGTCATAGCATACTGTGGGTGGAAGCACAGCCTCGCAGTCAGGGCAGATGTTAATATTTTTTTTAGCCAGGTTCCTTCAAAAACAGCAAATTTCTCCCCAGAGTCAATTGGGAGATTTTATTGATGCAAAGGCTTGGAAGTCCAGGGCAGACAATGAGTGGAAATGGCAGCAGAGAGGACCTCTTGTATGTAGTTCCAGGAACAGCAGTAAGATCGCCCTGAAAGAAATAACAAATGGTTTCTGGACTGTGTGCTGACGAAGGGACAGAAGAAAGTGCATTGTTAGCTCTGTCTGAATGCAGAAAGATGGAGATATTGTCATTCAGCCCTGTTATGCAGCACTGTTTCCCCAGTCTGAAATACAAGAGCATTAGGCAGGGATGTGGTAAGGATGCCTCATCCAGGCAGCTGGGCAGGAGTGCCAGGCTCTGCCAACCTTCCTGTTTGGCTGACACAGGAAGGTGCCCTAAAGAGGGAAGGGGCCGATCTCTTGACCACAGATTGTACAATACTTCTGCCAGAAGGATTCTCTAAAGGTCACCCAGTTCCACTAGGATGGAGAATTATAGTTAGATTGTCTCTTATGCAAAATTTCCTTAAAAATCTGCAGAGAAGGGGATTGCATGCACTAATTCATTTCCATGCTTGGTGGGCTTATTAGAAGGTCTTTCCTCTTGTTAACTAGAATCATAGAATCATTATATTTTGTTGCAAATTAAACCTTTTTTTTTTTCTTTTTTTTTGGTCTGGATATGAAGAACAGCAGCACTGTCCTCATTTACAAGTACATTTACATTTTCCTCTCTTCCTTTGACCAAGAATATGAAACCACATCTTTCAGGCTATCTTTCCAGGTCAAAGCTTTAAGAACTCTTAAATAGGTTACTTTCTTCCAAATAATTTCTCCACTATTGCCACAATGCCCTAAGCACAAGCTGGGGCCTCCTCAGTGCTGAGCACAGGATGATATTTGCCTACTGTGTTTTGTATATCTCACTTCTGTTATTAAACCACAGAAGGAGATTTTGGGGGTTTTGTTTGTTTTCTGAACAGCCTTACAGTATGGGTTCTTGAGCAAGTCATAATTCATTGTGGGTCACAGAACCCTTAGGGTTTGGTTTTGTTTTTGTAGTATTTTTGCCTGGGTAGTTATACCCTGGTTCGTACCTTTTGGTATTTTATTTATTTGTTTGTTTGTTTTTTACCAAAATGAAGGTGTCTGGATCTAAGGATGCCTGCTTTCATCATGAACATTTTGTTCTGATCGAAGTAGGTCTCCGAATTTTGGTGTATTTCGAAGGTCAGAAACATGATAATTCTTGGTAAGGTAACAGTGATCTTAATGTTACGAATAACCTGGTCTTTACAGCATCTGGCTTTAAAGTTGATGAGAAGAAGGATTGCTTCTACTATTTTTGTACAGATGTCCATGGTACGTATTAGCAGAGCAGAAATAAATGAGGGTCAGATGTTGTTTTCCATATGAAGCCAACTGTGGCAATGAGTCGGGAAGCCTCACAGAGGCCATAGCAAAATCTGTGGGTTTCCTGCTGAAATAAGTGGCATGCCCCGCATTGCGTGATGCTTCTTCCTTTGACCTAGGACACCTTGCTTTTAGCAGCAGTCAGCTCTGCAATTTATACAGGCATTCATATTTCACTTTCTCCAGTTAATCCTAATAACCAGCTTTTGGAAGAACGTGACAACATAACATATGGGTGGTAAAACTGCTCATAAACCATAATGACATAGCCAAAAAGGATTAGATAGATAGATGTACTATGCTTATTGTGACATTCGCTGATTAGGAGGTATAGCTACTTATTACAGCCATTACCTCAGTGCCTTGGAAGCAGACTGAAGCTGTTATTTGAAAAACAGGTTATGAGTCCAAATTTAAAACAACTGTGTACTTACAACATGTAAGAGATATAATTATGTTTGCAATTCTGTTCTTCAGTGTGCAGATGGTAATTTTGTTCATTTATGGTTGCAAACCGATAGTGTTTTCTGTAGAACCAGTGTTGGCAGGATTAAGTGTGCATTAACAGTAAGTAGGCAGTCTGTAATACATGGTTATCATTTTGTTGTTAGGGTTCTGGTGGGATGAAAAACAACCAGAAATATGAGTTCAAATGATTCCTTACTGTAGCACCATTTTTTGTGTACGTGTCCATTTCTGCATGTCTGTTCTTGCATCTTTTTTTTTAAATTATTTTATTTCTTAAATCTTGTGGTGTTTTTTTCCTTTTTTCCATTTTATTTGGAAACTTTTATCTTGGTTTCATTTTCAATGTAAGCAGTAGAGTAGGGCATCTGCAAATTTGTGCCTTTACGAATAAAACTCAGTTTCCTCACGAATTAATTTGATTTTTTTCTATTGGTTTTTAGGGGGTGATATATTAGTATATATTTGTGATTTCGTATATGAAAGAGACATAAAGAAAAACCACCTATTAAAGATACTTTTGATTTTTTTTTCTCAAAGGCTTATTCAAGAGATGTCTGAGGGCAACTGACAGAAAATTTTCAACAGATACTCCACACTTCAGATCCAAAGGCAAACATACATATGCAGATCAAGTCTGTAAAGTGTTTTTAAAGCATTGGGTTTAGGTGTTAGAGAATCATGGTACAGTACAACTGGTTTATTATTCATTATTATACTCCTGTTTTAGGGTGGTATGCCACTCTTTTATTCATTGCAATTTAATTAAATAGGTATAGAACAGGAAAAATGTAGTCATATATCAAGTCCAAAATAAAAAAAAAAAAGCATCCTTTATTGTTGCTTGTTATTTAGGTAGTACAATGAGTTTTGCAACATACAGGGGGAAAAGGGTGTAGTATCCCATATATAACAACATCTATATAAAATTTATTATATACTGTGTAATTTATATGCAATTATATATATGAATTTATATAATCTCTCTATATATACATCTATATACATACGTTTGTATGAAAAAATATGCATAAATATGCATAGATCTTATGACAGAAAATACAGATGCCATATGATTTTAGAATGGCCAAAATGGTTTAAATTCTCAGAATAAATGTAGAAGCTCAGTCTGGGCTGTGAGATTATGCTTTAGCAACTAAAAAAAAAAAAAGTTACCAAAAGCATCATAGACCCCAGAGCCATATAAAGAAACGTGATTAAAAGGAGGACTCATTTAGCACCAGGCAAAGCCTTGACCAGATTCTGTTCTTTTATTGTCTTTTTTTCCCCTTCTACATCAGTAGATTTATGAAAGCAGGATTATGGCTAAATTAGTGTTTTTTATCTCTGTTTTCCATGGTTATGTCAGGAGATAATTACTCACAGACCTATCTCTTTTTTGTGTAGCAATGTAAATGTTAAGAGTAGTGAAGTTCACTCAGATAAGCATGAGGAACATGCTCAGTACATAACCAAAAACAGTGGTTTCTGAGATTGAAATGGTTACTGTAATTGTAAAATATGTGGTTGTTTATGGTACATCAGGCCCTTTGGCTACTCTCTTCCAGATGTGTAAGTCCATTATTACTGATGTGTTAGTAAGTCCTTTATTAAGTATTAGTGACACCAACTTATGACATTCTTCACAGTTGTTAGCCATTCCACTGAGAATACATTAGGGTGCTTTACAGACAGATTTAAGTAATTCAGGAGCTTGGAAACATGAATGCAGATCTTAGTGGCCATGGTGAATTCTCTCACAATGCAGTGCCATTTTCATGTGTAGAAGATAATTTGGGCTCTTGTTTATTTATTTATTATAAACCAGCATAAAATTTCCTATCTGTGAGTCAAGAAATACAAGAAATAACCTGAAATACGTTTGTATCTTCTCATAAATTTATTTGTAAGGAAAAGAATGCTTGTGAATTTTGTAACTGAGAGAAAATCACTGTTAAAATCCATTGTGCTTGAACATTGGAATATAATCGATAGCCCATAAACATACATGCATTTTTCTGGCCTGTAAATAAGTTTGCCTTTCCCTGCCCCTTGGTGATCTAATTATTGATGAAAGGCTGCTGGTACTTCCTTAGCTCATTATCACTCTGGGCAAACGCTCTAATACAGTCTCTCCTCTTCCACTAAGCACTAAGTCTGTCCTGTATTCAGCCCCCTGAAGGGTGACAGCTTCATATGCATCGTGTCTGATTACAAGTGCCCTATACGATCTCTTCTTTTTCTTTCATTATAAAGTCTCCTGGAAGCCAAAACACCCTCCTCCTTGTCTTGCAGGCCACCGGCTTTTGAAAAATCACATCTTTTGGAGACATAAGCCACAATGCTCCTAGATGATCCTCACGGTTTTATCACTTATCTCAGTTGCCCATCTTCCCAACTTGGAGCCATAAGTCATGCTTGCTTCCTGCCCTTCCTTTCCTCCCTCCTTGTAGCTTCTTCCTGCAAGAACAAAGTCTTTTTCTGAGACTAGATGTTCAAACATCTTGCTGGCTGGGACTTTGATCGCAGAGAAGGAGGATGTGGCCTGAGAAAAATATATGGGATGTGATAATCTGTTTTGAGAATGTCCAAAGGGATATGGCTCACTTTGAAACGTGGCTTTGACAGCCTCTGGGGCCTGAAAATGTTCTTTCAAAAATATTGATGACTGTTTATTAAAAGAAAACACAAATATCATGAGACAACTTCCCCCACCCCCCCACAATATCAAGAGCAAATATATTGTGAACACATTTTTGTCTGGATTTTTCTGGAAACATGTTCATGTAAACCAGATAACATAGATAACCTTACATAAGTAACAAATCAAGTTAGCGAGCCAAGATTACTGTATGTACCACCTAGGAACACAAGCTCTGCCTTTATCACTGATGCTGTCTAATAAATGTTCTTTTTGCAAGCAGAGTCACTAAAAGTAGTGCTAGAAGGTACCTCTAAAGGTCATCTAGCACAGACCCCCTGCCACAAAGATCAGTTTTTCCTTAATCATGCCCTGAAGGTCATCGTGTTCTAGTTTGTTTGGAAGATTTTCTCCCTGCTTTGGTCTATAGTTTGTTGGCCTTATGAGTAGTAGTGGGGTTGGAGTCCCATTTTTCCGTATGACAGTGAGACTCCACGCTGCAGCTGCGGCAAGAAGGTGCAGGGAGAGGGACAGTTGCTCAGATACGTCAGATGAGGCTTGGATTTACAGGGGAAAGATTTTCTGGGGATTCACGGGTTTCAGTGTGTCCTGTGACAGGGAAATGCTAACACCACCTTTCTCCAGATTTCCTAAAGTTGGGCTCAGCTGTTGTCTGACGCCCATTTACAGCTTCACAGGATAACCAATGCCTCATAATACCTGCCGGGCATTAGGCAGCCCAAAAAGCAGACCTCAAAGCATGAGGTGTGCTCAATTAGCATGTTGCCCTGCTCCTCATTAACTGAAAGGTGAAGGTATACTGCTGGGGCCCCACTGTTACGGGAGGTGGTGAAGCTGTAGATGGTAGTTAGCAAGTCTGGCCTATGGCTTGAAAGCCTTCATCTCCTGCTCAGGTGAACGTGGTGTGCAGTTGTCTGGGTTACTGATTTAATACGATCGTCTAACAGCAGGCTGGTGGGGAAGGAGGAAGAAAAAAAATGATCCAGCATCCAGTGGTGGATGGGACACAACCTGCTTCCCCTCAGTCAGGAAGGCTGGTGGGGCCTCCTGCAGCTGCTGTAAGGTGGGGAGGAGGGCAGAGCACTGACTGCTGCATTACAAGTGTGCAGTCTTCAGGCTTTGCCTCTCTGCCTCAGAGGGGCAGCAATCCTAATGCAAAAGGATCTCTCTGCCTCAGAGGGGCAGCAATCCTAATGCAAAAGGATTTAGCTTTAGCAGTCTCCTAACTCATGTTAGCCGTGGGTGGGCATAACTGAACCTGAGGGGCTCTCCTCTCTGCGCTGTGCACAGGTGCTCTGTGGTTTAGGACTTCGTAGTACTTGAACATTTACAAAACTCTTTCAGTACCTGCAGCCACATACAGATGGTAGGAGAGAAAAGTGCTGCCTTCAGGAACACTGCTCTCCGGGTTGCAGTACCTCAGGAGACAGCCTAGTTTCCCAGCTGACTTCTCCTTCCTGGTTCTTCCTCGTCACAAGATGCTACTGGGTTTGTGTCATGTGAAAAGGTGGAAAGTTCACTTATGATCTCCGCAAATGCATTATATGGTAATGACAGACACAGTGCACATGACCTATGGAGATGTTACGGACTGCGAGACCGTGAAAAAGATTGTGATTAGAGTCAGCCCTCTATTCCTCTGTGAGTCAGCCTCCCCAAGGCAAATGCAGTGAATTGCTTCAGTCAGTTGCACGCTGTACCACAGGCTAATTTTTGTTTGAATGCATGATGTATGAGTAACTACCATCTTTCATTAAGAACTCCATGGAAAAAGGGGAATCTGGAGCCTTCAGCTGGAGGGACAGTTACTGCCTTTCCCATTGGTAAAGGTTAAGTGACCCTCAGCAATGAGAGAGGGTGTTGTTCTCACCCATTAGCTCTTAGACTTCTTGCATTACCAGCTGCGTTAAGTGATCTCGTAAGTTTCTGACCTCTATCTCACAGGTGGGTAATGCCTGCCTAATTGAATATAGACATAGTAATTTCATCAGAGTGCAGCTGTTTAGTTACTCTCTTCCCCTTTCTAGTGGGTATTTGAACTCTTGTTTTCCTGGAAATGCATTTTTGCACACGTAAGTACTAGCTCTTCATTTTATACAAATGTCTTTTGCTCTTAATTCTGCTAACTCAGGTGATTCCCGTTGCCCTTTCAGCCTTGTTAGCTGCCATACACCTTGTTGTGAATTAGTATGTATTAAAAAAAAATTATACGGACAAGCCATCAGTGGTACTTCAGAGGTCTTTATCTCCTGCAGAATCTGAGTGACCTTCAGTAGTTAACACGTGTTTCTTTCAAAGACTCCAGTGAGGACTGATCAATCAGCTTGTAAAATAGATAAATGAATTCACCTGCCTGAGATCAAGTAAAAAGTCTTTGGCAGAGGGGATGTGAAACCAGGTCTGTTATAGTCCAGGTTTGTAACATGTGCCCTGGACCAGCCTCTGTCTTTGATAAAGGCAGTCAGAAGCATGCAAAGAGATACTTAACTTTGGCAACTGCAAAGGTCACTTAGAAGTTACTGTTGTCTGTGTGGATTATTTCTTCTTCATATTTTTATCCACCATTCACTTTCAATCGCAAGTCACTTTTTTTCATTATTCTTTATATGAAATGTCAGCACTTCATCCAGAGAAGGACTAAATCCTGGGAGAAAAGTCCATAGTAGCTTTCCTGGCCATAACAAAAGTAGCATCAGATCCCCAGTTAATGTAAATCACAAGGGAATTTCAGAATTGTATTTGAATTAGGTTACATCCTCATCACAAAACTCCATTGCATTTTCTCTTTGTGATGAGCTAGCATTGCAAAATCTGTTGTTTTGTGTGTGTGTGTGTGTGTGTGTTAGGTGTTCCTTTTCCTCCAATACAAATGTGATGGGCTTGTAGATATCCACGCCTGTTAAATACTGATGGTTGTCCCAAAGGCATCACTCAAAGACCTACTAACCCAACGAGCATGTGTTCTTGGTGGGTTCTGCAGGTCTCTGGGGGGTAACCCTAAGGTTTCAGTGTGTTGCCTGTGTATTGGTGGACAGCATGGTGGAGGAATGGTAATAAGAAACACACGCCAGCAAGGGTTAAAACATGTTCTAGGGACTGATTGGAAGCAGCACTGTTCAGTAAATACTTTATGTAATTTGTATAATACCTTCAGTTCTTAATGAGCTGAAGCTGGAGGTGTGCAGCTGCTTGGGGGCAGGGGAGGCTTGAGGGGGTTGTGAAGCTGTTTGACATTACAGTCGGCCTCTCATAACCTGCTAGGCAAACTTTTATGATGGTCTTTCAGAATATTTCCTCTAGTCCTTTCTCTGCACTTATTCAAGGTGTTCCTAATGTTTTAATTCCCACTGCAGCAGAAAAATAAAGTGAAAAATAAAGTGAGTAAACAAGGAAATGAGTGGAGATGTGTAAAATGATAATCTTAAACGTAACAAGCTTGTTTGTTTTTTCAAGCTGCTGAATAAATCCTCTGTGGCGTCTGCTGCAGAGGTCAACATTCTGCAGTAGGAAATGACTGGTTGCATGTCAGTATTCTCCAAGAGTTCATCTCAATTACTGGATTTGTCAAACATGACAAGCCTGAATGACTGTGTGGTGAAAATAGTGCACAGTTTGACTATTAAAGTAATTGGAGCATTGACATTTAACTGAACTGCAAGAGAATCGCAGTAATAGGTCTGAGGAGCACAACCACAAGCAAAGCAGAGAATAATATTTTTATTAAAAATCTCCAGTGAAACAGGTGCTTTCTTATGTTTTGATTAATGTAAATTTTGGTATCTTACATTTAAATTTGAAGCTTAAAAGGAGGAGATACTTTTTCTGGAAGAAATGGAAATGTTTATAAACTGGAAATTCCAGTAATTTAATATACACCTGGTACAATTTTATTATTGTTACCTATAGTCACTGTATGGTTATAGATGTATAAGTTTTTATATACACAAATGTGGAGATCATCGTGTGATTGATGACTCTCAGAATTGTGTGACAAATGTGTCCATCATTTACTGGCTCTCCATTTGCTGCTCTGCCTTGTTTAACAGCTACTTCTGGGCTTTCAAACCCAGAGATGTGGGTCTTAAAATTCATAGCTTTGGGAAATGCAAAAGGGCTTTTTAAAAATCATTTGAGAGCCATTTACTCGTATCTGTCTACAAATAATTTTTTTTTAACAAGCTATTTCTGATTGTAAACTCTACATACATCAACTTTTTTGAGACATATTAAGACTTTGAAAAACGGTACAACTGTCAGACACTTTAGATACTTTTGATTTATACTTGTGGATTTGGCTGGATTATACAGTCACCAAACTTGTATTTCAGACAATTACTTAAGCTCCATCCTCTTCCAATGCCTCTGAAGTAGGAACTGAAGTGATAGTTTATGACATTAGTCTGAGGGAACACCTCGTTAGGTGAGTAACCTGCATTTTGACACATTAACTACTAATTTTATGAATTAGTCTTACCTTAGCTGAGGTTTAAAATGTTATCTCACAACAATGTAAGTGTTCTTGTGGAAACTGTGAAACTCCTACCATAGAATGGTTTGGCTTGGAAGGGACCTTAAAGACCATCCTGTTCCAACCGCCCTGCCATAGGCAGAGACACCTCCCACTAGATTTTGGGGTTGCCCGAAGCCCCATCCAGCCTGGCCTTGAACACCTCCAGGGATGGGGCATCCACAGCTTCTCTGGGCAACCTGTCCAGTGCCTCAGTGCCATCACAGTGAAGAATTTCTTTGTAGTGTCTAATCTAAACCTACCCTCTTTTAAGTTTAAAACCATTACCCCTTGTCCTGTCACTATACTCCTTAATAACCTCTCCTCATCTTTCCTGTAGGCCCCCTTTAAATATTGGAAAGCTGTTACAATATCTCCTTGGATCCTTCTCTTCTCTAGGCTAACTAACCTCCACTTCATCAGCCTTTCTTCATAGGAGATGCTCCAGTCCTCCAATCATCTTTGTGGCCCTCCTTTGTACGCTCTAACAGGCCCATGTCCTTCTTGTGCTGGAGGCCCCAGAGCTGAACGCAGTTCTCCAGGTAGGGTCTCAGGAGAGCAGAGCAGAGGGGGAGAATGACCAGCTTCAGCCTGCTGGCCATGCTGCTTTGGATGCACCCCAGGATACGGTTGGCTTTCTGGGCAGCAAGTGCACATTGCTGGCTCATGTCGAGCTTCTCATCCCCCAGTACTGCCAAGTCCTTCACTGCAGAGCTACTCTCTATCCACTTGTCGCCCAGCCTGTATTTGTGCTTGGGACTGCCCCAGCCCAGATGCAGGACCTTGCAGTTGGCCTTGCTGAACCTCATGAGGTTTGCATAGGCCCACCTCTCAAGCCTGTCCAGGTCCCTCTGGATGGCATCCCTTCCCTCCAGCATGTCGACCACACCACACATCTTGGTGTCATCAGCAAAATCGCTGAGGGTGCACTAGATCTCACTTGATCCCACCTACAAAGATGTTAAACAGCGGTGGTGAGTTTTAGTTTCTTTCCTCTCTGAATGTCGTTCTGTAAGTTGGTATAAAATCATGGAGGTGAGATAGCAAACAAAAACCCTGCAGGCTGTTTGTGTTCAACTTTTTGAAGTTCATTCTATACAATTACTGATGTTATTCTCCTCTATCGCTGATGTAAACTAGTGAATATCCTGAAATTGCTCCTGATTTGCCCCTAGTGTAGTAGAGATCAGATTTGTGTCCCCGCAGAATGAGCTCCTCTTCCAGAGCTTAAGTGACATTATCCATACCTAAAATAAATCCATTTCCTCTGAGTGTCATGGCACATTGGGGTTGTCTGTGTCCTACTGTTCTTGTTGACTTCCCCTAGAATTTAATTCTTAAGATCCAAAGTCATACTGAAATGTTGCTTAGAAGAAGGAGCTCAAGTAAAATGAAATAAATAAAGAAAGAGTAATGGCAAGCTGTTCTCTCTTCTGGAGTTTGACACACCAAAAGTTGAAACCTCAGGTTCATTCATGCAAGAAGAAACTCCCTTATTAAGCATTAAATAGTTCTAATGCATTAAATCCAAAATGAGGCAATTTTATCTGCCAAGGTTAATCCCAAATCGGAGATTTGGAATGGTAGGCAGGCAAGGTGGAGTATTTGGCAGTGTGCTATTCAATTTACTATTACTGCATTATTTTAGTGTATTCTAAAAGACAAGACCTTAGTTTGGCTCCTGTAACTGTTTCAAAGCACAAAATAAGTACCACTGTGACAAATCACAAAGCATGAAGTCAGTAGATATAAAGTGATTGTACAATTCAAAGCTGTTACTGAGTCATTTTAAAGAAAGTGTCAAGCTCAGTTGACCATGCTAAGCACGAAGGTGTGTTTATGTTTGTTGTAGTTCTCTGATTCTTCTCTTTTAGGGAATTCTGAACCAGAGGTTTTATATTCTTTTTTGTTGGTTGGGAGTAGGGGAAAAAAAGTATCTTCTGGTTACAAAGATGGTCAGATGGCCTTCTGAAGGCATCTGAAGTCTTGAATTTACACTGTAAAATATTTTATAACATGTTGTGTGTTACTTTTATGGAATAAGATGGATGAGTCTATACATCTTATCCCTTTATTCATGCTTCCCTGACAGTAAAGTTCTTAAAGTAAAACATATCTACTCATTAGGTGAATATAAGTTTAATTTAGAAAGGTACTTTGGCATTAGCATAGTCCTGAAGCACGTGCTTAAGTTTAAGTATAGAAGCATGCAAGTAGTTTCTTGAAACGAAGAGGTGACTTGGGGCTCTGTTCAAGACAGGACTCAAAAGCTTGCTCAAGAATGGAAAGGTTTGATTTCTCCTTTCTTCCTTTCTCAGCCTTCCTGTGGTGAGAAGGGTTTTCATTGTTTGTAGCCCTCAGTGAGAAGTAGGAAAGGCTTGAGGTAGATTTCCTCCCTTCTGATAACACACTGCTGCCATGACATGGCATAATTTAATCATGATGATTTTCCACCAAAATTATGTGAAAGTACTTTAGTTTTATGTCATGGAAACTTGGAGACTTTCTGCTGAGTCTTACTTTTACATTTGGAGTCCCTTTGAAGCCAACATTCAGGTCTGTGAGCTTATCAGCCTCTCTCAAAGCCGAAGAAAGCATTCACTCATGCAGAGCCCTACAAAGTCAGAGCTCTGTCTTGTACTGACTTATTAGCCTCTTCTCATTAGTGTAACTCTCAGCTTTCTTTGTTGTTATTTTTTTGTAAGGAAAAAAAAGTTGCTTTTATTTTTAGCTAAGATGGGTTGGGTTATTTAAACTGAATGTGACACTCAGGCTTCAAAGAGTCCTGTGTGGCACATTCTTAATCTGCTGTTTTTAATGAATTCTAGTCACTAGGAAATATTGTTATCTAGGTCATATTTTTGAGTATTGTTTTTCTGTGGCTGTGCATACTGCTGTGCATTCTCTAAAATGAGCTCCCCAATGTTGTCCTTTTGTTTTACCTTCTCACAGCTTCCTGAAGTGACTTTCCTAACTATAAATGTAGGTTTGTTTTTGTTTTCCAATATAATGGTACCAATGGATGAACCAACATCCACCCATCTAAGACCCAATCCCAACCTTTCTCTGGCAGGGTGGGAGGGAAGGACATAAGCTACCTCAAAGTTTTATCATTGATTTGAAATTTTGCCTCCCTGGTAGGAATAGAGAAACAAGAATTTATTACTGGTTTTCTTTATTTATTACTGGTATTGATATAGCCACTTCTCAGCTACTCCCAGCAAGGTGGCCTTATCCATATAGCAGTGCCTGATATAATGGAGAGGTCTTCAGAGGTTTCTGAGCAGTTCAGTTATTTCTGACCCCTTAACAAGACATCTCTGGCTATACCGTAACTGATACCTTAGTTTTGTGTTTCTTTCCTTCCCAGGTTGGTGTCATATCAAGTACTTTCTTGAGTCAGCTAGCCTTAAAATTATTTATTCTCACAACTCCTCTAAAGAAATGGCTATAAATGGTTCTTATTTAGCTTTAAAATGCAAATATACTATACAGATGTACTACCTTGTTAAAAGGGATTTCTTGCTTATTTGTGTTTTTTTCCCTTGCAATGCTCAACAAAATAGCATAGTTCATGTATGAAAAAATGGTCATGCATTTCTGTCCCCTTCTGCTAACATATTTTGCCTCAGTAAACATTCAGAAGTTTTCTAAGCATTTGTTTCTCCCCTTTTGCTTATTAAAAGTCATCTAGATAGAGAGAGTTAGAAAGCAGAATTCAGTTGCCATTTGCAATGCACAACAGAATATAGAAAGATAAGGTTACCTATTACATGAACCTGCCAACCTGTTTAAACTGCAGTTCCAGCTTGTATAGTCCTTGAATGTTTGGATGCTAGCTTGTCATGGAAACAGCCAGACTTTAAGCTTTGACTGCTGCTCTGTTTCTTCCTTTTTCTTTATCTCTCCCAATAAATAGGGTTTTGGAGTCGGAGCGGGAGGGCGGCAGGGTCCTAGTTACAACACCCGCTCCATTTCTATTTCAGATAAATGCATCCCTACCCTAGGTTCAACTTATTCCATAATAGTTTGTGCAGAATAACTTCAGAAAGCAAACTGGGTGCTGCAGTTTATCCTTTTATGCTCCAAGGATGAAGGAAGCTACCTTTTCACATGCCACACAACTTATGCAGCTCTTTATACAAAACAGCAGTAGGCCCAAATGCGTCATGGAAACCTTAAGAAGATGGGACTTTGGAATCCTTCTATGCATCCCCAAGAGATTTCTCAGCCTCTTGAAGAGGAAAGGCTCTGTTAGGCTTGCAAAAGGGGATGCTGAGCAGTGGTCACCCAAGATAAGATCACTCAGAATATCGGTGGCAGTGTAGGTAATTGCACCAGTTTCTCTGACTCTCAGCTAACCATCCTGTCCCTTTCTGATACCACATTTTCTTCAACATGTTAGTAATGCGGAGTTTATATCAAAAATATTTAAAGTGGAGAGAGATATGAGAGAAAAAAGCTGGATGACAGCCTGCTGAAAGCTCTTCTAGGTAGCTCCTGTAGAGCTTCCTGTTCTGGAGCTCATGTGTTTGGTGTTCTGGACTTCCATCTCACTGAGACTGATGGCAGACTTCAGCAGTCTGAGAGCAAGTGTTGTAGCAGAGCACATGAGGAACAGGTGCTCTTGAAAACTTGAGCTTGTGTTGATGTAGTGACAATGTGGTTGAAGACCTTTTTGCTGGAGAAAGTAGATAGAATCACTGGTCCCAAACCTAAACAAAGCTGACTGGTCTCTAGCACTCTGTTAGTGCTAGCTTGGATTATTTGTCAGTGTTAATATGAGTACTGATTTTAGAATCAATTAATTACTGCAAATTTGCAGCTGGCATTGCAGCACAGCAAGAAAAAGTCTTGTGGACTCAGCCATCAGGAAATCCAGCCATTTGACCTGACCTGATATAGTGCAATTTTATGTTCAGTAACACGAGAACTTGTGCATGTGTAGATGGTGAATGATTGACTCCTAGCTTTGAATGCAGAATATGGAGGTGCCTATACTGTTTTTTGTTGGTTGTATTGTCAGCCTTTGACACCATTGATCACAAGGCTTGTGGACCTGTGTGCTGTGCTGTGTGATCTGTTTCACACCTAAATTAAGCATTTAGGCAGCTCGTTGACTCAATAACTATACCTCTCCTAAGTCCTATTTAAGCCTTAGTTCAAGAGGGACTTAAAGCTTGCTGGTCCTCTGCAAAAAGGGAAATTACTCTGAGGTGAATTTTGCAGTTTGAAGGAGCAAGTAGAAGTGGATTTGCATTTCAGTAAGTGCCTGTCTCTGATTATATCTCTTAGCACTAAAAAGGTAATGCATCAGGAAGCATCTATGGAAACAGAAGGTTTTTTTAATTTCAGTGTTTGAAGGTAAAAACATCTTAGTACTTTGTAAGTTCCATAAACCTTAATTCTGGTTTTGTTACGTAAATTGAGTGTCACTGAAGACCAGCTGTGGTTTTGCGTCTGTTTTTTATTTGAATACGTTGTATGTGTGCTGAAGACAAATATGTATCGTCAGAAAGTACTTGTATTTTTTTTATTAAAGGTTACAACTCTTGCTGAAGCATATTTATTTGGACATCTCTCGCCAGTGACATTTCAAGATCGAGACCTTTGAGGTTCAGTGTATACAACAAAATGTTACGGTTCTTTTGTTTTTACCTGACGAGTCATTCATTGAGATGGCTGAAGCCATGCCCAATGTATCAACAGATTTCTGTGTCTTGCCCTCTGCAAAACTGGTGGGCAGGGATGGGAGAGAGGACAGCAGGGTGGCATTTAGAGAAAATATCTCTTCCTCCATAGCATCTGTTGTCTTCTTCCATGTAAGCAAGGTGATGCCTGTAATGGGAATGGGGAGTACTGTCTTGGATTCTTTTTCTTGACAGAGATGAACGAGCTTCTGTTTTTACCATGGACAGTGTTTAAAAATTAGATAATTTATTTTTATTAATGCTTGCCCATGTTAAATGCCTTTGTTTAACAATACAATTTTATTAGCAGTGCACTTTTTACAACAGATAGGGCATGACAGATTAACAACTGTCTTTTTCACTTGTTTGCTAAAATGCTAATGCCTAGGAGAGTCCTTCTGCAATGTCTGCAAAAGGCAATGCCTGCTATATGCACACTAAGTACGACTGCTCATTTCTTTAGATAGGTAGAAAGGACACCCTTGCTCTTACCTTTCACCTAGCCAAGTCAGGGTTGGCAGTTTGTGTAAATGTCGCTTGATATAAAGCCTTCTGATAGTGTACCGGGGAAGAACTTGGTCCGAAGGTTTTCTGTATCTGAGCAAAGCGACCACTCAAGAAGCTGACAACTTTTGTGCGGTGTCTTATAGACCCTGAACCCTGTGATTTGAAATTTGAAAGCAATTTTAAGCACTCAGTACGGTTTTCATCTGCATCATTGCTAGTCCTGATGAAAGGACCTGGTTTCCTAAGGGAAAACATAGGTTCTTATTCTTTACTTTGTGATTTAGTCATACATGGGAAACGGTCTGCCTGTAGGTTAAGCAGTAACAGTGGGATTCTTGAGGATAGCGAATGAACCAAATCACCCCCAAAATTTTCCATTACTTTCAGATGTATATCAAACCAAAGAGCAGGTTGGGGTCCCTATTTACATGGGACTGGCAGCATGCTCCATTGGAGCTGGCTCTCATTGGTGCAGCCCCTTTGTGGCAATGGGACCAGACATGCCCTCGGTTTGCAGGGTGGTTGCTGGCCTCCCTTCTTCCTCCAGTTTTGCAGCATACACGCCTTCGTGTGCAGAAGAATGGTTGCTCTCTGAGCAGCCTAGGCTTACACTTCCCCTCCTCTGGGATGTGTGAAGTTGGAAGCCAACAGGCAACCAGGCTTTGTGCAATCCCCAAAACCAATTGCCCTTTTTTGGAGATGGAGGAACACTTCCTGTCAAAGGATAAAGCCTTAATAAACAAGATGCTGCACTGCTCAAAGCCCCACCATGACCCCCTGAGGAAGGGGCTGAAGACAAAATGTGTTAGCGGACTATATTTAAGCAATTGCAGATCTTTGATGCATCCTAAAGCAGCAGTAGAAACACGGTCTTTTTGCTTGGCAGTTCAGCTTTAAAGGAAGAAAACAGCCTGTTAAACTGTATACGTTATCAAGTATCATTAAGACGCTGGCTAATCTTGCATACAAGAGCTGAATAGCAATAGCCTAAGGGTAAATACCTTTAAATTTGTAAGAATATCAAAGAGACAGTATTATCTTTAATACGTCTTAACTGGCAGTGATGGATTTGCCCTAACTTTTCATTTCACTAATTGACTCTGTAACACCTAACATCTATATTGTAACAAATTAATCTTATGCTTGTGTTTTTTTTTTAAATGAGGGTGTGCTCATAGACATTTAATTTATCTACCATTTCCGCTTCCATTGATGTGACTGCCATTTATTTTAATGACAAAGCTCCTGGTGGTTTCCAGAAGAGGAGTCCTGGGCTTTTAATTTTCAGGAACTTAACTTTTGGGAGAAAGTATGGATTTGGAGGAAGCCTTTTATAATTATTTCTTTTTTTTTTTTAAATATGATCCTATTTTTAAAACACCTAGAGCAAATCTATCTAACTATTTTTATCATTGGAGTGTGGAGTCTAATCTTCCTTGCCCTTCCCTATGCAGTAATACAAATAAACTGAATTAGTTTGCACTGGACTTTTATTAGTCTCACTGAAAACAACATTTAGTGAGACTGAGGCAGTAAAGGTTTGGTATATGTGATTAAATTTATGCATGCATTTTCAGAGAGAGGCTTTTCTTTTTTTTTCCTGCTAGCTTTTTTTGAATAATGTGTGTACAAATACAAGAAGACTACTAATGCATAATGTATTGGGCATTATTGAAGAGCATTCAACTCAATGAAAGTTATTTTCAAGTTGGGCTACATCTTTTCAACGAGTAATATATAATTAAGTGTGTTTGTTTATTGAAATATATATATATAAGCTGCACCTATTTCATTGAAAAACAAAAAAACTCATCCTAATGCTCAGTTTCAAGGGATAAAATATTCTTTCCAAGATCTGGTTCACAACCTGCTGTATTGCTTAGAGGATGACTGGGTATGTTGTCTATGTTGATTTGTTATTTTGGAGAACGATGACTCATTGTAAATTGGTCTGGGGCTCTCTGGCTTCTATTCTATTCATTTCTCCGTATGCTGTTAACTCACTCCTGATGCACTCTAGACATTATCTTCATGCGGTGGCCTGGTTTTTGTCTTTTTTTTTTCCATATTGTACAATATCCTACCACTTACACATGGTCAAAAATTGCATCATCAATTTTATAACATTACCCTAGAACCTTCCAGGCAAATTATCGTAAGTCATCTGTAGAGCAGCTGTTTTCAAAATAGAGCAGGATCCCTGGAGCTTCTCTTCCCAGGCAGTTTCCAAATAACGTGTTCTCTGAGGCATCTTTTCTCTCTCTTTCCCTATCTAGCACTGGACAACTGTTCTGATGAGTGGTTTCTCCCAGACCCACAGGTCCAGACGCTTGCTAATATATTTAGCAATACAGTCAGTACTGCTGTGGTTAGAATTCAAAGGTGCATAGCAAGACAAATCTCACTGCTGCATGGGCATAGAAATAGTTGCCACAGATTCCTAGATCTATTGGAAGTTTTCCAGACAGTGGAACATTAATTCAACAGGAAGTACCAACTTTTCTCACTTTGGCTGAACATCTAAAATGCCTTTATAAAGAAATGAATCATCTCATTGAAGCAGATTCCTACTGTTTTTGTGCTAGAACTTGCTGATTTCCCAGCTGCCTGCTATTCAGTACAAAGACAGGTAGCATCCTCTGTTGTGCTTTTTTGACCCAGATTCTTTATTCACATACGTCAGTGTCTGCAGTAAACAAGAATTTGCAATAATGAAGTCCTAGTTCCTGTTGTCTTGTGTCTAAACTTTTCGATCTTTGTTATTACTACCCAGCAACCGGATTAAAATAAAGAAGAGGAATAATGCCTGAAATACTCAATGACAGTACAAGTGAGGATCGTAAAAAATTGACTATGCATTGTTTGTAGGAAGCTATACTGAACAATTAGCGTAAGCTGCAATTTGTAATAGCATCTGTAATTGTTTCTCTGTCCCATTTCCATCATAGCCAATGCAGAGTATCCTATCTTCCATTTCTGTGATGTGCAAAAAGACAGAGGTGTCTGAAGGATATTTCTTCCCAGCCCACTCCTATCTGCATTTCTGTAAGATAACTGTAAACCTAGTCGGGTTATTTTTATCTTTGGAAAGCATATTGGGATATCTTTTTTATCTGCTCTTGAGCTGAATTTGTGCAAGTTTGCAAAAATAAAACAAATTCTAATTTTTTCAAACAGTTAAAATAACGGTAATAACAGGAAATCAAGTCTGAAGCCTTTAACTAATGCAGAGTAAGCCCATCCATCTCCCTGGGAGGCAAAGCTGCGATTAGCATGTTTGAATGCCTTACTACAAGTGATACTTTGTGAAAATGCAGCACTTTTTCTGGGAATGAAAAGTGCAGTTGGGAAGCATGTTGTTAATTAACAGAAGTGTTAGTGTAGTGTTTGGTGTGATTTCATCCTAGCTTAACAGAGCAGAACCAAACTGAAGAGCCAAGGAAATAAAAAAAAAAAAAAAAAAAGCAGACAAGCAAGAGCTCTGTTGGTGGTGGTTTTTTACATCCTGAGAATTTGACTTTCTAGTTTATTTTAGTCCCCATACATTAGGGTAGCGGACAGAAAATTGTGAAGTATTGATTTTAATTCAAGCTTCCCTATCTTATAAATTGGCCTTTTTTTTTTTCTTTTTGTGAGAGGGATTATTTCTAGTTATGGCAAAGCTTGGAAAAGAACAAGACAGTTCTGTTACTGAAATCTCATCAACATTTTAATCTGAGTTTAGACTGACACTTGACAGCCAGATTTTCTTTGCAGAGAAAAAAAAAAAAAGGAAGGAAGGAAAGCCTCCTGGGTAATGGCATGATGTTAAGGCAACAGTGTTTTCTCTCATTTTACACTAATCCCGCAGCCTAAACAAGCCTGTGTGTGAATACTCAGCTAACACCGTGTTAAGGACACGTTTAGAAGCATGCTGCAGGTTAAAGTGAATGGATGTTGTTTTGTCATCGAACCACTGAAGGTCATTCTGGTCTGTCTGTTTCGGTGGTTTTGCAGAATTGTTGGGAACGAACCAGGTGCATTTTGGATGTCACCTGATACACAATGTGACTAAATACAAACATTCAGTGAAAGGTAGCATTGTAAATGTCAGAGAGGCTCATCTGACTCATTTTATTAGAAGTCCTTAAGATAAAGAGTCTATCCAAATTTTTAACTGATACCTATTTTCTTTCATATAAAAGGCAGTAATATTGTAGTTTCCCCCTGCCAAATGAGGGTAACTGATGAATGAAGTTGCTTTCAGAGTAAGTCTGTAAAGTATGATAAGTCAGCATGACAAAATCAAGTAGAATTATAGCTGACAGATGAAAAGTGCTCTTTCCAAACTGTCATTGATAGTCTTCTGGCCACAGCACGATACCCCCTTTTGTGCTTGCTGGTTTATGAAATCATTTGCATTGCTTGCTATTCCTCAGTTGCTAAGCCACTTGGTGCCTCACATCATGTGTATCATTTATGCTCCAGCAGAGACTAAGACAATACCTTCACATAGTCTTATGTGAACACACGCAGTCTTAAAGCAGATGCTTAGTCAGCCTTTCTTTGGAAAGGGGATTGAGTAAGTTTTCATGCCTCTCCAGCCTCAAGTTCCTATTGTTGCCCTGCCTGCAGACCCGAGAGTAGTTCAGGTGGAGCTGAAGAAGGGCAGCAATAGCTGATTTTCTCTGATGCCCAGGTAAATGATGATGCAGTTTGTTGGGGTCAAAGACTAATGTTCCCAGGCTTTGAGTTTTTCATTGAAGACCCACTCAAAAGCAAGAAATATTTTTCTTTGCCTCTGCTCCCAAAGTCACTTGAAATATCCATGGCTCTGCTCCAATAATTTATTTATTTATTAGCATGTGTTTTATGAGATAATTTTCCATAAGTGGGTACTTAAATCTGCATGACCACAAATGAGAGCAGCCCCTGTTGTTGTTGAAATGCCCACAGCTGTCCCAGGTCTGGTCTGAGATCAGTGACCTCCTTTGACTGCCTTCCTGTGCTCACACCTGCACGAGTGCAGTGGTTGCAGCCTGATGGTTTACAGGGTTTGGGAAGGTCTGTGCTTCCAGTTTTATCACTCTTGGCATAAATCTGCACTGGGGAGTGTGGTTTTCTGATTCATCCTTGCCTTATGCTATGGAGAACCTCACAGTGTGTCCAAAATGGATAGCCAAAGGCCATGGGAAGCTGCATGAGCAGGTCTGGGCTGTCTTGCACCATGTGAAACAGCTGTGGAGAGACATGGCTGGATTGACCGTAAGCTATCAGCCACTGCCAATCACTGGTACCATTCAGTGCCTGAAACACTGTGCAAAAAACAGGCTTTCCGGCCCTAAAATCCATAAAGACAGGTCTGTTGGGTTACAGTTGTGTATTAACTGTGCAGCACTAACTGTTAGCAAGAAAAGGTTGTTTCATTACTGATACTGGTGAAAAATCAAGTGATGTCTTTGTGACCACTGTGAACAGGACTGTGTTTGTAAGCCAAAAAGAAAAAAAAATGCAAACTACAAAACTTTCTTGTTTCCTGTGGTCAAGCTATATTCCTGCATCAATGTGCATAGCAACAACTTCAGGGAACAAAAGTGTCTTTGTTTGAAATAAATGATTATTCAGTTCTTTTTAATTTAGCATAGAGTGACCCTTATATTCAGCAGCTCAAACTTGTTTACAAATTGTTGGAGTGCCTGAAATTCTCAGCATATTAAAATTGTACTTTTTAGAAACGGGAACATACTGAGGATAGCAGGGAGAGGACTGCCTTGAAGGAAAAGAGAGGGCAGAACTGAAGGTGGTGCTGCCTTTTCTTAGTGCTGGTACTTTGCATGTAGTGCAGCTGGGACTTGTTTAAAAAAAACTCGTGGCGTGCGATGACTTGTGCATTATGTGACAGTACTTGTAAAGCAGAACAAAAATGGAAGTGATATTGATTAGGCTGATGAAGCTTAATGAAGTAATTGTTAAGGCATAGCCTCCATACTGAGTCCTTGTGCAAGTCACTTGCTCAAAAAAAAAAGGAAAAAAAGACTTTTTATGAATGAAGGTTTGCAAGATCCTGGGGATTTTTCATCGATGCTATAAATGTTGCTACGCTGTAGACTGGTAACTATACGGACTTAGCAGGAGTTTCGTTTTATTTCTCGCTGAAGAAATTCCCATGTGTTCCCTAGTAGCAGTGCGTGGCTGAGCTGTCTGTAGGTTTAACGTTGCTGGCAGTGGGAGGTGAAGATCATGATATTCTGTGAGGCCAAAGGGGGTCACTTTTTTTTTTGTCTTTGAATATCTTTTTTTTTCTCTTTTTTTTCTTCTTCGAAGGAGATTCCTCAAGACAGAGACTCTCTTCATATCTGTTTCCATTATGGCTCTAACCCCACTGTCAGCGCTTAACAAGAGTGTATGTAGTGTTGTACTGAAAACCAACATGAGAAGAACTTAAAAGTGGCAGAAACAAGCCCTTGGAAGCTAGGGAAAGCCAGATGTGTGGTTTCTTCCCGTGCCTTCAATTCGGCCTTGTTATGCATACGTATTGTGTTACGGTCCTGAATAACAACATTGCAGTAGTTTTTCCAGAGAAACAGCACTCCTTTTGGGCTTGAGAGGAGCGGTGTTCAGGGCATGAATCAGTTCGGTGTAATGAATGAGGATGTTGTCAAAGAAGTTAATCTAGGAATTGACAATTGTGTAATGAAGAGGGAGAATGACTCCAGGAAAGGAAATGACGGTCTTGTGTTTAAATCAGATGAACTTGAGGCAGGAGAGCTTACTGCTGGCACTGCCCCAGGGCTACAGGGAGAGGAAAGGCGGCGGGATGAGCAACTGGTTCTGGTCAGCGTGGGAAGGGAGAAGTCCAGCAGGGCATATCCTTTCCTGCCGGCCGTGGACAAGCCAGGCTGACCTTGCTCCCCAGGGCTCCCAGCTCAGTGTGCTTTGCTGCAACGGCAGCAGGAGAGCCCAGCTGCGGGACGGCTGGAGCTTTGGGCATGTTGCCACCCCAGGTCTGGAGGGTGCAAGCCAGTGATGAGAAATGGTCATTCTCCATACTTGTAATGCAGGCAGAGGAGGAGTCTGTCCAGGCTTGAAGACTTAAAAAAAAAAAAAAAAAAAAAAAAATTCAAGGTGGCCCAAAGATGGTGTTGGTGGGAGGCCACCAGACTACCAGTCCTGCAGAAGACAGCAAAGGAAAGTGTGGAGCCTAGAGCCAGGCACTGCTGTCAGTGCAGGTTTTGTTTTAGTGTGGTCTTGAACCAGCACATTACTGAGGATGACAGTACCTCTGAGGAGATGTTAGGAGCATGAAATCCTTAGCTACTTAAGCCTTTGTGATTTTGTGGTCATTGGCAAGAGTTCTGCAGCTAACCTGAAGCAGCAACCTTCTCCTGATCTAGAGCAGTTTAACGAGCAGAACACTATTAAAATATACCATAGGGAATTATACTTCGTCTGTTGGGGGAGAGAAAAATTTGGCCTGGTTTTGAAGCTTAGGTCTGTCTGTTGGTGCTCGGTGAAAATGCTTCTACTTGTGGGTTTGGATAGAAAGAAACACCACTTCAGGCATCTGAGCTCAGGCCTTGGCTTCAGCCCATCTCCAAAAGAATTAGCAAAGAATTACCACATTAGCAAAATGGTCAGAAAGAGATTGTTATACAAAGGCATGCCAGGACAGTGACACAGAAATAGAATGGTAAAGTTTACTTCTTGGTCTTTGGTGGAAAAAGCAAGAATCCTGCTGAAACTAGTTGTTGTTCCGTGCTACACACTTCAGTTTAAGCACCCTTCTTTAACAATTCTAGCAGCTTCTGAACTAATCACATTGCTCTTGTGTGGTTCTTCCTGCAAGACAAAAAATGAGTTTAAATCCACTTCAGGTGAGCAGGGAGAATTCAGTTAATGACACTGAGCCATTTATGCTGGAGTGCCAGCAGATCAGTAAAATAAATTCAGCTTTGTTGCCATTCCGTTGGCAGGACATCTTCTGTTGAATTTCACCTGGTAACATCTGGGCCCAAGTACTTTTCTAAAACAGGTGGGAAAAAAAGGATAATTTTTCATAGAGAAATAGTGTCTACATTAAAATTCTCTGTAAGCATTTTGTGTACTGTTTCTCTAAGGATGAGGAGGTGGTAATTTAAAAAATAAGGCTTACACATTATCTTCTCTCTAGGGATTTTAAACATTTCAGAAGCGTGAAAGAACATTTTCATTCATTGAACAAAATGTGTTTGCAACAGAGCTTAAATTTTCTTAAAAAGTCATAATTAATATAAGAAGAAATCAAAATATTTTTTTTGTCTTTTTCAGTCAGTATTTATCTTTTAGTTGTCATAGCTAACTGAAAAACACTGTACACTGCTCTCAAAAAAGAAAGAAAAAAAACATACCTGTGACTTGATGCAGAAATTGTTGAAGAAAATTTGCAGGGTAATTTAACCTCCAAATTTTACACGTCTTTATATTTAGGTTAACTACCAGCATTATCGCTCTAAGACTGATGAAGATAGTAATAGCAAGAAATTACCACTCCTCTCATTTTGCTAAAGGAAAAGATAGTTGCTCTGCAGACTGTCAAGAAATTCAGCTCCACAAACTTATTCCTTCCTGGAACTGGAGCTGCATGATTGAAAAACAGCAAGGAGTTACAGAAAGATACCAAGTTGTCCAGTGGTCCCTAAGAAACAGCAGAAAATTGTTACCCTGGCCAACTAGAAATGGGCAAAACTGCCAGGAAAGAAAATACAACATTATAATTCTTCAGTGCTGTCCATTTTGTATAACCAGGTACGGAGACACAAACATTTTCAGCAAGTCCATTTAAATAAGTTAACATTCATGCATTGTTCACACACTTCCATGTTGTGCCAGCAGATTGGTTGCAAGGTTGTGCTATGTTTTTTTGTTACTGGTGGTGGTGGTTGGTTGGTTTGGTTTGGCTTTCAAGTCAAAGCACTTCAGTACAGTTTTGTTCAGTTCACAGTTGCATCAGCATGACTGAAGGGTGGGGAATAGAGGACTGCAGGAAAGAAGCACATATAAAGAAAAGAGGATGGGGATTTCTTAAACTGCATTTGGCATCATATAAAATGTTTCTGTAACTGCTTTCATTTTTACAGGGTGGGGGCGTGCAGTGCTATTGCTCTGGTGTGGCAGTGTTTTACACTGCATCTTCTTGGTTATTGTCTAATGAAACAAAGAGAAGGGAGAACTGTCAGACAGAGCTTTATCTGTCACTACCTAAATATTCTGTGGAAACAAAGCACTTTTAACATCTCCTAATAAAATGTTCCTCCTTATCTGTCAAGTTACCTGGGGGACTGCTAAGGTCGTGAATGTAATGGCATGTATGTTGATGATAAGGCCGTGCAGTGTGCACACAGCCTTGCCTGCCATGTTACCAGCAGGTTGCAGGTTTGAGCTGAACTGGCTCACAGTCACTTACACTTAAATACATATGTACATACATAGAGAATGTTTAATTCATTTGAAATTATTATTTTTTATTTCATGGACATGAAAATATTACTTTAGCTTCATGCACACATTTAAAAGGTAATCAGTGTTTAGAAAGGCTGGTTACAGTACACATGAAACCAAAGCTTCATGAAGTAGTGACCTCTAAACAAACTGTTAAATTAGAAATTGTTTTTAATGTGGATTTATCAGTACCCTTAGAAGGTTCTTATAAACCAGGTTGTATTCAGTTTGGTAAAACATTTTATTTTGTTTTATTAATTTGAGCCAGGTTGCCCTATGATGGAGTAAACAAAGTTTGTTACACTCAGGACTGTCCTTGAATACAAAATGTGGTATGTTGTCCAGTACATTTTTTATTAACAGTGAACAGTTCAGGATAAACCTGTAGCCAGATAAATCAATCCCAGTACACCTGGGAATGGCAAATGTACTTATAAAAACTTTATTTTCTTTACAGACAATTTACCAGCAGAATAAAAACACTGTATTTGTCAAACTGTTGACAAGCACTGGTTGAACTCACTCCAGAGTTCATAATGATCACTTAACTGCCACAATATTGCAGGATTTTGAATTTAATCTCCTTCAGTGCCAACATATGATAAACTGTAAACGTATTGCAAAAAGTGTGCAGTCATAAAGCATCTTAAAGCAGGGGACATGTACCAAAATAAGTGGATTAGATTTTAGCATACCAGAAACAAAAGGGACACAAAATACTCCAAATTAAATTTGTTTGAAATACAAACTCAAATGAAGCCAACACTTCTAATCTACTAAAGATGTAAATGGCTGTTCAGCTTGCGAAGTTCAAGGTAATGTTACCAGCATAACAATAAGGCCCAATCCTGGGTACTTTTAATCACTTAAGCAGTCCCACCGAAATTAAGAGCACATGCTCAGGTGATGTAAACATTAAGATGGCGTTGTAAATCCGCTGCACCATACCATCAGTGCACCCCTTGTGTGGTTGTGGCTTGGACTAGTACATTACAGCTGTACTCGCAGTGCACTGTTACTGAGGGACATGGTTTTGACCATATATTGGCCTGGAAGGTTCCACTGGTGTAGAGCTTTAGCACTGAAAAAATTACAACTTCTTGCCCATTCACAACCAATGCCAGCAGAAACTGGTAGTACAGAAGTAGGCCTTTCCAGAAGGACTTCTAGAAGTAGGCCTTTCTAGAAGGCCAGTTGTGCAGACTGCTACTTTCATACTCAAGCCTAGAACTGGCTGTTGTTCCAATTTACTTTGCTTCTGCCTATCTGTTAGAGTCATAACTTACCTGCAAAGACTTGGAAGGGCTTGTGTTCCCTTGCTTTGAGCTGGCTAAGTACACGGGATGTTATTGTCTTAAATGTCTGAAGAATTTGCAGCACTGTTTTTGACCGTGAAAGCAGGAATTGTGAGCCCTAAGGGTGAAGTCATAGGATGCATAGGTCCAAGCAGTGAGGCTCTGCTTGGCCAAAATTCCTGCAGGAACTAGGAGACCATGGTGGTGCAGGATATGGCATAGGCAGCTGGATTCAGATACCATTAGTTCACCCATGCCCTTGCACCAAGTTCCTGTATATTCCAATAGCCCCTACCTGATAGAAAATACTGGGTTCAGGGACATTCAAGGAATTTCACCCATCTGAACCTGGAGTTTAATGTAACCCTGCCATTTTCTTCAGCTCAGATGCCATTGGTATAGGGCTTTCCTGCCTATTTTTTTGGCAATTCCTTTGTCATTGCTAGCATTTTTACACTAGTCATTCCTCCGTACTTGAGTTCAGTGCTCATGCTGAGCTCTGTTCTCTTCAGAGCAAGGGATAATGGGGTGAGGAAAGGAAGAAGCTTTCTCTCAGAGCTCTTTTGGCCAGATCTGAAAAGGGGGAAGGGGAGAGAGCCTGGCAAGTGAGTTCACACTTTGATAATTCCAGCAGCTACGTGCTATCTACTGACTGTCAGCTCATCCAGGACAGACGTCTGTCTCCTTATGAAGAGCCTCTGTGGTTCTAATACGTGCTGCAAATGTATTTTGTGATCAGAGTTGGAAAATGAAATATGGAGTGTCCTTCATGTGGCAAAATAAGACTCCTTGTTTGAAAGAAGAAAAAACAACAGAAAAACTCAATTTTCCATGAAAAAGCTGTTTTTCAAGTAGCCTGTCAGTGACTTATGTATTTGTGGGAGAGACCAACAAGAAGTCTTTTGTAATAGGCTGTGTACAAATTTACTTTCTGTCAAATCTACATGACTTGGAGTTGTAAGTCTACGTTTTGCTAAAATATGTGAGTTATTTTATCATCTACTCCATAGATTCTTTTTTTTTTTTTTAAGTATGTCATCTGAAAGGATGATGACTTTGGTGGCAAAATTAGTAACTCTGTGTCTTATTTTATGAAGGAGTGCAGCTGTTGTATTCAGTCTGGTAGTGAAGTCATGCTTGGTTGTGTTAATTGTCCATCAGTGAGGAGGAGGTAAGAGTTTTGCATTATATATTTCCAAAAGCTTCATAGCAAAACAACCTTTTTTTAGAACTGCTTGAATGTCAGCAACTGCAGGGTGTGTGTGTGTATGGGTGGAGGAAGTGGAAGTGGGAAGGGGGGGTATGGGAAGTGGGGAAGTGACTATTCTTCTACATCAGCTTCAGTGATTAAGGGAATAGAAATGGAATGATTTTGTGTTATGTATTTGCATGAGCTGAAAGGTACTGCTTAAGTACTTAGTCATCTTTGCATTTCATACTTACAACTCTTCTGTTGCTTCGCAGTTGTTTCTGCTAGCCTTCTCAAACGTTATTGGAGTACAGTAGCATTTCAGTACTGTGATTCTCTCTTTTATCTGCATTCCCTGGAGAGCTGGATTCCGTTGTTTTTTCATAGTGAAAATGTCTGGGAATAGCGGATGCTTGGCAAATATTTAGGTAAATAGGAGTCGTAGTGCAGTTTCTCGTTTATGAATTGTTAACAAAATAGCTTGGAGAAATTCAGAATACTAGGGCTTAGGTCTCTTGAACTGTCTGGCAGAGACCTTCACTGCCAGGCTGTGGGCGCTCAGAAGGAAACAGGCAGTGTGACCAGGAGGAATGAGCGGTGCTGTTAGCTTGTGTAGGGCTTGGGGATATCCCTGTGGATATCCCTCCATTAACAACATATGCACCTCATATAAAACATGATGCCTTAGGCCTTATATAGCATTTGAAGCTTTGTTTTGGAAGAAATACTCTGGGAGGCAATGGTGTGTTGTTAGACTTTTTTTTGGTTTTTATTCAGCTAGCCGTAATAACAAATTACCTGTGTAATTATTCTCCAAGGTCCTAATACTTCAAGGGAATTTATGTTTGTCTGACTTGGGAAAAAAATACTACCACAAAACCACAAAATGATTAGATTCAGCATTTTCAGGCTGCCTAAATCTTTTTTTCAATTTTGCCATTAACCAAATCTGTCGCAATACGAAATTGTGAAGCATAGCCACCTGGAGGCTGGTGGTGAAACCCAGAAAATCCTTGAGAGTCATTCACCACCTTTCCTATTTAGAGTACAAGGAAGTCAAGGGAAACAGAAGGTAACATTTAATATTCCGTGTGTGACATGTAACATTCTGTGCATGTCACCCTTACTTAAAATGCTCTCTCTTTTACCTTCTTATCTTAAAGACATTCACCAGCATCCTTTTATAATCAACAGGTTACAGTAGGAACAGTAAAGGAATGGTAGAAGTCAGCCACCAAACATTGTGCTCTCTTCCTTCCCATGGTTCTTAGATGCCTGACCCCTGTCCATAAAGGTTCAGTTTGCACCCAGAAGAGCCCCACCTGTGGTCTTCCACTGCCCATTCACCCGTGCCCACAGATCAGAGGGGATGGATCATGAATTTTACACATCCACTGAAGTTGTCCTCCCCTGCTTTTCTTTGATGGTTTACTCTAGGGGTCAGAAGCACACAGACTAGTATTTTACTTCAACTTGCTTCGTGTCAGGAAGACAATATCAATGTATCCTTGCCTATCACTATCATTGCAGTGAAGGCTTTTCACCCTGTGCAGTGCTGAAATTTCATGCCTCAGCTCCACAGAGGTCTCAGGGTAACCTGGGGCACATCTATAGCCCGTGAATGATCCAGACTGACATTTGCAGTGGCAAGAACAATGCATAATCTGACATTTGTGTACGGAATGGCTGTATGATAAAACAGTAGTTGCTGTTGAATTTTATGTGATTGGAATATTATCTCTGAGCATTGAGGGAATTTTGTGGCTAATACAAGCACTTTTATGGATCTAGGGCTCCATGAGAATGAATATATATGTGTATATGAATTGCATGATCGATCTCTTAATGATCTTGGTTTTATATTACAGTACAGAACAGAAAGACACTAGACAAATTGACTGAATGTTGTTGCTTGTGTTTGTCCAGAGACAACACTTCACCTTATGATATCAACTGAAGATTTAGATCCTGAAGAAAAAGAGCCTGTGCATGAACTCAGTATTAAAAAGGCTGGGAGCTCTTGCAGTCTGTGAAAATCTTGATTTGTTTCATAAATGAATGCAGATTAGATCCTCTTGGCAATGCTTTGTTGCTATACCCCAGCTTACAGCAAATATATCAACTCTGTTACCAGTGCACATAGGTTTTATGTGTAAGTACGTGTGTGGACATGAAGGCAGCCACTGCTGTGTGTGCCACATATTGAACAGCGGATAATTAAGCAGAGCACAGTGAAGCCTCCCACGCTGATTATTTTCTTTCTGTATCTTATCATTTCCCCTATTGAGGTGGAAAATAGCTGTAGATGAGAACTAGACCTGCCCATTACAAAGAGCACCCATATTAATTTCAGCAGCTCTTAATTTATTTCACTTCAAGGATGTATACATAAGCTGTAGATGAAAATCTATTAAATAGTTGAGAAATGGAGCATCAGAAAACAATTTGTAAGTATCTTTCCTTAAATGCTGCAAGGAAATAAATGGGTAATTTGTATGGAGCATATCAAGGGGAAAGGGAAGAGGAACAGTTAATATGCTGCATTGTAGTCCTCCTTTGCTGACCTAAAAGTAATTCTGTTGAGCAGTTTAGCTTTTCGGATGCATCATTGGGAGTAACTGGTAGACTCCAGAAAAAAAAAAAAAAAGATAAAAATGACTGCAGACATCCTTTATTTTATTGCAGAAAGAGTTGGAGGCATGGTGGTTTGGCTGCCAGTGTCTCAACGCCTAGCAGGCATCTCTGCTACTTCAGTTGACCTATGTTGATTTTGCTTTTGGGAGTGTTACCAGTGTCACCTTTAGTGTCCTCAGTAAAAGTTTCTATGCCCTGCCTCGTGCAAGCTAGTGGTTAAAAATCAGGTTGTGCTTTTGCATAACCTCACTTTCTGCTGGAGTTCAGTGGAAATGTCTTGGAGAAAGTAGGAACTGTTCTCATGTCTGCTTCCTGAGGTGGATCTCATGTGCTTCTGGGTGAGCCTGTGGTGACAGGAGGAGAGCTTTAGCCTGGGTCCTTGTCAGGCAGTTAGCATGTGGTTAGCAGCCCCCACTGGGAGGGTGGGAATTCATTTCTAGCTTCTTTTGAAGGAAAGACCAAGTAGTACAAAGACAAGTACCAAGATAGTACAGCTATAGCTGTCACCTCTTCGTACATTGCATCATTGGCTTTTCTTAAATGAAGGCAAAAAGTAGAGATGCAAATGACCTACATTAACACTTTGATAATCACAGTCCAGTAATTCTGTTGAAAAAGATTTACTGTGTCACAGCCTAACTCACAAAGAGCTCAGAAAAGTAGTTAAAACCGTTTTCATACAGCTGAAGCCGTAATAGTGAACTTAACTCCGTTACAGACAGTTGAAAATAGACGCGGGATAGCTCTGTTACCACCCTGGGGGAGCTTCTGTTTTAAATGCAGTCCTGTGCAAAGCAGTGATCTTGTGGTGGCAGGAGACCTGTGTGGCAGCTGTGCGTGAACGTTGAAACTCCACGTCTGAACCTGAAAAGGGCAGATACCAAGCTGGTTACTCTAATTTACCCACTCCCCCCACCCCCTAAAGAAAAAAAAAAAGGAGGAGGTGAGGGAGGGGGAACAGGTTTTACCTCTGAGGGCCATTGCTTTTAAGAGGACAGGGACACAGTCTCTCCGCCAGTGTGGGTGAATCAAGCATGGCTGTATCTATACTGTGTCTCCAAGGCTCTGAACATCTTGAGCACCCTGATGTTTTTTCAGCTTTCACACCTACTTCATTGTTACTATTGATCGTGGCTGATGCAATCCCAGATGCTTAGCACCAGATTCGCTGGTCCCTTCTTTCCCATCAAATACTCAGTCTCCACTGACTCTTTCCCTGTCTCCATCAGTGCTACCTTCATCAGCTCCTTGAGGAGAAGGGAGAGTGTTATGACAACTTGTGTTAGCTGGCTGCTGTCTCCTTTGCTGTACAAAGCATCAGGCATTTTCTGTCCTTCCTCGGGTGATGGTAAAAGTGTCCTTCTCTGACTCAGTGCCACCATTTCACCCGTTCTACTCTGGCTTCTTCAGTCTTCTCTGGTATGAAAACAAGTCAGCTCCACACGAACCTCTGCTCCCTCGGTGTCTCACTCTTTCTGCCTTCCCTTTCTGCATCCTGCTGGCAGAAGTCTCCATCCATCACTGGTTCAGTAGCTTATCAAAGCACATAACCAACTTCTGAACATCTGGACAGGTGCTGAACATCTGAACTTGCAACCATGTTGTTCTCTTAAATAATGTGAGTAAAGAGCTGTCCTGTCCTGGATTGACCCTGACCTTGAGAACAGTTATTTTATTATCAGTGCTTAAGGGCTTGCAGTGTCTTCTGTCTGCAGTTGCTACCAGCAGCCTGAAAGCTTTGTCTCAGGGTCACGTGAGTAAGTTAAGGTAAACATCCATATGTTCAAACACTTATCCTGTGTGTCTTTTAAGGACACTTTTTATGAAACCTTCTGGGGTGCTACCAAGCCACATCTGATCAGCACTACAACAAAGACATCTACTGATTGTGCAATAACGTTCAACAACTGATACTTCAGAGGCAAACCTATTTTCACCTTGGCTGTAAAATAATATCTTCTTACAAGTTCTTTGGGGAGAATTTCCAATTAAGCATGACTGCTTCTTGTTCCTTGCTAATACTGGCAAGAGGACAAAGCCTTGACAAATTATAATAACCACCTGCATGTCTTATGGTAGGTATAGTTTACTTTGAAACTCTAAAAAAGCGATAAATAGCTTCTTTGCTTGGTCATTGGCCCAATGCAACTGCTGTGTTACAGCCCGGGTTTGTGAAGTACGAGGGGAGGAAGTGAATTGTTCTAAATTAAAAATAATAATAATCATAATGGTTAATAATCTCTGTTAATGAAATTTTCAGTCATGCACTGATACTGGACTGCATCTCTCTTCAGGATGGCTTCCGAAATAGAAATCTTCTGTGAACAGATGATATCTGCTGTCAAATATTCCCTTCTTCCTCATAAGATTTCTATTTGGGAGGTTGGTTAGGTAGAAGGACTGAGAACCTTGTTCTTCTGAGTTTCAGATAGTTCCTCAGCAAAATACTCTACCTTGAGGACTCTCTTCCTTTTCATTAGCTGTATATTTTTGTTTTGCTCTGTTGTTTTTTTTGTTTGTTTTGTTTATGGTTTTGTTTTTGAACAAGATCTATGGTTGTTTTCCGAAAGCTTTGAGATGTTTGCTTTTGAGCTTCCTTTATGAAAATAACCAGGCTCCTAAATGTAGTCTGTCAAGCTTGCCAGCTTGCGAGACACACAGGTTGCCAAAGGAGCTTTGCTTCTTGTAGTGCCTATAAGTATATCAGTGTGTGGAAGCTTTGAGCTTTTCAAGATCCTCAGCTCACCTGCTGTATTGTGCTCAGGAAAGTTGAGCAGTGAAATACACAAGTGAAGGAATTTTTTGACTTTCTCTTTTGTGGCCTTCCCACAGGAACAGCAGCATAGTGCATGGGCACCTCTGAGAGCACATCTTCGGCGTTTGGGGAGTTACTTGCGCTGGAAGGATGAAGCCCCAGGTGGAATCTGGGACTTCAAGGCAGATGAGGGAGGCAAGCTGCAGTCTGGCCATAAGATAAAGGAAAGCCCAAATGCCTGTGACAGCTAATTAAGGCTACACAGCTGCGGCAGTCAGGCTATAACTAGGTTGCTTAGGCCCAGCCATTGTGTGTTTGCATGATACCTATTATTTTTGAGGACAAAGATTTTTTTTTTTTTCCAGTATTACTCTGAGAGGTGAACGGCCTCCTTTCAGGTTGTTCTTACAGTAATTCCTACCAAAATATGTGTGTCCAAACTGGCTGGATAATCTGTTCAGTGGGACTGTTCCTGACACGTGTGGCTGTTCCTGACATGCTTGCTACAGCAATAGAGCCTAAAATACCAGCAAATAAGACAGAGGAAAAACCTCCAGAAGGGAAGGAGCAATGAGGCAGGATCTTAAGCTCTCAAAACCTAGAGCATGTTGGAGATTGCTTTTGCATGTTACCTTTATGGACTGGCCGCCAGGTGCTTTGAATTCAAGTGATCCTAGTCCCAAAAGTCAGGCTGTATGGCTTGGTCAATACTTACTCTTGCCAGGGGTGCGTTCCTGTAGCACATCCTTATTTAAGCAGTGGATGCTTCTGGATCTGTTGGCCCTGAGCAAATAATAAAGAACGGAACAAAACCTGACCAATATCTGTGATCTGTTAGATAAAACATTTTTAAATGCTTTCCATAGTGTGCCAGGAAGTTTAGTAAACCCACCCATAACACAAAAATAATCTGCAGTCGCCAGTGGTGATTTGCACTGTGTTGAGTACAAGCCGATACAGGCACAGGCCTGTTACAGATGCCTTGCACTTGCTCTTCTGATACCCAGGTGACCCAGTTCACGTCTGCTGGCGTGTGGATGTTATCCATCACAGTCACTGCTGAGCTGTGTGCTCAGCAGTCTGTATTATGGCACTGCAACAGGTGTCTGCTGCAGCCTCTCTTGGAAGGATGTCAGCTCACGCTGGAGCTTGCCTATAGCCACTTTAGTGTAGGGACTTTTGTCAATTGCTACAGGTCATTTCGGACTGCGTTGTGGGATGGATTTGCAAACGGAGTTCATGAAAATTATATTAAACTGATCAAGCTCAAGGCGAAGCTTTAGCTAGGATGGCTCATGTATTGCATCTAAGAACTCCACCCAAACATAAAAAGGAAAGTGACTTAGTGACTCATCTTTTTCATGTTTCGTATCATCCATCAGATAACAGCATTTTCAGAAGCACAGGAGCAGCTCAGATTATTTTGATGTCTTCTGCAGCATGCAGCTTAGATTTGCTTTCTCTTTTTCCCCCTGTCTCTTCCCTCCCTCCAACTCTGTCTCTGTGTCTCTCTCTTTTTCAATTTATCTGAATTAAACAAGTCTCTGATTATTCTTTATGCCACTGCAAATAAAGTCATTTTCAGAAACAGATGTCGAAAGAGCCTAGTGAAATAATCCTGGAGGCAGATGCAGTCTTCCATAAGCTGCCAAGCGCATGGTGCAATCAAAGTGATGAAACAAAATGGAACAGGCTGCAGAAAAAGTAATTAAATTATAGTTCCATTGTAGAAGCACATTTTAAAATTACTGAGATTCAGAGCCCATAATGCTGGTATTATAGTTGAAAGAATACTTGCCATGGGTCATGAGCATTTTTTTTTTTTAACAGTTATTAATCATGCTTGACTGGCAAGACATGTGTAACCTACAACAAGCAGTGGCTGTAGTTGTGCCAAAGGAAGCTTTTGTTCCCTGGAGAGAATTGTATCAAAGGCCAGTGTCCTATTATTACGTGTGCAATAGCAAAGTGCAGAATCTGAAAAAGGGCTTTTCAGATTTCAATACAGAGTACTGGAGGGAAGGAAAAAGAAAAAAAAAAAAACACATAAGTATTGTATCTTAGGGAATACTATTTGACCTCCTTTTTCTCTTACCTAGTTAACTTATTCATTATCTGAGTAATAGTTTTAAAAAAAAATAAATCTCTAAAACATTCCTCCTCTCCCTAACTTAAAGATAATGCCAAGGTTCTTGTAAAAATGGAAAAGAGGAAGGAAATGTACAAAGTCCTAGAAATTAGAGATTAAAAAGACCTCATTAGCTCGTTCAATGCTGTTTCCTTTCCATTACAAGATGAAACTATAGAACAGCAGACAGTTTTGTTTTGTTTTGTTTTGTTTTCCTCCCAGTTGTCAATATCTAAACATTCTGTGGGAATATGTTGATTTCCTTATTAAAAAAATAAAAGCTTCACAAGGACTGTTCATACTGCCTTTTCAAGATTGTAAAATTGTACCGTTTTAGTTTTCCATTTCAAAGTGTTATCTTTTTTACTTTGAAATATATTATAGATAATAGAATACAAAACTAGCAAGTTGAAATCCGTATGAAAATTCAATTGCAGAAAAATAACTTCTTTGGGTTGACAAAAAATTTTACACCACACACACCCTACATTGTTTCAAAAATTTACACGTGGGTCAATAAATGAACTTTTCAAGCTGGAATTTACTGCAAAATTTGTGTTCTATGTCTAAATTCTGCTTAACACCTGATCCGGCATTCCCAGCACTGAGTGCCTTGGCTGACTTCAATGTATTTCTTATAAAGCTTCAAGGAAGCTTTGTGTGTCCATTCTAACTGGAAATGCCAGAGGCAGTGCTGCTTCTGGAGAATATAATTCAGCCTGAGAGATACCCTAAACAGATTTTGGGGGCAGAAATTTGGCTATAATTGCTTTCTTTTTTTGTAGTTAACTCATCCTCACATCAGCCAACAGCACTTGTAGCATCCTAGTTTCTCTCCTTCAGTTCCCTCAAATATCAGTAGGCTTTCTTGAGGCTACCTCATTTATTGTTAGATAAGCTACATCTTTACATAATTTTCATTGTAGATAGTCTTTCCCACTCTCTTCTGAATGAACTCCAGCTTAATCCTTCTTTGTTGTGAGTGGTTATGGAGTTTCCAGATGTAAATATGAAACAGGACATGGTTATGTGAATGTGGCTTCTTCCTCTTCCCCTGCTCTGAAGTATAAGGTTTCAACCTCTAATGCACAGTCTTCTGTCATCCTCAGGTCCTTGGTATCATTATTGCTTTCAAGATTTGACTCACTATTAGGAATTTGCTTTCCCTGCTTCTACTGAAATGCATTTCTACGCTGTGATTCTTTTCATGTTGTTGTGTTCCTGCTTATATTTGAGCTCATCTCCTTTGTAATTTCCTTCGAATTTAGTGTCTTCTATAGGTGTCACTAATGTGCTGCCAATGCCCACCATGAGTTACCGATGTAGGTACTACCCACACTTCTGCAATGTTTTGTTGTTGTTCTTTTATTTGTTTTTTGTTTGTTTGTTTTGTGTGTGTGTTTTGTTGGTTTGTTTACTAGAAATCCATTCCTCAGTACTTCTCTGGAGTCTGCAATAAGTCAGCAGCTATCTTGTCTTGATCTTTGCATTTTTTTTCCCTCAAATGAGCAAATGGACCACTTTGTGGTACAATTCTACATTGACTTACACGCAAAGAACTCTGTTAATGGACTGTGTATGAGTGACAAAGCTACTACAAAAAAAAATGTACCTTGTGTCTGCTTAGAGCACTTTTGTAGGCAGTTCCTCAGAACATGGGAGCTTTTTTAAGCGATTGTATTATTTCGCTTCCAGAGTCTCTTCCTCTCACTTTTCTGTCTCATAATGAGTTGAGAGGGTTGGGGTTGTTCAGCCTGGAGAAAACAAGGCTCCAGGGAGACCTTATTGCAGCCTTTTGATATATAAAGGGGTCTTAAAGAAAAGATGGAGAAAGACTTCTATCAGGGCCTGTAATGACAGGACAAGGGCAAATTTTAAACTGAAAGAAGGTAAATATAAGTTGGTTGTAAGGAAGAAATTTTTCATGAACATTGTGGTGAGACACTGGGACAGGTTGACCAGAGAAGTTGGGGGTGCGCCATCACTGGAAGTGTTCAAGGTCAGGTTGGATAGGGCTTTGGGCAACATGATCTAGTCAAAGATGTACCTGCCCGTGGTAGGGGAGTTGGACTAGAGGGTCTAAAGGGATCTTTAATGTCCTTTCTAACCCAAACCACTCTGTGTGGCTGGCTTTGAGTTGCTGAGTGTCCAGTGTGCATCTGCATACCCACCTCCTGGCAGCCCTACTGGAAGTTCACTGATGGGTTCATAGCACAACTTTTCCTTCGGTAGAAACATGACCTCTCTCCTTTAGTTAGACCGAGGCTCCATGAAACTTGTGTGAACTTGAAACACCGGACCTCACTGTATCTCTTTGAAATGTTGAAAGTGGTCAGGGAGTTTATATCTACACTTCCAGGTAAGTAGGTAGGTATTTGTGAGGAAAGGCACTGACTAATAGATAAAAGGATAGATGCCTCATGAAGTGGTGTTTCAGTTCAGTGGCTCTGTGAAGCAAACTAGTTGGTTTTGTGCAAAAAGAAGTTCTTTTCTTTGTAATGGTTAGAATCATAAAGTATCCTGAGTTGGAAGTGGCCAACAAGGACCATCAAGTCCAACTCCTGGCTCCACACAGAACCACCCCAAAATCAGACCGAATGTCTGAGAGCGTTGACCAAACACTTCTTGAACTCTGAGAGGCTCGGTGCCATGACCACTTCCCTGGGAGCCTGTCCCAGTGCCTTACCAGCCTCTGGGTGCAGAACCTTTCCCTAACACCCAGCCTGACCCTCCTCTGTCCCAGCTCCATGCCGTTTCTGGTTTCACAGGAGTAGCAAATTGTTTGCTGTAGTACTGTTTTCTTTAAGTGTTAAAAGAAGATAAAGTGATTCACTTTACAACTGGCACTTCAAAGTCATTAATAAATAAACTATTTGATTTTTCTTAGCTTTTGAATACTTCATCAATTAGACTTGCTTTTGAGTTTTAAAGATTCTCCTGGTTTAAATCAGTGACAAAGATATCGATTTAGGTGAATTAAATCTTGGCATGTGCTTGGCTCTTTACTCTGAGTATTGACCACCCACAAAAAAGTCATTCATTATGGGCTGGTTGTTTTTTATTCCCCCCACCCCCCCTTCTTAAACCTCGTTTCAAAGGAAGCTCTAGGAATTTCCTGGGTTTTGTACCCACTGGATAGTCTTGGTTTTCACAGTGAAATTCTTATAATGCTATAAGTTTTGACTAATTGCCATGGACTGAGAATTTAAATCATCTTGTTGAGTCAACAGTTAAGACTGAGAACAAGTCATCTTGTGAAGACAACACTTCCAGTGACATGACAGTACATTGCAACACTGCTTTTTGATTTTCCTTTTATCCTTGAAAATGAAGAGGTATTCACAGCACTCAGTCATATTTGCAGCTGTTAGGATTTTAATTCCTATTGGATCAGTTTCTCTTTTATTTTTTCTAAGAATTCCCAGTTCATCCTTGCCTCAAGCAAGCATGAGTTGTGGGGTCCCAGAGGGGGCCTCACAGTCCAGAGAGTGACACCAATTCCCTTGTGGCAGAGTGTTGGGAGTTCTTCTTCCTCCCTCTCTTAGATGCTTCATGATTTTTTTTTTTAATAAGTATTTATTTATTCATCTAGGGAGCTTGAATGGATTTTCAAATCACAGCCTTGTAAATAACATAATTAAGGTGATTACAAAAGTGATATTTTTGCTTGTTTGCATTAGAGATTCAATTATATCAATATATAACATTTTTCTATTTAACAAGGTGAAACGTATTATTACCATTAGCATGTTTTCCCTAACCAACATGTTTCATATTTGATTGAGTGAAACAACTGATTCATGTTTATCAAACTGGATATGTCTACAAAACTTCTGATTTTCAAATAGGTTGGACAAATACATATTTCTAAGGCAGACTTCATTTGAACATTGATGGTATTATAATAATACAAATATATTTAAATATCTGTTTATTCTGTTTGTAGTAGGGGCATACCTGATGGGTCAATGTTTCCCATTAAGGAACCTCCCATATTGCTTGAAGCGTTCTACAGGTTTTGGACATTTTTTCCTTTGATTGATAAGATTGATCAGGACTCGTCTTTACTGGCAAATACAATTCTTCTTCTTCTTTATGTGTGTGAGTCTATTATTGCTAAAGATAAAGATATCATTCAAATATCATGCTTTTCTTGTCCCAACAATCTTTAACATTTGTATGCATCTATCATGTAAAAATGTACTTCAATTGCTTTCAGGCATATAACCATATTCCATGCATTTATACACACACCATGTAAAAGTATATAATCTTTTAAAGTATGTGTATATAAATCTTGCTCACCTAACATATCTTGGAAATAGAATATGTGAACAATTTCTGTATTCTCTGAAAGATTTAAAAACATTGGAAAAGAGAATATCTCTTTAGGCTTGACTGTCTTTTGTTTGGTGAAATAAAAAGAGGTGAGTACATTTATTTTTAAATGAACAAACAAAGTTTGTTTGCTCCAGAACATTTTTAGTTGTTTTATTTACTTTGAATTAAACAGAAGTAAATCTACAATTGAAACATTATTTCAAAAAATAAAAGAATGCATTTATGGAATGTCAAAGTCATGTATTTAACTTGAGGAGACAGAGTTATTTGACAAATGTAACACACTTTCACAATGTTTTGGTCATCAGAAAGTGGTGTGGTTTTTTTTTTTTTGTTCAGGAACAGTGTGGACTGAAAATCTTTTACTGTATTATAAAGTGTTATATTATTATAAATTATGTTATAACATTTTAATGTTATAACATGTTATATATAATTATAAATTATATATTGTATTATAATAGTGCTTACAAGCACTATTTCTTGTGTTGGTAAAACCATGCTCCTACTGTTGCTAGTCTGTTCAATTTTTTTCCCCATCTTCACTATGACACGTTATATATTTATATATACGCATACATACATATACATTTCTTTATTAGATTTATTATTTCAGACCACAGGGAAAGACTTCTGCAATTAAGTTGGAGTGTTTACACATAAGGAAGTAAAGCAAAATTTCTATTTAAAACTTGAGAAATGTTTTAATAATAATAATAATAAAGGAAGGAAGGAAGGAAAGAACAGATGCGTAACTTGACAGTTTTGGAGTCAGAGGATAAAGTGGCAGGTAAAGCTTTTTTTTTCCCTGTACTTTCCAGCCATAGTTTTGAGGAAAAAAAAGTATATATACTAGTATATATATTATATAGCTAGTATATGCATATATTGCCTTCCCTGATCTTGCAAATTGCCAGGTCCATGATAAAGCTCACAGGTAATTGCATTCAGTGCCATTAGGAAAGCAAAGAAAGCACCTTCTGGTCCATTTTGAACTCAATCCTCCTAGAGAGTATTTGTACAGAATTATTTATGGTAGGCTGACAGAATTAACGTGGCAACAACTTTCATGTTCGTGAAGGGCTCTATGTTTCATTAGACTAAGGTGGCAGCTTCACCTATGAGAGCTTTTAGCTGGCTGTTTTTTTCACATATGCAGGAGAGTTAGTTGGCAAGTGGATCTGTACCAAGTATTGCCATGCGCACTCTTATGCTTTTTTATTTCATGGCAAACTGTGAAGATGCTCTCTGTATTCCTGCCAAGGTAATTCTTTCTGGAATAGTTGCAGGGGCAGGAGGAGAAGAGCTAGATGGAAGATATCATTGGCAAAAGAATCACTGTTTTCCATAACCTGGAAATCACTCAGGAAATTTCCCTCAGGATTCCAGATCCGTTTTGCATTTGCAGAAGGCCATTATACGGCTATTCTAGATTTCCTGAAACTTGATTTCCAGGCATTTGATACCATTTATTGCCTGTTTGACATGTGATGTTTTCCGAAGGGATAACTTTCTATGTTTTGGCAGTGTGTAGCTGTCTATGCTGACACAGCATAATATCTTGATAATTGTTATTAGATCTTCAATTCATCATTGAATTTTGATACTAAATAGTCTTGTCAATAACGGTCTTTATTGTGTTTCTAAGAGTTTTCTATCCATAATAAATTCACTGTGCCCTAATATTTACTCAAAAGTCTTTACAGACAATGTTTAAGTAAGAGAGTCAATAAATATGTTGCTCTTCATTTCCTTTAAATAAAACAAAAAGGTTTAAAGAATGGGTCTCTCATATGCTGAGTTCAGCAGTTGAACATACATCAGTTGAAAACAGGAGAAATAAGTCTGCTTGTAATCTTTTGCTGTTCTCTTTAAAGATTATTTGAAGTCTGGCTATCTTCTGAAAATGAGGCATAACTATATTAGCCCTATTGGGTAAGAGCACTTATCATTTCAAGGAGAACACAAAGATGGATTTGTGTGTAGATAGTATAGGTTCTTCCTCTGACAATATAGCATTAACCATAGCCCTCCTGAAAGAAAAAAAAGTACCTCGTTAAATACCTCATAAAATTATTTTTTGAGTTTATTATTTCCTTATGAATTTCACAAGTCTTTGGTGAACCTGTGGCTTCAAGATATCTGTAGTAACTACAGAGCTTTGCAGATCAGAGGTGTAGGGATTTTTACAATAACTAGCAAAAGGAGCACATGGCTTATTAAGGTGTGTAACTGTCTTTTGTTGGTAGCTTTTAATTTGTGGAATAACGTGCTTTTCTTTAATCTCCTTTGACTTTTGAGCTAATACTTTGCCTTTTTTTTTGTAAAACATGTATCTGACACATATATATATTTTATATATCTGTTTGTATACTCAATTGCTGCGCTTTCAGTGGCCCACACTCAGTTTACTTTCATATTAGTTAATTGTTATTTAGGTCTCTTCAGGCACATCTGATTTATAAACTTCCTGAAACCTTATTTCCAGTATTTGTTTTATTTTTGATCTTGAGCTATTCCTTTGCCTTATTTTTTTTAAACTTTTTACTGAAAGCCCATTTTACAGATAGACCCCCACCCTATGTTCTGCTAACACGCAGAATTTTCTCATTTCTGGATTTTCTGATCCACCCAGCTATCTGCTTGCTTAAAAAGGGCTGTGATACAACAATTTAATGGAGCTGGGTTCTGCAGATCTTGCTCACTTCATTAAGGAGTTAAGAGATTAACATGAAATCTATGTTGGGAGATAAATTATAAGAATGTGAATAAAATGGATAATCTCATTCCTTTGTTTACAGTCCTCTCCAGTAATCTGAGAGATGGAACTGGCAAAGTAGAAAGGTTGGTACTGCACCTGCTTCCTTAGCTATTGTTTCTTAATCAGATTCTCCTGGTAAGGCTTCTGTATAAGACTGAAGTGCTTTAAAGCATAATTTCTCCTTTTCCAAGCAGTTATTATTGAGACAGAAATCATTTGAAGAGCTGTTGTTGTTATTACTATTGTGTTGTTGTGGGCATCCTGTGAGCCTTTTGTCTTTAGTAACCTCACAACTGTATAGTTTAGTAACAGCAGATTTCTGTATCCTTCAATTGATACGTAAACTGAAGAAGTGTACTTCTAGCAAATGTCCAGTCTTCTTTTATTTTTGCTTCATCTGAGAGTATAAACAGCTGGTTATATCTATCACTTTCCACGATTTCTGAAAATAATTTCCTTGAAATAAAATAATATGATTGGAGGTGGTTTTGCTTATGATTTGCTTTGGGTTTGGTTGTTTTGTTGTCGTTGTTTGGTGTGTTTGTTTTGTTGTGTTTTGTTTTTTTTTTGGAGGGGGGAGGGGGATGTTTGTTCTAATTTCTACCACTGTTTTTCTCTATAATTACACTGTTTAGTTCTTTGACATTCAGAGATGTTACTTTTAAGTAAAAATCCAGAGATAACGGCTTAGCTTATCAAAAAACTTGAAAGCAAAGTAGTTATTTCTTCATTTGACAGCATGAACTTTTATGTGGCAGTTAGCTTATCAAGTTTAACTTTAAAACTTACATTTATGGCAGATGTGTCAATTTCCATTGATAATGCCATCAGTTCTTGTCCTGTAGTAATTTTCTTATATTCTCTTCAGTCACCTTCTCCTTCCCTATATTCCCTTCAGTTTAAGTGGAAGAATAAAATCATGTAAGTAGCGTGGGTCTGTCCCTGAAGAACTCTGCTCTACCGAAAATACAGGTCCATGCTTTTCATCGTGATCCCTGCCAGTGTGTTTCCTCCAATTCCTGGGAGGTCTCCCTCCACCTGGGAGGCTTCTGATCAAGAGGACTTAGGTACAACCTTTTCATGACTTCCCATGTTTTGATTTTCTCTGCTCTTCTATCTTTGTTAGACTTGTTCACTATCTTTTTTTTTAATGACACTTCTTTTTTTAAAGAGTTCTAGCTCAATGAACCAAACTCTTAAGTATTGCCTCCATAACATCAGTGTTTACTTATTCATGATAATTCTCTTTGTTCATCTTTAGATTATTTTGCTCGTGTTTTAGTCTTCTTGTTCAGCTGCTGTCTTTTCCTGTCCCCTATCCCTAAGGCTTGATCCATCTGCTTAGCTACCCCTCCTTTGGGATGGTTCCATATACTGCTGAAATGACAGATGTACTGTGAGAGACTGGATATTCATATGTTTCCCATATTTAAGCTTTCTTAATGTAAGTCAAATGAAACGTGGGAACTAGACAACAGAGTTTAAGTGTCCTCATTTAAAATAGACGTGGTTTCTGCTGAATGGACTGGAATTTGTCCTTTCGAATTTTATCTGTAGATTTTTTCTTTGCTTTCTTCATAGTTAGATCTTATTGTTGATGGTGATGAAACACTATTATTAGGTTCAAGGGTCGCTTTTGAGGCTCATGCTCAGGGAATGCTGTGCTGGATGCTGTGACCAATTTCCTCGTTCCTGACAAGCTCAGATTAACAACCACATGATCCAGACTCCATGTACCAGAGCAAGCTTCCTCCCTGGACATTTTCAGGCACTCCTTGTTTTCACATTGATTCCTCTCATGTTATTATCTACATCAGCCAACTGAAGCTTTGTCTCTCTCTTTCTCCCTGCCTTTCTCCTCCTTTCCTCTCTACGTCTCTTCCCTTTCTAGCAGAGCTCTGTGACTGTGCAGCTCTGCCCCAGTTCACCCCCATACACGCTGTCTTTCTCTGCCTCCTCCCTCTTGTTCCTCTGGATCTTCCAGATGAGTAGCTTTCCTGGCAGATTCATGGATGCCAAATAATAATTTATTGCAGCTTTAAATTCAGAGATCAATTGCCTGTTGTCTTCCTTGGTACCATGTTGATTTTATTCATCTCTAGCATCCCTGCCTGCTGTGGAGTCAGACACTCTCCTATCCTGCCTGCATGAAGTGTTCACCTGGGAGATTTAAAGCACTACATTTTTTTTCAGCACCGTGCAGCCATCTTATATGCAGTCATCTGCTTATTTTCTTGGGAGAGGGTTAACAGGCTTGAGGGGTAAAAGGAAAGCAGATCATGGGGTTGAGTTTTCATGTCGTAGGCCTCAGGTAGCCATCTCACACTACCTCCTCTGCCGCATGGATTCATAACCTGTGTGTGTGTTGTGTCACTGCCCTTCAGCCCTGGAGTTCATCTTGTAGCTTATATTAATTCAGTGAAATCCTCGAGGAACTGTGCTGTTCTTTGTAGTAATCTCATGAAAACATGGCGTAGCTGCTTGTTATTTTAATCACTGAATTTACCAACAATACTTGAAAAGCCATGTTAGAAAATTGATGGATCTTAGGTAGTAAATGATGAGTATATAGGACATGCCCTTTTAAGCCAGCTTGGGATAACAAATATTGAAAAAGTATAGAAACACACACTTATGCATAAAATGCATCTACATTAGACTAAGTGTCCATTTTATTGGAATCTTCAAAATGCATTTGGATGCATGTTTCTAGCTACAGAGAAATTTTTATCTTTTACATGATAAACAACAGGGGAAATGTCTTCAAGTTTTCATGTTCAGCCCCACAGAAGGCAAATATCTGCTGTTGCTGGGACCCATCTGGTGTGATCTGCTTTCCTTTGCCCCCTGCAGATGACTTTTATTGCTTGTTATCTGGAGATGCAGAGCCCAGGATCTTGGATTTGGTGCATCCTGGTCCTGCGTCCTGAGTTCAGAGGGAGCACATCACCCACTTGCTCTCCTGTCACTTCCAGCTCTTTGTTGAAGGCTGAGTAAATCACATAAAACCCCATTCAACATTTAGCCATGCAATTGAATGTGGCTGCCTGCGCAATACTCTCTGATCACCTATGGACTCCCCCGACTTTCCTCTGGTGTCAGGAAAAGTGTGACACATTGCCTTTCTCTTAGTCTGTGAGACTCACCTCCCCAAGACCCAGAGTAGCCATGGGATCCTGTCCCACAGAGCTTCAGGAAGGAAAGCCTTGTGTATTTACTATTTGCTCACACTTAGAGGCACGCATAAGCCAGAAACATAGTAAATTGTTCAAAATGCTGATTTTGCAAAGGAAAGGGAAATGATTTTACTGATTAAATATTCATGATGTGCTCATATATTACAACAGTGGGTTTATAAATATGTGGATGTATTGCTGATTGATAGGAGACTATGTAGGAGAAAGCATTCTTTTTGTTGTGCCATGGTCCGACATCTCCACGCACACAAAGATCTGGACTAGCACATGTTTGTGATGATGCCTGAAGGGAAATAAAGCCTTAACTAGATAGATAAATAAAAAATGATAATGCATTGTATTTCGGTCCTTCTTTAAAGCTGATATAATTGGGTAACTGATGATCCTTCAGGTTTTCTTTTTAAAGCTGCATATGTTTTAGCAGAATACTCAGACTGTCAGGACACCTGGGGCAGCCGTAAATGACCTGACAAAGGGAGCACACTTCTCTCTTCATGGTATATGTATATTTTTCGTGTATTTCTTTCTTATTATGTGAAGTTGCCTTCTTGAATTCCTTCCATTTGTATCTCACACAGCTGAGTAACTCCTTGCATGCACACACACTCCCAGCCCTCCCCCAGACATCTGTCCTGCCTCTTAGTACGAGGTGACAGTGTTTGAATGCGTTGGGAGGAGGGACAAAGACAAAATCCTGCAAAAAAAAAAAAAAAAAAGGTGGGACAGCCATGATATTTTTAACAATATTTGCAGTGGAATTTTATTTTTAACCTTTTTTTAACCTTTTTAACCTTTTTTTTTTTAAAAAAAAAAAAAAAGAACCCCAAGTTTGCTAGCTAAAAATATAGGTTTTGTGGTTTTACTCTGCAAAAGATCAGGACTGGGGAGGGGGTGTTGTTTTCTGGGAAAAGGGTTTCCTGAAGAACTTTCCCCAATGTGATCATACTGTCGTAGCATCACGGAACTCAGCAAAAGGCTACAGCAACTGTGAACCTGTATCTTGTCCAGGATTATTTTCAAACATGGGAATATATTTCAATAGAAGCACAGCCATAGCTCCATCACAAAATTTTGATCCACAGAAGGACATTAATACCTTGCTTCTACTTGAAGCAGCACATCTGCCGTGTGAAACCTTCCAAGCGTGTCCTAAGCTACCTTAGGAGTCTGGAGACCTCAGATGGTAAATTTTGCTGCAGTACAGTTCAGAGTACAGTCCAAGTTGTATGCTACTGTTGATATACTTGCTCATGGGGTGTTTTTGGTTGGTTAGTTGGTTTTTGGATAGAGCTGAGCAGAAGGTGCTTGGCCTGCCAGAGCCAACACGCTTCCCTCAGCAAGGAGCAGGTGAACACCACAAGACCGTTCCCCTCCTTAGCCTGGGAACAACCCCAGCCACCTCCTCAGCTCTTCCCTCTGTATTTGTCCGAAGGGACTGTCCTGGACACCCACTTGAAGGTTTCACTGCGAGTCCTGGAGCCCTAGTCTGACCTTAAAGAGGCAGAATATTGATACTTCTCTCTGTCATTTCCTGCCAGCGGAATTGGGACATTTTCCCCTCACCCTCTTGCACACATGGTGCATCAGAGGCATGGCCAGGCTGCTTCTGGTTTCTGCCTTCTCACCCAGGCACTTGCCTCTTTTCCACTTTTCTCCACGCAGATAGGTGATGTATAACATAAGTGGTAAGCTTAAAATGTGGAACAAATGGGATTTATTTCAGTGGCTAAGGCCTGGGTCGGAGAGCATACAATAAGACATGCACTGATTCTATGCTGGGTGAGGGAAAATCATCCCTGGTGGTGGAGCAGGCAAATGAGAGCTGCTCTGTGGAGATGCTTTTAGGAAGGAATAGTTTCAGTTACTCTTTCTCCCTCTCTCTTTTCACTTTTCCTCAGGCATGTCTGACTCCTATTCTTGCAATCACTGGAGGCACAGAGCTCTCTGTGCTCCTGAGTAGTCCTGCAGAGACATTAGGGAAAACTCTGCATCTTCCCGGGTATTTCCCAGCAGCAAAAGCATCAGGAGTGGCTTGGTCTCCAGCAGTCTTAGGCTGAAGCACAAAGCACATGCTCAGCCATCAGAGGAGTGACTTATTGGAATGGTCTTTGTATAACACCCAGAGGGCAAAATGTCTAATGACAGCAGATTTAAGCCAGATACAATGGAGCACTTTCCCCACACTAATAATTAATCTCTGAGACCAGAGCTTTTGGAGACTGGAAGTATGGATTCAGGAAGGGATTAGACCAATTCAGTGAGGATCGGTCCATCGGTGGCTATTCACCATGCCTGCCTAGATGTGGTCTTCCATTTAGGAAGGCCACGAATCACTGATTGCTGGTGGCTCCAAAAGTCTATCAAGGATGACTCCATGCGTGTTTCTTATGCTCTTTCTCCAAGCATCTGTTTACCTCTCTCACAGATAACATGCTCAGCTAGATGGGCTTTACTTTGGTCTAGTATTGTCAGTGCCTCGTGGCTCTTAAGATGTAGCTTAATTAGTTGATGAAACACTCGGCGTGACACTCTCTCTGAAGTTCTCAGGGGATTGATCTCATGGTAGCTTGGTCCCACATCTGAGCAGTCTCTGCAAGGGGACAACACCCTGCCACCCTGGTGGGGTGCTGCGATACGCTCTGAAGCACTGACAGCAAAATGATTGTCCCTCAGGGTGGTCATCAGCCAGTGCCCAGCCTAGTCAAAGCTTGGGGAATCTCTAAAATCCACAGCTACTAGGCAGGGCTGTTATTAGCGAGAGACGACTACTGAAAGGAGTGGTGTCTGCTTAAAGGTTGTGCGCTCTGTAAGATAGGCCTGAAAAGGACAAAAGTAAATAAGGGTCTCTCAGCCTTTCTGCTGTGGAATTTGCCTGCCCTTGGTGAAGTTCCTGCCCCCACTGTTGTTTGTACTGATAAATGTCCTTGCATTAGTAAACTCGTAATGCATCTTGTTTGTCCCTTCAAGGCCAGCCCTTGCAGCTTTCATTAGTATTTTAGGATATTTATGACTTTGTAAATGACTGAAAATCTGCAATTTGTCATTGGGAATTAAGAAACATCTTCCTCCCACTTAGAGCTGAAGCTCAGCTTTGGCCTTTGAGGGACTGAGCCACCTCTGGGCTTGGCAGACAAAAACAAAGTCAGACAGTGCCCAGATTTACAGCAGCGAGTGGCTCTTGGTTACTCAGATGTCTTTGATAATGTGTCAGCTGCTGTTGCTGGTAGGGATCAGTGTTTAGGCTCAGAATTAATTTCTCTCTAGCTGAAGAGAAAATAAAAATCTCTCTTCTGCAAGAGCAAACAGCGGAAGAGGTAGTAACAGAGAGAGAAAGGGAGACAAATGAAAATAGCACTAGGCACATGTAAATCCTGCATATACACACCCCGAAGTTTAACAGAGGGAAAGCGTTGAGAAGAGGACACTGCATTTCCCTTTGCTGTGCTCCATACTTTCAGCCTTGGAATAATGGAAGTTAAGAGAATTTGTAAGGTTTCAAAGGGAGTTTATCATGTAATTGGTGAAGGGCTGGAGAGTTGGTAGGGGAGGGATAATAATCAAAGGAGCCTTTTCAGCACTAAACTGCAGTCCAGCAAATCAAAGGGAGGAATGTTAATTGGTTTGTACAACATGATATTCTCGGTCCAGAGTAGCCTCAGCCACTCAATGGTACTTTTTTTTTTTTTCTTCCCTCTCTCTTTGTAGGTTGATTAAGTGAAGAGAAGGAAAAAAAATACACAAAGCTGCTTTCAAGTATTGAAGACACAAGGCCAGGATGAACACGAAGGACTCAAAAGTGACTGAAGGAGGTCTCAATGTCACACTTACCATACGCCTTCTCATGCATGGCAAGGTGAAGCATTTACTGTTGCCACAGGGGTTGCCTGTTTGTAGAGCGAGTGTGTGCAGTTACCATCGGAGCCTGGCAGTGACACTAACAGAGGGTCTGCTCCTCCTCTTCCAATCTGAGTCAAAAGCACCATTGCCATGACTGAAAAATCAGCCCCTGCCTTTCAAGGCATCATGCTCAAGTTTGCACTGCAGCCCAAGTTCCTTAGAACAAGCCTTGCTTGTACCAAACCCACTTTGAACAGTTCTGGTGGCAAAATGAGTTCGTTCACTGATAGTTAGCCAAATTAGACAGACCCTTGCATAAGGGTGACCTGCATACAGCTCGCTTTTCTCATCGTTTGCAGTTTTCTGTGTTGTGGGTTTGTGTCTTTTTGGTTTTTGTTTTTTAAGATACCAGAACATTGATTTGTGTGAAGTAATTGCCACAGAATTACTGAATATTCCTGTTGAATTCAAATGGGATAGCTCTTCATTATTCTGATGTAGCATCTTATTAGAGCAAACCCTTGATATAACAAGCATTTGTCCAGGTCCCCTGCGGGTCTGTTTTGGAAGGTTGACTGTAATTTCATTTCTGTCCAGCGTAGCACTTAAACATGCAGATAAGTGTGAAATCTGTGCCATAGACAAAGTGCCAATTCTGTATTGTCAGACTTAACAGTCTGATAGCCGTTTATTGCAAGTTGCCAGATCACAAAATGGGCTTTTAATTAAAAAACACATTTCATTGGTTTGTTTGTATTATTTGCATCACTGACACCAGACAATTTTAGGCTTAAGGAATGAATGTTATATAAAATAGATGTTTTTGGCTGGTTCTTAATAAGAGACAGTGGATATATACATCATTCTGCAGATCAAAATTGTAGGTATAAATCTAAAAAGTAGTTTTAACCCTGGAATTTTATTTATAAACTGAAAATATATTTACATTTTGAAACAAGACACGCTCTCAACCTATGGCATGAACTCACATATTATATATCCATAGCACAAATATGAGATTAAGGTATCTCCTTCTATATTTTACTTACAGAAATGCTAGGAAATATGAGGGAGTACAGTTTAAGTTTGCAAATTAGAAACAAAATTAATGAATAAAACAAAAAGAAACAAACGCAGAAGTTAGGTTATGCCAGAATTAAGTGTTACAGATCAAATTATGTATTTTCTCTGAAATGGTCCAACCATTTTGGTTGATTTTTTTTTCTCCTCTGAAATATTCAGCTTCAGGCAGGCATCTGGTGTGTAAAATCTGCATCTTAAATAGGAATCTGTCAAACAAATCTAATAACACTCTCTTTTTCCAAGCCCACCAAAAATCTGTGTGCATGTCTGCACTCAAAATTAGTTTCTAGGGGTTGATTGTACTGGGTTCTGGTCCTAGTCCAGAAAAGCGTGTGAACACATCCATATCCTGGTGTGTGTTACCCTACTGGCTTCAGTCACATTCCTGTGTGCTTAAGTGTGCTTTTTATTAACCATGCCAGACAGCTCCGCTTCTTTCAGAATCATGCCACTAAAGCAAAAAATCAAGCATCTGTCATTTTTCAGAACATTTTAGTTAAGCCATGGACTGGATTTCTGTTTTTTGTCTGTGTTGTTTCTTTTTGTTTGTTTGTTTTTGGTGTGGTGGTGTTTTGTTTTGTTTTGTTTCAGGAAACAATGAATACAGTAATCAGAAAAGAAATTAGAAAAAGCTTATTTGCTCTGTTAAATATAGCTGATTGTGTATGCAACCACTTTTAACAGTAATGGATGTTGTGTGTCCAATCTTCAATGCATATTTAGCCCCAAGGGTCTAAATTAAACCCATAAAAGCTCTGAAATTCAAAGTTTAAGCAGGAGTACACCATGCATCCTCGGTTAACAAGGCACAATGGGTATACCATTAACTGAAGTAAGCTCTAATCATGTGTCCTATTGTACCTAAGTATTGCAAAGAGCACATTAAATCAGAATTTATTTTGGTGATAAAATTCAGACCCTTATGGTTTCTTTGATATCATTTCTGTGATTTAAAAATGCTGATATCAGAGTGTGAAGGATGTCTGAGTCAGTATGAACTCTGTATGAAAAGGTTGCTCTGAAAGCTGTATGTGCCAGTGAAAAACAAGAAGAAGCATGCTTCTCCACACTTCCCTAAGATTTGTTGTGGTAATGACATCGCTGGAAATTGCTGATCTCTAATTAGTATTTCTAGACAAAACAATTAACTGAAGCAGAGCTTGGTCTGTAAATAACTGGTCATAACTTGAAAGAGAAGAGTGCAATTACACGAGCGATTTTAAAAATAACAGTAGCAAACTGGATTTGGGGAAATATAATTCGAAAATTAGTTATTTATTAGTGTGTTTCATGGAAATACCGGGCTCTGCCACCATTAACTTTAAATCTGTGTCCGAATTTCTGGTACCAGTGTACCTTTGCAGACGAAGGTCTATGTGCTTCATGACATTGCATTCCTTATCATGAAAGTCCATAACTTGTGCTATCATGCTTAGTTATCTCAACTCTAAACCCTGCAGACTTAGGAAATTTTCAGTGCGTACTTTCCATGTCATTTGTATATGGGCTTTAAGTCAAGGATGGGCATCTTAAATATGCAATTAAGCTAAGCTATCTCAGCACACTGTATCTGCAGACGGAGAAACCAGTATTTGTACAAATGGATGGACCTCCGCAAGGAGATACTGAGTGAAAGAGTCAGCATATTTAGCAACAGCAGAAACAACAAAAATAGCAAAAATCAAAGATAGTGTCTACTGAAAGGAAAGCAGACAGGAACCATCTTGTTCTTGGGGTAAATGCTTTCAGGGCCTAATATAAGAGATGTCCTCCCAGGCCAGGACTTCAGAAGGCATGTGCTGGTGTAAGATGAAAGGCATAATTTTTATCTTGTGCTGTGTTACATCAGAAAAAAAAATTCAACAGTGTGACAGCCCTGAAGAGAAACCAGAAGCAACACAAAACATTTCTCATGCTTCCTTGCAATGAAGGGGAGGTTTTCAGGGAGTATGATACAAGGGCAGTGCTCAGTTGCTCTTCACGTCTGCAGAGGCACAGTTGTCTTTGTTTGCAGGGAGTTTTAAGAGCGATGTTAGGAAGAACTTTTTATTTAGATGTGTGAGAAGGGGAGCAGACTGTCTGGACATGCCGCAACATCTATCGATGGAGGCTTTTAAGGACAAGTTAGATAAAAATGGATAAAGATTCCACCGGCGCTGCAGCACCCTGTTGCTCAGTTTTTGATTGTGTTACCTGAATGCTGCTCCAGAGAGGGCAGGAACTGAGGAGTCTTTTGAAGTATGTGCAAGAGTTGGATATGTAGAGTATATTAAATAATGCAGAGATGCATTTTCATCTCTTATTAATGAGAATTAAGAGATAAAACTGCTTCATGCATTTTGGTAGGGAAGAACGGTGAATATGGGCTGGGGCTGTTTACATTGTGCTATTTCTGCATTTTGCAACTAATTCCTTCTGTTTCTTGAACTAAAATAAGTAAAATCACTGTGCAGGGCTGAGCCTTTGAGTGGGTATAGATGTTTTATCACCTTTGTTGGCTTTAAAATTAGAATTTCTGGGCAGGATTAGAATATTGTAGTGACTGCAAGATTTCTGCTTCCAGCAGTAGTAAAAATGGCACCACTTACCTGGATCAGGTCAATATTTCTGAAGGGCATTATGGTTCACAAGTTGAGTATGTGTGCATTTGTGGGCAAACAGTTCCCAGCTATCAGAGCCCTCTGTAAGGAAAAGCAGAGCTCAAGCTCCAAAAGAAAAGTTTCACTTTTTCTTTCTGTTTTGTTTTTGGGAGCTCAATGTTTCTTGGTCACCTTTTGCAGATCTGTGTGTGTGTGACTTGTGGCTGGTTGATTTTCTTTCTTACTGTCACCAGTAATGAGGCTGGAAGATTATGGAAAATTACAGCCTTGTCCACAGGTCCCTGCCAACGTACCTTCATGCTTGAAATTTGCAGCAGTCTTGTTCTTGTTTTGGTCAACGTATGCCCAGAATGAAATAACCCAGAAGCACCTACTTTGATGATGCTGGATGATGATTACATTATTTTTGCCTGGTTTGGATTTGTATACAGCCAGTGCTGACAAGCTGATTAAGACCCTAGAGACTCCCTATTAAAGGTTAATTTTAGATGGTGGTGTTAAAGACGCAGTGGTGGGAAACAAGCGTTAAATTTCAGGAAAGCAGCTTAATGGAAATATAAATATTGGATACTTGAGGGGGAATATAAGAAAATATTAAAATCTGACAGCAAGGAAAGGGCAGCAGGGTCATGAACCCACTTTGGTTTCTGTCTCATAGTGGTAGTACAAGTCTCTGCTTCCTCCCTTGAGTACAAACCTGCAAAAGAAAAAAATACATCATTTCTAAAGGCACTGCACAAAGGTGTGCGGCTATGAAACTACAGTGGGTATAGTGGAGTGTACAAGAAGCCAAGCTAGAACGTGTTGAGTCTGAGGAAGATTTTAGAGAAAGGAGGAGTTCAGAAATAGAAAACAAAGTTTATTAATAAAGTCCGATGTCTTAGGAAGAATAAGGAATTACTTTATAGGTAAGATGAAGGAGGGGAGAGAAGACTGGAGGGAAGTAGGACTCTTGCCAAATAATGAGATGTGTAAATTGGAGAGGTGAGGCAATTTAGTAGAGAAGGTAGCTTAGAAGATACACGTTCAGTGAGAGGGGGAAATCTGGAAAGCATAAGGGTTGAAAGGCATCAGATGTGATGGTGTTACAGAGCAGCACATTCAGGACATGCTCGGCTGGAAAGGAAAGCTATTGCAGCACGAGTGTGTGCAGTTTTGGGTGTACAGCATTGGCACGTTGTGGGGCAAAGATAGGGTAATTACCTTACTGCTCTTCTGGCAAGATCACTCCTCTGGTTCTGTGCTCAGCAGCAGGTGCCGTGTGTGTGTGTGAGTGATGCTGAAGACTGGAGGGGGAATTTGCAGAAAAATAACAGTTTTAGGAGGCAGAGGAGAGCGTGTCTAGCTTTCTTCAGACATTCTCAAAAATACTCGGAGAGAATAAATACGAGTAATGGAGTGACATTAATTTGAATGGTACAAGTGCTTGTGTCTGGAAATAATGGAATAAATATAGTTTTGAAGCAAATCATAATAAGGGAATTCAAATACAAACTTCTGGTATTGCAATTTTTAATGGGGTTTGGGAAGTCTCCTAAGTGGATTTTAAACATGTCTGGGGACAAGCAGCCCATGTGCTATGTAGAATGTATAATCTGCATTGATACAGAAGAGATATGCTGGCTACATGGAGCTTTTCCTTCCCTGATAGCGTTTACTCAATGAGAGGTTTCTCACAGTTTCACTAGTCATGAATTGGAAAGACGAATCTGCAGTCAAATATTCAGGGAAGGACAAAACCCTAGGAGTGCCTTGATTTTTAAGTACTAAACTTTCAGTGCTTGCAGCTTCATTTTAGATGCATTGAGCAACTCTACCACCCCATGGTTTCAGCAGGACCACTGGGTGCTTAGTGGAACTGGAAGGATTGATTGCAGTGGACTTGCATGTAGCTTCAGGTGGTAACTTTTGGACACATTGGCGATTAATTTATGATTATATATAAAGAGAGATTTTTACAAGAAAAAGAAAGAAAATCCAGACTCATCAAGATGTTTACTCACACTAAATAGCTCAAATATAGACAGAATGATATCATGGAGAATGTTGCCACTTTCGTTTGTATAGGCAATACAGACTTACAGACTTACCATCAGGGATTTCTTTTAGTGGCCACTTTTGCATACCTGCTTAATTGACCCTTGATAAAGCAAGCACAGAAATTATTCGTTTTCCCCATTTTTTTCTTTTAGTTTTTGCTTATTAAAATACAGCATAAAACAAAGCAGCTTTAAGAATCATCTTTCCAGTAATTTAATCCAAGCTATAAAATGCTAGCCAAGCCAGCGTTTGCTCTGTTCTTCCTAGTTTCCACAAACACCGTCAGGGTATTATGGGGATTGACTGTCAGGCTTATTGCTATAATACTTCTTGTTTTGTTCATTGGTATCACTGTAGTACCCAAGAGCTCTAGTCATGGAACAAAACTCAGTGTGCAAATACACAACACAAGATGGACCTCCTCTCTGAGTGGTTGTAGGAAAAGCTGAGTTTCTCACTATTTCCACTATTCCCACTTTCAGTGGAAAGGACAGTGGCATTTTCCCACAGCCTCTGGGCACTAAGTGTTCCCAGAACCAACGTTCAATGCTGAATCTTCCTGTTTCTGTCAAATGGTGTCCAGTCCAGAGCCATAACAGGATGAGATTGCAAAAGGTACACATGCTATTCAGCACTGGTGTTTCAGCATGGCCAGTAAAGGGACAGAACTGGGGTTTGATTTGTTTGTCTTCCTCTTCCTCTTCCTCTTCCTCTTCCTCTTCCTCTTCCTCTTCCTCTTTCTCTTTCTCTTTTTTTCTTTTTCTTTTTCTTTTTCTTTTTCTTTTTCTTTTTTCTTTTGTTGAGGTGGGGGGAGGAAGGGAAGGAGGGGGAGAGAGGATGGGAGGTTAGTGTGAAGTTGAATGCAAATCGATTACCTATCTGCTATCAAAAAGCAAATGAGAAATGCTTATTGGTACAGCTGGAGAAAAGAAAAAAAGATAGATGGACCTGTGGAAGGATCATAATACCAACATTTCCATCAGAAAGACTGTAATTTGAAGGTTCCCTCAAACATTACCACATTTGTTAGCGTGAGATCTGTCTCAGTAAGGACTTGGACTGTAGTGCCTTACTAAATTAGGGCAGTTAACATCAGACAGTGACTGCTAAAGCATCACCTAGGAACATGAAATCTCCTGTGTCAGTGAGGTTAATCCCACATAATCCCAAAACACAAATAAGATTCAGTATATCCAAGGCAACTGTTTGATCCTCGAGGTAGACATGTTATATCATGTTTCCCAAATCTGACTAAGGCTTTTTTTTCAGTCTTTAAAAAAAATGCTCATGTCCTATATTCTCCATACAAACATATTGCTCAGAGTATCTTCATGGAACATGTTCCTGGGGTCTTCCCTGCTGGATCTCCACATGCTTATACAAGTTTTTACAACTGTATCCTCAGAGCAAGGTGGAGAGAAAGAGTTGGGTTGTGATGTTATTCCTCTTCGTGGATGGGGGAAAGTCAGTTGGTGCTGGTCTACAGCATTTTGTCAGCACAGATGTTGTTTGCTGTTGCCAGGATCCCTCTTTTTGTTGTGACAGATGTGTGTTCCCATGGCAGAAGGCTGTATTTCTTCAATGCTTTCCTAACAGGCTTTTTCGTTTATAGAGCCCGGGCCTATTGGCCCTACCTTATCCTTGCTCACAGAAAGCAGACAGACATGCGATTGAAGCATCGCCTGGATGAATTACAAGATTTAGGATGTGGCCTGTGCTTTGACAGATGCTTTGGGGTAAAAGCATATATTCTTGCATTATTTCCTAAAGACGTGGCTGCATCTCAGGGTTCCTGTGGGGTTAGTGTTCCACTTACCCCATAATGCTGGTAGTAGAAGCTGCTTGCTTAGAGCAAGATCTGTGCTTTTATATGGTCTTGGAATAACTAGCTGATTAGTTTTGATTTCCTAAGCCACAGTAGTTATTAGACTAGCTTTACACTTAGAAAAATGATGGAATTTCACACATGATGTTTGCAGATCAAAGGTTTATCTTTATACCAAGGTTTGTCACCATTTGTTAAGCCTCCTGTTTTCTTAACGTGACTTATTTGTTTTTCTTGCTGTTCAGAAGGTACACCAGATAGTTGATTAGCAAATAGCTTTCTCCTACAGCTTGTTTTATATCTTTGTTTAATCGTTCGCACCATCAAGAGCCCTGCAAAAGCCTGGGCTCACAGAGACTTCTCTGCTGCCACCTTTTGTTCTGCTGGCCTCAGGTTAGCACAGATGAAGCAAATACTGCAGAAGCAGCTTTCTGCTGTGTGGTGGGCCCACCTCTCCCCAGGCGTTCGTTAAGGGTAAAAGTCACCCCATTCATGTCAATTAGGAGTGCAAATAATATTATACATTGCATTTCAGCATGACAGAAAGCATCCCGTGTTTTTGCCGTTGCTTTTCCTCGAGTTATCTGCAATGAATTGGACGGTTGGCTAGCAATATGCTTTGCTGATACTGAGCACAGTCTTGTTGGTGAGATTCACCATTTGTATTTTATTAGAAATTACATAGATTTATGTGGATTTATGTATTTTGTTAGAAATGACGTAGAATCATAGTCATAACTCAACTTAGCCCCCAAGGCTAATGAGCTATTTTAAAGCTGTCTGAAATTAGCATGTCTATGTCACATTTTCCTGTGTTTTTCCAAAGTGACAGGATGCGAAGTTGGAGTCCAGGCAGGAGACTGTCCTGCTTCAGGTGCTGTCACCTGAAGAAATGCCCTTTGAAAGCTGTTACCTGGGCTGGGCACTCTGCACTGTCTAAAACTCAGGCCACTTCAATGAGTCTCAAGATAGGCAACCCAAATGGCTGTCATTTCTTGAAGGAAAGTTGATACCCATCTATTTAGTGCCTGCATGCATGTATTGTCTTCACACACAAATATGTAAATATATGCATGTGTTCACGTGTATCAGTGGATGTGGGCACACATACAGTTGCAGCTTTTCAGAGGCATCCTATTCACCCGGCACAGCTGCTGTGGCATATCTGCTTCTGACAGGCAGGTGTTTGTATGTTGAGGCCAAGGATTGTGGTTTGCTGGGTACTTCTTTCAGCTCTGGCAGCAGAGTTGCCAGGTTACCTTGGACCTGTCTTTCTCTCTCTGAGCTTCAGTTCCCCCCTTTGATAACATTTTTATTTGTGGACTGCTTTTCTGTCTGCTGTTAAAATGTGACTGTAGAAGATCTAGTAATTCCAATCATATCACTTATTTTCCCACTATGTTTATATGTGGATGGTTAGTCAATAAATCAATCCAAAATTGATCGTAAACACTTACCTTCACTTTGTATTCCTGAGCACTGGAAGATAGCAAATAGTTAAGCAGTTATTAGTATATCCTAGTATACTAGTATTTTCAAAGACAGCTCAATCACGCTCCTGTCTGACTTTTGCTGAGGCTGAATTTGATATCAAATGTGGATTCCTCTCACCAAACTTTAGGTATGTTCTTGTAAGTCTAGGCTTCTTCCACGGCAGATGTAGAAAGATGAAACCCTTGATGAAACCCCCAGTTCTTCCCTCCTGTTTTGGGAACAAAACCCTTCATTATCTCTCGCTGTTGACTGCAGAGGAGCCTGCGTGCCTGGATTACACTGGACTCCTAGATTTTAATGAACTGATGCAGGTGACAGACATCCCATCCCTTCAGTCTAAGCAGTAAACTAAAGCACAGTTTGAGCACCTGGCAGATTTAGAAACGTTTTCTGGGTATCAAGATCTAAAAATAACCTTGGATAGAAATATTGACAAAGATCGAGTATCATAAAAATGGTGTTAGATATCTTATAAAGCACTAAACATAATTTAGGGTGGTATAAGTATCTGTATGAATCAAATACTGGACTGTATAAAGAATAATTAAAGGTTTGATGAAGTAGGATAAGTAATTTGGAGAATGAGGCGTAAAGAATTTTCTGATTTTGTCTGTGTCAGAAGAAGGGTTCTCCTAATTAAAAGGCGATCCGTCGTCTCCGCTACTTACAGAAGCTTTCCTAAAAAGAGAAAAAGCCCCCAAAAGGCTAAAGCAACCAGTTTAGAATGGTTCCAGAATTTATTTTCTTTGCAGTAATTCATATGGATCCAAAATTTTGGAAAATTTAGGAATATGTATGTAAAGTTAATGCTTCCCTCTTCCCCTTCCCTTTCCTCGCATTTCCTAGCAGAATCCACCTCACAGGGAGCTGCAGTGCAGAGAGGAGGTGGTGTTTGCCACGATGCTTTGGAACTGCCTAACTGCAGCATGAGCTTTAAATTCTCCCTTTGATGAGGAGAAGGTTTGAGGTACTCTGTAGAGTTACAGTGACATCTTCTAGCATGATCCAAGGAGCTGGTCACAAGTCGTGTTGAAATACTTTTTTTCAGTGGGATTCACGCTGTGCATTCATTCACTTCTTTGGTAGTGTGTACTCCTTAGCAGCAAACAAGGTGATATTTGCTCAGGTAGAATTCCTGTTTCCACTGAAATCAATACCAAAACTTCCACAGGCGTCAGTGAAGTAAGCATCTTGAGAATCCTGATGTTTTATGGAGCACTTTGCTTGTTTAAAGATTTCTGATTTCTATGTTTGAAATACACCATCTTTTTTTACTAGGGCTGTAAACGGTATATTGCATTACTGTTTCCAAAGCTAAAGTATCTTTTCCAATTTCCAAGGAAGATATATTTGTACTTATTAGCCATGGTCCATTCATACATTTTTGAAAGAACTGCAGCTGACATTAAGACCCAGTGTGATCAAATGGATTAGGCTAAATTTCATGAGGAGTGTGTACCAGCAGAGCCTTGTAGGTTCAAGACCAGGCTTATAGCTTCTAATGAAACTTCGGATGTAAAATAAAATAAAACATGAAACAGACTGAAATACAATTGTTCCCCAATAGCAATCAAAATACAATATGCTCAGCGACAGTAAAAAGTCCTTCTACCTCCTGGGAATCTGTTTTACACAAGAAATTATTTCTGAAACCTGGGATTGAGAGGAATGGAAAAAATATTCAGGGTAAATTCACTGAATGCACTGAGCAGGCCATTGGGAACTGCTAGACATGACAGCTTCCCATCATTGAGAGTTATGTGTATCTGTGTCCCCTCTTAGCCCAGTACCTTTTAATCCCATTCAGTAGTTACAGACAGGTTGGCAGTGTTAGAGTGATAGCCTGGAAAAGTAGTCAGATCTTAAAGCCTTGTGGAATGGGTGTCCCAAATCTGTGTTGTTGCTAATAAGAATGCTGCACCTTGCTAGAAAACCTGCCCAAAATGCTGACAAGGTGGTCTCAGACACGGGACAAGGTCTCACAAGCCCAAGGAGAAGGCTGGAAGAACTCACCTCGGCCTGCTGGCTACACTCCTACTAATGCAGCCCAGCGTTTGGTTGGCCGTCTTTGCTGCAAGGACACACTGCTGACCCGTGCTGGAGCTGTGCATTGGGACCCTCAGGACTTTTTCTGCAAAGCTGCTTTGCAGCAAGTTGCTGCCCAGCCTGTCCTGCTGCATGGGCTTGTTCCAACCCAGGCACAGGACTTTGCATTTGACTTTGTCGTACTCCTTGAGGTTTCTCTTAGCCCGTTTCCTCAGCCTGTCTAGGTGACTCCGAGTAGCAGACTTGCTGCACTGATGGGTGGTAGCCCCAGGTTGGTGTTAGCTGCAGACCTGCCGAGAGCTCCAAGGAACCACGTGCCAAAGTTGTTCCCTGAAATGGGTCTTCTCACTGAGAGGTGTTTATGTCTTGTGAGGAGGCACAAGCACAAACAGCTTCACAATATGAGCTTATAAATAACCCAGTGGTGAGAAATAGCTCTCTCCCAAGGGCAGTGCTGTCAGTCTGGTACTGCAGGGTGAAGTTAGTACCACTTTAACATGAGTCCATTCAGAACGACAGAGGATAATTTCTTAAATCTTACTCTTGTAGCAGTGTTTCAGGGTAAGTCAGATCTCAGTGTATAGATGGAGGTGAGAGGTGGGGGGATATGTCTACGAGAACCACATGAGACAGTCTTAAAGCATGGAGGTAGATTTCACACTGAGTATAGGAGAGGAGTTTGTTTTCCCATAGCTGCTCTCTCCTCCATCAGATGATTCCCAGTCTGATGTCACACCTGCGTGACTTGTGTAACATGCCCAGACTATTAATTTTAGAGTTATTAGCTTCTCTTTTGTTACCTGTTGCTTTTATGCACCAGATTTTTAACCCCTGGGATGTTGCTGGAACTGCCAAATCATTCCCCTGTTGTATGCTCATGGTGACATTTGTCGGTATTTTGTCCCTTAATGGAAGATTGTGGGAGTCCAGTAGCAATTCCCAAATCCCTAAAAACTGATTAGCAATCATTGTTCTCTACATGCTTAATGGGGAGATTAAGACAGGCCACTAGGTGTTCATGCAATAACACTTCATGGCACGGAAATTCAGCTGTAGCTGTTGAATGATGAAAAGAGGGTAAATGCCTGCCCTCAGAGAGATCAGCAATTATTTTGATGTTTGCATTATATCCCAATTTCCCTAGCAGGTTATGTAGTCCTATTATTTCTGAACTTTTCATTCCCTAATGTAGGGGTTTATCTGTGTTTATAGTAGCAGAATTGATCTGTAACTGCAAGATCAGCTCTTGTTAAAGGCATTTTTCTTGCACAATCAGTACACTGTAAAGCCGCATTTTCAGTCTGCCCCTTTGTGTCTAACATGGCACATCTGTGTACGGAAACAATGGAAACGGGGCTAGGCGTTGCAGGTCTGAAGTAAGTGATAGTAAAATAGCTCAGCAGCTTAGCAAATGCTCTCCAGTAGCAAATCGTATCATTCACTTATGCTGTCTTCTTTTCTGTTTCAGGAGGTTGGGAGCATTATTGGAAAGGTCAGGAAATTACTTTCTCTCTTTATTGTCACGTCAAAATATTGTATATCTGTTCACTTCATCGGCCCAGGCTAACTTTTTTTTTTTCCGTTTCTATAACAGAAAGGTGAGACAGTTAAGAAGATGAGGGAGGAGGTAAGACCAGCCTTGATGTCTTGTTTTCTTTCCAGATCAGGGAACAACTCGGCGTGTACAGAACGACACTGCCATCAAGCGGGCAGCCCATTTCACATCATCGCTCCGTTACACCAACTCTTGTATAAATAAAATGTGCTGGCCTAAATTAAGCACCGCTGTTAATGTAGCATCTTTATCACCGCAGCAGTCTGCAGGCTTGCATTCCTGTAGCCATATACATTATCTCAGGAGCAGCTTGGGCAGCGTGATTTGGTGCATCCAAACCATGATATTTCACTGCTATTTCCCTTACCACACCGGCATTGCTCCTGCATGCAGCATGGCCTCCTGGTAGAGAGCTTCCAAAATCTGAAACCACGCTTTGGACTGATGCTGTGGAAGGTCTGGGGGTAGACACGACCTTCATCAGAGCTGAAGCCAAAGCATCCCTCTGTCTTGTCTTGGCATAGACAACTTTTCATTGTTTTGCAGCTGTCAGTAGGCTGTGGACAGGTAGACCTGCACACCAGCCATTCACATCCTTTGAAAAGATTGTAAACACGAAGAGGCTAACTAACACAGGGCACTGCATAAACTTCGGTCTCCCCAGGTGTTTGGAGGCTTCTTTCCCTACCTCAAAGCAAGGTGCAGTGTCTTTGGAGGATTATACCTAGCTCCAAGGCAAAGGTTATGGACCCACACTTGTCTTGTGAGTCAGCACATGTAACCTGCAGGTTGCTGTAACTTCCCTTCTTTGAATCATTGGCTAAAAGCATAAGGCAAAAGAAAAATCCTACTGTTTGAAACTTCAGGAGTGCAAAGTGTACACAGAATGCCTCAAGAAAAATTGATTTGGTTCTGGGTTCTCTGCTGTACTTTATTATGTCAGCTGCTATGTTGTTTTGTACACTGTTAGAAGGTCTCTGGCAGGAAAATCTCCATATGCTTGCAGTGAATAAAAATACTGAGATACATCTTCAAATATACACAACAGGGAGTTCATTTTCAGGCTGACTGAATACAAAGCTCCTTTTTTGATAAGAGATTTCATCCATGTTTTCATATATAAGTACAATTGATAGGACTTAAGAAAAAAAAAGTTTCCAGTGTACTAGGTAACAGTATATTGGCAGTTACAGTTGAGAGTTGATTAAATGCATTGTAGTTTAATTAATAATTATGATCACAGACAGATATCTTTAGATATAAATTGTTCTCACAAAGGGGAAGCTATCATTAGAAAAAGTGCTCCCGACTTCTGGGTCAAACATCTTAGTGAAGAGTTATAGTTCCTGGTTAGTTTTTCAAGGTATATGTCAAATATTCATCTTCCATTCCTGAAAAGTTGTCACTTACACGTAGTCGCAAGAGGTATAGTTTCTTTGTTCATTTTTAAAAAAGGAATTATATGCCTCTTTACTACCAACACAGGACTAATCATCTATGTCTTCAAGTAACAATAACTCAGTCCTTCTTTTAAATGACTAACTTCTTCAATACTTGTTAAAAAACGAAACATAATTTTATTTTAACTCTCCTGACAGATGTGGTAAGTTGCAATCCATCTTTGTGGAACAAAATGCAACGTTACCTTGTTCTGTCATCAGAGAAATATCACTGAAAAAAATGAATCTGAAGAAAAGCACAAAGCCCACCAATCTGTGCCCTGCAGTCATTAACTTTCTACACAAATTTTGGAGATTGCCACATCACCTTTTAATTGCCTGGCCAGGCTCCTCTCAGGCCCACTGCAGAGCAGCATCCACAGGAACCGACAGTGATCCCCACAACCAAACGCTGCTGCCAGTTTGAACCAGCCCTGGGCTCGATCTCCTTCGTGATTGAACACTGATGTTTGATTAGAGCAATTCCCACTTAGGTTCAGCTGTCAGAAAAAGTGACTGCTGCCCTTTCTTATCTCTGAACTTTAAGTATATCTGCCAGCAGAGTCTGTGACAGCAAGATTTTTCTATTAGTAGTTTCTGGTGGTTTTTTTTGTTTTGTTTTGTTTTTTGTTTTTCTTGTTGTGTTTGGTTGCTGTCATGTGGGGAAATAAGCTCTCTTTCTGTTCAGCAGCAGTATACACATGAGTAAAGGCTCAGACACACAGCGTATCAACTGATTTGTGGTAACTTTGAAGGCAAAGGTCCAAATTAACTTAGATTATCTCATATTTGCTAGAGGCCAGCATCCTCGAGAAGATCAGTGCCTGTGGATCAGCTGAGGCTCTATTGGCTTCTTAGGCTGCAGTAACATATTTCCATGACTGAAACCTCAGAGGAAGCATAGGGTTGATCTTACCTGAACTGGATTCGATTATTATCTGTGCTAAGATCCTTTTAAACATATTTATACCTGATTTAGGGTTTTTTGCTGCACTGCCACAGTGACATAAAGGGGAATAGGTATGCCTGAGAGTCATGTTCATTTGTCTCCAAGACACAGTTCTCTAATTTCTTCCAACAGCCTCCTTACTTTAAGAAAATAACACCATAAATGTTGAGTATCCTACCAATATTTCTTAAAAGGATTGTTTTCTGTATATTAATTGACTGAATTCGTATGACATACAGTTATAAGGAACCTTCCCCATATTCCAAAGCAATGCCCCAGATAGACACATCAAACACTGTATTTGGGTCCAAACCTCTAAGAAACTGATGCTCCCTGAAGGAAACAAGCTTGCCTGGAATTCTGCAGATCCAGTCCTCTTTAAGGTTAACCCTGCGAGATGGAAAGGAAAAGATAATGTAATTATTTGTAACTTTGAGCTACAGAGGTGCTATTTGCATACTGTGATGAAAGCTGGATAAGTGTTTACCAAGACAGAACCTGGCTTCCCGCAGTTAGATGAATTTTTGGAGTGCGATCAGTTTATGCTGAAATTATATGATGTTGGGGCTGCAATCATAGGGGAGTGAATTAGATGCCTCAAGATGTTTCTTCCCAAACGCTATCCCCTAATCCTGCTTTCTTTGCTCCCTGGGAAGTATAAATTTGAAAAGTATTTGTTCTTTTTGACAGAGTGGAGCTCGAATCAATATTTCAGAAGGTTCCTGTCCAGAAAGAATTGTGACAATAACAGGCCCAACAGATGCAATTTTTAAAGCTTTTTCTATGATTGCACTAAAATTTGAAGAGGTAAGCAAATAAAATACATTTTTCTCTCTTCGGGTTGAAATACAAACACTGTTTGAATTTTCTCATGTTTGCTTTAATGTTAAATATGATTTGTTTAATGTTCTATTTAATAGCAATGAAAGTGGTTGTATTTTTATAAATGCTTTTGGCAGTAACACTGAAGAAAAATAATGGGTCAATTTACAAGCTGTTTGATCATTTCTTTTGCTTTTTGGAGGCTTCAGGGAAAAGCAATTGCTTCTAGTAATGTGCACTAATGGTAAGAAAAACGTCTTGGAAAATTTCTGGTCCCATTGTGGGTTCGATTTGAAAAGAATAATTGCCCAACTTTTAGCTCTGTATTTATATGATTCCATTTGATATTGATGTAAATTTTATATATGTTGAAATGAATATATAATTCATTCAACTAGAAAAACATATTTTATAAACCTGTGTAATTACTAATTACCATATTTAAAGATTGGCTTTTTAAAATAAATTGAAACAAAGGCAGTAATAGTAAGTGAGGCAAGTGAGTGCTCAATTTACTGTAGAATTGCCACTCAGTGCAGATATGTACCTGAAGTGCTCAGATCTCCTCGTGTTTTGTGGACCAACTGCAATTAGATATGGTCACCACTTTAATGGGAAACTTCAAAGAAAAGGCAGCAGACTACCGACCATGAACCTGGTCCCTTAGGAGAGGACTTGACTCCCTCTTCTTTTGAAAATCAGTCATGCAGGTGTCTCTCCTGTCCTCTGTGGACAAACAGAGGCTACTGCAGAAGGCAATTCACCTTCTCCTAAAGAAATTGCCTATGGAGACATGGTTTAAAGCAACTGCAACAGGAAAAAGGGCTGTCTCTCTCCCCTGATGACTAAATTAGTGGGATTTGAATCCCTTTCTTAAGAGCACATTTTTCTTTGTGTTAGTGAAGTTGTTCTCCTCACTTCCCCATACCTCTGGGAGGCACTAGCACTGATGGGAAATGTCAGTGTGTGGCTTTGTTTATTTATTTATACATATTTAGAGTAACAGGATTAGAAGAGAGTTTGTGGGTCATTGGATCATGAAATCACAGAACCATAGAATGGTTTGGTAGGAAGGGGCCTTAAAGACCATCCAGTTCCAACCCCCCTGCCATAGGGCAGGGGCACCTCCCACCAGATTTTGGGGTTGCCCAAAGCCCCATCCAACCTGGCCTTGAACACTTCCAGGGATGGGGCATCCGCAGCTTCTCTGGGCAACCTGTGCCAGTGCCTCACCACCCTGCAGTTTTCTGCTAGCGTAAGCAGTATGTTTTGCAATCTCCTTCATGGCATAATCAAAAACTGGTTAGATTTTTGTTTCTAGTGTCTGATATTGGATCCACAACCTCAGTTCTCTGATATTTGAACACCTTCTTCCCACTCCTCACCAAAATTTATTCACCAGTAGCTTTTATAGCTTTGTTCCAGCACTGGCTGATAAATCTGGCCTTTCCAACCCTGAGGATTCCTCTTAGACACATTTTTATAAAATGGTTTTATTCCCTCACACCTTCACTTTTGCTAGAATAAATGAGTGAGACTCAGTCTTTCATTCAATGCATTCTCCACCCCCCTCACCATTCAAGTAGACCCTTTCTGCCTTTTTCCAGTTGAAGCTAAATGCATGTGTTAGTTGCAGACAGGTTGCAAATGAAGTTCCACAGGGGCTTATTTAATGACACTAGCAGTCCTCTGTCCTGGCTGTTATGCTAACACAGCCCTATCATTGCTCGAAATGCCTCACCTCCTACTAGTGTAACATTTTGCACATAACCATGCTGTGGCTGGCAGGTGTACCCAGCTCCTCCTCAAGTGTTTGCAGCGGGAACCTCTTAGGTCTCGTCAGATGATCTCGTTAGAGCCTAGACAAAGAGCTCTTACTTTTTATACTGGAAATGTTAATACCATTTATATTCCCCCAGTCCTTCATGGTTATTCAGATCTTCCTGTGCAGTATTGCAATCTTTCAGTGTGTTGATAAATACCTTGGTTTTGTGGCATGGTGCATTCAATAAGAATGCTATTTCTTTTCCTTACCGGCTTTTAATGAGATAATACTGGTTTTGAGGTTGATTCTTGCAGAACTGCACAAGTAATTATCTACAGTCCAATTTCAAAACCACCTGTTTTCATCTCCTTCACAGCTTTATCTCCTTGCCCATCTCATACCAGTCCCTGTTCTTTCTAGCTTAAGCGACTGTTCCGTGTACAGCACCATACCAACCCACTGAAATCCAGAGAGAGCAGCCTCTCTGCAGGAAGAACATGTTCTGTTTAGGACCTTGTCCTGCAAAATGCTGCGGGACTCTTTAACAGACCTAATCCCTGCCAGTTCCCATCAAAATGAGAACCCAATAGAAATAACGCTGCATTTCTCATAAAAACATTGAACACTGCACAGCATCAGATCCCCATCCTGCCCACCCCCAAAAAACACTACGGTATTTTTGAATATGCTGTAGCTAGCAATAGGCAAAGAAATGTGAATTTATGCATATTTGCCCTCATAGATATTAGAGGGTAATCTGGACTCACACCATTGATTTTAGCAAAAAGGTATTGGCGCTTACTGTAGATTTCATGCATCGTATATATTCTGAAGTATCTGTATTTAGTTTCAACATAATTGGCTTCCAGTGTATTTAAAAGAACAGTGGTAAAGAAAAATGTCTCATATAATCAGTTAGGTTTCCTATAATTATTCTTGTCAGTACAATGAGGTAACTGTAGTACTTTGGAGTCAAAATGAAATACTGCTTCAGAAATTACAAATGAGCTAGCTACCAACTATTATTTCTCATGCATACCTTTTTTCTTGGAGATTTCTTTAGCCATTTGAAAAGTAGAAAATCCCACTGCAGTTTGTCTTTCTTGCTATAAAATATTCTTTCCGTTATGCTAAGAAATCTGAATATTCCTTTTTACACACAAATTATTCTTCAGCCCTTTTATGGTTGGAGGACAGCTCTTGTAGCAGCTTGGTCTAAATACGAAGCTCTTCCTTATCAGTGCAACTGAAACCCATCAGGGTGGTTACCAGCTAGGTATGTGCAGTCTGCACAGTATCCTTTTTCCAGTGTCCACAGCCTCAGCCTATCAACACAGCCAGAACAATTTATAAATTAGAGCATTTCTGCTCTTCATGTTAGCTGTCATCACAAAGCTCTGTATATCTCTTCTGATGCAGCAAGAAGCACGTCTGGGTTGGGTTTGGTTTGGTTTGATTTTTCTACTTTCAGCATGAAGTCCTTGAACCCTTAATTTCAACCCCATGGATATAAAGGTGGGGATAAGCAGGTCTAGGAAGAGATGGGAGCTCCATAACACTTTTCTGATGTTATCAAAAATCTCAAAATTGTGGCTAGAGAAGAAAAAAAAAAATAAAGATACGGAGGAGTGTTCTCTGTGTTGTTTCTCTGCAGCCATTTATCACTCTGCTTTGTCAACCTCCCCAGATAAAAGTTGTTTTTCTAGCAACCTGATGAATTTAGGGGCTAAGTAGGTGATCACATAAACCATTAAGGTGTTCACTGCAGAGGAAAAAGAGAATTGTTTTAAAATGACACTAACCCAAACAGACCACTGGAGTTGCAAGAGGAGACATTGTAGAGCAGTGATTTCCAGATTGGAGACTAAGAACCAAGAAATGCAGCTGTTAAGTTCATTGGTGAGTGGGGCAGCTCTGGTTTGGGGTATAAATCTGTATAAGCCACTGCAAGCCATATATGGTAGCTAAGTGCTGGAATAACTAGCAGGCAGAGCTGGGTGGTCAGACCTCCTCCAAATAAATTAGAAAAGGGTTGATGCTCATTTGTGAATGTTTATGAATAATTTGCTTAGCTCTAGGGAGAAGAAGGGGAGAAAGGGAAGGTGATAAAACATCAAGTTGCTGTTATGCCTGAGGCGTAGCAAATCCTGATGATCATTACCAGGTGAGGAGTCACCTCACGGACTTGTTTTGCTGACTGTGAAAACTGGCAGGTTTAACGTAAAGGGGGGCCTACAAGAAAGATGGGGAGAGATTTTACCAGGGAATATAGAGACAGGACAAGGGGTAACAGTTTTAAATTAGAAAAGGGTAGGATTTACATTAGATGTAAGGAAGAAATTCTTCACTCAGAGGGTGGTGAGGCACTGGCACAGGCTGCCCAGAGAAGCTGTGGATGCCCCATCCCTGGAGGATGCTCAAGGCCAGGCTGGATGGGGCTTTGGGCAACCTGGTCTGGTGGGAGGTGTCCCTGCCCATGGCAGGGGGGTTGGAACTGGATGATCTTTACGGTCCCTTCCAACCCAAACTATTATAGTATTCTATGATATAGAAATGAGTAAAGAAGAATTATGAAACTTTTTTTTTTCTTTCCTGGTGGTTGGTTACAACACTGAGCTGCCAGGTTTGCTTGCCTTGGGGGGAGCCTCAGGCACTGTGACTCTGGGTAATGTTACCTGCCCCAGAGCTGGGGACACCAGAATGTAGTACTGCTGTGAAGCTCCAGCACTGGGACACATCTCTCCCAGCACTCACAAGCTCCCAGTTAGCTCCTCCTGGCTGAGGAGCGGATGAGGAAAGCAGGCAAAAAGCCATGCAAGGTCCAACTCCAGTGTCTTCCAGATGGATGGAGTGCCCCAGAAAGTTAGAGGTTAAAGAAGCAGGGGTCTTCCAGCTTGAAAGAAAACTGTTCTGTGAGAATTTTTTGAGCCAACCCTCCCTTGGGAACCTGCAGTTCTGGAGAGGTTATTTTTGTTCTTTCATCTTTTGTTGTGTTTTCAAGCTGGAGTGATGCTTTTATGAGCTTGTCACTGAGACTCCATGTTTAGGCTTAGCTCCTTTCAAATGATGAGGAGAAAATAAAGATCACAGCGACCTTCAATGAACTATGTTTGTGAAGTGCTTTTGAAGGCAGTAAGTGCAGTGAATGCTTCAAGGCCAGGCCAATTATGATATGGACGTGGGAGACATTATCGGAGTCGTGCTGGGTGGCTTTGAAGTGGGTTATTTGCCTACATCTGGATGATTGTGTGCCACCACCTGGCATGAACATGATCTAGTGAGATGGTATCTTCCAGCTGAAAAATTGGCACGACTTGCACTTTATTTCAGATACATGGGTGCTGCAAAATTTTGCTATCCTTCTTGCTTTATTTTGGATTGCAATCTCTCACTGACACTGGCACTAAATGAAATGTGAGTTACTGGCTGGCAGAGAAACGATCAGATTGCTGTCTTATGGCATGCAGCCATGCCTCATTGTGTTCAAGATTTTTTCATCTCTTTCAAGCAAAGCAAGGTCATACTGAGCCAGTTCTTAGACAGCAGAATGCTACCTCCACAAATGCAGAGGTGCTGCAGGGAATGGTGCTGGTGTTATGGAGCTGAGCTCCTGCACCATGTCAACAAGGTGCGCAGACTTGTTTAAAATATTTTCTTTTTTAAGTTGGGGTCTTCACACAGTAGGAGTTGATCACACAGTATAGGAACTTTTTTTTTTGTAAAAGTGGTAGTCTTGATAAATAAGGATATAAGGTATCACATTAGTTCTGTCTGCTGTAAATCTTGTTGCATCTTAAATGAGTTAAATGAATATAAAATGCATCTTTTCTATCGTTCTTATCCTAATCTTTTCTGTGAACAGTGCAGTAGCTGTGCCATGTGCCCTCACTTACAAAATGAGAGAGTCTTTTCAGCTCACTGACAACATTCAGCAAACCACACCAAGATTCCCGTGAGCTGTTGGACAGGTGCTATGCAGCTTGTGGATTATTGCTTCTTTTTTGGTCCTAAGTGCTTTAAACAGCATACCATCATTCAGTGGAAAGATTAGCCTTAACTTTTCCTTTGTGATGAGTATATTAGAAAGATTGTTTTGTCTTGGCTAGAAAATTTTGAACAAGCGAAATATATTTAAAACAGTGCATACCTTGTGACAAGTAGTATATTAAAATGCTCTTGAAAATGTTCGGTGTAGTCTCACTGGAAAAAAAGATACATGAACACAGGTTAAAATACCTGGATACAGTAACTGCTATTCTTTGTGCTCTGGTTACAATGCTGTGAAGAAAAATATTTTAAAAATTATGCAGGGTGACAAATATACAGGTCTGCTACAAAAACAGAAATTAAACCTGTGCACAGCAAAATATTTATCAAAATAGCCTGATTTTATTTGCTTCAGATTATTCAGATTCTTTGTCATCCCCTTTATAACCTTTCTCCTTTGTGTCAAATCTGACAAGAAGATGCATGAAATGTAAAGACATATAATATAGTAGAAATGTTCTACTTGAGATGGTGGAAAATGAGATAAAATCAGGATTTGGGGGCTTATGAACTCAAAAACTTGCTTGTTTTTTTCAATCTGCTTCAAGCTAGTCTAATGGCAGATGCCACCTCCTCCTACCAGCCTTGTCACAAACACTGTTCTCTGGTCCCACAGCTTGGACCTGCAACACCAGAGAGCAAAAGCCTTCCTCCTCTGCCACAAGCTTCTTTTGCAGTTTGTGCTTGTATCATCTGCAGAGCTGGTGGCTTTACCTGCAGCAGAGATGAGCCGTGATTATTTGCACCCTCCCCAGGTCTTCAAGAACAGCTCAGGCATTTGCTCTGAGCCCTTTAATACTTAAGAGGAATGACAAATCCTCAGCTAATTCATATTGACATTGCTATTACAGGACATAAATGCTTCAATGACAAACAGCACAGTGACAAGCAAACCACCTGTAACACTGCGGCTTGTCGTCCCAGCAAGTCAGTGCGGATCCCTTATAGGAAAAGGAGGCTCCAAAATCAAAGAAATCAGGGAGGTAAGTCTCGGGGTGTCTGTCGGGGACACGAGCTAGCTCGGTGTCCTTCCACTGTGATTTGCCGATGGAAAATTCTTTGACCAAAATTATGTGACCAGCATTTTGCTATGAAATTTTTATAGTAGACACTGAAAGAGAGGTGACACCAAGGGCAGTTAGGGCCTTATCTTTTTGACTTTCAAGCACGTACTGAGTGAAAAGCCTTAGAAGACGCTGTTCTGGGGAAGCGGGTGTCCAAACCCACTGTGCCCCACTACCTTCCTTGAAGCTAAAGACAGTATGTGAAATAAAAATACAGGCTTATAATGTGTTCATTGCGGCAGTCCTAAAGCAGCTCAAACACAGCTTGGAAGGGGAAAATAAACAACTGAAAAAAGAACCAAACACAGTTTAGCAAAGCAACACCCTAGCAGCACAAAAGGCCCGTCAATCATCCTTGTGGGCTCAGCCCCTGGCCAGCAATGCACAGAGGGTGCCGAGGGAGCATTGCAGCCATTTCCAAACCAGTTCCAACCTTTGCAGACAGGGAAAGGCCCAGGTAGTGCTGGAGAGTCCATGTCAGGAGATCAAATGCTTGATCTACTCTAAAAAATGTATATTTTCATACTAATTTCCTTTTTCTCCCTAATAAACCTCTTCCATGGGTGACCTGACCTCATCTATGCTAAGCCCACATTGACTTTTTTTAATTGAGACTTTACCTAAAGGTATTCATTCAACACACTGTGCTAGCAGCCACTTTTTTCTCTAATCAGAAAATGCAAAAATGATCATACAGTGTCAGTTTTAACTGTTCCTTCCATAGCTACAACAACATAGCACATGCCAAGGTGAGGAGCCGATGTGTTTAACCAGTCAAACAAGAAAAGTAGATACATGCTACATTTATGTAAAGAAAATCCGAATAAGACATTTCAGAAAATGTTTTTTTTTTTTTTTTATCTCTGGAGAAAATGAGAGTACTCCTTCTACATTAGTATTCATCCCAATAATAACAATATAGGATAAAGTGTTGAATAGCAAGATAAAGTGCTGATCTTTTTTTTTTTTTTTTATTTGACTATGTCAAAACAAAGGCTTTTGACAGGCTTTACCAAAGTGAAACTTCCTTTTTTATCTAAAATGTAGATTCAAGACAGTAGGTTTCACTGTGCTTCTGTTTCATTTCAGACGTGAAAAAGTTAATGGGCATTTTTCTATCAGAAAATTTGATCAAATGTTGTAAAGGGGTGGAAAATGCTTTGATCAAATTCCTGCATCTAAAATTTGCTCCAAAATGGGCTTTATGGTAGTCAGGGAAGGAGAGGTGACCATAGAGGACAGTCTGGTGTCTTATTCCATTGATTTCCAAATTCTTCCAGATTCTTTTATTTGGATTCAAATTTGATTGCCCTGGGACTTTTTCAACAAAGTTCGTTCTGAAGGCATATCTTCACCATTGAGAATTTGGCCTCTGCTGGAAGGGGCTTTTCTCTCCTTGCATGCACGCTGCTTCCATCAGCTGGCAGAGCAGCCAAAGGCTGCTGCAGGGTTTTTGCTGCCAAGCAAACAATGTGTTGTTTCTCCATGTGCCTCTTGCTTTGTAAAGTGAGTTCATGGAAACATGCATACAGTGTCTGCTCTAAACTCACAAGAATAATTTGGAGCTCTGCCATTTGATGGGGTCTTTTGTTTACTGAGACCTGTAAATAAAAGGAAATTATGAATCAGATTTTTTTTCCTTGGGATTTTGTTACTTTTTTTCATCAAAGAGGAAGCTATGCCTCTCCGTAGTACTTATTTTCAAACCTGCTTTTGGGAAGTGGGCGATGGAGTCACTTGGTGACACTGAGGGGGAGAAAACATTATTTCTGTGCAAATATTCTCATGGGAAACCGTCTCTCTTTTTCTTTTTAATCACAAAAAGAGCTTTGTAATAGGTGGGATGCAATACCAGAGTGTTGAAACACGTTTCCTGGGTAGAAGGAAGGTGTTCTGCTTACTTCGCCCAGGGGACATTTCTGGCTCAGGCCCTGCACAGCTGCTTGGCTCCAGCACGTGCAGCAGCTGGCGTCTGGGCCCCAAAACTGCAGAGCGGCTCCTGCTTTCACCATGGCAGGCAACAGGGGAAGCCTTGCTGAAGCCTTGCCACTGCAGAAGGCAAAGCTGCTACAGGAGCATTCAGCTGGGAGGACCTCAGCCACAGGACATGATTTTCCTCAGTCTTCCAGGTCTGTTGGATGTCCAGGAGAACTGCCAGGCAGCAGGGCTCTGGCTGATTTCTTACTTGTGTTACAGTAGTACCAGGTGTGGTCTGGTGAGTGCTTAGCTGCAGGTTTTACAGCTGTCACTTCTTTGGCTTTTATTTTAAGTACTGGAAATCTCACCCAGAACACTGAGTCAGTGCTCTTAGAACACAGGTCTTTAAATTTGAAATCAGGTCTGTGTACATTAAATGAATAAAGTGATTACTCTGGTGAGTACAATTTCTGAAGCAATTAGCTACTACTCCAGTACAAGGAAGTAAAAGGATATTGTGTGGCCAAAGAGGTCTTTGGATAAGGCTAATGTAGCGTGAATTCACACTGTACGTTTGCTTAGGCATAAGGGTAATGGACAAGGCATTACTCGTGTTTTTGTGGCTGACATATGGCCAAAGTAAAAGAATGAACAAAACTAGCATTGGAAGCAAATACATAAATGACTGCAGTGTTTGGCAGAGTATTTTGTGCTTGGTGTAGAGATACCCAGAACAGCATGTTAAACAGTAACTGATATCAAACATTAAAAAAAAAAAAAAAAAAAGGAGCATCCATCTCGAGATGTGATCTAATGTCATCATCACACAACACACTGAGCAGCAATTGCATGAGGGATGCTCTTTTGTGCTCAGCCAGGTACCTTGGAACAACACGCAGGGCTGCTGTACAACAACAATGAGGTTGCCTGAATTTGCAAGGCAAGGTTATAAAAAAGAATAGAAAAGCATGGCAGATTGATCGAATTATGATGAAATTCCAAAGCCTGTTATAGAATAAGGGATTGATATTCTGGCTTTAGACAGCACTAGTGAACAGAAGATGCAATCAGTAATTTAATCAGCCTCTTGAAAGAGGAATAGCATGCATTGTGTCTGACCATCAGGAAAATAAATTAACTCCTTGCTGACTGACACAAACTCAATGATTACTAAACAATAATTTTTAAAAGCTCCATATATTGCATTTCAATAAGTCAGGATAATATTTTGTTTGTAATATGTGGAAGTGCTAACTCAATATGAAATGCATGTTGTTGTTTTTCTCTATTGATTTAAAAAGTCTTCCAGGATTATTTTTTTTTGTGAAACAATGCCAGGGATTGCTTTGGTCTCATGTCTTTCTCTCCTTTCTTTATTTTTTTAGTAATATGCATTAGTGCTACGATCAAAGTTAAGTAAAAATACTGGCTCATTACCCCCTTGGGTTCGTTAATGAGCTAAAAGCTGCTGATGTGCATATATTTAATCAACACTAAATGTAATTTAGAAGTGCTCATGACCATCCCAAGATATTCTGAAGTATAAAGCAGCTCCAAATTTCATCCAAAGAAACAAGTCAGCCATCAGTAGATTAAGGAGCCAGATATCTTCAGCTTGTTTGCAGATCTTCTGTTATAATCAATTTTTCCTAAATTTGTTGTTGTCGTTGTTCTTGGAAAGTACTTTATTTCACTTTTTTCTCTTTTAGTCAGCACTGCAGTTTTCTGTCTTTGGGAGGGTTAAAAGATTCGTCCTCAAATGCAGATCATAGTTTGCTTCTTTAACAGCTATTGAATCTTCCTATGATGGGTTTCTTTGCAAATTGGCTTGAACAGGCAGACCTGTGCTCTGCCAGAATCCCAATTACTGTGTCCGGGTGTGTGTTTACACACACTCTCTACTATGCATTTAGCAAGAAAAGACAAAGTTTAAAGGTGCCTCCCCTCCGTCACATCGGTCCTCAGCAGTGAATGGCTGGCGTTGGCGGGGTGCCGTTGCCTTCCCGACAGTGACGCTCTGTTTGGTTTGCCTCTGCTCAAGTCCACAGGAGCCCAGGTGCAAGTCGCGGGGGACATGCTGCCAAACTCGACAGAGCGTGCAGTGACTATATCGGGCACTCCCGATGCCATCATCCAGTGTGTGAAGCAAATATGCGTGGTCATGCTGGAGGTAAGCGATTGCTTGGATTATCACCTCTCAGACGGGAGATGCTCAAACACATCGCTGATTTTCAAGTGCCCTGGGTGCTCCCGAGAGGCGCTGCCCATCCTCCCCAGGTCAGGGATTTCAGGGGGACTCTTCCAGAGCCTCAGACACCTGCCTGGTATTTGAGAGCCTCTCAGAGAAGGCTTCAGCAACCCAAGACCAGGGCTGTCATGACACCATCAAACAGCAAAACATGGTCCACCACAGACCCGCAGCCTGTCTTTAGAGAAGAGTGTTTCATTCTGATGCAGGACAGGGCAAAAAACATATAGGACTTGTTTTAAGTGGAAACAATTCTGGCTAACATGATTTAGACTTACTAGGACTCTTTGCTTCTTTAGGGTCAGATTATTGCGTAAGGCCAGAATGTTTCATTTTGACAGCAGTTTTTTAGCTCTTAGGTTAAGTGATGCAAAATTAAGTTATACACAAATCTGGGTGTTTTGATCCTGTGTTGAAGATGTCTATGCTTTCGAGCAAACAATTAAGTTGAATAGAAGTTCGAAAAAAAAAAGTCAGCTTATCAAAATGAAATATTTTGACCTAGTAACCTTAATTTTTGGTAACGTGAAACATCTCTGTTTTTGTCACATTTTCTGCTGGAAAAAAATCTGGGCTTTTTTGTTTTGTTTTACATTTTTTTCCTTTTTTTTTTTTAACATAAGTGTAGTCAAAAGCTATCTCATTATGATCTCTGATGCCCTGCTGTTTCTTAATTCCTTTAAGATAGGAGAAACAGTGTTTGAGACAGCACTATGGCTATTAGCTGTTCAGGAGCATGCACTGCATCCCAGTGACATCCAGCCTTGTGCAAATGAAGGCATAAAATTTAAAAAATCCAAAGAATTTTACTGGGAAAAAGTGACTCTTACTTCAGCTTTTGTTGAACTACAGTGAGGAAAGAATTTCTCTATAAAAGTAAAAGAGAACACAAAGTTAATATTCAAAAAGTAATTTCAGTTCATGAGACATGGATGGTAATAGTTATCAGCTTTGTGAATACAGTGTGTAGCCTCATATCCAAGCTGCATGGAATAAATAGTTATTTGCCAAAGAATATGAGAAAAAACACTTTATAAATTCAGAGAGACAGTTCTATATTCCACTTTTCAAGTAACCACTTCTGACACAGGAATTACACAATTTTAGCATTAGGCAAATTGCGAGCAGTACTCACAAAGAAAGCACTGGCTTAACTACAGTTCGCTTCTTCAAATACTTAAAGACCTCAGAAAATGGATACACTCTAACTTGTTGCCAAATTAACAATATACTACAAACACTTTCATTTAAATTAAATAGCTAATTATATGGTATTAATTAATGGAAGTGCTATTGCTGTTATCTTTCTTAGTTGTAGTTACTGCGTTGAAATCAGGGCACCATTCTGCTGGGTGCTGCATAGGTAGCTTGAAGCCTGTTTTACAGACACCTGCTTCCACTTTTATTTATGGGGAGAAAGTTAGCCTCTGTCAGTTATTTTCCCTTTGTATCCTTGCCTTGGGCTGTAGGGAATAAATTTCCTTTCTGTGCATTTCAAAGGCTGTAGCAAGGCTCCTGCTGTAGCTGGGAGGAATTTTCTCCATCCTTTCTGCTCAGCCAGACAGGAGGCAGGACCAGGCCAGTTGCTTGCCATTGAACAGCTAACTTAACTGAGTTGGTAAAACAGGAAAACTTGATGTGTAGCAGAAAAGAAAGCAGAAAAGGAAAGATCGATAAACAGGACGTGCTGTGTGCTATGTGTGCTAACAACGTGGGAGTGTAGGCCAGATTCTTCTAAAACATCAACAAATTTCAAAATTATTTCCTGAAATGCCTTGAAATGCTTAATGAAGCTTATAAAGCTTCCTCTGATAAGAGTGGTAGTGAAGCCAGGAGTGCCAGCATTGCCTCTTTCAGTTGGGCAGCCAGTCCTTGGCTTATCCCCTTGAAGCCCAGACTTTGGCCTCCAACTTTGAGGCTCCTGGGATGGAGGGCAGGGTGGGCTGGGCCGAGTCAGCTGCACCCCTTTTTGTCCGGGGTGGCCAAGGTAAGGAATGATTTTTATTGAGCTCTGCTTCATTCTGCATTTTGATCGCTTTGTGTTTTTGTCTGCAGTCCCCACCCAAAGGTGCCACCATCCCCTACCGTCCCAAACCTGCCTCTGCACCTATCATTTTTGCAGGTGGCCAGGTAAGAGCAGACACCATTTTGGCTTCAGCTGGAAACCACACCGTCTTGGCCCAACCTCAGCCAGCGCCTGTTAGTTTTCAACTTTTACTCCTTTTTTTTGCCCGGTATAGTATTGGTGTGCTTTGTCTACTCTGTGTACTTGCAGTTTGCAGGGAAGGAGAACACTGCATTGCAAACTTAAAGGGAAAACAGCAAGAAGGCATTGAATGGGGGACATCTGATACACAGGCTGTGTTTCCTGCTGCTGTATAAACCTGGGAAGTGGGTATTCTGCACATGACTTCAGTAATACCCCTAATTTCTATTGTTTAATAGTTCCTCAGGACCAAATAGCAGTGGGGTTTTGAGGTTACAAAAACTACTTAAACACAAGTGGAGACTTCCCCAGACGTGAAATGCATGGCCTCATTTATAATGGAATCAGAGCTTTCCCATTTCTTTTTTACATAGTGATATTTTGACTATTCCCCCTGCATCTTAAGCTAATCAGGGTTCTCATCTGTTTTTAAAACGCCATGTGTGATGTGACTCTGCCTCATCTTGTGATAATGTCCTGAGGTGGACCTGCAGCAGGCAGCAGAGATGTGACTGGAATTTTCTCTACCACCATGCATATTGCAATGGCAATGCACTTTTAGCAAATGATGAGCCAGCAGCAAACACAGCTGATATGTACTCTAAAAACACCTTAAGAGGCTCACAAAGGGACTTATAACCAGCAAGCTAAGAGCAGCATTGCCTAGATATGTGGAAAGGTAAAGTGGTGTGCTGCAAGCCCTGCCCAGCTCAGGGGGAAGCTGGTTTCCTGAATCTAGGCCAGAAGAAGGCTGCCATCTCTCTTCTTGGGATTCATGTGTGTGAAGCCCCTCCGTCAGTAAGGCACCCCAGTCCAGCCAAATCTTTTCCCCCAGATGAGGGCAAAGCCCCTTTTTTAAGTAGTTACGCAGTGGGAAGAGCCACTCACCTGCATGGTGGGACATCTGCAGATAGGCCTCACCACCACCAATCCAGCCCAGCCCAACCCAGGTCATCACCCTGGACCAGCCTAGGGGTCAGTGGGGACCTGTCATGGGGTGTTGGATGGTGGCTGACATGCCAGCAGCCCTGGAGCCTTTGTCTCACCCCAACAGGCAATTCAGAAATCATATAAGAATCTGGACACCATGTTCTTGGTGGGGCAGACAGCATGAGGTGCTGCTGGCATGGCATTCTGCATCTCCCTGGTCTGCTGCTTTGTCAGCAAGCTCCACTCCTGAACATCTCAAATGCACATCGAAGAGACATTCCTTCCAACAGGCCTCTAATAAGCTCTCTCTGATTTTTATCTCAGAATTTTACCTTCTACCCTGTAATGCTATATTGTGATATATATCCAGAATTTTGTAATCGGGGTATAGTAGCTTTCAATCCCCTGTGTCCAAGTTTACCACTCTTAATTTTCTTCAAAATAAGAAATCTGCTTCCTTAGTGACCAAAGTTGAATTGGAATTAAAGATAATTTGCCAAAAGTTGGTCTGAAAGTTCAGAATAATTTACTCCACAGATACATTAAGTTTATACTGCAGTGCTTTCCTTTTAGAAATGTGTGTGTGCAAATAAGCAGCAGCCCGTCTTACCAGTACTGTAATTGCCACTTCTTTCAAAGACTGTATGTGATTACTCAAAAATTTTGAAGCTGTTTGCTAGGGAGCTGAGAACAGTTCATACAAATAACTGAAAGTGTCCTATTTGAAGGCCTCATAGGTCTTGCCATCTTCAGTTTTACCAGTTAAAAAGGTGTTCTCACTTTTATAATGCAACCTTGTTGATGTGAGAGAGTGTATATGAGACAGATGCTTTGTGTGTGCTTTGAATGTGGTCTCTGACTAACCAAACTTTTCGAGAAAATGCTTGAGTGTATTTGGGGGTCAGTATGGAAAGTCACTTCAATGGGTTTCACGTGTGGAAACTAATTAATATTGAAAATAAAATTTCATCAACAATGCTAAGGCCACCCAATTTTCTGACAACAGTATCAGAAGATATTTTTCCATTCTAAATAACATCGTGGCTATCTTGAAAGGTTTTAGTTTTTTTAATGCTTGCATATCAAGCAACACTAGCAAAATCAAATTCCTGTTCTTACTTAACAAGTTGGGGTTTTGTTCTTATAAGTATGGTTTTAATTCTCTTGTGCTTCTTCGATATTGCATTGCATGACAGAAAAGGAAGCTGAACTGTCCTGCCCTGCTCTGCCACTTACCAACACTGAGTCTATGCATTGGTTAAAAAATAAAAATAATTTAAAAAAATCAGCACTCCTGCCTGACGGAAGCAAATTGGAAATTTCTACCCATTGTGCTACACTGCTGTTTAGATGGCTACAGCTTTGCTTTACGTCTCTTAGCAGCCTTATGTTTTACATTGAGGAAGGTTTGTAGACCAGGTCATTCTCGCTCTTACTAATGTCAGTACATCAGTAGGAAAGTTGCCCTAAACACTGATGGAAGCAGACCTGTAGCTGATGTCCTGGGTGAAGCGTTACAGTGCCGATGTCTCAGTAGCCACTACCAGGTTTGTACTTGATATGTTTCTGCCACAGAAAGGGCGTAGATCCACTACTAAGGAGTAAAGTAGTCAAAGACAGTTTTCCTCAACATAAATCAATCAAATGATCTTTTGGGAGCCTAAGAAGTAAAAAGTGATTTTTTTTCACTAGGAAACAAAAAACAGTCAAGGCCCATTTTGTCCATGCTACTTTGACAGTTTTCATTGTCAACAGCATAATAACTAGTCTGAGCTCTGAGTGCTAGATATCCCTCTTATTTCCACATTTTTGATTGCTTCCTCATATGTATTCATGGAAGTAAGAGGGAGAAGAGTGGTGACGAAGAGGGTGACTTTCGTTAGATTTGGGTTTGTTTTTTTTTAAATTTATTTTGGTAATTCCTTGCTGGTTTGCAGACCACATCTTGGGAAGCACCTTTGTAAAAAGATGTCTCCTCAGCTGGATTTGAAGTAAAGCCAAGATCAGATTGGCCACGTCTGGTCCAGCAGATAGTCCCAGAGACCAAAGCATGGTTTCCCAGCCCACTGTTTGCTCAAGGACCTAGGCCATTGCCCAATGGCACTTCCATCTATCATCTGGGAGGCTGCTCCTGTGCTCGGCTATGCTGAAAGCCCCCCCACTCAGCAAAGCAGACTAAGATTTTCTTAAAGGTTGTCCTCAGTTGGTAAAACGCTTAAACACATGCTTTGCTTGCTTAGGACCCCCTGATGGTAGTGATCATCTGTTTTGGTGGATGGGAGCCTTTTCATTTATAAACCATTTGTAATGGCCATTCCCCATACACGTATGCAAGTGTGTACACCCATAAACATCCCATTGAGCCCAGCAGCAAGCACTCTTCTGCCTGAAAACTGCTTATGGGCATAATGTTTGCTGGATGACGGCCTTGTTTTTTAACTAATTTAAAAACTAAATGAAATGTTTCTTCTCCAGAAGGGAAATTCTGCTGCAGAAACGTGCATTAAGCAGTTGGGGCATTAAGGGTTTTAATATGCGAACACCATTAAATGAATTGTTTTATCATTTGCAGAGGATTCATTACTTTCTAAGAGGCCTTTTGTCAAATAAGCATTTTGCAAACTAAGCTAATCAGCTCTGTTCCAGTTTATACTTCTCCCACTATAAATATTTATACGTTATAATTTGTCCTTCTGCTTCCCTGCCTAAGCACAAGCACGTTAAAATTTTTCTGACAAGCCGCTCCTTTCAGAAAAGCCCTACAGCATACAACAGAAAACTGCACTCTCCTTCCAGTTGTTTCTTTGCAGGCCGTAAGAGAGGGCTGAATGGAGCCAGCAGGAGATGGGGGCAGTGCCAAGGTGTGCCAGGATCACCACGCCAGGGCCCCACAAGGGCACGCTGCCATCTGTCAGGCGTGCTTGTGTCCCCGTGGGCACAGCCACCAGCAGAGCAAGTCGCCCCCTGCACCAGGGTGGCCATAGCTTGGGCAACAGCACTTGGCATCACCCCTCTTGCATGATGGAGGCCTTTCTGCACCATGCCAAGCATTATCAAGCAGCACAAGAAAATTAAGCTTCGCTCAGAGCTGAGAGCGATGTGGGTGGTATTTTCATGGGGAGACAGTGGGACACTTTCAGATGCAAGAGGGAAGGGTGATCGTCCCACCCGACTGACCCGTGTCTTCACTGTGCTTCTTGTTTCCAGGCGTTTACAATTCAGGGGCAGTATGCCATCCCGCATCCAGACGTGAGTCCAGCGCATGTAAATTACTCCCTTTTTCTTCCTCTCCCTCTCATTTGTTCCGGGCAACATTTACTTTCTGCAGTTATCAATGGAGACATGGCCTAGGGACACCTGTCCCCACAACATATGTTATTGCCAAGTGCTAGTTCAGCTGCATCTTTTATCTTGTGTAATAATTGCTAGAAAGTACAGTGGCCCAGGAACAAATTACAGTTATCTTGGTCTTTTTTTGCATGTGATAAATCTGAGTTCTTTTAATCTGTAATTCTACAGTAATTGGTTAATATTAACAATAGCCATTACATGTAATAACAGTAGAGATGTCATTTATAACCAGTTTGGGTTTTTTGTTGTTTTTTTTCATTTCTTTCTCTACAGTAGATCAGAGTGAATGATTAAGCCTTTTTTTTTTTAATATAATTTTAATTAATCCAGTTTTAGAACATGTAAGATGGTTTCTCTGCTCTGAAATAATTCCATTTGATTGGTTAGTTCTAATTTCCCATCCTGCCCTGCAGTTGACCAAGCTTCACCAGTTGGCTATGCAGCATCCCCCCTTTACTCCCCTTGGGCAGACCACCCCTGGTTTCCCTGGTACGTACCCATGACCCCCTGGGGATGTCCTTCTTCTTAACAGCTTTGTTTCCCATGGTCATTACATCATTTTAATAATAAATGCGGTCAATGACCAGTGATCCTTCTGTTTTGACGCATTAATCTTTGTTCTTCCCTCCCTTGCCTCTGTTACAGTTCCTTTCATCTTTATTAAAACGTGCTTTGTTTGTTACATTTATTTAATCGAAACCGCTCCATTTGTACCATTGGCTAAAAACCCTGGGTTTCTTTTTTTCAGTCCTTGTAAAGTTATTGGGGACCATACAGCATGTACCAGTGGGTTCTGAGGAAAGCTCTTGTGTGTGTGTCTTGTCAAATACCGAGTTTGGTAACACCTTTCAGAAAGAAGCAAACATAGGAAAACAGTATGTAATCGCAGCATAGAAACTCTGATTAAAGAAATTACTGCATGCTGAAACAGGAATTTTGTATAGGGCCAAAAGTCTTAAAAGCATCTCTAATCATCACTTCTGGGACAGGCGCCTCCCATCCTATTAGGAATGCATTATTGCATTACAAACTGCAATGGAAATACAGATCACTTAAGGACTGTGAAATTTGGCCCATAATTATTAGAGCACATGAGCTGAAGCTGAGTTTTTTATTCAAGAGAAAGAAGAGACTCAAGTCAGTTAACCGTGCGATAAATCATTTTTATTGTACTTCAGTACATTGGGACTTGGCATCTAAAATTTCACAAAGCAGATAAATATATACTGGTACATGCTTTGTATGGCAAATAACATTTTATCACATACATCAAATTTTGTGAGCAACTTGATTGTGTTATATGCAATGTAAAATAAGTATACACAGTTCTTAGCTGAATGTAAACTCAAGTAAAATGTAGGTGAGTTGCTTTTTTGTAAAAGTACTTCTGTTCCACCTCTTCTAGTTGGAAACAAGTATTTTGGCATGCCTTTACAGATGATAATAAAGCTTAAAAAAAAAAGAGAAAGAGAAATGACATCCAAAATACAATTTTGTTTCTTCATGGTGTATCTGATAAAATATCTACAAGTAACACTAATTTGCCTTTCCCAGCTTTGTATTTTCCTCATTCTTGTAATTAACACGCTGCTCCTTAATCTTTTCCTGGTTATATTGGTGAGATGTATGTTTCTGTAATGTTACTGTGTGTTAGAGCAGTAATTCCATTTCTCCTGACCATTTTCCTTTTGTCCACCCAATTTAAAAACAAATGTATGCAGCTTACAGTATTCTGTACTCTTCCCTTCAAAAATGATCCTTCCCAACATTCTTCGGCAACTAATCCCACATATAATTTCCAAATTTTACTAGGTTAATTTCCTCATTGTTATTTTAATTTGTTGATTTTTCTTTTCATAGCTATGTATTTGGTTCAGCTAATTTTTCTGTTTGACCTCCACTCTCATTTTCGGTATTGTACAATATCTGGTAGACAATTTCAAATTGGTCAAATTTCAGCCACCCATTAATTTCTGAATCGGTGTATTTAGAGCAAACTTCAGAAAGTATTTTTAGGTGAAACTCTCCATTTTCTAGAAGATTTTGTGTGACCCTGTGGAATCACCTGACATTTGTTGTTTTGGTGGGTTAAAGGTTAATTAAAATAAGGCTCGTTTAAAATGAGTCCAGCCCTCTGAGTTCTGCATCTCTTGCTTTTTCTTCCGTTTTGCTAGCACTTCTCTACTTTTCTTTGCTCTTCTCTCTCTTTTCTTTTTTTTTTTTTCCTCTAGTACGTTTCCTTCTTTATGATATCACTTGTGTCTTACCCTTTTTGCAAACAACTGGCATAACATTTTCCCTCTGTCCCTACATAGGACTGGATGCCACTACTCCAACCAGTTCCCATGAACTTACTATTCCCAACGATGTAAGTGGACCAATAGTCAGTACCGCTTTCTCTTCTCGCTCTCCTCTGCCACCGGAGGGGAAACCTCCCATCTTCAGCTGATTTGCAAAAACTAGTCCCCCAAAATAACCTTAGTCTATTTCTAGGGGGAAGGAGCATCATGGACGATTAAAACACTGACAGATGCAGTGGAGGTGGCTGTCACCTCTGGTGCCACATCTCCTGATTTAGTTGCACAGCAGTGTCAGTGCCACAATGTTTTGCCCGTTTCCTTAAAGCCTGAGTGCCTGCTGCTCTTAGTGGAAAGCAGATGTGGTCTGAGATGCATAACCAAGATCTATCTCACAGGTTGCACTAGCAGAAGGGCAAAAGCAGGTTGGAAATCACTCAGCCCCTGCGTGCTCAGCACCGGGCAGGGCAGAGGGGCTGCACTGCAGCTGCTAGTGCCAGGCTGGTCTGTGCCAGAGCCTGTGCTTATCCCAGACTGCGTACGCCCCCTGACAAAAAAAAAAAAAAAAAAAGTGACTTTGGTTATGTCAAGGTGCAATACAAGAGTTTATCTGAAAGCAGGGGCTCTAAACATTCCTGCTTCAGCAACTCTGCACTGGCTGTGATGGACAGACCCGGTCTCTACAAGCAGTGCAGTGCTGAATCTTATAGCGGTTGCTCAAAATGCCCAGCTGATGCTCTGCATATCATGCAAAAACGCCTTCCAATTTTATTCCCCTTCACTGCAAACAGGGTTTTATTTTTCAGTTTGCATTACAAATGAGTCACTTGGAAAATGGAAGATTTCCCCTCCAGTAAAAAAGAAAAGCTTTCAAGCATGAGTGGGATCACAAATAGCAATTATATTCCTTAAGAGAGACTTACAGGATTGTGTAAGCCCTATTAAACTCAGTGGCAATGATTTACAGTAAGAAAAAAATACAAAACAACAAAGAAGAAGCAAAGTTAATCTTTTTTTTTTAATGAGTGCAGTGATCTTGTAATCTTTCTGTTACTTAAAGGATGTCCTGTTGATTTGTCAGTACCTGCTTTATAACCCAATTTACTGTACATTGAGTATTTTATGAGAGCGTGGTATTTATCCTTACAATGCAAGTTTCTGTAGTCTCACTTTCAGGCAGATTTTGCGCTTGCCATCAGTGACATAAATCCAAGGTTACTCTTCTGACTTCAGATATTCAGGGCTCATACCAGAGAAAGAGGTGGAGACAGCTGGCCTTGCGTACTGTAGTGCAGTAGGGGGGGAAAAAAAATTGATTTCTGATCTAGGAGGTATGAAATGGCCTGGCTCAGCACTATTCTCTGAAAAGCAAATATGCATCCATGTGTTGTTTGTGAAGATTAGAAAGATTAGAAACCAAGGCCTGAATGGGTTTGGGCTTAGACACAGCCTGCAGAGGCACTACAGGCAGCAAAAGGGAGTTTTTGCGGTGGCTCGGATGGGAGAGGCAGCAGCAGTTGTGCAGTGCTGGTAATTTGACTTCGCTTTCCCAACAAGCATCTCCTGGTCCTGTTTTGGACACGTGCCTGAATCCCTCACCTCCTTGTATGCACTCACACCTGCAAAAGTCCAGCACAGATGAGAACAGTATCAGGTTTGCAAAAAGCCACTCTGCAGTTGCCAGAGAAGGCAGCATGCCTATACGTGTGTTACGCTTATTTTTTAAAACCAATATAATGATAAACATAAAAAAGCCAAAGCCTCAGTATGAATCTGATGAAGGAAAATCAAATAGAAGGAAAATAAGGATCTCAGAGGTTAGCATAGTCTACAGAAAGTAGAAATTATTAGCCATTTGCAATTTGCATAGCTTCGTATTAAAATAAATTTTATTTCCTGTTATTATTGTAACAATGTCATGCTGCTTTCTTCATACATTATGCTGATAATTGCAAGTAACATGTTGCTAAATAAAAAAAAGACATATGGTGGAACAGATAAATGCATTTTATAGAAAACTGTTTTCCAAGTGCTAAGAGCCCAGTCTTCTTCTCCACATAGTGAATTCAGAAGATTTGCCTCTCTAGGTTTTCTTTATAACTTCTGGGCATCTCCAAAAAGAGAATGGAGAGGACATTTCTCCAGGTCCCACTTAGATGTCACTTTATTCCTTATCTAACATCTCATTTTCCTCATCAAAACCACTTACAGGGCCGTTTGGTTGCTCTGGCCTCCCAAAAGAGGCTGTTGGCAATGTCCATATTGCCAAGAAATCTCTGCGGTACCCATTGAGTCCCCACTTTCGCCTTTTGAAGCAAGCAATCCCATTGATTCTGTGAGCTGTAAAAGTTAAGAAAATGTTGGTGCCAGTTGTGTAAGTTCATTAATTCCTTTGGCACCCTCCTGGGGAGGTGAATGGTGCAGCGCTGAGGTGGCTGGCTGCTCTGCCGCTGCGGTGAGCTGAGCCCCATGGGGTTAGGGTGAGAATAGTTTGCAAAAACATCTTACTAGGGAAGTACATGAAGCAAAGTGAGGTCTAGTAGCTCCTCACAGAATAATAGGGAAAGTATTGCTCTGGTTGTTTAATTACCCCCCCAAAGAGTGAAGCACACAAAGGACATAGCATGCCGTAGAGGCAGTTAGCTGATTGCAGGTGTCTTCAAAAGCAGGAGGTCCTGTGGCACTAAACTCCTTTTCATAAGCATTCACATATGACTTCCTTGCCTTTCTTTCATTGTCAGGATATTGTCTGGCCTTTTGGTGCTGCCTAAGTTACCTAATATAAGCGTGTTTTACAGCATGAGTCTCACAATAATGTGGTGTGGCAGTGGCAGGCCCTTTAGGGGACGGGAGGGATGTTACTGCTGGCTGCAGCTGACTGGTCTGTGTCTGGGCACAGATACCAGACATCGTAACAGTTTGTGATCTGATCCCCAAAATGGACATGGAGAGTAAATGAATAAATCATTAATAATATGTTTTTAAAAATCATCTCATTAAAAATTATGTATATTTTGTGTATATATATATATATGGGAGACAGCAGATGCAAGTAGCAGGAAAACTTCACTCTCAGAAAACATGAACATTTAGAGCAAGCTGTAAGTCTGGTCAATACTCCATGTAAACAGAAATGTCAATCCATCTAAGTTGGAGAAGGCATCCAGGAGAACCCCGTGGAGTCAGAAGTCCTTCCCTGCAAGTGGCCGAGGGGGACCCGTGCGTGCAAAGTGCTCTGGGAGCAGCCCACAGTGAAACCCAGCCTCGGCTCCAGGGAGGTCCTCGTGGTGCCTCCTCTTCCACCGATGGTCTCTGGGGAGACTCAGCTCTCGTCCTGGGAGATCCCCCCTTCATCCATATCCTGTGGGGTGAGGATCGGTGCCAGCCCTTAAGGAGGATACAAGGGCAGTGTCCGACCCCAGCCGTGACTTGAAGCAAGGCCGCCCCAAGCAATGATTAGGGCAAGATGTAATAGTCCATGCAAGACATACTGGACGAGAGCTGGTGGTAGTAGAAGTCAAAGCACTTCCACTGAAGCCAAGGGACCTGTGGATTCGACCTCTATAAATTCACCTTACTGCTGAGAGCCTTCCATGTAACAGAAAAACAACCCCAGAGCAAAAATACAGAATTAATGAGATTCTGTCATTTGGGAATGCTTAAGAGGATGCTTCATCAAAAAGTAATTTTTTCCACTTTTGCTATATTTATATTTGCACATAGCCTGATTTTTGTTTCACCTTAATCTAAGAAAAATGCATTTGCTTCCTCAAGTAGATCTGTCTCGATACACTCAAGAATCAGTAGAAAGATTTCACAAGTCTGTTGTCCGCCAGAAGCAAAGTGAGACCATTTCTGGAACAAAAATGGATGTACTGCTCAGCATCAAAAGTAACGTTCTCCCAGCTCAGCTCAGAGAACAGGACGGGAACTGATGCTGGGCCCTCAGCAAGTCAAAACGCACACGAATCCACAGGGTCATTTGGGTTACAAAGCAAGCAATTAGAAGGCTGGTTTCTGAAAGTATGTTCTCAGTTTTCTGCACGCCTTCTTGCAAAGCCTGTGAAATCATTATAGTCCGGATTTTGCATTATCCTGGCAAGGAGAGTGAGGGTGATTATAATTATTATTGCTTTCCAAGAGGGACGGAGTATTTAAGCATCTCTTTCAGGGTCCTGCAGTAAGTCTGTAAAGAACCATAATCATACCTCAGGAGATTATTGCTCCCTACAGAGTACATTTCTAACATTTCTGAGGAAAAGCAAAACAGGAAAAAAACAGAAATAAAAGTCTCCCTGCACAAGAATCAGTGTAAGAACCCAGTGTGCATAGTGAGAGAGGAAAGCAGGGGAAGAACCAGGACATAAAGATGTAATCGTTATGTAAAGCAATTGAAGACTTTCCTTCGTGGCAAGCACTGCTTGCTCAAGTAATGCAGGGGCTTTGTCAAAGCCACTGGATGTGCTCAGGGCTGGCATCAGGGTACCACCAAAACACACCTGTGGATGAGAATGGTCAACCCCTCCCTTTTTACCAGCACTACATTCATTGTAAGAAAGGAAACTGATTTTTATCAGAATTAAAAAAAAAAAAAAAGAGCTCGGTGCTGTCTCTTGTGACAAGCCTCCAGGACTGGACTCTGATAATAAACCCAAAAGTAAAAGTCTGATCTCTCCCAGTGCTGCACGGAAGTACTGCAGTGTGACGGTGTGATGGACACAGAGGAACAAATCGATAGGAAACACCCAGCAGAAAGCCATATTATTGGGCTCTGTAAGTGAGTTTAGCATGGGGGGGACTGGGCAACATGACATATATTTGGCATTTATATTTAACATAATGGGGGGGAAGTACGGAAGAGGGAGATCTGAATCTGAGCTGGCACAGCATGTCAGGAGAAGCTCCATTAGCACCAAGAGTTCAGGGAGGGGGAATCACAGTAAATCTCCTTCCCGTCCTTCCCTTGAAGAGTGGGATTCAATCCTGTTTACACTGGTACTACCAGAATTTCAGTGAAGGACAGAATAAAATTAGAAAAAGGGCAAAGAGCAGAATCCGTGCATTAGGGTTCGATTATTTTTTTATTATTTTCGGAATGATGAGAAATGAGGGACACTGAGGTAGGGGAAGACAGATGAGACATGGTGTGGAGCAAGTGAAAGAGGAGCAGTTCTTCCCTGGTACTCACAGTACGAGAATGAGGGGATGTCAGCTGAGCACACATCAGATATGAGCCACTCTGCTCAAGCCTTGAGGGAGTTAAAATATGTACACATACACATGCATACATATTTTGTGTGTATATATACATATGCTTGTAGTGTATATATGTGTACATCATGTGCATTATATACATTATACATATATAATTTTATAAGTATATGTGCTACAATATAGTAGGCTTGGTATAGTAGATGGCATGTTTGGCTTCTCCGCATGGACCAGCTTTAGCATTTGTTTTCTTGAGAGCTTCCTCTTGATTTATTCTTCCGTAAGTGAGCGTAAGGGTCACAGAATATTGAGCAAGCAGGTGAGCATCGAAAATAACACAGTGCCTAAAGTCCTTGAAAACAGGATTTCAAATCTTTACCGTCCTCTACATTTGCTACCTCTGTCTACCGAGCTTGGAAGAGCAGCGAATCCGTGTCTGTGAAACACATGGATGCGTGCATGCACAGTCCAGGAACACTTACTTTTGGGGCGATGGACTTTTGTGGGACTGAATGACACACAACCTGGTGGAAATCATTAGAAAACAGAATGACAGGTTGTGCAGCTGATGGAAATAGAAAAGTCAGTCTTAAAAAGAGAGAGAGAGTTTTGGATGTAGTTTGAGATGGCTTCCCCTCCAAGCAAGGCAGGGCAGGTGGTGGTCTGTAAAACCAAATGTCCACCGCCTGATTGATCAAAGCTTTATAGAGGAAAACCAGCCTCTTGAACTTCTCCCAGAAGCCATCAGCTCGTGAATATTCAGATACTGCACTAATTTGAGCATAAGTAAGCAATGTGTAGTGGGACAAGCACCCCAGCGAGAGCCCGAACACCTCAGCATCACTGTGTGGTGTAAGGAGAAGAGTGCATGCACCGGCTGCAGTCAGATGGCTACAGGTCACAGCTTGCAGAGCATGTCCAAGTGGCAGCCTCCTGCCTTACCCAGCAAGTACCTTCGCAGAGCTGGTGACTATGGTGTGCTCACAACGTGCCTGAAGAGCCAGCAGTCCCACACACGTCCTCTGCTTTGAACATCATGTGTACAATCAATGACAACACCTGGCAACTGGACTGCTTTTTTTTTTTTTTTTTTTTTACTAGCATGTGCTTTACAACAAGTAATTTTATTGTATTTCTACCCTTCTACTTTGGACAGACCAAGGGAATACATGCAGCCTACATATTTTGTTCACCGTTAGGACATCGTTACTAAAATATCAGAGGGATCTGAAGAGTTCTGGGCACCAAAGATGCTGCTTCACAGAGCCTAAGTCCTGGTCACTCCATAAGATCATCAGTAGCAGCAGCTGGATTCTTGACTGGATACTTCAAGAACATTCTTCTCAAAAACAATTAGACCGTGGTTGTAGCAGAGGGAAGAGGATGTCTTCATCCCTGGTGGCCATCCCAAGCCAGTCGTCTCTCTCAGTGAGCAGCTCTGGCTAGCAGTCAAGTAAGGCTGATGCAAGTCCCCTGGCTGCCCTGGGACCTGCCCGTTTTGTAGTCGGTGCAGAGGAATTGCTCCCTGCACAGTCACATCCCTGGGACCACTCGGTGTCTTCGTGCCCAGCCTTTGCGTGGCAAGGAGCCTGGTGAGGCAGGCAAAGGGCTCCGCACTGGCACCTGGCAGTCACACAGTGGTACGGGTCTTCGGGATAAGGACAAAGAGTTAAGGAGGCTCTCCTGTGCAAATAGGATGGGAAATCTTGTGTGTGCTTTCTTAACCCCCCTTTTTCCGTCCTGCGTGTTCTCTGTGTCCGTTTTGGCTGTCTGGCTAGCTACGTCGGCGCTCTGTTTGTCACTGAGTGTGAAGCAAGGTTTAAGGGGCTGTGGTTTTCCTGTTCTTCTTTTGCTAAAATGTCTGGACAATGTGAATCTGTTTCTGGCAAGATGTTGCAAGTACTGCAGCGGCAGAAACAGTAAGACGTCAGGAAGGGTGGAAGGGAAAGGCAGTCACCATCGCTGTGTCTTGACACTTCTTTTGGCCAAGCTGGCAGCACCTTTCCAGTGTCAACAGTCCTGTAAGGCAAAGTTTCCATTTCCTCAGGTTCTGGGCATTGCTGTGTTTGTTAGCATCCATCCTGCCTTAATAGAAAACAAAAGGCCCCCTCCTTGTCTTTAAGGGAGCCAAAGCTGTAGTGTTTATTTGTAGAGCTAAGTACGTTTGCGAAGTCTTGCATACCAGGTCCAAAAGCTTGTGACTCCACCAATGCATTTATACAACTTTTAAAAAGCGATTAGTTGAAGATGACACCTCTGCAATTTTACCAGTAAAATAGAGAGGCTCGGTTTTATTTATGAAATACATGGGTTTTTTTAAGGTTCTGTAACAAGGAAAGGTTTTTAGGGTTATGAAACACAGTTACATTGTAGAGAAAAAAAAAAAATCAGTTTTTTCCTACACCTGCTTCTCCCTCCAGTTCCACACCTGTAAATCCCACTGGTTTTAATAGCGCAGGAGCAGCCAGGTGAGGACCAAGCGTCCCCGTGAGGCTCAGGACACGCACTGTGGCCGCGCAGAGCGGCACGGCAGGAGCGTCGTGCTGTCTGTCCGGCCTGCCCCTGCTGTTCTTGGCTTGCTGCTGCTCTCGCTGGAGGTTCAGGCTGGGCTGTGCCTTGTGTACATCAGCACTACACCACGCTGTCGTTTTCTGCCAAGGGATACAGCTAAATAAGCTGATGCTGGCTTGATACCTGCCCAGGCAGCAGCGAGACTTGATTTAGAGGCACGTGGCCATTGAGCCAACAGACCCTGCTAGCTACTCCTTCCCAACAGCACAGCAAAAATCTTTTGTTTTGATACTGAGTCTTTCATAGCCGTGCTTTTATCGATGCTACAAATTGCAGTGAAGTGATTTTTGCCTGTGTCTGTGGCACTAATCTCAGTCTTTGTCCCACTCCAGTTAATAGGCTGCATTATTGGCAGACAAGGCAGTAAGATAAATGAAATCAGGCAGATGTCAGGAGCGCAGATCAAGATTGCTAATGCCACAGAAGGCTCTGGAGAACGACAAGTTACAATCACAGGATCCCCTGCAAACATCAGCTTAGCACAGTACCTCATTAACGCAAGGTAAGTTGGCTTTGTAAGTGATAACGCTTCCGCAAGATTGCTCTGTCTGCTCTCCAGCAAATGTCTGTCCTGGGTAGATCCAGAAAGTTGCTTTGCAGTGTCCATTTTGCATAGTTCTTCGACTTCTAACGACTTGTGAAGCCTGTATCAGTACAAGCTGTGTTTACTGTTGGTTTATGTGGAAAGCAGCTTAATCTGGTGCAAGTCCAGGTACATTTTGAATGACAAAAGCTCAAAAAAAAAAGATCTGAATATTCACATCTGCATCCACCTAAAATACAGGTGGATTGAAAATGACAGCTGTAACTTCTTTAGAAGAAAATAGTTCTCACAGACCTGTTTTACTGGCGTAAATGGCAAATATAGTGAAACAGATTGCAAAACAGATTTAATTTACTAGCTGGAAATTGCCACTCAGAGTTGATATTAAACCGGCATGTAGTTGCTAAAGAGGCGCAGGATTTATTTTTTGTCAGCGATGGCATCACAAATTTGTAAAAAGCATCCCCTAATGAGACAGGGTGAGACTATCTGCTTCGCCACTTCGCAGTGCCAGGATTACTGAAAACACTGGCTGTTTAGCTAAGCCATTGAGACAGCTTAAGTCTGTCAAGCTTTATACGATTACTTAGAAAAATGCTACCATTGATACCACTTTTATTTGCAATTATGCTGAGAAAAATGTGCAGTGGACATGGTGCTGTCTCACAGAGCTACTTGTAAATGGCGGTCCAAGGCAACAACATGTTGTGGGCATGGGGAGTATCTGTGTATTTTACTGCTTTTTCGTTTGGTTGGTTGGCTGTTGTTTTGTTTTGCTTTTATTTTCCTTTTTCCTTTTCCAAAATGCTGCGATACAAATCAAGCTTGGTGTTTAACTATGTTTGCTGTTAAGGTAGTAGCAATTATGTGATTTATACGCAGAGCTGTAGTCGTGGCAGGGCTACAGGCTCCTGTGGTACAACCTCCTCTCCACCACAGCTCTGCAGTGCACGACTGCACGTCTTGTAATGCAGGAAGGGGGTGGTGTGCAGCTCTGTCTCACAGCAAACAAAGATACTACTTTCCATAGTTCATTTTGAAAGTAGTTTCCTAGGGAAAGGTATATTTATTTAGGGGTGGCACCATGAAGCCTAATAAAAGGTGTTTCCAGAATCCTAAAACAACCTACAGCTCTTTTGCTTTATATTCTTTATATTCTTATATTCTAAATATAAGTCACTTCGGTAAGCCCTGTAATCAAATAAAAATGTGTTCCCTCCTTTAACCCTTAAGGATATGTTCTTCTCTTGGTGTTCAGGGATTCCCCACACATCGAGACGAGAATAGACCCCTTCATTTTTAGTTGCACAAACACCATATGGCATGCACCTGGATCTCAGAAGATAACAATTTAAGATCTTCAAGACAGCTAAAGCATGCAAATAAAATAATGCACTTATTAATGGCGTTGCAGTGAGCTGCTCACCAGACAGAAACTCTAGTGAACAAACCTCTTTGACTCACTTAAAAAAGCCTGTGAACTCTCACAATTCTGTTTATTACTGCTTAATAAGTCTTTTGATGGAATGGGATATATATGAGGTCTTTTAACATACTTTTGCAAAGAAGAAAACTTCTCAGCAGTCATATGCAATGGATGCTCTATCTATACCCTGTGAAACCACAAAGTATTTGTTGACTTTCTAGCTAGCCATTTGTTACCATCAGCTACAATAAACCATCATATATTACTATGTACCATATGTTGAAACTGTATTTAGATAAAGTGACTTCATTTGTAAATGAAGACTCTTAATGCATAATAAATTAAGTTCTAAGGCAACATAGGACATAAAGGTGGCTTTTTCATTTAACAAAAGTTACAGTGCTCCAGATTTCTCTTTTCCCAAGAGAAATTTCTGCCCAGCTGGGTGCCACCGCAGCCGCAGCACTAGTCGGCCGCCGTGCCGCAGGGGGACCTGAGACTTTCAGGCACGAGGGAGGCCCTGTGCCTGCTGGGCAGGTTTTGGAGAGGGACACACATGCAGGGAGCCCGTTTCAGCACCTGTTGGTCCTAACCCTGACACGAATAAGCGCAGTCGCTTTTAAGGTCTTGGCCTGAAAAAAGCAATGCTGGGGGAGAGCTGAGCACAGTACCTAGGCAAAGCGCAGTGCCAAGATACAGCCTGGGAGGTCAAAATAAATATATAATATATAAATTAATAAATAAAAGCCATACAATTATTCAGGGTAAGGTGGACATTTCTTTTTATTCTTCCCCCCAAGATCCGACATTATCATAGATTTGGTTTCCAGGGCCAGTATTTCTGCATAAATCAACGTCTCACAGCAGCATGGGATTACTGGACATATTCCTCTAACTGTGTGTATCTACCCTTAGGCTACTCTCCCACTAAAGTTGCCATCTATATAGTAATTTATCAGGTTGTTTTAGGAATTTTATAGCAATCTGGTGTTAATATGTACATAAGATTACATACTCTAAATTATAGGTATATAAAGATAGTGATACAATATCAAGACAGAGATTCAAATCTTTCTAAAGTACTGTTTTGGTTCTGTGTTGATTATCCAAGGGTTGACCTCTGTATTAGTAGAATTTGTCCCAGTTTGTTTGCAGTAGAAATGTCTTTTTTCCTGTAAAAACTTCTGTCTCTTAACTGGTGTCCATTGTAGTAACTGGATTTTCATTATCCAATTACATCTTCTAGCTTTTATTAAGAATGAACCACAGCTTAGGTTTCCTATGTAATATTTGACTTTGGAGTGTAAATGACCTGTAGCCAGCAGCACTTTCTTCTTGTTGAAGAGCAGTTTCCTGAAGATGCTTTTCACTTCCATTTTGATGAAAGATGCATTCACAGAACAGAACCGACAAAGGCAAACTCAAGCTTTGTTTCTTCTGTACGCTAGTCGGGCAATGCAGGATGTGGCCTTCAATGTATGTATTTGTAACTTAGCTTCTTTAACGTGACAGCAGAAAATTGGCATCGTGAAATTCTGTTTGGTCTGCGCATCAGCTTCCATATTCAATTTTGTCACATGTACAAGTGATTTGGGAAACTGCTGCTGTCACAGGACAGCTGAAAGCCAGTGGGATGTACTTTCACCTCATTTGTTACCACCACTAATGAAGGTGAAGCAGGGCCGATTCGCCCTTCGGTTGTACCTGGGCAAGTACACCAGGGAGGGAGTGTGGGTGGCTGCCACCAACACCAGTACTGAGCCCCTGGGATCTATTCTCCCTGCTGGTGCAGGACAACGCGCTCAGTGCTCAGACTAAAATTCCAACCATATCCACTGGAATTGTTTTTAATGCAAGGTAGGCAAAATTGGAATCAATGAAACACAGAGTCCTGCATTATCTTTCCATATGCCTCCCTCCCAAAATAAAACTGAGTTAGAAATATGAAAAAATCCAACTGTATAAACAGAGTTTTTTAAAAACAACTGAGGTATCACCACACAACTCCTGTATGGATGTATGCTGGAGTTGGATTCACCGTTTCAGTGATAGCAACAAGCATTCCTGATGTAAGCCCCCCTGTGCAAGTAGATTGCAAGCAGCACTGTAACAGTGCAAGGATGCTGTGCTCCCCGCATAGAAAGATTCTGCTGTTGAGGTTAGAAAAGGAGCAGCTCATCCATGGGGCAGACAAACATCATGGAACTGAGAGCAAGAAAACCAAAGTTTTATGTTCTACAAGCGGGTCTGCATTTCACACATTTGCCCTCCTCCCCCCCAGCCCATCAGAGACAATGTTGCACCTTCCAACTTATAAGCAAATGTACCTGTGGAACTAATAACACAAGAGCCCTTTTTCTTTTGAGGGGACGAGAGGAGCTTGATGCTCAAGCTTTTCCCCCTCCTCCACTCTCCTCTCTGCAGCTCAGAGCAGCTTCAGGTATCCTTTAACCTCACCTTCAGCAGCACAGCTTTGGGAAGCTTTACTCCAACATCATCACCCCTCTCTAGTGCTCGTTTATTGCTTTTGTGCTGGCCATCACACGATGGGCAGGCCTTCTGGTCATTACCTTCTGCTGGCCATAAAGAGACCAGGGGCTGTTTCTCTCAAAGCTGCAGATAAGTCTAAGATGAGAAAATGTGAGGTTCTCCCATGCCCCGAGTAGGGCAACCACTCCTCCCGCCCCATCCTTTTGCAAGGAGCTGGGCTACACCTGCCCCCTGACCCTGCACAACCTGGCTGCCTTCAGCCCATAGCGCTTATGGGAGCTACGCAAGTGACCCAGCACAGCGCCTTGGCTGGAAAGCTTCTCCCAGTCCTGATTTGACTTGTTAAGTGGCGAGTCCCCTGCTAGGCAGGTCCTCTGTGCAGCTGGGTGGTGGCTGGCTCCCTCTGCTGTTGCTGTGGGAGCAGGGAGCGATGCTATCTCTCGCTCACCTCCAGAAAAGGACCAAGAGCTTGACAAGTTCCTTTTCTAAAAAAAAGAAAACAAACTCGGAATTAATGCAGGTATAAGTGTAGCTGGTGAAGATTTGTTAACCCACAGTCCCATTTACAAGCTAGGCTGTGATACCTCCCTAGCTGCCCACGTGCAAAATGCATACTGAAAGTGGCATTGACCAGATTGCTTGCTGACCCAAAGCACTGTGCACAAGACGCCACAAACGTGTCAAAACAAGGATTTAACTAGGCAAACATTGCTATCTGAATACAACAAAACAAAACGTGCCCTTGGAATTAGCATATTTTAATGTGTAAAAATGCAAAGAAAAGCCAAAGTGCATGGGCCAAATTCATCTGGCCTGCCGATGGGTGGACTTACGGTAGAATCAATGTGGTTTGATACCTACCTCCTCCAAGGAGCCCTTCACTTCCTTGGACTAAGAGGTTGGGTCACTCTGAATTACCTTGTGCTCTCCGGGTCCATGTGATAATGTTTATGTTGTACTGATGTAATGCCTTGTCTGTCAGCCGATGGGTCATGTTAACTGTAATCGCTGTTACAAGCTCAGAAGGGATACCGCTGCTGTGGAAGCCGGGGTGTTTTCCAGTCTTCCTTTGTTCTAATTTCCTTACAATTAGATTGCATAAATATTTTACTGTGATATTTAAAAAAAAAAAAAAGTCTGGGGAAAGTACAAATCTAAGTGAACACACTGGCTAATCAGGTTTGTTTTATATGAAAAATGCACGCCGACCTCACAGTGAATTAAATGAGAGACTAACTTTGTGAAACAAAAACAAAAACTTGACGCCTCAGATGGGAACAGCAAACCATTGCTTAACAGCCTCTCATCCTAGCAAAATGACAAAGGATACCATTTCTGTCACAAAATTGACAAATTGAAAAAATTACCAAAACCCCCCGCGTCCCCCCCTTTCCAAAATACCGTAGACTTTGAAAAGCAAAATTCACCACATCAGTGCTGGGGAGTAAACTTCATAGTTCTTTTAAGTTTTCTTTTAAGTTTCGTTTTTTCCATCTTTTTGCCATCACCCGCATTCCTTAGATTTCTTTTTCCATATGTAAAATAAACTAGCAAACCCCCTCCCCCCCCCCACCTCCTTTTATTTATTTATTTATTTTTGGAAAGAACTTTAGAGTCTCAGTAATTACTGTTTTCACCATCGAGTCATGAAAAACCCTTTTGTTATTTCTCTTCTTTAACACATAACATGTTCCTCCTTTGACCCTCATTTTCCCTTTTTTTCTCTCTCTTCCTTCCCCTCTCCCTCCCACTCGCCCGTCCCCCTCGCCCACCGATCTAACCCCCGCCCGTTCGTGTTGGCTCTCCCCTCTCCGTCCCTCCATCCCCTCCCTCCCTCCCGGCCCCACCGCCCTGGCTGGACCCTCCCAACCTGTTTGTTCCTCTTCCTCTCTTCGTTTGCAGCTTAGAGATGGCTAAAGTCAGCACCCAGACCGCTTCCGTCACGACCCCTGTTGACCTCAACATGAACCTCTCTCAGTCTGCCACCCCTACCTCCACCCCCACCTCCATGGCCGTGCTGGCGGCTGCCTCCGCCGTTACCGTCAGTACCCCCCCTCCCCTACCAACTCTGCCAACCACCCACTATGCCGTTCCTGTCTCCAGTCTGCTTGGCATGAAAACTGTCCCACTCCTGGCACTAAATGCCGCGGCCGCCGCGGGGGCCACGGGGAGTTTGTCCGCTTACACTGCCAAAATTCCTTCGACGAGCGGGGTTAAGAAATCTGACCGCCAGAAGTTTGCTCCATATTGAAGGGATGAGACACAATGCAAGCTCTGCCAGCTCTACCAAGAGTCTGTGGTAGATCCTAGCTATCAAGGAAACAATATGGCATCTCTCATTTTCTGTTCAGTTGCTAGTGTTCACTGTTGCCAGCTCGGTCCGTCTTCCATCACCACTAACACCCAGGCGCCCGGCAGCAACTAGTTCCAACAGCCCCGCGCCGCCCCGAGGCCCGGCCCCACGCCGAGGCCTGCCCGCTAGCAGGAGCCAGGCAGTACCCGCTGTGGGCTGAGGAAAGCTCTTGGATTAAGAGGACTGGAAGACAACGAGAAATAAAATATATCTGCGTTAGGTGCCCGGGCCCTTCCACTGAGCTCTTTTGAGGGCACCACAATTTTCTGTGGGGCAGGAAACCATAATTCTGACCACTCCGCTTTAGGGAGGGAGAACAGGCTCCTTTTTTGTTTGTTGTTTTTTGGCACTCTGACATTTTGCCCTGCAAAATTGCCAACGTAGTACTCGTTTCTGTTGCCTGCTTAAGAGCAGGAACGAGCCCATTGCCCCCTCTCACAATTCCTTTCACGAGGCCCAAAGCACGCTCCCAGGCCAGGCCCCATCCTGCCCCAACACGGCATCCTGCCGAAGCCCACGGCAGAAACCCCCGGGACTTTTAGGGGCACGCACGCTTCGCTCAGCCAGAATGAACCCACCAGTGTTCCCCCTAGGTTTCTGTACAACATAAAGTCCTGTTTAGCTCACCGCTAATTATGCTTTCAGACCGCGTTTTGGTTATGAATAAAATCTAGCGCCTGTCAAACGACACGCTAAGGTTGCTGCCTGGATAGATAACATCCCTTCGCAAGCACTTCATTATGTCCAGATTAATTAAAACCAGACACCTAAACTGAAGAGCACTGGGTGATGTAACGGCTGGTTGCTAGCTGTTGGAACTAGTTTTTAACTGCATTTTCTGTTTGTCCATCCACCTTCTTTTTTAATTTCTGCTGCATAATTCAGTACTGCAATATTGTTTTCCTCACCACTTCCAAATCCAGAATCCCATTCGCCCGCCATGTCCATTCACTTTGCACTCCTTGGACACAAAGCTTTAACAATTGAACTGTATTCAGTGCATTTTAATATAAACTAAAAACACAATGCAAATGCAATACTTTTTAAAACATGGTATCTCAAAGTGTGTTATTATTATTGTATAGGGCTAAGTACGATTTCAGTATTTTGTGTCATTTTCTGTATTCTGTGGGCTTTTCTTCACCTTAGTACCTTTGCACTAAGTTTTGTCACTGTAACCATTTGTAGAGTTGCCATTGTTACAGTTTGCACTTATCCAAATGGGGTTTTTGGTTGTTTTAGTTGTGGCTTCTTTTTTTTTTTTTTGGTTTGGTTTGTTGGTTTTTTTTGTTGTTGTTGTTTTGTTCTTTTTTTTTTTGTTCGTTTGTATATAATGAAGGAAAAACTGGAAATAATGTCAAGGTACCTCAGTTATTTGACAGCTCTAGAAACCTGCTGTAAAATTGTTCTGGACTATTGTAACTGTTTCAATAATTGAAATTTAAGGAAAGAAAAACAAAAAACAACCTGTGTGAGAAAACTTGCCTGCATTGAAATGCTGTGCTATGCTGGTTGTACTCAAATGTTATTTTTTTAATAGTGAGAAGATTTTTTTTCTTTTTTTTTTTGCCTTTTTTTTGTTTTCTTTTCCTCATTTTTGTTCCTACATTTTAGGCTGTCTTCAGAAGTTACTGGCCTGGGGGCTCTGTAATGTATCTCATCATGCCCTAGTGCATTAGCCACCAGACAGGACTTTTCCAAAGCCCCATGAGACAATGCTTTCTATGGACTAATCTACAGAGGAGTTTCTGCCATTTCTAACTTTCTTATTATTCTCAGACATCAAAAGAAAACACTTCTTTTACTCTTTAAGCAACTGTGCTTCCTAACTCTTGTGTTGCTCTCATTACTGTTCCAGTTTTAACACTGTTGTGGGTCATAACATAAAGGAAAGTTATTTTGGGGAATTAATTTTCATCGATGTTCATGCTTTGGCTAATCTGTATAAAAGCATGGGCCGTTAGTGTTCTAAACCACTGTATTCAGCTAGAGACTTGACAGTAAATTAAATGAGACATTTTTATAAATAAATTTTTTTCCTGATTTAAAAGAGACGTGGTAGCTTTGTGCATACAACTGTTGTGTTGTTTAAACTTTGTTCTTTGTAACCAAGTTGCTAATTTGTCATTTGAGAAACACTATTTTATGGATTGTCAAACTAAGGTCATAGACAAATTGCTTGTTTTCATTAATGATTAAAGGTTTCATATCATCACGCTTAAGGTCCCAGTGCTCATTGGGAAAGAGTGTAACAACTGTGCAATACTGCCAGTATTAGAAAGTACATTAGCACTTTCGTTGTCAGGGATGACGATTCTTCACATGATTAGATGGATCCAGACTGTGTAATTAGCACAGCAAGCAGGATTTCTACAAACCCTTTCTGTTTGTTTGTTTGCTTTTTTAAACAAAGCTGCTCCTGGAGTACTTCTCACACAGCATAGAAAAGACAGAATTTGGACTCTTGATAGAGAAAGCCACTGTTTTTTATCTCTCATATATTTTCCCATACTGATTTTAAGATCAGATATTTGGGGAAGAAAGTGAACAACAAAAGGACAAACTTGGGTACTGAGCATGGTGTTGTTAAGGCCCATCGTATTTTCCGATTCCCAGCAGCATTCAGTGACAAGGCTGCTCAAAAGCACCTTTCATAGGTCAAGTAAACAGGCCAGCAGCTGGAAGGAGCATTACAATTTGCCTAATTAAAAAGGATTTCTCCCATCCTGCCCTGAAATACTGCTTGAGCCATTCAGCTCCTCCATTGGTGCTGCTGATCAAGTTCTTTCTTCACACCTAAGTGAAAGATGGGCTGGCTCTGAGCTGCTGCTGCATAGAGCACTTCTGCCCACCTCCTTTCTAGGGCACTGGCAATTCTTTCACGTTTACTTCCTTCTCCTGTGAAATTAGAGTTTTTGGCAGTGCAAGTGAGTAGCATCCTTAATGATGTGTAATTCTACAGCCTGCATCCCCTCTCTGCTAAGGCCTACACTTATCTCTTGGTACTTGGCCTGGGGTCCCAGTTCCCCTCACTGCCCTGGCTGGGTACTCGTGCAGTGTATTGCTCTTCCTTTCACTGCAAACTAGGGCGCAGAGAGCTGCCATGCACTGGGTCACGAGTCCGAGCCTGGAACTATGATACAAACAAGATGTGCATACAGACCTGGAAATGTGTAGAAGTTAACAGCTTTTTCCATACAGATGCAGCAACATCTCTTGACAATAAAACCTACGGAGAAAGATTAAGGAATGCCTCATTGCATCCCAGCACCCAGGAAGCACGTCCCAGTGTTGAATTAGCTACTCCAACCTCTGGGTTGCTTTCAACGATAGGCTGTACTACCAGCCTTCTCCCTGATAAAGTTTTGCGTTACTACTTCTTAAAATGTATTTAGTTCTTAATCTTGAAAAGAGTGCTGAAGCTGCTTTTGCAGGAAGGACATCTCTACCTTTTATTTCCTAAACAGAAAAAAAAATTAACTTATTGCATCTCAACACTAAGTAGGTCAGGGCTTTGGTCTCCCAGTAAAGCTAGGGCAGCAGCAGCTCTGTCATGTTTAGCATCTTTCACATAAATAATTCCCACACGCCTTGCAGAATTGGCTAGAACAGACTGAGATTTAAACTCGCTAGTTCTGAGGTACATTTGTGTATGGGATAAGCAGAGGTAAAATGAAGACGTGGACATAGGAAGAAAAAAAGGAAATCTTTTGAGAGCTTTTGCAAAAAACAACACAGGCAGAAATGTGATAAAATCTAGGCTGAGGACTCATTTTAATGCATTTTAGTTGGAAATGATTTCTAAATGGCAAGAAAAAGTTCCTAAATAGCTTTAATATGAAATGTGCAAGCAAAACACAAGAAGGTACATCTGGAGGAAAAAAACAATTAGAAATGTTATTCAAGATAGAAAACTAAACCATTCATACCCAAAGGTAGATAAACGGAAGGATGTACCTGATACAAAAGGGTCACTTCCACACAACTGAGAGTTACCAACTGAAAGATGAAGCAAGCTCTGCAGCTGTCACATCATCAAATCATTACCTGAGTTCTGGCAAACATCTCAAACAAATTCAAGAAGTTGTCTTGTGCTTCTCTAGTGGAAAAAAAAAGGAAAGTAAGAATGCTGGCTGGAGTAGTCATCCAGAAGAAAACAAGTCAGAGGTATTCAGCCACATAAGCCAGTCCACTGCTAACAGCCAGAGTGCTTTCTGTTCTCAGATATAGCCAGAAGGCATCTGTGGGCCCCAAGGTGCATAGATGTGGCAGTCATGGCTCCTAGGAAGTTAGCAGTATAACCATCAAGGCTGCCACAAATGTAGCCCAGCTCTTGCTGGGCTGCATGGGTGAGGAGTTTCTGTGGAGACACATAAAGCAGTGATAAAGCATGCACTGAACCACCCTACCTGAATCAGGCAGAAAATAGAGGCCTCCCTGTTTTTTTTTGTTTGTTCGGTTTTGTTTGTTTGTTTTTTGTTTTCCATTTTTAAATACTCAACAGCATGAAAAAAGAGCGCTTCTCTGGGATGGGAGAGATCCAAATTCAGTTTCTTCCAGTCCCAGTCTCAGCTGAATATATTTCAGCACTAATTACATACTTGGAACAAGACCTTCCCCTTCTCAGGTGAGCATTGTGATTATCAGACAAGAAAGCTGCATGCTTACTAGTTCAATCGTTTTATAGTGCCACAACTTCTACAAGGAAGATGACAATTTTTAGGCTGCTCTACTAGACCACAGGAACTCTTTAAGTTCAAAGGACAGCATAGAGAAGAGATCTGAACACAGATCTTTTATATCCTGAAGTGCTGTAACTACCCCTCAATTGCCCAAGACAGTAGTGCCTCAGCTGTAGTTTTGGGAGGAAAGAATCTGGCTTAGATGTCTACGCAAGGGAACCGCTTGCATTTCTTTTCCCAGTGAAAAGGCCAGGATAGTTCTAAGTCAAGTGATGAACAGAAGATGAACTGAAGGCAGAAACTGCTTCACACCAGAAAACGTGGCCTGAATGACACTTAGTAGGGATACAAGTACATGTTGCTTTTCTTGCCATTAAAGCGCATTTACTCCTTTGTTCCAGGAAAGAACACAGTAGTGTTGATTAAATTGTAATGTTTCTGCATCAACGGAGTGTGCTGTCACTACAGACAAGCACATGTCTCAAGACAATGGCTGAAACGAAGGAAGTGTTGTACTCATCTGGTGTTACCTAATGAAAGGGAATTTCTGAAGCACTGTATACTCACATCGTGGTTTTTAATGACAGCTACAATGTGATGCCTACTGGTTGAATATCTGATTTCCTATTGCAAAAGTTCTTGATTATAAGTCAAAAAAGAAAGTATTTGTAGGTTTTGAAAATATTTGAGTAATCTGACCTTTCCTCTTAAGAGCTATTTTTAACTCAGTGTTTCTGAGATGATAAAATGCAGAGAATTTAATTACAGTAGCTTGTAATAATGAAAACTTGTCTCACCTCAAATTGAGTTGATTGGCACGAGGACTGGCTGAAGTTAACATGAATGTTCTTTTTACCCAGTATTCATGCTTCTGAAGCAAATTTCAGAATTATATGTTTTACTGGAACAATTAGTCACATCAGCAAGTGACAATATTGTTTTAGCTTAGTTTGTTCCTGTCTTTTGTTTTTGTACAATCACTTTTGGGCTCTGCTGTACCAAATACAGAAGTAGCTATGGAAAAAGGGTCAAGTCATGACAGCAGCAGCTTCATGGTGGGAGAGAAGTTAACATTCAGGTTACCATTTGATTGTCTCCATTGGCAGAGACTAGTTAACTACCAATGAGTGCCAGTACCAACCTGTGATTAGCTGCTCCTGGAAGAGAGTGGTACTTGCAACTGTCTCCTCCCTTAATTCCAATTCTGCAGTTTTCTAGAAGTTCTGGAGATCAGAGAATTAAAATAGTCTTCTGAATTCCACTGAGTTGAAAAGCAGAAGCAGTTAAAAAAAAAAAAAAAAAAAAAAAAAGCATCTCACAACATGGAAAAAGCCCCTGGCATATCAAGAGCTTCTTCCAAAACAGGTAAACCAAACATCTAGCTTTAGTTTTTCTCTTTATTACTTCGTTAATAAACATATTTGAGGCAAATATGTAGAAAGATCTCATCAGAACAAGGCTGTTTTCTGCCTTTAAAACCTCATTAACTTGTTTTAAAATTAGAATGTTTAAAATCCATAAGTTAAGCTATTCCTTCACTTTACTTTTTGACAAAAATTACAGAATCGCAGAATGGCTGAGGTTGGAAGGGACCCCTGGAGGCCATTTGGTCCAACCCCCTGCCCAAGCAGGGCCACCTAGAACAGGTTGTCCAGTCAGCTTCTGAAGGAGCTGACTCCAAGGAGGGAGTCTCCAAAGCCTCTCTGGGCAACCTGTGCTAGTGCTGTCACCCTAATTAAACCCTAAAATTAAATCACACATTTTCCCTTGTTTTTTTCCGAAGTCCTCAGGTAGCCTAACAAATTTTAAGGTTTTTGAAAGTCAAAAATATGCTTCATTTTAAAAAAGAAAAAAAGCAACAAAAAAAACAAGTGGCACTTACCAAAGCTCAAAATACTTCTCTTTTCCATGTCCCAGCTTTGTCAAGTCCTTAGGTTCTTGTTTTTCACTTAATCCATGTTTATCAGAACAGAAATCCATTTTAGATGCTCTCATTTACTATCTTAGAAAAAAATCCAGGATTTAGAGCTAAATAAACGGTAATACGTTACCAGCTTCCAGTGCAGTACATTCCTCTCTGGCATTTTGTTACCCTTTCAGTTGGTTATGGAAATATTTAACCATTGTGTTTTCATCCCTCTGGCTTACAAAATGTGACATATGTTACATTATGGCCACATTACAATAAGCAAAACAACTGATACTATAAAGAAAAATCTTCAGTACTGCCTATGGCTCATCATATAAACTGTGGAGAAGATGTAGCTCAACATTTCTGAGTTTGGCACTTCCAGACACAGAAACACTCTAACAGTTCCTGAAAAAACTACATGTTTTATTGGGGGAGTGGGGGAGTGGAGGAAAGAGCTGATAAACTTTTAAGATAACATAAAGGCATAAGATTTTCGTTTTGCTACCCATCCCATGTAGGAAAACTCTGTAAACTAACACTTCCTAGTCCTTTACTTCTATACCCAATAACCCAAGTCTCCAAATTACTAGATATAACTGATGTTACCAAAAGCTTAGAGATTCCTCAGTTAACTAATTAATCCCATTAAAATACCTCTGGTAGGAAATCAGTATTTTTAATAAAAGTACATTCAAAATTGTAAAACATTTGCAATATACAATTTTTACAGCAAGTAATACACCATTGTAGACCTACAAAGGTTTGTTTTTTAAACACACTTGGCTCTTTACCCTCTCACGATCTTCTTTAAATAAATATTTAACGAAAACATTTCACTTCTAATAATGGAAGTAACATCATGATAAAGAGAGTATCAGCCACGTTACAAAAACGCTACAACAAAGCCCCTTTCACCCGCCAGTCTTGAGACAGCAAATCCTGCAATTCTTCTTCATCTTCGCTACCAATAGCCTCATCTTCTTTCTCTTGTGTTGCTCTTAATATCATGGCTTCTTTAAATTTCTCTTTCATCATATCCTGGCGGTTACGCAAAAGCTCAACACGGCGATAACATTCACTGTTGAGAAGCAAACCACCTATTAGTATTTGTGGCCTTTTCAAACTAAATGCATTTTCTACAGTGCCGGACTGTGTTTTTCCAACTTTGGATATATAAAGCTCAGCAGCTTCCCACCAACTGAAAATGTGATTGCACCTTTTCTGTATTAATCAAACAGAAACAGACCAGAGGAGAGGAGGAGTGCAGTCAGTTCTCTAGCAGTGAGCACTAATCCAAACATGGAACAATTGCAATACCCCCACAGACTGATTTCAGAATAACACAGAAGCTCTATCCCACACAGAGGTGCCAGCCTTTGCTCCACCTAGCGTGTAGCAAATACGCATGTACTAGAAAGGTGATCATTGGTAATCAATTTGATACCTTACTGGCGGTATGTCTGAACTAAAGACAAAAAAGTAGCACAAGTATTCAGATCATGTACCTGCTTACTGAGCGCTACACTAGAACTTTTAAAGTAAATGAAATCCCCGAGTTTCAGTTTTCTATTTACTTAAGTTCTAGCCACAAAATATGTTTTGTAACAATAATTCTAGCCATTTTAACAGGATATTTTGTTGAACACATGTATTTAAGTCAGGCTGATACGTCTTCCTCTTTGCTCTTCCCAATCCTATCTGCTAGGAAGAGTCAAACAGTAAAGATAATTGCCTGAATCCTGTTTCCCCTTACATATCTGCAATAGGATAACTTGCAGGGCAGCCATATGTGAATATTTGAAGGCTAAGGAAAATATGACTGTCACTGGAATTGATTTGATTCTGAATTTGAATTTAGTTTGGAAGAGTCTGAACTTAAACGCATTCAAAACACAAAGCTACAGAAACAGTGTTTAAAAATTTGGAATTTTTCTCTCAGGCAAAATAATTGTGCTAGCAAAATGAAACTCTCCCAGTTTCTGAATTTGGTTCTATGTGCTGTAGCAACCTAAGCCACTGGTAAAAACTCAAGGCCAGCCAGGTTTAGCTCAAGCCCTCTTCAGAATTATAGCAGCGTTGTTAAAACATATTCCTTTACTACCAAAACTCAATTTGAACCCAGCGCTGTTGTTATTATGCCAACTGTCCAGAAGTCTGTCCAGATGACTGAAGTGTTGCTGTTATTTTTTGTACCTTCTTTTTGCTGAAAGGTTCATTAAAATCAGGATTCAACGTTTTCTTTTCAGTCTCTAACAGTGGCATAGTTAATTGTGAGTTACTTATTCAACCTTGTGATGGTACCAATCTGTTCCACTGAGCTGTACTTTAGATTACTTAGAATTTAAAATAATGCTACACTTACCATTTCAACAACAAACATTTAGGTAATGAAGTGTCTCATTCAACAAAACCTTTAAGTTAACTTTTATTAGAAAAAGGATAACTAGTCACAGAACAATGCTTTTTTTACACAGCAAACGTATGGTCAAAACACAGATCTCATTATGGAATATTTTAATTGTTTACATTGCAGAATATAAGCTCTTTAAAAAAACAGCTAAATAGGTTCACATTAATTCTACATCAATCAGATTTCAAAGAGAGATGCAAATTAAGACATTTGACAGGTGGAGTGAGGCAATTTAGACAAAGGATTTACATTCTATTGCTTTATTTTGCCCTTGCCTGGCTTGCTGTATTTTCAGTGATTGTAGTTCAATCTCTCTTTGCAAATAATTTCATACCTTTGCTCCAAAATTCATGTTTTTATCAGGTATCAGTCTGAGATTTGAGGGAGTCTTTCTTTCTCCTTCAAATATTTAGGTAACTAACAAAAGGTAGTATCACAGAAAATTAAAAATGTTTTACCATTCTAGTTAAACAGTGATCCATTACAGCTGGAGAACAGAAAGGCTGAGGAAAAATTGATCTACTTACATCTGCTCATCAATTTCTCCAATCTCCCGATCTAGTCGTCCTTCCTCATCCTCTTCTGCCACTATTGCTTCTGAAATCTAAACAAGAAAAGCTCTAAGAGAATTCACCTTCATCCTGAATTCCTCTGTCATTCCTTTTTGGCGCCTGTGTCTTCCTTTCTTCCCCTCTACCCCAAGTCAAGTGCCTCGTAACTGTCAATCTGCTATACATATACACCTTCACAAAAGACTCTGGAGGCATATACGGAAAGAGACTGATCTGGTTTAATTATATATTAAAATGGTTATTCTTAAAACTAAAAGCTAAAAGACGTTTGGCTGATTTGGGGTTAACCTTTTGATTTTTTTTCAATACACTACTATTTGAAACCGAGCATAAACAAGCCACGTGCATCCAAAGTCTGAAGCTGAAATTGGAGCTATATCCCAATACTTGGGACTTAATTACACAAATATTGTGTAATTATTGAAAGTATTGGTTAAATATTCCCACTGGATCCCAAAGTATTTCTAACCTGTTATTTTTTTCAGCATATACTTTCTCAAATCTGAATGTCTGGGAGATGCTATGCAATCAATGGTCCACGCATAACTGAGAAGATTCCTTCTAAGCTGAAGAATTATATGAATGGCTAATGCTAGCAAAATGTACCCACTACTGCTTTTGTATGAATATTTCCTCTGTTTATAGTGCTGAGCGCTTTAAAATGAGCAATGACGATTTTTTTTTGCACCACTTTTCTTAGCAGTTGACATATGACAGTTGACAACTTCATTTCCAATTAAGATTTTTAAAAATTGGCAAATACCCAAGGGAAACAGTGGGAACACCACGTATCTACATGTAAAGACAGTTTTAGGTGGTAACAAAGGACAGATGAAAACTTGTTCTCTGAAGACTTTCCATGCAATGCTAAATGGTAAAAAAAAAATAAAAAATGGAAGTACAGAAAAATCATGGTCAACTTACATCTCACACACAGAATCTTACATCCCTTTCCCAGGTTCTAGGGTTCCTTTCCAGTACATTTAAACAAATCATAAAATCAAGGTTACTTACACTTTATAGATCCTTTTTCAAGGAGACAAATGGGTGGTAGTGTTTTGTTTGTTTGTTTTTTTTTTTTCCTTCTTCTTCCCTTCAAGGTTAAGATACGAATATATCTCATCTAAAGAAGAGCCCATAATCATGTCCTCTTTGAATACACAACACTGGTCTGAGGTTTATGCTATCTTATTTAAATGCAATGTAATAAATCCAACTATATATATTGATGACTGGCTCCTCATCAAGAGTATCTTCAACTTAATTTTCCTTGAGTGGAAAACGTAAAGAACCGTTTGCTCATTTATAAAGTGCATTTAACCACACACTGCACTGCAGACAAAGTGCTGACAACTGCATGTCAGTCATTTCACAGAGCTGCATGAAACTGTTGTTCTCCTTCTTGTGTATAGTATTTAGAATCAATAAAAATAGATTCCATTACTTACCGTGTTGACCTGTCGTATTGCCTTTTGAAATTCATCCCATTCTTTGTCCATCTGATCCTTTGGAGCATCAACTTTTCGCACCTAAAGAACATGAAAACACAGGCTCGTTAATGATTAATGCCTAGTGAGCCAACAACTGGAAACAATTGGGAAAAAACAGCATAATTTTGCCATGTTCTCAGGAAACCTGGTCAAAATATATACATTACCTAAATTGAAGTAACTAGGATAGTACAGCAGCACAAGTGTTTTGGAGGAAAAATATCTGACTCTATTCCCGGTTTTAAACAAGAAGTTTGACTACAGTATTAAAGAACAATTGACTTAGAATGGATGGTGTGAGATGCCTGGACTAACAAAAGTGACTACGCCCATTAATCTGATTTCACTATGTCACGTAGTAAATTTTAAATTTCTCTGTGAGCTGTCTGTTCAGTCGTATATAAGAGTTAGGACACAAACTAAAAAGGAGTAAAGTATTTGTTTTTAGCATGACATAAAATATGGTGTTATTCAGTTACTGGTTTAACTAGTGGTAGCCTGATTATATTTCAAGTATAAATTGATTTTGTTGGCTAGCAGGAGAAATAGCATAGCTACGTTCCACTTTTCAAACAATCTGCAAAGCTTTTTCTTCCGTGGTAGACAGCATTAATTACTAAAACAAGAGGACTGAAAAAGTAGGTGTAGGAATGGGTTTAAGATCTACAAATAAAATAATCAAAACCAGATTGTGCTTTTAACTTAAGCAAATAAATCGGATAATCTACCTGTGTAACCAGAACAGCTCAAGACTGGAAGCTGTGACATAGATGCTAGATGACAGATTATGCCTGGTTCTGGACTGGGTGGAAATCACATAGCTAAGAGAACTAAGCAGTTTGTACAGAACAATTCATGACATCCTTTTGCATTAGCTTTGTTTTTCTTTTATTCATTCCTCTCTTTTGGTAACATGTCAGTCATCATCCCAGTAAAGACAATGGTCTGGTATGTTTTGTTCCTGAATTATTATATAAAATCCAGTAGCATGAATTAAGTTTATAGAATACGTTAGAAGCTTCCCAGCAAACTACGTATCGAAAGTCATCATTTCATTTTCTGTTTTGTGATTATTTTTATCATGTGTGTATGTACTGTGTTACTATGCATTGTGGTTGTCTTTTGTAATTCATAATTATTTGTATTTCTTACAATAAATTTAAACACTAAAGATATTATTTTTCCTTGAAATATTTGTCTAACACAGATTTCATATGCTTCATAAATTCCTGATGTAAAGAACCAAAAACCCTTTGAAGCCCAAAACCCCCTCTCCAGAAACACCGCTGTTAATTCTGAGAATAATTATTTTGTGCACAACTCCAACACAGAATCCCTGTAGTCATCCCACTGTAAGTGATGCCACATTTTCCTTCCTCTTCACATTAGCTGAATTTAGAAAGGGCTGATTAAAAAGGAGTGCATCTGTAGGCAATTCAAGAGAGAGCTTACTGAGCCATATATCCACTTATAAATTTTATAATCTGAGAAGATGACCAGACCAAAGATCACTAACCAATGTCCTCACAAATATAAGCATGTTCTCCTTTGCCAGCTAGACATTTCCACTCTGTACAAGCTTCCCAAGTCATGCTGAAACTACATATTGACAAATGTAACACAACAGTCACATGCAAAAATAAAAATAAAAAATTAAAAAAACACATCTTTTTCAGATACATATTTGAACGCTCAAAATGTCATTATTCAGAAGTATTTACATATGCCACCGCAGACTTGTGTGCATTTGTGGTGCCAAGAGAATCTTGCCAGAGCAAAAAGACACCTAGGCTTGCAGCTGTGACGATGGGATTAAATGGACATAAAGGAGCATTATTTGGAAGGTCTCCAAATCAAACCTCAATTTAAATACACCAACAGCCTAACACAATGTGAACAATAGAAAAATATACTCAAGGAAAATGAAGAAAGCTTTGAGTCAGCAGTATTATTATGAAATAATAGTAAGTTTGAATGAATCACGGGTAAGTATGAATGAATCTGACCAAAGTCCAAGATTTTTTGGAGAATGTCCAGGTATTTTTTCTGAGCATGAAAAAAAAATATAGCAGTAAAATATGAGAGGGCTGAAGACCACGTTCACTGTTGTAGTAGCCAGTAGCTGAGTTTACAACGCATGCCATAATCCAGCTGTTTTCATTCTAACAGGCTGTATAATAACATTGCATAGTAACTCTTATGCTTCTCAACAGGATCTCAGGAATTAGAGAACCATTCTTATATCCTCAATTCAGAAGCCTAACTGGATGTAAAAATGAGGTGAAATGCTTTTTCTTGGGTGACTCAAAGGAGTAACAGGTGAATTGTCCAAATCTCAATCTAGCATTTTAAATCAACAAATAACATTTCTTTTTCTTTATAAGCCATGAAGGAATTGCAATCAAAAATACCTTCTGAGAGATGATATAACAAGCTCTTCCTGACCCCCACCCCTCTTTTCATGTCTTCTAATTAATCCAGAATGAGATAGCTTAGTCATTTTCTTATATTCTGGCACAACTAATTACCTGGAAAAACATCCCCACTACTCAGAAAATTATTACAACAGACAGAAATAAATCCAGCAGCATAAAAAGATAGGTCACTTACTTTTGCATCCACCTCAGGATCATCAAAGAACCCTTCTGGCAAAGCCTCAGCAGTGTTTTCTTTCCTGGAATGTTTGATTATGGTTACTCCAAGTTAACACTTTAGAACCTCTTTTACTGTGGTTAAAAAACAGTCAAGAATAAAACCCTTAATTTTTATAAAAAGACCTAGAAATGAAGGAAGCTTTTTTATGACACAAATTTTACCTACAACCATCAAAACTTGTTTCTTCACTGTGGCCTCAACAAACTCAGAAGTTTAAACCTCACTGCCGGGACAGGAGCTGTAGCCCGGGCTTCCTAAACTATTTGTTCCAATGTGCTAAGCATCCAGACATTTTAAGAGAAGTCTCTACTTTCGATAGTCTAAACTAATGCCAAAAAAGTGCCTAGGTGAGCTGAACCACTGCCACAGAACAAGTAAATGTTTGTTGTTTTTTTTTAAACCGTTAAAAGCAGCGTTTGACACTAAACTTCAAAAGTACCACGTGTTAAAACTTGCAAATAGGGATGTCTAACAGGCCCCTCATGACACTGCTCCCCCTGTCCCTAGGGTGTGAAACAACACTTGATGCTGACATGTATGCAAACTATCCCAAATACGAGTTAACAATATGACGGATTTTTAAGGATCACAACCTATATTTCCTGGAAGGGTAATGTCTATTTAAATTTCCAAAATTTTTCAATATTTGATTTGATTGTTTACCTCTCTATTATCTTCTCCTGTATCTCTGCTTTCTGTATGGATCCTGAATGGGAAACTACAGGAGCAGCTGTAGTTTTGCTGTCAAAGAAGTCTGAAAGAAAGGACAGAAGCCTGTGAGAAAAAAGAACTATTCAACCTTCTATATAAAATTCTGACTAGACAGGAATTTAAATTAATATCTTACTGAATCAAGGGAAGAAAAGCCAGACATTATTCCACTTGATAGCCTCAAACAATTACAACATAGAAGTGGTAAACGTGGTGAGAAAACACTGCATGGTAACAAACTAGCAAAGAATCTCTCTCCTTCCAGTAATACACCATAGCCAGCTAATAGCAATAATTACAAAAATAAACAAGAACCCTTCCATCGTCAATGGCATCAATAGCAATCATCAACGACATTAAGTTCAACAAAGGTAAATGCCTGGTGCTGCACCCAGGACAGAGCACTGCCAGACACGGGCACAAACTGGGAGCAGAGTGGCTGGAGAGCAACTCAGCAGAAAAACATCTGGGGCTGCTGGCAGACAGCAGGCTCAGCATGAGCCAGCAGCGTGCCCTGGCAGCCCAGTGGGGTGCCATTAAACACAGCACAGTCAGACAGTCAAGAGAGGTGATTCTTCCGCTATACTTAGCGTTGGTGTGGTCTCACCTGGAGTACTGTGTGCAGTTCTGGGCTCCACATTATAAACAAGCATGTCCCTTCCAACTGAACTGTGCTATTCTACCCTAACAGAGCTGCTTCTTACAGAATCACTTACCACTTCATTCATCATTACCTGTAGGTAGAGAATTAGGTATTGCTTCTGGAGTTGGAGGTGGAATTTCAGTTTTGTGTGTAACGGAAGATTTGTTCGATTGATCTTGTTCCTCTTCATCATCATCGTCGTCGTCGTCGTCATCATCATCATAATTTCCTGACAATAAACTGGGACCGGGACCCTTTGAAATCTGTTTGCTTGCACTGTTTTGCTCTGTTTCATCAAAAAAATCTGCTGGTAGCCTAGTGAGGAGTACACAATGCAAATGTTTCAAATATCACAAAAATCCGTTTGACTCCAGCATCTGCAGTCTATTCAATCTACAAGGTTGTATCGCTCACAGATCTTGTACAATATGCTAAACTGCTCAGCTACTGATAAAACCACTGTTTGAAGGCAACACATAATTGCTGCTGTCTTCTGAAGTTCCCCGGGAATGCTGAGGCTAAAGCTGAAAACACATTTCAGTTCAGTTTTGTTTCTTATATTGAGTATTCTGATAAAAACTAATAAAAGTATCCTACAACAAAGTGAGCTTGGAGGAATGGCAGCTATGGTAATTCTACTTTTGCATTCAAAGCAATTTGCATCTGTAAGATGTCACTTAAATCTTGACACCCTTCATGTCTAATACAACCACTCGCTTTGGGTACCTACTGCAGCTTGGAAGTGCTGTGCAGGCTCAGCAATGAGAAAACCCAGATTTGTTTAGGACAGCTGCAGGTCTCCGAGACAAACATTTTGCTAGGTTATATTTTTAAAATAATCATACTGATCAGTTTAATAATGAACAAACCTCTCAAATGGCAATTCTACGCACACATACAAAATTCTTACAAGGTGTCTTTAGCATCAAGATACCACCACCTAATATCTATGCAAAATAATAGTTTATCGCAAGAAAAAATGTACAGGACGCTGCGGGCCTCATGTGACACCTAACAACCCCACATAGACGTCTAAACACCATCAGAAATCTTAAGTGGCAATAAGATGTGTAACTCAATCCCCTGAAGTCAAATACACTTGTATCTTTGCAAGGGTTCAGCTACAAGATAAGTGTTTACATGAATTTTAAGTGAAAAAATTCTTAACAAAGAAGCGTTGATGACATTTGTTAGTAGTTTCTGTGGCTAAGTATCATTTAAATGTATACTACAAAATTTGTCATCATTTCGGACTATCATCTCTTCTGCAGTATGGCATCATTAAATACCGGAGTGCATGCCACAATATAGTTATTTTCATTCCAGTAGACAGTGCAATAACAACACATATTACATAGTATAAGTCAGACAGTGACAGTAAAAGAATTCCTGTTCTGTCACAGACTGGAGTTAATACCACGATTTTCTCATTTGCACAGAGCACGATGCTGCTACATTCAGGAATGTACACCCACATTAGAAACCGAGCAGAAGCAGGAATCTGCTGATTCTCTGAACCTTTACCCTTGGGTAGGAGAGATGAGGAAGAACAGGGTGAGAATGTACCAGCTGGTATAGTTACAACCAAAAAGATACATAGAAGATCTACTTACCCAGATGTAGATGTATGTGGCTTGTCTTCTGTACCTGTATAACAGCCAAGAGTCACTTCTTACAACCCATGCTTTTAAAAGAAGTATCTCTCATGGTCAAACTACTGCGGCAAGTTCAGAAAATTAGGGACTACTATCATTATTTCTTAAGAGCTCCAAACTGAATGTCCCATAGTATCTATCATCAGGTACCACGAGTGCTACAGAGAGTCCAAACCCAACCTACACAAGATGTTACCTTAAATTCATAGTGTCTGCTTAGGTTCTCGCGCTCACTTAAGACCAATGCAATAGTGTGCCTCACAGTACTTAATATAACAAAGCAAAGTAAAAACACTCCTTGTATATGAACCACAGAAAACAAAGAGTATTTTAACCCAGTAAGCTAGAGAAAAGGTAAACTACCAAAAGAGCAGTTTTCTGCTGATCAGTGAACTCACAAAGCGCAAGGCAGACTTCTTCCCTTTCAAGCAGCAACAGGCTGACAGATTAACTCAACAATCTTGTTAACTCACTTCCACAGTACAGCAAAAGAAAACCAAAAGGATACAAGATGTAAAATAGCTAGATTCTGTCATGTGCTTGGAAAGCACGCTCTCTATTTACCTTTCGCTCTCTTTAACTCTGTATTTTCTGTGTCAACGGTTTTTCTCTTGACAGGCTGAGACGATGTGCTAGCAGCTGGACCGGTTGCTGTCTGCTTTGTGCCTTTTAATTCCGCAACTCTCTGTAAAGTAGTACACATTTTAAGAGGCTTTCCTGTCAGTAACTTTTGGATTGTGCAGCTTAAAATACAGCAGTTTTAGAACATCCTATTAAAATCAACTGATGTCCTTCCATAGCAATGCCACTGAAACAGGGGTCACAGATCATAGAATCATTCAGGGTGGAAGAGACCTCCAAGATCACCTGGTCCAACCATCGCCCTACCACCAATGTCACCCACTGAACCATGTCCCTAAGCACCACGTCCAACCTTTCCTTGAACACCCCCAGGGACGGTGACGCCACCACCTCCCTGGGCAACCCGTTCCAGTGCCTGACTGCTCTTTCTGAGAAGAAATTTCTGAAACCGAGACCAATGTTTTTGTCAGCCTCTTAAAAACGACGTGATGTGGGGGCAGAGGAACTGGCACTTACACAAGGCAGGCTGTGTGACTGAGAAAGACCACGACCAGTGGCAGTAGAGCAGTAAACAATGTAGGAAGAGGTAGGAAGGAGGGACTCACGCTGGGGCACTGGAACAGGAGGTGCTGTAAGACCCACACCGGTAGGTGCGAAGACACACGGCCGCGCGCTGCCCCAGCGATGCACTCGGAGGCAGGCAATGAAGCAGGACCCCCCCTCCCGGCCCTTCTGACCCTTCCCCGGGTGCCTGCGGGCTGAAACCCCGCCGCAGCCCCGTCTCACCTCGCGGTGCTGCCTGCCCAGGACGTGCGTCTGCCACAGCAGCTCGCCCTTCACGGGCGCGTTGCAGAGGGCGCAGCTGAGGTGCCCCAGGCTGTTGTACGTGGCGGCGGCCGTTAAGGGAAGGCAGCCGGGCGCTGCAAGACACCCCCCCGGCCCCCCGCCCCCCCGCCGCGGCCGCGACACCCCCCACCCCCCCGGCCCGGGGCAGCGGCGGAGGATATCTGGCGAAGGGCGACTCGATGCGCTTCTTGTCCGCGTTCTGCCGCTGCTTCTCCCGCATCAGCCGCCGCAGCTCCTCCTGCCGCACCGCCGCCCGCCCCGCACCCGCACCGCCCGCCGCCATCTTGTCCCGCAGCACCGGGGGGGGGGGGGGGGACCAGGCACCGCCCTCGGGGGGAGGGAGCGGGAAGGCTCCGCCCCCGCGCTGCGCGATGGGGGAGGTGGGGGTGGGGCTTGGGGAGGGGGCGGGGCCACCCCCTCCCTCCACACAAGCCCCGCCCCTCCGGAAGGGGCAAGGAGGGAGAAATGAAATTGCAAAACCATTAAAAAAGTAAGAGATAAAATTAAAAAAAAAAAAACAAAATTACAAAAATAAAAATAAAATCAAAATTACAAAAATAAAATAAAAAATACAAATAAAAATAAAATAAAATTACAAAAATTAAAATAAAAACTACAAAAGTACAAAAAATACCAAAAATATTACAAAAAATAAAAATTGAAAATAATCAAAAATAAAATTACCAAAATAAAAAAATGACGAAAATAAAATTGCAAAAATAAAAATTAACTACAAAAATGAAAATATTCAAACACAAAATTACCAAAATAAGATTACAAAACTAAAAAAATCAAAATAAATGAAAATAAAATTTCAAAATTACAAAAATAAAAATCACAAAAATTAAAACCACAAGAATAAAACTGTCAGCAACAGGGGCAGAATTAAATTCTCCACCTTCAGCAACGTCCCTTCAGCAGTTACACCCTCAGAGCGCCACCAGGGCTGGATAGGCACCATCCTGCAAACGCGTGCCAAGCTTTCTGACTAAAGTGCTTGCAAGTTCCCCCACAAATGCCAAAAAAGTAAAAAAATAAATAAAAATTAAAAAATTAAACCCACCACCAGTACACCTCATGCAGCCAGATGCTGCAAACACCGGCTGAAAGTACTCCAGGTGATATACAGCTGCGAAAATTGCTTAAAAAAAAAAAAAAAAAAAAAAGCCAGAAAGGCCAGCTTTTCTTCCAGGCTGAGCTTTCCACTACCCGTGGCTTTGACGCCCCGCAGCAGGCAGTGGGGGCCTGCTGGTTATGGAAGCACCTGCTCCACTCCTCCTGATGGCCTCCACCGCACACGCTTTCACGGGGACAGCAACATGCACTCCTTCCACTACACATAGACGTAGTTTAGTAACCACATCAGGACCAAGGGCAGCAGAGAACTTTCTGTATTTTATTATTTACCATAGTACAATAAAATAAGTTAACTAAAAACTCCAGTCCCGAGTTCTGTGGTGTCAAGCATACCACTCCAAACCATGACTGATCATTTGAGTCAAACAAAAAAAGCCCACAAACCAAGAAGCTTTAATCCAAGCTCACAATATTACTGCCAGAACTTGCTCACTGAGAATTTCACCAAGAAGTAGCTATTTCCTGCTGTTCTCACAGAGCAAGCCACCTCACAGCTGGCGGCTCCACAGCCCCGTGGGTGGCAGGCTGGGGACATCCCACACTGCGGCCTACAGGGAGCTGGGGAAGAACAGGGAGCTGGGGAAGAACAGGGAGCTGTGGGACTCGATTTCCATTTTCTAAAACAAACTTTATGGCACGACATTCTGCCTGAATGGCAAATCCGAGGTGAGCCAAAGCAATACAGCAACTGCAGGAAGACAACAGGCTAAGTAGCACCAAGGTGAGCAACTCGTCTGCCTTCTGACGTGGTGAGGTGGGTGGCTGGGGGCACAGGGATTGATCCGGTAGCAAAATGGGTATCATGGTATGCCTGGATGACAGAATTAGCGGGAACATACCTTAGGCTTCTTTGAGGTCATGCTAACCTTTACAAAGTCTCAAGGATATCTACATTTGTGGAAGGAAGAGGGATTTATAGTCTGGTGCACATTTCAAAAGCCCTGATTTCTTTCACTTAAATTTAAGGCTATTATGAAAAAATGAGATCTTTCAAAAAATAACTACAGAAGTCAATCCATTCGAGAAGGTTTTACGTTACTCTAAATGCAACCATTCATTTTCCAAAAGAAGTCAACTCAATTTTTATAGTTGGTAGTCAAAACAATTTTATACTGCTCAAGTTCGTCTTCATACACTCACATTTTTATCCTAGAAACCAAACACCCTGGTAACAGGGGTTACTGCAGAGGGTCTCCAGCTCAGGACTGCCACCCTTTGCTGAATGCAGATGTGCTGGTGGGAGAGAGTCATCGTCCCTTTTTTTTGCCTCAAAGCAGCAAATTATTAAAATATCTGCTATGTAAAATCTTCAGGTTATCCCATCTGGCTTTGAGACAGGTTGAGGATGTACTCACACAAGCACACCTCCAGGAGCAGCAATTTCTGGGCAGGAGAGATGGAAAGTGGCTGAAGTCAGTAGCCTTTTCCATTGATGGAAAGATCCAGACGGTAATGTCATGTTCTCACCCAAGAGAAAAACAGCAGCAGCAGCAGAAATGGACAGAGTCTTAACCATCACGGCAGCTCCCAGTTCTCTTCATGGCAGAAGAAAACACTTTGCTTTATGTACGTGTACCTGTGAAATTTCAATGTGTTAGAGCACATGCGTATTTGAGAGGGTGAGGATCCCTTCCATCACAAGAAAGTGGATAATTTTGCATAATCTTCCTGATTCAAGCAACTATGCTGCTGGTGGTTTTAGAGTCAGCTGAATCTGGCCCAGAAGCAGCAAGAAGCCAGGGCTTCACAAACGCGGTTTACAACTGTTCTGCCCTTAACTTTGAAGTTACAGAAAAAGAACTGGGAAAATAGAACATGACCAAACTAGCAGCCCTAGGAAAAAATACACAGCCCAATCATTTCCTTACTTAAGGTAAGGAAGCTCACAAGGAATTTAGACCTTAAAATCTTCCACAGATGCTGAGAACAGAGTTTCAAATGGAAAAAGTACAATCTTCAAGAAACTGCTTAACAGTAAGAACATGATCGTCAAGAAACTGGCTAACAGTAAGAATATGACAACTCCATTCTGGTATGGTCAAAAGGCATTTTTAGAACACAAATGATCCTTTTTAATGCAGGGCTATCTCTTCATTCATCCAACGGCACTTTTCACTAAAATGTTCTTCCAATTACAAACACCAAGGAAAATACTTTAAGGTTTATAACTTATTAGATTTTTTTTTACATGTTTTCTATTTTTACCTTGTAAGGATAGCTAACCCTAAAACTGCCCATATGGATAAAAACTCACTATCTTAGGGCATGAGATGAAGGAGCTCATCTTTTTTTTCACAGAAACAGTCTCCATACAGTTGATACTTCACCAGCCACTGTGTACGTCTGACTTACCTACCAGAATCAGCAGGGAAAAAGCAACTCCCACTAAAGGTGTTAGCTATGACTGACAACTGCAAACAAAGTTGGCTGCCCCCGCTGAAAGCCACCATCTCCAGCAAAAGCTTATTTTTCACCTAACAGAGAAGGCTCAGCTTGGCACGTATCTGACTGGGAGAATCAGACATAACTTCAGTCACATGGCACTGCTAAAATAAAGTTGTGTCACCTTGTTAAATCCTACAAAAAATCACTAATTACCTTAACAGACTAGAAATAAGCACTGCAATTTTTCCATTAGCATCATGAATTCAGTGAAACCAGAAAAAAAAAAAACAGTAGAAAAAGAACCTTTCAAAATAGCCCCTTAGTTACACCTTGTTTTAACGGAACCCTTCAGGTTTGAGCAGCACGAGTGATCTCATTTCACTTCCTACCACAACTCAAGAAGGAACAACCAATAAAAATAAGCTATAAAAAATACAGTAAATCAGAAGTCCATGTAAAAAACATACACCTGTATCAAGGAGCTCAGTACAACTTAAAGCACCACTCAAAATTAAGTACCATACATGTTACAGTACATTCCATTTATTATGACAATTTAAGGCTAAAATAGGTACGACTCCCTTATAGTCAAGCTTTCTTATATTTATAAATGCATACAAACATTAAGTAAATACAAATGTGTAGGTTTCTTTTTTTTTATTGCTCTGAACTGCCTACCAGTCCAACGCTGAACTTTCCCGGATGTTGTCTCAGTTTGCCTTTTCCCATCAAGCTGAAGCCCTAAAATTGCAACTTATGGCACTTGTATGGTTATAGACCTTCTTTGATTTGAGCTGTAAATAAATTCAAAGACATCAGAAAATATTGCCCATCATTGCAAACGTTGTAACATAGTTAAGTAAACAATTGTCCATACAATACATAACAATTCACCACAAAGATTACTTCTGCGATTCTTCAGGAAGGATTTTCTTTTCAAAATAATAGGTCTAACCAAGCGGCAAACAAGACAACCAGCAAGAAATGATTGACTAGTACCAGTCTAACAGACTGAGCTTTAAGAAAAAAAACAAGCTGAATATGTGCTCCAAAACAAAGAGCAAACTCTTCTTCTTGCTCATAGAGCAATTATGGTTCCTAATTATGTAGGGTAATGCTCCTCATTCCACCAGTGCCAAATTCTTTGACTGTAGCTTGTCCATTTCTTGTCCAATATTTCCTTCAATAGTATCACACTGGGCAAGAAAAGCCTGAGAACAAGAAACAAACAAGTGTTAGCAGGGATGCAATTACAGCAATAGCAGACTGCTTCATAGGAACAGAAACTGAAGTTTCCATCAAGAACGTGAAGATGTCAATCCGATGACCGCCTTCGAGTTCAGTTCTGATAATGGTCTACTAACAGTTTTGTTTACCTGGAATCCAACAGAAACATAGTATTTGATAAGGCAACAAGGGGGCTGCCCATCCTCACCAGTCCTGCCACTGAACTACTTCGAGTTAATTCAAAAGTTCATAATCAACATTAAGAATCACAAAGGTTCAGACAAGTTAGTGATTTTAAACTCTTTCCTAAGACACATACTTCTGTAGCCACAGGTGGGAGTAACAATACTACTCGGCAAAATCTAAAACAAGCTGTCATTAAACCATGGACTCCTCTATTTCTCAAGACTACAGGACAACATGAATCCTCTTCTTCACCAGTAAGCAGCCAGCGCACCTGAAAAGATAGAAGGCTTTTTTTCCAAAAAGGGCACTCCACAGCACCTTAAGCATTTCTTACAACCTGCCCACGAATTCTTACAACAAGTACAGCAACCCACACACGGCACTTCAGAGCCAGCAGCCCCTGGTTACCTTGCCTGTGCTATGCCAGCAGAGTAAGCTTCCTACCTCCACCAATAAATTCTTTTAGGCCAAGTTCAACATAGTCACCACAGTTTCTAAGCAGACTCTCCCATGATTTACAAATTTCTTGCACTCAGTTTTGCTACAACTGCTCTAGACTTAACAGTCAAACTGGGTATTTATTGTTATGCATGTTAAAGTGATTAATAAACTTCCACCCCTCTGAAATGTCAGTCTGTTGCATGAGGTGAATGTTTCTCAACCATCACACTCTTGGATCATTTGTCTTCAACCAATCCCTTGAGCTGACATCAGCTCGCTTCTGTAATGAATTGAGGGATGAAAAAATCAAGGTGGAAACAACTACAGCTTCTGGCTGCGAGTGTTTTACTCCTGTCTTCCCATCTCTGGGAGATATGGGTGATTGCTAGCAATAGAACACAGTTAATAGTTCCACCTCGCTTTCATGAATACTTCAGAGTAATAAGCACAACTTGCCATCATTTCTTTGCTCTTGAAAAATAAATTGTTGTTGAATAGTTTGGTCTTAAACCCCTTAGATTCTTTTGCAGTCCTCAAAGGGATCATAACATACAGTTGCAGAACATTATGCCAATAAAAGTACATAGACAATTCTGATCTCTGCTCAGCCGAGTCTATTTCATGCTCTAACAGCAGTTCTTATACAAACCCGTGCTTAATTCTGTAGTAACTTCATCCAAGAATGGAGTTCTAAGGTTTATGGCCACATCTCTATTATAAAGTTTTGCTACTTTGATTAGGCACATAGAATCAAAAGTGTTCAGAGCCCCATGAAACACAGCTACGCCAGCAAACCATCATCATTTCAACTCACATTAACTGAATTTACCTCTATTACTGAATAAAAAGGCCTTTGTCCCTAAAACTGCAACAAAAGACATTTCTACTATAAAATACTTCTCGGTAAAGCTTCCTCTAATATAGATGTCTATTTAAAAAAAAAAAAAAGGAAACACTTATGTAAACTATTCAGTAAGGTCACAGTAAAATGCAACACCTTTCAACTCTATATATGAATGCAAGGTACAGTCACAAATAATTTTCATAAGTCTAGCCTGTGACTGATGCTAGCATAATACACATCAGAAGAGTAATATGAGTGAGCATTACCATTCATTTATGGAAGTTTGTTCTGGGGGGGGAGGAGGGTTGGAGGATAAATTTCAGTATTAGGTAACAAAACTTCAGGCTAAGGTTTCTGAGGAAACAACACCTGGGTATGTAAAGGCATCACAAGATGGCAAAACAATTGGAAAACCCCAACCCCAGCACAGCTGCTCTTCTGTACAGATTTTACTTTAGAGACGTACAATCTATAGAAAGTTGGCACACTGCAATAGTGAACATGTTTTCCAAGGAATACTTCTAGCACGGTGTTTCCTAGCTCCCAGCAGGAGCTACAAGTAGAATACATCTTTATATCCTGGACTCGTTCACTACTCCCAACCAGAGAGATATGTGAAAGAAGGAATGATCCTTTTTTTTTTTTTCTTTTTACAAGTTATCTGAATTACTTTTCATCATCAGGCAGCTGTAAGTCAAACTACTAATGTAAACTACAAATATAATCTGAAAACAGCATGCACTATGAAAATCTGTATTTTTGTATGCTGCTTTATAAAGCTATTAAACACTACTCAAAGAGATGTCATAAGAAATAACTGAAAGAACAAACACTGAAAAATCTAAGCTATAAGCAGCTATCATTTTCACCAACTCTTGGTGCACAAGTACCCAGCATTAATAGAGAAGAAAAAAAAAAAGAGGAAAACTCACCTGAACCCTTTTCACCAACCCTTTCTTTTTTAGTTTGCAATCACTGAAATTCTCTGGCAGATTCTGCAATAAAATAAACGAATTGATGTAGCTTAATGCTGAAGCGAACATACCAAACATAGAGCAGAATTTGGATGTATTAACGATCTAAGCCCTCTTAACAGGCATCCTGGAAACGCCATGCCCGCCCAGTGATGATGATTACACAAGAAAGAATTTAAATGAAAAAGTCATAAATTCACAAAATGATGGATACAACAAGTGGATTGCAAACAACTGACCTAGCACATCTACCACGTCTTTAGGTAACATAAAGCAATAGACTTCATACACTCCTTTTGTCTACTCTGGCATATGGTAACTCCTGCTGAGCATCACGTCCATTTTTCTCAGAAACTATGAAGATGTATTTATTTCTTACAAACACATTAACTCAATTGCTCGCTATCATTAGACCATATAATCAGTAATACAGGCATTGCTAGTCTGTTTAAGCATCATGTCTGATCTTTGCAATCTCTTCACGGAAGGTAACAGATGTGAGGTGTTACATGCTGACATTCCTTTTAATTTAATTCAAAACGCATCATTTTCCATACTCCTTCCACCTACTATATTCATGTATGTCAACATAGCGATTGCTATAGGCTTCTTCCTTTTGGAGTGATGATAAATTGGAGGGTTGGGGGGGAAGCGTGCTCAGGTTCATGGTGTTTTTCTGAAATGAGAAAAACACCTCTACAGATGATTATTCTTACCTAGAAACCTTATGCTCCTATTCTATGACAAAGAAGTACCTTTGAAAATAAATTATCAGGTTAACTCCAGGAATCTGTCGTTCACAATCTAAGTTCTCCTACAGAAGCCTGTTCTGTGTGTGTTACTTTCTTCATGTGTGTAACACCATGTTACTTCTTTTGGATTTATGGCACAAGACAGGTTCACAGGCTGTTACTGCATTTTCAACAATGGTCTAAAACGACAACTCCTTTTAACTTTTTAACTACTGGCATAAGACTTAAGTTGTTCATTTTAAGAAGCTACACTGTTCTTCACAAAGTATTTTCTAGCACTGTGTACTACAATAAGCCCTTGCTCACTGCAACATGCTAAATCTGCATGTCTCCTCCCAATAAGCAAGACGTTGTGAAAAGATTCTATTACATGCTTTCTTTCAGAAACTGGATGCTCCAAAGACATTGCAAAACATTTGAAAAGTTAGTTTAAAGCTGTGGGTGACTACTCTTCAAATACCAGTTCTAGTTCATAAATAAAAATGAAGGCCTTTGGACTATTTATAGCTGTCACAGGGAAAAAAACAGTTAAAAAAATATTACAAAGTTACATAAAGTATTGTAAGGGATCTTAGACATAGGACCCTGTAACTCCATACCAAAAAAATCCCATTTTTCTCTTTGTTTTCAACAACACAATTCACTTCAAAAAAAAAAAAAAGAAGAAGAAACATTTAACATAAAGAGCATATTTGATGCATACTACTTTGACCCCATATAAGTAATAGCCTGAAAGAACAAAGATCCGTTAGGCCTAATTATTAATAGCTGACTTTCAACAGAAAATGAAGATGCTATCACACTGTCATAGAAATTCTTCTATACCTTGAACTTTTCCACAACTTGGAATTTCTTAATAATCAAAGTCAAAATGAAATTATGCACTAGCTCAGTTACGTCGCCCATTTCCCTTTGCTGAGCACTAATCTCAGGATGCACTTTCTGAAAGACTATGGCCTGTGCAAGTATTCCTACCACCTGAAATAGCAAATTGACAGTTTTCTATCATCAGAGAAGGCCTAAATTAGCTTTCAATAGCAGACTGGAACACCTGGGCTTATCACACAGTCTGTTTCAAAAAACAGATATTGGTAACTGGAGGAAACTTTGAAATCCAAGTGTATAGAAGATGTTCAGACTATTTCTATAAAATGTTTTTGACAACATTTTTCAAAACTGTTCTTAATTGCATCTATGCGTGCAAACTCCTATATTTACTTATATACCTTCATAGTTTTCTTTTTTAATCTGCCTTGCAAAGCCCTTCACAGAGACTTGGAACTGGAAGACATAAATGTCCAAACTTATAAAGCTGCTTAAAAGGCGTTTTGCAATCAAATTAGTAAAATTTATAAATTTTAACATCGAATTAAATCTCACAGTCTCTCTGTTTTACCTTAGTCAGCTTACGTCTCCTCTCCAGGAATACGTTGTCCAACTATTCAGGGTTTAACAGGTGAAGCTGGCAATAAACCTTAAGTCACAATAACATTTCAATATTTAATTAAAACCAAGTTTAATTTAACAATAAAAAAGAATTAGCAGCTTAATCTTAGAGAATGCTTATGCAAAACTCTTGCGAAATCTACATTTTTGGTGCTACCATTGCTTGCAGGGCAGTAGTTTGGGTTAGTATAAAGCTTCCTACTGCACAGCATGTTCTTATTTATATAGCAGGCCTCCCACCTGGGACCCCTCTGTGACAAAAATGCCTGTTTGAATCTTTCAGTCCTTGGTCTGTATGGTCTTAAACTTCCAAAAGCTGATCGCAGTGCTGGCTTCAACCCAGCACAGGTTCTTCATCCCATCCGCCCAGAGAGCGACTCAGGCTCTGCTCATCTCACACCCCACACTCCCAAAATTTAGAATTTCTTAACCACATCTCTCGAACAGTTCTCCCCATGTGGACACACGGACAAGATGCACTGTCAATGCACACATTACACCCACAAAGTTTCATCTTTTGTACGCGCAACACTCATGCTTTACAAAATATTCTTAAACCAACCGCCCTTTACACTGCAATAAATCCAGGTTTGTGCACTGTCCTATCTCCACATCCTCCCTATTCTCTCTTTTTAACTAAGGACCCAGCATTTCTCTCTCCTGAGTGAACCTTCTTACAAAACACAGTCTCCCTCCTCATCTCTTTGCCTTCTCCCAGCCTGTCTCCCAAGAAAACAACTCCCTTTGCCAAAGAACATCACCTCAGCTCTACTCAAGTCCCCTGTGTTCCAGAAGCACTCCCAATAACAATTGTATAGGCTAGTATAACCACCACATCTTTGTTCTCCTCTTTGGTTATTTCTTACTTGCCAAATCAGAGAGCCCAGAAGGTAGTATCTGACACCAAAAAACACTTTATAGCAGTGTAATCAATCAATACACAAAACAAATGCTAGTTAAATTTATCATTTATGACTATCACAGTAGAATGAACGTGACACCATTCTTGAGAGAGAAAGAGAAGGAAGGAAAGGAAATCTCCTACACTAGCAGTCAGTAGTAATAATAGCTAGAACCCTTCTTGTTTTCTGCTATCAAATTGTTTTAAAATTAAAAAAAATAAACTACTCTACCACACATCACCAATGCTAACCAGTTGCAATCAATGATTTTTGTTAGACAGAGAGAATGTCAGCAATGTTTTTTTCCTTAGTTTCTTTTAAAACTCCAAAACAATATACTGTATTTCAGTAGGTTATTATTATTATCGTTATTGACTACCAGTCCTCCATCATTTTCAATTTATCATTAATTAAGTTGGTAAATTGGGTAAGCACATCATGTTGACACTGAAACACCTTAGCGGCTTCTTTAGAATTAGATATTAAATGGCATGCTTCTGATTCATACTAAAAGATTTAAGCATTATCATCATGAAAAGCTTATCCAATGTTTGTTTATCCAAACACATTAAAAGATTTAGTAATAAGTCTTAATAAGAGTAAGTGGCAAAACTTTACAGAAGCTGGGGAATTGTTTGATAACAGCACATTAGTTTCAGAACATTTCCTTCTTTCAATCCTCAAAACATCAATTTAGTATTAGCAGTGACAAGGAGATAGTGGAAAAAAGCTTCTTCGGAACGGCACGGTAATTTAAGTAAGTTTTACAGAGGAATTGTAACCCAAAAAATCCTCAAGGGGGATGGGCCACCTAAATACAACTATGAGTCACTAACATTATCAGTGTCCTCAGTACAAACGCATTCAATTTGACAGAAGATTTGCCATTAATTTATGCAAGCAAAATGAGTGACTTGTATTTCAGAACAGAAAGATTTTTTCTGTTTTTAGAGCACTATGTTCTCTGCAATGTCATCTTTCCAGATTCCACATCTGCCATTTAATAAAGAATCATGAGAACAAAGTAATCACTCAGATGGCAGGTTTGGTTTTTTTTAAGAACTGTGATTAAGTCAAGCATTTTCTATGTTCTACTTGCTGAGATTTGCAATAAGTATTGTGATTTGACTTTAACTCATTGACCAAATGCTTTGACTGCTGAAATAAATGCATTTCTGGTGATGCACACAGACAAAACCTCAACTGCTGAACACACCTGAATTAGTATTCCTCCTGAAAAAATAAAAAAATAAAAAATGTAGCTTATGCTACAACTGCTTCAGCGCCTTCAAAATTTTGTTAAAATACTTACAAGATCCATCCACCTATTCTTCTGTAGAAGCAGTAGCCATTTTAAATGAATGTTTCATGTTAAGATGCTTAAGTTACAGCTACTCTACCCAGAGGCATCCCTTCAAGACTGCACTTACACTTTTTCGGCAGTGATAACACCATATTTTTTCTCTCACTCCAATACTGTAGGACTGCCACTTCCTAACTGCGCACTTTTAAATTAATAATTCATGAAGAAATGGAGCCTGGTAAAAAGAAATATTAGTTCCAAACTAAGCTTGTCTAATTAAAGAGCTTACCTCCTAAAGGTAAGAGGGCAACACCCCTACAATACAGAAAAAAACATGCAGGCTTCCTCACCCTTAGCTCTCTGTAATCACACAAACCTCATTTTGTATCAAACTAGATTGTTTGGATCAATCAAAAACATGTATGGTGGCCAAGACACTTTAAAAAACTTTCACAACAATTCCGCCAAAGAAAGAAAACTGAAACATTTACCACCTGAGTTGCTGGTCTGTTTTCTTTCTACAGTTTATAGATGCTTCTGTGTTACCAGAAAATAGCTCACTCAATCTCTGTTTCTTGTTGTTGTTTTGTTTTAAATGCTGTTTATTGAATCACCAGCACATCTATATAATCAATAACATTCAAGAAATTTGCCAGAAATTGCTTTTTACTTGGCTAACAAATGGAGTATTAAATACTGTATAAAACAATTCTGAGATACAGATAAACTACTTCATGGAAGTTTGACACTCTTCTGCTTTGAATTTCTGTTTATCATTTTTAACTGTGCTCCTTCCCCTCAGTGGAGCCCATTTACTATCCATACGCATATCTCATCACCATTTTGTGCTGCTACCTCTGCATGCTGCACAACTACAGTAAAGCTAAGTACTACTTCATAAAGTTGGTGGCCTGATGTGCTGTAGTATCAGCACACTGAATGGCTGCATTTTATGGAAAGCTTACGTTGAACTACACTTATCTGCAAGATTTCACAGAAGTTTCTCAGAAGTTCAGTTTTCATGACAAAAAACACAGCCTTATTTATATGTTAACACAAATAAATACATAGTTTGGTATGTATAACATAGCTTCATTCACTGGTGTGAAAACACTCACTTGTATTTCTTGCTTTAAAAATATGATGCTTATCAATGCCATACGGTCTTATACGTTCTTCACTGGAAGTAACAAACAACTATTACAAATATGAAAAGCTATCAGTCATAATTAGTTTTAGCTCTGGGTGTTGTACTTCCACGACACAAAACTGAGGAACAGGGACTCCACTAATTCCTAAACCTAGAGATGTTTGTAAGACTTCTAAAATCTTGTACTAAACCTGGAAATGCCTTGTCTGGTATTATCTAGGGTATTCTGGATAAGATGACAGATAATAGCACACTTTTTATTTAAGCCAAGGAAAAAGTATGAGAATCGAAAGTTAACACAGGAAATTTAGTTTGAATTAACTAGGAAGCAGTGAAGAGGGTTTTTCAAGGCTGTCTGCATCGTTCCAGAACTATAAACCAAGTACTGACTTTCTTCTAAATAGGATGTAGTACCAAAAATTGAAGGGCTCAGGAATATGCGCTAATTCCATCCACATGAAAGAGATGGGAGATTATTGCTATTTTAATGACAACACATAGTAAATCTGCTACTTCAAACAGGGAACCAGTTATATGAAGTCTACGTTTAACAGCAACATATTTTGCTTTATATGAGGCAGAAAAGGAAATGGAAATAAGACTTTAAAATACTTAGTATATTATAATTAAAATAAAAAAAAATATTTAAGAACTGTTAACTAAAACAACCACTCAAAAGGAACCATATGAAAGAAGAAATTAAGTTGATGAGCTCTGCAAAAATCCTAGGAACGTCCATGTTGTATAGCATCTGCAGACAGGAAATTCTAATTATTACTCTGTGGTTTGCTGCTGAGATTTTTCAAAATGTCTGTCCATTCAAATTCATTTGGTTCACCAACTATAGGCATTTGCATGGAATCTTTCTGATATAAACCCATAAAGTGTCACTGCAAAGGCATTATTACTACAGAAAAGTAGCATTTTTTTCTTTAGATCGGAAGATTATGATTGTGATATGCAAAAGAATGATAGAATGAAGTTGCAGACAATGACCCAGCAAGCACAAAAACAGAATAACAAAATACCCCAGTTGCCACCATCTTCCATATCTCTGCACAAATTCCTCATTCTCCTCTAGCTTTCAGTTCCTGCATGATGCAGGAAGACGCACATTGTACTCTGGGAAGATGCTGTAAGGTTATGATCCATTAATGACTGTGAAGCACTTGGATACACCTTGGATACACATTCCAAAGAAAGAATTTAGTCCTCAATATGCAGGCACCTTGAACAAAAGTACTGTCAGTCCATATACAACTGACCAGAAAATTATTCAGCATTCACAACCTCCTTGTCCTTATGTAATATAGCAAGCAATATGTTTGAGGGGGTTGGTTTTTTTTTCAGATCACTACTGTAACCATGAAGTTTAATGTTAAAGTTTGCCAAGACAAACTAAAAGGGTAAAACTTAAGTAAAGGATACCCAATTTCATGTAGTCCTAGCAGGCTGCTGCCCCAAATGAAGCTCTTCTGTAGAATGGGGATGCATACACAGGCATTAATGTCACCATTTAGAAATAGATGTTGCCAAGTAGACTTTTGGAGACATACAGGGGCAAGAGCTGGATATTAAGAAAAGAATGAGCAAACCAATTAACTAATTTTCAAAGCCAAAATAAATTTGTTAGTATTTTAAAGTATTAATTAATTAGAAGAAAGATGTCTTCCTAAAATTCTGTTGGGATTCGATCCTTTTCTGCAGTTATTTACTTACAATGGCATCAACCTGTTCCAGGATCTTCATGAACTGCTCTGCAGTTCCTTTTATCCTCTTGTCAAGCTGTTTTAGAGCTTCTGCTTGCAGATCCTTTGCCAAAAATCCCTGGTAAGGAAAAAGAGGGCAGGAAAAACAAAATTCCACACCTTACTGAATGATCAGCTTAGAAAAAAATCTCTCAATATGCCACATTAAAAAAAGATCTTTTACTATTTTGGTAGTTTCAAGTACAAAGGGGACTCCAATCTCAATCTTTATTCAATTACTCTGTACTATCAAGGAAGCCTAGCAGATCTTACTGGTTAAGCGATTAAACAAAACTCAAAGTATTGAGGCATTCTTCTTTGAACTTCGACAGAATTCTGTCTGTTTTTCCAGATCTACAAAATATTATTTATTCAATGTGCTACAATATTTACCCTTTTTCAGTGCCATACATTTCTCCAGTTTGGAAACTCAAAAATGGCATTTGAAATTCAGAAAAAAATGTATTTATTCTATGATAAAATATTTTTACAATCATATTATTATTCAACAGTTAAGAGGGACAGCCTATTACTTACTACACAAAACCTTTAGAAGGTTGTGTGTGGCTTTTTTTCTTTTTTTTGTTTGTTGATTGTTTTTATTTTATTTAAATATATATACCTACAAAACAGTTTTGTAAAGATATAAAATGACACAAAGCTGGCATACCTTCTGGATACTTGTGAACTCTTTATTAACTTCCTCTAACTTATTAGCTATTTGCTCCACTGACTTCTCCAGATCTTTTAACTTCTTTAATTCAGCCTCTTCTTCTGGACTATTCTGTGTATTCAAAAGGAAAATATTCACAACTACAGAACAGAGTCACTATGCAGCTAAAGAGCAGCAACAGTGGTGAGAGAGACATAAAGGCTTTTGTTGACTTAAAGCATGTACTGCACTGTGGTTTTCCTTTCCGTAATTTAGTGCCTACCAAATAAGCTTTTCTCCAAGCTTACTAACAAATACAGTTAAAGTGGCAATGCATATAAACACCTTAAAGGATACAAATTTGAAGTGAAAAAGAAAAGTGCAAACAATTTTTCTGTTATTATTTTACTATTTTGTAAGTAGAGGTAACTTGATATCAGGTGATATTACCTTGTACTCTACTTGGCAAAGCCAGTCACAGGTCATTTCACTAGAAATAACCCAGCAGGCTCAGTAGCAACAGTTTTTGTTTTTTTCCCCCACCAGAAAAATAAGAGGTTCAGGAGCAGTCAGAAGTAACACATTAGGCAGAAGGCTGTCAATAATGTAATTTCAGAAATGTAGAGCTGTACAAGCTGCAGACTTATTTGCAGAACAATATGAGAATGAACTCAGCTTTGTGGGCAGGTGAACAAGATTAGTTTTATGCTGTAAGCAGTATCTATGTTCAGAGGCTGAATAACTAACAGGAAATAGGATAATGTATAAAAAATGCAATTCTGAAAGTAACACTAACCCTTTTTCCAATCAACATGACTTTGCAACCGTTTTTAACACCAAGTGCTGACAACGGTTGTTCCAATTCTTTCAGAGACTTTCCTAAACAGAAGGGGAGAGAGGGAAAAAAATAGTTAAAATATTACTAATTACAGTTAGTGGCATAAGAACGTCTTTTTAAAGACATTCAAAACATGGACACCTGAAAGCAACTATGATGAAGCATCTATAAGAAACACCGACAGATTTACAAGTTACCTTTGTATATAAGTTTCTGAAATGGAACTGGAACACCAGTGACTTGTTCAATAAGTAGAGCCATGTCTTGTAGTGTAGGTTCACTATCTTCCTGTGGAGAAGCAACCTGAATACTGTGTTTTTCATTGCCTAACAAAAAAAACAAAACAAAACAAACAAACAAAAGTAATACTTATTATTACCTGGAAAATATCATAGGGAATCAGTTTCTAATATATGTTTCCATTAACAAAGAAAGTTCTCAAGTCAGCAACTCCCACATACGATCTTAATTTTAAATGAAAGGATTCATAGAATCATCTAGGTTGGAAAAGACCTTCAAGATCCAGCCTTCAACCTGACCTACCAAGTCCCATCACTAAACCATGCCCCTTAATGCCACAACTATCACTATTCTCTTGCAACTTTCTAATGTATTTTCTTCCTCTTAAAGTGACTTCCGCTGAAAACTTTCTTTTCCTTTCTAGTAGCCTGAAGAGTTGGGTCAAGAGTATTCTACCAGCATAATGATCCTGCTACACATTATTCTCCATCTCTTTTCAACAGCGTATGACCTAGATAACCTAAAAGCTAAAGCATTAAAGTCCACAACTTTATGATCTGTTTTACTTCCTAGTTATAGGAACTTCTAATGGTGTAAGTCTTGGGGAATCTGAGACAATTTATCACTACCTTTGCTCCCCAGTCCTTACACATGTGAAGCAAGCAGTCAATATCCATGCTGTCTCCCCTCCATCCAACAGAATTCTCATAGTCCAAAGATTACTTCTGCCCATAATATTGCTGATATGCAGCCTCAGCCACCTTCAGAAGTCTCATCCTACATGTCTGTGGTGGTTTTACCCAGCTGGGCAGCCAAACTCCACCATAGCTGTTCTCTCAGTCCCCCTCCTCAAAGGAAAAAGGGGAGAAAATATGATGAAAAGGGCTCATGGATTGAGATAAGGACAGGGAGATCGCTCAACAATTACCACCAGGGGCAAAACAGACTCAGCACAGGGAGATTAATATAATTTATTGCCTATTACTAACAGACTGGAACAGTGAGAAACTAAAAGACAACTAAAAACACTTTCCCCCCCATCCATCCTCTTCTACCTCCTCCCCCCTGAGCGGCGCAGGGGAACTGGGAATGGGGGCTGTGGTCAGTCCCTGATGCTTTTGTCATCTGCTACTCCCTCATGGTCACTCCCTGCCCCTGCTCCACGTGGGGTCCCTCCCACGGGATGCCGTCCTTCCCAAACTGATCCGGCATGGGCTTCCCACAGGCAGCAGCTCTTCAAGGACTGCTCCAGATATGGGTCCTTACCACGGGGTCCATCCATCCCCCAGGAGCAAACTGCTCCAGCACGGGTCCCCCACGGGTGGCAGCTCCCCCCAGACCCCCTGCTCCTGCGTGGGCTCCTCTCCACGGGCTGCAGCTCCGGCCCGGGGCCTGCTCCTGCGGGGGCTCTCCATGGGCCGCAGCCTCCTCCAGGCCACATCCACCTGCTCCACCGGGGGCTCCTCCACGGGGGGGCTGCAGCGTGGAGATCTGCTCCATGTGGGACCCATGGGCTGCAGGGGGACAGCCTGCTCCACCAGGGGCCTCTGCACAGGCCACAGGGGAACTTCTGCTGCATGCCTGGAGCGCCTCCTGCCCTGCTCCTGCACTGACCTTGGGGGCTGCAGGGCTGCTTCTCTCACATTTTCTTACTGCTCTCTCATGGCTGCTGCTATGCATTATTTTCCCTTTCTTAAACCTGCTCTCCCAGAGGCCCACCCAGCGTTGCTCCCTGGCTCAGCTCTGGCCAGCAGCAGGTCCCTTTTGGAGCTGGCTGGAGCTGGCTCTGATCTGACATGGGGCAGCTGCTGGGCTCTGCTCACAGAGGCTACCCCTGCAGCCCCCCTGCTACCAAACCCTTGCCATTCAAACCCAATACATTGTCACCTTCTGCTAATGGTACCTCCTACCCAGACTCCCTAAAATTACTTGCACGCAAACAGCAGGAATTTCTTAGAAGAAAGGAATGTGTCTATTAATCTCTGCATCGCAACGGATCTGTAACCTCTGCTCCCACACATTTAAGGGTCTGTCAATTTGAAAGCACCCACAGGAATCAGCCCCCACTGGCTACAAGGGAAATTAAGACAGGCATTTCTTTAGTTTACAGGAAGAGAAAGCTCCGGAACAAATACCAGAAGGAAAGCTATTCTTACGCCACCAATTTTTAAGCGCATTAATCTTTTGCAAAGACAAGTGCTAGGAACATTGATTTTAAAATGTTCCAGTCTACCACAGTCACACAAGCTACACTGAGACCATAAACACTTGCAATCTCCCAACAGTATTTTTAAATGGTTTTAACTTCAGAATAACACTATACCAACTCTCCCTGAAACATTTGCCATAAACAGACCTCCCAATTTGCTCTGTTAAAAAAAAACTAACAACAATACAAAAAGAAAATTTCAGTCCTAACCTTGATGTATTTCAAAAGGTTGATACATACAGAATTCTTTGAAAAAAAGAAAAAAGAAAAAGAAAAAGAAAAAGAAAAAGAAAAAGAAAAAGAAAAAGAAAAAGAAAAAGAAAAAGAAAAAGAAAAAGAAAAAGAAGCAAATGGAGAAGAGAAAAGCTGAAGTTTGCCTAGTAATAGAAACAGTTTTAACAACGAATTATGAACACCACTTTGGGCAGACTAACACAAGTTTTACTGTCAATTCACAGAAGAGTGAAATCACCACGAAGAACATCTCCTGGGTTAGAACCGGTATCATGGCTTAATCCGTTTGTTTTAGTAAATGAAAATACTAATTTAAAATAATGACTACTGTAAAACTCCAAAATCTTTTAAAAAACAGCATCAATTAAATGTCTTGCAGATTGTGAAGTGACGTATGTGGATTTGCTGTTGCTCTTTCTTAACCTTTATTTCCATCTTTCCCTACGCTCACTCTCTCACACACACAACTTTAATAAAGATGCCTGTGCAAAGTAGTAACAGCACCTGACAGCTAGCAGAAAATTAAGTCCAAGATAAAGTGTGCCTACTGTTTGTTAATTATTAATAGCAAAGTAATTACCAGGTAATAACTGGAAAGAGAGAAACATTCTCAGATAAGTCTGTCAGTAAACCTCCCAGATCAAATGGAGCTCTCTGAAGGCATCAAAGAGCATAGTAATCATGACGATCCAAACAGATTATTCCACAAAGTGCCTCACCACCAAAAATTCTTAGATAAAACTTCCAAGTGATTAAGGTAACGTTTGCGCAAAATAATGGATCAAGCATAACAGTTCGAAAACAGGAATGAGCAAACAAAAATAAGCAAACGAGCTCTAAAGGTGGAAAGAATGGCACCAACATTGTGCAAAAAGGACAGGAGCAGAGCTCATTGTTCAACAATTAAAAAATAACCCATAAATAACTCAAGTTCTTGAACAAAATCGCTAATGAAAATACCACTGATTATATCCTACTATCCTCAGCATTCCTCCTACTGCCTAACCTAAATCCACTTTATTAACTGTAGTATTTTGATGAAGTCCAGGCTATTGTTACCTTTTTGCAGTAACCTTCTATATTTATTTGCAGAGTCAATCACATCTTCCTTTCCACTTTCACCTCCCTCCTCCTACTTCTTTTCTCCAAAAAAAAAAAAAACGTTCAGTTGTTCCAGCATGCCTTTGAGTAATGTTTCACCAGATCAGCACCCAACTGCTGATCACAGAATCACAGAATGGCTGAGGTTGGCAGGGACCTCTGCAGATCATCTAATCCAAACCCCCTGCCGACCAGGATCACCTAGAGCACTGCGCAGGATGGCATCCAGATGGGTTTTGAGTATCTCCAGAGAACGAGACTCCACAACCTCTCTGGGCAGCCTGTCCCAGTGCTCCGTCACCCTCATAGTAAAGAAGCGCCCTCTCATACTGAGCCGGAACCTCCTGTGCTTCAGTTTGTGCCCGTCGTTTCTCGTCCTGTCACTGGGCACAACTGAACAGAAAACGGCTCCATCCTTTCGACACCTTCCCCTTACACATTTATACACATTGATGAGGTCTCCCCTCAGTCTTCTCTTTTCGAAGCTAAACACGCCCAGCTCTCTGAACGACAGGTGCTCCTGTCATCTCATCATCTTAGTGGCCCTCCTCTGGACTCGCCCCAGTAGCTCCATGTCCCCCTGGTACTGGGGAGCCCAGAACCGGACACAACGACCCCTTTCTCTCAAGCAGCCACCCCTTTCCTTTGCAATCTCACCTCTCCCTAGCCCAAAATTCTGAATTCATGCAGCAAATAAGATGAGGGTCGAGGGTCCCCCAGGCAGCACCTGCCTTTACATACCGCGCTGGCCACCACAAGCGCTCCCCGCTGCGTGCCTCCGGCAGGGCCAGCCCTGCCACCTGCTCGCACAGCACCCTCCCGCTGGAGCCACACCACCTCGCCGATACGGAAAATAACGGAAAATCCCTTTTTTATCCCCTTTCTGTTGGATCCGCTCGAGCGACCCACGTGGAGGGAGAGGGCGGGGAAGACGCGGCCAGCCGAGGCCGCCCTCTGGCTCCGGCTCCAGCCCCCGCCCCACCCGCCCGGCGGTCCCCCGGCAGCCCCCGGCCCTTACTGTAAGTGACGGTGACCGTAACGGCGGCCCCGGCCGCCGCCATCTCGCAACCGCCTGCCGGGGCGCGCGGCTGGCGCGTCACTTCCGCCCTGCGAAGGACGGGGAGGCGCCATGTTCCACCGGGCGGGAGGGGGGTGGGCGGGCTCTCGCTGCCCCGCCGCCATTTTGCGACGGCGGGCGGGGGCTGCGTAACAAACCCAGGGGCAGGATAATACCGGCACTAAAAACACCACACAAAAGGTTCGGCTACTCCAAGTGCTTTTATGTCAATAAGAATACATAAAGTTAACGAGAACCCTATTTGTTACAGCTTTGAAGGTTGCAAGTACAATAGCATAAAAGTCTCAAGGCTGAAGTAGTTTAAAATGTTTTCAATTCTTTTATCAAATAAGCGTAAGGGAGCTATTTTACACAGAGAAAGCAGCAACATACAGTATTGTTTCTCGAAACTAAGACAAAATCAGAACAGAACTCAGCTATGAACAGTCATCACTATTCTTCACGTACAACTTTGTCCATGAGACACGGGAAATCAAAACCTATCAGACCGACTGCTTCCATTGAAGGAAGCTGTGCCAAGTTTTTCCATTAATAGAAGAGTCAGTAGTAGAACAACTTTCTTCAAAGAAAGACCACCACCAGCCATATTGCGTTCTCGGATGTAGTGATATTAAGGTTACACTGGAAGGACAAGTTCTTCAGGATTTTCAAAAATAATAACAATCTTTAATCTTAATTTGATTTGTAAAGTGTAGTTCATTATATCCATTGTGCTTTTGGAACATTTATGTTGCAGGGATCTTTGGCAATCCAAATTCATCCACCAATACGCCATCCTGTAAGAAGGAAAGAAAGATGAACAGGTTAATAATTCCCAACCCACCAAAGCGCACTGCAAAAGTTTCCTTACAATATTAATTGTGATATACCTGTAACTGTCACATCGCTGGAATCAAAATAAGAACACCAGTGTTGTTCCTCAATAATAAGCTATACTAAAATCCCACATGCAAATATACAGAAGACTTACTTCTATGTTTAAGAATTACTACGCTAACAGCTGTAATGGTATGCTTAAGTTCTACTTGCAGTCTGCTAATGTTAGACAGCAGTTCCAAAATGCCCTTTTAGCTCTTTAAAATGTAAGAGAAAGCGTTACATATACACAGCATCTAAAACACACCAGATATTAAACAATACTTTTGCCTAAAATATTATGAATTACAAAATATTAAGGATTCCTAATCAAGCAACCCACATAAATTTGGTTAACTCAAAAAAATATACGTAATTTGCTTCTAAGGAGCAAAGGACTCACTTTGTTTTTTGTGTCAACAGGAGTGCCCTCTGGGATTGCTGGAGCAGATGCAGCTTCGTCTAAGTAGGAATTATCTTCATCAGCCAAAAGCTCATCACCCAATGCATCCAGTTCTGAAATTTAATTTGTTTGGTTGAAAAGTTATGCAAGGAATTCCTTTTGCAAAAGAAAAGTTGTTCTTAAAGAGAAACAGGATTCATACTGAATGCTTACACTTATACTGACATTCCTTATTTAGCCAGCCATCAGGAATACATGAAGACTTGCACGTGTGCACACAAAGAGAACGTTCTTTTCTTTACTGATACCTTTAGTATCTCTTCACTGATACCATAAATATCTCTTTCATGTTTGTCTGATATTTTTCTTACTGCACTTAAAAGAAATGCAGCTTTTAAGTTTAAAAGAGTGATGTAGTCAATGAAACTAAAATATGACTATACTTTCCCCCTCCACTTTCCTTACCTGCTTCCAAGTCATCTTCATCAATCTCTGGTGTTCCATAGCTACGACTCAGTGCTTCCTGGACTTCGTTGGCTTCTTCCATCATATCCTCCAACTGATCTTGTATGTCCTGAAGCAACAAACAATTTCAACTGGTCCACATTTAATAGTTTCAGTTAAATTTATCAGACCTTAGTCAATTGTTAATAATTCCAGCATACCAGACACTGTTTTTTAATTTTTTTTTAATGTTTTGAATGTTTTTTATATGTTTTAAATGGTTTTTTTTAAATCATTTTTGGAAGCAGCATTAATACAAGTTAAGACACATGCATTCAGTGCTATGGCTTGGTCTTAACTACTATTAAAGTTATAATAAAGTATCAGGCAGAAAAAGAGGAACCTAGCAAGAGCATCTCTGTAAAACCTTGTTTTTCTGTTTTGTTGGGGGGGCCAGGGGAGAAGGACATGACATGACAGTTAATATTCTTCAGGGTGAACTGAAAGGCTCCAATAAACTACCCAGAGCTCAGCATTATCTTGAGCAGCAGGAGAGAGTAAATCTAAGGACTAGCCTAAGTTATGCCACAGCAAAAATTGAGAAGATACTTTAGCATGACTATTGGCACTGTACTTAGCTGCAAGTAAGGAGGAGATATATACAGAAACAGCCCAGGAAAGAACTTGGAGGAATTCAGCACTGGCATTTGATAAGAGTTTAAGTGCAGCATACTTGAAAATATGTTTAAAGTTCTTATGTTTTTAAACTGCATTTTCTGAAGACAGGGCCAAGCCTTGCAGACCTTTTGAAAGCGTTTATTTTATTTTTATTTGCTTTTTAAGTCAGGCACTACCATAAAGTAGGGGGAGCAAAGGACTAATCTGCATGTAAGGGTAGCAACATGGAGGGGGGGGAAAGGAGGCCAAAGAAGCCATAGCAGGAAGTATTCACTAACATTTATGCTGCAGTGCAAAGGAAAGGAATGTAGAGATTAAAGATTAGCCCAGCAAGGAAACACCAATCAGTACAACAATGCCAACAACTGATTGTGCAGTACCAGAGAAAGAAGGAAGGAATTAAGATGGTGGTCCCATGAAGGGAAGAAAAAAAGTCAAACATAAACCAAAGCAGTCAAAGTTATACAGCCCATTCATCACTATTTCAGTGCATTGTTTCTGTCCTTTAAACTGTAGAAGCTCACCTCTATTTGATCAATTTTGACTTGCTTGTAAGCTTTCTTCATTTCTTTCACTCCCAGTTTCATTGCATCAACCTAGAATAGAGTGAAACAACATGCTTGTATCTGATGTAACATACACAAATTAAACAAACGTGAGATTAATATACTGGTACCGTTGTCTTTGTATCTTTCAGTGCCTGAATGGTGTAATTAGCTTGTTCCATATTAAAAGACTGCTGTGATAGATTATCCCGCTGTTGTTCATACCTGTTAAAAACAATGCAAATAACAGCTTTAAAACACCAGTATTTATTGCCACAAAAGAAAATCCTTTTTATTTTTTTTTACTTGAAAAATCAGAAGTAGTCATCTGCTGATGTGTGCAGTTGTTCTTTTTTTAATAATAAACAATCACAAAATAAGATAGAAATATATAATGGTCAGATTTCTGTGAAACTACGTATTTAAAGCTGTCAAAGCTACTCCTAATTAAGCTTCTATTTTAACTGATGTCAAGACTATATTTTTCTAGGCTTATGTAGTGGGTGAGGATATCACAAGATTTTTAGTCACTGTCAGGTAGATATGCATGGCACTGCTTACTGCTGCTGTAAGCAGAATGGAAGAGATGCAGGTTATCCAAACCACAATGGCTCTGCACTGGAATTTGGCTGAGGAGTGGTGGGCATAGGGTGGAAAAAGGAAACTTTCATCTAACCAAAAAAAAAAAAAAAAGGAGACTTAAAATAAATAAAAATAATATGTATCTTAGAAAATAAGTTCATGAGCCAAGCATAGCTTTAGTGATGAGGAGATTTAGGTCAGCTTGTCCCCATTCAACTTCATATACTAACATACAAATTAGGCTGAAATATGCTGACACTAGATCTGTAATATGCTTTTGAAGGGCTGGCTAGCTTGTTCAGCATTTCTCTTTTAAGAATGCTCAGAAACAAGAGTACTGGAAAGAAAAATGGAAGTGCAACACACTCCTGCAACAAAACAGCCTCATTAACCCCAGACTGAAAAAGATTTAAACTTACATTCGCTTCTGCTTTAACACTCTCAACGCTTTCTGCTTTACGGTATTCTGAAAGACACAATATCTTAGGAAGAGTATTTGACTGTACTCTGCATTATACTGTTTAAACCTAATGTATTGGATTTAAATTTTCCAAAACAGTCACCAGCTAATAATGCACATTGCAACAATAGTCACATTCTGCGTTCATCCTGCATTAACGATTAACAAAATAGGCCTGTATATAATGCTGCTAATAGCAAATACTTTACATATTTCCAGCTTTTGATTTTTTTTCATAAGCAGAATAGAAAGTCCAATTTGAACATCAGAACTACCTTTCGTCCACATATCTTAATGGCCAGCATGAAGTAATATTGCAAAAGGTACTTTAGCAATACAAATTATCTTAGGTATGTTTATCACTAAACAAACATTTGATATGTTTATTATTAGGTACTGTTTAATTTTTATGTTCATCCCCTTTCAAAACTGGGCTTTCCTGCCCCTTTTCTGAATATCACAGATCTTTTTATTTTGGCAGGTGAACAGAATAGCCTCTCTACCAGATTTAATTCAGGTAACAGAAGGAAGAAGGGAGGCAAGCAAGTAACTTCTGACTGGTGAATTACACTGCACTTTTAAGAAGTAAAAGAAAATAATAATAATAATTAAAAAAAAACAACAATTAAAGCATTGTTCAAAGACACATTTAAGAGATGCTTCAGAATAAAAATAAACTTGCAGGATCTTATATCCCATCAATAAGGCAAGATGCATTTCTAAGAACCTGAAGAACTGGCTCCTTCGCCACCATTACATGACACAGGGTGCGAGTCACATCCTCTCACACTTAAATCCCACAGAAGGTTGTTACCTTTGCAGGCCCCTCTCTCATCTTCTTCATTTGATCCTTATACTTCACTAGTTCAGCATCAAGCCTCGCGATTTTCTTGTCAATCGACTCGGCTCTGCTATCCACCTGTAATACACAACAGGAAAAATAAACGCATTTATTAGCATTTTATTCAGGTATTGGACAACAAAAAGAACACCCTCATCCTGAATATGCCTCTGAACAAATTATTTTTTCCCCTCAGTGATTTTACGAACAGCTTAAAGTTTGTTGAGGATCTGAAAGCAGAAACACCTCCTACAAGGAGCACAAGAAGCACCATAAGGTTTCAGCATGCTCTGCCATTGTAACACATTCTCCTCATTTTGAGATGCTCTCTTGCACACCCAGTCAACTCTCAATCTCTGTTCAGGCATTTCTGATAAGATAGAGTACCAGGCACTAAACTGGAACTGAAGAGGAAAAACATCCATGGACCATGCCGGCAGTTAAGAGGCAAACAGAAAAGGGACCGGGGTGCGCTTAGCAAAGCTAGAGGCTTACATTTGGTGTGCAGAGAACATTCATCCTTGAGAAGGATACTTCCTCTTTGATACCTGGATTATGGTGGCACTTAACAAGCCCAAACTTAACCACTGTTTCAACAGTGCCCAACTTTTGTGTCACAGACACTTCCCCATCACTTCCTGCAAAGGAAGTCAGGACCCCGCAGGTTTGTGGGGCAGGTACTCTGAGATCTTACTGCATTTTTGCTCAGAACCCTGAGGATAACTGCCTAACTCCCTCAGACACCTCCAGCAGCCAGTCCCGGTGCACTGCGTGTGACAGATCTCTCCTTGAAGAAATATTCTCAGCCTACTGCAGGAGAGGGTTAAAGATGATTATCACGTAACCTAAAGCTATAGATGCTTCTGACAGCACGCACAACTTCACAGCAAGGCCGGCTTCCTTAGCGTCAACCACCACAGCACTTCCCTGTGCACAGCAAATAAAGCTCATTAACTTTTCCTTCCAAGAAGCCTCCCGAGGGATTTGAATATAATCACGTTCCAAATATAACGTGAGACCAATCAGTGAAAATGTACAACTCTGACTTGTTATCAGTGTGTTCAAACACGTATAATTATGCAGATCTTCGTTTTGGTGTCTTGATGATCCTTTCAAACCACCGTTCTATGGCAGCAACGTGCATTTGCCAGAGGCATCCTGAGCAGGCATTTGACACAAATACTCTTTGCACAAGAGATTAAGGTGCCTAGGCACATCTAGCATTGAAAAGTTTGTATTAAGGTTCTATTATACCAAATGTTTTAATAATAAACAAGCAAATAAGCCATCTGAGAGTTTTAAAATCTTGTAGTTTCAAAGCCTAGCACCTCCTCAAGATCTTCACCAGCTAAAAGCATCTCTGAGATCAGCCTCCTGCGCAGGGGAAACTCAGTTATTGAGGTAAGGGTCTCCAGCGATTCTCTCAGTCAGTACGAGCAGGAAATTGAGGTAGGCTCTCCTAGATCGATTACCTACATAAAAATTACACACGCTACACAGGACAAAAGCTTCTAAAAATAAACGGAGCATCACGCATACACAGCATTTCTGCTTCTGTAAAATCGGGTATGGTGTGCTGGCATTTCAGCTTCTAAGTCCAGAAAAAAGGGGAGTAGAAGGGGTGCCCAAACTAAGCAAAAAAAAAAAAAGTGATCGTGGTATCCCAAATCCCTATTAAGCAAAATAGCAGCTTATTTCAATAATAATACAATGACATAAAAATCTGAATTTTAATATTGCTGTCCCAACTACCATTCTTTTGTTCTAGGCTGAGTTTCCTTCCTACTTCTCCATTAATTTTGAGTGTATTTTTCAAAGAAGAAAAAGTAAAAAGAATGCCCATGCCACATTTCCTGATGCACCCTTCCTCCTGCCAGCCTCATCACAGCTTTGTCATCTGACTGCTAAGGCAGCAAGAACAAAAACCTCTGCCCTTAGCACATCGTTGAGGCAGGCACAGCAAGAAGGGGGCAGAAAGTGGAAAAGGGGAGCGAGGAACATACCCATGGAGAGTAACTGGGGAGACAGGAGGGCATCACGCAGCCAGCTGGCAGACTGGACAGTAACCAGACGTGAAAGAAAAGTAGGGAGAAGTGCTTCCCAAGATTCAGTATGTTCAGTTTTCAGCCAAAGTAGGGATCCTGTGTAATCAGCTGCTCGACTGAAATTCAGAAGTTTTCAACCGTTTAGGTGTCTTGATGTTTGATGTTTGTTTCTTAATTCTTGATGTTTGTTCTCTCACCACGATAAAGTATATTGTACTCTGACTGTCGTGGGTTCAGTCATGCTACTCCTGCATACGCAGGAAAGAACATCCCAACGGTAAGCATAACCACTGCCTAACCGTTGTCTTTTCTTCTTCTTCTTTTTAAAATTACCATTAAGTAACAGGGTAAGAGATCTTACAAAGGAATTCAACTCATTAAAAAGGTGCAAGGAAACATATCTGTCAATAAGACAGAGATGACATTACTTGAGTCTCCGAACTGTTGAATTTTTCTCTTCTTTTTTTTCAGTATCTCACACTACACTTTTCAATAGTAACTCAAATGCAATTTAACAAAAAAAAAAAAATCTATTGATCCTCTAGTAGGACCTGTGCTTTGCTTACTAAAGATTTAAGTATTGTAGAGAAAATTAAAATAGAGTAAGTCTTTCACAGATCAGATGGATCACTTCATGTAAATTAACAAGACAAGCTCATTCACAAACTTGGAACAGGAACTGCGTTTCTCCCCATGCTTACAAAAATACACAGAACAGTACTCAATTTTGACAACATCGCTTTCTGTGGATGGAGCTAAAACAGGGTAAAAAGCTAAGATGAGCTCAGTAATGATGCAGTGGTTTGGCTTACAGACTTCCTCATACCAAACGCTGTGCTCAGAGCCAGCACAGAACAGATGACCAACACAGGCTCTTGACTTCGTATCTTAAAAAACACTGCAACTCATGAGTTACCATGGCTGCCAAGTCATCACGTATGTGAAATAAGCCTGAAACTCTGCCTTTTCCTGGTGTCTTGTACAGTCACATTTTCAGAGAATGAAAATACAAACAAATAGAAAAAAAAAACAACAAAACCACGTGCAGTTCCTTGTGGTGCCAACCACACTTTTTTGGTAAATAATCCTAAATTCCTGGTGTTGCCGATCTAAGTAGCTGTTTAAATTACACTTTTATTAAATCTGAAAGTCACTGGGGTTGAACAAGCTCCTAGTGGAGGACAGCCTGCCGGCGTGTCTAAATCAGGATGGTTGCAGGTTGTTGTCAGGGAAAACAAGACTTCCTGGTCTCCAGCTTACATTTGTCATTTAGGCAATGTAAGTGTAGATGGCAGTATTTCAGATGGATTTGGGAGCTGTGGCCACCCACCAAAGCGCTCACTGCTAACAATGGGGAGGCTAACCCTGATTTTTGAGCGTGAGCTGCACTTGCTGTTCAAACCACATGTATTTGGAGCTACATTTGGATACTGCTAGAAAGTAATGCAGATTCTTAGCCAATAAAATAACATCCTGTGAAAAACATTAACTATAAGCACCTCTCTCAGGCTGGCATACATGACATAGTGATATGCATGCGTTTGTGTAGTTAGCACTAACGAGCATCTGGTACTTAACTTAGGGGTTCTCATCACTGGGTGGAAGAATAAGTTTTCTGGGAGGAAAAAGATGATTTTCCACAGAAGCTTTTTGCTGTCAGGTTCCAGGGACAACACTTGTTAGCCTTGGACTAGCGCACCTCAGCTTAGACCACAACCAACTAAGCACACCTGACTCTGTTAACTGCTCAGAGGAACACCCCAAGATCTCAGTTGTCTTTCTTCACCTTCTAAAGTCAGTTTAGGTCAGCAGCAGCTGTAAAAACCATACCACAGTTTTCTCCACAAACTCAAAAGCCACAAAAGACTATGAAGTGACTAGCCTAATGTCTCCCTTAACCTCCTTTCCAGAGGAGCCAACCTCACAACAGACGTGGAGCGCTCTACCACACATCTCCTCAGTATTTCTTGCTCAGTCTCAGATTGCTTCCCTATCTGTCTTCCCCACAGGCTCTACAACGAGCTCGTAGACAAAGAATGGCCTCATGCTCCCTGCTTCATGTGGTGGACAGGAAGGAGGTCTGCTCCTCTTGCTGCTGGAGTGTCAGGAGTTAACTGGGGCAGGCAGAGCAGCGAAGCCCTCAGGTGGGAACATCACAGACATCCACAAGGACACAAGGAGTGCCAGGCTTTACATGTACATCATGTGCAGCTATTTATGGGCTCATACACAAGGGGAACAAACATAGGCACGTGTTTTATACATACGGTGGTATGTACCGGTGCACATGTCAAGGTGTGCTGACACACTGATGAGCAGTTGAATACATGAGCACACAGACACACGTGTATGTGTGTGTGCGTATCACAGAATCGTTCAGGGTGGAAGAGACCTCCAAGATCACCTGGTCCAACCGTCACCCTACCACCAATGTCACCCACTGAACCATGTCCCTAAGCACCACGTCCAACCTTTCCTTAAACACCCCCAGCGACAGTGACGCCACCACCTCCCTGAGCAACCCGCCCAATGCCTGGCTCCTCTTTCTGAGAAGAAATGTCTCCTCATTTCCAACCTGAACCTCCCCTGGCACAACTTGAGGCCATTCTCTCTAGTCCTATCACTAGTTACCTGTGAGAAGAGGCTGACCCCCAGCTCCCCACACCTTCCTTTCAGGTAGCTGTAGAGAGCAATAAGGTCGCCCCTGAGCCTCCTCTTCTCCAGACTAAACACGCCCAGTTCCCTCAGCCGCTCCCCATGAGACTTGTGTCCCAGGCCCTTCACCACCTTCGTTGCCCTTCTCTGGACCCCTGCTCTGGGCACGGCGCTGACAGGCGCCCCCCCCCCCAGCCCCTCCCCGCGGGCTCACCGTGCCGATGCAGTCGGTGAGGCTGGGCGGCGGCGCCTTGGGCTTGGCCTTGCCGAAGAAGCGGTTCATGGCGCCGGGCGGGCGGGGGGGGGGGCTGGGGCTCGGCAGCGGCCGCGGCGATCCCGATCCCGATCCCGATCCCGATCGGGCCGGCCCGGAAGCACAACGCGCGCACCGCGCCTGCGCACGCGGAAGTACTGGCAGAGCGGCACGCCCTCGCTTCCGCCCGGCCCCGAGGAGGAAGAGCTGCGATTGGCCGCGCGGAGGGCGGGCGGCGCTACCTGGAGCGGCCTTAAAGGGACAGGATCCTGCGGGGGGGGGGGGGGGCGGATAACTCCCGTCAGGGGTTGCCCCCCTCGGCAATCCCTTGGGGTTGTGCCCTCATCTCCCAGTGCACAGCCACGAGTTCAAAGCAATACACACCACAAAAACACGAGAACCTAAACAAATCACATCACATTTCTTTTGTTTTATTCGCTTTTAAGTTAAGAACGCGTTTATTTTCAAGCAGTTACTGGGGTCCCAACATGTCCTTAGGCTTCACCCACTGGTCGAACTGGTCTGACGTGAGGAACCCCAGCTTTATGGCGGCTTCTTTTAACGTCGTCCCCTCCTTGTGCGCCGTTTTGGCAATCTTGGCTGCTTTATCGTACCCTGCAACAAACCAACACGAACAATTCAGCCACCTGCAGTTTCAAAAGGCTTTCATTAGAGATAATAAAAAAAAAAGTAGGACACTTCATCTTTGGAAAATAAATTTGTGAGGTATTGCTATTACTAAACAACTCGATTTGCAGAAAACATCCACTATAAGTATTATACTCCTTACTTAAAATGGTCTTCATGTAGGTGTTAAATTCAGTCTCCTAACGTAGGTATCTTAAACAGGCCTCAATGCATTTACATAAACATTTTATGTGAATTTCTTCTTTAAAATAAAAACTCAGATTGTAATCTTTCACTTTTCATTATTATTAAAGGTCATATTGGGACAACAGGTATACAAATTCTCTCAATCTCCTTTTCTTGACTTCTGTTCAGAATCATTTCTTTATGGCACTGTTATTTAAGCAGAACACATCTTTTTCATCACTCACAGTAATTAGTGACGTTAAAGTAAACTACCTTTATGGCCTGGCCCAGAACTTGGTTTCCTAAACATTGTGGTAATAAAAATAACGCGCGCAAAATAACGTTACTGTGAAATATTTCAGAATATTTTTTGACAAGTTTCCAAGCTTTAAACCTACCTATATGTGGATTAAGTGCTGTTACCAACATCAGAGATTCACTCATTAGTTTGTTGATCCTGTCAGTATTGGCTTGGATTCCAACTACACAGTTGTCAGTGAAAGAAACACAAACATCTCCGAGAAGTCTTGCAGAGTTTAAAACATTTTTAATCTAACACAAAAGAAAAAAAAAAGTACCAATTATTACATTCATTAAATTAATTGTTGCACAGTCAGGCACATTTGCTCATAACCAATGCTCCTCTTTCCCCTAAAACTTGCTTCTTTAGTTTGCAGAGAAGTAGTACATACAATAATAATCCCTCTTCCCTCTGCAGGCTAAACTCAGCTACTCCCATTTAAAAGAATTTTGTGAAAATCATGTAAGAGATGAAGAACTCTTACCCAAAAAAGACCACAGCATGTACAGATGTTTTGTCAGAACAGTTCACAAATACCAAGTAAAAAAATACATAAAGGAATTTAATTCGAGGTCATTTTTTCTCCCACCCCCCAGTACCAATCAAAAGAAGACATTTTAAAATAAAAAGTACAATAATGTCTGGCATTAGCCATCTGCCTTGACAATCTATAACATACCAGCTTTTTCTTTTTCTTGTTAAGGGGTGTCTGTTTCTATCAGAACTTATGTTCTGCTATGATTTTTTGGGGGTGTGGGTCAGGGCTGTCAAAACCAGTTGCTATACGCTTAAAACTTTTTTCAAACGGGGGGGGGGGGTGTGTGTGTGTGCGTAAAAACAGTACCCTAAACAAACAGTTAGGAAGAAAAAAAAAACGATTATAGAATTTCAATTTTCTTTCAATAATTTCTAACATACTAAAAAAAAAAATACTATCAACCAGTATAGGCAGTGTAGAAAAATAACATATGGCATACTACTTTCCTCATGCCTCTGGTATCTGACAAAAAGACAAGAAAATCAAAAGCTTTCTTGTTACTTCTATATAATATTAGGATCTTTTCCACAATACACTTTCATTCTTTTTTAAACTATCATCCTACCCTCATCTAATCTACAATATTCCTTCACCATCTTACACACAGTTCTCCACAATCTTCTGATTTGATCCTATTGTTTATATTCTTTTCCTCAATTTCTCCTGTTTGTTTTTCATTCTTAGTTTTAAGAAAAATGTATATAACCCAAAGAATAAAAGTATTAGGACTTGATCTGAAAACATTCCAGTACCAGGTGATTTGTAACACTTCATTATCTTGACCTTTTAAAATTAAAATATAGAAAAACAGCAGTATGTACCCTAGTGTATCCTGCTTACCCTACGGAAGTGAGATCTAAGACCAATCATTTACAGTTTTATCTAACAGTTGCCAAAAGCATATAAACTTTGGTATTCAGCAGAAACAGATACTAGTAAGAGTTTTCTGTATATAAAATGAGAAAGTCCTAATTTTAGCTAAAATACTAAACTCTCTCTGGCTTTGGACAAAAGTTTGTCTTAGATTGTGGTCCTCTCTCCCTGCTTCCTTTGACCAATGAACACACATTTTTAAGATAAATGCTCAACAGCATAACATAGATTCATATAAAAAAACTGCCAGTTACCTGTCAAAATAACAAGTTATTACCATACAAAATAATAAAATGCATTCTCACATTTTATCAGATTCTCCAGTGCTTGTATTGACCAAAAATTCACTGAGCTTTTTCCCTAGTTAACTGACTGAGTAAGTGATGACTTCAGAAGTCCGAGACATTTTACAACTTTTTGAACTTACCATCATGGGCTTAAAAACATTCAGTTCGAAATGTCCATTGCTACCTCCTACAGTAACAGCAACATGATTTCCCATAACTTGGGCTGCCACCATGGTCACTGCTTCACACTGGGTAGGATTCACTTTTCCTGTTTGGGAGAGAAAAAGGTTACCAAAGAATAAGAAAATAAATAAATAAATCATTTGTTCCCTCATTTACCAAATCACGTTGAACAGAAGACATTTTGTAGGAGGTAACGTCTTACTCCTCTGTTCACCACAGAAATTAAAAAAAAATTAAAATCCATAAATGATGTTCAGTTCACTGTACTGTTGCAGTAATTCAGCTAGGATTTCTTATGCCTTATAAACTTAAAACAAAGCTCACCAGTCTTAATTAATTCCCCATTCTCTGCAAAATATAAAACCTTCAGTTGTATTCTCTTCTTTTGAAAGGGAAGAAAGATTTGTGGAATACCAAGTTTTAAAGAAGGCCACCCCCAACACCAGTGGCTGCTGTAGCAAAGCCTTTGAGAGCTCGACTAAATGTGCACAAGCTAAGCAGCTCTAAATAGTTATGAGATTATTATCTGTCTTTATTTGAGTAGGTAGACGTTTCTGGTAAATCACTACCAAATCTCAGTCAACTTAAAAAAAAGTATCACAGTTTGTTAATAGTATTTTGTAACAAAACTGTTACACTCTGTTTACTTTGTCAGGAAAACAAAACAAAACAAAAACAAACAAACAAAAAATTCAGGCATCCGCCAACAAGAACGTTTTACAGTTGATTTCGTTTCTAGAATTAATCCTAATAACAGCATTCATTATCTGCCTATTTAAAGCCAGATATACTCACAACTTGTTCCTTTCATAATTTATCGTACAAGAAGAACATGCTTAGAATAGTTTTGGATCTACAGTAGTCATATGTACAAACTTTTCAGGAGAGAGGCAAGGAATGGTATTATAATATATTATACTTTCCTTTCTTATTCTCCCATAGAATGGAATCATTGCAGCAAAGGAAAATCTGAGCACACAACATTAATAATGTTAGGAAGTAAAGACAATGCACATCATACTATTGCTAATACAATCCATCCTCAATTAGCAGATGCTATAATTCATAGATTAGACCATGTAAAGCTTGTTTCAGAAAGTCTTTACCTAAAAATAGTAGTGATCTTGCAATTCTAAAAAAAGGTTTTGAGAAGTATGTTTGTATTAATATAGTACAAGTTTACAGATATTACTCACTTTCATATACTTGCCAACACACAGTTGTGCAAGCATTTTTATGAGCACAGTTTTGTTGAAATATGGGAGAAGAAAAACTGACAGAAGTGTTGCCGAATCATGGACTTACTAACATTTGTGGGGGGTGTTTGGTTAAATATCTTTTGATAAGTATCTTTCTGGACCTTTGGTAAGGTCCAGAACAATAATAATAAAAAAAAAAAAGACAAATTTTCTCTGATTTTTCTCTGTATGTTTCCTCTGTACCTGGCATGATACTGCTTCCTGGTTCATTTTCAGGCAGGATGAGTTCTCCTAGTCCAGAGCGTGGTCCAGAACCCAGGAAACGAATATCGTTAGCTATTTTCATCAGACTACATGCCACTGTGTTCATAGCTCCACTGAGTTCAACTAGAGCATCATGAGCTGCAAGGGCTTCAAATTTATTTGGAGCAGTGACAAAAGGCAAACCTACAGGGAGGGTGGAAAATATGAAACCGGTGAGACACTTCCATGCAGACATAAAGCAGATGATCTAGCACTTAATTAGCTTAATATAAAATTATATTAATAATACTGTAAGTTCATTTCTCTCTTCTCTGGACATTTCCTCACAAATGTATTTCTTAAACTGATTCAATTCAATACAAAAGGCACAATAAAAGTCACTAAAATACAGAAGAACATGACATTCAAGCATCAACCTGCAGCAAAGTTATAGATTTCAAACTCCCATACTGTGTCTCACATGAAGCAACACAGCACTTTGCCTTCCACCACAATATAAATGTCAATAATCTCTTGTAGGTTAGCCCAAACATACGCATTTCTTCTCTTATATCAAGTTAGTTTTTTAAGATCATCGATTTTAAGAATGTTTTCTCCCAGCTATGAAAATAGATTTTTGCAGCGCAGTGCAGACATAAGGATAAATAAAAAGTAATTGCAATGGAATTAGCTACTTAAAGAAAAAAGATGCATCCAAGCATCGGCACTGCAAAGGAACAACAAACCAGACAGAACATGGGAAAACTAAGATTTAAGATGCCTGAAACTACTGTCAACAGCAAAAGCAGGGGAACAACAGCTCTGTTTATGTTAATTAAGTCTGCAATTTGCAGCTAAGTTCCACAACCAAAAAAATTTCTTCAGGATCTTCCCCTGAATAAAATTCTCAGCAGAATTTTATTAGCGGTAATGGGCATCAGTAAGGATGTGTGCAGGAACACTGACTGTGGGCTGGACTTGTGCCACAAAATTACTGGTCTGAGCTCACTTTACCAGTTCAACCAACAAGAGTAGCATAACCGCATTTGCTACAGGAACAGCAGAATTTCTGCCACGTTTTGCAGCTCCTGCCAAACACTGGCTCCCGTTCCCTTTGCATGGGCTTCTGCATCTCACAGTTGCCAGAATCATTCCAAACTTTCCATTTTGCCTTTGCCAACAAACTTAATATGTAAGAACACGAGGAACTTAAATAGTCTGCTCTTCTTCTTTTAAACTTGTACAACCCACACATGCAATACACCTAACAAGGGTGAGATGGGACAGCTTACTAAAGCACTCACGTCTTGTTCAAGCACCAAAACAAGCCCTTTACTGCTTCTTAGCAGCTGCTGCTCATCACGTTACTTCTTCCCTGTCAGGGTACAAGAAAATCTTGGTCCTCTAATAAATTGTGAACAACAACCCCATTAATATAAAAATACTGCTGATAAGCAGTTTTAGATGTTATAGATGTTTAGATGTTAAATGTACATGAAAGATGTATGCATTCATTTTGGGGACATTTTTAAGACAGATATTGTGACATAGGAGTTTACAATCAAAACAGTCAGTGGCTCTGTAAATTAAGTTTCAAGATCTACAAAGATCTTGAAAGCCAGCATCAAAAATCAGGCAGCTAACTTGTACTCTTTCACATGAATAAACTAGTGGTTTTTGGAAGGGTTTTTTTGTTTGTTTCTCCCCCTCTTTTGTGGCAAGTCACTGTAGATTAAGAGAAGCAGAGATCAAAACAGGCATATTATGGCTGGGCTAATAATAGAAGTCTGAAACAGAACCCATCTCCAATAAACCTTACTCATGGCGGTCACTCTCACTGCACTGAGCACAATTAGAAAAATACATCGCACGCAAAATCCTGAGTATAAGGTTTACGACACACAGCATTAACAGAAAGTTTCTTACTAAAATACAGAAACAATTTGAGAACTTGGAGAGGCATGGAAACTGAACATTTTAGTGTGAATTTGACTGTTTTCCACATACTGCTTTACCGGTAACTCTGAAACATCATTCCTCACCCGTCAGTTCAGCCACTTTAGCAGCAACTTTCTCAGCAAAGCCAATTCTTGTGTTTAATCCTGTACCAACTGCAGTCCCACCAGCTGCCAGCTGATAGACCCTTGGCATGGTTGACTCAATCCTAGCCACACCATATTTAATTTGTTGCACATAGCCACTAAATTCCTTTGGAAGAATGGAGCATAAAAAAATAAAACACAAAGAAGACAAAAAGGAATAAGCAAGTAGAATTATTTAGACTGTTAACAACAGTGCTCAATTACTTAAAAACCTGAAGGCACTGAAATCAACCCAGATGCTAAAACATGTTCTCATTAAGAAAGAAAATTTACATCTATTATAAGCCTGCTCACACAGCAGGAGCAATTACACATAAAAGCACCTACTTATATAAAAATCTATATACAACACATCTTTCTCTTGCCTTAAACTTCAGTAATATACTTTGTAGGATCTGAATCCAAGGTAAATCAGATCTCAAATTAAATTAACAAAGTCTCAAGTTACAATTAGCAAATGGCTCCTGGGCTTTGTTCGCTCTCAACCCCCCCAAGGAATGCACGGGTGGGCTTCTTACTAACTAAAATAAAGACCCACAAATTTTCTATGGATTTTTATCAGTTCACTTTAATTAATATCTCACCAAGTAACGTAATATAAGGCATTCTTAACAATATAACAACAAAGATTTGTCACATATATATGATCATGTATCAAAGATTTTTGTTCTAAATACTCAGTAGTTCTGTATGTTGTCAAAACCTCATTTATATGAGATTACAGATTACAGACTAAATCTACCTTGTCCCTTCTGATGCCAGTGTAATATAAATATGTTTCGTTACTTGGTAATCACATATCATTTTGAAATCATTTATATCTTGCTACCGTTAGACATAAAACATGCATGAAAAATTTTAAGAAAATTTGCAATGCAGTTATTAGGAGTACAACATTCAGAAAACTCCAAAAAAGATAAAAATACTCTGACTGAGATTCAGTCGGCTACTTAATTTATCTTAAACTATCAACTAATTCAGGTCTCCTCAAATTTGCCTGTTTCCCCAAAAATACTTTTTTTTGCCCCCCAAAAATTGTTTTATTTATTTATTTTTACCTGTCCAAGCGTAAGTGGAACAGCATCTTGTGTATGAGTGCGTCCTATTTTTATGATTTGGGAAAACTCTTTGGATTTCGCTTCAAGTGCATTCTGTAGCTTCTTTAATCCAGGTAACAACACCTCATTAACCTCCTGGGCAGCAGCAATATGCATTGCTGTTGGGAAAGTGTCATTGGAACTCTGTGAAGGAATATTGAGAAATTTCTTTACAGTCTTTTCTCACCATAGTACCTGTAAGATTTACACGTACGGCTTTATTCTCTCTATTTCATTAAGAAGAAGAAACTAAGCACAGCATAAAAACCTTGGCAGTGTTCCACAAGTCACTCTGAAGAAATAATCAAATTTTCTGAACTCCAGCCTAGCATCCTTCTAATAAAATCAGCTTTTAATAACTATACCCACAGAAAGTAACTATACCCTCATAACTAGACCGTTCATTAAACAACTGGGACAAAAAAAGAAAAAAATTGCTACAGTAATTACAAAAGACAGATAACGAATGGACAGAAGATTTTAAAGAAACTGTAGGTGACTTTAAAAGTTCAACATACTGATTAGGTAGTGGTAATTCCATAGTTCCCAGGATACTGAGTAAGCACAAAAGATCAGGAAGGGATGCAAGCAACTTACTGGCTCAAACTTCAACTAATCTGAACAAAATATTAAGAGTGAAGTATAATAAACATGTGTACTAAAATCCCTGGGGAAAAAATATGAAACGGATATTTCACTTGCCAATTACAGGACATTTATTTATTATTTTTTCTACATGCTTTATGTAATATAGTAGGGAGATAGCATCTACATGTATTCAACCTCTAGAAATTGGATCTATATTTAGCTTCTTTAAAACTGGCTGCAGTAGCAGCGGTTGTCACCAAGCCACCTCTGCCTACTACAACTTGTATGAATTCATCTGTCATAGGTAAGGTTCAGAGTTTTTAATCTGAAAAATTCATACTGTCACTGAGCAACATCTCAAAGTTGATTTAATCTGAAAAACCTAAAACCTGGAAAACTGTCAACAAGGCTGTAAACAGAACTCACTTTTCCATATATTTTTATTCTCCCATATGTTTACATATGTACTTAACCATCTACAAAGCTTATCTAAGCAGTGGCTGTAAGAGAATTTGAAATTCACAATTCAAAAAGAATATTTTTGGCATTAAAAGAAGTATAATGTGAGTATAATGACCTGACTTTTGTTAACATGATCGTTCGGATGTACTGGGATTTTGCTCCCCAGTTTGCCTCCCATTATCTCAATGGCTCTATTGCTGATGACTTCATTGACATTCATGTTGGTTTGAGTTCCAGACCCAGTCTGCCACACCACCAGTGGAAAGTGATCATTTAATTTTCCTTCAGCTACCTATAATAGAAAAAGAGAGAGAAGAGCTGTTCTACTGGGAAAAAATAATAAGCAGCATAAATTGAGGATTTTATAGCTATAATTCAAACAGTTTTCCATTATATTTATAAATTCACAATGATTATATGTATAATTACACTGGAATAATTAAGAAGAGTTTGGTGTTTCTATACTAAATATTAAAAGGACGAAAAATGTTTGCTATGCTTTTTGAAGATGTTAAGTTCTAAAACACCCAGAAATATATAATTTAATTTCCTTTTCTATAGTCATAGATATAAAAGATTAAAACACGGTCTTTTAGGTTATCTATTCTCTTTCCCAAATCCAGATGATTTTATAGGTCCAAAAACATCTCCTCCTTCCCAAATTTTAAAGCAATTCAGATTCTGATACCCCTGGGTGGGAGCAGAGGTAGTAAGTGCTGGTTCTCCCTTCCATAGTTATTTGTTCAGGTTAAGATATTTTCCTTCCCTGAGAGATGTTATTAAGTAGTTTCCAAATCAGTACTTAAGGTGCTTCAGGGTACTGACTCAGTGTTGTGTCTCCTTGAAGACACATCAAAGGACTTGATTCATGACCATCCTTTGGGTATCAGAAACGTCCGTTTTCTGTCTGCTTATCCAGTTACAAACTTCTCATCAGCATGGGTGCCCTGCTTTCTCCTCGGAAATCAAGTTCAACAGCTGCACAGTTTCATCATGAGCAGATAACAACTACACAACAATTTGAATTTGAGGCATTCAGAAAGTCATTCCCTATGGAAAATGGTCTCCCAGAAGAGGTATTTTTGCCAAAGGTCAGTGGGCATGCCCATGCAGCACATGGTATTTGTATAATTAACATTGAAATTTCTCCAGAAATGAATTTCACGTATGGAAGGTCTGGACATGTTACAGACATTATATTCTGCATCAACAAAAAGAGCTGCTGCAATCAAATCTCTTCCTCCTGGAAGGCATGTTTTCCCTGGGCCTACATGGCTTTAAACTGAGGTTCCTAAAAAGAAGTCATGACTGTCTTTACCATACCTAAACTATACCTGAACTTGTTACAGACAAATGGAGCATATAAACAAGAGAATCACACAGGCCTAAAAAGATTCATATGCATTGACTTGCAGATTACCCATGGGAACAAGGTCCTGATCAATTACAAATGCCTACATCAACTTACATCTTCTGCGGGTAAGCTGTGACAACTGCTGTCTTAAATCAAGACAAAGCAACGAATAGGAATATTGTCCTGTTTGATCTACATTTTTTGGACCCTGTTGAACCTTATATGTATTTAGAGAATTTTTTCTAAGTACATTTACAGTAGTATCAAAATCTGTGCTCTTAAGTATCACCCCCATAGATTTCAACCTGAGAAAAGCTCAGAATGCAAACCAGGAGATCTGTTATTACAACTCTGAGGCTAGATAACAATCTCCGGATTTTCAGGTTACATCACAGTCCTCCTGAAATCATATTCTGGAGTTCTCCAAAGCTCTTAGTGCTTGGGATTCATGGTGTTAGAGATGGTAGAGAGAGGATGTGGCTTCTGCAAATACTGAAATATTCAAAAGCTTTTGAAGAAGAAGAAAGCTCTGTGCCACAATGCTTCTCGCTAAACCTATCTGTTGATTTATGCAAAGCAGCACACACAGTATTACCATACCTCAGTTTACGTTCATTCATAACTCTGTGCATTTGAGTGGCATTTATCCCGAGAAAGAGGAGATGCCTCTGCATCATGTCCTCTTTAGCTACAAAAGTGATACTTCAAAAAGCATAGATTTACTAGTAACCTTAAGTCTGAAGAGGAAACAGACCAGCAACAGAGAAACTATTCATACTGCAGATGGTCTTCATGCTACAGAGATGCAATGGATTAACAGACTGGAGACTTCCAAAGAGGAAAAGCTTTGCTTGCATGTCAGATTTCGCATTAGCTGAATGAACCAAAATTCTATTCCCTTCCTAGACTTTTTTATACTGTTTATCTGGTAAGAGTCATCCCAAAGACATTATGCAAGTAGTAGGCAGTCCTAATAGTGAGGAAAAATTACGTGGTTTTTTTTTATATAAATTAAACACCAAAATACATTGGAACACTATTCTAGAATGTCTAAAAGCATAGAACAGTAAAACATTAAGTAAAAGATTTCTGAGCCTGACAAACAAAGTTTAATAATAAATGCTTTGCTTGAACTATTTAAGAAACCCAAGAGGTCTTCCCCCAGCCTTCAAACAGTATTCCCACGAATAGCTAACCAAAAATACAATGTCAGTTCTAGTATTTTCAACAGTTCATTCCTACCTCATCCGCTGCCTTTACGATAGCATTAGCAATCTTTGGGTCAAGACCATAATCTTGATTTACTTCAGCTGCTGCTCTCTTCAAGATGCCAAAAGCCCTTATAACTTGAACCTGAGACAAAAGAATGAGTTTAAATATGTTTGGTTGTTGTTGTTTGTTTTTTTTTTTCCAACAAAGGACATTTAGAAACCCATACTGCAGATCTAGTTCTAAATCAAACTCCTTCTGACCTTAAATACAGCAATAGTCCATCAAGCAACCAAGGAGCCATCTAAGTCAGACAACCTGTGCTCTCATTATAAGTAGCGTTCACCCAAGCAGTACAGAAAGCTGTATGTACATTGCTCACCCTTTCCTTCCAAGTCCAGTTACGCTATATGTATCAAGATGGACTACATGCATTAACATTTACAGAAAAGAAGAACTAGATCTGTTTCTAAAATATAATTTTTGAAGGCAAACTGGCTTGTTCCAGTACAGGCAAAAGCAGCGCATGACAAAGTTTGTGTACACTTATGCTCTAAGCCCAGCCACAAGTGAAAAAGCAATTTCACATCAGTCCATGCCAAACTAAACATCTTCAGTAACAAACTACATAACACTAGAGTGAACGTAATTATATAGGGAACTACTCTATCCATAGCCTTTGGTCTTCAGGAAACTGAAAGACTTCTATTTACCTCATTTAAAAAAAAAAGAATCAATTATTCAAAAGCTATATCCAATTTATGTAAATTTTAAAAAAATCTACCACAGAACAGTAACTTACAATGAAATTAACATCTTTAATTGCCCATTTTCCCAGCAAAAGACTAAAAAAAGGTATTCACTCACATACAAATTATACTGGCAGAGAATAAATGAGCACAGGCTTGAATTACTTACTGGCATCCTTTCTGAAACACCTCCGATCTTGAAATTCATCGTAGATCTTACAGTCTGGGCACCATAGTATTTGTCACTTGGGACCTTCAGTTCACCAAAAGTATCATATTCTATCCTAAATGACTCTTGAGTGGACTGTGGAAAAGGAAAAAATATAGAAGTCTGAAACACCAATAAACAGCACCTCCTTTTTGAAAGGTGACACAGTTAAGAAAAAATGCACAATAAGGGGAAAAAAGATAGCAAATACACACAGCTGGTCATAGATATTTTTCTAATTATATCCTCAAACTTTAGACATTTTTCTAGTGTGAATACCTGTCTCACTAAAAGAATCACAACTACAAATATATAGCCTAGCAGACCCACTGGTGACAGGCAGCACTGAAAGACTTAGGACTTTGGCTGCTCACTGTATGACACAAGACATACTGATAAAGACTCTATTTCTTTTGAAGCCTTGGTAACTCATTTTACAATTTACAGAATGGCTGATTTGTTAAAACAAACTTACAAAGGGGCATGGCAATGCAGATGGCATCCACCCAGGCAACATGCGTGTAACAAAAACCCTACTTGAAATCCACACGGCACACCTGACAGAATTAAAGTACTGGAAGAGAGCAACTAATTCAGTTCCAAGTTACTGGCAGTAATTCTTGCCTTAAATCCAAAAAAACAGGAAGACAGTTTCCCTAACCAAAGTAGGTGAGCAACATGAAGAAACTGTACATAGGTATGTTTTGTGCTTAGATAAGGCAAGATTTATGTATCACATATATACACCTAGCATGCATTATTATCTAACGCAGCCAGAAGTAAATTAAGTTTAGCTGATGCACATCAACTGAAGAGTAAATTTTTACTTTTGTTTGTTTAAGAAATAATCCATTCATTTATGACAACGCAGTCACACTCATATGCAGCTCCACAAGGTATGGGACTGGACAGGAAGCAGTAAGAGCAGCTTTATTCTTCTTCTCCCCAGATTTCTGTCAGCAAAGCCCCAATTTGCTGAGAGGAAGATGTTCACCCTTCCCCACAACAGGGGGTTACCCTCTTGCACAGTCTTCAGGAAGGGGAAGAAGCCTTTCTGAATTTTTAACCACAAATCCCAGCTTCATAGGTAGGATATATACATATACAGTGGTGGGCTCTGGCCTAACTATGACCCTCAGGTGTGAGTCCTTGGGGTAACATCAAGCATCAAAGCACCGACTCAGTGATGCAATGTGGTGAAAGAAGAAAATTGAACGTTAGGAACTAGGAAGAAAAGCAGAGGATAGAGGAAGAAACATCTCTGGGCTATCGCAGTTTATTTGTATTTTGAAAACGTTGTGCAGATTTGATTACTTTCATCTCAAAAAGCTTATTATTGGAAACTGTTCAAGGAAAAGGCAGTAAGACTGATCAAAGGTGGGGAACAGCTTTCTTAAGAAGACTAACTTTGTAGTTCAGAAGAGAGACAACTTGGGGACTGAAGGAAAATCGAGGCCAAAAAAAGCATCAGTAGAATGGCAAGAGGTATTAGGTGCTCTCTGCCTGCCTCTTCCAAGAAACAGAAGCCACATAACTAGGCTAGCAGGAGCCACACTCAGGGCAAGCGAAAGGAAGCGTCTCCTCTCACAAGGAGCAGACCAACAAACTTGCCAAGTGATGCTGGGGATGCTGAAGGAAAAACTGGCCAAGAAACGAGAGGAACACCACAACACCATACTGTTCCTCTCGTTTCTTGGCCAGTTTTATTTGCTCCTCATTTTATGGGTCTCAGCGTGCATGTGCAGCAGCAGAGGCTCTCCAGGAGCCTGCCCAGCTCCACATCGCTGCGGATGGCCAGAGGCAGGTGGGAGCAGTCCGGTCTTTTCACTGTCCTAAGCGGTGCTCTGAGCCACACAAGAGGCCCTGCCATCAGGTACACCGGCAAACACGTACCAGACATCATCCCTGTTTGCACGAGGTTCTCTTGCAGAGCAGGTGTTGTGTACGACCCAAAAGAAACTGCAGCCCAGCCCACAAGTAGCAAGGGTTAGCTCTTGCGTTGCTGTCCCACTCCCCACACCTCGCTTTTCACTCTCCCACAGACACTGACCCCACAAGCACACTGATTAGCACGGGCCGATGCGCCTTCCAGACATTCTCTAACCCTCTTGATTCTGAGTTGATCACTGTTTTAATTCATGTTCATGTCAACAAAAAACAGATAAATATCACTGATGTCTACTGTTCTCTGAAATTCCCACTCCTGATAATCGGACACCTGGTGGAAGCAGACAAGATGAGGCCTTCCTTAGAGCTGGATAAGCAGAATCAACTGAATTCCAAGCTCTTAACACAGTCAGTGGCTCAATCACCAAAAGTATCCACACTCAGTATAAAAAAGTTAAATGGCCTGTAACCTTCTAGACAAAAAATGTTAGCAGTTGCACAAGTGGTTCCTCATGTGTAATTCCAGCGTCAACAATGGAGAAACAAAGATAAACAGAGCCAGGAGGGATCAGTAGCCCCTAGTTCAAGAACCTTTTAACAACAAAACCCTGTTATTAAAAATAAATAAATAAATTTTACTTCCCTAGCCAATTCCTCATTGCACACGTTTACAGACTCCCATGAAGTTAACAGGGTAAGCTGCTTCAAGCTGAATGTCATTTGCTGATTAACAGAGGGACAAGTAACACTAAGAAAAAAAGAAAGTAATTTTTTTTATCCGTATTAAAGTAACTAAACTAAATTCCAATACTTACCTATATTGACTACTCAAAAACAAACAATAATTAGTATCAGATGCCTTAAACAAAGGCAAGAACAACACATTCAAGACCAAACAAAACTGTACAGAGAATATAATCATAGAACATCCCGAGCTGGAAGGGACCCGCAAGGATCATTGAGTCCAACTCTTGGCTCCTCACAGGTCTACTCAAAATTCAGACCATATGACTGAGAGCATAGTCCAAACACTTCTTGAACTCTGGCAGGCAAGGGACACCATTTTCTGATATTCGCCCAGGCATTAATCAGGGTTGAGCCCCTATCTGTGCAAGTACACATGGTACCATAGAAATCAACACAAATGTCTTACAGACTTCAGCCTGGCTGACGAACGTAACAGCTCGTGGAATTTGCTGTCTGCATTTTAAAGTGAAAAAACGTGCTTTCCCGCTCCTTGGATGGGATTCACAGAATCACCGAATGGCCGATGCTGGCACCTCTGAAGATCACCCAGTCCAACCCCCCTGCCGAGCAGGATCACCTAGACCAGGTGGAGATACTCAAAACCAGGCGGGTTTTGAATATCTCCAGAGAAGGAGACCCCACAACCTCTCTGGACAGCCTGTCCCAGTGCTCCGTCACCCTCCCAGTAAAGAAATGCCCTCATATTCACCCTCTTGAGCGGCTCTAGGAGCTGTTGTGGAGCTGTTCCTGCAGCCATTCCTGTAGCGAGGAGCGCGGAGCACAGCGGTGGGACAGCAGCACGGCCCTGCCAAGCCTCCTGTGTCCAGAGCCAAGCACAAACCCTGCAACTCTGCCGCGAGCGAAGGCAGCCACCAGTGCTCGCTTAGGCTACACGTCTCAGCGCAGAATGACCATCCCTTATAAACAAATCTTCTTTTCTTTTTTAACAGGCCTGGGGAGTGCCCTGCCCCTCACCCCGCCCCCAAATCCCAAGAGCCCACAGTTCGAAGCTTACACAGTCAGACAAACAGAAGTGTACTTTTGCCTTGCTGCAGGGAGCTAATCTGCTGGAACCGATTGCTACATAACGGGCAATTCAATATAAATTCAAATAAAAGAAGTGCTGCAATAATCCTTCCTGTGGGAAGTTATATTCTGATTTAAGGATGTGGCAGCTTTTGGATATAATATTTCAGTTCAAATAATTTTTAGCATGTCAAAAGGGATCTTTAAGAACCAGCAGAAAATGGAACTTGTGCTCCGTAACTCTCCTTTGGCAGATGGATAGCATTTTAATTTTTGAAAATAAAAATATACAATGTTTTCCTGTAAGAATTCAAGGTCTGTTGGAGTTCCAGATTCATGGAGGGACATTTTGCTGTAACATCTGCTGTTATTTAAACCCAAAAAATTAACGATGCCTAAGCACAGACAGGTCATATTTCCGCCTGGCAAAGCTCAAAACATCTGCACTGATTGTAAGACTGCAGCCTTTCAACAATTTGGGGTCTTCAGCCAGTAAACAAAGGCCACAACCTCTAATTCCTTCTTAGAGGATGTCACAACAGAAAGATTAAAAAAGGGAAGCAACCAACAGGCCAACGGCTTGTGAATTACATAACCTGCTTTGAAACCAGTGTTCCTATAAAGGCACGTTTCATTCAGCGTGCAGCTTGTTCACTCATTTGGGAGCTTCCTTTTTTTTATGCTATTTGCTATCCCACACTCAGTATGACAGAGCAGGAACTAGCATTGTAGTAAATTTTACTACAAGCATCGAATCCCGAACACCCCACTTTCTGCTGGAATTCACCTAGCAGCCCTTAGTTACCTCATTTTTAGGAGCAAAACTGTATGGGTGTACCTGAGACTAAGGCTTCATGCAGTATCCTAGCTGTTAATATTGAGATTCAAGGTTGCTTTTGAATATCTTGTTTTCATACTGAGCAACATGCCATAAGCAAGCCCCCCATATGTTTCAGCCCCACAGTCAACTGATCGCGCCTAATAATGTAGAGTGCATTTCAACCACAGAATCACTAAGGTTGGAAAAGACCTCCATGATCATCTGGTCCAGCCATCCCCCTACCACCAATGTCACCCACTGAACCATGTCCCTGAGCACCACGTCCAACCTTTCCTTGAACACCCCCAGGGACGGTGACGCCACCACCTCCCTGGGCAACCCGTTCCTAGCCCTTCAGCAACCCAGATTTCTCCCATTTTGATGAAAACACGTTTTTTTCCTGCTCGTATCTTAAGACTCCTCAGAAAGCGCCCGAATTAATTTTTATTTTTACACGGCCCTCAGAAAGCGCCCGATTTTTTATCTTAATTTTTATTTGCGGAAGCCGCAGGGGCTCTGACGAACCCCAGACGCACCCAGAGAAACCCCCCTAACCCTCCCCAACCCGACTTCCTCCCCTTTTTGGGGCGAAAAACTCCCACTTGCTCAGGGCCGGGGCCCAGCCGCGGCCGCTGCGCCCTGAGGCAGGGGGGCGGCGCGGGGCGGGGCCATGGCGCGGGCGGCCGGCGGTGGCGGCTGGAGGTCACCGCGCTCCCCCCCCCCCCCCAACGCCCGGTGCTCACCATGGCGGCGCGCGGCGGCGGCCCCCAGCGGGAGGCGGCGGCGGAGGCGGGCGGCGGGGGGGGCGGCGGCGGGGCGCGGAGCGCGGCCGAGGCGCCCAGGCGGCGGACGGCGTGGAGGGAGCGCTGCATCCTGCCGGCCTGGGGGGTGGGAGGGCGGCGGGCGGGGAGAGACCCGCCCCGGACGGGCGTCAGGAGGGAGGAGGAGGAGGAGCCCTGCTGCGGGACGTGCAGAGGAGCCCACGCAGGAGCAGGGGGTCTGGGGGGAGCTGCCGCCCACCCGTGGGGGACCCGTGCTGCAGCAGTTTGCTCCTGGGGGATGGACGGACCCCGTGGTGCGGAGCCGTGTGGGAGCAGTTCTTGAAGAGCTCCCTCTGCTCTTCCCACCCAAGCGAGGCACTTGACCACTGCTCCCCAGCCCAGGCTGAGTAAAACCCCTGATGCACAGCACAGAACCACTAAATGAGGCAGATAATCTGTATTTTTTTTTCCCAGCAGCAGCAGCAAGGGAATAAAACATTCAGCCAGTGCAGAAACACAGAAACAAAAACACGGAAGTGCTTAATGCTCATTTGTGGAACTATACTTCAAATCCTGCAAGAAGGGCAGTACTTGTGCCTTTACATGTTCATACTAATTCAAGTCAGAGAAGTCTCAACATTTAGATGAGCCTTTGGCAAAAGGGAGCCTTAGTTCCTCTGAAAGAAGAGACAGTCTAGGAAATACCCACAGAACACCACAAAATCGGCTTCACAAATTCCACAGATAGCTATAAAGATTATAATCTACTCATGGTATAATTTGGAGGAAATGAATTGCACTTGTTATCTGCTGGAGGAGAAGCAGCATCTTGTTTCCTTCCATAAAGCAATAGCATTACTTTTATTTTTACAATTTTAGCCTTAGAAAAAAAAGGTTATAGTTACTATAGCACCATCTTTTCTTTCATGTTACTTACAATCACCAATTTTGACGCTTAATTTTAAAAATCATAAAATTCAGCATCTCAGTCTTGTCTAAAACTATTGCAATGCATTTCTTATTCTTAAAATACAGAAATAACTATACATTCAAAACGAAGACATTATATACATAACATATGGATACTGTGACAAGATTTTAATCACTTCAGACGCATTTGGTGTTTTCCCTTTCAGTTTCAGAAGGTGGGTGAAAGAACACAAGTTGTCCTCCATTCCACACCAAAGAGCAGAACACAATTTGGAGAAGCTTCTAGGCAACATTTTTCATTAACTGGTAGTTACAATAGTATTTTGATTTGCCTGTGCTACGCTTATGTACACTAACCCTCTCTGGGAGAGGACTGCAAGTTGGATGTAAGCTACTAGTATGAGCGAATAGCAGGAGGAACAGTTGAGCAGTCTTCTTCATTCAAAGTTTTGTCAATTACGGGTCTGTACTTCAAGGAAACCTAAAACAAAAAAGAATAGAAAAAAATCAGACAAACAAAACTTGTACCTAAACATGACAAGCTAGCTACAGGAATGACTGCGTAACACAGGTAACTGAATGTCTTGATTGATGTTAAGCTGTTTTCCCATTATTCATTTCATTCTGTACTAAATGAACAGTTGGTAACCTACATGAAACACATTCCACCAAGTTACCACCGGATGAAGTTATTAAAACCAACAGTTTTACCAGACAGTACTGAATAGAATGAATGTTACTGGAAGACTGCTCCCTTGAAAAGGATGTTAGCAGCAGCTGTCCTCAAGCATCAGACTCAACTTACCTTCCCAGACTTGACATCCACATAAGAAAGGGTGTGCTTTCTCCAGTGCTCTTCAAATGGCTTGCGCTGTTGGCCTTGGAGTGGCTTGGAATAGTCAAACTCATCTATCCGTACCTAGGGAGAAAATTATGTTAATATAGACCAGAAATTTGTATCTGTAAATCACTTTATAACCACGTTATTAGTTTCATTCCAATTACAACTATAATACATGTCTCATAATAGCCAGCAAACTTTACCTTAACACTGACCGTATCAAAGTTCCAAGTCCTTGTTAAACTTCAGCATTTAAGATAACGTTTTCTTGCAGAGAATGGTTATTCTGCTTTAATAAGGTCATGAATGTATAAACAGGTTTTATTATACTCCTGCTTTGACCTCTCTAATAATTCCAATGCATTCATGGAACTACTCTTCTCTCAAGAAGATCACCCATTGTTGCACGCACTGGTCATTTTATATACAATAAATAAATAGAGCAGGGCAGATGAGACCACCAATACTACATTAGCCTTAACTCCAGACTCTGAAGACTTTCAAGAAATTAAGATGTTTACATAATTCATCCAGGACACATAACAAGCAATGCTATGCCCACATCACAGGAAATGCATACCTTATAGTCCTCTCTGGCATGAGCACCCCGGGACTCCTTGCGAGCCTCAGCACCATAGATGGTTTGTAGAGCACAAAGCATCAGGTTTTGCAGTTCCAGGGTCTCCACCAAGTCAGTGTTCCACACAATACCTAGTCAAATATTAAAATACTATGGAAAGTGTTCTACAAACAAATTATTTCTTAATTTACTTCTATCTTAGTGCTGATTAAAACTTGGGGGGGGGGGGGGGGGGGGGGAACCTGCTAGTTATACAAGGTTCTCCTTCATTAAGTATCTCCAAGGCAGACCCCAAGTTCCTTACAGGAATGTACCTTCATTTTAATTCCTACATTCTAAGCTATCACAACACTTCTTTTCTTGATGCTTGGTGAGAGGTATCCAAGAAAGCCAGTTTAATTTCAACGTTCAAATAAACGTCTATGAGCATGTAGTAGATGGAGAGAAACACACAACCAGAGTGGAGAAAAGGTACATTGGTTGCACTTAATTAACCAAGTCCTCCTAAGACACACCACAAGACGGTAGCTGTATGCAGAGCTATCTGCTCAGCTGAAAAAATAAAGCTGTGTTCAGCCTAAAAACAGTGTCCTACCACCTTTTGACAACTGACTGGCCTTTTCAGAAGATATTTATGAAGTTCCTCTTAGCATTTGAGCAACTTCACATCACGCTCTGAGACAACTGTAGCACTTACAGAGTTAATTCTGATTTCAGTGTCTACTTCTTTTAAAGAGCATACAACTAGAAAATGTCTAATAAGATCAAATACTTTGCTGATGACCATGTTTAGGAATTAGGGTTCTATAAAATATTTCTAACGATTTAAAATGTCCAGGTTTAAAAAAAAAAAAAAGGAAAAACAGAAGGTCTAAGAAAAAAACACTTTTCCCAATGAGCACTCTGACCAAGTGTCTTTGCTATCAAATTACCTCTGTCAAATGTCTTGAGATGCGCCAGATCACTATAAATTTGGCTAAGTTTTTCACAGCCTTCTTGTAGTACAGAGCCAGTACGAAATACAGCTGCATGGCTTTGCATTGTCTGCAAGACAGCAAAAAGAAATTAGTCTCATATGCCATATGTGCATAACACCCCTCATAACTTCATTAGCTTCAGCAGAGCTGTTCTGACTTCAGACAGGCCTGCAGCGTGAAGAACAAGAAATACCATTCTTCTGTTCACCCCAGAGGAAAACCCATTCTATTATGCAACGTATAACAGAATAACCACGAAGGGAAGAAGAAAGTACTGAAACTGAGACAGAGCATCTATTGCACACATACAATCTTCTCACAAGTCCTTTTTATTTCTGCAAGGCAAATCCTGAACAGTGTGGTTAGCAAAGCAAGCAATCCACCTCTTTTTGCTCACAGCTTCTCCCCCCCTTATTGTTGAGGACTTCATCAAGCTTACCTTCTGCATGTTAAGTCGCACTTCTGAAGTTCTTATGGTTCCATTAGCAAATCTTAATTTGTCAAGATTAGCAACTGATTCTTCACCAGCATCTGGTTTAATGGAGGGAACTGGCTCTCCTATTAAGGAAAAATTCAGTAAGTTTAATAGGTGACTTTCTGGCAGATTCATAAAGTAGTAGCTACTGTGACTCAGATCTGAGTAAAACAATTATTTCTTTGTCTGAGATACAGGTTTACTGTAACCTTCCTGAACCCTCACCAAAAGTATCCATAGTACTTAAAAATAAAGTTCTCAGTGAAATATATAAATCGCATTCTTTCCTGTGATAGTTGGCAGGGAATCTAGCCAGTACATCTGGTGAACTTCTGCTGTTAATTACTTAAAAACTGCACTTTGATACAAATTGTTCTAAAACTTCTCACTGCCTGTGGCTCCTCACCACTTTCTCTTACACTTCCCTTGTCTCTTCATCCCCAAACCTCCCACCTTCTCTTGGTCCCATTAAGAGCTCTGTATCTTTTCACCAATACAGGAATCTATGTCGTTGGGCAACAAACATGGCTAAACTAACCAGCCGTGCAGCACCTCAAAAGCACACTTCATCTCTCATGTAGCCTTGCATTGAGACTACTTAAAAACCTTCCCACAACTTCAAACTCAGAGGAACCACAGAAAGACTGGTCTGAGTTTAAATGTTTGCACTAACTGAGAGCAAAAGAGCACTGGTAGACCTAAACCAATTCCATCACAAACCCCCACTTCATATAATATTTTTTTCAGTCCAAGCCTGCACAAACAGTCTTATTCATTTGGGCACCTAGCTATGAAAAAACAAATAACTACTGGAATTCAGTTGCTCTTGCAGTGTAACTGCCTCTTATGAGTGTTTTTTTTTTTTTGTTTGCTTTTAAATTCAGCTTAGCAAGCCAGATTATTTAAAAAAAATAGTATACAGCAGTGATAATCCATTTCTAGTGGACGAGATGTTTCAACATTCTGTATTTATTTCTTCTATCACTTGCACTCACGGTACACCTTATAAATCCACAAGGTGGCAACAAAATGCACCATATGAAAGAATTAAGTGTAAAACAAACTACACTGATGTAGAGGATGCAGTGCAGGACATAGGGAAGTCAAGTCTTCATATTCAATATTCTGTTTTGCTGTTTGTGAAAAATCTCAACTGTTTTTGCCAACAGCAAAACTGAGTACTGGTTTTAAGTTGATCAGCTTACAAAGCAAGTCTTAATGACAAGCAGTTGCACAGTTAAGAACCTGCATATAAAGAGTATAAACACCAATTCCTGCACTTTCTAACAACTAATAGTCTAGGTCTAGTGTTCTTCATTTGAAGTAGGTACCAACAACTCTGTTACACAGAAGTAAGATCGTAAGTGTAAACATCTGTATAAGAGTGAGACAAACTGTGAGACTTACCAGGCTTGCACGTTTCTGCAATAGTAAGGGCACAAGCACGGCCAAAGACCACCAAATCCAGAAGGGAGTTCGCTCCAAGTCTATTTGCACCATGGACAGATGCAGATGCTGCTTCCCCACAAGCATATAGGCCAGGTACCACTTTATCCTCACCGTTCACATGTGTAATCACCTAACATTTCAGATAGTGGATTAATACTCTTTTCTTACACAGTTTTTAAGAACGCAAGCCTCCTTATTTTTCAAATGCCATGTGCAAGTAAGGATGAAACAACAATACGAACTTTTCCCCAACCCTAGAACTATAAACACCTTAGTTTTAAAGGGTAAGTAATAAATACAGCTAGCACTAAAACCTAAGATTTCTTTAGTCATACTTAAGAAACAGAACCATGTATTACTTCACAATTCCGCAGCAAGTCAGAAAAGCACAGGAAGCAAATCTGATCTGCATGCATTTCCAAGGGAAAATATGCATTAAAAAAAATAAGTAGAATATGCCGAACCAGAAAAAAAAAATCAGTTGACACCATCAAATTGGCATATAATTAGTATGAGTTGAAGGAGTCTGTTTTAGTGGATTATATGAGGTATAGTGAATTAAATATTGTAACACAGTGCTAGCTTGATCCCTGTTCAACTGTATCTTATCCTCAAACTGATGGCCTGAATTGTTGATAGACGTGACAGTAACCATAAACTTCACTTTAGAAGTTTCCCAAAGCTCCATCTCCAGATGGACTGGAACATGGTTCTCAAGTTATTCATAAAACCAAACTGGATTGTGTGTTTTAAGTACTCTAACACTGTTATTTAGTTAACGTTATTCAGCGCCCTTACATTTATATTTGGATAATCGTTTCCTATTGCTAGATGAAAAAAATACTAAAAATGATCTCCATTACCTACCTGTCCTTTGTAGTTAGTAGGAATACCTCCCATATTATAATGCACAGTGGGCAGAACAGGAATAGGCTCTTTAGTGACATCAACTCCAGCAAATATCATAGCTGTTTCTGAAATTCCTGGGAGACGAGTTGCCAGCTGCTGTGGTGGTAAATGGTGCAGCTGCAAATACACATGATCTTTTTCAGGGCCACAGCCCCTGTCAAAACAAAAAACAAAAGTATCAACATTTGATCACACAACAGAAGTTTTTGCAAGTCACTAATTTTTCTAAGCTCATTTGTGATTACCTTTCCAAAAATGAAAATTTAAAATTCATCTTTGACAAAAATACTAACATATTTGAAAAGACTATTGAACGTGGCAGAATTTAAGTGCACTCTTCTCCTCCCAGCTTTCCTTTTACAATAATCCACAGTATTTAAGGCTTTAAACAACCATATCTCCACAGAAAGATGTAAAAATTTATGATAATTGAGCAACTGTCTCTAGACACAAGGAATTCAAACAGGAAACTCATAACATCTTCTGTTCCCCTCTAGGGGACGTTAGGAGGCAACAAGCTAAATTTTTGCCTGAAATGCAGTGTTCAGCTAACAGTTATTAAAGCTCTATCTCATTAATTATCCAGTGTTGAACAAACGAACTATTGTATTGCATATAATCTAATACAATTAAGCATTCATTCTTGCAGCTTCATTAGAGTATTTAACTAACCTTCCTTCCCGTATCTCTATGGTCATAGAACGAGACACGACATCCCTGGAAGCCAGATCTTTAGCAACAGGTGCGTATCTCTCCATAAATCTTTCACCTTGACTGTTAATTAGAATACCTCCCTCTCCACGACATCCTTCTGTTATAAGGCAACCAGCCCCGTAGATACCTGCAAAGAAGGAAAACAACCATCACATGAAATGTACTCAAGCCAAATTCCTAACCAACACAGCCAGGATTGCAGAAGCAAGGTCTACTTTAAAATAATGCAAATAAGTCACATGGCTAAATTTAATTCTACCCTGATATCAGAAATGAGTAGTTACTCCTTTCAAGCATTCTTCCTGGAAGATGAGCAACTTCATCTGGAACACCCATGGTATCTAAAGTATTACAACGAGAAGAGAACTGCACCCACAAATACACACGGCAAATTTTACAAAGATTTTGTAGATCTTCAGCAATTACTTTGTTCAAGATTTCAAAGTAAACCAGAAATTGTTTATCTCAAGGTCAGTCTGCTCATCTCGTTGCCTCTTCTCCTGTGCTAAGGCAGTGCAGGATGGCTTCAAATTGTGTGGAATGTAAAAGCTTACTGAGTACAGCATTCCTTCTCCAAAGAAAAAGACTATCCATTAGTCTTCAGCATTGGTTCATCATAGAAAATAAGAATGCTAACAAACCCATGCACTTGATAACTCCATAACTTTTAACATAATTACCAGACAATTAAACATCTTTGACTAGAAAACACTTAGTTGCGTCAAATGAACATTGCATCTCTTTATGATTACTTTTACAATGTTGTATTTGTTAAACTGTTCAAAAAGTTCACCATTTATCACAAGCTAAAACTCAGCATCTATTTAGCTACAAACAAAAAAAATCTTTTTTAGTCTGTGACCATGCTATCCACAGTTTAGACACTGATCCCACGCTACAAAACATATAATATGGCTAAAATATACACCTTTACTTCAACTACTCAATTTTCACAAAAGATTCTAGTGTGCAACTTCCTAACATTTCAATCTATCCTACTGCTCCTGTATCTAACATCAAATATTAGATATACCCTTTAATATTTTAAACATGAGAGAAAACAAGTTTCAGAGATGAAGGAGTTCCAACTAGGAATTTGTAAAATCTTTTAGTATTGTAAAAGCAACACCTTTATATGTAACTGGTATATCAGCTTAGACCTTTCTCATGTTGTAATAGCTGTACTCTCAGATTTATATTCTGCAGCAGCTGCAGGCAAGTCTGAACATCCACCAGAAGCATTTAATAAAGCAATGAGGTGTTGCATAAAAATGCAAACTGACGAGCTCATTCTAAAACCACAAAAAAATCTATTCATCATATTAAAAACAATGTTGCAAGTGTTATTTCATACTCTGTAATCATATTCCATACCCGTAGGGTGAAACTGTACAAACTCCAAGTCCTGGCAGGGAAGGCCAGCTCGTGTGACCATAGCAGTGCCATCGCCTGTACTAGTATGTGCAGACGTGCAACTGAAGTAAGTGCGGCCATACCCTCTGAAGAACACAGAGTTAACAAAGTTAGCAAGGCAAACCAAAAAAAGCCAAAAAAAACATCCAAACATATACTCAACTACACTGCTTGCACAACAGTGAAACTAGGAAAGAGTGTGTTAACGAGCAAAACACCTGACTTTTGCCAAGTCCTGCAATAAGTTCAACCAAAACCAAACCAAATTGGTATTGTCCCATTACACTTAGTCGAAAAATGGCTAGTGACAGAAGGCCCCAAAAAAAAGACAACTTCAAAGTAGAATAGTTAGGTTAGTAACAAAAACCTTTTTGTCAGAAAGAAAGTCATTTCAGAACGTTCTCTCAATCCAATTCCACTAGGCTCTATTTGAACTATTATGTGCAGTTTTAGCAAAAATAGCTTATAACAACAGCTTCATCAAAATCATCAATATTCCCCTGATTCGATATGCTTACATTTGAAAAACTTGTCTAAAGTTCACTGTCGCTAATAGCAAATTTTTATGCCTGGAAGCTAACAAGTTTGCTTTAATGTTATTGAGCACTGCCAATGCTCCCAGTTTCAGGACAAACTCTCAAAAGAAATATTAACCTATTTACTGTATGTAGCTCAAAGAACTTCAGTATGAAAACAGCCTTGGCATTCATAAAACCATACTGCAACTAGCAAACTTAGTATTTTTCTACACAAGATATTTATAAACATATCTATCCTACTGAAACAGATGGGAAACAATAATCAGAAGTCTAATCCATATAGTATTCTAATACACCTAAAAATTTCTGCAACTACTAATGTAAAGTTACACTGAACATCTAATAATTTCACCTTACAACAGTTAGACTTGCAGTTTTATCACTGATATAATAGGTTCTCAAGAATCTTGAAAAAGGTGATTCCTACAGGAAACTCAAAATACTACAGATGCATACACACCTTGGTAGCACTGCAACAATGCCTGCTTTAAATAGCACACTTTAAAAATCTAAGATGCTGTGGATATGCATACATAATACTCTTACACATTTCAGCTCCATGTCATTGTTCTAGAATTTGAAGCTAGACCTCATACTAAATTTATACTTGGACACAAAGCTAATAGATGTTTTTTTTCTTAAAAAGTGACTGAATTTGTAGTTATATTGTTTTTGATCAAATGGAGGGGGGGGTAAAAACAATTATATTTTTCAAGTCAACATGTCACCTTCACACTATGGAGTTGGACACATGTACAAGACACCCAGCCCTCCAGCTAGCAGCACACTCAATTTTCCATCTTTTATCATAAACATTACATTACCCAGTGGCAATGACAGTGTTCTTTGCTCTAAAACGATGTATAGAACCATCTTCTATGCAAAGGGCAATAACACCACGACACTCTCCATTTTCCATGAGCAGGTCCAAGGCAAAATATTCAACAAAGTAGCTGGTATCATATCTTAGAGACTGGAGGAAAATAAAATAAAAAATAAAAAAGGAACTTTAATGATAAAAAAACATGAACTTAAGTAACAACTCTTCAAAACTGTCTATGCATACAGGCTGCATAAGGATGAAAAAAAAAAAAAACAACTAACCTTCCACCGATTCTCAGGGAAGCCAGTTTCCCTAGAAATCTCTATAAACATTTGCTAACAAATCTAACCTAGCTCAAAGAGACACACGTAGCTACCAAACCGCTTAATTCTGAGAAGGCATAGCTAGACAGCAAGAGGCATTCTTTCACTCCGTGCTTGGCAACACTTGAGTCAGCCACAAAGCTTGACACATGCACAAGCACGTATCACTAGGTCTGCCTCGGAGAAGCAGAATCCATCTCCAGAAGCCAAGTATATAAACAGAACAAGCAGGCGTCATCAAGCCAAATGTATTCTTTCGTGCCCTCGAGGATCAGATTTGTGTCTGGCAGCACTGATCATTTCTATTGCAGCAACAAGTCTAGTATTAGCTAATTACTGTCCTTCAGGTTAACTACGAAGTAAATGAAAAGCAGTAGCTATTAGGTACCTAATTTTAGGTTTTAAGTAGCTTACTGCCATTTAAAAAGAACCAAATCTTTTGTAGCCACAGTGTCAAAATTTTTAGAGGGGAAAAAAAGGAAAAAAAAAAGATATTTGGGAAGGCTTAGATAAATATTGTCTGAATCTAGTTAACAGATGCAGAAGTTGTAACAATAAAAACTACTTCAGACCACAAAGCTAACAGTGTATGCTATTTAATATCCACTGCCTTCAGGATAACCACTATACGCACGATCTTTCAATATATTCCGATTTCCGTGTACTCCTGACAAAAAAGCAAGCATCACCTAGGTGGCATCTTTCCACAGTGCCTCAAAAAGAAAGGAAATCCAGAATTGGTATCACTTGTTCTCTTAGATTCCTCATTGAGATGCATGCAAGTCATTTTGTTTTTCTTTCTTCCAATGCTCGAAGATACCACTGATTGCAAATAAAAAAAACAAGTTCTACTTCACAGCTTCTTACCCTGCCATACAGAGTATGTAACAGCGAGTGTCCTGTCCGGTCTGCAACACAACAGCATCTGTGAGCCTGTCCTCCTTTTCCAAACTGAAGACTCTGTCCACCAAACGCACGTTGGTAGATTTTTCCTTCTTCTGTTCTACTGAATGGCATCCCGTAATTCTCCAGCTGTTGAACCCAAAGACAAGCATCAGGTATAGTTGTGCATAATAAGCAGGAAGTTACTTTACCATGTTCCTAGTAAGAAGATCTCTTCGGGAGCTACCCTGTTGTGAATGACATGAGTTGCAATCAGTGCCAGCGAATCTCACCTCTATCACCGCAGCTGGGGCTTGCTCCGTCATGTAGTGTATGGCATCCTGGTCACCCAGCCAGTCGGAGCCTTTCACTGTGTCGTAGAAATGCCACCTCCAGTTATCGTCCTCCATGTTTCCCAGAGCAGCATTGATCCCTCCCTGAAAATGAAAACACATTTTCCTTGAATTGTATCAGTCAAGTACAGCTTTATTAGATTTTCATAGTTTGTATTAGAATTTCATACCCTTTATGCCCCTACAAACAAGTGATACAAGCGATACCCGTGCAATTTATCAGTTTCACAATGGCCTGTACCTTAATACGTTTTGTATAACACAATGGCTTGCAAAGTTACACAGAACGCAATGAAAAAGAATTGAATATAAGCTAAACATATACATTTAGTTGAAACAATTTTGGAGGGCTACATAATATTTACAGTGAAAGTGTGGCCCTGGCACATCATGTTCATGTGCATATCCAGATCAGCTCTTACAGTGCATATTTGTTTTTACACATTTGTTCTACCTCGTTTCTCACCTGTGCAGCAACAGTATGAGATCTGGTGGGGAACAGCTTTGTAACACACGCTGTATTAAATCCGGCCTCTGACAAACCAAATGCAGCCCGCAGGCCTGCTCCTCCTGCACCCACAACAACTGCATCAAACTCATGGTCCACTACTGGATATTGTGTAGAAATCTAGAAAAAAATAAATCAGTCTGTTATGGTCACAGCTATTTCAAGCTGAGCCAACCTGATGTAGACACAAGCAATGTATTTCAGCAAGTCAATCCCATTACTTAATTGAACACAACACTCCACCAAAGCCAAGCACCAGACACAACACAGAAAGCTGTCCCTGACAGCATCTCTCTGAAGCACTGACCTGTTAGTTAGGATATAGAAAAGCATGAACATACCGAATCAGAAACCTTCGTAGAAGCATGTTTCTTTCCATAGACTGTGAAGTGAAAGTTGCGTGCAAGAGTCTGGCATGCTGCTGGCCACTGTGGAAAGAAATAAAGACAACTATTGTAAACCAAATGTTTCCACAAGACAGATTTTCAGCATTCTCAACTACTCCACGTTTCTAATAACCATTTACTTTCCAATGATTCACAAATATTGCATCAACGTATTTTAAAGTTAGTGAAGTTTGGACTTTCCTTCACTCATAACAACAGTTCTGACGGCATGAGCGACAGAGCTACAAGTACCAGAAAGTCACAGACTAACCATCCACTTCACTCTAACCAACCAGTCTCCCAGACCTCTCTGAGGCTGCACTGGCAGAAGCTCGTTTGCAATTCATACCCTGTATTATCCCACTCTTCTTATGTAAGCAAAGATGAAGGCAGCATTATGAGAACCACAGGAATTACTGTAAAATACCTGTCTTAGGTCAAAAAAATGCTCAGAATTTGATTACAGGTACTTAAGAACACCGAAGAGTTAAAAAAAAAAAGTGGTGGGAAAGGCTGTTCCATATCATCACTTCAAAAGCCAGATATATTTTTCTTGCATTCATTCTCTATTAATTAGTGGGCAATTTAAAACAATTTATTCACTTCTGACTGAAGCACAGGGGCACAGTTTTCCCTTTCTGTAGGGTTATTCTCTCTCCCCTGGCATGTTCAAAAACAAAACAAAGACAGAAAAAACAACACCCACACCTAGCCAGTATCCAGTCCTGGCTTTGATACGTTGAAACAACCAGAGTTTTAGTCTCCACAGTATAAATTAGCAATTTCTTGGAACTTAGCATTCCTTCTCTACACTGTTCAGAAAAATGCATCTAATTGAGCATGTGTGATTGATTAGAACAGCAAGACAGTCATAGCAGTGACCAGCACTGTGTATCATCACTTCTCTGTTTGAAATACCACTCTGTTGCATTTTTTGATTGTATTTGCCTTTTCCAGCAACTGTTATAGCCATGGTTTAATCGCCCTACAACATACTAACAAGCTGGGCTTCTCTGGAACTTCCCAATAACCATCTCTTCCCCACCCCTGAAGTGAACTACATTACCCCTTCCCTGACCTAGTTTTATCATCTCTCGTAGTTTCTTCAAATTATCTTCTTGCATAACAGTGAATCTGATGTGTCATCATACTCGCTAACACACTTCTGTGTTGCTTTTTTTTTTCTTTGTTTTTTTTTAAACAGCCAAGACATTTAGGTAAGATCATTACATAAGATCAGTATTAAAACTATTCCTAAGGAATTCTGCTAGCACCCCCTTCTCAGCAGCGATTCCCCTCCCTTCTCCCTTGCTTTGTTATCACACTTTGGGGCAATTTCACGTCCATCTTACTTCCCATATTAAGTCACCTTCATTAACACTGCATGAACAGAATCGGACTAAGCAATCTGCTGGCAACCAGATGAAACAGAAGCACCAGATGTAATCTATCTATAAATTTATCTGCAAGACAACTCACCCAACAATCTCATATCAAACTAAAACAGGGTGTCCTCCATACAGAAAAAGTGCTTCCAAAGGCCTGAAATCAGCTGAGGTTTAGACTAGCAGAACTCCAACTGACATGATGGGCTACACTGCACACTTCAGATTTGGCAGCCATGCGTTCTCTAGAATATACTACTGCTGCTGCTTGTTTCTGAAATGTCCCAATAGCAGTGCAGCTCTTGTTACTGCAATAAATTATTTCTTGGGGATGAACAACATACTTGGTTACTGCACACAGCAAAGAAAATCTTTGCTGTGTGTAAAGACAGCACGCAAACAACAGGTTTGCACATGCTTACTGTCATCTAGAGAAAGCATAAACTGCGGTTATGCCCTAAAGCACAGAAAGAAGTTGACCTGTTTTTTCCAGAGTAAACAAAGTAAACAGCCTGCTACAATATCCAGTGAGAATTTTGCCACAATGCTTTGCACTTCATTTCCTTTTTTAAAAAAAGTGTCTGTTTACTGAAGTTGCTATACCACACTTCCGTGGTCCTATTGCTTAAGTTATGACAGATTTTTTTCATCAGAGATTTCTAGAAACATATAAAAAAAAAGAAAATTAAGACCACACAATTCTAGCAGGCTACTTTCTATATCTTGGCTTCTGCTCAGGAGAAGCTTTCAGAACTGTTCTTCCCACCCACGTATGCTTTTCTCTTAAATCTACGCACAAAAATTTCTGCTGTAAGTCCTCCTCAACATGATTACGAAAAGAACTCCACAGAGCAGAAAAAGATTTTGCTCTAAACGCGGATATTGACTGCACTGCCCCTGAATTGTTCTGCTACCTGGCACACTGCGGGCCTTATACGATGAAAGGTCCCATCAGGGCCACTTTACTGCCTTTTAAAAAAATAAAGTGACTCTCCCAGCCTTTCTGTCTAAGACAGGGACAGCTATAGCTGTGCCTACCGCACCCTTTTCTGTGTTTCTCTTCAGGGAGAGCACCCAGCAGCCGGACTGCGATCTTTGCTCGGCCCTCCCCTCCCTCTGCCCCAACGGCTCCCGGCCCTCACAGACCCCTCGGGACAGCTCCGTGAGCCGCTCACGAGGCGCCCCCCGTGCACAACGCCCGGCCGGCTCTCAGCCAGGCGCTGGGGGTCGCAACCGAGCAGCTCCCCCGGCAAGGACGGCCCTGGCCCCGGGGATGACCCGCCAAGGTCACGGGGCCGCCTGCGAGCAGGGAGGGCCGGGGTAGGGCCGGGTCAGGGCCCGGACTCACCGGCCGCAGCCACCGCCTCGCGCAGCCCCGCGCCGCCACCACCGCCGCCGCCATTTCGCAAGGAGCCGCGGGAGCGAACAGGGCGCATGCGCGAGGCCGCCGCTACCGGCGCCGTTATCCGGAGAGGCCCCGCAGGGAGAAACCAAGTGTGGGGGGGAGGGGGGTGTCCGCAGCTACGCGAGTGCGGAGTCACCCCAAACCTTCCTCCCCACACACACAACGACAGCGGGCAGGGACGGGGCCAGGCTCCCGGCAGCGCTCAGCGCTGGAGCGAGTATATCGCTGCTCCCCCACTCGCCCCCCCCCCCGATGCTTCTAATGGAACAGCCGAGAGGGGTTGGGCCGGCAGCTCAGGGGCAGCAGCGGCTTCCCCGGACGCGGCGCCGGCGGCGGCCCGAAGGCTTCCGAAGAGACCCGAAGGGGCCCGAAGACACCCGAAGGCACCCCGAGGGTACCCCGAAGGCGCCCGAAGGCACCCGAAGTGGCCCGAGGGCGTCGAGGCGTCCGTTTGGCGCTGCCGAGCTCCCCGCCTCAGGGCCCGGCCTTGCCTTCCCCGGCGGGCCCGGTGCGGGCAGCCAGCAGGGCGCCCCCATGAACAACCTGAACGAGCCCCCCGGCTGGAACATCCTGCCCAACCGCAGGGAGCCCGGCGAGGAGGGCGGCCGGTGGAACTACGCCCTGCTGGTGCCCATGCTGGGCCTGGCGGCCTTCCGTGAGTAGCGCCAGGCCCCCTGCAGGCACCTGGCCTCCGTGAGGCCTCCGAGGAGGCCTGAGCTGGCTGGGAAAGGGGGAGGAAAAACTTTTACCACTAAAAACTTCTTCAGGGACTAAATTAATTATCCGTACCCATTTTGCAGATTTCTCTAATCCCCTTTATATGTTTTAGGTTGGATCTGGACCAGAGAATGTCAGAAGGAAATAGAAAAGGAAAAAAACGAGTATTACAGAAAACATTCATCTCTACAGAAAGACCTGGAAGCCAAATACCGGGATACGATCACGGAAAGTCGTCGCGCGGTTGCTCACTTGGAGCTGGAGCTTGAAAAGGAGCGCAACAGGACCCTGAGCTACCGTGAAGCCCTCGTGTCCCAGAGTCGCAAGCTAGTAGAAGAGAGGAGAAGCCTAGAACAGGAGCAGGAGAAGTTGGAGAGGGAGAAACAAGTTCTTTTGCACTCGGGAGCAGCAGGTAACTTGTACCAAAGTTGCCTGGCAAAGGAAGAAGAATGGCAAAAGAGAGCCAACGTTTTACTAAAAGAATTTGAAGATGGACTTAAGGAAAGACAGGAGATCTACTGCAGTCTTGTGGTACCCAGAAGCCAGAGACTAGAAATAGAGAAAAATTTGCTAGTTAAAGCGGCAACTGATCCTGTTGCTGTGGCTCTACATATGGAAAGTGGCTTAAAAGATATTTTCAAACATGATAACTACTGTGGCAATCTGCTGAACAGAAGCAGAAGTCAAAATGGAAGACTTATGTGGTTGTATTTGAGATATTGGGAACTAGCTATTGAACTACAGAAGTTCAAGAGGGTAGAAAAAGCAGTGTTAGGAAAACGGTAGGGGGAGTAATGGTGTTTCATGTGGTCTGCTGTGAAGAGTAGGGACAATCACACTTGTAGTCTGAAGCTGTCACATTTTCTTTCTGTGTTTCCATTTCTACTCTTCACTGCATTTGTATTTGCATGGGACGTGCAGTGTTGGTGCCTTTCCTTTCACTAACAGCAGATACTCCAGCAAGCTATGCATGCTCTAAAACTCTGTGTTTGTATTGCAGACTGCAGTGTACTCCAGAGATATGCAAGCTTCCATAGGGATCAGAAGGAGCTAAACAGAAGTCACTTCAGAGTAATTTACCAAGCTGAAGGTTGTGCTCTATCAACAGAAAAGTGAGATTTGTCTCCACTGTGTGGGCAGCACACTGTGCTCCTTATGCATGCATTGCGTGCTGCCTCAACGCTGTCTTTTTTAAGCAAGACTGATTTTGAGCCAGATCTTTGGAAGAGACCATGATTGAGCAAGATGCTTGTCACGTAAATCTTATGCGTATATACACACATATATACAAATATATATGTGTGTGTATGCGTATGTATCTGTGTGTATGTATATATATCAAAAATGTATGCATCAGTACTCTGAGAGGGGAATAGTGTGATTGTGCTTCAGGTTGATCAGTCTTGTATTGTCTTCCAGGCTCAAAATACAAATAGGACTTTATGGACGAAACATCCAAAAGATGCTACTTAAAATAACATTTAAACAGATTGAGGAGAGCCTCACTGGAGTTAGGGAGACGTGTTTGAATACTAAAATAATATATAAACTTGAAGTTGTATCCTCATAATACAGTAGAAATGTTGACAATGCTTACGTTTTTCTCTCAGTTAAGGTTTCAGTGATAACCTAACAGTGTGCCTCCATTATGCACATCACCGTGCTGCTGCCTCTGCATCCCAGTGCACTTAGGGTACGTGTTCAGCTTCCAGGAATCTCCGTAGTCACTGCGCCTGGCTCTGTTGCTCCTTCAGGCTCTGATTGTTGTGCTCAGAAGGGTGGCAGCCACCCTTCTTCCCTGACTGCCTCTGTTCTCCCAGACCTGAAGTACGCTTTTCCACAACTCTGAAATTTTGAGCTTACAGTTCACCCCTTCACATACCCATGACCGTGGAAATCCTACAGATGTACAAGTTCTGTAAAGACTTACGAAGCAGAGCTTTTTACTTGAATTACCACAATAAACATATCTAGATACAAAAAATAAATACCCCAGTGGGTTTCCATGCGTGAAATCCCTTAAATCTTTGGCTCCTTGTAGAGCATAGGAACTACCTTCAGTTTCAAAAGTGCCATGTGTTTTGGAGTGGAAGTCTTTTTTCCTTCTCCTTTCTAATCCAGCCTTAGACCCCAAAGGGACAATTGTTACCCTTTTGTTTATAATGTCGGTCTTTGTTACTTGACTTCAATCAGTGTTGGTAGGTTGTCATTCTTTAGTTAGCATTTCTTTATTAGCTGAGGGATAGACTTGCCAAACATGTTTGCTCTAGGCCATCAGCTATCGCATGGCCCAGAAACAATCCAGCTCGGTGGATGCCCATCCAAGTTTAACAGAACTAGCAGATGTGGAGCTTTCTCTTATTATTGCCTCTCAGTTTCATTTCTGTCAGGAAACGGAATACAACTCTTTTGAAGTAGTGTATAGAACCTAATGCAGTTCCTCAGCAAAAATATCTAACGTGAAACAAAATTCTTGAACGTTTGTTTCCCAAATACTCAGTTTTTCATCTGTTACTTTGCTCACCTTGTTGGTGCCAATGGTGATGTATTGATTTATTAACCTCTTATGGACTGGTTTTATTTTTAAATAAAGTTTGAGTGGACAAACATGGAGGGAAAAAAAGAGATACCATCGCAGACACCAGAAAGGCCAAAGGTTGTCTGGATGCCAAGCTCATGCAGGTTCAGCCATGAGAATGTGATTGAGTTAGTGCTCATGTGACAACCTTAGCCAAGCTGCTGAAGCTGGCCATATCCATGTGCCCTAATTGCCCAGTAGAACAAATAATTCAGAACAACTTAACTCATGTGCCGTTCCTTCAGGATGTGGAAAGTGTCTGCCCACCCAGCTGTAGTGCATTTCATATGTAGGTACAAGCAGTTACAGCAACTCAGCGGAACAGCTGTAGACAGTGAATCAATGCCAATATATTCAAGACTCATGCCTCGACTTTGTGCATCTTCACTCGTTCTTAATACTAAATGAAGAAACATTTTATGCTTTTTTCAGTTTTTCATAGTATATGTCCCTGACATCAAAATATTTAAAGAAAACATAATCAGGAAGTAAAATACTTTTCAGTATAAATAAATGATTGGAAGCATCACATGCTTGATTGTATGTGGTTGGATGCAAAGGAATAAATACAATATTCACTTCTTTAGAAGTGCCAGCTATTTGCACAGCTGATTGTTGAACTATTGTTCATGGACACTTTGCAGATCAGTCTATTGAGATCAAGGAGTTTTTTTGAGGAGGATTTTCGAGAGCATGAAACTGGTTTAGAAGCACCAGTCCTATTAGTTTCTACCAAAACTCCTGTTTCTTAGTGCGTTACGTATTTTTGAAATAGTCCTCTTTTGTAAGTTATTATATTGAAAGTTCTATTATGAGCTTGATTTTGCCCGACAGCCGTTGTTCTGGATTACTGATTTGTTTGAAAATGTCTGTGTGTATGTAGAGTGAAGGAATAATTTGTTTTCAAAATATTTATTGAAGGGTTTTGTTGGTTGGTGTTGGTTTTTTGTTTTGTTTTGTTTGTTTTGTTTTGTTATGAAAATACAAACTCACCTGTTAAACAAACAACAAAAATAATAAAAACCCTTACATCTCTCTGCACTGTTTTGTTACTTGGGCAAGGTGGGTGGGAGGAATGGAATTTTACACCAACTTGCTAAGCACACGGGTATTTCCTTCAATTTGGTATGTAGGGCACTCTACCTTCCTCCCGAATCCTTCGCACGCCTTGTTTTGCCTGTCAGCTCCTTTTTGTTTCCCCGTACAGATGTCCAAAAGTTCCTGCTGCCTGTAAAGAACTACAAGCATGCTACTCTAGGATTGTTCAGAGCCTGGGATTCCCTGTTCCCCTTTAAAAAATCTCTTTGTATTTCTTTTTTTTCTTTTTTTCGTATTTATCTCTTTGTATGTATATTACAATCCTTCACATTTACCCACCCTCATCCTTGTGAAATACTAGGAATGAAGAAAAGAGGGCAGCTTGTTATCAAACCAAGAATAAAAGCTGGTATTAGATTTGTTATCACCTCAGATTAAAATTCCTTGTTCAAATCTTGAGTTTTGGGGTTCTTTTGATGCATATATTGTTTAGGTGGTTCTCGCATTTGTGGCTTACAGCCTCTAAGTAATACTCTGGTTGGAAGAAGTGTCTCTGAAATCAAGGTCTGCAGGCTCTTTTTGAAAAGAAAATATGCTTGGGGGCTGTGATGGTGGTTCTGGCTTTGGTGGATGGGGCCCCAGGTGCCTGCCTCACAGGTGTCAGAAAAGGGAACGTCCCTCGGGGACTCTTCAGTGTCTTCACTTCTTGGATTTCCCCAAGAAGTTCCTGGGGAAAGATTAAGGAATGGGGCAAGCCATGCATAATTTTTAATAGTCAATGAAAACTATTCCTGCCTATGCACGAATGGGTACATAGAACTGTCTTTTTTCTTTTTTTTTCAGTTAAGATTTCTTTAACAGTTAAGATGTGATTCCTGTATAGTTTAAGATAAGCAGCATAAACTGATCATGCAGACATGATAGTGGTCATGCAGGTTCACAGGCCAGCTGGATTGTAAGAATTCACCAGAAAAAGTCTGGGAAGTCTTAATCCATCTAGCTGAAGGTGCCATTGCAGGAATGTTTGCAACATCAGCATCCAGACAGCAACCTACTACCTTGGTTAAGACATCGAATTTCCCACCTGAGCATTCCTCTTTGCAAAAGATCCCAATAAAACAAGAGGCATTCTGTCCGTGAATCTGTGTGATGGTGTATTTTGTCTGTAAAGTTTAAGTGGGAGAATGAGAAACCATTTCTCAGTAGAGGGGAGTTTCAAAGTCTTGGAAAAGATGACAAACTGGCCTTTGAAACTCTGTAACACCTGAACACATTTTGAAGATAAAAGAAACAAATAAAACCTCAGCCCATGACCTAGTACAAATAAGTTTAAAAGCCCTTCTACAGGCAGACCCTCAAAGGACTGCTATTAGCAGAACCCTAACTTATGGACATACTGGATAGCATCAAGGAACACAGAACTGTTGTGATACTGAAATCAGCTCACCTGGCAAAACTGAGGCTGATCGCAACCTGATCAATCATCTTAATACTCTTTCCATGGGTTCTAACCACCGAGGTAATGAAAGCTTGGCCTATTCGTAGGTGACAAAGACGCCTTGTAACTGTACCTGTACGCTCTGAGAATGTAAAATCACTGCAAATTACCAGTCAATAAACAATACACAATTGTCATTCACAACTCTGAAGACTTCCACAATGCCGAGGCTCACATAGCTGGTGAACCTTGCGGATGTGAAGGGTGCAAGGGCTGGACCTTAGCATTAGAAGGAAGGGCTGCTAAAGAATGGTCACCTTTTGGCATGTACATGTGATAGTCTGCTGCACTAATTGTGGAGATGTACAGGTCACCTGAGTGGCAAGCTTTATTGCAAATGCACAAGAGCAGTCATAGCATGTAGCCCTACTCACAAGGTACCACTATGTGAGAAATTACTATGTAAGGAGTTGTACAAAGTGACTAATTACAGACAAATTATGGGTAGCCACTAGACAAAGTAAAAAGACAAAACATTGCTGGTAAAGTAGCCCTGGAAGTGCTAGCTGCTTGATGTACTACTAATGGGAACAGCCAAAACCGTGAAAGTAAATGTTATCTACAAAAACAGAGCCCTAGGAAGAGGCTGTTTCTTCACTCTTCTCTTTACAACTGCTCCTGCAGGTTTGCATTTTTTAGACACCTCACTTCCAAACTTAATTTACACAGTACAAACAAAATCCTCAGTGGTTTGGTTTCATATTATTGAATACTACTCCCCCTTGCGGTTAATTGCTCTTCTTGCCAGCAGCCTAAGCAGCACGGTTCTGTTTTTGTGATTGGATCATAATAATAATAATAAGACAGACAAAAAGTAACGTGCTTTTCGGCGACCAAGAGAGAATGAACCTATATGCAGCAAACTGGGCCTTGTGGTAGACCTCTATGTAGAGATAGCATGCAGGACTGGGACGTAGTTCAGCAACATATTAGCATCTCATTATATACCACAGCACTGGAAAAGAAAACAGTAGCAAACTTAATTAAAGAACACTGTTCATTGCTTAATGAACATAGCAAGTAACAACCTCCAACCATAAAACATGTTTTGTTGCTTGCTAGAGGAGAGATGCACTGATGCCCAGTGTCAACAAGAAGAGCAAAACCAAGAAGGATGATGATGCTGGAACCGACTTTACTCCAGTGAAATATTTATATACAAAGCTGAAGCCAGTGTCACACAAACTACAAGTCTATACAAAATAAATATCATGCCTATTTGTAGAAGAGAGAAAGGAGAAAAGTGCTACACGGGAAACAGTGACAGGTCTGTTCTGAGTGAACTATAGCAGACACGATGTTCATGGCCTGTTCCATTTAATTCTTCTGTGGCTATTGTGTTACTTCCACAATAAACATGGCAACTTTTAGGCATGTCAGATTACTGAAGGAAGTTCTCTGACACCACAAAAGCATTCCTGAATGGGTTGTTCATGGAAGTCATTGTATATGGCACCCTACCTCTGTTGCATTCCCGATAGACTAAAACAGAGTACAGTAACAGCTCAGTGCTGTCCTGTTTCTCCTCTGTGGTAACACAAAATGACTTCTTTCCATCCAGAAAAGTTTACAATAGCATAGGAAGAGATTTAGCCTCCAAAGTTTATTGGGCTTCTGCAAAGCCTTCAAGGTATTCCTGCTTGAACTGCTGTGGCACTGATGATGGCAGCCTGGCAGCACCCACACAGGAAATAAATCATGCCAGCTGAGGAGCTGTGCCTTTTGGCTATTTATTGGGTAGAGTTAGAGAACAACAGAGCATAAAACCTAGACCAAGTTAAAGATCTGCAAAATATTTCTTGATATGGTAGAATCTATAACCACTTGCTGTTGAATATTAGCCCTAAAACTAAATGACTGAAATATTTCCTCTGTGTATCTACCGTACTGGTGGGATCATTAGAGTCCCCTGGGCTGTGGATTTTGAGTATCCTCCTGAACATGGGGCTCAGTGCTCCTTCTTTGTGCAGCTGTTCAAGGATTTTGCCCATTGGTAACTCACAAAAGGATTTCTTGTTTTCTCTGTGTATTTTAAGAGAAGGTCCAAGCAGACTATCAGAGACAGCATTTTGTTTGAACAATGTTCATCTTCACTTTCATTACATCTTCCCCACTTCACTCTTCCACATAAGAATCCTGTGCTTTAGGCACCCTGCTGGACAGTTACCACTCTCTTTACATTTCCATCTTTTCCTGTTTGAGGCTCACCACACAACCTTTGCTTTGCACAATCCTCTTCTTCATCACCCTCAATATGTGAGTCAGGCTGCTTTTTGCCACATGTGATAGCAGCAGGAGGAAAAGGAGGAGCGGATACTAAACCACTGTATCTTGGCTTTCATTTCAGATGCTTGCCACCACAGGATTACCTAGATGTGGAGAGAAGCACTTTACAGATGATGTTTCTCCAGTTTGCGGGCTGCTCTGCAGGACAGGCATGATGTTGCTCTAAAAGGAAGACAGCAAATATGACATGAGCATGTTCAAAGGAGGTGAGACAGTCAGTGGGGTCTTGGGAGGAATTTTGCTGCTGGTAGTCTCTTTCCTGAAGCCTGCCAGTGACATTTTTCAGAGACTTCTCAACTGTTTATGAATGAAGGCATTTTGAAAGAGGGAACTAAAAACATATTACTAACATCAGGTAGTCTACAGAGTAGCTCTGGAGCTCCAAAGCACCAGAAATTCTCAGTAAAAACAGCTGCAAAAATGTTACCACATAGGTTAAATTAACATCACTTTCTCAGCTTTATTCTTCAAAAATTGTTGAATTCTTAGCAGAAAGTTAAAATAAATCCATCTGAAGAAAATATGAGGGAAACGTGAAAATAAAATGTGGGGAATGAATAGAAGCATTTTACAACTCTCTAGTCACAATCTTTAGCCCAGTGAGAATGCTAGTGAAGTCTGAAAATGCAATAGCTAATGTTACATGCATTTTATGCAACAGGAAACAGTTGGGGGCTTCTGAAAATAATGATAATAATTTACCACTGCAAAGATGGAAGGAGGTAGTAAGTGAGGAATCTACAGATGTCTTGACCGTTTCTAACACAGTCCTCACAGTAACACGATTTGAATCTTTAACATGTATCCCAGAGAGGTTGTAGAGTCTTTATCAATGGAAGTTTACCAAGACCTGACTGAATAAAGCACCCAGCAGCCTGGCCTGATCTCATAACTGATCCTGCTTGGAGAAGGAGGTTGTGCTAAACACCTCCTCGTGTCTCTTCCAACCTGAATAGTTCTTGTTAAACTCTTAACCATGACCAGCTCTGTCTCAGTGTAAAAAAAAGATATTATGTACAACTTTTTTTTTCTGCAGAAAATTTGCATAGTGTCCCAATGATGCCACATATTTGTTATGCAGGGGTGAGAGAGGGAGTACCAGCGAGACAGGGTAGAGTAAAATGAAGGAAAGGATGTAGTGCTGTCACCTCAGCTGGTGGCTAGAAATCATTCCACCCAGGTGCACTGGCAAACCGGTCAATGTGGGAATGTGGGAGTAGGCAACTTGTTTATTCTGCTGTAAAAACAGCAGAATAACAAAAGCACATACAGAGATATGTGCTTGTCATACTAGCAGATGAATTCTTCACCTCTTTACAGGCATGTGAAAACCTTTATATTATTTCCGTGAGAAGTATAGATGCATGTGACCAACGGTTAAATGATCAAAACTATACAAAGAGTAATGGTGATTACTGTATATGTTGCTTTGAGAAGTACAAGCTGACTGAAAAAAGTTTAATTAACTCTGGTGAGATATGGCTATAGAATCACTAGAGTAAGAGATTTCATACCAGTATTTGCTACAGTAATAAAAAGGATCAGAAAATGAAGTGAATTCTAATAGCATGGGATATTGTAAAACATGATTATAGAACAAACTTGGTGTTTATGATTAATTGCCTTTTGCTGCAAAGCACTGTAAAAATCAGTCTCAAAATATTTGCAGTTATAGACTCATCCTATGTCATACCAGGGATACTAGGATTGCAAACAAATAAACATACTGTATTTCACTGTATTTTACTGTATTGTGTGAAACTATGACTAGATGCAAACCTCTAACATTGCTTCTTCCCTCTGCTTCTCTCAGTGGCTTTGAAGTAAAGGAATGTGGTTTTTTTTGTTGTTGTTTTTTTTTTCAGAAAGAACATACCTGTCCTGTCATCCTGGTTGCTCCTTGTCCTCCCCTTCAGAGCACCCAGCCAGCAGAGGTTCCCCTGTGCAGTAGCTGGAGGGCAGAAGGCAGGTGCTTCAGCCAGACACTTCAGTCAGTCGATTCAATTAATTCACAAAAAGGGCAACCATGTCCTTCTCTCTGTGGGATGCTTTTCTGCAGGTTTAGAGAGCTGTGCTGGCCCAGGATTGCCAACACCAAGAGAGAACCGAGCAAGGTGAGAAGCAGGAGAAGCTGCTGGGTGGTTGACCTGGGAGGGGGTATCAGGCCCCACTGGCACCTCAGGGGGCAGGGCGAGGAGGATTTTCCTCCCTCTTTTTCATGGCAGCCAAAACCGTCTGTGTCACTCGAGCCAGGCCTGCTGAAAAAAGCCCTCCTCCTCAACCAGACATGCTTCCACCTCACGTTAGCACCAGCCCTTGCCAGGCCACCACAAGAGATGGTCATGTTGGGGGCTGCCAAAGCCAGGAGACCCTCACGCCATGCCCAGACCTGGCCCACAGAGGGAAGCAGGAGGCTTCCTCCTTGCTCGTCTTCATTTGCATCTCCAGTATCCTTCTGCCACAGCTGCTTTCCCCTTCCATTGCCACGTCTCTTTCCTAACATCTTCATTGTCCTGATAGATGGAAGACATCTTCAGTTAAGAAAAGTATACGTATATTCTTCCACAAATATATATGTGTGTGTGTATTCAAATAATATATATGACCTTTAGAAAGGGACATTTCCTTTTCAATCACATTAACTTGTGAAAAATTGGTATGTCAAAAATGTGGTTGTAGCAGACAAAAAGCCAATGAGTGATTAGAAATGGTTAATCACAAATAATCCGATCCAAAGATAAGATCCATATTCTCCTGCATTTGTTTGCAAAATATGTCTTGTTTGTCAGCTTCGATTGCAAAAAGATTGATTTCATGGAGTTTATTGGCCATAACAAACCCTGTGGGATGTGCCGTAAGCCTAGCATAACTTGAAGGAGAAGTTTATCACAGAACTAAGGAAAGGGCCCGGTGCCAGCGTGCCACTGGCTCTGTTTGGCAATGCACAGCCTTGTGCTGCAATTAGCGTGAATTAATTTGAGAAATCTTGTCCCCCAGCACGTCAGAGGGCAAGAGCACGCACAAGCCATCTTCTGCAAGAGGAGACGATGCAACTTGTTTGTTCCAATCCACAGGGTGGCAATATAGGCAACCCCTCCGTGCCACTGCAGCTCCTCTTGGAGCTGGTGGCAGTGCCACTGCAGGTGCTCTGGCGAAAGGCACAGCGCGGCGAGGTCATTACTCGTGCAATTACACCGATAAAGAAATTTGAGCTAGATGCTATACCAGCATATTTGCTTCTGCAAATGTTTAACAGCTAGCAACCACAGGAACCCGGTATTATCAAAGTAAAATAAACTTCTCCAGAAATTTGGATTAATGCAGCAGAGTGCAATCTAAAATGTGTTTTTGGATCCTGATGAAAATTGCTCGCACGTGAAACTTAACAAAGATAAATTTTCATATCATCTGGACACAACTGTGCATTTATTTCGTATCCTGTCGATTTATCCTCAGTTTGATTCCCAAAGGAGGCTACATTTGTTCCTTCAGTATCAGCTTACACCATGCCTGAAGAGAAATGTGCTATTTTAGAATAAATTCTGTAAGAAATCTTGATTGTCAAGCATTTATGATCACATAGAGTCATTAGTTTATAGCTGTAAGACAAATTGTTTGGACATTGTGTAATCATGATCTGATTCAGATATCAGAAGAGTTTCTATATATGACTTTGCAAAATTCTAGAAATGAAGCCTACAAGTCAGGGAAAATAGAAATATTACGACATAAACTAGAGGAGGATATTTGCTTTTCCTGCTTGTCGTCTGCCTGTTATTTGTTACTATCTCATTTCCTACAATGTGAATGTTTGGATTCTCTCCCTCTGTTTCAGGCAGAATAATAACCCAGATGAGCCTGAAGCTCGTGGAACCTGCAGTTTCTTGCTATTGACCAAGTCAGTGTCCTTTTCTGGAACTGGAAGTTGAAGAGCTGCGATTTGAGAGTTCTATATTGTCATTTATAAATGAAAAATGAATTTTCTGTACAAGGTAAACACAGTAAATGCAATCCTTTTGAACATCAGTAAAGCTGTTGCCTTACAGGAGATATAAACTGAACAAAGAACAAAGTAAATATCTGATGATGATGGCAAACTGTGCTGAAAGCAGAAATGATGGTCCAGGGGAAAGTTACTAATGCAGTTCCTCAAGGATCAGCTTAGGAACAAATCTTTTGTCATTGTTTCACTAATGACCAAAGACAAAAGTAGTAGCATTTTTATGAAACACTCATGGTGCAAGCTCAGAGGTATTGTTAATGCTGAAAAAGTAGATTATCATTCAGGAAGAACTGAGTAAGTAGCTCAATGTATTGGAGTTTCATAAAAATATGCTTTAGGTAATCTGGAAAAAAAGATAGTCTGCTGCAAGATAAGAAGCACCTGAGGAGAAGAAAAGCTTTGATCCAGTGGTAATCAGGAGACAGCTAATCTGCAGAATTGACGAGGTCAAGACAAAGGCGAGTGATACGACTTGGCAGATTAATAGAGATATTTCAAGTACAGTTAGGGAAATTCTAGTACCTGATTACAAGGCACAGGGAAAATCCATCTGGGCTGCTGTGTACAGTTATAGCTTTTTATGTCAAGGGTGAAGAATTTTTTGTAAATTGTCTGTTCAAGAGATAATGGAGAGCCCTTTTTTTTGCAGGGAAGAAACTAAATCACCTTGCTTTATTTAGCCTGGTGAAACTGGGGCTGAGGCAGTTTAAATACAGGGATCAGGCCTGCACTGACCTGTAGTTGTCACAAGTACAAGTTATTGTGAGCTGGTCCTGAATTTAATACAGCTGGAAATCATATTTCTTAGAAATAAGAAATAGAAATCAAGCTAATTTCTTTAAAGTAGAAAGTAGGCATAAGAGGTCTGAAATTCTAGACCAGCTTTGAAATAATAGGGAGTGCAAAAAAATCAATTTGAATTGATGTGATATGGTTGCAAAGGGATGTTGTGATGTGTTCACCTGCTTCAGAAGCGGCTGGACATAAAAGATCCCTTCTAGTTCTTTATGTTGATCACCCTGTATCATCATATGAAAGTAGCCTATAGGGTTTATCTGACAAAATTCTTATGATACACACTGTGTTAGATTTTGTACATAGATTTCACCAGCAACTACTTACCGTTTGATAACTGAGGTACAGACAGCTGTGTTGTTATGATTGTACTGAAAGAATGCGGACACAAATAGTATCTGCAGTATTCGTTAACCTGTGATTCTTATTTCTTTTTGATCGGTGTATCATAGGGTCATTGAAAAGGTGAAGGGACCTTTGATTCACGTCCATTTACAAGATGTTATGTTCTTCAGACCTTGTTCTGTAATGATTAGAGGCCTTAGGGTAAGCAGATTATGCTTATGATTGTAAAGCTCAGATTTTATAATCCCTTTCATTCTCCATCCTTTTTGTCAGGACATTTAATAGAATAAGATCTCTTGCAGAGAAGGAAGAACGTTTCAGTAATTATCACAAAATATACCATTTTGTAAACATATACTGTGGGAAAACGAGTGTGATGGAGATTCACAATCAGTTTATCTTCATGATAAGAAATAGTACGAAACCTCTATGTTAAGTCTGAGGCCAGTGGAATCACTTTATTCCGTATTTGTTAGTGCTATATATGTATTTAAGTAAGTTTAAACATGGGAGTGGCGAGGGGTGTTTCATAACCTTATAGGCGATTAGAGTTTATAGCCAAATTATCTCCTGAATTACATTAACTGAAATCAATGCCTTATAGTAGATGAACAGACTGTTCCATAAAACCTTGGCAGATACAGCATTAATAAGTGTCAGAGCTGACTTGGTCAATCGAATGATTTGCTGACGCTTCTTTTTACTACAAGTCTGCACTTTCAAGTTTAGTGCCAAAGGTTCGCTATATATAGCTGAAGACAGCAAATAGATGGTCTCTTTTTGTGCAGATTTCTAACTAGCTGCCTGCTTCATAAAATCCTCGCAGGGGCAGCTTTTTAAGGCAGGAAATTAAAAACATGGTGAAGTTACAGTTACCCAATCCTGGCCTGGAGGACAGGATACCTTCCCACACAGAACTCGAGGTCCTTGAGAAAGAAGAGGCAGACTCCAGACCAAAATGGGACAATAAGGCTCAGTATATGTTGACGTGCATAGGGTTTTGTGTGGGCTTGGGAAATGTGTGGCGGTTTCCGTATCTCTGCCAGAGCCATGGAGGAGGTATGTCTTTAATATGTCTTAACTAACACCGTCTATAAGTTAGGTTTAATTTCTTTCAGGAAACAAATAATAGAATACTTTGGTTAGAACTGGTCAGTTCTTGTAGAGATAGTGATGGTCATCTCTAGAAGACTGATGGAGAAGGTTATTTCACAGGTTATGAAATCATGTCGCTGACAGGAGAAAAAGGACTATTTTTATTTTGGGACCCAATCAGTCTTATGCTGTCATATAAACAGTATGTTTTCTTAATTTAAAACTTATGCTACTTTGCATACATAGATACTTACATACATATATAATGTATATTTTAAAATATTAATAAACTACTTGGCAGTATAATTCTGATCATGATCCCAAAAGATCTTTTCATAATAGGGCTTTCAATGTTTTTTGACTGATCTCTATATTGGCTGTAGTGTCAGTATACATGCAATTTATGATAGCAGCAGCAACAGCATGAAAGTGGTTAACTATTATTTTAGCTGTCATGTTATTAAGTCATTTAAAATCCACATATACACTACTTACCATATAATTTACTGTGACACCTTGGGGTTCAGGTTAGGACTGTGTGAACGTATTATACAAGTTTTGTTTCCCTAATTTGCCATTAATTTTCAAAGATGATCTGAAGCTGAACCATTGCTTGAATATTATATGACAGCATAAATTTCATATCAAGACTACTTTCCTTCTCAATCAGTACTATATGTTTAGATATGCCCATTTTCTGATTCTTCTCTGAGGAAGAATTGCATAACCTGTTGTAGAGGAAAAGCTGAATACAGACCAAATTTAGGTGTGTTGACAGAGACACTCATTTGCACATGTTCCTCACATCTACAGCTCTAGAGACTAATTTTGGGCAGTCCAGCAGCAGCCTGCATGTTGACAGCCTGCAAGCTGACAATCTGGGGCTGTTGCATGTAAGCTATGCTTATGTACCAGGAGCTTGTTGTGCCCTCATCAGTTTTCTGAAAGTCTGTTCTGCTCACTATCTACTTGTCATCTGCATTTCACTCCAGGATATGCATAAAAAGTCTTTGTTCCTTTGAGGTGTTTGATCCCGAAGGAAAACTTGTGGCTTACATTAAATGTACAAAGAGAAATGTTTGAAAATTGCTCTTCCTAGTTAGAGTGGGGACCAAGGAGGGCTCTGTGAGGAGTTACTGGCACTTTAACTACAGATTATTCAGTTGACTCATTTAAAAGAGAAGATGCTTTTAATTCTAAGATTTTTCTTCCATGGGCTGGCTTTTAGGGTTTGCAGTGCAAACTGGAGGTCATGTGCAGCACTGCCAGCTTTTGTAACAAAAAAAAATCACAAGTCAGACAAGAAAAGTCATAACCGCCTTTCTATGTACGACAATTTCCATTTGAGAAAGTAAATGGGTATCTCCAAAATTCATGGCACTCATTGGCTTTTCAGGTTCTTCTACTTACCCTTACAAAGTAAACGCCCTGTTTCCCCATGCTGATTTACAGGCACTTTCCTGCTTTTCCACCTAGCTTTCCTTTCCCTCTTGTTCTAGCAGAATGAAATGCAGCTGAAAAAATGAACATCCAAGAAACACAAAGAACTCGGTACGGCTCATGATTTTCTGATTAATGTCATTGAAGAGATATGCATTGCTTCTGTGTGTATACTGGTATATACACTGTCTTCTAGTCCACCCATTTCTTTCTCATTATCCTGTGGTTTGTCCCTGCTCAGGAACACTAACAACAGTTATCTTCTGCTTCTTGCATCCCTGGGACTCTCAGATTTTAGGCAGAAGTTGTGAGGCAGCACGCAGAAAGGAAATGACATAGCTGGCTCCGGGATTAGAGTTACTGTACAGATATGTGTCCACGTAGCTGCTTTCCCTATCAATTCTTCTGCAGAACTCCAAAAGCAGTGACTTATTATCAAAACATAACAGTGGGCATCAATGCCATCTCATGGCTTCTTAGAAAGGACTCCTTATCGTCATCACGCTTAAGGATGGAGAGCTGTTGTGCAATCCCCTCCTCTCTCCCTGCTGCACAGTGCTCCTCAGTTTCTTCTGGTAGGTCTAAATCCACCTCACCTCCTGCCACCACTGCTGTCCTCTCATCAGAGTTTCTGTTCTTCAACTTCTCCCTTCAATAAGGAAAATAAAAAATAAAAAGCTCTTTGCTGCCTTGTGGAAGAGTGGCTTTGAATTAGAACATGTGGCTATTAGTATTGTGAAAACAGATCTTGAAGTTCTTATCTTTTAAGATATTTTGGTGTTGAGATGCCTTCTATCTAGTGAGATTTTCTTGTTCCTGCATCTCTAATTCTCATTCAGCTGTGTTCACAGCACTCAGTAGGTGCACCCAGTAGGTTCAGCTCTGCATCATCCCTAATTGCATACTCTTCAGTCTTGCTTCAGCTACCTCCAGTTGGAAATCCATGTTTCCTAGACATTTTAGACAAATTTTGCCTTAGTCTTTGCCACTCAGCATGCTGGTCAAGAAAATGAGCTCATTGCTCTGGTGCCTTGGGGATCAGCAACCGGCAGTACGTGAGGGAAAGCAGGAAGAGAAGAAAGAGTAGGGAGATGGGCATGCAGGCAGCAGGACCATGTTTAAAAGCTGTAAAATACATCATTACCACAGGCAAACTAGATTTCAGTATACACACAGTGTAAAAGCTACAGCGTTTGCCTCAGTGTTTTCACTAGCATAATGAGATCGAAACTTCCTCTCAGGTGATAGCTCTCTCTGACATTACACATAGCTTTTGTTTAATCTTTATTGAGCAACATATCATTTAATCAAATGTTAAACATTTTTGTTTCATCCCTGATGAGCGTTATAAAAAAAAAAGGATGTATATTTAATATTTAAACCATCAATTTTAAAAAAAAATAGTCTTTAAGTCTACAGCTTGCATATATCTCCAGTAAACTTTGCCACTGCATAAGGGAGAACTTTTTCATCTCCATGCATGACATGCTGAATGAAATGATGACAAAAACATCAGAGTCAATGCAGGATAGCTTCCTCAGTCTGTGTTAACTTTATGTGAAAGCAATAATATTTTTTTCAATTTTAATTTAGAAAATCTTAGATTACACTTAAGCAAAAAATGTGTAATAGCTATGCAGATCCTCAAATACAATGGGTTCTGAAATACAGTACTGAAGCAAGTTTAGAATGTCGTATCTCAGCTGTAAGGTCTTCCAACTGGAAAGATTACTCATTGTTTATATACATTTCTACAGGGTTCATTGTAATTATTAGATAGGAGACTATAAGAAAGGCATCCTTTCTCCTTTCTGTGGCTGTGCAAAGGTCATGGAGTCCCTTTATCTGGTTGCTCTTCAAAGATGTGTCATGCTTAAAGACTTCTTTCATGACATCTTAATAAAAGTACCTCTAAGTATCCTGAGACCTCAGGAAAACCCTTGAGGTTTATGGAGCACTTGTGGCATGTCCTCTTACCACAGAAGATGGCTTAATTTTAAGAGGTTTGGAGCAATAGATTGTGCTGTGCATTTGGAGAGTTATTGTGCAGGGACAGTGCTATTCCTGGATCTCATTATCTTAGAGAGTGAGGCTTGATGTCTACCCAGACTGCTAGAGTTTTGTGAGAGGAGGTGCACTTTGCAGTTAAGACCTGCAAAAATGGCTCAACCATGAGAAAATGGAGCCCAAAACAGAATGTCAGTCAGACTGCTTTCTACTTAAGAACGAAAAATTGATACTTTTTTTGTTGTTTGCTTGATTTCAAAAGAAAATGCTTCTAATCCTTCATAGTGAATAGCATTTCTTAACCATCTTTTTTCCTAATGGAGATGCATCCCTCTTCTTCATCAGGCCACAGTAAGATCTTTAGATCTTTTAGAGACTTGATTAGAAATTCTCTCCCTGGTGAAAGATCTTGTTGCATAAGGAAATAAACAGCCTTTATAGTCCTTTTAACCATGCCTGACGGGGTTCAAGAAGCATTTGGACAACACTCTTAGATATATGGTTTAACTTCTAGGTTGTCCTGTGTGGAGTTAGGAGTTGGACTTAAGGATCCTTGTGGGTCCCTTCCAGCCCAGGATATTCTGTGATTCTGTGAGCCATTGCTGAGGAAGGCCTTTACCAGAGAGAAATGAGATTGCTGTACAGTAGAGGCCTATCCAGCATCCAAAACGGGAGACAAAAATGAAAGGTCAAGATAGAACATGCCTACAAACTTTGTAGGGTCAGGTTTCAGACTCCTAGTAAGTGTCTTGGGCTTCTGGATTAAAACTGAAAGAATGCTCTGAAACTCAAATTGCTGATATAAACACAGTCACCTCGCCCTTGTCTCATCTTACTGTCATGAGAGTTCATGGCCAGAGTGAGAGTTCCAGGAGAGCAAGTGTGTGCCAGCCTGACACAAGATAGAACATGGCGTGTTTCTACCTGCTTGAATCTCCATACACGGATAACTAACTTTATCTATGTGAAAAGCCAGAGGCTTTGTGAGTGGATGTTGTCCCACAGACACTCCCATGCAGGAGGAAAGCCACCACCAGGGTGTACAGGGATGGGTCACAACAGTGAGAGGGTACTTATCACATACACTGCAAAAGTCCTGCTATCTGTGAAAGCAAGAGTAAAACAGCTGGGAGAAGTATTACTTACAGGAATGGGGTGGAGTACCAGCAGAGTACAAGCCCTTTGAAGCCAAATCTGCGTGCATTGCGTGTCTGATCAGATGAAGAAAGGCCCTTAAGTGCTCACCAGATCACGTTCCAGCACAGCTAAGCAGGTCCTTACAGACAAAATGGGTCAGACAGTGAAGTACATTAAGCCTTTTGCATCATTACCAAGGGCTCTGGGAAGTAGTTCTATTACCTCAGTTCTAGGGCAGAAGCTAGACCACCATCCTCCATTCTTTTCTGGCATTACAAAATGTCTGCTTTCCTCTGAAATGAGAGAGAACCAGTCAGAGGCACCTACATCTAACAGGTAGCTTCACCCCACTAATGCAAGGATCTTGTTGCAAGGAATTCATGGTCTCTGGGTAAGGGAAGGGAAGCTGAGATGTGCAAAGTGGGGAAGAAAACAAATGGGAAACTGTCCTCCTTGGTGACGATGTCCATGTAATCCATCTCCCAAGGTGATATACTGACACAAAAGAAATGGAAGAAGAGTCAGTAGAGTTGAAAGTTCAACAAACTTCTCTACAAATAGCAGTTCATATTGAGTCCTTCAGTTTTTCACTAACGAAAACTATGCCCTGAGTCATATTCTTCTGGATCTCCTTTGAAACCTCTCCACTTTGTCAGTCTGTATTTTTACAGTGATAGACAATTTTTAATGCATGCAAGATGAGATACAATGATTTTGAAGTATTTTAGATTTTTAGTAATACGTTTCTGTGGTGCTAAATGAAATGCTCTAAAGAAGTCTGGGAATATCATGTCCATAAAATTACCTTCTGCAACTAGATTCAAAATATGTATTTTTTAGTGTATCAGTGGTTAGTCATTCAGATGTGTAGCCTGAGCATTTTCAAAGTGCTCAGCGTTTTGAATAGCATTTTATGAGTTTAAATGTCGGTACCAATAGCGATTAGCAAATATTTAAAATGACAGTGAAAGACAGGTGAGTAACTAGAATTACTTGAGTTCCACAGGAGTGGAAGCAAAAAAAAGCAATAAAGCACATCTGGCTGATTTCAGTATAATAGTGACCACTTGAAACAAAAATGTTGTTTTTAGCAGACTTCATTAAAGCACACAAAAAAATAAGACTTTGCAGTATGGATCGTTTCTAAAACTCTGGTGTATATGACATTATGAGGATACCCAATGAAACAGATGAGCACACACTTCCAAACACTAAACTGCCTTGAATTCAAAACTATAGTTTCCATTCTTCAAATCTCCTCTGTCACTTTCTATCTGATTTTCATTGCATTCATGAGGAAAAAGTCAGTAAGTACCCAAACCTGAACAGTTCACACAGTGTTTTGCATTTTTTGATGTACTTAAGTTATTTACAGTCTATGATTAGGAAGGTGAAGATGGAATGACAGATAACCACAATTTTAATAAGTCACAGTTTTCAAGCATTTGACTCTGCACTTTGGTATTCTGGTGTGGTGTTATATATTATCTCCAAGTCTGAGGAACACTTTAATAAAGAAAAAATGAATTGAAAATATTTGTCCTATACTAACCAGCCTTGTCATACTTAACAAGATTTGAACCCTGAACTTCAGCTCTCTCCTACCAAAATATAAAAACTGTTTAACTCAGCTGTCAGGAAGAGTTACTGGTCATTTTATGGAGACAGCCTTACTGAGACTGGCACCCAGCCCCAGGCTCCTGACTAATCTTTCCAGGCATCTTGCTTAGTTCATTCAACTACTTCATATAATTTCTATGACTCACAATTATAAAACCATAAACTTTCAGATAAAAAAAAAAAAAAAGGAAGTCATGCCAGGAAAGAAATAATATGTCCTCCATTGCCAATCCAAAGGTAGTTCCTTTGGAGTTTAACCTTGGGACTGTATAATAATGATTTATGTTTGCCACTTGAAAAAAATAAGAATTCCCAACTGAAAGCACATACGTAATGAAGTTTCCTGCATGGACAATTAGTCAAAAGCATTGTTTAGAAATTGGAGAAGGGTTTCCACAAGTATGCCTACAATTCAGCCACTGTTTGAAAAGCCAGCAGAACTGAAGTTTGTACTTTATTGTAGTATTTCACTGACAGGAAACATTTTTTCTTATCCATTACAGGAGCCTTCATGATCCCTTTCCTGATTTTGTTGATTCTGGAGGGTATCCCCCTGCTTCATCTTGAGTTTGCCATTGGTCAAAGGCTGAGGAAGGGCAGTGTGGGAGTCTGGAGTTCCATCCACCCTACTCTGAAAGGTGTTGGTAAGTCTGAAGAGAATATAAAAAAACCATGAGAAAGCACTTGTCTCTGAACTGATAACCTTAAGAGCACAACTTCAGAATTTTACTCTGGTGTGCCATAAAAGATGCCAAGATCTGTAACTTATCCTTTCTCACTAGCTCTCCATCTGATAGGTCAGACTAATAAAGCACTATGAAAATTTTGTGTCCATGTTCCCAGATACTGTGGGTCCAGTTAAAACCTTTCCCTAATTTGACACCAATTTCAGACTTCAGAGAGATTGTCATTCTCTATGACAATTTACTGTTTTTACCAGTAGGATGAACAATCAATGTGCCAAAAAGTTGTTCTGCAACTCTTCTATGGATAGCTAATAGTTAAATCTTCCTAAAATTGGTCTGTCAGACTCCAACTCCATGTAAGCTTACTTTCTTACGTCTGAGAGAAGTACCACACTAAAAGTCATGGAGACAGAATATGCTTCTTCACATCTGTATTAAACTCATGGGTATTCAAATATTTCATCTAAGAATGCAGTAAAAGCTGCTTCATGTACACAACACTAAAAATCCCACAGAAGGGAAACACTTCACTGTGTGGGTAACTGAGTGCTGGCACAGGCTGCCCAGAGAGGCTTCAGAGACTCCAACCTAGAAGATCTCCAAAAGCCACCTGGACGTGTCCCTGGGCAGCCTGCGCTGGGTGCCCCCGCTGGAGCAGGGGTTGGAGCAGATGACCTCCAGAGGCCCCTGCCAACCTCAGCCGTTCTGTGAGTCTGTGATCACCAGACACCTGAAAGGGAAGAAACACAGCCAGTTAAGATTGCTGATGGCATCAACTGTGTCTGTAAATCAGTTACAAAAGGTACTGCTTGTGGAATTTTTCAAACTTCTTTGGAGCCCAAGAGCCCTCAGGACCTAATCATTAGCATTTAGTCTCTGCCAGAGAAGTCACCAGAGGTTACTTGGGAGCAAGTGGAGGAGGAGAAATACTGGCTCAAATCTCACAGCTTTCCACATACTGTGCCTCCTGACTGCCATACATCCCCTACAAGAAAGATTAGCCACACACCTCTGCTGTCCTTTGCAGTGACATTATGGAAGGGGTAGACAATCTGGGTCACATTTAGGCAAAATCCCAAGTTAGTTGAGCTTTACATATACCCAGCATCCTGATCTCCCTAAATATCAGAGGGCAAGACTGTGAACAGGATTGTGTAGTGTCTGTAAGGAGTTAGTCCACCCATAAAGTTGACTCCTACATGGGCATCAGCTTCAGTCCCAGAGTAGTTTTATGTGGCATACCTATATAAGAATAGCCTGTCCAGCCTTTAGGTAACAAATTCACAGTGATAAAGACTACATCCAAAAGAAGTGGTGGAGAACAGAGGGGAAAAGCTATAAAGCATGGAATTAGAATGGTGAGGAGGGAAGGAAATTGCCGAGGACCAACAACATAAGGCTCCTACCGTGATGCACACTTGTTCCCAGAGCTGGGATGTGAGCCCAGTTACCCCATTTAGTGACTGTGCTCCACTCTGTGCACTGCAAAATAGGGTGTTAATTCTGGCCTTAGAGTTCCTTCCTTGAAGCATTAACTTCATTTATTGGCGTGTTTTGGAGAGGTGAAGGAGTAAAAGCATGTTTCTTTGTATTGACAGTCTGAAGACAGGAATTATTTTCACATCCTTGAAATTAAATTTTTTGTAGCTGCTTTAGTATTCTTATATCTGGTTGGACTGATCTTCATTTGTTTTAATTATTATTTTCTCTCTCTCTCTTTTTTTGTCTATTTACTATGTTTTGATATGTCTTTATTAAAGAGTGCTGAAATTTATATTGTATTCTGTTTTTGTTTTTTTTTTTTTTTTCCCCAGGCATAGCAGCAATGTTTGTATCTTTCCTAGTGGGTTTATATTACAATACTATCATTGCCTGGGTAATGTGGTATTTCTTCAACTCCTTCCAAGAGCCCCTGCCTTGGAGCAGCTGTCCTCTCAATGCCAGCAGAACAGGTATATTTTATGAAACATTGTACTTCGTTGCATAACACATTTCTTTGTTTCTAGCAACTAGAATAATTGAAACTCTTTCTGTAAGACAACAATAAGGCAGACTAGTTTCTTTAGGAACATTGTGCTATTTTAATATTTGTGTTTTTTAAAAATGCATTCTCTATAAAGTATGAAGAATATTTAACCTTTGAAGCAAAAATGGACTTTTTAAATATGAAACTTCTGAGCTGAAGCCATTGGAACAATTTTGACAGATGCATTTACATAAAGGATATTCACAAAACAGAAGTCTAGCATAAACATTAACATTTTCCTGATTTAGACAATGTTTCTTCATAACTAACATATGCCAGCCTGAGTGACACATTGTCTAATAGCACTTCCATGTTTCTTATGAGAGTTATCAGTGCTAGTGATAAAAATTCATGTTTACTCACAGAAGTCTTTTAACCAGGAGTAAAATGGATAATATGCTATATGTATTGGTTTAAAATGGTGCTGAGAGTTTCACGGCTATCTGAGAGTCTTGAAACAGTATCTGCATATTGTAGTCAGGTTTGAGCATTCCAGTCCACTTGAGAAGAAAATAATGGAAATTATTTATAAAAATATGAGAGGGAATGTAAAGCTTTCGGCTATACCAGTGAGAGATGCCAGACACTGCCTTTCATCCACACAAGGGCAATAAACAGCAGTCCCTGTTTGTTCCCTCCCACCTCTTCTCCAACAGCCCTTTAATAGCATATTGAAAAGAAAAAGAAAAACTGCACAAAACCGTATGGAGCAGGTTGTTCCCATGGGTCAGGGAGTGGCTCTTGGGAGCTGTGCTCCTCTCCTCCCAGCATCAGGACAGCAACACTTCGCATAAGGGCAGGCCAGGGCAGAATACTGCATGGGTCAGCACCTTGCAGGCAGCTGAGAATCCAACCTGAGCTGACAAGACCTTGAACGATGCCCCACAAAACACGAAGGCAAAGAAAGTATTGCTGATCGGAGCAAGGAGGTGAAGAGTCGTCTGGCTGTGGGAGGCTGTGGGCACAGGCTCCACCAGGCAGGACACAACAGGGAGTATATTAAAAGCCCAATGCTGTGCTTTTTTTGTTTGCTTTGTTTTGTTTTGTTTTTTTCTTTGTTTGTTTGTTTGTTTTTATTTCTGTTTGAGATAAGGTGGGAAGAGTGCAAAACCATTGAAAAACATCTGCCTAGCTACTTTTCCTCTACTTAAAAAAAAAATAAATCCATTCAATAGACATATATGTGGAAAAAACTCAGAAGTCCTCTCCACATTCTCCTTGGCTCAAGAGGATTCTAACCTTTTTGTAGGAAAAAAAGAAAAATTGTACAGAAAGAAGAAGAGTCTTTGAGTGAGCCTCAAATAATTTATCTGCATTATCTGAATTAATAGAAATAACAATATCATCTGTTTCCCTCTTAAAAATATTATTTAGGAATGTTGTTTAACATTTTCTCATTTTCTCATTAGCTTGTTTTTTTCTGTGAAACCAGCCTCTAGGGATCTGAAATCTGCCAAGAACAAATTCATTGGCATTATGTAATACAATTTTGAACAGCAGTGTTTATTTTTTAACTTGATTTTTCAAGCAAATAGAATACATAAAGAATGACAATTATTTTGTGTTTATAGATTACATAGAAGAGTGTGCCAAGAGCTCCCCTGTGGATTATTTCTGGTACAGAGAAACATTAAACACTTCCAATTCTATTGCGGATTCAGGCACTATACAGTGGTGGCTTTTGTTATGTTTAACATGTGCATGGGGAGTACTGTACGTGTGCACAATCAGAGGCATTGAAACAACAGGAAAGGTACTCTACTTTGTTTTATACAAAACAGATGATATGCTGTTGTAATTCCTTATTCATACAGACCTAATCATGCTGTAGAAACTGCCTGTTTCTTGGGTGAAAGCATGTCTAAAACTTCACGTGTCATCACTGGGGATGAATTTTGGAGAATGAAGCTGGATGAAATGGAATTTGATTTGGTGTAATTTGGTTAGATTTATGTGAACATTGGTGTGAGCAGGTCAGCTTCCTTGTCTTTACAGATCTTAGCAGAACACTCTTTAATTATTAGTACCCTAACATTAACATTAGCCTTTAACACAGGATCAAGGTATTCGTCTTTCTGCTATGACTATTCACTTCAAAATATAAATGTACAGATTTACTTGGGTTTGTGCTAGTCCTTAATACTCTCTGCACAAGTAACCAATGTTCTGCTGTCCAGAGATGCCCTAAGATCCCATCCTTGCATTGGCAGCAACCTGATATCAGGGTGTAGATTATTCTCCATGCTGCTTTTGTATGATCTGAGTTGAATTTCAGCAATGACAATTCGTCTTAAGTAGAGCACAATGACTGTAAAATTATTGTCAAAATATACTCACATACAGTTTCTCCTGAGCATAGTTTTCTGTAGTATGCTGATTGCAACTCATTTGAAACTCGCCATTATTTGTTAATCACAATTTCTTGTTCATTACTCTCTCTTCTTCCCTTTGGTGCTGTATTTATTAAAGTGTTCCATTGTATTTAACTGTTGTATTTACATGCTCCTTGTGCAGGCCGTGTATGTAACATCAACTCTTCCGTACCTTGTGCTCACCATTTTTCTAATCCGTGGCTTGACACTGAAGGGATCAGTCAATGGGATTGTGTATCTCTTCACTCCCAACGTAAGTCACAGCCCATCCCTTACTGAAACATGATGTAGCTCTCTCTGTAATTAACAACTGAGTAAAAATGAATCCTCTCCAGCAGTGTTTTTCTAACTATCCCTCAGACATCTTTAAAACCTTGATTCTGACAGGTGAATCTTTCTTTGCATCGGATATAAAATACACATATGTACACATACTTTCTCTCTCCCCACGATCAGCATCTGTTATAAAAGATGCAAGGATCATTGCAGAGGGATGCAAAGTAGTTCTCACAAGGGAGCTCGCTTTCTTTTCCTGAGGTGTTATGTATTCTAGCTATGGACCAGTTATGCTAACTGTAGAGCACCTGTCACAGAGCTGGGAAGAGAACCCATCTAGTCGATATGGCTATATGGACAAAAGACCTAGGAGAATGTTTTAACAATACAACAGCTTTTAAGCAAAATTTAAAGAGTTTTCATCTTCCATGAGCAGACCTCTGAGTGGTCATTGCTAATGCTAAATAATAAAAAGCTTTTCTGGAAACAGGCATGGCAGCTGGCAGCTATGGAAAGTAATTTGTTTATCAATTTTCAAAATACTTGCAGAAACCCTACAGGTTTTCTTTTTGAAAGAAAAAAAAGTTTGTCAAAAGTGCTGACATTTTGTTTTTAACACTCTTCAAAAATGGTATGTTCTGCATGGCTAATGTTCTTGTTTTAATTATTGTTTCAAATTCTTCATATTCAGTCTAAATAGCCATGATATATAATCTTAAAGCCGTATGTCTGATACCTCAGGTTACTGAGCTGGCTAACCCAGTGACGTGGCTGGACGCGGGTGCTCAAGTGTTTTACTCTTTCTCCCTGGCGTTTGGAGGCCTCATTTCATTCTCCAGTTACAACTCTGTTCAGTAAGTATCCAGGCAAAAAACAAATTTTATATGAATATTTCATTCTTTCAAATGAAGCCTGTCCATTCCTGCCCCATCATTACTCAGTAATTATCTGAGATGGGGACACCATCCCCTCAAACAGGTTAGACACAGCTCATGTTGCTGATCCTAGCTCTCATGAGCCAAGATTTCAGGTCCCAGTGCTGGCTGGCTTCCTGCAGAAAGATGGCATGGGTCAGGCTGGAAAGAAGGAGCCTGGCTACCTGCCACCAGGAGCTTCCTGAGCAGGGCTGCTCAGTGCATGGTGTTGCCACTTGACTCCACACTGTTGGAGAAGGGTGATGTTACATGCATTTCAAAGCAGTTTGCAGACTGTGGCTTAAATATTTGGTTTAAGGGATTGGAAGGTATATCTAGGTGTTTTAAAATTCAATTTCAGCTGCTTCCTTTATGTATGTGATGAGGGCAGGGAAGAGATGGAGTACCAACTCCCTTTGCCCAGGACTGACCCAACTAGCAAATTACAATGTAGTGTTGTATTCTACCTCACAAAATTTTGGAACAGCCACCTATCCCTTCAGCATTCTCCTTTTGAAAGATAAACTGTGTGGCATTCTCTGAGCCTAATATTATTGACAAATGTCTCCAAATTAAGTTTCAGATATCTAGTTTGGTCCCATTCATAACAAGGAGGAGCTTGAGCATCTCACCTTCTCTAAGAGAAAGAAATATTTTAATCAAGCCTGCCATTGACAATCTCACGTTACAGTGGAAAAACTGACAACAGAGGACAGCAAAAAAAAAATCAATTCAATGCCCTCCACCCCTTATAAATCTACTTGCAAAACTATGAATCAGGAAAGGTCACAGTGCCACAAGTCTTTGTTGGCTTTCTCTCAAAGGTGATTATAAAATTATACATGACAACATCAAATTACTCTGAATAGTCTTGCCTTGCCCAAGAGAAATACAATATCTAGAGCTTTACAGCCTTCTAATAAAACCATTAACTAATTTCATATTGATTTTTTATCTTCTCTCTCAGATGAAAGTCTCTTTCTGGCTCTGCAGTTTTTCCATCTCAGCACAGATAGTTTGGCAAGAAATGTCTGCAGCAAAAAAAGTCTCTACAAGGCAGTTTAGCTTTCTCAATGGAATAGACAGCCTGTCTGACCTTGCCAGCATAACCTTCCCATAGTATTTCCAAAGGGTGGGGGCATTTTGAGCCATCTTTTGTCCAACAGTCAAACAAAACTGTTCCTAAATACTCTTGGCTACTACAGCTTCACAGTACCATGTTTTCATGGTACTTCACAGTTTTATGGAAGCTTTTATGGAAGCTTTTGTACACTTTTTCCTTTTGACTGAGTTCAAACCCAAATCTTTCACCCTCCAGCAGAATAGCCCAGCTGCTAAGATACAGCCTATGCCAATAGGTGTGAGAACACATGCATTCCAGGCACAAAAACGAGACATACTTTTTTTGCCTGTTTTACTTTGCATAAGACTGTGAAAAAAATGAGGCAATTATTCCTTATGCATAGGATTATTTGAGAAGATAAAAAAAAAGAAAAGAAAAAAAAGAAAAAAAAAAGAGGAAAAGCATAGCTATTAAATTGCTTCAGGCACCAAGTTTTAATTCACCGAATCTTAACAGCTGTACTTGAATATTGTTAGAGGGCATATTGATGTACCTATGCATCTGTAGACTACGTTTTTTGTTAGTCTTGATAGCCAGTTTTTAGTATTTATTTTGTGAATGTGCTTGAAATCCATTGTTTCTTCTCTGAATTGCAGCAACAACTGTGAGAAAGATGCTGTGATTATCTCAGTGATCAATGGTTTCACATCTGTCTATGCAGCAACTGTCATATACTCCATCATTGGATTCAGAGCCACAGAAAGATACGATGACTGTTTTGACAAGTAAGTTATCAAAAAAAAAAACAGAATATACATATTATGTGTACATATGGCTGAGGCAGTTCTCTTAGTCTGACGATAATGCTTTTGTCATTTCTGAACAATTACAGCTCCTGACCCACATGGTATCAGACCACCCATTACTCCAGAAAATCAAAATCACCCCACATGAGGTGAAAATTGTTTGTGCCACTTTATTTCCTACATAGATGTCGCATAAGCAACCATATTTTACATTATTCCGTGGTGTTTCCAAAAGTAATAGGGGAGGAGGAGGACATTCCATATTTGAATGGGTTTTGTAGTTGTTGTTGTTCTCCTGAAACAGTTATTTCAAGATTAACTGCAGTTTATGTACAATTTCTACCAACATAAAGGCAGATTCAGTTCATGATGTATTATTTCATTAAAATGTGCTAGAATATCTATAGTTTCAGTGTGAAATGAAATAACACAGAATACTGGCTGCATCTGGATTACAGGGTGGACACTTCAGGTACTGCTAGTGATTCTGCATACTACATGGAGAAATTACCCAGTAATTAATCTTCTCATTTTAATTCATTTAATTAATTCCTACCACCTACTGGAAAATTGTCTAGAAACTTTACTAGAAATTGCAGAAATCACAATAATCTCTGCCTGCTGAGCTGATGTATGGTGTGAATGCAGTATATGCTGTGTCAGCCTTGTGTTTAGGTTGCCTTCTGCAGAGATTAAATGCTTGGGTGTCACAGAGGTGTCTAATTTTAACAGAGCAGTTCAGACTCCCTTCTCACCTGGGCTGCCAAACCCTGCAGGTTCTTGTCTAGTTCCTCCTTACTCAGCTGGGAAAGTCCACGATAGGAAACTTCAGGCATCTTACATGTCCCCAGAAGCTTCCCAGTCTGAACTGCTGAGTGTTTCCCTTTGCAGTGCAAATGGGGGCACCCAGCTGCTGCACAGGCCCCCAAGTGCCCGATCCATTTAGCCATGGTCTGTGTCTTGAAAGACAGCATCGGGCTCACCTTAGAAGAAGAAAGAAAGAATTGCACTTGCACAAAACTGCTGGACTTCCCAATTTCATAATCCGAACCTGGGCAACAGAAGCATTGCTTCCTTTGAATCTTCTTTGTAAAAGACATTGTGTTCTTAACAACTTGAGGATCAAAATGAATCCTGATGCTGCTTACAAATAAATAATTTCAAAGTACTTGTATTTCACTTTTACAGAAATATTCTCACCTTGATGAATGCATTTGACTTGCCAGAAGGCAATGTAACCCAAGATAACTTTGAACAAATGCAGCAGTTATGCAACATGACTAATCCGGAAATTTTTGCAAGCCTTAAGTTTGAAACCTGTGATCTGAAAACTTTCTTGAATGATGTAAGTTGTACACCCTAGCTCATATCAATACCGTGAATATTGTAGAAACTATAACAACATTTTTATTTTTTAATTGACTAATGTTTTTCATTATGAGTGTGGGGGTTGTTTTGTTTGTTTGTTTATATATTACCAGTGATTCTGGCCTTCTTAGAATGCCCTTGTACTAAAGAATTACTTCTGTTTATCCCATATAATATCATTTTGCTTTTGAGGAGATAAGCTGTTTAATTCCTGTGATAAGTACTGGCAACATGTCAGAAAAGAACCTGAACACACTCCAGCTCCAGGCTGACCTGCTATAGCTGGCTAAACAGGGTCAGGCATTTCTCTGCAATTACCTGGTTGCAGCTTTGGTGGGAAAGAGAATAGGATTAGAACTGGGGGAGAGACTCTCAGAGTGAAGCAAGCCCTGCCCTGATCAGTACAGGTGTGCCACAACACAGGAAGGATGAACCTTGACACTGGGGTAAAAAAATGGTACAAGAAGGGTTTGTGACTCAATCCATATACCTCGGATTTTATATTTTTTAAAATGTATATGTATACTTATATATATGTTAAAAAGGTGGGGAATTACAGGTCATTACAGGTGTCTATAAAATCCGGAGGACTGGAAACCTTGGCTCAGCCACTTCAGACGGGACAGCCCGTTCTGGTACCTCACAAGGCATTACACACAGCAGGGAGCAGACACACAGCAGATTCAGACTTGCTGCCAAACTGGCATCCAGAGTCCTGAAACTTTGATTTTACAGGCTAAGCAGTATTGTCACATCTTTTCTATTGCAAGCATCATGAATATATTGAAAAATGAAATCATAACTCAAAGCGTCTTCTGGCACACGTGATGTACAAACTACTCTCTTACCACTAATAAACCTTTTTTTTGGTTTATATAATTCTTTGACAACTTGTCATTGCTATCATTTTCCACCACAGTCTCACTTAGTGGTAGTGCTTTATGGATGGCAGAACTATGCTAGGATAACAGACAGTCAAGGGTAAAATGGTATCACACAGCTTTTTTGCTTTCGGCTCCATGAAATAGGATTTGTATTATAATTACAATAAATACATTGCTAGATTGGGAGGTCTTTGTGGAAAGAAAAATCATAGTTATTGTGGTGTGGTGTAGTATACACCAACTCTAGTGAATACAGATGTAAAATTAAAGTGTGTGTGAGTTAGTGAGCCTAATTCTTGGAGCTTCTGAAATCTTCCACAGGGAGTTGAAGGAACTGGCTTAGCCTTTATTGTCTTCACTGAAGCTATCACCAAGATGCCTGTCTCACCTTTGTGGTCCATCCTCTTCTTCATCATGCTATTCTGTTTGGGTTTGTCATCTATGTTTGGAAACATGGAAGGTGTGCTTGTACCTTTACAAGATCTTAATGTCATACCCCCTAAATGGCCTAAGGAACTCGTTACAGGTAAGTGCTTTATCAGAGACAAGTGATGTCCACTCCCACCTCTTCAATGAGTAGTTTATACGCTACAAAAGGCAGTATTAATTACATGGAATTATGGCAAGTTTGCCCTAAAATTCATAGGATCATAGAAGTGTTTGGGTTGGAAGGGACCCTAAAGATCATCTTGTTCCAACCCCTCTGCCATGGGCAGGGACACCTCGCACCAGACCAGGTTGCCCAAAGCCCCATCCAGCCTGGCCTTGAGCACCTCCAGGGATGGGGCATCCACAGCTTCTCTGGGCAGCCTGTGCCAGTGCCTCACCACCCTGAGTGAAGAATTTTCTCCTAACATCGAATCTCCCCTCTTTTAGTTTAAAACCATTCCTCTTTGTCCTGTCACCATCTGTCTGAGCAACAAATCAGACTCCATCTTTTTATAAGCCCCCTTTAAGTACTGAAAGGCTGCAATGAGACCTACCCGGAGCCTTCTCTTCTGTAGGCTGAACATCCACAACTCTCTCAGCCTCTTTTCACAGGAGACGTGCTCCAGCCTTGTGGCCCTCCTCTGGACCCGCAATAACAGCCCCACATCATTCTTGCGTTGGGGGCGCCAGACCTGGATGCAGCACTCCAAGTGAGGCCTCACAAGGGCAGAGCAGAGGGGGACAATCACCTCCCTCCACCTGCTGGCTGCTCCTCTGTTGATGCAGCCCAGGACGCAGTTGGCCTTCTGGGCTGCAAGAACGCACTGCTGGCTCATGTCGAGCTTTTTGTCCACCAGAACCCCCAAGTCCTTCTTTGCAGGGCTGCTCTCAACGAGTTCTTCTCCCAGTCTGTACTCATGTCTGGGATTGCCCCAACCCAGGTGCAGCACCTTGCTCTTGGCCGTGTTGAACCTCATTAGAGTCACATGGGCCTACTTCTCAAGCTTGTCCAAGTCCCTCTGGATGGCATCCCTTCCTTCTGTTGTATCAACCACACCACTCAGCTTGGTGTCACCTGCAAACTTGCTGAAGGTGCACTCGATCCCACTGTCTGTGTCACTGATAAAGATATTAAACATTACCAGTCCCAGGACAGACTCTTGAGGGAAACCAATCGTCATGGGCCTCCACCTGGACATAGAGCCATTGACCACCACTCTCTGTGTGCAGCCATCTAGCCAGTTCCTTATCCACTGATGTGCATTTTCCTCTGGCAAGCTTTCTGCAAGGCAAGGTAGCTCCGCAGCAGCAACAGAGGCTGCCCTGATTGCCTGAACATGGCTGCGATGCTCTGAGACAAGCAAATCAGTACACTTGAGGAGCTCAGAAGTCTGCCCAGTTTCACCTGGTTTTGTTCAGATGTTTGGGTTTGGTTTTGTGTTTTGTTGTTGTTTGTTTGCTTGTTTTTCTTTTTTTTTTTTTTTTTTTTTTTTTTTTTCTGTCTGTGTCTAAACTTGCTGCTGTTTTCTGTTGTTTTGTCTTTCACAGGTCTCATCTGCGCAGGATCTTACTTGATAGCTTTTATTTTTGTCCTGGAGTCTGGTAATTACTGGCTGAGTTTGTTCGACAGTTTTGCTGGCTCTATTCCTTTGCTAATAATTGCATTTTGTGAGATGTTTTCCGTTGTCTACATTTACGGAGTAGACAGGTATGAAAGACAAGTTAAACATCACTAGAAAATAGTGTGTAAATAGAGTGGTTGTCTAGCTGCAATCTTGCTACAACTTAATGCACACCATTTCTGTTAGAGAAATTTCTGGAATTATGCAACTAGTTTAGGGTGGCTTATATGATTTAGGTTTCTAAAATAGATCTCAACAAGAAAAAAGATGATTTGTTAAGGATTTGGTGAGGATTTTTGTTTGTACATGAAAGCTTTCTACTTTTCTCTTAATACATTGTGACAGATAATGCTCTATAACAACGAGCTGAAATAAACACATCCCTAAGATACTGCAAGAGAATATTAAGCATTACCAAGTGTCCTAGAGTAAAATAATATGAATGCAAATAATTTATTTTTAAAATAAGCTTTGTTACATATGTATTTGCAACAATTATATAAATGCCACTATATCTCACTTACATTGTAAATATGATGACATTTATAACAAACCCTCTTCAGAATAATTGCATGAAGTATGTAATTAGCAGAAGCAAAGTACAAGCACACTGAGCTAAAAGCTTAAAACACAGGTCTGTTCCGGGAATGTTTAAAATGAGTGCCAGATGATGTTGTGCAAAGCAGGCATGCTCATGCTGGTTGCAGATATTGTTTTACAACAGGATGCAAATCCAAGGCTACTGAGATATGATCCTGTTGTGTTCAGGACTTTATCTATTTTGGCAGTGAGTAATTATCCTAACAACTTTTTAGAGATGTAATAAATCCAATTTCTCCATCCTTCCATTCATAATTAATATGAAAATACTGTGGGGACCTTCAAGTACCTGTAGGTCCTGCTTGAGTCTGTGCCAGCCCTCTGGCTGTGCAGCTCTTGGCAATGGGGTGAAGGACCTCTGATCCCTGTTCCCATACTTAGAGTTTGATACCTGGGGTAAATTAGGCGAGCACAGGGAGCACCCTGGTGAAAGAAGGCTTATATTAATTTGGTGAGGACAGAAAAGTCTCCTTTGATCACTTTTCCTTTCTCTTAAAATCTCAGAACACTTTACACAGACAAACTAAAACTATTCCCAGGATATAAACATGGGTCTAGGCCACTGTGGGACTGATTCAGATAGGAGCTTCAATGCCAGCCTTTAATGTCCCTGGCCACTATGTGTCCCTGCAGATGGTACCTGGGTTTCCTGTAGAGTGGTTGGAGGCAGTGGGGCACTTCAGAGGGCTGGCAAAGGGCACCGGCATGCTGGTGGGAAAAGTGAGGACAGGAGATGCTCTCAGCTTGTCAGAGCTGCCCCAAGGTGGTGTTACCTGCTCCAGAGGAGTGTCCACGATCTTTTTCTCAAAATCTGAAAAAGGGCCACTGGTAAAATGGCGGCTCTCCTGGCAGAAGGAGATCTCGCAGTTTATCCATGACACTTTCATGTGAGGTACACATGGACTAAGGGCAGGTACTGGAACATGGGGCTCTAGTTTCCCCACCTCAAATTCTTGTCTGCCATGTCCTGCCCATTCTCTTCTGCCTCCGAAGTCTCAGGTCGCCCACAGGATGTGGCCCTGCCTTGGCAGGAGCAGTGGAGGATGCTCTCTCTGCTTCTCCCACAACTGGCAGACAGAACAGAGCACTCCCCACAGAGGGATGGAGGGTGTATATTCAGGGAAAGGAAGGAATCTCCTCTAGCTCAGTGCTGCATGGTTGGTGTTCACCACCTTCGCACGGCTGCTGGGAGGTGCAGCACAACATGCTGCCTCCCCAGGGCTTGCCCATGGGACTGCATCCTGGCTGGCAATTTAGGCAGATATATATTTCATTCTGAATTTGTAATTAGATCCAAACTGAAAAAGCAAGCCTCTTTGGTTATGTTGACTAATTCGGCTTTTGTGCATGCCCACGGGAGACCATATGTACCTAGGGAACTGTAAGGTAAAACAACAATAGAAGCCCCAAACTGCCAAACTAGTTTTTACTTAAGCAGTGTGTGTATGTAGCACTTGTAGGGGTCATAAACTAGGTTCAGGACCTGTGTGGATGATATCACCTGCAATGCAGAGTTGGATTCTTCCTGTGGAGACATTTTTGTCCCATTTTTCATTGTGCACTCTGTGCTTAACCTAAATTACACATTTCTAGGAGTCCTTAATGAGCCAGGCATAAAGTTAAATACTACTTCAGTAGTCAGCCTGAGAAAACCAGTAGAAAACCAAATTAAACAAGCATTACTTATAGAATCCAATTTTTAAAATTACTCCAATTTGCTTTTTAATATTGTGTCAATTCTTTTAACTGATGCAGACCTGAGGTGCTTACAAAAAATCCTAAAACACTGCAACATATTATAGGGAAACTCTGTCTACACTGATTCTTTCTTGCTGGAACTACTTCCTGTATACCTCACAGAATTCTTGAAGAAAGTACATTTCTGAAAATAATTTTCCTGACTCACCCTTGGGAGCTATGAGTTAGAAACTTTTAGCATGCTTACAGCAATATCTGCCTAAATTCGCGCTGCTTGGGCTTACCTCCTGATGTCATTGCCAGTCCTGACTCACACGGCCCAAGGCAAAGTCCGAGGAAGCGCAGCTAGTTGTCGTTTGAACTTTCCTGCTTCTCAGCAGGCAGCCTTTGATCCTTTCCCATTTTTATGGCTCTGAACTTCCTGTTTTCGTTCCTAGGTTTAACAAGGATATTGAGTTCATGATTGGACACAAGCCCAATATCTTCTGGCAGGTTACCTGGAGAGTTATCAGCCCTCTCATTATGTTAGTTATCTTCTTCTTCTATTTTGTGGTGAAGGTCAATGAAGAACTGCTCTACAGTGTCTGGGATCCTAACTATGTAAGTATATAAAACCAAATCATTTATTTAGAATTACTGGATATATTCTTCTTTAATTCCAGAGTCATAGTTATATTAACCTCCCACCTGAAACAGGTTTCAGGTAAAAAAACAAAAAAACAAAAAAACAAAAAAACTTGTTACAATACATTAAGCAATAATAAAAAATTAACACTTAGAAAAATAAGTCCTAAATTCAGCTGTATTGCCTACAGTTGATACACAGCTACACCTGAGCAGCTTTTCTAAATTGGGTAAAGCCCAAACATTAATCCAGTTGTTAGGTAAGACTGGAACAGTACCACTTAAACAGACGTCGGTTCCATGGTAGGGGTTATAGAAGAGCTGGAAATGCCACAGCCTTTCTGTGTTGACAAAGGACCAAGTCTGTGAAGGCATTTTGATATTGCATGTATTTCCATGTGCATTTAAGATCACAGAACTGAAGTAGTGCTGGTTACTCACCGCTGACAGAAGAAATTAATATTCTCCTACCCAGATTTCTTCTTCGCTCTTCCAAATATACTTGCATTATTTGAATTACAATTAGGGTGATAAATTACCTACTTTTCCTTTCCTCCCCTTGAAGAATAATAAGCTGTATGTGGTACCAGGGAGGGCATAACAAGATAAAGGAAGGGGGGGGGGGACACCATCATTTTCCCCAGGACCTCATCTCTTCCTTGCCTTTCTGGCTCTGCTTTTTTGCTCTCTGGCCTTATAAAAGTCAGCATTCTTGGTGCAAAACCAGACATACAGCACGTTCAGTTTGTGAAGATCAACTTATTTTCATAAGACAGAGACAAAGGAATATGGGGAAACAGGGCTGCTCTCTCCTCTCCCCCCTCCACCAGCTCCATTCCTCAAAACCCCATCGGCACTCCCACACCCTGCTCTCAGCCTGCCTGCCCATGGGCTATTTGGCCACCAAGCCCTGGTGTCCCTCCAGCAGCCCCTGCTCCTCACTGTATTTCTTCTCCTCATTGCTTCTAAGAAAAAAATAAATCCCAAATGGCTGAGACTGCAAACCCTTGAGCTAAAAGCTGCTCTGGAAGCAGCAAATGGCTGTACCCTGTGGCTAGCTGCTGCTGTGGTTCCATTTCTGTTCTGTTAAAATACCGAATGAGTGCACACTCCCGGGTATATTCTCCACATGGTTTCATACAGCTTGTTCATTTGTTCTTTCAGGAAGACTTCCCGAAAACACAGAAGGTTGGATATCCCAGTTGGGTGTATGCTATTATTGTAATACTCGCTGGTGTGCCTAGTTTGGTCATCCCTGCCTTTGCCATCTACAAAGCCATCAGAAATTGCTATCAGAAGAAAAAAGATCGCACAGGCCTTATAGGCTCCACGTCTGAGACTTCTGTCAATGGAAACTTAAAGAACTCAGCATAAAGCCCTGTAAAAATGTGGAAGAACACCTTGCTAGTGAAGAAAGGAAAAAAGATTTTCTTTAAGAATCCAGAATTAATTTTATTGCCATAAAAGGATAACTCTGTGCTGTTTCCAGGTAAAGATTTGTTCTCTTAACAATGCAATGCTCTGTGAAGAGGTAATAGTTTGGATCCTGGAAGCAAAACGACCACCTTTGCAAGTGATGGGGGCACCAAGCCAAATCCTTTGTCTTGCCTCTGGTTTTGAAGCCAGCTTGTTCGAAACTGTCTTGGAGGTCTCTGTCTGTGGATGCACTGCGCTTGGCAAGCCATAAGTGACTCTTCCATGTCCGATCATTCTGGTTGAGTTACCAATCTGAAGGGTAATTTTATACTGACTTCTCTTGCACCTTAAATTGTTTTTACTTTACATGCCACTGTGTTGCACAAAGCCACTGATATTATGTCTCATACAGAAGTTGAAAATATTTAATAAAAAACATTTCTAAGCATGGAAATGACAGATTGATTTCTGTGTTTTATTTATATATATATATATATATATTATTAATTGCCTATGATGTCCAAGCACACAGGCACTCACATACCTACCTTGACATTGTTTTGTGCTTCACATTTCCGTGTGACGCAGGGGAGGTAAGTCAGCAGTCCCATTCCTTATGTGGTCTTTGGAGAGAGAAAGGAGCACCACAGAGAGAGTGGTCAAGCATTGGAACAGGCTGCCCAGGGAAGTGGTGGAGTCTCCATCCCTGGAGGTGTTTAAGAGACATGAGGACATGGCACTAAGGGACATGGTTTAGTGGTGAGACTTGGTGATCTTGAAGGTCTTTTCCAGCCTTCTCTGTTCTCTGGTTCTATATCTACTTTGTATATAGACACTTTGTTCTTTGATACTTTGTTCTATATCTTCTTTGTTCTCTGGTTCTATATCTACTCTAGAGTATACCTTTAGAGTGTATCTACACCAAATAGAGAGGTGTATTTCCTACTGAGAAAAATCTCAGCCACTGAGAATGGACCAAGCTGAGCCTGAAGCAGTTGGCTGCAGGTGGCAGGGATGGAGGTGAGCGTGTAGACCCAGCACAGCTCTCTCCTGGCCTGGAGCACAGCAGCAGTGTAAGGGATGGTGGTGTGGGAAAACAACCCTGGCTGATTTCTGTGGCATGTACTGAAGTGGTCTGAAGTGCAAAACAGCAAAACCCTGGTATTTTGGAAAGAAAACAAAAAAAGTTGTTCTCACAGGCTTTCATTTGAAGGCAGGCACTCAGCTGTTACATTCCTCAGTAACTATTTAATGAACAATAAAAATAGTCACTTGGGATTCATTGACAGGTGGGAAGTGATTAACCTCAAGAAGTTGTGGTGAAAATGGACCGGATTCTGATACCCGAACATATGTGGTCTTGTCCAGAGCAGAGTCCTGTCTTGGAACATGACCAAGAGCAGTTTGAAATTTCGTATCAAAAGATAAGAGCTTTTATTTATTTTAAAAACTAACAATAGATAGCCAGCTAGCTGCTTTAACACCTGACATTTCAAACCAGAACGGCTCATAAATTAAGAAAAAAAATTACTGAAAAAGTACTTTACAAAATATTAAAGATTATTGCAATAAAAACATTCCTCAAACCCTCCTTGCCACTGTGTGATGGACCTTTCAGATATTTTAAACTAGTCATAGATACATGTGAGGATATTCAGAGAGGGAGGAGCATGCTGAAAGACAGCACTTGTTGTGGTGCAGGTGCTCTGCAGTGCTCGATGCAGCAGAAGCTGTGAGACTGCATCTGGTCCATGTGCACCTTGGGATGGACAAAAGCAACTGCAAGTACAGCCATGAAAACACACCTTTATCAGACCGTGGCTGAGGTTTTGATATAACAATGACCATCTCAGAGCAATACATGGGCTGGAAGAGGTTTTAGTGCAAATAACAGGTAAATCCAATTAATACTAATTTAATTTGCACTTACCAAAAAACGTCTTCATTCACTTAACTGTGTTAGCAAAGCAACAGAGGAAATGGCAACACTTTCTTTATTCACAGATCTTTCTAAGTGTTTTACAATTTTAATAAATGTGATTGCTGTAAATGTTCCTTTTTAATTATATTCAGTATCACACTTCTTTGTAAGCATCTGAGAACAGAAGGAGAACAGAAAATAAAAATCGGTTTGATCCTGAGTTACCCATTAACAACATATTCCCAAGTTCTCTGACTATAGAAGGAACTGCAAAACATCATGAGAGGTCACTCTGTCTATACAATAATAATTCCTGGTTTGGTCTTTAAACTGCAGCACTCGCAATGGCACGCTCCTTTGCTCCACCTCCTTTTCCAGAACCCTTCAGGCACCCCCCCATAAAACCTGCAGGAGAGACACCTGCGGGTGTTGAAGCATCTTTCCACTTACAGGGAAAGGGGCTAGAGAGCCAAGGATATTTCACACAAATGTCGAAAGATTTACCCATTGACGTGCCACCTGAAGCCCCTAAAGAAGACGGCAGGCCGAAGTGGGACAACAAGTTCCAGTACATTTTGAGCTGCATCGGGTTTGCTGTTGGCTTGGGGAACGTGTGGCGGTTTCCATACTTGTGTCAGATACATGGAGGCGGTAAGACTGAAATGGGACCTTGCCAAAATATTAAACTATCATCCTAACATAACTGTACTAACGTATGATGGGCATTCAAGTTATATATTTGCATCACTCATCTATCTATTTATTTATTTATTTAAGCTATCTAACATTTTGCACCATTGGCTTACTCTTTAGCTTGGCTTTCTCTATAGACATATACTTAATTTTTAAAGGATGTGTTTCTTTAGGAAATAAAACCAAACTGATGCTAACTGATGCTACAGTTCTTACATTGCTGCTACAGTGCTGACAGGAGGAGGAAGCTGAACTTGCAGCTTATTATCTTTAGGAAAAGCAAGAAGTCCTGGGAAGGCCCCAGCGAACCAGTTTCTCCTCCCTTCTCTGACGCCTTTAGGAGGGAACTCATAATCCAAAACTGAGCAAATCTAAATCACACTTTTCAATGGCTCTGAAGCCATCTGAAATGCTCAGCTGATTTAACACAAGCACGAGAATGTGAGGTGATGCTAACACCCACCCAAGACTTTCTCTGGGCACCATTCCCGTGAAGAATTGCTTTAGAAACAGCCAATTTAGTAAATACAGATGGATCAGAAATGAGTAATTGACAGCTCACCACTTACAGCAGCTTTTGAGATGTGCCATGGTAAGCCATCTCAAGCAGAGTGCTGTAGCAAATTGTTTCAGCCCAGTTTTATTTGTTATCTTTCAATTAACTGGAGAAGTATAAAATTCAAACTGAGAGAAACTTGCAAATGGTAGAGAAAAAAAATAAATCCAAGTACGTTCTACCAAGGTATCTGCATTCCTTGGAGAATTACACATATTTGAACCAACCAAGGAACCATGGGCAGATGCTGTCTTTAGTAGCAGAAAGCATTTTAGAAAGAAGTGGCCACTTAGGGACTCCGGTGAGTAGCTGAACAAATCAAATTGAGCAAGCTGTATCGACCAAAAGAAAGCTGGCACACATAAATGGAGCACTAGGAATTAGGTGGAGATATTGCTACAGGTACTAAGAGAACTTCTATGACCACTTTTCCAAATCAAGTTGAAAAAAAAAAAATAATTGCAGAAGAGCCCCAAGAACTATTCAAGGTCAGGAAAACTTATGGTATGAGGAGTGACATAAGAGTCTAATCCATTTATTTCACGAAACTGGAAATGAATGAATACATTTATCATAGTCTGTAAATGAGGTACTATGGCACTAATTCAAATAAGGAGAGAGAAGAAGCAGTAGGTTAGGTGCCTCACAGGAGACTTAACTCTTTATGTTATTTATTTTCAAAATGTGAAAACCAGTGAAATGCTCGCAGACGACTTCCACAACCAGGTGGCTAGAAAGCCATAGCTGCAAGCACACTGTTTCTTTGTGTGCCAGTTGGAATGGCTGGAAATAGCCTGTCACTTCAGTTAACAATGCATACATTGGTGAGACGGGATAAATGCCTTTAGAGGGCCATCCCCGCAGCAGAAGTGGCATGGGGCCTGAGGGGAGGGTGTTCTTCTGGAGCAGGAGCTAAGGTCAGGCAAATGCCCTGCAGCATCTCAGATGGCCTCGGATGCCTGAGACCAGGCAGCTGATGGTGCTCACCACGTCCAGAGATGCATCTTCGGATCCCTGGATAGCCTGAAAAGCAAAGACAAAGCAACAGACAGCTCTCTGGAACAGCCAGCACTTACACAGGATTTCATTTTGAAGAACTGAATTCCATTTTTTTTCCTGATGTGCCTCAGTATTTTTTGATTCTGCTTTAAACAGTTACTGAGAGTGGAACAAAGTACAGCCTACAGCTCACTAAGCTCTAGGAAATGGATAGCAAGACTAAATTACCTGTGTTAATGACAAGCAAAAGGAAAGCAGCTTGGTTCTGTGCTAAATGCTGTGCTAAAATATTTTTGAATGATCCAGAAGATATGTTTTCTATGTGCCTTTCTTGACTGCATGAAGCCAAGAAAGAAATCTGGGTCCCTTTATACAAAGTTAAAAACTGAAATAGAGTTAGAGAACACATAAGATGGAGACAACTGACACCCTCAAATGTCCACATCCAGCATTTAGGGACAAATATTCCACAAGGAAAGAGACTGAAATGAATGAGAAGGATAAGAAGGGGCACAAAAGTTATGTGAAGAAAAGAAAGACACAGAGAAATAGAAAACCTATTTCGTTATTTCTATTTATCTTTCTATCTACTCCTTGTTAAGAAACAAAAACCATTCAGTATTAACAAATAGCATGGTAAAATTAACATAACGTAATATTTTTGTAATGTAATGAGCAATTAACCTGAATCACTCAGTGGAAAGTTTGAAACCAACATGTGGGATGACAGAGAGAAACAGCTCCTCCACACATCTCACCATGCTTCTGGGGCCATGGGCTTCATGAGGCTGCTTGAAATTGTGCTTCGGGGTTTTGTGAAAACCTCTGATATGGATTAAGTGAAGTATCAGTCTCCTGCCTGCAAAAAAATGTTCTTATGCCTTCTCATGAAGCACCAAGGGCTGCTTCCCAGTGCTGGAGGTGGGGAACTAGTTGTGGCCAGCTGGTTTCCAGCATCTTCAGACCCCATGCTCACTCCAGAAGACCACCCAACGCTGTCCTCCTGCTGAGGTTTGATCTCAGGGGTCCCCAGCATTCCTGCCTACAGACCGCTCCCACCCCAAGCAAACCATGAGTGTGAGGACAAGGAGACCCACTCTGACCTGTCCTGTGGATGACACCATGCTAAGAAAGTCTATTTGCTTCTGTATCAAGCTTCTGGACCCTGATATACCCCGCTTTTTCCACTGATAGATCTCACTAGGAGCTGCTAGGGGTGACAAAGATCCCAGAACAACTTTAAAGAAAATAAAAATGGGGAAAAGCTACAGGGACAAAGTTGAGTCATTATTTTGCAGTTTGAGCAGTCATTTTAGCAGTGAAAAACTGGTAGAAGACAGCTAGCGGTCTTGGTGACACCGTACAGCTTCTTTGCATCACTACAAACAGCAGCACAACACAGTGGTGAACAAAGCTCAACGTATGGCTGTACGGCCAACATTTAGTCACTGGATTTTAACAAAGGGCTGAGAGAGCTCAACAGCATGAAGGACTCCGTAACAAAGTGCTGACAAAATTCTCTGGGGTTTGCAAATAATTTCTCATAGACAACAGGTGTTGGAAGAATTTGAGTCACGAAGACCACCAGGAAGACAGACCTATTCGGTTTATGCATGTGTGTAACGTGGCTGCATTGTTGAAAACAAACAACTGAGATGCAAAAGCCCAGTTGATTTTCAGGGGTACTGGAGTATAAATCCTGCTTGTGCGCTTCTGGAGATGTGAGCACAGGACAGACCAGCAGCATCGTGGCTGACCATGGGTCCCAGGAGGTGTGGAGGCTCGGCGCCTGCAGCCACGGCCATGAGCACAGCAAAACCCAGTATGGAAACGGCACAGAAGGCACAGTGAAAGGCTGAATGGCTTCTGGGGTGCAGACCACGGTTTCACAACTTGTCCAGGTGATATCCAAGCAGTCAAGAGTTAGGCAATGCACTTTTCTTCATTTCTACATCTTTTAAAAAACAAGAGATAAAAATAAATGCTTGTATATTTGTCTCATGTCAGCTGTTCTCATCGGACCTCTGAACCTTATTCATCGCACATTAGTGTTACTCAGTAACTTTGATCTAATATAATATCAGTTCTGCTGACATTTATCACCTGCTTTCGTTACTGATTATTTGGGTTTATTGCCCGAGTTAAGTTAGCTATTTACTTTTCATGACTAATGGATATGAAGGTTGTTTGCCACAGTAAGTGGAGACAAACACAAAGGTTTCCAGGCAGCTGAGATTGAAAGGGTATTTCTAAATGGCCTGGTATATATTTTGTCACCTAAAGATGAGATTCAAACAAGTCATATAGCCATATATGTACATATATATATATATATACTCATATAGTCAACTGAGTATACTTTAAAAAAAACAATAACAACAACTGGTTATTCTATCTGTAACTTACCACAGTGTTGTCCTTCTGATTACAGCTGGTATATACATGCCTGTCTAACCCATGGGTAATAAAAATTATGTGCAGCGTGCCTGGGCCTACACAACAACTGGAGAATATCTTTAATGCAAAATACACTTTCTTTCTAGGAAAATAAATACACATAAGTCCTAAAGCAGACCTTCCATTTACTTCTGAGGCAATGGTTTGCAGATATTCATAACCCATGGCCTACCTGACCTCTAGCTAAAATTTGAATGACAGCTTGCTATAAAATGCAGTTGCCTGGCTCACTGCATTCTCAGAAGGAAAATAATATCTGAGAGAAATAACATATAGGCCTAGAAGATATTATAAAATAAATAAGAAAAAAAAAAAAAAAGGTGTGTTGCAAAGAGCAGAAATGTTCAGGTTTTGACAGAACAATTAATGAAATTATTACAAGCAAAATTATGAAGTAACGAAACCGCATGCCCTAGCTTTTCACTGAGGAGTTGAGCAGGATGCAGTAACAGTCCAGAAAATGAGGCTTGTTCCTGGGCTCATTAAATGGAAAGAATTATCACCATGAGGAATCATGAAATCCTGAGAAGCTAAGGGGTCTCACGAGCAAGCAGTATGGGCCAAGAAGAATAGACATGCAGAGCGAAGTAGTTGGTGCTTAGGACCCAGCATCCGTGCTGCAAACACCTGAGGGTGTTATTTTTCAGTTTCAGGCTTGATGAATTTTCAGTTTGCTACTATACCTGAACTCTTGTGGGGGAAAAAGGACAATTTTGATAATCTGCTTTCAATAGCTAATAGCTTTTTCTCTGCGTCTGAGTAAGCAGTTACCACCTCCTGCCACTTCTTGTAGGTAAAACATAAATTACCACAGGTATCTTGCCATTCAGTTCTCAGCCTTTTGGAAAAAGGCATCCATCACCTTTTCTCCTACGTACCAAGAATACCAGTGATGTGGATCTCTGACTACTTGTTGCACTGTACCATCCTATTCTGCCACTTTTCAGATTACTTCAGTCATTACAACTATTTTTTTTGCATTCTTAAATCTCTGGTCTGAACGAAAATTGTTATTCGTGTCCTGACCTTTCAAATGCTGTTGTGTCTATAGATCATTGTTTTAAGTTACTTGCATTACTTTTGCTAGCTGATCTGCAGGCACTGTCAAGAATTTCAATATTGATCATGTTGGTCACTTCCTCTAAGTTTTTTCTCCACCATTTAGGAAGTCATCATTGATATTACAACATCGAGCAAAGCTATCAGGTTTTCTTCTCCATTTCTCACTGAGGCTCAACAATTTCTGCAGCTGGTACATCTGGATTAGCAGATCACCTGGCCTGTACTTTAAACTGCTTTAACATCTCCACTAGTCAGGTCCATTGCTTTCTCTTTCTAAGGTGTGACGAAACCAGTTTGGTGGTGTCATTCTGCTTTGCTGGCTGCCATGATTCAGTTTTAGATGGCTCTCCATCACCAGCCCCTTTGCCATTCTGCTCGCTGGTGCAGCCACAAGGTTTTCCCCAACTCTCAACAGGCTCTCTAGTAGTTCATGCTCTTCTCTTCCAGATTGTTCCATGTAGGTGATATACAAAGATCATCCCCATCAATTATCATTTTCCAGGCAGAGGGCTGATTATGGTTAAGTAACAGCTTTTCTGATCTGATTTGCCTCTAAATTGATATGGAGTACATTGAAAATACTTTTTGCTGGAAGTACTTCAGTGATTTAATGGGAAATTAAAAGGTTGATGGGTCCCCAAGGCATTGCTGAGGTCAGGCTCTAGAAACACTAAGTGTGTCTACAGTGCACTGGAATTTTTCTTTTCTCCTGCAATGACTGTAGAGCTGTCCCCACTCTAAGGGCTCTTCTCAGCAATGATACTGAGCATGACACACATTTGTGCTCCTATTCGCTTTGGACATTACTGTAAATGGAACCAACTTACCAATATGTCAAGTCTACTGAATTTCTGCTGTACCTGTGTTACACATGAAACGTGCTGGTATGTTTTTGCTGTGCCCGTGTTTGAATGATGAGCTCTGTTTTGTGACACCAGCACAATTCTTCATTCTGCTTCTTGGATTTCTCCTTGCCTTTCCTACAGTTAGATTTCCCACGGCATCTTTTGAAAATGTATTTAAATTCTGTCTTTTGGCACACTCTCCCCTATCAATTAAATAGACCCCCTGACTATACAGTGCTGGTGGGTTCCTACTCACCATTACTTATCTACTACCTTTCCCATACCCTTTTGCTTTATGTCAGTAGGGAATTTTACTCTGGAGAAGTGCAAGCTTCAAGTGCTTGAGCAGATTGTCTATTTTTTCCTGCCTATTCCCTTTTTGCCTAAAAATACTGCAAGCAAATGAATAAAGAACTGAACGTGAACTGAGCCTCTACACTATTAGCCATTTATTTGACTTTGGTTTGAGAAAGATTAGCTCTATTTCTTGCTATCCCTGTCTTCTGCCATCTTGTGATATTTGCAGGTAGCATACTTTTTACATTGAGATTTTATTTTTCATTGGAGCAAAATATGACATTATGCTGTAAATATAACTAGAGATGCATACAAACCAGCACAAAGTAAACAGGCTTATATCAGCAGAATATTTAAATGTGCTCTGCTGTCAGTTGGCAAACAGAGAATGAGAGAGAGATAACACGGGGCAGTTTGCACTCATTATTACACAATTATTTCCAGGTAGATATGAAACGGGAGATAGGTCCCTTGTGGAATGGCCTGCTAGGAAGGGCTCAGCATCTCCTGGATTGCCTTAGGTGGTAAAACACTTACATGAACTAACTGTTGTGGTGCTTACCTCCCTCTGTGAATCTCCTCTTAGGGGACTTTGTAATTGCTCTTAGGAGCAGCTTCCTCCAAGCAGTGGGACTACTGAGCAGGGCTTCCAGGCATCCAAAGTGGGAATCTTATGTACTGGAAATCAACTCCAATGCTTCTTTTTCAAATCTGCTTCTTAGGGGTTAAAAACATGTAAGGAAAACAGATCATAGAGACTTTTATTTCCTATTTCCACCTATGGCAAATTAAGAGCAGTCTCTCATTTAGAGAAGCATTATTTATCCCCCCACCCCACGCATTTCTTGATAAAGAACTAAACTATTAAAAAAACAACACCAAACCTTGCCTGGGAGTTGCATACAGTGACTGCAATTACCTAGCAATAGGTAGCAAAGTTATTGCAATTCCTAGCCCTAAGTGATTCAATTTATAAGCCCAGCCTTTCTAAACAGCCAGTGATTGCAAAACAGAGGCAGTTCCTGGAAGAGCAGAAATCCTTGCTAGCTGCGTGACTTCCTTCTCCTGGCCAAAGACTGAGTGGAGAGGTGAATTGCTCTGCTCTCAGCACCAGGGTTGTGGTGATGGCATAACAAGGCACAGAACTGCTGACAAAGTGATGAAGTGGCACAGAGTTGGCCTGAGCTGGTAGGAGAGTTGGAAGGGGCGGAGGCAGCATTTCTGTCTTTGTTTCCCCAAAGAAAAGACATTTTGTGGGCACGGTTGTAGCTGGCCATGCCAATAAACTTCCATCTGTTAGACCATTTTGACTGAAGTGGGCAGAAGGTTTAAACATACTTGATGAAATTTCACTTGGTCTCATGAAAATCAGTGTCCGTGTAAAGTTACGTTGGGGAGGAAAGATCTTGTACGAAGACAATGGAACAGTGTGACACCTGCATATCTTGAGCTGTAGTAAGTGTTAATGTTGTGCAAGGGCCAGCCATAAAACATTTTCAATTTTTAAAGTTTCCAGTTGCATACTCCCCATCTTGTACATCTGCTGCTATCCCTGCAACAAAAGAAAAGGAAATGGATGAAAGGGCGAGGCTCTGTAGAGCTTCTGTGTTAATGAGATGTCAGAGTGCCTGAGGGGAAGCATTTTTAGGACTAAGAGTCCCAGCCCTCCCTCCGCCATCTCTCCCAACAAAACAGCCTACAGACAAGTTACCCAACAGGCTTCCCCAGCAATGCTGCTTCTCTCAACACTTCTTAAAAGGACTTTGTTACCATCATGAAGTAGAGGAGATAACAGTGATTTGAGTGAGATGCAGATAACAGTGTGGTTCAATTGCTCTTAATTATCTTTTCAGGGGCATTCCTGATCCCATACTTCATCGCGCTTATCTTTGAAGGAATCCCACTGCTGCATCTCGAACTCGCCCTAGGACAGTGCCTGAGGAAAGGCAGCATCAGTGCCTGGAGTGCCATCTCACCTTATCTTGGAGGAGTTGGTAGGTCTCTCAGGGTCCGGGCTGAAGGAACCACAGCACTGATTTCCTACAGACCTGTCTCTGTTGCCCATTAGAAAATCACTCACGTCAGGTGTTATTCCAGGCACACGTGAGCCATAAATGCAAACCTTATAACCTTTGCTGTGGAAAGCACAGCAATCAGAGCCTTCTCTGAGACATAAGTAATAAGGAAAAACTCACTGGTTCATTAAATGAATCAGCAAATTAAGTGAACTAGGCATGCTCCCACAATGCTGAGGAGCCCGTTGTGTCCCTGTGGTGTCTGAGGTGTCGAGTGAGGTGTTAAAGCTGCCTGTGCAAGGATCAGTATGGGCTGTGGGGCTGACCCATCACGAGCTCTGCCAGCCAACACTGGCCCATTCATACCACATCTGGGAGCTTTCATGGCAGCTGCCTATGCATGGTGCTTCTTGCTCCTGCCTCAGAGTCCCTCCAGAAGTCCGTCTCGTCCTTCCAGGAAGGGTTGGACTGGAGGGGAGTTGGACACACAGACAGACAAGAAATCAGGAAAAGGAGTCTGACGTTTCCTAAGCCCAACGCAAATGCCTGAAAACGGGATCAGTAGTGACAGCTATGCCTGTGGGTGTGTGTGGGAGGAGAAGGGGTGGGTAAGAGGGCAACCAGGAAGAAACACCAAGCAGCAGGGTGGTGCCTCCAGCTAGACACATCTCCTACAGCTAGGCATGTCCATCCTCCCTCTGCAAAAATGCAAGCAAGTATAATCTGTAGCGTTGATATTCTTCCTTCCTTATTGTAGGAGAGAAGCTACCAGGTTATGGCGTATATGCATATAATATGGGACAAAAGAGTGCCCTCATGCTATGAAACTTCAGTCTGTTTTGGTCTGCTATTAAAGTTCTGCCATGTTCTAGAAAATACTGATATCTTTTGTAGGAACTGGGGCAACTTTAAACCCAGCATTTCAGCAAAAGGGACCACCACAGGAAACTAATTTCTGGTTCATCTTGCTTTCATGACAGAGACTAGCAGCATTGTCTGTTTAAGCCTCACATACATGCCCCTATTCCTGTGCTAGTTGTTAGGTTTCTGGTAATCGGGAGCCAGCAGCCCAGTGCCCACCGCCTTCAGAGCAAAGTGTTGTTGAGGCGTGACTGGATTAAAACCCTGAGCAGCTTTGACTTCACAGCAAGAAATCAAACCTTGTGTGATCCTTTCCAAGATGAATTTTCCTATGTTTTCCCCAAATCTGAAGCTGCTTTCAGAAGCGGGCTGGCACCAAGGAGTCAGGAGGGGTGTCCTCCCAGAGGGCTCCATAGCTCAGGCACCCCAAATGTCTGATCCCAACAGGCCCCTCTTCTTAAAGAAGGCACTTGTTTCTCATATTTTTGATTAGAAAACCTTAATGGAGTCAGAGAAAACTCATTCCCCCCCACCCCCCCAATAGCTGGAAGTGACCCCAGCAGACCTCAACAACCTCAGCAGTTGTCCCTGAGGCAGCTCAAGGAGATGAACGAGAAAGGCACGCATTTGTGGGGCCTAGAAGGTCTCTGCTCTTGGTGCTCCCACAGCCCTGCTCTTGGCATTTCTCACCTGCTTGCCTAGATAGCTGCTTGCTGGCACAAAGTCCTCAAGAAGGGTAAAAGGCTGAGCACAAGGCAGGACAAGGACAAAGCAGGGGAGCACCGGCCTTCTTGGAGCAGGGCTGGTGAAGCGGGGGGACTGTGCACCAGAGTTTGGCTACTGAGGACACAAATGGCTCTTCTCTGTGAAAATCTCTGGGGTTAAAAAATACAAATAAATCTTGAGAAATTAGGAGATGTGAGTTTCTAAGAGCAAGTGCTGTGTCTGGTAACTTCTTCCAAAGTTTTTCTAAGCTGAGATCTTGTGTCTTCTGCAGGGGTTGGTTCGTGGATGGTTTCGGTTCTGGTGAGCTTGTACTACAACACCGTTTTAACCTGGGTGATGTGGTATTTCATAAACTCCTTCCAGGACCCCCTGCCTTGGAGTGTCTGTCCTCTAAATGAAAACAGAACAGGTAACTGCTGCTTCAGGCACCCCTGCCAGCACCAGGAGGATCACAAACATCAGAGCCCGGGGACTAACAGGGGGAAAAGGGAAGCTTTGTGTGTTTTTTGTGCTTGCACTATGATACAGGGACCAGATTGAAAGAGCGTCCTGTGCTTTCCAACCAGGAAGAAACAGTCCTTGTGACCATCACCATAAACTACATATCAAGACATGAGATTGCAGACATAATTATGAATCAAATTTATGACTACATCTTTCAGTAATTGCTTTAGGTGAGACTTAACTTTCCATTAGGTGGTGATGCATTGGTCATGACATAACAAGCCAGAAAGTCCACCACCCTTTTGATTTCAAAATAGGAAACTAAATAAGTGTTAAGAAAAAAAGGAGCAAATAAATACAAACTTTTGAGGTGGCAGGGAAAACATTTAAAGACAGTTTGGATGCTCAGACTAGATACACATTACCCATTACAAAGAACATTAGTAAGACCTAAGAAAGTGTACCTGAACAGGATAAAGACAGTTCATTGTTCTTTAAAATTACTTTTCAGCTTTTTTTTTTTGAGTGACATTTCTTTATCAATATTACATTTAATTATTATTATTATTATTATTTTCTTTTTTAACCTCATGACTAAGAATTTTACCATGTCTGCTTCCAGGGTTTCTTTTGCTCCTCCAAAAGCACTGGTGGCTCTGCACCTCACAGTTAGGTGATGGGGGCTGCAGGGGGCTCCCTCCTTCTGCTCGGGCACCACTCCACAAACCTCTCCCAGTGAGAAGCTGGTTTACCTCTTTCCTCTAGCTGAAGACACTCGAATTAACATCTCCTACATAAATCTTGGGAGAAAAAAGGAAAGACATGAGTGAGTGATACAAGGAGGATAAAAAACTAGTTTTTCCTGACTAAAGCACAACAAAGTCTTGAGGGGGCAGACACCTAGTTTCTTATACCTACTTACTTTGTTTAAAGGCCATTTAGCAGAGCAGAAAGTGAAACAAATAATCCTATAATCACTGTTGAGATGGCCGAGATGGCCAGGTATGAACAGTATGGAATGTTTCTCTGCTGCAACCACAGTGAAAGGAATTGAGCAGCTCTGCTTGACTGCAACCTTATGATTGCCACCTTGTGCATTTGTGTACGTTCAGATTTTCACTGGGGAAGGTGGTTGTTTCAGAAGGGAGTGAAAGGTCACCAGGAAAGGGAGAAATGGAGCTGTTTGAGAGCTTGATTAAAAATGCTGGCATCTCAGACAACATGAAAAAATTCAAATCAGATGGGGGAATTGTTCCTTGTAGCTTTAGGATTATCTTAAAATACTTTATCATGCCTAGCTCTGGAATTAAAACAAGAGAATATGGGAGGTTTCCTGCAGCCACTTACCTTGTTCAACCGTCTAAACTTGCTATCAGCAAATGCAGCAGCAGGCTATAGCCTGCTATAGCCAAAATGCAGTTGTCTACTTTTTTAATCGCTCTCCTGACCGCACACATGTTCCTGTCCCTTCCTAGTCATGACATGACGACTGACTTACCTTCATTGCACGCAGAATGAGCCGTCCTCCCTGCAGCATGGGTATCATGGCTGGAGAGCAGCAAAGCGCTGTGCATGAGCTCTGCTCAGTGCATCAGATAACCCCAGCAGGAGCAAATAGCCTAAGCTAACAGGACTTGCAATTGGCAAAGGAGGGGAAAAAAAACCACAATGCTATGCTAAACTTGCATGCAAAACAGCAGCCTGAGGAGGAGACACTGCAAGAAAATGAGCATGCTGTCCTCAGCAGAGGAAGAACTGCACTTCAAGTCTCACCAGGCAGAGAGGAGAAGCAGCTCCCGTAGTCCTGCTGCGCACTGGACCTCTTGGTTATGGGCTTGGTACCAGTGCTGGCTCTGTGCTGTGTAATCCCTGCTTCTGGAGATGCACAAGGATGCTTTGAGCTCTCCAGACATGCGATTGGCTAGGTGCAAAAACAGAAGCTGCAGCATCTGGAGGGCTCAAAGAAACAGCCCTGCCACTCTCTGCTGCTGTAAACCATTGCCTCTTATTAGACAGTGAGCGGGCAAAATATTACCACATTTCAACTTCTATTCTTATGCATGCCACATTTTTTTCCAGGGCTCAATGAAGAATGTTACGAAAGTACCGCAGTCAATTATTTTTGGTACAGGAAAACTCTGAACATAACACCTGACATCGCTGAGAGCGGCACGTTACAGTGGTGGCTTGTTTTGTGCTTAGCAGCTTGCTGGGCAATTGTGTACCTCTGCACCATCCGAGGAATTGAAACCACAGGAAAGGTAGGGAAGGGACAGAGAGAAGCAAGCAATGCAGGGCGTTATTCTGCACTCTGGATGTTGTTCTCCAGTTACTGAATTTCACCGCTGTGTGCCACTTCAGCCCCATTTCAGTGTGCTGATGGTCCAGCAAGACCACAACAGCAGCACAGATTTGTGCTCATCTCCTTTTCCTTTGCAAATGTTTCTACCCTACCAGTCTCCCCTCACAGTATTAAGAGCAAATGTATTTTTAATTAAAGTATGGTTTAATAAATTATCATTAAATTATTAACTAAAAGAACTAAAAGTAATTAATAACTATTTTAAAAATTTCAGTGTTTAGCTGTAGCACCCAATATTGTTAGGATGGTGTGTTGCAAAAACTTAAATAGATCTATTAATGTAATTGTCAGTAACTTTCTCTTATTTCTCGCTTTCTGACTAGGCTATTTATGTAACAGCAATATTTCCTTACCTTGTCCTAACTATATTCCTTATTCATGGACTCACTCTACCAGGAGCCACTGAAGGGCTAGCTTACCTCTTCACCCCTGATGTAAGTATTACCACTAGAGTCAGAAACATTACTATTCCTTTTTTTCCTCAACACACGAAATACCAAGAGTTCCAGAAATGCTTGGAGAAGCAAGAGACAGCACACAGCATTAACCACCTACAGGTATTAATCCTCTCTAGAGATTGCAAAACACAGATCAGCGTAGCCTGCAACAGGAACACAGGCTTTAAGAGCAACATAAGCCAAGAAGCCCAGAGATCCATTACTTGCCTGCCTGAAAAGGGTCAACAGCAAGAGAAAGCTCAGACATGACACCTCTTTTATCCCTCCCCCTGCAAGCCCAGTGACATGGGCATCCATCTGAATACTGTCAGAGCCCAGGAAGGACAGCCTAGGTCTTTGCAGGAGATAAGGACACGCACTTGCATTTTTGTAGGGCTCAGACAGGGCAACAAATGCTTTCTTACAGCTGAGTAATCTAACAATACAAGGTAACACCACCACAGTTCTGTGTTCACACACTTCATGTGTACACACACCTCCAGCTGAAAGCCTCTTTGCTTCAGTGCACTGTCTGAATGAAGAAAGCAGATCTGGACACCACAGCTAGAGTAGGGCTTGGCATTTTTGGCATTTGGTCTCAGCCCAGCTGTCAAGTTTCTCTAGAAGATCTCAGACGTCTTCGGGACTTAGGATCATTACCCAGTGAATGTAATGCAAAAACTAGATTTGTCTGCATTCAATGCAAGAATGACAAAGCCTGAAGGTATTCACAGTGCTGAGGAGGAACAGATCATCAAAGAAGAGTCAGATGGTTTTGTAGACTGAAGTCAGAATCAAAATCTGACTGCAATCAACCTGCAGTTATCGACTAGCCTATTTAAGGAAGCAGTTCCCAGGAACATCCTTGAAGAGCCATCTGAAGATGCTTTTGGAGATGGAACTACATTCTTGTCTACAAACATGGGAAAACTGATGCAACAGCCTGGTAAGTGATAGCTACCGTGTGTGGTTATTGCATAGAAGGCTATAATGTAAGACAGAGGGGTTGCTCTATTAAACTAACACAACTGTTATGGAAGATTTTGACACTTCAAGGATTGCAAAAAGACAGTAAGAATACAACTACTACATTTTTTTTCTTCTCCTTGCTCACAGCTGTAGTACCAGTATTGCCTTTTCTGTTGTTTATTTAATGTTAGCTTATTAACTACTCCCACCACTGGCATCAGTAAAGATAATAACAGGTAAATTCCTTGTTGCACTGCTCCACAGGGGATGTCCCACAGTGGGTTGTACAGGGGGGAACTGCTCTTCTGTTCCTGCCCTTTTGCAGGAAGCTTGTAATGCTTTAGCAAAGTAAAGTCCTCTCTAGAAGACTGTAATCTCTAAAGGATAAAAACCTTCTGCCTCAACCATCCTTTTTTTTTTTTCTCTATTATTTTTTTTACTTCCTTCACTTATCAAAAGCAGTTTTTTTTTCCAATTTTGCAGCGCAGCAGAAATTATACCTGCTCTGTAATAGCCACCACATCCACTCTCTGGTAACTGTTACACATCACTGTTGTTTTAGAAAATCTGTGAAAGAAAGCAATACCTAGTGCTAAAAGTCACATCTTAGCCAGTTTTGAATTGAGGAACAGCTAAATTAATTATTATTTTTTTTCAAATATTGTATGAGTTCATTCACTTTCTAAGTTTGTGGTTTTAGTTCCCATTAGCAGATCTCACAAATAATAACTACATGCATATGGATCAACACAGCAGGCTGTGGTTTTATTTTCATGCAGAAATACATAGTTGGCTTTTTGCTATCTAACACTTTCACTCCCTAACTTCTAGAACAAGTAATGAGTATTTCTTGCCATTGACTTTCAGGCATGAAGAAGTCTGATGGTTTACTTACACCCTCTAAATCCTTGGCTGCTTGGCAAGTGAAGCAGACAATGAAACAAAAAAGATACTGAAGTTATGCTCACAAGCCCTTGAAGGGAAAGCAACAACACAGCATCTGGAACAGAGACTTTTGGAAAGGTTCTTGGAGGGAGGGAAAAAAAACAAACCTCACAGAAAAAGGATCCCATCAAGTCTTTACAGGATTCAGCTTCTGTGGTTATCCATGTCAGCTCAGGAGCACAAACGCCTCCTTTCCAGCTTCTTTCACGTCTGAAAGATTTTCAGGGATTATGAATATCTGGAGGTTCCTTGGCAGTCAATGCTTCCTTTCCTCGTTACTCAGTGTTCACTTGTTAACATTCCGATTTTGTGTCTTTATCCTCACGTTTCTAGCTTCAGCACACTTTGTCTTCTGACAGCATGCTTACAAAACCTATGTGGCATATTACTGAAAATATAAAGTAACTTTTATGTCCATAATTAGTTGCTTAAGTTCAGGTAACAGCTTCGCTATGTTGTGCTTAAGTAGAATGGTACTTCTCAACTTACTGCACATGCTGTATTTACAAGGGGCTTTTCTAGGAGGTCTCAACACGCCCCCCCCAAAGCAAAGGTAGGCCTAATGATAATGGCCAGCAATGTTCAGGCACGTGTACATTAGTACAATGAGCTGGACACATTATTTGGCACTTGCCTGTCCACAGTTTCTTTAAACTCTGGGGTTCAGTAGTACTTTCCATACTTTCCAGTGTTAGTTAATGCATTGCATCTAGCACAAAACTAAACTACCTCCAAACTCACATACCCTAAGTCCCTAATCAGGAAGCCAGATTTGTAACAGCTGCATCTATCCGCACTGACCACTGACCATAATCAAACTGTCCAGGCCAGGTAGCAACACAAATATTTTGTTTCTGCACGGCAATAGCAATCTGCTTCTGCATGAGGTCCTACCAGCGAGCATTGGAGGGTTTGGTTAAAATCTTCCAAAATATATGTCCAAAATAGTCTGTTTACCCAAGCTGAAGCATTTCAGCTGGTAATGGTCACACATACCTGCTTATTATACAGTGTTGTACAAAACTTAATACCAGTTCTCCTGCACGCTTCTGGAGAAAGTATCTGCAGCACCGGCATTCGCTGCATCTATCCAAATTGAGGTGAATGCATTGTTCTCATTCTTCAAGCTCAGACCAGCTTTAGAGAAACCCAAAACATTACTAACTTTTTTTGGGGCACACTCTTATCTTTACATGTGATAGTGGTCATCTGCAGGATCAACAGCCCAGACATGCAGACACAACACAGAAAGCATGTCGTTCAGTCTGGACATCTAGGGTGACAATTTGACTGATCAGTGCTCAGAGTGACATAAAGCGAAGTGAAACGCTTGACAGCCCAGGTATTACTTTTGGGGCAACTGATTTTTAAAACACTCATTCTTAGCTAATTCTGTTTTCTCTTCCCACTTCTTGCTAATGGATTGGAAAGTAATTGACCTTATAAAGTATGAACTTGGTGCTACTTAGCCAACTGCAGGAAGAGTTTATTCAAAACATTCAACATTTTCTGCATTACTAATCTCATCTTTTTTTTTTAGACTGATGTTAATATTGAAATTTCTTACTCACGATACTTATTTAAAATAGAATACTATTCTCTGTAACTCAACAATCATGGATTTTTCTCAGTTAGCTTCCTCTATCACATCTCTTCGTAAATCAAAATCCAAATTTCCCTATATCAATTTCTCCTTTTTCCTATGCTGTCCTGTTGCTTTTTAATGCTGTTTTCACAGTACTTTGGATTTAAGATGTTCACTGTGGAATCAATTTGCTGCAAAGCAATGAAGATTAAGTATTAGTTTGTACAGTTTTAGGAAGATAACATTCTTAAACTATAAGATACCCAGTATGTGTTTTAACAAAAAGAAATACACTGAGGAAAAATGTAATGTACTGTTCCTATTGTGTGCCTATTGCCTGTCACATAGAAACATTTATATTATCAGACAGAAGAGACATACAGTTATTTTAATGACAATTTTAAAATGAAAGTTTCTATAATTAGTACATTCCTTTAAATAGACCAAATTATGTCTTCAAAAACACCTGCTCTACTGACATATTTTGTACTACTTCCCATTTGCAGCGTCGTTAGATTGCAACACAACTGACAATTTCACACACGTGAAACAGGAGACCAGTTATGACTGCAGTGAGAAAAAAAAATAATTCAAACTAAATGCATGCATTTATTCCATTTATTTCAGCTGAATGTTCTGAAAAATCCCCGTGTATGGCTTGATGCAGCCACCCAGATCTTCTTCTCTCTCTCTTTGGCTTTTGGAGGGCTTATTGCGTTCTCAAGCTACAATCCGCCAAAGTAAGTAGAACTGCAACCTTTACAAGTTGGTTAAATTCTTGCTGCATTTCGTGCATTTTTCTAAAATTTTTGAAACTTTTTCTTTGGTATATTTCTAAGGGATCTTAGTATCTGCTGCCTTCCCAAAAGGCCAAATTAGATTTTTTTTTCCTCCCTGGGTAAAAGAAAAAAAAAAAAAAAAGGAAAAATCTAAAAAGAGCCATTTTCAAAAACGACGTTTGTAGAAACGTGAGAGAATAATAAGTTTTAGAGATCTATTTCACCAGTTACAACAGATTTTTTTCTTATGCTCAGCAAATACCTTCTGTATAGATTAACAATTTGTACTGTAGACTAAAAATATAGAACTATTTTCTATATTATGGGGGAGGAAGGGTAAATTCTGCCTATTTAAGCCATGTTGTTTGTTTGAATTCTGTTTCTAGAAATGACTGTGAAAAGGATGCTGTGACAGTAGCAATTGTGAACAGCTTGACATCCCTCTATGCTTCCATCCCAGTCTTTTCTGTTTTGGGGTTTAAAGCAACCACGGGCTATTGGGACTGCTTGGACAGGTGAGAAACTTCCATTTCCAGTGCTATGCTGTGGTTTCAACACCTAAACAGATAAAGCATTACTTGAAAACATGCATTTAGAGAGTTTTTTTTTTTTTCTCAGTGAAAACGAAAAGCATCTGTATGGAGACATGGAAAAATATAAAGCGTCAAGGCACTGTGGCAAGAATGATCAGGGGTGGCATTTGTAAGAAGTAAAAAAAAAAAAAAGTAGAATACATTGGAATTAGTGTATATAACAACACTAATTAAGGATCATCTCAGACTAGCATTAGAAGTAGTTAAAAACCACCTTTTTCTATTCCACAGGATTCAGTAAGTTATTAAACACAAGTGGTGGAAATGGTTTTGACATATCATAAAATAAAAATACATTTTAGATACTACATCTGCATGAGGTACTCAGAGTTTGTATCTGCAGGAAAGAATTAATGAATATTTTCTCCTAATTTATTACTATTATGATTACTACTATTTTCAATATGGATCTCTATATTTACATACAGATCCATATTTAATATTTTTCTTTTGTTATAAATAAAAGCGCCGAAAGTAAACACAACTTTCTATTAACATCTGAATGCATGTCACAGCATTTCCATGCGTTGGCTTCTCTGGCAGGAATATTATCAGTATCATCAATGAATTTGATCTTCCAGAACAAAGCATCATGCGACAGAACTATACAGACTGGATTACGTTCCTGAATTCATCATATCCAGAAAAAATTGCTGGACTCAAACTGAAAAGCTGTGACCTTCAAGAATTTCTTGATCAGGTACTACAATTGCTTCCAACAAAATAACCCCTAAAAAATTAGGATTGGTGTCTTTCTTTTTCTTACTAGTACTTGTACTTTACTTGTAATGAATATATGCCATATAATCATGAAAAAAAATAGAAATGTCAAATTTCAACACTGCTGTAGGACAACGTGAATCCAAAGCTATCTGGCATAGCATTCAACATAATATATTATTATCACAGAACTAGTCTTCAAAGGTCCTCCTACCTGAAGCATACTCAATGGACACTGAATTCAGTTCTACTTTGGGTCAGGGGAATAAGCAGAACAGAGAAAATATCTAGTTGAAAGATTATAGAAAAAGGATGCTGAATGGAAGTTTGCTAAATCCATATTTGGCAATTAAGGTATCAAAACTCTGTTAAAATACTGTTTGCCTTTGATCACATATATGACCACCAGGAAGGTATCTTATCCGTCTTCTGTCTTCTTTTCCAAATTCCTATTCCCTCTTGTGTTCTCCCCTTTAGTTTTCCACTCTCTACACAGGATCTGAAGATGTTTTTATTCAGTTTTGTTTTAAATACACAATAACAAAAATACATCATGATCCTCTCCTTCCCTTCTCAACCATCCTAAAGCTCTCTCTCTGTCACTAACGCAGCTGTTTCTTCTGCTTTCTTCTCCAATCTCATTCCATTTGTTCCAGTAATCCCATCCAGTGCTGTAGCTATCATTTACTATTCACACATTTGCATTCTCTTGTTACAAATCCTTACCAAAGATTAGGGCTGTTTGGAGGACAGAGTAAGACAGGAGCTTGAGGAGAAAAAATTCTTAGGACAAAAGCATGCACGTGTTAGAGTATGTTAATGCACAACATCCTTAACACACAATTACGGTGAAATAGTATATTTTACTTATGGAGAAGTCCAAAGAAGGCATTCCAGCCCTGACCTGACCCAGTTACAGTTTTGTCTGTCTTCCTCTGATTACACCCTTTATGATTTAGTCTTTATCATAAAGACTATCACCCTGTAGACTTAGAGATATTTTACTTCCAAAATATAGTAACATTAGCATTTTTTACTGCTTAGATTTAAACATCCTTGCCCTGAATTCAAAGAAATTTGCTTTTTTTTTTTTTTGTCATGGCAATGGTGGATTGTTTTGTATTCAAAAATTTTTCAACTTTTTCACTGCTAGAGCAGCAGTAAGATTTATTTGCATCTTTTTTATTTCCAGCAGCTATTCCACCATAGATTTTTTAAAAAAATTATTTAAGATGGCCTTAGCAAAACAATCGCTATTTCTGCGAATACTCACAGATGTTTCTCTTCTCTGAACCCACCTCTAAAGTTCTGCTCTATGATTGTCTATTCGTCTCTGATAGACTATTTAAAATTAAAATGGGGCTCTTCATTTCCACCCTCACCCCCACAAACGCTCCCCACAACTGCTATCCTCAAGTGTTGACTGTCATATACATAGCTCCCCCAAGCCCGACCAGCATCCTTGATTCCAGGGAAGGACACGATATAAGAGGTGACAAAGTTAAAAAAGCTTCACCATTCCCACTGATTTTACACAACTTTTTGATTGTCAAATATGGTATTTGTATATAGTCTGGTATAAATATTTTTTTTTCAATTTATTTATTTATTTCTGGCCTTAGGAGGCCACCTTTAGAAACACATTTATTAGCTGTACAGCTTAATGGGGTTTACTGCCTAGAAACAATCACCCTGATTATCTCATCTAGCACAAACCCTAAAAGCAGTAGCACTCCCAGTTATTCCTGCTGTAAGTAAAAGAGTGGTACTTGAATTAGTCCATGTATCTTGGGAAATCATGCTAACTGAAATTCTGGTCTTGAGGTTCAGAAGGGAAGATACAAAGAGTGCATTATAACTCTATGCCTCAAGCTACATTTAGGCATGTATAATGTGTTTATTTATTTATTTTTTACTTGTGAATTCTGCAGAGTGTATCAGGATCTGGCCTGGCTTTCATTGTGTTCACTCAAGCCATCATCCTAATGCCAGGCTCACAGGCCTGGGCCATCCTGTTTTTCATAATGTTGTTCAGCTTGGGCCTTTCTTCCATGTTTGGAAACATCGAGGGAGTCTTCACACCTCTTCTAGAGCTTCAGATTATATCTAAATCAATACCTAAAGAGCTTTTATCTGGTAAGGTATTTGCTTCGCTTTGTTCAAAGGAGGCGGCTTCTGCACAGAGGCACAACTGACCAACTGTTTAATAAATATCATAAAGGGATTAAGAATTTGCAATATTAACTTAGCTATTGTACAGCGCTGGGAAAGGTAGTGGATTGTATTTGCAGAAGATAAGCACACAGATGAGGTAGCAGTTATGGCAGAAGTCACCAGCTGCCAGTAGGGTATTGCCCTTGTCATCGTTGTCCTTAGTTTGCAAGAGCTGTTTCAGTCTGAGTGCGCTCGTTAAATTGCAAGGTCTAGAGTCCAGTTCGCTCAGAGCTGTTGCAAACATCAGGAAGAGCCCTGTCTCCACTGAGGCCTTTGGCACTTAAACAAATCACTTTAAGGCAGCAAATTGCATCAACCATTTGTGCATGAACTTAGCACGTACCATGTTGTCGTAGCTGTGCGATAGGTCACTCACCCCTACTTCATTCAGGGTTGTGCTGCTGCTAAGTTTCACATTTACGGTGAACACATCAGAGCAGAAACCAAGGAATAAGTGCTTAATGTCCTGTCTGCACACCAAAGGTGGAATCTTTTCAACCAGAGACACTCACCAAATCCAATCCACTCCTGAGTTGAACATGTTTATTTTGGCTTTCTTGTCTGGAATGTAAAAGCCTATGCTAGCAAATGGAAACAGAAGAGAAGAACAGGAGAGATCCTGCCGTGAAATTGGTCTAGACAAATTTTGGTGGTTTCAAGTAATGGATTAACGCTTCTGGTAACATATCATTTTAAATTCATATGTGGAATATTGCTGTCATTCCTTTACTACGGCCTTCCTGTGGCATCTAAATTACATCCTTCTCACTCTGCAAATTTTTATGTAAAAACAAATCTATTCACAACTTGATGAGGTAACCATTCCATTCGGAAACTGATCTTTGAATTGTGAGCTTTCTGGAGCCAATTTTATGCCACATTGAACCAAAGCCCATCTCAGAGTTAGATGCCCTTAATAACACAGCACACGGACATGGACACCTACTTCCTCTCCTTTTTCTCTGAATTACCCCCAATACCACATCTTCTCTAGAGGGGAACTGACTGTATTGCAGTCCAGTGAAGCCTAAACCATACAGTTACACCTTGGGACATAAGGGGGTCCACTCTCTTAGCTCTGGACCCTTACCCATCTCAGGACCCCGCTGCCCGTGCAGACCAATGGCTGCATGGAAATGAGGGCACTTGAAGCTCACTACATAAGTCAATAGGCGGCACTCAAAAATTAACACAGGGCAAGGCACAGACCACCTGCTTGGACCTCAAACAAGTTAAGGATGTTTCAAGTCACAGGGGTGCCTTTGGCCACCACACGGGAAAACGGAGTTTGGGAAGTGGTATCAGCTAGCTCCATACAGGAAGAGAGAATAAAAATCACTAGAGCAAGAGCAAAAATAATTTAGAACTAAAATATTCTTACTAAGTTTGGTTCTCCAGTAACAAAGATGCCTTTTTTTCCTTCAGGTATAATATGCCTAGTTTCCTTCCTTATTGCTCTCTGTTTTACGCTGAGTTCAGGGAGTTACTGGATCGACATTTTTGACCGCTATGCAGGCTCACTACCTCTTCTAGTCATCGCTTTCTTTGAAGTGATTGGGGTTGTGTATGTCTATAAAATTAAAAGGTAAGTTGGAAACATGGACTTTTTCTCATAGGAGGCGTTCTCCTCTCAATCCATCCGTGTTACGTAGAGATACACAATACTGACATTTCTGCAGCACGTACCAGTTCTGTGAATATCCTTACCATTCTTTGCTTCAAGTCTCTTATATTTGTAAAATAAAAGGGATGCTGCTCTCTGCTTAGCACTTCTGGAAGGCAGAATCCTAATCTTAGAGCTGGAAAGTCAACAGCCATAGCGGAGTTTCATTGTCTTTCAAATATCCTCCACATATATGAAATTAAAGTGTTCAGCCAGCATGTTGAGAATCTCCTTAGACATGAAGACAGATTAAATTCACTCTGTAGTTTAAAATCCTTCCTGCATACTTCATAATTGTAAATGCCAGAAACCTTTTCTCATTTTGATTGAGATTAAACCCATCTTCTCTAACCAGAATCGTTCCAGTCCAGAAATTTCCTCAGTTCTCAACAAATATCAGGTGGTGTAGGTTTTTGTTTTCTTTTTCCCCTATTTTCTCGGGCACTCGTTGGGACTTTACCTTGGCCTTTGCAATTTTTGCTCTGGCACAGCGATCGCGAATGTGCTGATTTTTTTGTGGATCAGTTTGTATGTTGTATAGATACTGAACTCAAGTTTGATCAGTGCTGTTGCATTTCAGGGTTTTGGTATCATTTCAACTTCAGTTTTACCAGAGGCTATGGTTTTAAATATAAGAAAAATCCTCCTCAATTACAGCTAGAATTCCTGCATTGTTTTCAAGATCCATTGTTAAGATCCTTGGAGCATTTCCCACGTGACTTAACCAGTTTCACACATTCCTATGGCTGCACATGCAGCTATCTTCAATCTTACATGGTGCAGAAGTAACAATAAAATCTGGTTTCACAGACTGAGTTTCACAGCACCTGTATTTTCTCTGTTGTGCTAGTATATGCACGCTTTTTCCTTCTTTGCTATTATGGGATAGGCGCATAGTTAATTCACGTTTTTCTAAACTCAAAAGAGAATTTATAAAATCTCCAGTTTTAAAAAAATGCCACCGTAATTACTATTCTGGATTATGAAACTCCTTCGAAGTTGGTAGATACAGGCTATCATGTTGTAACAAACTACCAAACCTGGAACCATGTATTTACTGCCCATTCTGTTTACAAATCTAAGAGGTATATATTTGTACATTGACCAGATCTTTTATAACCACCACTACACATTGCAGAAGAACCTGGCTCAAGTTGCAATAACTTTGTCCGTCAACTGATTGATTTATCTGGTGCTGGTTAATTCAGGCTTTTTTCTAACAAACTATGTTTATCCCCTTGGCAATTTTGCCTTTTTTTTTTTTAAAGGTCTGAATAGTTCTACAGAGCTGCTATAATAAGTTCATCACTTTTTTGTGCTCGCAAGCCTTAAACTAGGCACTCAGGTAATGTAAACTCACATAGTTACATTCATCTCTGTTAAGAATCAAAGAAGCCCTACTTTATTGATATTATTAACACCAACAGCAGGTTATTAAAGAGGGGTATGGAATAGAAAAGATTCAGGGAGCTGTACTGTGTGTTTAAAGCTTATAGGAAAAACACAAAAAGTGAAATTGCTACCACTTAGCTCTGACATCTTCATAAATGTGCCTCCTCTTTAAAGGTTCAGTGAAGATGTGAAATGGATGACTGGACGAAAACTAAACCTCTACTGGCAGATCACATGGAGGTTTATTAGCCCTCTGCTCCTGGTAATTGTCTTTGTGGCCTTTGTTACTCTCCAAATACAGAAGCCACCAACGTACACAGCTTGGAACCCTAAACATGTACGTTCCCAAATATTTGAAACTTTTAACAGAAAAAAGAGCTACATATTCTTCTCCCCTACCAGATTCTTTAAAATCATTGCTGGTACTAATTACCTACATAATGTAGTCTGAAGTGAGGAAATGCTCAGAGTGAGAAGGCTGCAGCATGCACAGAGATTATGAGGTTACAAATACTAAAACGGCTTTCCTGTTAACAAAGGCCTCTTTCCGTGAAATCCTGTGTCACCACACTCCATGTTTCTTATAGATGTGGGTAATGCAGAGGACTGTTGAAGTGAAATGTCTCTCAGAGACTCCACAGCTACATTGGGTTCAGAGGCAGTACATGTGTATGAGCACAGCTTCAGAGATGCATAACATATACTGGGAATAAAAACATTTCCCCAGGAGACCTAACAGGTCTCTGGGGGCACTGATGAATACACTGATGAATACTGATGAAGACTGTGCAGCTTTGACAGGGACAGAGGCAGTGGTCCAAGAACAGCGTTGGTTAATTCAGCACCAAGGACATGATGATGATGAGAACTTTCAATCTGGATGGGGCCAACTCATGTCACTTGCAGGTTTTTGCATTCCTCTCAAATACATCTTGGGCAGGGGGTAGAAGACTGATTCTGGCCTTAAACTGCACATAGATTGCAGTCACCCTCAGAGCAAGGCATAAACCTTCATAATATGAATACATGCATAGACTGGAATAAGCTCAGATCTTAATCGAGGGAGGGTGCAAATTAAAAAAAAACAAATTACAGCTATGTTTAGACTCATGAGAAGGGTATCCAGAGTACATGGCCACTGAATGGTAGTGTAAAGCAAGAATAAAACTTCTGCTATCCTTAATATAACAACACAAGAAAATGCATATGGAAATCATAGCAAAATAAGTGCTCCTACTTTTTTTTTTTAATTTTAATATATATTTTTTTTAAATCTCCATAGGAAGATTTCCCTGTGAAGGAGGAGAAAGCCTATCCACCTTGGGTACAGGCCATCTGTGTGCTGTTAGCTGTCCTTCCTTGCATATTTGTACCTCTGGTAGCACTCTTCCAGCTGGTCAAACAAATGTGGAGAAGCAAGGACCCAAGCTTTCTACCACCAGAAGTGTTTTCATGTCAGGAGGTTAACAGAAACTTTTCTCATCAAAAAAATAAAAAAACCATTGCACCTGTCTGTAAGTAAAGACAGCAGCCTTTGTCAGACATGATTAGATGTAGCGCTAAACCGTGTTAGTTGAGTGATACATGTAGTTCTGCTTACAGCCACTCATTAGCACTCTATAAACAGTGCTCCTATTTGCTTTATTTTCAACCAATTTCACACTTATATTAGTACTGTCCCACCCACATGGTGCCCCGAATCCTACCTACCAAGTACAGTCCCCATAGCTTTAATTTTTTCATGTATTATCAACTTCACATCTCTGTCCAGCCAGATTTTAAACCTGGAAAGCCTGCCAGTTATTGCAAGTGTCCTGTCTTCCTTCACTTCCCTTGTAAACAGACAGACTGTTCCTTATGATCAGCAACATAAAAATTAAAACACAAGAAACTACATTCTCCATTCACTGACACACTCCCCACCCCTCCCCGAGATTTGGAATGGAAGCTTGTGAAGACTAAGGACTCCACTTGCTTACTAGACTTTACTTTTTGTAAATCCCTTTATGCATTTAAATAGTAGTTATTTTAGTAGTTATGTCATGATTATGATTTAATAATAATTAACTTAATAATCATAGAATAATTATTGGTAATTTTATGATTCTGTATTTTCAAGCATTGCAAAGAGCAACAATAAAGCATCGGAAATTAAAAAACTTAAATTAAGAAAACCTGAGTAATTAATTTTGCATAAACATCTTTACATAAAGATACATTTTTATATACATTTACATAAACAGTGGGGTAACAGCATCGGTGGATAGGGGAAGAGCAACTGACATGATCTACTTGGACTTGTGCAAGACATTTAACACTGTCCCCCATGATATGCTTGTCTCTAAATTGGACAGACATGGATTTGATGGATGGACCACTCGGTGGTGGGTACGGAATTGGCTGGATGGTCGCACTCAAAGAGTTGTGGTCTACAGCTCAATGTCCAGGTGGACATCAGTAACCAATGGTGTTCCTCAGGGGTCTGTGGTGGACCAGCAGTGTTTGACATCTTTGTCAGTGACATGGACAGTGACACTGAGTGCACCTTCAGCAAGTTTGCTGATGACACCAAGCTGTGCGGTGCAGTCGACACGCTGGAGAGAAGGGATGCCACACAGAGGGACCTGGGCAGGGGTAGTGGGTTTACGTGGCAAGGTTTTGGTAGCAGGGGGCCATAGGGGTGGCTTCTGTGAGAAGAATCTAGAAGCTGCAAGCTGTTGATTGCTTTTCAGGGTTAATTGCTAAAGCAAGCTTAGGAGCATCAGAAAGTTAAATTAGGGGAAAAAACAGGAAATTAGGCCTAGAACAGACAATTAATTACCTGTTGCACATTAAATTTGAAAGATTATGGAAGTCTTTACAACTCATAAAGAATCATCCCAATAAAAACAAATCTGAACATATGTAAAAGTTAAATTTTCATTTTAAATATTTTTAAAGTCTACACTATATATTCATGTCTTTGATTACAGATAGTTAGATGTCCATTAAAATCATATATGCAACAGGCCTAGGAATTTGGTCAGAGATCTGTTCCTAACAAAAATCCCATCCAGCTAATACAGACATATGCTGAGAAAATAATTAAACTGCATATATAAGAGCTTCTCAAGTCCATAAATCTCTCTCAAGTCACTGTCACAAGGCTCACAGACAGTGAGAATTTTGAACTTCCTGACTTCTAAGCACCTTCTTCCTGTTCCCCAGAAGGGAGACTTCATGGGTCACTGGACACGCAGCTGTCTGGGACAGGAGCCAGGGGGCTGGGACTTTTCAGCTCTAGTAACTACAGTTCAGAGTAGGGAAATGCACTAGGTTTAGCTGAAGCAGGCATGTAAAAATCCGTTAAGAAACTCCTGCAGGAACACCATTTTCCTGTTCTTGGAGCACTTCTGACGTGACCTCTACCAAAATTCCTATGACAGAACTGTAGCCTTATTTCAGTAAAATTAGTGCTACAGTCTTCCCCTTCCTGTTCATATAAAGGGGGCAGCATCTTAAGGGCACTTTTTTTCTCTGGAGTACCATGAGTGACTTTGAGTAAGCAAGCGTATGCAAACATGAAACTGAACCTGTTTCAAAGTTTCCATCCTAAGCACTTTCTACTTGTGATCACTCTCCTCCCAATCTTACATCTTCATATCCCATCAGAGCTATAAACACTACTGTCAAATTGAACTGTCCTGACAGACAAGCGTTTTCCTCAAAGCTAGAAGTCTCTTGGCTCTAAGTAGAGCATGAATTCTTCAAGGGCAAATCTGTAATGGACACAGTAAGAGGAATTGCGACGTTCAGCCTTCAGCAGAGTCCATAGCCTTAATGCATGTATTTGTATAATACATACCTCAAGTATCTATTAACTGAAAAAAGCATCAGAAGGAGCATTGCAAGAGCACTAGAAATGAGAAAGCATCCAAATTAACCTGAAACAGATAGGAGGGGAATGGAGAGAGAAGAGCATATTCCTTCTGGGACACTGGTGTTCCCCACATTGCAAAATTTCATACCTACCTCAAATTGAGGTTCACAGTCCATAATCCTCTCACAGTAGGAAACAGAGGGAAGGAAGATACATTGGATGGACGAATGTTGATGCTACAACTTTCTCTCCAGGGGTTTGTGTCAAAAAAAATAAACCCAATCACTCTTCTTTCCTAAGTGGCTGAAAAAGTCTCCAGCAAGCTGACTCAGAACACAGGTTGCACAATGCAGTTACACTGGGCAGTTTAGCTGTTACTCTCTCTACTTACCTTCTACTAAATATTGAAGCAATCTCAACATTTCCCCCACTCCTCAAGTCTTCCGACTTTCCCAGCCTTCCAATGATTGTTGAAAACCCACATCACAGGTTCAGAATGCTCTTCACCAAGTTCTTTTAATATTTCCAGGCTGAAGTTACTCAATCCATCAAAAATGTTTCCTGTCAGCAGTTGCTGTTTAACATACTAACTTGCTACCAATTAAGTAGAAAATATTTTACCATCATAGTATATTGCACTATTTCTTTTAAAATTGTTCATTACAGAAGCAGCTCTATGGAATATTTCTACCCTTCATACAGTAGAGACCACTCATTTTAGCAATAACATAGATTTAATGTTCTATATTTAATCTATTCCTTAAATATGTGCTCACAAGTATTTTTTCCTACTTGTCCTTGTAGCAGCCAGTACAGACTGCCATCTTTTTTTCAACTTTCCAGATTTACCATTTACTAAATACATACTAGTTTCAGCTTTGATTTCCATTGCCTTCTTATCTGGACAATATTTTAAAATGAAATAGTGATTTCTAAATGGTATTTGCAACTGTTCACAGCCTTCAGAAACAGCACCTACTGCTTAAAAATGATGACTTCGCAAGTATTTACAGGGAAAGGCAAACATTGGCTCAGAAAATTGCAAGCATTACCCTTTATGCATTTCTTTACGAATTATCATAATAAAATAGCTCTACATTATAACATCGCAAATTCAACATGCAAGCCTGGGGAAGAAAAAAACATGTGCAGGCTTGACAGAGCAGTCACTGGGCAAAAGTCAGCCCTGCACAACACACCAAAATCAGGGCTAGACAGTGCTTCAGTAGCATTATGGAGTGAAAGATAAGCCTAAATAAAGAACAGGAAACACAAATAAACCAAGTAGATTACTCTTCTATTATCTAATCAATAACTCTGACTCCTCTTGGTTTTGTAGTTATAAATTCATCACTGCATTAAAATATCAGCAAGCTCTCAAAACAGATTAAGAATATTACACATAACCAGATTAGATATAGAAATTTTGGAATGTACTAGTTGTGCTCTCCAAAGCCTAAAATCTCTAATCTGTACATCTTGCTAGGCACTGCCATAAAATGCACTTGCCCTGTGCCAATAAGCGTCCTTCAGGACACAGAAAAACTGGGAGGAGGGACAAGGGGGGATATGTTGAAGATTACTACAAAATAGAGGTATTGGAGACAAGCATGAGTTTTGCAACTACCCACACAATTTATTATAAAATAGTCTGCAACACAGCAGCAAAGAACAGTTCTTCAGGAACAATACTCAATAAAAAAAGTCAATCTTTTTACAGACAACTTAAGGACATCTTCATCAAAAAGATGGAAATTACTGAAGGAAACCAAGTCACGTTCACAGGCTGTACTTCAAACAGCCTATGAACTTACAGGAAAACCCCAACAAAGATATTAGCAAAATAATCTACTCTTTTAAAGCTGTTGGGTGGTATCTGAGAAAAACACAAAATTTCCCAATAAACTTGCTTTCAGTCCACTCTACCAAAATAAACTACAGAAAAGTCATCTAAAGACAGAGCATTTATTTTTAAGCCTGGAAGGATTATGAAATAAAACTTTATATGTTAGTCCAGGATAGCTTTGAAATCTTGACAAATAGATGGTTCTGTCACTGTCTTCAGTAGTGCCTTAGTATCCTTTGGGATCTTCCTGAATAGCTGCATCATACCTACAAGAAGGTTGGAAATAATACATTACTAATGCAGGTAACTATCAATTCTTTCTTAGGCAAAATGCTAGTAAGTCATGAAATGAATACTAACTCAATCCAATAGAAAAGTTGGAACACCTGGAATACAAGGATAAAAAGGTTATAGTAGAATGTGCTGTTCTTCTTCTGCCCTTAAACAGGGCAGGTAATTGCTAGTAAATAAAAAGGTTAAAAAGCATTAATTAAAACATTAACTATGGAAAACCAAGGAGTAAATTCCTCCTAGTACGTCCTTAGAACACTTGCTTGTATCTAATTATTTTTTTTTTTTTTGAAGAGTGCAAGACCAGTTACTCAATAACTATATCCACCAAAAATATCTTGTCAAAGAAATGTTACTCTGAAAGACCCTATTTTAAACTATGGTCATGACAAGTGACAGATCATTATCTAGCTGTTAATGTGTATCTACAGGAAGAAGGTATTCTCAAACTGTTTTTTTTTCCCCCCCTCTACTTTCAGATACATCTTCAAAGTAGCCTATGTTTTGAACTGATATATATAAAGAGAGGAAAAAATAAAATAAAATCACATGGAGAAAGCACCTAGTGACTACAGAGATTCTTCCCCCATGTTTCCTTGTAAGACCAGATATGTCAACTGGGAAGCCACCCTTAAGGTGGAAAATTTTGGAGACTAAACAAGGCTCTTAAATCAGGAACAAATTTTTTACAACAGTATGTAACAGTTTTGAAATAAAGATCATCGAAGTCTACGGTCAATAGAAGTAAAGACAATAAAAAAGACTTTTTAAAGATTAGAAAGAACAGACAAAATCCTAGCAACCTAGCAATCCCAGTTTAGGTCCGTTACCCAAACGGTTGGTAAAATTGTCAATGGTGCAGAAAGGCAGAAGTGCTCAATAAACATTTGCTCTCTATTTAGAGAGATTACGTACTCCTATCTTATCATGAAAAAAAAAGACTCTTGCTCCTTTCCCAACTGGTAATAATAGGAGGGATGTTAAACAGTAACTATGTTTTAAGTGCTTAACTCTGAAGAATGACGACAACTTGTACTGATAAGTCACTGATGTTGATATTTAACAGGTTTTGGAACATGGGGAAGAACCTCCTCCCGAAAACCCCTAAGTTTGATATTGATTTCCAGGGAAAATAATGGAAACGCATGTGCAGGGACACAAGTAAAAAATTAAGTTTATATCAATTTCCATCAATTGACACGGTCTCACAGGTGCAATATGTTTTATATAGCTGATACAACTCCAAAATGACATCAAAAAGTGTAGCTGTTCAGTCAACACAGGTGCTATTACCAGCCTTAGTTATCTCCGTGCTACAGATTGCTGTGCCAAACAGAGATATTGAACTAGCTTCACCTTAGAGGAAGGCACCTGAGAACCAATGACTGTGCTGTCGCAGCTTCTCTGAAATCCACACATGCTGCCTGCTTTCCAGAAGTAAGACAGAACTTAAAAATACAGTGTTTAAAATTAGCTCTAGTATTTCTACACTATGCTCAGCTCCAAATGTCTTTACAGCGTGGTGTTCTGATCACAACAACAACGTTACCCAGAAAAAAAATCTGATGCAGGCAAAACAAAACCTATGAGACTGAGCAGAAAGCTACCTATCAAAGTCTTTTCAAATGGATTTTTAGTTCCAGCACATTCAGTATCTTAATAAACTCATTTGGAAGAGAACAGAAATATAAACATGTATGCTCAGGTGACTGAAAGATAAATCTTTATCTATGATCAGAGTTCTCAGAGACAAGGAGATAAAGATGCACGTTCACATCAAGGTTAAGCTAGACCTTATCACCACGGATCACAAGGCATCTTTGTACAGCTTTACAGTACCAGCAGACTGATGCCTCACCTTCCCTACTACTCATCATCTGGTGCCTTCTCAATTCTTTTTCAAAAAAACAGTTTGAAACCTCAACCAGCTCTTCAAGGATGGGAGAAGGAAGGTGGGAAGCAAATATACATATGGTCAAAGCACCACTCAAACTGCAGTCACTGGTACATAAGTATTCAAGCTGCATGACAAACTGACCCCCAAACAGCAGCCCTCCTGCCAAATTACCTGCTAGCTTTTCTGGAGGTTTTTCATATAAGCAGAAACTACAGAAGTGCTTCACCAAGCAGTGTACGAACCCTTGCTGCTTAGAAGGTGAACAGGGCTACTGGAAGAACAGGTAAGACACCAGGGGGCTATAAGCAAATGGAGATTTCTCTGATTGGCAGCCAAGTTACCTGGGCCCCAGTGATCAGTTGACTGATCACAGCAAAAGCTTCCATCTTACAAGTTTCATAGTTAAACCAGCTCGCAACCTGCTACCTGTTTAGGTAGCTATTCGGCAAAAATCACTGAACCCTTTCAGCAGTCATTCAGCAGTGTACTTGAAGTCTGATATTTCCAAAAGAAACTGTGCCTCGCAGATACAAACAGAGTTGTTTTGACATTACGGATGTGAAAAACAGTTTCAGCCTTGGAGAATGTAAGGTTCATGGAAGAACGGCTGGAAATTACTCTTAAGAATGCCACCCTAACTTTCTACTTGCCTTTGAACCTTTCCTGCTCTGCCTCCGCAACACACAGCAAGTACATTAAACAGTCCTCCCCAGGAATTTAAGAAACAAGATTACTCAGTTTCTGCAAGGGCAATTCTCACTGCCAGAGGATTGATGTTGATAGATGGTGAGCTTTCCCTTCTTAGGTTAGAACTGCTCCAAAGTGCAGAGGACACGTCCATAGCTGCCAGGAACAAGCCTGGTACAGTCTCAGCCATCAGCTTGTTTCCTGTGAATGTTCCAGTTTCTTCTTTGTCACACTGTTCCAACAAAACCAAGACTCTGTGCATTCAGGCTTTCCCACAGGTCTTTGATATAGGAAGGAAATGCCTACTTCCAAAACCAGAACTGCTCTCTTTTTGGGACACTGTGCCTCAGCACAGGTACCAAGGGAAGCTTGCAATACATTTGCAGATGACATAGTGGTTATTCTGAAACCAGATGGAAGAAGTTTTCAGTATTATGTAAGGAAAAAAGCCCAAGCAATGTCTCAGAGTGAGAATTATACAGTCACTGCTGAGACACTCTGGAGTAGTGGCTGTACCTGCTCTTCACTGAAGCTAAATCCAACAGCAGTATCGACTGCTTCAGAAAAAGCTTCTGGTGTTCACTTTTAATATCTTAGAATTGAAAATTGTATTATTTCTGTGCCTAGCCTGGGTACAGACTACATGACCGGTCAAGGAGATGCAGTTGCTCAGAGGCCAGGCACACATTCAACTTCTTTCACCATGCAGAAGAGTCACAGACTTGCCTGACAAGGCAACTCAATGACAATGTGACAGAGCACAGCAAGTGCTTCTCTTTTAAAGCATCCCCAGTGACATTTTTAGGGGTAAGAGTTTACATTGTGGGAGGAAATTATTTTGTTGGAGTTAATCTAAATTTAAAAAAAGAGAAATCTGAACCTTTCTATTTCATTTAATTAAGCCTGCTCAGAATATGATCAACCCAGTCATATTAAGGTTTTTGAACTACACTAACTTGATGAGCACCAAGTAACATGTGCCCCTTAAGGCTCTAGAACATGCAATACAGAAAAACATACATTTAAATAGGCAAATTAAAGTGGTAATAGATTTCATTAAGATGAGAAAGCTTGTTACTGTTACTGCATTTTAGAACAACATTTCACGATAAGAAAACTTAAAAATCCATTAGATCACAAGTACAATTAACCAATCATATTTAAACGGTAAGAGTAACTGAATACTTACAGAGCCTCAGGGGCTTAAGCAAGCATTTGTAAACAACTTTGTGGTTTGACAGTTTGACAGTGAAGGCATGATAGCAGAGCCATTCTGCTGCCTCAGAAGGGAACACGCCAGATGCACCTCTGTTACCTAAAGTAAATCCTAGAGACAGAACAGGAAGATACTGAAAATTATGTGTATTCAGAAATATGTCTGACCCTCCCCTTTCTTTCTATAAAAATCGAGTTTTTTTGTTGTTGTTTGTTTATTTACTAAAAGCCTATGCAGTCAATGAAGTGTGCTAGGTAAGCAGAGGACTAAAAACTGAAACAATTTATTATCTTTAGGAAGCGGAGTTAAAAAATTGTTTTGTGATTCTTATTATGCACTCCATGTTTTTCACTATTGATCTCTATCTCAGAACAAAACGATCAGGATACACGTTCAAGGCTATTTATTTATCTTAAAAACAAAAATATGCTACTTCACTGCTATTAACATACTGTACCTGGATTTTTAGCTTTCAGCATAGAATAGCAGCATGATGCATTCTCAGCAATGACTCTTAGGAAGAAATCAGGATTGTTCCTAACTTTCTGGTTGAATGGAAGTTGAAGAACACAGGCATGGAACCTGTTTGCAAAAACAGCCTACTTAATCACAAGTCATTTCCAATTTCAAATGAAATTATGACCATGTAACTTAGGCATTATACAACATTTAAAAGCACCAAATGGCCTTTAGCCAAATCAACACTGTTAGCATATGAAACATCACCTATATACAAATCCATGGAGTGACACATGCTTAAGACGTTTGTTTCTAAATTCTGTGCTGAAACAAGAGGTTAAGCTACCTCTTTCAGTAACAGAACTCTCTTCTGAACACAATGATTGTCTTATGTGGAGGAAAAGTTAAACTCACATCCTCACCAATTCTACTACCACAAACCACTCTGCCAGAGAACACACACACAATTTGAGAGAGGAAGTGGAGGAAGGAAAAACAAAAAATCACCACCACCAAATCCCATTCTTCAGGGAAACAGAGCGTACCACAGATCAGGATACTCACTCTTGTCTATTTTGAAACTAATTCTATGGAAATTAATTGTATTGTATACTCCCTTACACCTTAGCTTGGACATTTTAAAAACTGTTGGCTTACATGGAATATATTGAATTAATACAACACCATTTTTTTTTGTAGTTACTTAATGTATATACTCAGGAAGTTTATTAAATTAACACAGCAAAAGCATAATTACTTCAAGAAATCCTAAAATGTTTAGGATTTGAAGCGTTTACTTTTAAATATTTAAAGTATAAACATAATTATTGCACTGCGCCACACTGTTAGAATGCCAGACAGTTTTTTTAAAGGTATACTAAAGTAAAGACATTTGTTAGTGTGTCACCGTAATAGCAAACAGAATTAACTCTAATTAATCATGTGCAACAACTTAGAAAATCTTACATCAGCCAAAACAGATGTGTTAAAAAGATTTTAAGGTATCGGTGCTGCACTAGATAAGCCCTATTACACTTCTTGGACATAGGAATTATACAGATGGGGTAATGCAGACCAAGGTGACTTTAAGAACAAAACTAAAGTGTCACTTCCTAACAAGTAGGAGCCTAACAGAAGAGCAACACATGATGTTTGTGAAGAGGGAAACACCTCATACTTTTTTTTTGTGCTAAAACAATGAACAATAACTCTTAATGGACTAATTTCTTCAGTCACAAATCAGAGGAAACAAGAAACTGACTTTTTCATTGCTTCGCATTCAGAAGCTGATAAAAGGCTTAAACTCGATCAGAAAACAGTACAAACACAAGCCTATTACCTCCTGTTGTCATCAACAGGGTTGTGTTTAATCAAAGAAAAACAAAAAGGAGAAGACTTCTTAGAGCATAACAATCCCATGGCAACAACATAAGCATCCACCAGAAAGAGCCTAAATAAAGGGATTTTAGACCTGTGAAGCAGGGCACTACTTGATATTTATGCTACTTCTTAGTCCAGGGATTCTCCTATCTCAGTTGGAGCAGCCACTGAAAAGTTTTTGACACACAGAGATGACTATTTTCTCCCAACCTGCTTAACAATTGTGATTTCTTTCCCTTCATTTTTGTTCAAAGTATTCATTTCCTCTGCCAGTCAAGAAAAACTCACAAAAGCCAACAACATTTTTATCAGCTAAGAAGTAATTAAGACATTATCAACAGCAAAGAAACTGCAATTAACTTGTAAGGATGAAACTTCACTTAAGGCAGAGCTATATAGGTCGAAGTTCAGTATGATTTTCACAGATAAGAAGTTCTAAATATAAACTGATTTATAAGTAATAAGGCTTCTCATCATCTTTCTCGGGCAAAACAAATTGTTCTTGAGATCAGCTGTAAATACCCTGAGACACTGAAAACTCATTTAGTGAAATGTCACTTAAACACGCATACAAATATAATCCTCTACCTGAATCTTGTATTATGTAAGAACAGGCCTGAGATGAGAATAATGTGACTTACTACTAAATTTACCACTGCACATTTTCATGGCATATTTTTTGCTAATCCATAGCTCCTCTGTGTGTCAGGAGAGTGTCATGAAACATTCACAAGACACAGCAACCTACCTGTAAGCCTGAAGTAAAAATATCTTGTAGACGTTAATGTAAACTGTTTTAAGGCTATTGATCTAGAACAGAACAGAAATAGAGCCATAGGAATATTTTCGTGTTACCGTATTATTTGTTCAACAGCGAAAGATGACAAATCTAGAGGAAAACATTTTATGCAATACACTTCCACGATTTTTATGATGTAAGCAACAATACTGTAAACAACAATGATTACATGATTGCAATGATTGCATGATTGCAAAGATTGCAACAATGATTTTATGATTGTAAGCTACAATAGCCTCGAAACAGAGGGCTCAGTTCTGGAAGGTGCCGAGACCCCGTATGTTAGTTGATGCCAAGACTTCCAAATTGTGTATAATCTTTCAAAATCAACTGTTAGGTCAGAACTCAAAGCACTTTAATGGTCTTTATCACTGATCAAAATATTTCCAAACATTCACTTCCATAGTCCCACCTGTAAATCGAGAAACAAACCATGGCATTTCAGTTTAAGGACTGCAAGCAATTTGTATTTCATGTTTTTCCCAGCTGTTCTGTTTGAATTGAAGGAAAGACTTGATCTGATAGAAGTACAGGAATAACTAGAAAAAAAGGAAAAGAAAATAATTAGACTCCATAGGCTAAGAGACTAGATTAAATTCTGTAAAATGAGGCTCATTTAACTTCTCGTCTTACAGAAATGGTCTGGTAATCAATGAGCTAACTGCAAAAGGATGACTATAACAAAATCCAAATTAGAAACAGACTGGACATTGTGGCATTAAGGCTATTATCTAGGGAATTACTTCAGTACCTCAGGGAAGAAAAAATTGCCTTGTTATTTAAAATAAAAATAAATTAAAGGTCATGGGCCGTTTCTTAAACTGGTTTTATTTGTAAAAGACATGGTCTAGCCAGACCGTTATTACTCACTCCAGCAATAACCAGGTAATAGTCTGTGACCCATGAAATACAGGAGTTTAGGCTGGAAGCTGGCTCAGTTTACCTTGGCCCAACAACCTTTGTGCTCCAATTACTTATGTTGAGCTTATCAAAACCAAGGAGACCTTTCTAAGAAAGGGCTTCAGTATTCTGTTGAACTTTTCTCTTTTGGAAGACTGCTGAAGAACTTCACCACTTGGGCAATGAAAAACATCCTCTTAATTCCTCACTTAAGCATATTCATGGGCTGTTTATATTAAAAATGGTCAACATCATAACAATATTATCATTCAGTTTAAATAGCTCTTTACTACTGTTCATCTTTAAGAAACGTCTAACACCAGTAGTCCGTGAAAAGGGTCTACAGAGCTTTTCAGCAGGAAACATTCTCCCACCTTGAGTTTTGTGCTGGTTCAGTCAGACTGCTTCGTGTATATACCCAAGGATGCCAGCTTAAAGACAGGTTACTTCTCCCCTACACTAACATCTGAAGTACATCAGAGGGAACACCTTCTGGTGCTGAAAGGATTACTCACCCCTCTGGTGTATAAAAAATTAGTCACAATCATGTAGTTCATGTAATACTATTATTTTTAGTAAGGTACATAAAATAACACAAGTCCAGAACAGTTAGTGTGCTTGTGCATAATGGTGAAAGAAGCTGAACTGAGGTGATCAAACAGAATTTCTCAGAAACCATGTAGTCACCATATGGTATATGACTTCTGTCCACTAGAGACCTGCATCACATTCGATGAGGTTAACTTCACGTGCATTCCACCAGGATGGAATGAAGAAAGTGACTGGCTGCACAGCAGAATAAAATGTTTAAGCTGTTGTATAAGAAACAGAATCGTAAAATTTATTTTGCAGTTAATTCAACTACACTATTCACAAGACACTCCCGTGTTTCTTGCATTGTGTATAAGACATGATACTGGAATATACAACTATATTACCTGGAATAATCGCAGTAAACCTCAAGTGTCTGTGTATCCAATAATAAACCACACCATGGGATCAAACGACAGTTTGGCAGCTGTTTAAATTTGGAACATTCTGGGATATCGTCAACAGAAAAATTCACCACTGTCTTTTTGGGGTTTATTAAAAAGCCATACTCAGGTATACCCATTGCTAGAGTCCTAAAACAAACACAAACAGTTAGCCTAAGCCCTGACCAAAAAAAAAAAAAAAAACAACAACAAACAAAACCAAAAAATCCACAAACAACCCCCCCCCCAGCATGATGCAAACAATCTTACATGAAAGGACAGAAAGCGAAGAATAAAGAGAAACACAACCAGCTATTTAGGTTAATGAACATAGCTAGAAATATACAAAACTGAAGTTACTGGAGGTAAATAAATAAATAGCTTAAGGATATGGGTATAATGGAGAATAGAAAAGCTTGTACAGGTTAATGCAAATGAAAAATTTAAGCTGTTAAATATTTGGGACAACCACACTCACAGAAAACATTGACATTAAAACTACTAGAATAAAGACAGATGAAGAGTTAATTGCTTCTGAAAGTACACAAAACCAAAGAGAATCCAGATAACTGGAACCTCATCTATCTGATGAAAAATCTTGATCTTTCTGCACAAGGTTTTGCCCAAATATCTCTATTGCCAGGAAGTCTGCTGATTACCTATCACGCTTTGGGTCAGCAGTGTCATCTCATGGACAAGCAGCAGTTTGTCCTGGTGATTTATTCATGTGCAGGCTTCATGCTTTTAAAAGGGAAGAGGAAGAGGTGGGCTCTTATTGTTGGGGAGTAATAGATTTCCCCAGTTCTAACACTACGTTAGAAAAACTGCTATTATTTCCTTTGTGGCAGAGAGCTCATAGGACCTGCAAGCAGCTCCAGAAAGAGGTTCTCTCACAGAAGAGGCTGCTTGTCCACAGAAAACCAACAAAGCTGCTGCAGGAGCTGACACAGAACAAAGATGCTGATAACTTCAAAGGGCAAGGCAGAGAACATCTGCAGTGCTAATGTGAGTTGCATTATGTTGAAAAGCCGTTCTAGAGATTAATAGCTTGAGGCATTCCCAATGTATTAGTTCTATTATTTCCAGGACTGTAGATCCACACATACCTAGAAATTTCCTTTTGTTCTGAAGAGGAACTATGGACAAATGAAGTCTTCAAAGCACACTATTCCACTGTCTAATGCTATTAGTGCTTCAAACTGTACTTGATTGATTTCCCCATCGCCTTACAGGGTGATCACAAAGCTGCATCCTTCCAACTATGAAAAGCAGGAAGCAACTGACTGCACTGCAGATGCTAAGATTTTCTGAAGCTTCTTCAGTCAGCAGCTAGGTCCAGAGTCAAAACCTCAGCAAAAATCTCCAACCATTTGAGCTGCAACAGGTTTTTAGTTATATCAAAAATAAGTAAAATCAAACGTACCTATATGTACAGGCACGTATAAAGGAGATCAAAGTGAATAACCGATAAGGCGCTAATGCTTATTAGTTTTTTTTAACGTCATGAATAGCATACCTTAGAAAAGCTCTTGCCTGCATTAAATGTGGTGTAACCAGCAAAAAGTCATCAATGAGACGGATTAGTACTCTGTAATCAAGAAGAAAATGACATTAGTTTTGGATATGTAATCCTTCCAAATCTTTGTCGTACTCTTCAGAGAAACAATTTGCCCATTTTAATTCATAAGAACATAAAGGTTAATGATTTCCAAAAGCAGGTCTTATGGAGAAATTCTCAGTTCTGCTTCTTCCCTAAAATAACAAATTGAGAAAAAAAAGCAAAGGGGTGGGCTACATGAAATATGACAGGAAATTCCAGCACACAAGGTACTCCCACACTAGCTTCTTGGATGCAGCATTTTACACTATTCAAGGGTAGACTGCACAATGTCCTAGCCCACTACACAGAGAAAGACAGTGCAAGGAAAGGAGGTCTAGTACCAGGTACACTGGCAGATATGAGGTACTTGATGTGCTCTAACTCCGTATCTTCATTTAACATGTGGTAATTTATAAAGCTGTAACTTGAATGTAAAACAGTCAGACAAAAGTCTACCACTGTAAAGGCTGGAATTTTCTTTTTCAACAGAATGTAAGCCCCAATCTTGCCCACATTTTTCTGATAAATCCTAACTAACAGATCGATTAGAGAGGAAGCTCTGGAGATCTTGTCCAGTCTCCTCTTCAGAGCAGGAATATGCCATCACCATGATCAGATCAGCTACACCTTTGTCTATCCAAGTCAATAGCCAGTTGTTTTTTGTTGATTTTTGTTTTGTTGTTGGCAGTGGTGATGGTTTTGTTTGGTTGGTTGGTTTTGCACAGCGAAGTGGAAGCATTACACGTAAAGGCCAAATAAAGCTATCCAAATCATCCAACAAATACGTAACATTCTAAAACCTGCATTATATAAAACCAGCTGCTACATAACAGGTGCATTCTTCTGAATCATGGTTTCTAAGGTTCAATACGCATAGACAGCATCCTTTAAAAGCAAAAGAGGTATCTGTTCACATTCATATCATCAAAGCATCCTAAAGCTTATGAAAAGAATTGTATTACTTGTGTACAAAGATGTTTAAAATTCTTAGTCTTTCTATTAACCAGTGAGCCTTCCAAGAAGAGATACTGCAAGACTGATGCACTTCTCTAGCGTACCCCTACACACTTCTTTTACCTTGCTTAGGACAGAACTGACAGCAGTGGAGAAAGCTGTGTGAACAGGGACAAGCTTCAGGGGTGTCACCAAAGTCCAGCTCATGCTGAAAGACTTTAATCTTGGATTCAGCTGGTGATCAATTCATATGGAGATAAAAGGGACCCTAAATTTTTTATGTCTAATGAAGAGGCAGAACTTTCTGCAAAGGTCTTAAGAAGCAAGCACAAGCAGGGCCTTAGAAGATGTACTAAGAGCCACAAAGGGGCTTCTAACAAGGACCAATGTGCCTTTACACCATTCCTAAGTGCTGTGCTCTTTGTAAGTCTCCCACCCACAGATCTAGGAAAACTTTTTTCACCTCTTTCCTTCCCAATCTTATGAATAAATACAGAGATTCCCCTCAAAAACAGCTGCAGTGACACTGAAGCAGCACAGATCTTTATGTGCACCACACTCCTGCTGGAGAGTTGGAAATCCTTGAAATTCAAAATTAAACTTGAGAAAACGTGTAGCATATATACACACACTATACATTATGTGCCACTATAACAGAGCATACAAAGAGCATCCAAATCTTCCTACCCATCCTGCTGTACCCCACGGAATAATTTGTTTTCCATGTCTCCATAGCACAAGCTGCAAAGCAAGGTTGACAAAAGGGAGCCCTGTGGAATTCCAGAGCACTGTAAGTAGTAACTACAATAGAATAAAAGAAAAAAAAAAGAAATCAAAACATGCAACAAAAAGACTTCAATAGCCATTAAACATTAATTTTTTTCAAGTATAACATATATTTCAATAATAAACATGCTGAAAGCTTGCTAGTTAACCTTACCTAAATTTTTTTTCTTTCCTCTAAGAATCTAGATACGGCTCTAGACGTTTTAAGTTTAGCAGTAGGAAAACAAACAAAAAAACAACTAAAGCACATTTTTCTTTCTTATTAACAAAGTCCAGTAGACAATTGTCATTAAATGAAAGGAACTTACAACTGATCTCAAACCACAAAGACTTTTCTCCTTTATAAAAAGAAGCTGCAGTGCCACATTTCATCTAAGCTTTATAACTCTTTTTGTCATTTCTTGCATAGCTTCAAAACTTAAGTGTTCTTGTACAAGAAAAGTAAAGTACAGGACAAATCTTTCAAACTATATTTTTAATTATCATCCAAACAGTTCCTAGTAAGTACTCACTAAAAATCCATAGACTGAAGCTCAATGTACACCTACAACAGGAATTAAATTCTGGTAGATTTTGATATGGAGAAGTTCTAGCTTCTCTTACAAGCAATAGACATCTCCATTGAATTCAAAAATAAACATTCATCACTATCAAAGCCTGCTAAGTTTTCTTTAAAAAGTTCTTTCAGCCACAGAAGTCGGAATAAGAATGTTTAACTATATGATATAATTAAAGTCAGGCTGTTTGAGGTGCTTATTCTTCATTTATACCAGCATAGCATGATCTGGCCATGGAAAAGATTCTTTGCTTGTGTGTGTATATGTGTGTGTTGTATTTCATAAATAAATCTCTTTACCTTTAGGAAAATTCCTTATTGTTTAGCCCAATAAAGCATTGGAACTAGTTTCCTGCATCACAGCTAGTTTTTTGACCTTTACTGTAAACCACATTTAACTTGTCAGGCAGTTAATGCTAGAAAAGTTAACGCTAGAAAAATTTACAAATGCTCTTCTATTTGCATCCTTGAAACCTTTTTTTCCCTTCCCTGTATCGTGAGAGTATAACTATTCTAAAGTTAGTCTTTCAAAAGGAAGAAGCTATTCATCCTAATATATCTCACTCTGAGTTTAGAAATAAAAATATTAGTACTTGGTTTCAAGACTTGGTACACATTTGCCACCTAGAGGCAAAATGTAAATATCAGCATTTCTAGGAACACAAGAAACCTGCGTTACATCCCCCCTCTGTAATAACACCCAACTCCTAATTTTGGAGTTGCCAGATATTTTAATTCTTCTTGTTCTTACCTTGTATTTTTATTGCAACTTGCCAACTAGCAAGGCCATGGAGAAAAGGTTTTATTTTGCACTACAGGGAGAGGCTTAACAAGGCTTTTGCATGATTGCTTGAATGTTCCCTTGCTTCTGGTTACCTCTGTGGATCTCAACTTTTTTTTTTTTTAAAAGTATTTTTCTTTTGAACCAAGTCTGCAGTTTTAAATCAAGGTTACAGATCTACAGAATGATGCGTTCTTTGTATAATTAACATCATCCATGTGGAAAAGACAAATTTTATTCAAATATAAGTGAGTCCAAACCCTTCATGCTTTTATAAAGCTTAAATTAAATTGATAAATAGATTTCAAATTAACGCGAAATAAAAATCTTTGAAAGACAGCTATCAAAAATTCCCTGAGTCAGTTAAAGGTATCCCATTTAGCAGAAAAAAAGAAAACAACAACAAAAAACTTACACTACAAACTATTTTTTTCTTACCTGCTCCCAATTTCCAGGATGTTATTATTTAGCATTTGAAGAAAAAAATTAAACAGACTGGCACTTGTCTCATTGAAAGTTAAGCTCTAGAAATGGAAAAAAACAAAACAAGATTTGTACTTTAGAAATGTGCTGAAACTAAAAATATAGTATAAACTGAAAAGATGCATATTAACCTTCCTGCAAAGTTAGGCTGTAATAGTCTAGTTAAAATCTCTAAGGTAAGAAACAAAGCAAACACCTAAAATTAAAATCTGAATATACACCCTAAAAAGCCACTCACATCCAACAGATGAACAATGGAGGTTTCAGTTGGTTTTCTTTAGGAGAAAAGCAGTTTTGATTGGTGTTACTTGGGAAGTAGTCCAATATAACATCTAAAACACTTTTTAAAGTGTTGATTATTGTACTGTATTACAACAATATACCTCCCTCTTTTAGTCACTTTCTGTCCCGAGGATCATTCTTCTAACTGTCCTGTTCTTTTTGATTCCACAACTACTGATAAACTCACTTGCCAGTTCTGATGCAAAACAAATCCTTTGCCCAACATTAGAAATGATCCATGCATGACAGCCCACTCAACATTTATGAAGCCTTTTGTGTTAAAAACATGTAATAAAACCTTCATTTAGAGCAGTTTATATTCCTTTAACAATGATTGCTCGAGAACTAAAGCAAAACAACTCCCTATGTGCATAGATTAACCATCTGACAAATGCGCCCAGTTTTTGAAAGTTCTGTGAGAACACAGTATTGAAATGCTATCATGATGTATTCGGGGCATGGAGATCCATGCTGGCATGGCATTTTTCTCATAACACTTTATTTTTTAAATCTCACACAAATGAAAAAGACAGCTGCTGTTCATTTAGTATCTAACAGTTATCTAAATTTGATGTCCACTGGAAGGAGAACGAAACAAAATACACATCACGCATACAGCTGGTTTTCATTTTCATCCACGTACTCATTAGGCTCTCTCTATTTTGCAGGATCCTGGAACTGTGCACCACTCACACTGTACATTCTACCTCTATGTAGATTGTACACTACCATTTTACTTGCATGTTAGAAGCATTAATTACTCTACTTCCTAATTCTCCACTGGCAAGTGAAGAAAAACTTGACAGAGTAGCCTGTAAGGAAGAAAACTGTCTGCTCATCTTGGGCTCAGGATCTTTAGGTTTTTGATGTGGTGCACCATGATGCCAAGCAATAAAATGTATTAAGAAACTGACTGGGCACATCATCTATTTCTATGCCTTTCTGTCACATTCCTTGGGCTGAAGGAAGTCTTGAGAACAAACATTATTTGAAATTAATACAATTCTCTGAAGCACGTGAATTTAAACAACAGAAGGATGCTTGCTTCTTGCAACACTGCTAGCTGGAGTAAATTTAAAATATATATAATTTTTAAACATACTTTCTGAATTAAAGTAATCCCTTCAAACAAAAAATACGAGTTGATCTTGTTTTATACTGCACTAACTCCTGTGAAGACGAGTTCATTCTAATCAGCCTTGGCAAGTAATCATTAAAATAAGCTGATTTTTTAAAGTCATTTTTCTGTTAAGTGAAGCTTGCTCTTCAGGGTGCCATATCTATTCCCTTAGTTGCTTAGCTTAGAATACACTTTTCAGTTTCTTACTTCTGTACATTTTGGACAACGCATGCATTGAAGCCTTTCTTTACTTCATTTGAAAACTCTTGCAACAAGTAATGAAATTCATTAGGAATGGAAAAAAAGAAAACGATGGTTCAAATAGAACAGAATGGGACAGAAATGAGAAAATCCAGGAGAACTCCAGAATGACATTTTGTCAGAGTTCTTGCCTCAGGCATCACTTCCACTGAAAGCCTGTTAGAAACATTGAATTTTTCTATGGAAAGTGCTTGGTAACTAGATGACAGGTCACATCACCATATAATATGTACATTCATTTAAACAAACAAAAAGAAACCCTAAATCCTCCTCTACTACTTCTGTAGCTTTCCCTTTCAGATGAAAAGAAGCCTCCTAATATTTACCTGTTCAACTATTATTGCATCTCGCAATGAGGTACTCTCATGAAGCCGGGACACAAACTGCTTCATGTCTGGCGTAAAATCCTTGAAAGTAGAAACCTGTATATTAAACAAATAAATGACAAAAGCAAAATAGAAGATTCATTACCAGACAGAATTTATTCAGTGAAGATCGAAGGCCCACTCTTACTGCATTGTTTTAATCTAACAGATCTGTTATTGTTAAAACGAAATTTCTCCCTCGTGTCTCTCTGTTCCCACAACACATTTTTCTTTATTTATTCTTAGTAACACTGAAGCGTAAAAAGCAGTTTTGTTCCCTCCAGAAAATTTCTTTCCAACAGTATTAAAATGTTTTATGAAGCAATTACCTAATTCAAGTTTAGACACACACGAAAAAAGCTATAAACAAACATATTCTTTGGACAGAAACATTAACAGCAGCAGGTAGAAGAAAGTAGCAAGTCATACATGTCTCCTATATAACTTCCTGGCTTTTCCACTTCCAGTGATCATAACCACTGCATAGCGCCGTATGCAGTAGACAGTTTTTTTCTCAGGTTTTAAGACGTGTGAAATCACTTCCACAAGTTTATCGTGAGGAATGCTATCAAAAGCCCTGGACACATCAGCCTGAAACAGAAGAAATAGCTTCCATTATGCTCCGTATCTTATGTTCCATATTCACCAATATCACCATAAATGCTGTGGCGGTATGGAAAAAAAAAGTTACTGTTGTAGTATACAAACACGGCTGAAGCAACACATAGGAGTGAAATTACATCATTATTTCCAAATGTGTGACAAAGCTTAACATGTGTGACATTGCTTAACTGAAAATACTTTCCTCAGCCATCAGTGAGTTTTCCCTTGCAGGGGACAACCAAACCATCACTTTCAGAATAATCCTTGTTATTAGCAGAAGAAGGTAGAGCAGGTCCTACGCTCACCTGTACTGCGTAGCACTCTTTTTCATGATTAAATACTAGTGGAGATGAAAGGTAGCATACTGAAAGTTGCACATGCAGCCCTAAAACTTACACTTAACTTTCAATCATTTAACTGAAGTTTACTGCTAACATTTTTATATATTTAGATATTTTAAGAAACCTTCCTCTCCACACAATCGTGAAGATGACATCTTACAGACTCCTGGAAAGCTGAAAACTTAGATGTTTTGCCTCTTCTAAATCTCATGTTGCAATTTTAACTTTGCTTTTTCTTGTCATTGTCACAATTCAAAACCTTCTGAAGAAGCAAAAAAATTAAAAGAACTATGTCAATAACACGATTCTTTCGTTTGAAAGTTAATGAAAAAATTTCTGAAAATAATTTTAGGACATGACACCTGGAAGAGAAGCCTCACTATATTATCATAAATCTGTAGAGTTTTATATAAATCACACCAACTCAAAGCTATGCAACTTTTTGTGCTTCAGCTAGACATTATTTAAAACAAGTGTTAATTAAAAAAAAAATCTTCAAATAATGAGATATGACAAGCACTCATTTTTTTCAAGCAGGAGAGTAAATTTGCTGGATAGACACTAGAGCTAGGATGTTTATTTTTAACAGACACTGATCGTATGAAGAGAAAAGGCACCTATTTATCACGAGACACTGAATTTATTCAAATGCGTACACCCAATTTTTCCTGTTTTTAATTTGAGAAAATGTCCCTAAAATCCTATTCAACTTTACATTTTTGTCCCAGTTTTATACTCAAGTAAATGTAACTGCAGAAACAGAGTGTATGTCCAGAAGCAAGAACTGTTACATGACAGAAAGATAAGCAGAAAAATATCAAAGTAAAGGAAGCACTACTGTAGGAGAAACAAACAAACCAGTCTATGTTAAGTATGCACAAAAACTGACTTTGAAAAAAAAAATAATTATGCACTTACATCACAGCTATCTCAGTTGTAAAATATCTGCACTAGTTGACTTTGCAAAGTTAGGTTGAATACTGGATTAGAAAAGGCGTACCTTTACATAGTAGAAATGAGGAATTTCACCATCTGATTTAAGAACCTTTTTAACAAACTTCTTCCATGTCTTGTAGATATCATCTCTCCCAAACACTGAAGAGCCGATGAAACTGGTGTTTATAGTTCGTTCATAATTTAACACACTAAATAGATTTTTAAGTTGCGTGTTGTAGTGATTCATCTAAAGAGATGAAAAAGAATCACCCTGAAGTGTGTTGAAACATTCTAAATTCTGTACAATACATACATTTCTCATTTAGATGAAATATGAGAGGAAAATTGTGTACTTACTGAACTTTTTTGGTCAAATACAGTTTTCAGAAAGCCTGAATATAGTGGTAGTAACTACTTGGAAGTGACAAAACAGACTCAAAGATGTTTTTGACAAAACAGACTCAAAGATGTTTTGGGGAATACATTTAAATCCCCACCCCCCTTTTTTTTTCCCTGTACTTAACTCTTGGCAATCAATGTCTAACAGTCATGGACATAAATGGACGGATTTCAGAAAATAAAACCACCATGAATTCTAAGGTAAGTTTTCTTAAATATCATCCATTCTCTCTATTGGAGATTATCACCACCACAAGAATGGCAAGAAGAACATGTGCCTGAGACCTTAAGCTAAATCCATTTGCATCATCAGTAGAGCCTTCGGGGACAATTTATGCGGGTACTTTAGCAAAAATTTAACTCTCTCAGCTATGGGAATAGTGATATACGAATTTAAGATGAAAAAAGTAAACCTGCACACTTGCATACTAATGAATTTTTAGAACTTTGGATAAGTCCCACAAAATGTATACACAATAAAAAAGGTTTCTTAATCTCAGTAGTATTGTCATGATCACGACACAACTGCATTTAAACTACTCTTTGGAAGCTTACCAATTCATCTGAAGAAATTTACTTTTACACTGAAAAAAAATCAATTACAGGTGTCAGCAAAAAGCTGGAAAAACTTGAGCACAAAAAAAATATTTAGTGTGCTATTGTCACTGACTGCAGAACAACATGATCCAACTTTACTGTTTTGCATAAGGTAAGTAGTTATGTTAATTCATTGGCTGATCTTGCAAAATATTTTTGACTAGTCCATAAAAAAGACTGCTGAAATTTAAGACATTTTCCTGAATCCAGTGATTCTGGATTTCAGTGACTCCTGAAATCCTGTGATCTCTTTTCCGGCATAGGGCATGTTCCTAAGAAAAAACAGTCAGAAGGGTGGAGATGTAGCTCAAAGATAAATAGAAGCAGCAAGAACAAATTATCAGGAGAGAAGTTCATCCTTTCTTTCTTAAGAGCATGTCCCAAACGGTTGCTTTAACACCTTTTCACTAAACTGATGGCCATATGGGTGTGTGTGGGTAAATCAATACGAGACAACTAAGGCTTTAGAGTTCAAAGCCTGAACTCTTGCTCTAGCCTGAACTAGGCCTGAGAGACTTGGAGTCACAGTATTCAGTGGCTCCTTGTTTTAATGTTGGCAGGAATTCCATTCAGTCTCTCAACTTCCCAGAACAAATCTAATCCACAGAGTTATCAACATCTTTGCAAAGCCTGAGGGTCTGCTAGAATATCTGCAGAATGCAGTAAAAAAATAATTATATTCTCTCAAACAGAACAGATCACTAAGAATCCTACCCACACCCAGTGCTTCGGGCTTCCCATTAAATATATATGCGTCTGTGTGTATATATAGAAATACATATATACACATACACACACACAGAGATTCAAACAGAAAGCGAAGAAGGATGAAAAGCAATTACATAAAACCTTTAAGCCAAAACAAAATTTACGCTGATTTGAGGACAAACTCACAGAACTGGACTTATCCCACCATGTTTTTCTGCAGTAACGTTTGAGAGCTGCCCAAGAGCCAGAAGTTGATTTGCTGGATATTTGAGAGATTATCTCTTGACAATTCATCTTGACACGTTCCAGTACTGAGCTACAGAAGCTGGCAAAGTCTACCCCTACAATTCTAGACTGGTTTGCAAATTCCGAAGCCTGGAACACTGTCAGATAGAAAGAACCTGAAGCTGGTCTTCCTCCTACACTTTAAACGCCTGGAGAAATTTGGAGAGCAGAGACTAGCTGGATATGGGACAGGATGAAAAACTGGAACAGGCTGCAAGATAAGAGGCCATGACAGAAACGAACTGTGCAGCCATGAAAGTTTTGGGAAAAAAGAAACAAACAAAAAAAACACATTACTTCCAGTAGGTTGTAAGCCCCAAATTCTTCAATATGATATTTTGCACAGCACACTTTTCTTTTTGTGTCTGTCTGCTGTCTCAGAAGCAACATAACACTATTACAGCCTTTCTTGGATATATGAAAATCATTAACCATGCTTTGTGATTTTCTCCTATGAAGCCACTTGGCCAGCTACCATGGTTGACTTTGAACCTCCTTTTTTTTTTTTAGTGCATTCAGGTCTCAAGTCATCCTTCATGCCAGTCTGTTATAGGAGCAACAGAACCTTTTAAAGCACTACAGCTATTCCCAAATTAACTGTGAGCATGCTCTGAAATCTGACAGTAGGATAGCCACAGAAAGACTATGATGAAAGTAACCACTTCAGAACAGGTTTTAGTTGATGTCCTGAAAGTACGGTCTGGGATCACACACTGAATTACAGGTACTAAGTAGCCACTGAACTCTCACCCATCTGAGGAGTGTTTCATCTTGTGCTCTACATGGGACTCAGCCTTAAGGAAAAATAATTTAGTCATGGGAGAGAGTGAATTTGGGCTCCCACTGTATCTTGCAGTTAACTGGCCTGTTAAATGGATTATTTTGTGAACAGCCATCAACATGCACAATCAGCATTCAGGGAAACCCCAACAGGCCAGACCCATCTGTCCCTCACCCTCTGGTGTGCCAAATAAAGGCAACGCGTTAGTTCTGAACACGAGTACGTGATATCTTTGAGTTTTCTGTCCTTCAACCCCCTGGATGGCCAACGTTCACCACAATCAGACACATCAAGCTGAGAGAAACAGATGGAAAGAGAAGAGAGAGAAAACATGTTCAGTGGGCAGGCCATGCCACTCCGTTAGACTCGTCTCCTTAAGGCAGGCTTACAAGCAGAAGTATGCAGTTCCGGAATTGGAGGGTAATGAAAATTAAGCAGTGGGAAAGGAGAAGCTATGCTAAGTTGCAATGGGTAGGCACATTCAGTCCTTCCGATTTCAATGTCTTAGTTCACCACTAGCTTTATATTAACAAAAAACAAAACAAAACAAAAAACTCACATCTAACAAATCCACATAAAACAATAAGAAAAATAAACACCTTCTTTGCTCTGCTTTCCTTGCTCAACGTTTGTGCTTCAACAACACCGCTCATTTTGACTATGGGTCTTAATCCACTGACTTTGGGAATGAAACGGAGCTTTGACGCCATAGGAAGGTATTTTTTTTGATGGATCGCTTCCATCTCCTCTGAAGTTAAAGGACGTAGATGTACTTTGGCAATATGGTTTCTAAAAATATAAATACGCATTGAGTGTAAGCAATAGGAAATGCAATAAAAGTTAAAACGTTTCATCTTGTAATGGTAACTGAACCCAAACATTTTACTAAGAAGATAATTACAAATTTCTAAAGAAACTGACATGGAAATCTGAATTTCAGCACAGTTCCACGGTTATCTTAATGACAATGTAATATAATAATAGAGCATATATTTCTTCCTGATGCAAATTAAGGTAACAAAAAACCACCTAAATTAACACAAATAAAAAATTATCCACAAATTAGGCAAGTATATTTGAACGTTATGATTTTTTCATAATATAAAACCACAGATAGACATTTTACATTGTTTCAGAAGCTTGAAAGATATAAACCAAGTTGAATAGGACTTTTTGGATACTATGTAAAGAGAGACCCATGGAAGGACTTGCACAGTGTAATGGGCTGTTCTACTGACATTTAGGAGACCTACTACCTATTAAAAAAATACAGAGAACTGAGATACTAGATAAAAAAAAATTAGGGCTTTTATGTACACAGTAACAGGATTCAAAAGAATTGACCTTATGAGCAGGCGTCAGCTAAAGTAACCAGCAGAAAACAATAAAAAACTGAACACTCCCAAGTCACAAATTTATCTTAATGGGAAATGTGCTTGCCCCTCACAGCCACCCCCTCAGGATTTACAGCTCAGTGTAGCTTAGTCCAAACCAATACTGTCCTCCCATGCAGTAAGGCAGGAAAAGGAGGTGATACAAAGACCTTGCTTTTACTTAAGATGGTTAAAGTGCCCCACCTGCAACATAAGACTTAGATCAGTGTCCTACACTGCTTGTATTGTTCAAAAGGAAAGGATGTGCCATTTCACAAAGCCCTGCAGCCCAGTTGTTAGGATAGTCCCCCAGGAAGTAAAATGAGAATTCAAATCCCTGAAGAGCAAAGGATGCAACTCTAAATTTGCATTCCTATTTTCCATATCCCACACAAGCCCATAGGCTGCTTTAGCAAAAGGAGGCCATGCTGTCACAAAAGATGGTGGATAGATGGTGAAAAACTGGTAAGCATGCTCTAGGAGGCATCTGAGAAGCCAAGCATGCAGATGAAGCACACAAATATTTCTCTTGTGCATGCCAACACAACCCACATATAAGCCAAAGATCCAGGTGCTTGAGACTGTCAGGGTCCAAGTGTCACAGTGCATGCCAAAAGGAACACAGAGGCATCCTGGGCCAGCAAGCTGAGCAAGTGTTTTAGATTTGTATTCAAACTTGGAATAAAATTCCCAAAGTACAGAGGAAGGGACAGATCGTGTGTACATAGCTAGAGAGCACTATCAGTCATTATGAGTTAACTTCTTTCCTAAACCTACAGGAGTTCATGCACGTATTATAGTATTAGCTAGATCACCAAGATAAAATAAAGAACACCAGTTCAACAGAAACAACCAAATCAAGCCTCAATCCCTTTGCACTGATGACACTGGAAGGGATTAAAAAACAAAACACCACCACCCCAAAATCCATCTCTATTATAAACATGACTTCCTCTGAAAGTGAAGACCGTGGCCAGTTATCTGCAGATCTTCACTATTACTACCTCTGGCCAGTTGTGGAGCTTGAGGTCGTTTTGCCTGCATCAACACTCATTGCTTATTTCACGGCATTTATAGCAGGGCTGACGATTTTGAACATGCACTGATGTAGCGGCCACTGAACCATGCTCAGTTCGTCTTCACAGCACTGTTAGGGATTTACACCCTGAGGACAATGCAATGCAAAGGCAAACCCATGAGTGAAGTCCTGGTCTGTTTCATCCATCCTCTCTCCTCCAAAGGAGGACAAAAATAAGTGGGAAGGCATCAGTGGCTACACCTGGCTTCCTGACAGCAATCTGACCAGAGCAGCTCCAGCTGGAGGGGAGAAAGAACCAAGACAGCTGCAGAGCAGTGATCAGGGAAACAACTGAAGCCAGACACTCTTTCCTTCAGGGGAAGTGGAAGCAGCCCAACAGCCTGTGGCACTCAATCATCAGAAGCTCCTGAAAATGCTGCTTGGGAATGAGGGGATGGTGCCCAGAGAGTCTAGAAATGGCCAAGGCGACACAAGCAGCCCTAAACAGCTGTTTCCCACTACCACTAAATCCTGTGTTTTCTCCGCCCATGTGAAACAGGCAGCTTGCCACCTGTCTGAACGCAGTCAGCTGGATCAGTAACCTCATGTTACACAGCACACTCTAAAAAAAGAGTGCTGAAAGTGCTGACTTCTGCACGGTGGAAACACTCAGGAGAGAAATAGGAAAAAGCAGGATCAGCCCAAATTAGGGTCCCTTGATGTCAGAGCACCTTGTCCTTATACACTGGGTTTCTTTTTGGGAAGGGGGGGAAATTGGTGATAGGAAAGAAGGGGCTAAAACCAAAACTACTTGTTTTCTTTTAACCATACACCCCGTTAAAAAGAGCATTATACCTAACCTGTAAGACTTCTTGCTAGGTGATACTTTACACAAAAAAACATTAGCTTGTGAAGTACATTAAAACTACATAAAACACTCATTACAACACTAATGCTGTTAGTTTGAAGACAAGACAAACAAAGTATTCCGGGTTGAAAATTGTGTTTTACTGCTTCTGTTTAACTTGCTTATTCTGGGCTGTAACTGCAAACAGCTCCAGGGCCCCATGAAGTGCAAACACACATGCAAGGCAGTTGCACAGGAGAGATACCAGTGTTAACCTCAGGGAGCATGGAGACTGTAAGAAGAATTAAAAGGTACCAAAAATCACAGACAAAACTGGAGATCAACAGACCCCATCAAATGTAAAAGGTGCACCATTTAAAATGGCAGAACACAAGGCATCAGGCATGCTCATTTCCAACAGTTCCAGAGCTCTCGTGGACACCAGTAATTTATAACGAAAACCCAGAAGATATAAACTCTGGAGATGTACACATAATACTGTTCATTAAAACTGTCTTTTGATTTTCATTATTTTCTCATTCAATTGCTTAAGATTTGATCTTAAATAAGGTGATTACTTAAGCACACGCACACATTTAAGACCAAAAAAAGCAGCATGGAATTCCATAGCTGCACTAAAAAAAAAGAAGCTGCAGCTTTTAAACCCTCCAATCTTATAATAATTAAAAAACATCCCCACAAGGCTACTGTCTGAAATAATGGACAGAGCATTTCAGCAGATTTATTTTATTTAATTAAAGCAGTTAAAGAAAATTCAGCATTTTTTAAATTAGCTTTCTCAAGGTTACTTTGGGATGCTGCCACTATGCTTTACTAATGGTTAAAAGGTGTAAAAATTTGACTTATCAAAACAAAATCCTCCTCATAATGGATTTTATCATTGCAAAGGTTTCTGTTCTCCTACCAAAGAATTTCAAATTTGCCTAAGTTTTCTCACACAAAACATTTCTGGATCTACAAGCCACGCAAACTACCAATACAGGTTGATTCTTCCTTTGGAAAATTAAGCAAATGGGAGGAGGATAAAGGGGCAATAAATAAAAGCAGAATTGTAACTTTACAGTGCAAAACACGAGACTTCCATATATTTCATTAATGTTTGATTAGTTTTCTAATTTTACCTAATTCCAATGTCCTGTAACTTGCCCCAAATACACTTTCGGTAGTAGAAGAGCATGTTTTTCTGGAACATGGTCTCGGTGATATAGAAAAATGATCTGAGCAACTCAACAACATAGGTATCCATCAGCCAGTATAGGAATTTAGCCAAAATTTCTTCACGAAAACAATGTTCAGAGGCAGGAACAAAGCGATTACCTTCAACAAACAATTGAAAGGTTGTTATAGCAAATAACAACTACTTATATTAGTAAAAAACGGAACAAACAAAACACACATACACTCATTTCTTACCATGAGGTTAATGGAAAAAAAAAAGCAAGAACAATTCCACAGATGCAGCCCTGATTTTTCACTAGTATTAAATAACATGACCCAAACTTCACGTATAAAGATGGAAACTAATTAGCAGTGATAAATGGATGCACATAATACAAATACATACCACCAGCAACCCAAAGACTTACTTTCATTGCTTGTGCAAGATCTTTAATGCACAATGACAGGATCATTTTGAAGCGAAGGATAAAATGGAAATAAAGTCTATTAGAATATATATATGTATTTAATAAATAAGCAAAAGAATGAAAATTCTTAGGTATATTGTAAAAATAATTGAGAGAGTTAAACTGGGCTGAGCTGGAGAAAGAGGTATTTCAGACAACCTATATAAAACATTGCTGCAGTTCAAAAATCAGACTAAGTCTGTCAGCACTCATAATATTTAGATGGCACAAAAGTTATGAGGCTAGAACATTCCTAGCTGCTATCAAATTTAAGCCCACAGGCTTTTTTTGTGATGTCTAAATGCAGGCAGGCCAAGTGTAGAGTAAAACTACCCTACAAATTCTGAATTTTTGCAACTTTTCAATAATACTTTTCTAATTAAAAGTAGAACTTAGCATAATGCAACAGGGTAGTTTAAAGAGACTCTGCAGAAACATTAATTAGCTGCACAGCACAAATGTGTTAAAAACAGCCAAATTTGGACACAAGAGAGCTGAGGATTAAGACTGAAACTTAACAAATGGAAATAAATTTCCAGTTCTCTACCCTGCTTGATTTTTGTGCTCTTCAGGGCGGAGACACTTTCATGTATATACAGCACCTAAAAAAAGACTGCCATAAAGAGATAAAAGAGTGTTCACTTCAGTAGAAGCCAGAAAACATCAGTGAAGAACACAATGGCTGTTAGCAGATTCTTCCACTGAAAAGTCATAACGTGCAGGCCACGAAATACACAAATTAAATCAGCATGTTAAATAGCTGTACTGGAACTACATCACCAGTTTTCTAATATTTTGACAGCAGCTGTCAATTCCCTGAACTGTAGTCATGATTTACAAGAAACCACCACCACTTCTTTTGGAGAGAAAAATGCCTGCAACACAGCAAAGCAATCAAATGTGCGTTTAAACTTCAGGCGCATGGGAGTAGTTTCAAAAAAATTAAAGTTAAGCTTATGTGTTGCTTTTCCTGGAACCAGACCACTGAGTAAGATGGTATTAATTTTTTCAAAGGTAAGGCATTCCAAGTAACTACAAACCAAATGTATTTGTACAGTAAAAAACCTTTTGAAATATTTAAATCCTCAGCATTTTGAAAAGCATATTTTTGAGCCAAAGTTTTTGTGTCTGTGTATTTGCTAGAATTAGCAGTTTTTCATAGATGTGTACCTCCCTGACTTTTGACATCAGGTCTCAAATACCAGACTTTATTTTCCTTCTTCATTACAGAGGACCTGTAGTAATTTCAGAACCCAACTGCACCTTTTTAAAAAGGAATACCATTTTCATCTCTCGTTGCTATAGGATCCAAGCATATTGCTAGGTAAGAATAAATTCTGTAAACATAGCAGTTAAGGAAGTGCAATCCACATTTTATAGATGGAGAACGGACTGTAATAAATTAAAAAAAAAAATTACAATAACCATGAGATCCCACAGCAATCAACCACAAAACCACAGCTTCAGCCTAGAATTGTCCTAGGACAAAGGCTTCTTCAAGGAAGCAAAATTTACCTTTCATCACCTGAGATGACTGAACAGGAGGGATTCATACAGAACTCAATGCAATCAGCTGGCACTCCCATCCTCCTTGGAAGGTGGTCAGCCCTGATGACAGCTGCACCACCACCTGCCTAGCTTGAAGCTGTGATCAGTAAGGGTCTCGTGTTCCCAGAGGAGGGCTCTAGAGAGGTAAACTGATGGTGGGTGACCACAGGCATTGCATAGGTCCCATACCCATGTCTTTTTCACAAGGTAGATGTGAGGAGGGAAAAAAATGCTGTGGGATGATGGTTTACTCCCAGAGAAGAGATACACGTGACTCTACAAGCACCTGGATTTGGTTTTAGTGCTTTCTCATGGCTTATGGTAACCAAAAGGCAAATTGCATTTGCTCCTTCCATGCCTAGGTCACAGTTATTGGTAATTTGGGGAGCAGAAGGCAAGGAGTTTTGCTGAAGGTCCAGGTTCTGAATACTAGTTTCTGTATGACAAACTGTCATCCAATTAAACGAAAATAATGAAAACTTACGTTCTCAGCACACAGAAGACAGGTCTAAGTATTCCTCCACCATCAGTTAATGGTAAACACTATGAGGTTTTCTCTCTCAGCTCCAGCTTTAACAATGAACCCAATGACTCTGCACCCAGATTCAATACCCTCCCCTCCGCACCCTAAACCTGACCAGCCACCTGACCCCCCACCCCTTAATTCTGCTATGTTAAGTACCTTCGGCCAGACGAAGCCACATGCAGTCATTTACTCTCATCTTCCACATCAACACCTGCAACGAAAGCTTAGCGTACTTCCCCATGGAAATGAACGCTTTCACGTTTTTGAAGAACCGGCATTTGTTATGGTTTGAACCCCAAAGCTCAGCGGGGATCACCCGCTCCAGGCACTCCCTCACAAAGACGTACACCTGAAAGTGGCTGCTGTGCTCCTTGAGAAGCTCCCTGAGGACTGAATCAGACACCTCTGCAGGAATCTGCTCCTCACTCCCTGACTCCCCGCACGCAGATGTTGTGAGAGGAGTACGTAAGCTGCTGGGCACGTCGGTGTGACCAGATTCACATCTGCTGCTTGTCACACACTTAGTAGGCTCCTTCCCAAGCTGTTCTGCTTGCTTGTGAGCCTCTGCTTCCCCAGGCAAAGGTGCCTGACTGAGCAGCTTGGCTTTTCTCAAAATGGTTTCAGATACCCGAAGAGGGCAATTTTTTCTCAAGAAAGCTACATAAGGGAACTTTCCATGATTCTTTAAGAGTTTCTGAAACGTTCTTCTCATTCTCCAGAAGCGTTTGGGAAACTTCTTCTTTCTCCGTTTTTGCTGTGGCAGACCTTGGTTGCGCTTTTGCCCAAACGGATTTTGGCTTAAGAATATCGTTTCTATTAGCCGTCTTACACCTGCCTCACTACCCTTCAAGCGATTCAATAGGAAGGATTTAGGGAAACCTTCTCTCCAATACCTGCGAGAATACAGAAGAAACTTCCTGTCAATGTATATTGCAGATGGCAAAACCTTATTTGGTAACTCCTCTGCCAAATGAGCTATGGGACTTTCCTGCTTTTCGTGTCCTGAAGAACTACTTTCCATCGGTTCGATTGGTATCCAATCCAACCGAGGTATAGGCCTGCGTGTCTCTACTCTCTTTCTACTGGATTCTGCTTGCATTTCAATGCTGGGCTTTAAATGTCTGTTACTCTCAACTCCTTGCAGAAAACAGCTTTTGTCTGCCACAGACTTCTTCCCATGCTGAGAACTGTGAACTAAAGAAGGACGAGACATATCACTGTTACTTCTTTGAGAAATGTATTTTTCTTTAATAAGACTTACAGAATGTGATGCTACACAGCTGGTTCCATACCTCTTGGGAATACTTTGGTTTACATCAGGAGTGGTATTACAAGCCTGTTCCTCTCTCTCTCTCTCTTCTAATCTTGCTCTCTTAGCTGTGACTTCCAGTTGTTCCCTATCAAGCTTCCTTTTTAAAGACGGTGCTGTAGCTGACAAACATAAATTGGAGCTACTCTGTTTTTCCAGAGCACTGGATCCTAGGCTTTGTATATTATTGCTGGTTTTATTTCTCATGCTGGAGACATTAGCTTCAAGTCTTGGCCTGCATTTCAACTGACGTGACTTTGAAAGATAGTGTCTATGAAACGTTAGCCTTTTCTGCGTATAGTTAAGCAAGCTACTACGTTTATGCTTTGAAAACCGTTGTTTAACAAACGTTGGGGATGAGTCTGTATTTTGTGAAATAAGTTCATAAATTGGTTGCCCACAAACTTGGTAACAGTTACTAGGGGGAACCAGCATAAAGATTGCACAGTGTTCCAATAAATACATCATCACATCATCCCCTATCCTGCTCAGCAGTGTTTCCCAGAGGCCACTGATACGCATGGTTTCTGTTGCAGTATTGGGTAGATAGCTGTATACGTTTGAAAGCGGCATGATTTGGAAGTGAGAACTGTTTTCATCCAGTAAGGAGTATCCATATGTGAGGATATTCTTCTTTCTTTTCCCACACAGTCTCTGCATGACTCTTGAGATGACTTCGCTCTGACTAGATAACTGAAGAAAGAAAGAAGGAAGATTAGTTTTTAATCAACGACTCTTCTACAAATGACAACGCATGCTTTAAATAGTCAGGCACGCCAAATACATGCAGTCCTAGACTTCAGCATTACATTAAACCTGTGCAAAGCAGTATTACCGATTCACAAGCGCTACACCAGCACAAGACTGAAGTCTACTGCAAGGTGTTTACATCCAGCCACCTGAGACGACTGCTTTAAGGAAGTCTTTCTAACGCCTGCCCTTTTGATCCTGGCTTTCATGCCCAGGAAGCACTCGACACTTTTCCTCTCCCCTCTCCCAGCAACCCAGCCTCAGGGCTTTCAGCTCGCTCTGCCCCTAAACCTGCGCTCGCGCAGGCTCTACCACCAGGGTTAAGGCCTCCATTTCCTTTTACGTAAAATAAAGTAGTTTTAACAAAACAGCTCACAACTTTATACAACACTCCACAACCGGGCACGGACCGTGCCGCCCCGTACGGCAGCACGGTTCTGCTTATGCCTGTGGTGTCTCCCGGCACTTTTCTCCTCTCCCAACGATTTCTCCTGCCCAAGCACTGATATGTGAAGCACTCGGGGAGAGGAAAGCGGCCCTTCTCCCTCCTAGCCGCCCCCTGGAGCCACGCTTTGCTCTCCACACCCGACCCCACAGCAGGGGCTCAAAGCCCGGCTCCCCAGCCCCACATCCCCTTGTCCCACCGCAGCCATGTGCCGCCCACCCCTCGCCAGGGGCAGCCCCGGCTCCCCCCAGCACCTCGGGGCGCAGAGGGGAGCTCGGGGGAGCCCCAGCGGTGCCGGCCGCGAGGGGAGCGCCTTTACCCCCGGGCAGCCCCGCACTCCACGGACAGGTCCGGCGCCCTTGTCCCTCCTACCTGCTCGAAGCTGAAGGGCCGGGGGATGTCGCGGGCGCCGTGGGGGACGCACACCACGCACTGGGACACGAAGGTCCGGTAGCAGGGGGCGTCGTCGTCCCGCACCACCTCGGCTTCCTCGGCACCGCTCTCCCGCAGCCGCCGGACGAAGGTCTCCAGCGGGGCTGCCTGCGCGTAGCAATCCCGCAGGGCGCCCAGCACGGCACCGAAGGGCTCCGCGCCCGCCATGTTGTGGGGCCGCCGCCCGCCGCCGCCACCATCACCGCCATCACCACCAGCACCTGGGGCGGCCGCGACTCCCCTCCCGCCACCCCGCCTGCCCTCCTCCATCGCCACCCCCCTTCGCGCTCCTCCGGACAGAGGGCTATGGCCGGACGCCAGTTTTTTAAAGAAGGCGTAGTGTGGAAAAGAAAATAAAAATAAAAAAATAAATAAATAAATAAGAACGCCCTCCCTTCACAAAGGAGCCCCCCGGGCGGCGTGGCGCGCTTACCCAGCGTGGCCGAGGCGGGGCGGCGGCCGGGGCGGGGTGGGGCGGGCCCCGGAGGGATGGAGGTTGCTGTCCAGCTCCGCAGTGCCTTCCTCCACCACCACCGGCATCGGCTTTCCTTCCTTCCTCCAGCACCGGCCTCCCCTCTGCCAGCACCAGCTGCCGACCCTCAGGCTGAGGGGGGATGCTGAGGGGAGGGAGATATTGTGAGGAGATATTGTGGGGAGATGCTGAGGGAGGATGCTGAGGGAACTGCTGAGGGAAATGCTCTCCTGCAGTGATTTCTCTCCTTCTGTGCCCTATAGGCACATCATCACAGCCTTTCTCTCCCTCAGGAGGCTGAGGGGCAGCGGGACTCCTGGAAGTGATGCGCGCTTTCCAGAGCATCCTAGGGCGCCGTGGAAATGTGCTCTGAGCACTGCACGAGGCCTCGCATGGCAGGGTGGATGCAGCAGACCGTGGTTGAAGCGGAAGGTTGAGAGGCAGGAAACCAGCCCTGGTTTCGGCACAAACGCGTGTCTGGCACAACGTCTGGCCAGACGCTTTGGCTTTGATTTTTCAAGCAGCTAAGCGGAGTCTTTTCAGTGAATAATTCATGCTGTGTGTCTTGGGGATTGCCTGAGCTACAGTTGACACGGGTGTTGAAGATCAAGTTTTTGATTGAGTCTTGCTAGTTTATTAAGGTAGATTTCCTGTGGATGAAATCAGGAGGATTCACATCCGAGGAATCCCTCTTAGGATCTGCTTTTGGTAGAGGGTCTGAAATTAGAGTAATTGTACAAGAGGTTATGATGGAGATGAGCAGAGTAAACCCTAAAAGTAACCAGCTGGCTGGTCCTGGGGCTCTTGTCAAACTCTGGAATGAAGGATCTGAATTGCTCATGGTAGTGTGTAATCTACTCAAAACTTTTCTTGGTATCCAAAGGCTTCATGGTGACAAATTGACACAAAACCTTAAAAGGGGTTGCAGTGGAGTTCTGGGGAACTGCAGGTCTCTAAGCCTGATGCTTGTTTCATGTAACATAGGAGAAATAACAGAATATATGATTAGTAGATGCTGGGAGAAACGCCAGTTGCTTAGTCAATGTTGGTGCTATTAAAAGGAAGATCTGCCTTAGAATACTCTTGGTGCTCAATGAAGGGTTGAGAAGACATGGAAATTACAGTGATCTGGTTGATATATTTTACCTGCATTTCCAAAAGCCTTTGCAAGGAAATGTTATAAAAGAAGAAAAGAAAAGAAAAGAAAAGAAAAGAAAAGAAAAGAAAAGAAAAGAAAAGAAAAGAAAAGAAAAGAAAAGAAAAGAAAAGAAAAGAGAAAAGAAGAGAAAAGAAGAAAAGAGAAAAGAAGAAAAGAAAGACTAAAAAGGAAGATGCTGGTATGGATATATTACTGTTTAAAAGGTAAGATACAGAGGTAAGGATAAATGGTCAGTTCTTTCAACTGAAGAAGATCACCACTAGAGTTCCATGTCAGTCATAACTGTGTAACTTTCATAAATGATAACCCAGAAATACTGTATGTAAGCAGTAAGCAGTAAGATTTGCTGATGGGATGAAGTTATTTAAAGTAGCAGGAAAACAAGCAGACTAGAGAATTGTAGAAGAACATCACAAAACTGAGTGACTGAGCAATTACATGGCAGATGAAATTAAATGCTGATAAATCAAGTGTGGCTTGGAGGTGAAACGCATTTCTAGGTTTGTATGTAAACTGATGGGTTCTGAGCTGGTTAGTACCACTCAGGAGTGAGATCCTGAGGTTCCATGAAACTAATCAACATTGCACTCAGCAGCAGTCAAAAAAGCAAATCAAACCTAAGGAACGATAGGACACCATTATGCCATTGCATTGGAAGGGAAACAAGCCGCTGGTATGTAAGGAATTCGGGCAGCTATTGCTTGTCATTAGTAGCTTGACATTAGCAGAGTGCAGAGTAAATTTAGTCAAGTCTTGAGCTGCAGTGTGAACTCCCAGTAACCTGAACGTGGTATGTAGTGGTGATTGAGCAGCACTGAGCTGCATTGTGCTGGGGTCGGATGGGGGCAAGGGGGACTGCTGACAGGGGACTGCGCCGGATGAGAGCTGTACCCAGCAAGTAAAAGAAACCATTCCACCCTGCAACATAGAACCGCCAATCTGATAGAGCATAGCGTACATGTGCCAACAACTGATGGGAATATAGCTGATGAAGCAAAGATCGTACGGGTATAAAAACCCAGAGGAAGCCTTGAGCGGGGTCCCTACTTGGAGGTACCCAACTTGAGCTGCTACAGATACTCTTAAATTCTCACTGCTTTAAATAAGAGACGACTTCATGAGTGAATTCCGGATGCCTGGGCAGAACTATACTGCTAGGGGAAACAACGGGATCCCCTAACAGCATAAATTCATGGCGTGCCAACACCTTGAATGCAGATGTGCTGTTCTGGCCTCTGTGTCTCACAAGGGATGTACCAGAATTAGAAGAAGTTCAGAGAGGGACAGTCAAATATGTGGGACAGTCCTATATGAGATGACGTGGTAGGGTGGAGCTGGAAAAGGGAGAATTTGGTGGGAAAGAGCAAATTCTGCACCTCTTCTTCTAAAACTAGGAATCTCTTCCAGGGAGGAAAACAGCTCATCTTTTGACATCACTGTGGCAGAGGAGTCCGCTTCTTGGCACCTCTGTGGCCTTCAAGTTTGTGTTATCTCCAGATCAAGGCCTGATGGCAGGGGCAACAGGCTAATAGGGGGTTAATTAATCTTGAAAATAGCAAACTGACCCCTGACTGCCACAGTGGCATCCTCCTCAGCAGCCAGTGGGTTAACACTGGAGAAAGAAAGGGCATGAAGATGAGAAGGACTATCTGTGAGGTCTTGGTAGTTAGGGTGTTCTTGAAGAGGTGAGCATTGGCCCACACCTTTCCCTTTGGGGGTCTTCCTTGGGAGGTGCAGCCGCAGGACAAGGAAGCAGTGGGACTACGGTGGCAGTGAAAGATGTTCCCACAGCTGAGAACATGGTGGTTGCAGGGGGAAGTTACAACTCTTTGGCCCTATGCTCTGGCAGCAGAACATCCATGTTGTCAAAGCTGGTTGACATGCACGTGGCAGATGGTTGTGGTATTGCTGAATTTCTGAGGAGGCCTTTGGGCCATCGTTTATCTTGACCCTTTCTACCAACTGTTGGTAAGTGCCTAAGTAGGTGATGTCTCCTGCTGATGCCTTCTTGGTGACAGTGACTACAGCAGTGTTTGGGGGGGGGAGAAAGGGAGGAGAGGAATACTAATGTGGCCAAACTAACAAGGTCTCTTTTCTCCTATTTCTTTTCATAGGTACCATCCTGTTTTTCTGTGTGTCTACCATTGCTCCAGGGAGAGAATTCAGGAAACACATGGGGAAAGTGACATGCAAAAGAAGTTATTTTTAGGAGGACGAATAAGGAAAAGAGTAGAATCAGAGTCATGAGCAGAGCGAAGAACAGAATCGTAAGAGTCTCTTTCAGTTAAGGCTGGAAGAGATCTGTGGAGGTGTCTTTGTGCCATATCTAATCAGGTTTTAAGTATCTCAAAGGATGGAGACTCCACAAGCTGTCTGGTCAAACTTCTCCAGTGTTTTACCACCTAAAGAGTAAAAAGATTTTTTTTGTATGTTTAAGTAGAATTTCCTGGGCTCACTACCTCTTTGTCCTGTCCCTGGATACCACTGAGAAGAGTTTGGGCCCATCTTGTTTACATTAGCTATTCGTACACATTGATAATCAGATCTCCCCTGAGCCTTTCCTTCTTGAAGCTAAACAATCCCAGCTACCTCACCATCTCCTCACATGTCGGATGCTCCACTTGCTTAATCATCTTAGTGGCCTGTAGTGGCATGTTCACTAGGCTCGCTCCAGTATACCCATCACCCTTATACTGGGGAACCCAGATCTGAATGAATAATGAAGTCACAGTTCTCCTCAACAATCATCATCCTTCAAGGCACACTTAATCTTATCCACATCCTGCTTTTTGACAAGCCTCTCAGAAAGGAAGTTACCCTGGGAACAGCAGATTGTAGTGCAGAGATAAAAACAAAATGCCATTTTTACAATCCAACATTGAAGTGAAAGGAAATAAAAAGTAATGTTTAGGTCTAGCTTCAGTAATGACTATCTAAAGACACACGTTTACTGCAAGTGTGTATTTATCTCTTTTAAAGACCCCTTTGAAAAGGCTAAAACAAAACTGTTGTGAGAAGTGCCATTAGGAAAAGAAAGTAAAATGCCTTTCAAAAAACTTGAAGCTGTAGCAAAAAAAAAAGAAAAGTAAATAATAAAATCAGAATAGTTGCTGATATTATTCCCAGTCTCACCCTCAGGCTACTGCTTTAGCTAGACCCATACAACCCCATACTGTTAGTCGAGGATGTCCCTCCAGGTTAACCAGCTAATCAGCATCAATATCCATTTTTAGGGCACCCATCACCTTTCATGGCTTTAATTTTATGTGAGTGAAGCCTGCTGTGACAGTGACTTGCTCTGTTCTTTGCTGGGCTGCAGCTGCAGCCTTGGTTTTCTTTATGGTGGTCTTGGTAACTGGGGGGGTGACATTTGCTTCTGTAGCTGGCTTACTGTACCACAGAGCTCATCTTGCACTGGGACAGAAGTCCCCTTCCTAACACCATTATTGTTACTTGTTATTACCAGCCAGACTTGCATAGGTCTGTCTCTTCCCATGTGTTTCCATCCCAATCCTCTGGACCAGGACTCTCCATGAGAGTTGCAGTGGTCCCTTCTCTACCTTTTGTTTTTCCAGGCCACCATGTGTCTCATACCATGTGTGGTGGGGTTCCTGATTGGCATGTCTCTGTTCTCACGCCAGCCCTGACCTTTCTATTTGATTCAGCTTCTCACTACTTGCCCACTGCTCCTTAAAACAGATGTTTAGCCCTTCCTTCTCCTCCTCCATCTGTCTCTTCAATGTCACAGTCTTTACTGCATCAGATATAGCCAGCGCTGGCCAAACTTGGAACATTTCAGTTCTGTTTAATAAATGTTCAGTGCTGCTTTTCACCCTTCAGTCCCAATATTTTATCCACAAACTCTTTGATCCATTTCAAAGCCTCTTGGCTGACAGACAGCCATGTCTAACTGCCTCACACTTTGCTCTTTCTCAGGCACATTCTTCACCAATTTTCCACACTGCCTTTCAGTATTAGAGAGTGTATGGGGCTCACGTGGCAAGGGTTCGGTACCAGGGGGGCTGCAGGGGTGGCCTCTGTGAGCAGAGCCCAGCAGCTGCCCCATGTCAGAGCAGAGCCAGCTCCAGCCAGCTCCAAAAGAGACCTGCTGCTGGCCAGAGCCGAGACAGGGAGCGATGCTGGGTGGGCCTCTAGGAGAGAAGATTTAAGGAAGGGAGGGAAAAACCCTGCTGGGCAACAGCAGGTGGGAGAGAAGAGTGACAAAATGAGACAGAACCAGCCTGCAGCCCCTAAGGTGACTGCAACAGGAGGGCAGGAGGCGCTCCAGGCATGCAGCAGCAGTTCCCCTGCGGCCTGTGGAGAGGCCCCTGGTGGAGCAGGCTGTCCCCCTGCAGCCCATGGGTCCCACATGGAGCAGATCTCCACGCTGCAGCCCATGGAGGAGCCCCCGGTGGAGCAGGTGGATGTGGCCTGGAGGAGGCTGCAGCCCATGGAGAGCCCCCGCAGGAGCAGGCCCCGGGCCGGAGCTGCAGCCCGTGGAGAGGAGCCCACGCAGGAGCAGGGGGTCTCGGGGGAGCTGCCGCCTGTGGGGGACCCGTGCTGGAGCAGTTTGCTCCTGGGGGATGGATGGACCCTGTGGTAAGGACCCATATCTGCAGCAGTCCTTGAAGAGCTGCTGCCTGTGGGAAGCCCATGCCGGATCAGTTTGGGAAGGACGGCATCCCGTGGGAGGGACCCCATGTGGAGCAGGGGCAGGGAGTGACTGTGAAGGAGCAGTGGAGATGAAGCGTCAGGGAGTGACCGCAGACCCTATTGCCCATTCCCTTGTGCCGCTCGAGGGGAGGAGGTGGAAGAGGGCAGATGGGGGGAAGGCGTTTTTGGTTTCTTTCCTTTGTTCTCACCTCTCTAGCTTGTTAGAAATAGGCAAGAAATCTTACTGTCTCCCTATGCTGAGTCTGTTTTGCCCGTCACGATAATTGTTGAGCAATCTCCCCGTCCTTATCTCAACCCTTGAGCCCTTTGCATCGCATTTTCTCCCCCTTTCTCTTTGAGGAGGGGGAGTGAGAGAGTGGCCGTGGTAGAACTCGGCTGCCCACCCGATTAAAACCACCGCAGTTGCAAAGTACTGGAAAATTTTTCAGAAGAAACAAGGTGTTTATCAAGGAAATATACAGTTTCCTTTTTAAGGCTTCCTGGATAATTGGGGTTATTTCATATTCCCAACTCGGAGGAAGAGAATTGTCCATTTCAGCTTCTTTTTTCTTACATGGAAATAAAAGGTCAACAGCTCTAAAAGTAAGGGGAACGTATCAGAATCAAGCTCTTTTTGTCTGTAATCCTTTCTTAAGGAAAAGATTTATCACACACCTTCCACAGATGTATGGCAGAGAGAATAATTTTTGAACTAATCTAATTAAAGTCAATTTGGGGATAGTGGTATTTCTCTAATTGTTTCTGAGACATGCGCATTAGCAACAGATAGCGTTCTGTTGTCATTGCAAGGGGCCTACTGTGATGCCTTCATAAACAGAATGGAATTATGTCACCATGGCAATTTGGGAACAGTTGCCCCTGTACAAGTTTAGCTAGGAGGGACAGAGAAGTGCGCTGGGTGTGATGAAACCACGTGAGGATTTGTGGATCCCACCTTGAGGTGCATAGAGAGCGCCCATGCCCTTCTGTAAGTGTTTTGATGCTTGGCTGAGGAAAAAAATGTGTTTTTATTGTGAATGCTTCATTGTAGTATTCTGTAGTTTGTGTAAAGTCCTTACACAAGCATGAAGTTTGGTACTTTGCTCAATGATGTAGCTGCACAGAGTGACAGATCCAATGTATGGGTGAGGGCCTCTGCACGTTCTCTTTTTCCTACACACGATCAACAAATAAGGGTAGACAAATAAGAGTGTGCTGTGGTCCTCCCATAGTGCTAAAGCATAAACAAGAGACTTAAAAGTACCCCTGTCACATTAAAATTCAGGACAGCAGCATAGATGTCAGGAATGCAGCTTGGGCATCAACCTACTTCTACTTAGAGTTTCAGTTTGAAGGGATGAGCAAGTAATTTTTCCTGGGTTGATGGAAATCTGTTCTAAAGTCTGTTTTCTAACACTCTTATAGATACTTCTCCGTCCATCGGTCTGTCCTGCCAACTCTGGTGTGAGTGTGAAGTTGTGGCAAGAGGGATTTCCTATTCCTAATTTGACCTGGTGGACACCAACTTTCCTAGTAAATTGCCGATGTTGCTGAGGAGGCAGCAATATCAAAGCCCTGTTGATGAAGATAGAACAAGTCTTGGGGAGGCTTTGGCATTTCTGTACAATGCTGCTCCCTGACTGTGACCCAAGACTCAGATTCTGAATGAAGCAAAGCAAGCTAGAAGAAAACTGTATGTCCTGGTAATTTTCTTCTTTTTATTTATTTATTTTTATTTTTTCATCCTTCACTTGTAAGAAAATCGAAATCTTTAAACCATTTGTTTGAAAACGCAGTTTCATGGAAATGATTGTGGGTGTGCTCCTTAACCTTGTTTGGAACCTGTTTAACCTCGCTGCAGTTATAGGAGACCTATGCTCAAATTTATGCTTACCATGATAAAGCGGGATTCTTTTGGTCTTCTTTTCTTTGATGATTGCACGTGAGGTTGAAAAGAGTTTTCAGTATGATTCTTCTTTTCCTTTGCAGTCTCCAAAACTCCATATTAGAGCTGATCTTCATCTCGGATCTGAAAAGCTTCACAGGCCAAAAGAGAATTGAGATGAAGAAGGAAATAGAGAATGCTGAGGAATATTTCCAATTACCACCCGTAAGTTTTGTGAAAGAATCAGGTGCATTTCTGTAGTGGTAGGAAGTTAATAAAATCATGCTCATGCACTTGAAGGCAAGTAATGCTATAAAAATGAAGAATGCAAGGTCCTGCTTAAAGACGATCTTTAGGCTGCTTCCAGATCAACAGTTTATTTGGTTATTCCACAACCTCATCTCCACTTGCTTAGAAGCTGTGAAGATTGGAAGTACACTTAGTGTTTTTCATCCACTCTGTGTAAAATTATAAGAATTTTCACTGGCTATAAAAGCAGAAAAGACAAACAGACCCTCCTCTGGGTCTTCAGAATGCTCATACGATCACCCAGACTGGGTAAGTAGAGATGCTCTAGTACAGGTGCATATAGATGCAGTACAGCTGGTGGTAGAGATGCTCCAGCATAGACGTGACGCACTTTGACAGCATCTTTTCTCTGACAGCAACTTATGTCTTGGTTCTTCACATCAAACCAGAGCAGTTTCTTTGCCTTCAGAACGTGCAGACTGACCTCTCGTGTGTACCTGTGGTGGATTGAAGGTAATGCTTGTAATGTTTGTAACACACACTGATGCTGTATTCATTTTAACTTTTAGAAAAGAGAGCAAGAAGCTTCATAGCAGTTTCTTAGGTGTCAGTCTGTCTGTCTATTTATCTATCATCTATCTATCTATCTATCTATCTGTCAATCTATCCTACCTATGTGCATATATATTTAATTATTTATTTAATTATTTAAAGATATCTTTTCTTCACTAACATGATTCCTCTGACTGTTACTAATGTATGGGACATACCTTGACACTATAATAGTGTATAAATACCTTTCATCTCATCCTTGCTATTGTTACTGTATTTTAAAAAGAATTGTGCATATAATTACCCGCTTTTACTCTGTTTTAAAAAAATATGTACTTACTCTATTATAAAATCCTATAAAAAGGGGTGAACTCAAAAGGAAAGAGAAACCAATTTTAATTACATTTCTAAATTAAATAGCTAATCCTGATAGATTCACTCCCTTTCAAATATAACACTCAAGAAATAAAACAGTAAGAATTCACATAATGCTTCTTTTATAACAAGATTTCATTGCACAGTAGTTCTTTGCCTAACCCTGCAGTTACCCCATAGGCGCTGCAATTGCTTACTTGTTCTTCTCCTTTACTTGTTTTCAATGTTTTCTTTTCTAACCAATCCTTCGTGTTACAACATTGGATTTATTTACCTCCTTAGATATCAAGAGAATAAAGCATTTGCCTCATAGGACAGCACTCTGATGCTTTAGAGGGCTAATGACCAAAGTTCTCGGAGCACTTTTCATCCGTGATTTAGATATTTCTCCATCTTTCCATCTTCCTTTAGAACTCTTAATTGAAGTACTAGGTGAAGAAGAACACTGAAACCAGCTGAAGCCATATCAGACATAGTAAGGACACGCTTCTGTTAGGAAGTAATTCAGAGTGATTCCATGGTGTACTTTAGACAGATTTACTCTGGTCCTCTGGACTAAGCATCCCCAAGGGATATTTCAAAGCTCTCTGAATGATCTGTCATTCTCTCTTACACTGTAGTCTCCATTAGGAAAGGGTAAATATTCCTTGCCCATGTGGAAAGGAACTGCTCAGTTAGTTGTTTCTAACCAAAATCTCTCGATTGTGTTCTATTTACAGAAACCACTTGGCTAGCCAAGCTAAATCATTGAAAATGGAAGTAGTGGAACTACTTCAAAACCGTGCTTCTGCTTCTCAGCAAAACTGCAGTGTAGGTGGGGACATAGCAAGAGGCCATGTCCAAGGCAGGGTGGAATTGAAAGTCACCTGTCTGAGCCACAGAAAGAAGTCAGCGATTCCCAGTTTGAGACTCTTGCTTGACTAGTGACACAGCAGCTGCAACGCTTATGATTACTGCTGATGGATTCCCATGAATCAGCCAGTGATAGAAGCTACGAGAATGACTGAAGCGATTTGAAGTTACGGTTCTCCCCCTTCGGCATTCAAGTTTGTGAAAGACAGGAGAAGAGAGGAGAAGAAGAGAGGAGAGGAGGAGAAGAGAGGACAAGAGGGGAGGGAAGGGGAGGGAAGGGGAGGGAAGGGGAGGGAATGAAGGAAAGGGGAGGGAAGGGGAGGGGAGTGAAGGGAAGGGCAGGGAGGGAAATGAGGGGAGGGGAGGCATGGGAGGGGAGGGCAGGGGAGGGCGGAGGGGTGGGGTGGGGAAGGGAGCATAGGGTAAGGGGACTGTAGGAGAGGGTAGGGGCCTGTAGGGTGAGGGGAGGGGAGTGAGGGGAGGTGAGTTATAGGGGACTGTAGGGGAGCGGAGTGTAGAGGAGGGGACTAGAGGGAGTTGTAGGGGGGGTTATAGGGGAGTGTAGGGAGGAGTTGAGGGGCGTGTAGGGGAAGGGAGCATCGGGAGAGGAGCTTAGGGAGGTGAGTGTAGGGGAGGGTAGGGGACTGGAGGGGAGAGGAGGGGAGGGGAGGGGAGTATAGGGGACTGTAGGGGAGGGGAGTGTAGGGGAGGGTAGGGGACTGGAGGGGAGAGGAGGTGAGGGGAGGGAGCGGAGGGGAGGGGAGGGTAGGGAAGGAGCAGAGGGAGGGGAGGGGAGGGAGTGGAGGGAAGGGGATGGGAGGGAATGGGAGGGGAGGGGAGTGCTCCCATAAATAAAATGGCCAAATAAATGACATTTTGGATCTGGAGCCTAATCTTTACATGTTGCCATTCATTCCGCAACCTGATGTATCACTGCAATCTGCGTATTGCACAGTGCCATTAAAGGTTTGGCAATGCACAGAGGTGGCTGAGTATTTTCAGAAATAACTTTCCTTAATAACTGCAATCAAGACTTTTGCTGTAATGCAAAAGATCAGGTACTTGATTAACATAGGGATGGCAGCTGAGCGGGGGAAACATCTTCAAAACTTCCAAACCTTTTCTTTATACAGAACTACAACTCCTTCTTCTCTGCTCTCCGGTTATGAAAGTTTCTGTCACCTGCTTAGTAAGCAGAAGCAGTAAAATGGGATTTAGAGGATCCAGCTACAGCATAAGTGCCAGTTAGAGGAAGCAATCAATTTCTAGGTAGTCCAGTGTTTGAAGAGAGTTTAAGCGGCTTTCCAAGGAACATGTACTAGTGCAAAGCAACCGATTTATCTGACTCTCCAATGAAAGAAAAGGAAGTGCAAAGCAGCAAATGCTTGAGAGAGGGAAAAAGAGGTGCATCTCAGCTGTCTGGGGGGAAGAAGGCAGTCAGCTCTTAACAGATCATTTGCCATCTGTTTCTCAAAGACGTAACCTTTCTTTAAGACAGTAGCATTTTACTACATGTGGTGCTGATAGAGGTTAAATAAAAGACACAAGGGCAGCAAAATCCCTCACTCGCTTCTCACACAAGGACAAAACTGTTATGGGAGAGAAATGCAGGTTAATTTCTCAAATCTCACAGCACTTTTTGACACCAGTGGCTACGGGTTACCTCTTAAGGATTTGAAGATTTCAGTAGGGCTGACTGATTTAGAGGTGGATAGCTTTAAATCACACTTGTCAATGTGCTACTTAATGTTGAACCACAGCCGTTTTTTCCCTAGAGCTCTTAATATGCTAGGCAGTCCCAGGAAGCGTAAAACTTTGACCCGTGCTCTCCAGCATTTGCGTACTGCACTTTCTGCAGGTTCCTTATTCTGTAATCAGAATTCTGACAATCTCCTCAACAGCATACAGATACAAAATCCACAGACCCAGATAAAACAGGCTCCCATCCGGTTGTATGATTGTCAGACATGCATTCTTTTATATTAACTGGTCTTTTCTTACTCACTTCAGATGAAACACAAATAACTTCAGCTGACTTCTAAACTCTGCAGACGGCTCTGGTGTTGCTGTGTGATGGAAGATGGTTTTTCCTTACAACCCACCAATTATTTCCATGGCTTTTCTGGACCTTGGGATCTCTTTTGGGAGCTACATTACTCAGAGAAATACAATAAGGCTGAGATCACCACTGCCTCAACATAACGCAAAGTTTAAGGCCTTTATGACAGCCAGTTTGGAAATGAATGCAGCCCCACCTTCTCAGCATTTTGAGACAGATGACTACCCAACACTGAACTGTCTCAAGTTTTCAAACTGAGACAGCTTTGTAGAAATAATAGAAAAATTTCATTACAATTGGCCTAGCATGGAATTTATTCTTAAAAAGTTTGGTAGAATATACTTGGAGACTTCAAAACTAGTACATCATCATTTGAACACTCCTTCGTCTACACGATAGTCGCCAGAAATACCAAACTTTTAGTCCTGGTAGTTATAGCTAATCAGTCATATTAGCTAATCAAATTAGCTGATCAGTCACTTGAAGTCTGTCGATGACATCTGTTCTGAGCTCTACAGCGTTGGTCAGCTACTGACTTGCGGAAATCAGACTCTCTCTCTAACCTCGGAATGGTTATAAAGCAGGTATGTTTATTCGGCGCTGCGCACACACGCCGGGCACAAGGGGGATAGCTCCACCTACTTTTGCGCACCAACAGGTTGCTGGCAGTGTGCTTCTGTTCGTGGGACAAACCCATCTTTGTTTCATTTCCCCCATAAGTCTCTTGCATAGTCATCAGGTCTCCGAAGAAGAATCAGTCACGTAGGTTCCCGTCTCTATTCGTATGGGTACTGAGCCCTTGGGTGGTCGGCCGGCGTACTCTGGTGGTCTTTGATGAAGGGCAGAAGTCTTCCTCGCTGCTAATTTTGGCCTTTCCTGGCTTTGACAGACTTCATTGGCCAAGCCAGTTCTTGCTGGTTCCAGTGTCTATTCATACAGTCTTTTACTCCCTTATCTTTGGGTCGTTAGCATACAAGTGTGCTAGCTAAGACCTAGGAATCAACATCCTTTGTCTTGTTCCCTATCTCAAGTCCCCCCTTTTCTTTATCCTAAGCAAATTCTTTTGCCTAGAACAATCCTTCTTGATCCAAAGTTTTCATAAAATTCTTACCAGTTTCGACTTGGTGCTTGTTTCGGTTACACTTCCAGGTTTCATAATCGTCTAGTCCTTTCATACAGCACCAAAATGCACACTGTACCAAAACACAGGTCAAGAATACTAGTAAAAGGAGGATCAATATTCCTCTAAACAATTGCTTAAGCCAAGAAAAGTTGGGTAACCAAGAGGTCGTTTTGTTGCATAATTCTCAACAACCCCATGAGGTGTCATCTTGAACTACCTTATGTAGGATCTTGGTCTTTTCCAAATACATATATATATATATAGAGAGAGAGAGAGCAGTCTCAATTCGTCCTGCCTCATTTACATACATACGGCAACTAATATTTATTAAAGCGCATACTTCCCCTTGGGAGGCAAATAAAAGGTCTAGTGCCTAAAATGTTCTTATTGATTTGTTCTAGTTGCTTGCCCAAAGCTGTAATATGTTGTTGCAAATATTGGTTTCCTACTTGTGTTAGATCTTCTCCTTCGTATGGCATTTGGTGAGGCCTGCCGTACACTATCTCAAAAGGGGCTTAGTTTTACCAATACATATTGGTTTCTTGCCAGATTTTACCAATCTGTTGTTTTATCAAATGGTTCATGGTTTTGCACTTGGCCACTTGCCTGTGGCCTATGTATGGAGTGTGGTGTTGCCCATCAAGCCCCAGCACTTTGCTGACTTGTTGGCTCAGTTCTGCAGTGAAGTGTGGTCCCCTGTCAGATGACATTACTGAGGGTACACCAAATCTCGGTATAATTTCATTCAACAGTACTTTGGATGCTCCTCTGGCTTTGTTAGTTCTGCATGGAAATGCTCCTGGCCATCTGGAAAAGGTGTCTGTTAGTACCAGTAGGCATCTAAACCCCCCTTTTCTTGGGAGTTTGAAAGAAAGAAAGTTGCCACTGTTTCCCAGGAACATTTCCCTTCCCTGTTGTTCCTCTTTGGGGTTTGATTCCTGTCTGAGGTTTACGTTTATGCCTGTCTAACCATGGTATACAAATTAGGTCCTATCCATTTTCTACTTAAAAACTGTTATAATATTTCAGCTCCCCAGCATGCTTTCTTATGTTTCCCAATTACCACCCAATATCATACGGTATCACAATTCTCCCATCAGTTAGTTGTGTTAAACCTGTAGGTAACACTTTCCGTTTACATCTTCAATTAATTGCTTATCGATCTCAGAATCTTCTACTTCATTTTCTAAGACTTTTGTTAATGCCTGGTTTTCTGTTCTGGTACTAGTGCCAAAATTTGACTCTCAGATGCCCATTGTGCTGCTCCTTTGGCTTCTGCGTCAGCCAATCTACTTCCCTCTTTCAATATCAGTATCCCCTGTTTGATGTCCTTTACAGTGCAAAATGGCAACTTTAGCTCTTCTGCAGTGTTTAACTTGAGGATGATAAGAGTCCTCTCTCCTTCCAAATTGCCCCATGTAGCATGCCCCACACCAAAGGCATATTTCTAATCTGTCCAAATGTTAATTCTTTTCCCTTTTGCCAGCTCGAGAGCTCTTACCAAGGCGATGATTTCAGCCTTTTGGGCTGATGTTTGCTACCGCATATCCTGTGAGGTACCGCATATCCCTGGCGGACGAAGGTGCTGCCGTCTATACACCAGCCTCTGCATCTTCTAGGGGTGGTCGGCTGGAGTATATCCGTGTCCATGGTCTTGATGCACTAAACTCTGTTACTAAGGAAAGAGGCTAGGGTTCACAGTATTAAAGCCCCCAAAAAATTTGAATATGTATTAAACTAATAGTCCATTCTACACATTCCTTTTCTTGAGTAGCTATCAACAGGTCATTTACGTATTGCAAGTGTCCCCTTTCCCTGAAGGGGGTTTTCCAAGCTTCAAGATTACAGGCTAGTTGGTTTCTGAATATGGTGGGGCTATTTCTGAACCCCTGTGGTAACCCAGTGCAAGTAAGCTGAGTTTTTCGTCCTCTGTTAGGATTTTCTTATTCAATGGCAAAGAGTTTCTGGCTTTCAGGTGCCACAGGCAGGCAGAAAAAGGCATCCTTTAAATCTAGTACTGTGAACCAGTGTTCAACGGAGTGTTATATTCTGACTCACATTCTACTATTAGTAGATTAGTCCATAATTAAGAAAGTTATTGATTATTCCTCCCATTCCCCTTCTATCTTTCACCTTTAGTGGGTATTGCTTTTAGCGTACCTTGGGAGCATTATCCTTTAAATCAATTCTTTTTACAGGTACTACATTCTTTGCTCCCCCAGGTATTCCTGTAGCCCAGACTCCCAGATACACTTGGTTCATAATTACATCCATTCAGGGAGTCCTATCTGGAGCTTTCTCTGGACTTGCCAGGGATAGATAGACTTCAGAGTTTAATGTGTTACTTTTATTTCCATTTTCCCTTGTTCAAAAGAACTTTTTGCATCCAATTTTTCCAGCAAGACCCTTCCTAAGAAGGGCCTTAGCAAATTGGGTAGGTATAAAAATTGATGTATTCCCATCATTTTTCCCCAATTCCACTTTCAAGCATTGCCAAAAAATGCCTTTTCCTTTTGGCCAGTTGCTCCTACTACATTTACAGACCTAGCGCTTTTCCAGAATCAATTTTTGGATTAACACAGAGGAAGAAGCTCCCATATCCCATAAAATCCATGCCTCTCTCTTCATTCCCTAGGTTTACTTCAGCCAGTGGATCTGCTCGGATAGATGCCCCAGGGCCCCGTCATTCCTGCTCCAACTGTTGCAATTTTATCCTGCAACCTAAGACAATTTCTTTCTGATGCCAGGGGCTGATTGTCCTAGAAAGAGGCTAGCCAATTGCCTCTGTTTGTCTTCCGAAGCCAGGTCCAAATTGGTATTTTTTTTTTCTTCATTGCATTTCAAAGCTGGTCCAAAAATTCCATAGGGATTTCTTTTGGACCTTGTTGGAACAGATTCTCAATTCCCAATTTAACCAGAGTTTGGTATTTACCAGAGGCCCCAGAGGGCTCACACCTGTGATTTTGATATCCTCTTTCCCTGCTCATTCAGCTTCAAACAGCTCTGTCAAATGCTACATGCCACACTTTTAGTACCTTCAATAACCCTTTTAACGCTTCTTTTTATCTTTCTCCAGCCTGTACTTTCGCCAAAGGCTCAGTCAGGGGCCAACTTAATTCCATACCTTTTTCCCTCCAGGATGCTGAAGCAACATATCAGTATACAACATTTCATCCCATTTTCCTTCTCTCCTCAAAAACAACACTAATTGCAGGATAGTCTTATAGCCGATTGCTCCATTAAGTGGCCATTTAGCTCCATCCTCAAGCTTGTATAGTGGCCACTATACTGGACTGCAATACTTAAGGAGAGTCCTCTTGCTTTCTGTGCCCCCAGTTCCGACAATATCCTTCCAATGCGCCAGTATGCACCCAAGGGGGCTTTTCTTTAAAACGTCTTTGTTCCGGGTATTGCCCATTTCCTTGATTTCCTATCCCCCTTTTTTTATCATTTCTGTTCCTTATTAGTTACTGTCCCTTGTTTCAATTTCCACGCAAACCTTTTATTGCAGGTTTTTACCGTCTTCTCCCAATCTTCTTCCCAAACGTCCCAGTTATTTGTGTTAAACCTGTAGGTAACACTTTCCGTTTACATCTTCAATTAATTGCTTGTCGATCTCAGAATATTCTACTTCATTTCCTAAGACACAATTGTGCTAGCTAAGACCTAGGAATCGCCATCCTTTATCTTGTTCCCTGTCTCCCTACAGAGCTCACTCTAACATCCCTGTTGGAAGGAGAACGCTTTCTTACCTGGGAGGACTACTGCGCATGGCTGTCCTGTGTCTCCATTGGTCAGACTCACAGGAAAGTAAACCAAATGAGGACGAAACAGATTTACCTCTGGACGTATCCTAGTATGTATTGAAATGGGACCTGTAAGAACAAAGTGCATTCTCAAGTGAGTCCTTTCCCATTAATTTCCTCAGTCACTGGGAAACTCTTACAGGAAATTCAGGCAAACAACTTCCCTGCATGGAAACCTCGTTTTGTCTGTAGAACTAAGCATTTATCCCGGGATATTCAGTTTTTCAACATGGTATAAGCCTTCCTGCTCTCACTTCCCTTGGTTTTTCTTTTCTTCCTAAAGTTCATTTCTCTGGCAAAGCAATGCAATCTGAGAATTAAGACACCCGTGAAAAACTTAAGAAACTTCCTGGTCAATAACTTTCTTCAGACAGCGTCAATGATACCACAACAACCCAGACTTACTTAACTTTTCCTTTAAAATATCTAACACAGATCCTGTATCATTCTCATGCAGACCAATCCCCAGCTTGATCATCTAAACGGAATTTGTTGCATATTAAACAGATTTTCTTATCATTTTTATTACAGCAGATGAAAAAACGCTCACTCTAAATCTTGCTGGCTTTCCATCACGTCAGATTGACCGAGACACCCTGATTCCTTGTCTTTATTTGCTTTCTGCAGAAGTCTCCTATCTCTTTTGGTTCAAGTTCAACTGGTAAAAAGCTTTTCACTGGTTAGTACACTTAGCTGGTATACATTTTTGTTTCTTAAGATAATTGTTTTTGTATTTTTCAATAGAACGTTGCCATGATCTATTTTGTAAGGTCTAGAAAACAGACCCCCCCCCCAAAAAAAAAAAATCCAAAAGATGCTTAGTCCTTTAAAATAAAATACTTATTCATTTGGCTGGATGGAGGAAGTTAAAGACGGTTTCTCTTCTATCCATGTAGACTGTACTCAGTAAAAGTTTATGTAAAATTCTGCTGACAAATGGCAGAATCCAGCTTGACTGCTCTAGGAAGTGGAACAGACCCACAGTGGACAGGAAAATGTACTATCAGAACAATTAGGAAATAAAATCTATCGTGATCTAAGTTACTGACAAGTGTTCAATCAACTCACTTTGTTCTTATTCAGCTTGGAAGAAATGGGCACAGAAATTACTCATTTACCCTAAGTACATCTCTGTCACCTTCTTCTCACCTCCAACACGATTTTCAGATTGACCTCAGTGTAAACTGTGAGTCTATGTTAACTGTCATGCACAAAGTGTCAGGGGCGACTGTGCTCTGACCAACACTACCTGTGCTGGACAAGCTATGGAGAGCAGAAATATTTTTGTAGTGGTCCTAGGAGAACCCCAGCTGATTTGGCTGCAGCTCTTCTTAGAACACTACGGAAAATCTATTCCTCAAAGGCTGCATCTCTATTAGATGCTGGCATGGAGCAACAATGTAGTTTTGCAATCAAACTCCAGTAATCGCATTTACTCCATCCAGCTGTAGTTTCAGAGAGGATTAGTGGTACATGAATGAACGTTCTCTCTAAAGAAACAGAAATTAAAGATCTGTTTCAGGTGCAAGATCAACGTGTTGCAACCCCTAAAGGAGATATAAAAAACCAAACTCATCACCTGTTCTTCGGATAGATTTGAATCAAAGTTTGCAGGAATTTTTGTCCAATGGCTCCAAATGAATCTAGTCCAAAGCTCCTATATGCTGGAACCACATGATGAATATGTAAGGCCTTTAGCCTTAGCTGCTTTGATCTACTGATCTTCTCCAATTGGACTATGTTACTTGTTACTACACCTCCAAGGGAACAGAACACGGTTTGGATAAATTAGGGGTCCCAACAATCCAAACCAGATGCCCAGCCTCCCAATCTAATGCATGAGCAGAGGGGCTTTCTGAAACACCAGCATAGACTAGGTGAGAAATACCTTGAAAGCAGCCCTGTGGAGAAGGACTTGGGGGTACTGGTTGATGAGAAGCTCAACGTGAGCCAGCAATATGCGCTTGCAACCCAGAAACCCAGCTGTATCCTGGGCTGCACGAAAAGCAGAGTGGCCAGCAGGCCGAGGGAGGTGATTCTCCCCCTCTACTCTGCCCTCCAGAGTCCAGGGTATGGAGTAGCAGGCCTCCCAGCACAAGAGAGACCTGGACCTGCAGCTGGTTCAGAGTAGAGCCACAAAAACGACCATCAGAGGTATGGAGCACTTCTCCTGTGAAGACAGGCTGAGCACAGACTTAGGTAAGGAAGAAATTTTTACTCTGAGGGTGAGGAGACGCTGGAAGAGGTTGTCCAAAGAAGCTGTGAACGCCCCATTCCTGGAAGTGTTCAAGGCTAGGATGGATGGGGCTTTGAGCAACCTGGTCTAGTGGGAGGTGTTCCTGCCCATGGCAGGGGGGTTGGAACTTGATGATCTTTAAGATTCCTTCCATCCTAAACCGTTCTCTGTTTCTATATGTTATGGAATATCCCTTTGGTCAGTTGGGCTCAGATGTCCTGGCTGTGTTGCCTCCCAGCTTTTTTGCAACCGCAGCCTCCTCGCTGGCAGGGCAATGTGAAAAAAAAATAATAATAATAAATGGAAAAGGCCTTAACACTGTGCAAACCCTTCTCAGCAATAACTAAACCATTGGAGTAAAGCCAGGAGTGCTCTGATAGCATTCTTCATGATCCAGCACAAGTGACTGCTCTCGCAAGAAGGCTGTGCTGCCATTCAGTGAGACCTGGACAGGCTGGAGAGATGGGCAGGAAGAAACCAAACGAGGTTTAACACGAGCAAGTGTAGAGTCCTGCACCTGGGAAGGAACAACCGGACGTATCAGTACAGGCTGGGGGACGACCTGCTGGAGAGGAGCTCTGAGGAGAAGGACCTGGGGGTCCTGGTGGACGACAGGTTGGCCATGAGCCAGCAGCGTGCCCTCGTGGCCAAGAGGGCCAATGGGATCCTGGCGTGCATTAAAAGGAGCGTGGCCAGCAGGTCAAGGGAGGTGATCCTCCCCCTCTACTCTGCCCTGGTCAGGCCTCACCTGGAGTACTGTGTCCAGTTCTGGGCTCCCCAGCACAAAAAAGACAGGGATCTCCTGGAAAGAGTCCAGCGGAGGGCCACAAAGATGATACGGGGCCTGGAGCATCTTCCCTATGAAGAAAGGCTGAGAGACCTGGGTCTGTTCAGCCTGGAGAAAAGAAGACTGAGAGGGGATCTCATCAATGTGTATAAATACCTGAGGTGTGGGAGACAGAGGGATTTGGCCAACCTCTTTTCAGTGGTTTGTGGGGACAGGACAAGGGGTAATGGCCACAAGATAGAGCACAGGAAGTTCCGCACCAACATGTGAAAGACCTTCTTCACAGTGAGGGTGACGGAGCACTGGAACAGGCTGCCAAGGGAGCTTGTTGTGGAGTCTCCTTCTCTGGAGATATTCAAGGCCCGTCTGGACGCCTACCTGGGCAGCCTGCTCTAAGGAACCCGCTTTGGCAGGGGGGGTTGGACCCGATGATCTTTCACGGTCCCTTCCAACCCCTTCAATTCTGTGATTCTGTGGTTCTGTGATTCTCAGCAATACCTAAAACATTGGAGGGAAGCCAGGAGTGCTCTGATAGCATTCTTCATGATCCAGCACAACTGACTGCTCTCGCAAGATCAGCTTCATTTCTTCTGAACCAGTCCGTATTTTGGAGGCTCCCATTTCCTCAAAAATCTCCAAATTCTAACAAAATACATCATTCATGCTTCTGTCAAGTACACACGGATTTCTTCTGTTTTATTGTGGACAGCGAGCTTAGGGAGACTGAATCTATACCTCAGTAATGGTCATTACAGCCACAAGGGAAGATGGAGCTCAGAGACACTCTCAGCTGAGGAAACAGTCTTATCACATGTGCAAGAATCCATTTTGTTGTTTCAGAGTTAGCTTACTGTCTTTGTGAAGACCTCATTTCTTCCGCTTCTCCTACGTTAGACAAGTTACTGAGTGGGAAAGCAATTAGTACTTAATGCTATAATATGTCAACTATTCCAAATCCAACAATTGTGATTTTCTCAGACATTGAGAAATAACATAAAGAAAAACAATGTAGTATGAACAGTAGTTTGCATTGCTATGGTCATTATTACCATTGCCATTATTATTGTTACCATATGTAAAGAAATAAAATAAAAAAGATGATATACGTATACTGTTAAGATTTTTTTTATTTTTTTTTTAACATGTGAAAATGTACTTCTGGTGTAATGCAGTGAGATTTTCTGTTATTCTATTTGAATGGCGGTTTTTCCACCCTCAAAAATGAAAATTGTTATTGTGGAACATGTGGTCGAGAAGTGTGACCAAGAAGGCCAAGAGCATCCTGGCTTGTATCAGAAATAGAGTGGCCATCAGGACTAGGGAAGTGATCGTCCCTCTGTGCTCGGCTCCAGTGAGGCTGCACCTCGAGTACTGTGTTCATCGAAGACATCGAGGTGCTGGAGCGTGTCCAGAGAAGGGCTCTGAAGCTTGTTAAGGGTTTAGAGAGCAAGTCTTGTGAGGAGCGGCTGAGGGAGCTGGGGTTGTTTAGCCTGGAGAGAAGGAGGTTCAGGGGAGACTTTATTGTGCTCTACGGTAACCTTAAAGGAGGCTCCAGAGAGGTGGGGATCGTTCTCTTCTCCCAAGCCCCAAGTGATAAGACAAGAGCAAAAAACCTTAAGTTTTAGGAGTTAGGGAGGTTTAGGTTGGTTATTAGGAAAAATTTCTTTGCCGAAAGAATTGCTCTGGTGGGTTGACGTGGCAAGGTTTTGGTAGCAGGGGGCCATAGCAGTGGCTTCTGTGAGAAGAATCCAAAAGCTGCCCCATGTTAGGTAAGGGCCCTGCCGCTGACCAGAGCCGAGCCAATAAGCTATGTTGTTTGTACCTCTGTGAGAGCATATTTAAGAAAGGGGGAAAAAAATAACAAAAAAGGCTGCTTCTCAGGGAGAGAGAGAGGAGTGAGAAGCAGCCCTGCAGACCCCAAGGTCAGTGCAGGAGCAGGGCAGGAGGTGCTCCAGGCACACAGCAGCAGTTCCCCTGCGGCCTGTGGAGAGGCCCCAGGTGGAGCAGGCTGTCCCCCTGCAGCCCATGGGTCCCACATGGAGCAGATCTCCACGCTGCAGCCCGTGGAGGAGCCCCCGGTGGAGCAGGTGGATGTGGCCTGGAGGAGGCTGCGGCCCATGGAGAGCCCCCGCAGGAGCAGGCCCCGGGCCGGAGCTGCAGCCCATGGGGGACCCGTGCTGGAGCAGTTTTTTCCTGGGGGATGGATGGACCCCGTGGTAAGGACCCGTATCTGGAGCAGTTCTTGAAGAGCTGCATCTTGTGGGCGGCCCCCGCACGTTCAGTTTTGGAAGGACTGCATCCTGTGGGAGGGACCCCATGAGGAGCAGCGTCAGAGAGTGACCATGAAGGAGCAGAGGAGACGAAGCGTCAGGGACTGACCGGAGCCTCCATTCCCCCATGCCTCTTGGTGGGAGGACATAGAAGAGAGTGGATGGGGGGGAAGGTGGTTTGATTTTGCTTTTAGTTTCTCAGTGCTCTATTCTGTTACTAATAAACTAGAAATTATGTTCATCTCCCTTATGCTGAGTCTATTTTGCCCTTAACAGCAATGGGCATGTCATCTCCCTATTCTTATCTCAACTAATGAGCTTTTTTTAAATTGCATTTTCTTTTTCTCCTCATTCTTTTGGGGAGGGGTAGTGAGAGAGCAGTGTGGAGGAACTCAGCTAGCCATCAGTGTGAAACCACCACAGAGAAGTTGAGAGGAAATCCATTTTCTGTGGTTCAGTCCCAACTCAATTACTGCTTTCTGAAAGCTCACACTGTGTTGACGTGCCTCTGTTCTTGCAGATGAGATTCCTAAGTGCTGAGACCTTCACACAAAATCATTCCCTCTGGCAAAGATCTCTTTGGAGCCCTGGCATGGTCTATCCCGCTGCTTCCAGACTTCAACTCTTACTAGAGAGCTGAAGATGTCTGCATCATCCACCATTTGCATCCAAACTTGCTCTGCCTGAGTGCAGAATCTGTGACTGTAACGTGGAAAGGGTGGAGCAGAAAACATTTGCACAGTTAACTCCCTAAAATTTTGATTTACCCAATAATTCACACCTTGCTGGGGTATTTTTTTACTATGTGATTGCAGAATCTGGAGTACCAAGAGGTGAATTTAAACTTTTTTTGTTGTTCTTGTAAAAAAAACTCTTTGACTATCTTTTACACCTTGTAATCTGCATTTTCACCACATATGGGATGTTTTTCGAATGTATTCTTTGTTTCATTTTAGTGTCATAGAGTCATTCTGATTGAAATTTTCAGTTTGACCCTAAAAAAGAGCTGGTAATTGGCAACTTCATTAGAGAAGGCAATATCTTTTCACTTCCCTGCTGAATCTTTCACAGCGCAGCCCCTAATACTGCAATGCCAGGACTCAGTCCCAAGAAAGATACCTAACTACGTTAGCCTAGGAAAAAAATGTTGGGGAAGAGTAATGTGAAAGAAGCAAAAGACACAATTCTGCTGGTAGTTGAATGTAAGAACTGTTCCTTGAGGGAAAACACCTAAATGAAATACCTGTTTTGTGTATAAACTAAATTAGCCTTTGTCACTGGGAGACTTTCAAAGACTGTGCTTTCTTTAGAAATGCAGAGGTCAGCAGAAAAGAGCGGCTTTTAAAAACTATTATTGCAGTCTGAGAGTGGCTGTAACTGATTAAAAGAAGACCCCAATCCTTTCCGAATTCCTGAGATATACACCCAGATCCTGAGTGAGGGATTTCCCTGGCACTCCTACTAGAGGTATTTATAACCACTCGTTTAAAAATACAGTGCAACCAAGGAACATTTTCTTCCTTTCCCCTCTTCCATGCCCCAAAGTTGTGGACGCTTTTCTGTTTCCCTATTATAAGCAACAGCTGCTGCTTGAAATCTGAAGTCTCTGAAGCAATAAGTTGAAGAGGGCTGTAGTGAAGGACATGGACACTTGCAGAGTCTTGTATCTTCATGTCTGCTTTTCAAGCTGCTGTTCAGTGGTGGAGTTTGCTAGTAAGCAAACACATCCACAATGGGTTGCTGATCCTTGCACCTTTGGTTAGCTTAAGAGGATTATAGGTAGTTTACATGAGGCTGCAGAGCAACGCTTCTTGCATGCCAAGAATAATGGAGTTATGTTCTGTGATTAAAATTTTTTTCAGATTTTTCAGATTGCATGTTCTCTGGCACAGATGTTCTGAGATCCTGAAGTTTAAATCAGAGTAGGCTTGAAACAACAAAAAGTCCAGGTACAAGGTTTTTTCCTTCTATGTGTCTTTGCAACAACTTCTGGGATGGTGGAGTTCTCAAGCAAGGTGACGAAGAGTTTGTTGACTTACCAAGTGGAACACTGCTTACTTCTTTCTGTTCCCACAGTTGGCACTAGGCAAATGAAACACCTTATGATGGGGACTGAACAGGAGGTGTATCAGAAGTTGAGAGTCTCACTGTGGGAAACATAAATTAAGTTCCATTGGAAAAGTAGAGGTTATATTCCTGTAGTTCCTGTGAAAGTCAGCCCAAACCAGGTATCTATGATATCTTTGCGATGAAGCTTGCAGGCGATGCAGATGTTGCAGGACAGCAAGGAGGCAAAGTTTCCCATATAGGCGCTGCTGACTAGCATGAGCCCAGCATTGAGTGCTACACAGCACCGAGCTGGAGCTGTGCCAGGACTGATGTTCTGAGGGGAGTGAAAAGCGTAGCTGCAATACCAAAGCGTATTCTCAAGGTCTCTTGCTTCAACAGCCAGGTGGTTAGCAGGGCCTGGGCATGCAAATGAACCACGGCAATGAAATATCTGCCGAGCTTTAGGCTGCTCAACACTGACTAAGCTGAGACTGCTAGCGGCAATTAAAGTCTAATAAAAACATATACAGTGAACTTTTCAAACTCCAGAATAGCCCCTAAGTCTTTGCAGGCTTGCAAGACCTCATTAGGGCAAGATCAGAAGGACAACAAAGCACCATAAAGACAACCCTCAGACAGCTCTCTGAAGTTGGTAAGGATTATGGAGCTGTGGAGGACTGTAGAGAACATTAGGGGCCAGAAACTGAAAAGCTGGAACACACCATCCCCGAAAAGCTTCGAAGTTTTATGGGTACCATATGGCAAGGCCTAAAAGGACAGGGATCTGCCAAACAGAAAGCTGTGGAGAGAAGGGGAGAAGCTATCGTATTCAAAAGTTTTATTAACAGGTAGACGACATAAGCCAAAATTCCTCACTGTCAGTGTTTGTCTTTTGAATCTAAAGCATTTTATTCCCTCTGAAATAGGTATATGCATCAAGGTTGAGGGGTTAGGTAAAAAAAAAAATAAAAAATACAGGGCATTGGGGTACCCAATATTAAAAACAGCAGTAAGAAACATGAGAATTATGTAAAGAATAACTGCAGCAAACTGATTAGCTCCAGAATATCCTCAAGAAGCAGCAGTGGTATTTAACAGAGATGAATGAAACGTGGGAGTGATCACAGTGCCCCCTCTGTGCTATGAGCATTAAATGGGTCTGTAACCACTGGTAACTGGCCTTGATCCTCACAGATAAGGGACCAAACGTCTCCCTGGTGTAAGAAGTAAAGTAGTCAGAGATTGTCACTGGGCATCTGGGAAATCTGGTTTTATTTCTCAGCTCCTGGACCTAGATCAGTTCACTCACATGACTTCACAAAGGAAAACCTGATGAGTCTGTACGGGAAGAAAAGATGCTGTGCTCGTACTGTATCCTCCTTGTACTGTATCCTCTTGAGGTCCCTTCCCACCTGAATTAGCCTAGTCTCATGATAATGAGAAGCAGTAAACTGCAATACAAGGAGAATCAGCATTACTAGTAAGTATGTTTCACTTAATCAAAATGATCTGATTTATCATCTGATGGAAAAAAAATGGAAAATGCGATGCTTAAAAGCAAACAAACTCTACAGAATTGTCTGTCAACACTTCTGGCACTGAGGTACAGATGCTGGAGCTGACAGCTCCTTAAGAGAATCATGCTTGCTACGTTACTGTATGCTATGAAGTGCTGTGCAAGGCTATATTCCAGAAGCACATGATTTTCCCAATAAACTCTTAAACAAAATAAAAACCTAAATCACTAATCTTTCAATTTTAAAACTTATTACATGCCTAATGAAGATAAGAATGTGAGATGGTCACCTAACTGCTTACCACAGTGAATCCTGTAAGGAAGTGTTTAAGTTACTCTTGAACTCTTCAATAGATAAGATTGATAATTCAGCATAAGCTGCAATACATTCAATGAAATTTTACCTAAGAAGTTTTTCTTCTGCTTTAACCACATACAAAACCCCATATGTGTTTTAAGCTAACAATTTCCACAACTAAAGTTAAGACATTTTGTTTAATATCTCTAAAGTCACACTACTTACACAGTTTTCAGTGATGTTCCAGCAACAAAAGATAACTCTCTCTTCCATATGTCAAGTCTTTTATTTGGAAATGGAATGCATAAAACAGTGAAAAATGAAAGTCTCGTTCATTTTAAAAATTTAAAATTTTATATTCTTTATGACTACTGTATGGAATATTCTGAGATTATTGTCACCAGAAATGCAAGACAGAAGATCAATAAACTCACTGTACGTAAAGTTGCAAGAGCGATTTTTCAACAGCTACGTACAAAAATAAATGCTGAAACATCAGAAATACCTGAATATGGTATTCTAGACTTTTAAAAGCCACTTGAGAAAAGCCGATGACTTAATTGTTTTGAAATGGCACAAAAAGGGAATGTGCTATATGCATCATTTGTATCAAGAAAAATTTTCACACATTTAATTACTATTATGAAACAGGAGTCCCAGAATTATTTGCTTAACAGCAAAGACCTTCTTCCAAACAAATCCAAAAAAGATACAAGATGTAGCAAATACAACCCCAGCTTTGCATAGACTATTGCATGTTTAATGTTAACATCAACAGATCTACAGTCCTCCTTATTTACAATTAACGACGTAAAGAGACCTTAAGATAAACATGAGTTAAATACTCACTTCAAGACTCCCTTCCATTGCCAGCAGCAAGTAAGAAGGACTTCAGGATAAGACAGACTATAGTCTGGGACTTCTTGAAGTTAGGCGCATTTCCATATCTTTTTGGGACTCAAGTATTTGTATGTTCAGACTTCTTCAGCACCAAAACTGGATAAAATCTACTTCATAAAGTAGTTAAAGACTACAGGAATAGAACTGTGTTCTTTGAAGTTACTTAATTAATATTTTCAATCAATGGCAAATTGAAGCTAAATATAGCCTTGCACAAATAGGGTGCAATTTAATGAAGAAGCTTAAAAATCATTAGGATTAATCTGCAAACTTATTGACCAAACCAAAACTAGAGTTATGAACTAGAATCCTGCCTTTTGGATATCTCTTTCGTTTTTGTTTTTTTTTTTTTGAATCACATTTTATTTGCTGTTGAAAGGAATGTATTATATATTTCACTCACTGTCATTAAGAAAAGTGCTTTTTACAAACAGAGCCATAGTTTCTAGATATATCTGTGCAGTTTAGTTTAACAATTCAACTTCAAACTGATTATTTGGACTAATTTGATATAAATAGATGAAAATACCTCCCTTAATGAGCTGTTCTCATGGAATATGGGTTTTTAGTTGTTTGAAAGGAAGATATCTGTTCTTTACCAGGCTCTTTTCTTCTGCTTCCAGTTAGTTTGTTGAACTTGTATTGCATTTGAGAAAAGCCATTGCACCCAGATGTGTTTCATTGTATAAATAGAATAGAGAGAGAAGAGAAGGACCAAGGAATTACTCCACTTGAAGCCTGAAAGAATTGGCCTATTAGGTCAGTGGGATACCACATCATGAAGAATTTAAGATGTGTTAAGAGACTTTCCTAGCACATAATGATTAGCGTTACATGAATACCTGCTATGCCAAGAAATCATAAGGTTTGTCAACAACGCAGAAGGACTTATATAAACTTGGATACACATTGAAAGAAATTATGTTATAGTTTTTTCACATCTTCATTCTGCTTAAGACAACTGATGCCCTCTGCCATGTTGTGGGCTAAGGACATGGCCACAATTTAAATTTTAACAATCCCATCTGTCTCATCCTTATTTCCAACAAAATTATCTTTAAGCTATGAACTTCAATCAAATGTCCACATACAACTTTTATAATAATCTCAAGGATTTCCATTCTCAAACTAGAAAGAATTGTAATTAGTGTACAGTCCAGTAATTATACACTTTATTTTTGACAGCTTCCAGTTTGGCAGTAATGCTTGACTCTGCTGCAACACACTGGCTTGTTTTTTCACTTTTCGTAGTGGCATGGCACCACACTTCCACTTACCAAGTTGTCTTAAAAACACAGATTTGGATATTAATTACAATGGTCTAGACACTTAAGGTTTTTACTGAAGAGAAGATTAAATGCAGGAAGATTATCTAATGACATCTGGCAGACCGTGGACCTTGTGAGGACAAAACAGGATCTTCAAATAGGAGGATATCAAAACTAGATTTTGGCAATATAGAAGATGTATAGTCCATGTAGTTCTGTCATAAGCTTTAAAAATACTCTTATTAAATAAGTTTTTCCTTCCTTAGACCAGATAATACACGTAACTAGTAGGAGTCCAGGGGTCAGAATATTCTTCAATTCTTAATTATTCTCTATGAGCTTTTTTTTTTGGCTTTTCTTCATAAGATTCTCCATACTCATTCACTCTGCTCTTATCCACAGGATAAAGCCTGGCAGGAAAAAAAAGAAAGAAAAAAAAAAGATTAGCTACATATAATACTATCTGCTACCAGGAGGATATTTAAGCAGTTCTGTACTACTTAATTTTGAAAGGGACTTCCTTTCTTATTGTATTCTCTATTTCCATTTATGGCCTAAAAACACGACAGTCTTAAAAATTAGATACATTAGATACAGACACACAAACTTCTTCATACTAAGACTTAACCAGTTGTCTTGTAAAAAGGCCTCATAATTGCTTCCCTAAAGCTTGGCTGGAGTGTTAAGCAATCCAGGACACTTCTCCAACTTGAATCCAGGTTATAGTCCCTATCAGAAGTTGTTGTGCTTTTATTTTATTTTATTTTTTTTTATTTTTTTAGAAAAAATACCTTGGAAGGAGACCTATTTTACTACTTTTATGTGCAATCACATAAACCTAAAAGTGAAGTTCACATTTAGAATTCTGGTATAATGTGAACTTAGCTTAGAATTCTTGTTAGCTCAGAGAAATATTTGTTCTTGGGAACAAGAATACACTTTTAACCTATGAATAATATTTTAATGACTACTGCGTATAGCCTTCTTCCCCATATGAATTTACTTACAGAACCAGAAACTTGCCAGATATTCAACTCACAAGAGAACCTGTTAACTTGTGTTTGGAAACTAGATAAAGAAGAAAACAAAGCAGGGCAATTCCTCACCAAAAAAACATCCTTCATTAGCATCTCGCAACTTGGGAAGCATGCCTCAGATACAGAAGTAGACAAGTAGCCCCTCAGTGAGGATTAGAAGCCAAGAACTCCGAACCAGGTTTGTGAATACAATCTTAAGAATTGCTTTCCTCTGTCTTACTTCAGGTCTTCATTTCACAGGTTATTTATTTTTTTTTTACTTTTTTTTTTTCCTCCCAACTAGCGAACTATCTACTGCAAAGGAGGACTGCTGTTTTGGGGAGTAGGGGCGGAAAGGGGTAACAGAAAAGAATTCTGAGTTCTGTGAGGAGAGGAATTTCTTACTTGACTACATTCTCCGCATGCTAGAAAAGGTCCAGAAAAATACCATCAGTTATGGGAAGATGCTTTTGCTCCTCTTATTTTATTGAGTATTCTTTTCAGGCTCCCTTGCTCTAACACTCCCATTTGCTTGTCATATGCTCAACTACCATTATCCAGACCATACTCTATACTAACAATTCTATCCCAAACTATTTTTTTAGTTCTTATACCATTAAGACTGTAACCACCTACAGTGTTGAAAAACCTCTTATGTATATTAAAGAAAGGCATACCATCTTTGGTAAAGATACACCAGGAACACAACATCATCTCTAAAGCACGCCAGCCTATGAGACGTTGGCATTGTGATGATAAAAGCAAATATATCATCAATAAAGGTGTTGAATGCCTACAAATAAAACAAAAGAACATTTTAATAGGCTCTGAAGAAATGAAATCATCTGTCATACAGTGATACAGGAAACAGGCTTCCTAGCGTTTTTCAGTAGGTACACAGACTATTTCATATTTATAAAGATATTTGAGGGTTTTGCTGGAAAACTAACTATTGCAAACTTTAAGTGCTTTCCTCTAATGAAGGCCATACTGTCATACCCAGAGCACACCGCTATTGTTACAAGTAAAAAGGAATTATGTCTACTTCAGGTAAGTGAGTGTACTACTAAGCGAAGGGAAAAATATGGATTCAACTCCAGTGAGATCTTTAAAAGAAACTGGCAAAAAGCCTTTATGCAAATGATTTAAGATTTACAAAATGTTATAGGTCACCTTCATTTTCTGTGGAGAAATTGAAATTTGGGTAAAAACTTATTCATTTTCTGTTCTTAAGAACATTAGCTTGGCAGCCTTGAGGAGATTTTAAAACATTTCCAGCGCTCTCCTGGAAGCTATCATCCACCCCTTACCTGAGATGTAATTTTCTACGCCATTTCCACTCAACTAGGCATACTCTAGGCTCTATTTCTGAAGCAAATATGAAATATTTTCTCACTGCTTTTTCCTGAGTGAGAAAGTTTAAATTCACAGCCATTTGCTGGGAAAGCAGTGCAGAGGCTCTGAGCATGCAAAGATGACAATATTTTGACAGAGAAGGTAAGTGAAATAAAGAGTAGGGCAACTCCTCTGGATTGGTTTCTAGTCTACAAGGAAGGCTAGAAGTCAGTTCTTACAGCGTACCAGTTCCAGTACTCATCAGATGGTGCAATAACCTGATCTAACTCATTAAAAAACATTGGGAAAAAAAGTTCAGCAAAGAATATTCACTGTTAGGATAGCAAACAATCTCGTCACGAGTCAATCATAGGGCTTCTCCTTTCACTATTAGCAAGCTGTTACTTGGGCTTCACTGTACGTGAATCCATGCCACAAGAAGGGAAGAAAATCATGTATTCTCTAACCAGAAAAGGACTTGCTCCTGAAAGTAAACTCATGTCTGTATGATGAAACAAAGCATCACTGGAACACTGGGGTGTTTGACAGGAAAAAGTTGTGATTAGTTACAACAGGAAAGTTGCCTCTGACAAGTCAAAACAAATTCATCAATCTAAAGTGATCAAAGAATACGGATGGCACTTCTCAAGCCTGTGCAAAGATTTATTGTGGAAAAAAAAAAAAAACTTGGCAAGCTGGAAAAGTAGGCCTTTCCAAGTTAGTGATCCTACCATGATGAAAGGAAGAAAAAGCTAAAGCCATCCTCCTTCAGGCATTAGGCAGTCCACAAAAGCCACTGAAATTGAATACATCAAGGCAGCTCATCTAACATTACTAAGTCTAGCTAGTTTTCTTTTGAGATTACTTCATTTAAAGGTACACGTCATTGAAGTATACAGGGCAAAAACTTAAAAGCTACAGAAAATGAAAATTTAGGAGGATTTTCATTTTTGCCAAAGTCTTAAAAAAAAAAAGTCTGAATTAGGGAAAAAATCCTCTTATTTCAAAAACAGACAAAACAAAACCCAAATAGAACAAAAACAAAACAACACCACCAAAAATCCCAGAAAAGACCTCAGACTATCCTTTCTAAAGGAAAGTGCGGAGAGCAAAGAACTTTAAATATCCACTAGGAAAAAGCAAATTACTCTCTCCAAAGCCCAAGAAGTTGAACATAATTGAAAACATCATACACCTTTTTCTACACACACAAAAGCTCTTGTTGTGGATGGCTTCTGGCATCTTTTAACGGGAACCATAAACACTCTGCAAGAAAAGGCTGTTCAGCAAGAACATTCTGCTTTGAAGGTGGTTGCCCATTGCTCGAACACTGTCCTTTTGTTACCTATTTAGCTGCTGATGTCTCTGCTCAGTTACTGTATTTTGTTGCCAACGCAGTATTGTGAAATTACTTCACTAATGTACCTTTTACTCCCCTTTATTAAGGGACATGCTAATTTGCCTAGTATCTGTCTAAAAAACTAGATGTTTATTTCCAGATTGAATACCATTTAGTTGCTATTTTGCTATCAGCTATATTTCAATCTGTTTTTCTTAGATGCCTCATTATTCCTTAAAAATACTACGGCATCAGAAATTTGGTCTATTGCTGTAGGCTCACAGAAATGGAAAAGCTATGAAAGGTACTTTGTTTTATTTCTTTTGCCTCAGATTATCTGTTCAGAACTGGACAGTGTCCAGAGCAGCTTTTAACACTTTCTTTTAAAGTACTTATGCTCTGGAGAATTGCAATACAGTGGCACAAATGTGTACTTTACTCCTGTCTCTGGTAGCTCCTGGAGCCTGCCAAAATAAGGTTTCTTAGTGGTCCTATTGGTTTGTTGAGAATTATGCTTTGTTGATATAACCCTTCTTTTGATGTAATACTGTATTAAACTGAGACAGGTGACAGCACAGAAAGCAGTATTACCTACATCTTAGATTGGATGAGATTCTCATTATATGGAAGTCATCATGTAAAATTGAAATTGTGTTTTTTTTATTTTTAAGGACAGTTGCAAAAAAACATTGATTTTACAGGCAGTTTAGTTCTTAATACAAGAAGAAAAGCACTCACAACCTTAAGCTGTGTATTACTAAGCTGATCCACACAAAAAATATTTCCGAAGTGACAGAAATGGCCTTCGAATTAGAGCTCTACTTACTTTGTATGTGAAAGCCTTCCATGGTAAGTGTGCAACAGATTTCATCTAGGATCAGAAAAATATCAGTTAGTAATAAAGTCTGCACAGAGAGACTAGAAAAGTTGTCTTTTATTGCTTTTCAACCTCACCTTGTAGTTTACAAACAGCTGGGGCAGCATAAAGAGGAATCCAAAAGCATACACTCCTAAAGATAAAATAAGGAAAATTTTATAGACATACGCATAACGGAAGTACACCATGCAACTATACTTTCACAGTTAGAGATTTACACATAATCCTAAAAAGAAGATGCATCTAAATCCTTCTGTTTCGATTTTTCTTGGCTCTTCTCCCTTTCTCAATCACCATGATAATTTTGGAACCCACAGTCAAGTTATTGTTGTACTAGATTACACTGATCTAGCTGGTATCAGTGACTTCCTATTTTTGAGTCTTGTCCTCCATTTGAAGAAATATGAATAGTAAAGAAGTAAGAAGGGACTCACCGTTGACAAAGCTGTTAATCAACCAGGAATACCAGCTACAAACAAGAAAGGCAGCCCAGTTACTTTTTCACCTCAGCCAAAAATATATGCCTGTCATACGTCCTCTACATGACAGTATGCTGACTACTCCAAGAAATGGCTACGTTGTGGATTACTTTATGCATAAACTAAATACTGCACTTCTCCCTTTGTTAGGGAGGGCTCCAGAGAAGCTGCTAACAGTTAAGAGGTGGATGATTATCAGTGCATCCAACAGTTCTGGAGAGCTTTATCAACTGCTTTTTATACTTTTTCAGAATGTTGTAAGACTTCTGCATGCAAATTGTCATCAGGTAATGTTGTGCACTGAATGCTGTCTCTATTGATAGCACCATATTCTAAATAAAGACATATGACATGTAAATAAAGACACACAACACTGTAAGGAATTAAATTTCTGACAACAAATATTGTTCAGTGCAAACCACTATAGCTAGCACTTAAATAATAATAATAAAAAGAAGGCAAACGCAAGAAATCTACAATTTTCTCTCCTTAAATTTAACAACCCCTCCCCAGACATTCAACAAGGACAACCTTAGCTCCATTGTTAGTAGTGTTACAGATGGTCCAGATGGTCCAAATTCCCTACTTCTGCTTGCAATAGTAAGAACAGCTAATAATCGTGATGCTCAGATTATATTATTTAAAACAAAACTTGCACTGCTGCACTACTGACTTGTTAATAGCGACCTTACAGCCGTAGCAGCACTTCACTAACTCACAAACATCTACAAAATACATCAGAAGATGCCTGGAAGATTAAAGGATAATCCACTGTTAAGATTATCTGTTCCATCACATTCCTTTACAAAGAGATTTAACAGTGATAAACATTCTATGACATGTTTTCACTTCAAGCTACAGCTCCCAGAACACCTGGCATATAGCGTTTTCCAGTACTGAATGAAATTAAGAATTTTGCAAGAGAATCAGAATTTTAAAATGCTGTATATTTGTCAACTTCTGAGACAAGAACCTCTTGAAAAAGCTATTTTTCTAATAGCCTGGATATTGCCCCAGTTTCTAGTACGAGTGCTACAGCCCATGTAGACAGCAACAGTTCTTTCTTGTTATTTTAAGGTACTGCACACTCTCCCTCTCATCTCTTCCGGGCCTAGAGACTCTGAAAAATATGCCTACACAGCCATCACCATGCTTGTGTTTGCAGGTTTGTTTTTTGAAACAAAGTTTCATGCATGTAATTTACTTCATTTACTTGTCTGTATCTCTCCAATACAAAATGAACTAGCTATATTTTGAGTGAAAGTGGACAGGATTTTCACCTTTTCCTGAAATGTGGAATCTTTAGTATTGTACCACAGTAAGCTCATGTCTCTAAGGGAGCACAGCTTCCTTCTTTAAAAATGCTTTTGCTTTTTTACCATCCTAGCCAACATATTTAGGAACAGGGTCCCTTCCAACTCGGGATATTCTATTCTATGATAAGAATCCCTTGGTGAGAGCAAATAATTTTGGGACAGTTTTTGCTTCTCTCCATTTTTGGAAAGGTTCAACCACTGTACACCTCTTCTCTCTCCTGTCATCTTATCTGTTCTTTGAACATGAATAGCAGCCTTCTTCTTCTGATAGCTTAATCTTGTATGTAAGTTATTGAATACTACAGTAATATCAGATTAGTTCTGAAAAAGCACAACATGTTTCATAGCTTGAAACAGTTTGTAGCTTACAGGATGTTAAAAGACAGATTTTAAAGATTGAGATCCTATTGAATTTTTCAGTTCCTAGCTTAGAAATCACACAAACCGATTTCTGCATTCCATCATCTCCAATTAATTAATACAGAAAAAACGGGGAATGTTTCTATCCTGTTTAAGACTGTTTACAGATTTACAGTACCTTTTGTATTTGACATTCAGCAAGGAGTAACCTGCACCTCCAATACACAGTGGATAGAGCAAATATGACAAGTACTTCATAGCCTAATAGACAAAGAATATAGTTTGTTAGTTTACATTATAGATACGGTAGGTCTCTCATGGCCTCAACTAGAGGCTACGTGGTTTTTTTCCCTGAAAATCTTTTCATATTTTTAAATGTCTACTATTATTTTCAGTATGCTTCTGTTTCAAGAGATAGTGAAAATTCCAACGCTGAGCTCAGACCACCAAGGACTTTGGAGCATAAGCTGCAAGAAGAGGTATGAAGATCAGTGTAAGAGTAGCTTAACACCAGTATTGCTACCTATGTTCAACTCATTCCACCATCGTAAGTACAAATACTGATTTTCAAATTTGTAATGAAAATATAAAAATGGTAACCCTTTAAGATACTTCTCTTCAGTTAAGTCACTTACAATTCTATTTCTCAGAGAAATGTTTCAACCAGATATCTAGCTTCAAACTTCAAAATTTCTGGTCCTTGTTATGAATGCACCAATTCCTATATATGAACCATAGATCAAACTAATGTCATAACTTCAAAATCTTTCCAGTACAAAAAACAGATGGTGTTCCTTAAAACTGTGTAATTTCGACACACTGAAGGCAAGGGATGCCACCCAGAGAGACCTGGACAGGCTTGAGAGGTGGGCCCGGGCAAACCTCAAGAGGTTCAACAAGGCCAAGTGCAAGTCCCTGCATCTGGGCTGGGGCAATTCCAAGCACAAATACAGGCTGGGTGGAGAATGGATTGAGAGCAGCCCTGAGGAGAAGGGCCTGGGGGTGCTGGCTGATGAGAAGCTCATTGTGAGCTGGCAATGGGCGCTTACAGCCCAGAAAGCCAAACATAGCCTGGGCTACACTGACCCCAGCTGGAGAACTGCATTCAGCTCTGGGACCCCCACCCAGCACAAGGAGGACATGGAAGTATTAGAACAAGTCCAGAGGAGGGCCACAAAGATGATTGAGGGGCTGGAGCACCTCTCTTATGAAGGGAGGCTGAGGGAGTTGGGGTTGTTGTGCCTGGAGAAGAGAAGGCTCTGGGGAGACCTGATAGCAGCCTTCCAATACATAAAAGGGGTCTACAGGAAAGCTGGGGAGGGACTCTGTGTCAAGGAGTGTGGTGATATGACAAGGGGGAATGGCTTTAAACTAAAAGAGAGTAGGTTTAGATTAGACACTACAAAGAAATTCTTTCCTATGAGGGTGGTGAGGCACTGGCACAGGTTGCCCAGAGCTGTGGATGCCCCATCCCTGGAGGTGTTCAAGGCCAGGCTGGATGGGGCTTTGGGCAACCTGGTCTGGTGGGACGTGTCCCTGCCCATGGCAGGAGGGGGTGGAATTAGATGGTCTTTAAAGGTCCTTTCCAACCCAAACCATTCCATGATTCATCAGATAATTCTGCCACTTCTTTTTCTGATGATATCAATTGACCATGTTTTCTATTCCATCAAGATAAAAAACTAAAATATTATATATACACTTGATATGATTGGTCAAAACATGACTTCCCCAATCTCAAGGCAGGTCCACCTACAAACTGTTATTAAGTAACTACTGTGCAATTCTTTTTATAACAATAGGCCTGCTTTCTGAATAATAGAAGACTTCAGACGTCACCAGGCAAAATGGCTAAACATAATTATTGAGAGGAACATGGAGACAGTTTTGGGGAATCAAAAAGCCTGACTATCACAAAGCTTGCAAGAAGTCCAGCAACTTAAAAATAACACACAGGAGGCCAAAAAGAACTGAAGAACAAATTTCCAATGCCTGCCTCCCCTCCATCTCCATTCATAAAGTTAATAGATGATGTCAAACAGAACTCAGAAGTGTAGGGAATCCCAGTAAAACTAAACAGATTCTTCACATCTGTCTTCAAGACATATTTCTTCATATATGACATTTATGACATGATTAAATATTAATCTAAAAATAATAAAGATAAATCATAGTGAAGTGTTTTTTTTTTTAAATTATTATTATTTTTTTTTTTAGCCAAGGAGATCTGATGAATAACGAGCAAAATAAGTCAATCAGAACACCAGATATATCGACTTTATAGATCAGAAGTCCCAGGATTCCTTCTTACCTGGGCATCATATTCTTCGGTTTTCTTTTCAGAGTCATTGTATGTACCAAACTGCAATACACATAAAACGTATAATTAAAGTCAGAGCTGGGGGAAAAAAGCATTTGCTGTTTGACTCCCTAAGTGGAGATTTAAATAGCAAACTGAACTGCTTAGACAGTCAAAGTAACAGGAATAGTTCAAAGATCTCATCAGTTCTTCTATATAACCAAGTCATTCAAACGTCCCATGCAGCCTGCTAAATACATGGTAGCCAAGAAGTTTAATATTTTTCTTCATATTTTACAACAAACATCCAGGTCTTTTTAGCTTAGGAAAATGGTGCTGAGACAGCTCATCTTTTCAGTTTTGCTTTTCAAAGCAAAACCAGAGTCAATATCATGAAGAATTTGGAAGTTAGAGGAAGCAATTATTAAAAGATACAATCATTTCATGCTGGAAGACATCAGTTATGGATTATCTCCTCTTAAATTCCACCTTCAACTACCGATTTACTAATAGTCTCCTCAAAGGTTAATAAAGAATTAAACATTTTATTTTTTTAAAGCAGCATTTTGATCAGAATTACAAAGAGTCCAACAATACTGTTTTTGAAAACACTGTTCACCCCCTTTTAGGTAAAGGATCAACATTCAGCAAGTGCCAAGGTAGCTTGCAAAGTGCAACTACTGTGAAAATACGGCATCTTAAAAGAAAAACATCTGATGAATTGGTTTTTCTTATCCTGCAAGTTATTGTGTTTTGAGCATGCAGATGCTTTCAAATGTTAGTATGAGTGCTAACCAATTTCTGTTTCCAGACTGAAATAATATTGTTCTTAGCGACCTAGACAGGCAATTCAACAGTGTTCTTGTAGTCTTACAAAAAATGTCTAAGTCTTAAAAAGAACAAACACATTTCCTTGAACAGGAACAAGGAGCAACCAGAGCTATCAGCTGCTTACGATGTACCGATGTTAAGCAGCACAGAACTCTGTTCTTCTTACAAAGTAAACACTGCAGATTGTACAATTGTTTTTAATGTAAACAAACAAACAAACAAAAAAAAGGAACTATAATCTGCATTAATTTCAATCCCTGCTGCCACAGCACGCCCTGTAGACAGTCTTTAGACTTAAACTATTACCCAGAGGATTTGTAAAAGACTGCCGTGTCCCCTGAACATGTCACAACATTCATTAGTTCCACAATGGAGAAGTTATGCCTACAGCTTCACGGAAAATTCAGTTCCTTAGTTCAAATCACAGTATCAGTTAAAGATTCCAACGCAGTGGTAGGAGCCCAGGTCTATCTGTCAAGATCTAGCAGGACAGACAGAGGAATTCTGAGATTTCTCAGATCACAAATACATACAAATTGCTGCTGCTTCTACAGAATTGATCGAAAAAATTCTTAAGTTTGAAACTATTCACCCAGTTTTTGTATTAAGCTATCCATAAAGAGAAGATTTACACTGGAACCTTAAACAGTTTTTTAAATCTTCACATCACTGAAAGCCAAGTTGCACAGTACAGCACTCTACAGTAGCTACTGTAAGAGGCAGAAACCTCAACAGTGGTAACTGTTAAACCAACAAAGTACCTGAATTTTGGGCCATATGCCTTGCCACTTGACTGTCATTTTCAAAGCCTTCTTCACTTTCCAGAGCTGTGATTAACAAAAACAAAATGTATACGTAAAGAATTACCCAAAGGAAATTCTTACGCAAGATTCATAAAATCAGAAACAAGACCCTAGAATATCTATTTTAAGCACCCTGTGTGTATAAAGCAGCAACAGCCCGATTGCAGCACTGTCTGCATGTCAATACAAACCACATGCTGTGTCACCAGATGAGTACAATATTGTGGAACTGCACTATTAAGTCCCCACATCAGCTGAGGTACTTTAAGTGAAACAACAGAGTCCTTCCACGACATCTGAACTGTGGTGCATTGGCGGGAGTCAGCTGCTCTCAGCATGCACCTTAGGGAAGGTGACTGGAGAACCCTCCAGTAACCATCCGCCAAGTAATTTTTTACATAGCATCGCTGTTTATAGTTTTTGCAAAAGCTTATTTTGTTTTATACACTAATTTTTAGGGGTCACCTTGTGGCTTTGTATTCAACAATTTAATCGCTATCTAAAAATTCAGAACTGTTTTGTGTTCACAGGGGCTATCTGCAACTACAACAGATGTGTAGTCAAAAAGTCCACCTAAAAGCCCCAAATACATTATTAAATACTGAGAAATACATAGATCTTCAAGCAGTATAGGTAGAGAGATCTCCCCTTCCTTACTGCTGACTTTGCCCCTCACTGCACATAAGCAGGCTCCTAAGCAGCATCTGCAGCCCACTGACTGGACACAGCCTGCCAGAGTAATGAACACAGCCATCAGGCCCTCCCTCTTCCTCAAGCACCTCAGGCATGGCCAGGGAGAAAATTGCAGACCTGAGGCATTGTCTGATGGTACACGGCCTGCTCTTCGACAAATGGTTTTGTGGAAGGTTGCTGACACAACCTTTCACATGTATAAACATGCCTGGTCACAAGTGATGCGTATCAGCTGATGTGACAGGAAGGAGCCTCAGCACAGCTCTGTGCTTGGTTTCCACCGTACCAGCTGGCCTGTCCCAGAAAAACCTGATACTCCCAGCTTAGCTGTTTGATAAAGGGACACTGACTTCTCTACCACTGAAAGCCACATGAACAATGCTGCTACAACACCGTACTACTGCAGTGTTTTAACACTAACTACTTTAGCATTCCTTTTCTACAACAAGCCATGAAATACTCTGCTAAACAATACTGGAAGACTCCAGACACAGGTGGTGGATGTTACTGAGAACATTGCTACTTGGCTCTAGAGCTGTAACAACTCACCTCAATCACGGCACCAATGCCTGCTGGGATCAGTACCAATAAACTTGTCTGTTCATCCAAAAGGAAAAGAAATATTACTACAGTACTAAAGCATCGCCAAAGTACTAGATGGGGAGAAAAAAAAGGAGATTATTAATATTTAAATGAACAGTTGAGATGACAGATGACTGTTGGCCTATTTACTGTAATTCCGTCCTAAGCAGTTTAAGCATGAACTTCTATGGATACACATCTTGATATATCAAGCAGTCCTAGAAACAGACAGTGATCTATATATCCAGACAGATAAAATAAAGAGACAAATAAATACTGAATAAAAAAAGAAATCTTTATCCCAAAAGACAGAAGGAAAATTGACAATTCAACCGTGTGTTTGTAGTACTATGAACTAAGTTTATGAAAGCTGAAAGGCTGTGAGATAACGACAGTCTTTGAACCTCACACAACTAATTCGATGCTTGCAAATTTTAAGAACAGTATTTTAGGGTTATTTTTCAGGTTTTGCAAAATCCTGACAGCTTCTAAATGTCTACCAAGTAGTTCTTAGATTAGACTGAATAGGGACTGGGAAGAGGAAGAGCTACAACACATTCAAACATCAACAATTACGCTGCACTATTTCAGAGCAATTGCCTGTCAGTTTTCACTCAGGGCAAGAGAGACATACGGAAAGGTGACTAAAGTTTGCTAATGAGAGAATGGAACCACCAATTACTGAAGACTGAAAGACTTACACTTTGATAGTAAGATTAGAAACCCCCTTGTCACTCAGTCTTTCCGAACTGACTTTACTCACTTATTTAACTGGCATTTAAAACTTAAATCTGAAATTCTCTGGTAGTTATCTACAAGGAACACACAGGACTTTCAGGACAAAATTACGTGACAGCACATTCTCTCCACCCACAGGATATTTCCCTTCTCCTCATTCTTTTCTTAAAGCATTTTTCTGTTCCTTCAGCAAGGGAAATACGGTAACTGACTTAATTTTAAACTTATTCTCTATTGCAAGACAGTCAAACCTTGGAAGTGACAGAAGTAATACTTGAGCATCACACTAACAAAGTTGGAACCAGCCTGCTAGCCATTGTCTTTTCATACATAGAACGAGTAAGAATAAAAACAGACAGTATATATTATACAGCACACACATACCACTTTGCATGCTGGGCCATACCTGCTTTTGTAGACATCCCAATCATGCTCCTCTTCTTCTTCCAATAACTGATGTCATTTTTGAATGCAAGGAAATCAAAGAGAAGCTGCAAATAGCAAGAAAAAATCTCATTTGCTGAAAACAGGCAGTAATAAAACTGTCAGCTGAACTGTTAAAAATGTTAATCTTAAAATTTAAGATAGCCCCACAAGAGAAATGATTAAATACTACAAATAAAAGCTAAAAAAGAAAAATTGTTTTAAAAGCCCAAAGCTCCAAAAGCACTGTAAAAAGACAGGAGGAAGTGCATGTACTGCTACTACTACAATGCTGCACCCTGTAAGGAAAGTTATCTGACAGAGTATGGACCACTGAGTGGTCCGTCCGTCAAATCCATGTCTGTCCAATTTAGAAACAAGGATATCGTGAGGGACAGTGTCAGATACTTTGCACAGATCTATTCACTGACTTAAAAAAAAAAAAAAAAAAAGGCATCACAGATTCAAGAAATTCTTGGGTCAGTGAACTTTAATGAAAAAGCTTTTTTTCTTTTAAACTGGGTAAACGGTACACAAAATAAAAAATTTCAGAAAAAAAATTAGTCCCAAACTGCAGATGTGTTACAATCTGATAACAGAGAAAAAAAAAAGAATATGGCTGGGAAACGTATGACTTTCCAACCAAATTAATTTTATCTAATGGGAATATAAAGAAAAATAACATGCCCAGAAAATTCTCATCTCTCACAGACGACTGGAATTGTATTCCACATAACTGTAGATGACAAAAATGTTTAAAGTAAAACAATGAGGTCTAAAAAAATTGTTCACTGTAACAAAGAGCCACATTAAACCAACACACCCACAATGCCAATGGCAAGGGACACAGCAAGAAGAAACAACCATGCCCATAACCACAAGTTCCATGATTTACAGCAGTAAATTTGTGAAGTAATTTAGCTTGACTGATCTAAATTTCTGCTGGGGTTAGAAGTCAGAGATTCAAACCCTACTACTGGTGCTGCATCTATGCAGCTGCAGTGGTACATCTTGTGAGAACTCCGCAGAAAGCTTGAACCACTGTTAACAGGTGATTAATTCTTAGGTCTCCGGTTGAACTCTGACTAAAAGAAGTGATAATAAACTTAAATGTTTTATATTTAGTCAAGACTGTTAGTTTATACCTAGTTATCTCATATTCCTATCTTCTATGAGATTTTTGTATTACTGGAAATAACAGCTGACTTGCACCAGACACCACTTCTATTGCTCTATTGAAATTACAACTCTTAAGAACAGTTCTCAATAAATGAAAGAGCTGAAGTTCAAACACCCTCTTTTTTTTCTTATATGCTATAATATCTAAAATCCCAAGTTTTTCCACTTACATGGAATGCTGCTACGAAAAATGTCAAAGCCAGAAAGTAGAGGTTAGTATCAACAAAAATTCCTTTTACTTCATCTGCATCCTTTTCTGAAAACCCTAAGAGAAAGAACAAGTAATTATACAAGAAGTAGTAGACAGTTAATTGCTGTTAGGTCCAGTATGAAAGGAATCTTATTTCAACCTGCATGTGGTTTTGGTAAGAAAACATAAATCCAGAACAAGATGGCAGCTTTACTGGTAGAACCCGATCTACATATATTTTGGCTAGTTATTTGGGTAGCCTTAAACAAAACCATCATTTACAAGCGTACTGGTGTTCTCTTAACACGTTGTACAAATACAACCTAGGCTGAACAGAGACACAAATGGCAAGACACAGGAGGTCATTCTAGCCCAAGTAAGAAGAATAAGGATTACTCAACTTTCACTCTGAACTCTTATAAGTTATGCAAGAAAAGTGAGCTTCACAATAAAGACTGAAAAATGTAAAAAGGAGTACACTGTGGAAGACAACAAAGGTCAGTGAAAAACTTGGCCATATATGCGGCATTACAGACCCCAGAGAATGGATTAGGCATCAGCTCTTTTGCTGGCCTTCACTGAATTAACTTGGCAGCTTCTCCTTGATAAATGGTAAAAGGAAAAGCATCCTGCAGAAATCACAACCTGTAAGCTGCATACATATTCTTTACCATCTTATCACATCAAAAAAGGAGGAATGTTGCCATCTTGTTACTTATTGGACGACCGCTAATTCAAAGAGTTAGAGCTGTCTGTGATAAATATGGTTGCCAGTATGAAGGACTGCGTTTTCCAAATGATACAGTATGCTTTTGATCTCTTTCAGTCAGCATTAAGATAGATCACAGAACAGCTCTTGCAGCCAGCATCAGATTGTCAAGTTCCTGAAATCCAGTTTGATCCCATGAGGGTCTTCTATTCCAATTATACCCTCCAGTCAGTTGCTGTGTTTGTCCAAGTTTCTTTTTCAGACCATAATGTAATGCTTTTTTGACATTTGAATAGTTTGAGTTATGACACTGTTGAGTTCAGCACCAATTTATTTTAACTTGTCACATCAGCGGTCCTCACAGCTTACCTATTTTTGGAATTTTGGATTTTGAATCAGAACATGTGTATGATATATATGACTGAATCAGAACACGTGTACGTGTATATATAATATGTGTATCTATCTTTTTTTTTTCAGGAATCAATGCAATGAATGTCATCCATTGTAAAATACCAACTCAGATCATAATGATTAACCAACTCCTCACTCTTACTAAAATGACTAAACTTTGGTGAACAAGAACATTGAGTAGTACAGATGCAGCAACACCCCTGTGTACATCACCTGGGAAACCAGCAAAATACCACACCTACCTGAATTATATACAAAAAGATGAATTGCAAAGGATTTAGGAATCACTAAACTAATCCAGCATGGAAGCTTATAAGATCTCTTAGCCTGAAAAAAAAAAAGTTCAAATTGCTGTCTAAAGAACTTAAAAAGAGATGATCAGGAAGAGCCCTACCATTTGCATACATCAACACCAGTTCGGTTTTCAGTTTTGATACAGTTCTTTACCCTAGCCTAAAGAAGCCAACTAGAGTCTAGTGAGAGAAAACTAAATCAGCGAAAATGACCTTGAAAGTAAGATGTAGATTTTTAAGGAGGATGATTAGACTCCTAAACGTCTGCATCAGTGGAACAGATATTTAAAGGCAGTAAAAGCTTGGCTACACCATCACTGACACAGAGTGTAAGAACTGCACAGTGAAAGTGTACGCTTACTCCAGTAACTGGAAGCTGAAACAGTCTCTCTCTCTAGGTCTTTCCTTCATCTCTTTTTAGGAGTTTTGTTTTATTTTAATTCAGCACAGATGCCCATTATGATCAAAGTTGAGCTAACCAAATAAAATCAAAATGCAGTAAAAATTGTCCAACCAATTCACTTGTTAAAAAATCTAAAAAAATCCCCAACACCATCCAAATCCAAGCCATTCCATTTAAGCCAAATACAGAATTTAACAGTTTAGCCTCCAGTTTATCTGAATTATCCTATATATTTGTAAGTGAGGTACTTGACCTGAGCCAAAGTGAGAGGAAAGCCAGTTCTGAAGTGTCAGAAGTAGTATGATTGGAACCAAGATTCTTTCCTTACACTCAGCTTGAGCCCAAAGTCTTTGCTATTCCTGGCTGTATTTCACCACAGGTATATGGCCAGAGTGATGGGCTATATATAGCTAATATAAAAGCTTATATAACTCTGATACAGCTTTTCTGTTCCATGGATGATAGGGGAAACCTGTGGGTGAAATATTCTCCTCTATTTTGACCTGTTATGCTTTCACAGTAGTACTATCCAAATAAAATTGAAAGTTAATACTTAAAAAAAAGTTAATTAACTTCTGCACTCGTTTCCTACCATGTCAACACTTTATTTCCAACCTTACCTTATTAAGGTAAAGCAATTTAAGTTTTGTAGTGCTAAATATTTTCACCAGCTAACCAAAAAACAGGCACAATTAAATGTCACCTGTATATTTACAAGAAAAAAAGGTGCTTTTTTTGATACCTAAACTCATTAAAGATGAAAACATACCAAACTGTTGGAGGGAGTACACAGCATCCTGCATGTGGATCCAAAATCGGAGTTTTCCAAGAGATATTTTGTCATATGACACTGTAAGAGGTAGCTCCGTTGTGGAACGATTTATAACCTGAATTTCAAAAAGAAATAGTTTATTTTTAATAGAAGAATCTTGCAACAATTATTTCCATTCATTCTTTCACACAATTTAAGAGGTTGACCTCTTTAAGGCTTGAAATCTTTGCTTTTATTTTTTTTCCAAGAGGCGCTAAATCAAGTTTGTTCTATTCAAGATCTTATAGCAACCTCACTGTTACTGTGTACAAAAGCCCTTGAGAAGCTTACATTAAGTTCCCTCTGCTGGTCTCAGCTAAAGTGGGAAAAGTGTGCTTAAGGTAGTTTTCCATTCTGATAGTTCTTCTCTGGATGTATATGATAAGATTATGATAAGGTAGAAGACAAGACAAGCAAAACATCTTCTGAAGGCCCCAGTCACACCTTTACTAAATTTACTAATTTGTGGCTGTTTTTGAGAGAAGAGATTTGAGAGAAGAGATTTTGAGATTATAACAATTCATACAAAAACAAAAGATGGTGAAGCAAGATGTTGCTGCCTGCTCAGAATGCTGAAAACACCACAGCTAAAGCTAAGCAGAATGCCCTGTGTGTAAAACATGACATACAGGGTGTCACAAGTAAGTTTAACCTAATTCTCCTGTCTCATCTACCTTTCAATTACAATGAGAACTATCTGGGGACTCCTTAAGTTGAAAAAAAAGTCTTAAATTGCCACAGCTCCTTTTGTATGACAGTTGACTGTCTCTGAAATAGTTTTAAAACAAAAGAAAAAAATATTGTCCTTAGAGATGTTAGAATTCTCCACAGCTTAGGCACAAGATCACACAGTATGTGTTAAACTTTCAAGGATAGTTTAAGACTACAGACAGGCAGGCACTCTGAATGGTAACAGTTCAAGATGCTAATTACTACTCAATCATAATTCCCATTTCAGAATTGTTACTCTACACTGTGTATGTTTCTACAGTAATCACTTAGCTGATGCTTATCAGAGATGAATGGGCTTCTTCTGATCCTAATGTTACTGAAAATGCTTTCAGCCTCCCCATACATCAGAGTCAGATGTGAATCGGGGATTTTGTTCACTCTCCCATTCCATTCCCCCTTTCCTCCAGTATGTACAAATGATTCTTAATCTCATGACCCTATGGGGGGGGCGGGGGCAGAACACAAATGTATGTGAGGGAAAGAAATGGAAGTTGTGAGAGTTTTATAAATCCAGCAGAAAGAAAACTGTCAGGCATCTCCAAACAGTCTGAAGAAAAACAGAATGAAAACAACTAGGTTAGAGCTGAAGATTGAAGGTGCTAGCAAGATTCTAATGCTCTTTATCAAAAGCTACGTGCAGGTCTTCCAGGCTTCTCCTTTTTAAAGGATGCCTGTAATCCCTCCATTCTCATTCCAATTTCTCAGTCCATCAAAGTTAACATCAACATGTCTGGCAGAAAATGGAAAGAAATTTTATCTATTCAGGACAGACAGAACACACAAATTTTGCAAATACATAGGCAAGTAACATTCTGTGCACACAATGCACTACTAAGGAGATAGGAGTTGTGCAGGGAGACAACTAGATTGCCATGCAAGACAGAAATTCTTGAACACCAAAAGCAAATTAAATGAATTTGTCAAGATCAGAAGAATGAACTCTTTCTTAAGGAACAATTACAAGCCTACAAGTGTTGCCTCAACCTAGTTGAGGTGCGTGAGGCTTGCTAAGCTTTTGAAAACTAGGAGGTTTTCAATCCTGTGCAATACAACCTGTTCTTGGAGTAAGGCCTCAGAACATCACATATTACTTCTAGCATTCTATCAGTGCTACAAAGCAGTGTGTAAACAGAGCAAACAAGTTCTGCAGTATGAATTTTAATGCATTCCCTTTACTACTTCAGAATCCTGTGTAATCCCCAAACCCACAGTACTGGGGAGAATGTGTAAGAACACAGCATCACAGAATATCCCGAGTAGGAAGGGACCCACAAGGATCACTGACTAACTGCTGGCTCTGCACAGGACTACCCATAATGTAAACCATGTATCTAAGGGCATCGTTCAAATGCTTCTTGAACTCCAGCAGGCTCAGTGCCAGGACCATGTCCCTGGAGAGCCTGTCCCAGTGCCCGACCACCCTCTCGGTGAAGAACCTTTTCCTAACAACCAGCCTGACCCCCCCGGGGCGACTATCTGCATGGACTCTTAGTGCGATGAAGTAAGAGTCTTCATTGCAACCTGGCTACATTCTTTTTATACACTTTCCTTCCAGATGTTTTCCTTCAAAAACCTTCCAACCCCTCTTTACAGTCCTTTGGTCCCTTTGTCTTGTCATCTGCTGATCTTTGTCTTGATGTATCTCTTGGGCTGTTATGTACCTTTTCGCAACCCCCTGATCCCATGCCTGGTTCTGGTAACTGCTCTGTTACTTTTCTTTTCCCCTGGGCCTTGTAGCGGTCTTTGCTCTTATCTCGTTATTTATCTATGCCTCAGGCTCCACAGTGACTCTCATCCTCCACACCTCTTGTCTTCCAGAATTCCCTTCTTTGACTCTCACGTGGCCACAAGTCCTTCATCTATGTACACTGTTAATTAAACCTACTTTGTCTATAAGATTACATATCTCACACCTCCCTCCCCTGTGTCCCAGCTCCATGCCATTCCCTCGGGTCCTGTCGCTGTCCCCAGAGAGCAGAGCTCAGCACCTGCCCCTCCGCTCCCCTCGTGAGGGAGCTGCAGGCCGCCATGAGGCCTCCCCTCAGCCTGCTCTGCTCTGTGATGAACAAACCAAGGGATCTCAGCTGCTCCTCAAACATCTTGTCCTCTAGACCCTTCACCATCTTTGTAGCCCTCCTTTGGATGCTCTCTAATAGTTTCGTGTCCTTCATATATTGGGGCACCCAAAACTGTCCACAGAACTCGATGTGAGGCTGCACCAGTGCAGAGCAGAGTGGGACTATCCCTTCCCCTGACTGGCTGGCAGCGCTGTGCCTGAGGCACCCCAGGACTAAACCTGGCCCTTTGGGCTGCCATGGCACACTGCTGGCTCGTGTTCAACTTGCCATCGACCAGAACCCCAGATCCCTCTCCACAGGGCTGCTCTCCAGCCTCTTGTCCCCCAGTCCATATGTACAGCCAGGGTTGCTCCATCCCAGGTGCAGAAACTGGCACTTGCTCCTGTTAAATTTCATGCTGCTGCTGATTGCCCAGCCCTCTAGTTTGTCAAGATTTCTCTGTAAGGCCCCTCTACTCTCAAGGGAATTAACAGTTCCTCCTAATTTAGTAACACCTGCAATCTTCCTTAGTACATATTTGAGTCCTGCATCCAGGTCATTTATAAAAACAGTGAAGAGAACTGGCCCTAAAATGGATCCCTGAGGAACCTCGCTAGTGACTGGCTGCCAGCCTGGTGTAACCCCAGTTAGTAAAACCTTCTGAGCCTGACCCATCAGCCCATTGTTCACTCACTGCATTATGTAGTAGTCAACATGAGAAACACAGTCATCATACTGTATTAAATTCTAGTACTTCTAAGACCTACAGCTGGGTGAAAATCATAGTCAGTTCAAAACCTATACAACTTAGCAGAACAAGGGAAAATCCATCTTCAGCACCATGACTAGGTCAGGCGTATCAAGCAGATAACATATACCCTATTTACAGTCAACTGCTGGCCTTACTCCACACACAAGCTGTATTACCTTCCTCCCTTATTCTTTCCTGTTCTTCAAATACCCCTCTCATTAACTCATGGGACACATAATATTAGACCAGACTTTCTGTAGGGCTTGCGAGCAGTTTGCCTCGCTACTGAAAAGTTACATAAGCCAGCGCTGAACAGAAATTTTGCTAGTTTTGATAGATTAGTCTTTGCAGCACGTTCTCAAGATCTTTATCACTGCGAGTTGCAATAGCATTGACCATGACATGCATGACAGCTGTGGGAATGCTCTTAGCCACATGAGAACGTTGAGTTTATTTGTAAACAGGGCACATGACCAGTTGGAAACTCATATGAATGTACTGAACTTAACAATGAGCTGTGGTAAGAAACTAAAAACAAAGGACAGTGACCGCTTGTAAAGACATTACAAGAGTATCTAATGAAATACTGGACAGAACTATCTGGTACAAAGATTTGTAACTGAAATGCAGAGGAGTTTATTTTGCCAAACAAGGTTGGGATGGGGTAGAAATGTTCTTAAAGGATATTCTCCCCAGCATTCAGGAACAAAATTCTTTGTCTAAGCTGAAGTTTATGAATTGGAAAGGCGATTTATAAGGTCTATGGAAAGTTTGCATCTACCAAAGCTCCCACCTAGAAGATGCTGAATCCAGATATGCTCATTTAACAGTTCTGAGACATTCTTAAGCATTCAAAGTTTTTGTTCTCAGTCACTGATTCCTAATTTCTAGTCGGTGTAACTGAAAAACAAATGCAGGGCTTAACTAAAAGGTGCTGGATGAACATGGCTTAGATGCAGGGGGCAGTAACAAAACTGCATGATTTCCTCCAGCGGAGGAGTTGGGCAAAAGCTAAATAGAGAATTCAATTTAAATGTATGAAAAAACACCTGTTTTTACTGCAGGGGTGAATGACCACTAGAACAGGTTGCCCAGAGATGTTGCGGAGTATTCATCCTTGGATATATCCAAACCCCAAATGGACAAGGTCTTGCGCAACCTGCTCTTGGTGCCCCAGCTCTGAGCAGGTGTGCTGGACTAGAGACCTCCAGAGATCCCTAACAACCTCATCCTTCTGTGATTCTGTCACCGACATTTTCAAGTCCTGATCTGAGTGCATAAACTCGTTAGATGTACTGTTAGTGTATTGGCAGCAGGTATGCTCAAGTTACTCTAATATGATAGAGGGTACCACTGGAAAATTTAACCACAAGTGAATTTTTTTGAACTAAGTCAGTGGCTATTCTCTTATCCCCACGTTACTGCAGTACCAGCTGTATTCAGTGTGCTCATTTCCCTAGAAGATACTAGGAGTAGTTCTGGAACGCTAACACAACTTCATCGAACAGTTTAAAGAGTCAAACTGCTCATGTGCTTGCTCCCACCACAGCTGCTGCTGCAGATTTCCTCCATATCTATCCAAAAGGCAGGAGCGATGGAATCCAAATATCCTTTGACAGAACAGAAGGGAGCGTTTGGCAGATATTTCAAAATGCAGATTCAGACTCTGCAGTTGCCACTGCTGACCACGTTAAGTTAAACAACAGTCATTGATAGTCATTTTGTGACTTTATAGTTTTTCATTAAACAACCTATGAAGAAAATCTTAATTATAACAACATTGAAGATTACTGTTAAAACTATTAAATGTAATTAAAGGTTTTCTATTACTCACCATCAAATCTTTCACTCTGTTGCTTAGCTGATCAATAAATAATATTGGAAGGTAATGCACTGTCTTCCCCAACTGAACCCTAGGATGTTTAAACATGGATTTTATAACTGCAGTGATCTAAAAAGAAAACTACTTTTATTCAAGTTAGCACTCAATCAGCACTTTCAGATCTACCCGTGTAGGTATTTCCCACCATCTTTTCAGGCACATTATTCTTTAACACACAGCATGAAAGAAGCAACTGCTAGCCTGGAATCTCTCATTGAGAGATGTCTGCATAAAAAGTGTGCGTGTTATATTTCTCTTTTCAGTTTGTTTTTACTTTTCAGTAGAAAGAATAAGCAAAAAAGAACGAAATACAAATGAAATTAGCCGTGATGATGCTGAAGGTGTTGCATGAACAAGGGTAGAGGAAATTTAAAAGTTTGCCAAGCAGAAACACCATGAGGTTTACCACCATATATTTGTATCCTTTGTCTCAAGTATCCCTCTCCTCCTGCAATGACAACTTTCCACCATCTCCCCCCCTGCTCTCCAGCCCCAGTGACACCTACTAGCTCAGCAATAGCACATGCTCTACCTAGCATGGGACCATGTAAACACTGGCTGCTATGCACACAAGATGGCTAGATACTACTGATGAGAGTGCACAAGGAACATCTACATTCTCTGCCTTTTCCTGAACAGAAACACTTGTTTGGATTGCTCTACCACCTCATCAGCCTGCACAAAACCAGTAATAACAACCTTCGAGGCCTTGACAAAACTGACCACTAGAAATTGTTTTGTTGGTATTTTGGAAAAGTATTTAGCCTAGGGCCCTGAAAGAGACAAATTCTTAAAGCTCTTCACTAGAGAGGCAGTTATCTACACTATAGTATACTCAGTAAGAGTCTGTGGAGCTAGCACAACTGAGCTTATTCAAGTCTGGAAATTGAATTTTAGTAGTTCACAAAAGGAAGAAGTCTCTATGTACGGTAACTACATAGTAAATACTCAAGGGGCAACAGTAATACAGAGAAGTATTAACTTGAGGATCAGAAATAGTTTGATTCTTCAACTGAAGAGAGTTCAATTTCTAGATAACAATTACAATCAAAGCTACTGCTAGTGGAATTGCAGCAGGCTATTTCACATCCAAACTACTTTCTGCATAATGTGATGATAAAACAGCACTGAAGAGCATCTAGATATGACCAGAAAAGATCCATCAACCCCTTCCTGTTTTGGGTCTGTCTTAGGAGTTGCTAAGTTTATCTATTCTGCTTGGGAAGCTATCCCAGAACCCCAGAGTCTGCTGACTAAGCAACTGCTTCTGGATTTAACAGGATACTTGTAGAGAAAGGCATCAACATACGGCAGCACCAGCCAACACAGCGCTATTTATATGGTTAACACTGGAAGAAATTTAAGCAAGCTGTGAACAGAAGCTACTGCCTGCCTAAAATCTCACTTTTTATGTTTTTCTTGAGAAAACTAAATTATGTAGGACAACAACGCATTGTCAAAGGGAAATAAAGCCAGTCATAGAGGGGGGAAAAAGATGGGGTAGGAGATCAGCCGTGCCACTTAAGCACTTGCTGTTTAGACACAACTGGATGTGACGGTTAACTGCAAAGGTCAAGGAACAATAATTGCTTTAAAGGCCAGAAGTATGATTTGAGAACAAGAAGGTGTGAAACCTGCTGTAGCATTTACTTGTGTCTTTGCAGTTCTGCTTTGTGTTACCCTGGTAACTCCCATACAAAAAGGTATTTTAAACTCTGAACTGCCCATAGCAAGACATTTCCAACAAGGCGTTCTAGTACATAATACCTTACTAACTGTCATTATTGAAATGCAGGCATTAAAGAGTGCCTATTTTTGTCTCCTAAGCTCCAATATAAAAATAAAATACTAAAGGAGGACAGGCAAGATTTTTGTAGAAAAGCCAATTAAGCTTAAAATCTAGCAAAATTAAGTCATCAACTTACATCTTCATGTAACGGTGAACATCAGCTGGGAGGGATGATCCATCAAACACAAAATCTTCCACCATGACATTTAAGGTCAACCTTGACCTCCAGTGAGAGACGGGTTCATCTAAAGCGCTGGTCTGCTTTTCTGCTTCAATTTGCTTTAAAAATACAACAAACACACATACTGCTAAACAATACAGAATTTTGAACAGGATAATACTCTTAACTCATAGAAACTACTGAGTCATTAGCTGTATTACAAAATAGACATTCGTTAAGAAATACTTTACCTTAATTTAGACTAGACCAAGTATTTTGCCCAAATACAGCAGAACATATTGTAAATGCCAACCATAATTTGATACTGAACAATTCATTGCCCATTCAAAGCCCCGTTCATCAAGAATGAATATTCAGCTTATTTATTTTAATTCCTTATGCATCTGCATGCTCTGAAAACAGTCACTTGAAAGTAAGAATAGTAGAGTATTCAGATATTACTTCAAAACAGTCAAAAGGATGATTGACTCTACTAATCTGGGGGAGTAAAAAGATCTGACCATTTGCTTTGAATTTTTGAGCCTCCAAATGCTGTGGAAAGCAGTGCTGAAACGTTTTCCATAGCTTTCAGTAGATGCTTGCCCCCCAAGGCATTCTACTTGCTTTTCCTTGGATAACCACCACCTGCTATCACCTTTTAATGCTGGACTCTAGCTTCAACTCGTTTTCAACTTTATCATAACAACATTTAGAAATAGCGCTGATAGCTACAAGTGTATTTCAGATTCCAAAGAAGAGCAAGGTGAAATTCTCTAACCCCCCTTGAAAATGAGATACAAGAGCCATTGCAAGCATTTCATTAAATAACACCACATTTTTTCCTCTGGTGAGTTATTACAACATTTGTCAAAGGATACTACTATCATATTCTCTTGAATTGAACTGGAAAGTAGGAACATCCCACAGAAAAAGAAGCAATGTATGCTTTGGTCCCTCACCGATGTTAGTATCGCTATTTTACAAAAGCAAAGTAAATTATTTCACATGAATCTAACTCATTACAGAAAGCAGCATCACTCTATTACAGAACAATACAGTATTTCTACCACAAGGAATGAATCCTTGAAGAAATTAACGTTAACTAGGGAAATGTTTTAATAGCAGACACTATTATAGAGGGCTCCACATTTGCTGTGCTGAAAGGTCTACTATTAGTGTACCAGCTGATAACCAAGCAAAAAGAGGCATTTTGGTTGCGCCCTCCCCCCACTTTTTAAATATCATTATTACTCTAAAGATGCAAGCGCTGCAGCTGCTAAAACCACTAGTGTCTATAAAACTTGTATTAACTTGAGGATCAGAAACAGTTTGGTTCTTCAGTAAAACAATATATATTTTTTCCCCAGTTCTTCTACAGATGGAAAACCCACCTACCTGTGTGGTTGATTCTCCCGTGAGCAAATTAACCTCTTCTGGTTTAGGGACCATGTATGTGGTCAGAGGGCTTACTATATGCACCTGCTTACCATCGTGCCAAGGCAAAACGCCAGCATGATGAAGAAATATATATGCATATAACGTGCCGTTATTTCGAGTCTTCTTTGGTACAGAGACATTCACTGTCCTAAAACACAAAATAAGTACGTTACGAGGTGACATATGTTGGAATACCAAGCTGTTACATATGAGGCTTGCTGGAGATGTTAAGATGTTCTGAAAGCAAGCAAGAACATGCCGGGGCTAATGTGCCCTACTGAGCCATGACCGGGTGGCTCAATTTACGTACTCTGGTACGTAACGTAATATTTGCATTACCAAAGTTTTACCGCTATCTTAAGACACTTTCATCTTTGTCCAATTCGTCCTTTATTATCCTAAATAACACAGGACTGAGTTATCGGTTTTGTAGCCCAGCCAACAGGTCATACTGCCAAATTATGACAAAACTTGTAGAAAATAACCTTCCACGCACTGAGTATGTTGATAGAGTGTATACATGACAGAAAGATTAGAAGGAAATTCAGTTATGCCAAGCACTTTGCATTAAGGACGTATCTTCTCAGCTACGGCATGCCAAGCTCACAACTCTACAGAGCCTCCAACCACAAAGTCACTCCCCTTGTGCCTGCCAGGGAAGCACCCCGTTAATTTGCTCAGGTTGTTTTTGTCTGGATACTCTCACTGGCCCAGCAGACCACCAGTAAAACAGTTCTATTTTCACGTCTGCCAGAGATCAAGTTTACCGTGACCTGCACTGTGGAAGTTCACGTTCTTTAATTATGAAACATGCAGAACGTGAAAGAGCCAGGGTGAACCTCTGACCTCAGATACGAGATAACAACTTTAAACAAAAAAAAATGAAGCAGCTAATAGAGCAGTTGTTCTAACTATCATGTGTGTCTCTTTATAATTAAAGAGTACAGTGTTATATTCAGAAATTCATCTAAGGGCATGATCTTAGCACCACCATCCCTTCAGAAAATCTTGAAACAGTAAACCACCAGAAAAAGGTTTACTTTTACTATTGTCAGCACTGAAACAGTTATACCAAAGCACATTGTTACAATACAAGAAGAGAGAACACAGTATCTACAACTTCCAGGTTCTATTCAGGGTCTGAAGCCACAGCTATTCTGGCTGCACGTTATTAGAGAAAGGTCTTAAGATTTTCCAGACGTGTTGACTTACCTTTTCACAAGGGAAAGCCACTTTTACTATCACAAGCAAAGCACGCTTCTGTAAAATATTTGTTTGTATGACTTAAAACAGTACGTTGATTTAAACCAACCAACGCTAAAGTAATCTAGTACAGCTTGTAATACAAGTGTTTAGGGTGGGATCTGAAAGTTACAGTAGACAACAGATGACAGCATTCAAGGCCTGTAAGATATACGTGCGAGAAACATATTTCTTAGCACAACTTTGTTCAGCATAGATTTCTTTCTCGCCACTGAGAGATGATCACTCAACGTAAGAGAAGTTTGTCTAAGAGACTGCTCTTAGAACATAGTACACCGTTTCTGCCAAGGCAGGTGCTTTACTGATCTGTGATACACGAAATATTCTAGGAACCTTCCATTAAGAAAACAAACAAACAAACAACTAGTTTTTATCTATGGTAGCGCTTTGTCCTTGGCTCCAAAGCTGAAGTCCAACTGACAGCTTTCCTGCCTTGGCACTGAGAATATGGAAAACATGTACAAACTGAATGGCCCACAGAGCGTGCAGTAATAGGTTCAACCCGGAGCCAAAGAATGCAAGGACAACTCAGCTCCTTCAACGATACTGTCACCAAGAGTATACCTACCTACTTCACGCGTATTTCTACCCACGTGACTATCAACTTATGTGCTTGATGTGAATGGCTATTAGGTTGGCTACACGCTCCAGAACTAACCAAAAAACTATCAGCATTGCCACTTACCTTTCGAATTTAGACTCGACATCAAAATCCTCCACGTTCAAAACCAGGTCTACGTTGCTCTCAGCTCCGATGTTCGACCGTGTGGTAGTGTAGACGCTTAGCTGGAACGAAGGAGAAGATGACAGGGAAATCAGGGCACGGAAACACAACGCTGGCACATCACCGAGGTGATGGCAGGGCTTCGCGACCCAGCTCCACAGGCTGGGCAGGGCACCGGTGGGCTCAATAAACGGGGAAAACGCCCCGGTGCCTCCTCCTCGCCCCCCCCCCCCCCCATTACCGGCCGCCCCCCGCTCTCCCACCTGCAGCTTGGGCCGCCGCGCCAGGTAGGGCCAGACGCATGCGGGGTGTGCGGCGGCGGCGGCCCCCGCGGCCGGGCAGGGCCGCGTGTAGACGATGCCGTACATGACCCAGCCCGTGTGCGCCACGTAGAGGGCGAACAGCCCCACCGCCAGCCCGCTCAGCGAGCTGCGGCTCAGCATGGTGCCCGGCCGCCACCCCCCCGGCAACGGCACCGGCACCCACAACCGCCCCGCCGCCTCCGCCGCCCGCGCATCCCCCCCGCCGCCGGGGAAGGAAGCCGCTGCCCGCCCGTCACTTCCGGGAAGGGGGGAGGCGGAAGGGGCGGCGCGCCCTTGCCTAGCAACCGGCGCGGCGCTGCGGCCTGCCAGGGGGCTCGTGGAAAGAGCGCGGTGGTTGTTTTTTGTTTTTCCAAAACTAACAAACGAAACAAAACCAACCCTAAGCCTCCCTGTTTTCTTCAGGGTTTCCTTAAGCTTCTGTAAGCTTTAGCTGAAAGGAAGAACTTCTTTACGGAAAGGGTTGTTAGGCATTGGAATGGGCTGCCCAGGGAAGCGGTTGAGTCACCATCGCTGGAGGTCTTTAAGAGACGTTTAGATGTAGAGCTTAGCGATATGGTTTAGTGGAGGACTTGTTAGTGTTAGGTCAGAGGTTGGACTCGGTGATCTTGGAGGTCTCTTCCAACCTAGATGATTCTGTGAAATACAGAGACCTTAAAGAAAACAGTGGAGATAGCCCAGCAGAGAGTTGGAGCAGTGCTGCCCTGCTTGCCTTCTTTTCCTTAACCTTTTATAGTGTAATCTACACCCACAAGTATAAAAAACAAAGCATTATTAATATAATCTACTCCTGCAAGTATAAAACCAAAGCACTATTAATATAATCTACACCCACAAGTAGAAAAAACAAAGCACTATTAATATAATTTACACCCACAAGTATAATTAATGTAATGCACTCACACAAGAATAAAACAAATGCGTTATTTGCATATTGGAGCAAAAGGAAAGAAATATATTGAAGCAAAAAGGGTGTGAGGGAAAATGAAAAAAATACATTAAAGCAAAAATGGTTCAGGTTTTAAAGCATTTCTTCATAACTAAATGTGTATGTCTATGAGGTTGTCACTGAAAAAATAAATTTTGTTTTGGACAAATGATTATCAAAGTGTTTGATCTTTTTTTCTTTGAACAGGTTGACAATGTATGTGTTTACTGCCCTCCACACTGTCTGTTTCTTCAGGCAAACTACTGCATGACTAACCCCGAGAACATTACTCAAAACCTGCATGCACACCATAAATTGAAATTAGTGACTAATTTTAAGAAAAGCATTAACAAGTCTTCACTTGAACTCTTCACGTCATTAAGAATGTGTCATTGGTAAACTTCACCTTTCACTCATTCTCAAAAACATTCATAGGTTTAGTTCAAGCTTATATCCACTGGACCTAATTATACATTTTTTCCCCACCTTCTGTTACGCATTTCTCACGTGCGTAGTAACTGCAGTGTCACCTCACCTCTTGCGTGTTCCCTGGATAACGAAGTAACCTGAACTACTGCAGTGTAGTTTAGATAGTCTTGTTCTCCAGGCCTCTAGAGCCTCTTTTCTGAATCTCATTTGATCTTCCAATACTCTTCTTTAAGCACAGATGATAGATAGAATTGGATTCAATATATCTGTCATCCAAAGGGGAAAAAAGAGACACCCCCTCAAAAACAAAACAAAAACAAACAAACAAAAAAAGAACTTAAAACCCTGCCTTTCTGTATTTCATACTCCCACTTGTCAGGTAAATGTTGGTCTCCTGTACACGTGGCCAACAGAGGACATGAATCAATAAAGCACACCTAAACTTGTATGGACTTGGTTTTATTCACAATTATGATCGTATCCTTTACCTTGGTGTTTATTGAAATAATGTCTAAGAACAAAATCCAAAGGAAACAGAACATTTTTTTCTTTCATTTTTAATTTGGCTTCACGCTGAAAATTCAATTTACAAGCCAGTCATAAAGAAAACGTCCAGTTGGGCAGAACGAGCCGTGATTGTATACTGCAACATCAACACTTGTAGTGTATCATTTAGTTCCCTTTCAGTAAATCACACAGCTTACAGCAGAGTTGAAGCTTTTACGTCATTGCTATTTGGCTCAGTTAGTTCATCACACACTGTAGTCCATTTCAACTTATCAAGAAAAACTAGCAAGAAAAGAATACTCAAATTGAGGTATTTCCTTTAAGAATTTACTGATCACTGGTATTCAGAGGTAATGTTAAATCATATAGTTTTAAACATTGAAAAATGTACAAAACCAAGTTCATCTTTTAAAAATATTATCCATAGTCTTCCATGCATGTTAATAAAAAATATAAAAATCAAAATTTGTAGCACTGAAGCTATACTTTGCGTTTTGTGAAACTATTTCCACAATCGGAACCACAAGCTACAGTCATCTTTAGTACACTACCTGCCTTTCAGTTACAAAGTATAGTCAGCTCAGTGCAAAGACAGTCTATATACACATACCTTAGGAGCCATAGGAGGGAAATATACAGCAGAAAAAATGCATTCAGGTCGTTATCATCATCCGGTAGCACTATATATTGTTACAGGTTTACACGGCATATCCAAGGGCTATAACAAAAAGCTTGCAGCCAATATGCATCTTTAAACCGACTGCTTGAGCAGCCTTGAAGTCAACAGGAGCTGTACCACTGATGGAACAAGCACATCATACCTTGCGAGTGAGTTCCTACAAAACTGTACTTCCTGCTCTATCAGCACGGGTTTTCAACTAAAAGCATCCTCTTCATGGCAGTGCCTAACTTGGATTCAGTAGCGGAGAGAGAAAATTCCAAACTGTGATCATTAAAAGATTAACTTTTTTTTGCTTTTGCATTTAAATTCTCAAGTGTGTTCAAAAACATAGCAATACTTTTTAAAAAATGTATAAATTATGTCCTCAATGCAAGTTTAACAGTAATTCAAGAGATCAAAAACTTCTTATGAATTATTTCTCAGCTTGTTGATATTGCATTTTATTCTTTCAGAAAAGACGAACTAGTACCTGTGATCAAATTAGAAATGTCTTGCACACCTGGGTAGGTGCTGGGAATTACAAAAACGTTTAGAAAGTGGTCCCATTGAACAGATGCCTGATACTTTCAACACAATGCTGAACACTGAAGTTATATAGTACATAATTAAAAGTTAGCAGATGCTTAGTCTTGGTCCTCCTCCAGGATACAAAAAATCTATCACTTCTAGAGATTTACTTCTGACTTCTATTTCTAACATTACTGATTTACATGGAGCTCTTAATACCCTTAGAGCAATTACAGAAAGCAATATAACAAATCACCAACACAAACAACTATATAGACAAGCAGCCGCAACCGATGTGCTTTTTGTCTAAGTATATACAATCGCTAAGGAGAGATGTTTAAGTTAAGTATGTGGATTACAATCCCTTAAAATACAATTTCACCTTTAGATGTTTACTTAAAAAAATGCTTCGGTAGTCTGGAAAGTACAGTAGGGGCTAACTTAAATTTCCCTTCCGAGATACAAGAAATATTTTGTTCAAACTTTATTATAAAAGAAAACATAGGACAAAAATATATACTTAGGGCATACCAGGTTTTCACAAGTTTATTTCTTTAGTATTTAAAATAAAATTGTCTTGATGCGGGGTAGTGAATAGAAGACATGTATTTCAGTTTTCCCCATACACTTTCATAAACTTAGAAGTAACCTATCATCAGATAATTTCATTTCCAGTACCATGGTAGGATGAAAAGTGCCTGAACTTCAGCCTTCTTCAGTATCCATGAGGAGAATTTGTTTACTAACACATTTCACATACTGCATTCTGAACTTGGAAGTAAACAGACACGCACTAAGAGTGACAGTCAGAAGTCAATGCAAATTAAGATTTCATCATACTGTATTTCTAAATTTAATGTCTTATTGTTCATAAAAACACTTGAAGTCTCCAAAGTACTAACAAACTTGCTAACACCTGGACACCTTTGCAGTGGTTTGAGCATGAGAAAGGAAAATGTGATCCTTTATCTAAAGGCAGACGCAAGCTAAAGCAGTACATGGAGCCTTAGTTTTGGGTGGCATTATCAGAATGCAAATTTAATGTTCGCCTGCCCTTTACTGGTCAGGTAAATGTGAATGGTCTGTGAATGTCACTTGATCTTAAGAGGTCTCCCTCAGGCTGCACTCAGCCTACAAAGAACAAGACAGAACAATGAAGAGCAAGGGATACCAAAAACTAAATTCTCCAGTCCAAGAGATGGAAAATATCCTTCTTTAGGGTGCAAAAAGACCAGCTGTACAGCGAAAGCTTTGCTGCTATGCTAGCCTTAATGAATTTACTACTTTCTAGTTCAGGACCAGAAGTTCGTCTTGATTTTTCTCCAACAGATTCTTTGGCTCTAGATTGGCAATCTCAAGTAACACCATTCATAACATCAAAATAGAATATTACAAAAGTCATTATGATTTTTCTCTTGCTTCCAGCCTTTTTTGGTCAAAGTAAAAGAACTGAGACTTAACATTACATCCGTAGATTAATGTACAACACCTTTTTTGAGATCCTGAAGCTGGCCTCAAACGAGCTGGGCTGTTCATATGGCTGTGTACAAATAGTAGCTCAGAATCAAGAGACATGACAAGTATGTTGTTAAAAAACACACAAATTAAAAGAAAACTTTACATACAATCTGTGCTGAGGTGATTCTACTGTTTCCATCTCTACTGTTAAAGACTAATCTTTTCAAAATCATACATACCTTTTTACCAGTTACAGATTCCAATGTTAGCCTGCACAAGAGTGCCATCGTTACACATCATAACATCTGGGGGAAAAGAAGCTATTTTCTACACAACAAATCACTCCTTCACTCATAAAAGAATAATATCTTGAAATAAACCTGAGAGGTTTCCTAGAGAAAAAAATACCTTGTCTTGACCAATATGAGATGCAGGAAATACATATGCAAATCCAGGCACGCCTAACGGATGTTCTCCTTGCTACTGTATTCTCTGTAGTTATACCTCAGTATTAAGTTAAAATGCACTTTTTGATCACGGTGTGTTGGTGACTAACTTGTATACTCCCTTCACTGCCTTAGCTATAGCACAGAATTGTTGTGTTTGTTCATTTGAGGAAGCACTGGAGGATTTTACCTTTAAGGATGTCTTTAAAGGTTCCCATCACAGAGTACTTTTTTCTGGTCTTCGTAGGAAAAAAGAGAGAGAACTGATGAAACAGCACTGGCTGTGCCGCTAGTGACTTAGACATTACTTAGATGACAGATGTCTACTTAGACATTACCTTCAGGAAATTGTCCTCTGACTGATGAACAGCTGGCTTAATTACTACCTGCAATGCCATGTTCCGGAAAGCAAGATTACCTGGACGACTATCTCAGTCTTCCTGCTCATCTGTGATCTTGAGGTTTCACTTGACTGACTGATTGAACAGTGGAGCTTATTATGAGTTCTTACCTTCATTTTCCTGTTGGACCCTAGTATTCCTTTTTGTCTTGTAAAGAAGCTAGCCGCATTAGCTGAAGTTCAGATACCTAAAAATTAACAAATCATCTGCAGTGCTTTGTTCACAGGGAACTTCTATGTTTCAATGAGTTTAGGAGCCAAACTTAAGTTTTGCTAATGCAAAAACTCTCAGCCAACATATTTGTAACACCTGGGCTTAATTACAGAACACTGAAAGTAATGCTAGAAAAAAAGGACAAGCCTCACATCAAGTAGAATGCAACAGCGCAACATAAATGAAAATTAATTTTACTTGATCAGATTTTTTTTTAAATTATAAACAAATTATTTCTTTCCTAGCTCAAGTCCCATAATGCATGCAAAACTGTGGTTAAATAGTTTTTCTGAGATCATGGGATCTATAGCAGACGCCACTCGAGTTCTGCAGCTTACATTCTGTAAATCCCTTCTCTACCGTTTTTGAGGAGCAGAGAGCAGAATGTGACTAAAACTTGCCATGAATAGCTGTACTTACTGTGCAATAACAACGTAGAAAAATTCATTTAATGACAACACCAAATATGGCCTTATAAAGGAACTCAGAAATTAATAAAAATACCTCTTAAAAAATTACCAAATTATGCTAATGTTAAAGTGCAACAATTCCTTTTCCAGAAAAATATTTTCTGCATATTATGAATGAAAACATTTTCCAAGTAGCCCAATGCTTAAACTAGCTAACAAGCCTATTCAGTGTGCCTGAAAATATTATATGTACAAAACAACTATTTACTTCCTGTGGCTTTGCCTCTAAAGAGATTGCATCACTTCCTTAATGCACACATCTCCTTTTCAAGTAAGCCTTGTGACCTGAGGTTTTAAACCTTTAAAGTAGGATTAGCAAACACACAAGGGTCTGGTTGCCTTTTTGTCATAGCAAGAGGATTCTAGAAGCAATAAATGCATTGAAATATGTAGCGTAATTCATTGGTATAATGTTAAGTGCACAACCTTATTTCTCCATAAGGATCACAAATTACCTATAATACCTTTTAAATGTATCTGCTTACAGCACTGGACTCCTGAGAAATCTGTAATAGAACTTGCCTTACTGTGGTAGAAACAGTGGTTTAGATGAGCTTTGTACCTCCTAAACTTTTGTTTCTGTTTATTTTTAATGCGGTTTTATTATAATTGAAGAAAAACAAGTGAAGCAAAAAAAAGACACTTTTTAGGTATCTCAGATTTCATTGTTTTGTGTTAAATGCATTCAAAACACACAGCTACTTGTTCAAACGCACCAGAATAACAAAGCTTTGGCTGAATCTCTCTCATACAATATATGGAAATTCAGTCTGATGCGAGAGCTCTGCTGTCAAGGGATGGCAGTATTTCACAAAAGCAGCAAAACGATCATCAGACGAGTGTCAAATGTCTTCACACCTCTACATTTTGTGTGTGTGTAAGGATTACATATTAAATTGTCGTAAAGAACTGAAGACATTTATTTATGTCTCCTGTCCTGTCCTGTAAATTTAAGGTTTGTAAAACTGGTAATATTGTAATTGAAAGCATTTATACGTTATTGTTTGGTGAACGGGAAAGGAAGCTTTCACTTCTGTCCTTGCAGTACAGCAAGCCACTGAGTGTCACAACCCAGCTGCTCCACAGTTGGATGCCTTTTACGTGGAACTAGTAAACATTTCATCAGTGAGTTCACTAGACAAATTGTAATGAATGTTGTTGCAGTAATGCTATGTGCTACAGGTCTTAGCCCCAACAAAGTCTGAGTTTACCACCTGACACTACCGGGCAGTCTAGTACGATAGCCTTATATACTGAAGATACTGAAATCCCCTGGACTGTATTAATTAATCTGTTTGTGCCATTATGTGCGATCTAACAATGTTTCCATGCAGGCTGCTCAGGACTTCACTGTATCTCTACCTAGATCAACAATCTCACAAAAGAGGGAACGCTGCAAGTCACTACAGAAGCAGGATGCTTTTTAAACCAGTTGCTTCCACCAAAAGTGCTTGCTCACCAAGCAAGTGAGATGCTGCTCACCAGGCTTTCTCAACACTGAACAGCTTAGTCACACTAAGTGCAGTTATTACATTCACCCTGATTAGAAAACATCTCCCTCACCAGAAATAACTAAGAAACCAAATGAACTCTTTGCCTTTGAGGTGACAGATCCCCAGGCTATATGCACCATACATGGAAAGGAGGCACGCTTATATTTAGCCAACTTCAATCAGCTTTCATTGTTCTTTCACAGATGTGGAACGAGTAATTTCTTCCTCTGGAGCTTCTCCCACACCAAGGGTGTCTGTCCACGGGATACCAAGCTTTTCTTCCCTTCAGACATGTGTCTTAGGGAACCCTACCTCATGCCCTGCACTTTGAAATTCTCAAATTCCCAAGCTCACATACAATGCAAAAGGTAACTATCTCATAGTCAGCCAGCTTGGGCCAAGTGTTATTAAAGGTCTTGCAGAGGAGGTGTGATATGCTCAGACTAAGTTAATGTACCTTACCCTTACATACTAAAATACATCCTGCCTAATCACAGAATAAAGACCTTAGGAGATCTATACCTACAGTCCTGTGGGTTACAATCAACAAAATCAGCGTCTTCATTGTCTGTCTGTAAGGGACACCCTACCATCAGCATGGAGAAAAGGTTGTTCCCATCTTCCCTGTAGTGACAGTTTCCACTCTTGAAGACTGGCTTCATAACTTCCTTCAGTCTCCTTCTCTGGAGGAAACAATTCTTTCAAACTCTTTACCAAATATTTTCTTTTCTCCAGATTCTGTCCAACTACTCCCCATCTTTCTCAAGTGCCCCAACACAGACAACTACTTTAGGTAAGGCCTTATCAGTCCTTGGCAACCTGGAAATACCATCTCATTTCTCACAGACAAGAAGTGTTTATGCATCCCACTATAACAAACATCTTTTCTGCAGCAATACTTGATACTATCTCTGCCCCAAGATCTTTTGTGCAGTTACACCCACTCCCTCTGTGCAGCTGACTATTCCTACCTAAGAGTAGTTTCTCACATGCCTTATTTTCAAACCAGGTCTTCTATTTTTCATGATCAGTTTTAGTTTAAATCTTGTTTGCCAATCTGCTGCAGCCCTGCCAGCATGACATGCTAGGTAAATCTAGGTAAATAAAAAACTTAATTACTACCCCCAAATAAGAATGTACCTCTGCTACCCCACAGAAAGCATTATTTTTCACATTTTGTTTCCCCATATCCGCTCTATATTAAAGCCAGTTTCAGTTTGGAGACTTGCCATATACAGTTAAGGATTTTTAAGGACACATTCCAATACCCTAATGAGCTTAAAAAATCCCTCCTGCTATTTAAAAATAATAACAAAAGCATTTAGTATAAACAGATTTCCTTCTGCTGAAATGTCATCCTTTCAAATCTAGTTTTACTTTAACAAGTGGAAGATTCAAATCTCAATGACAGTTCTCCAGTTAGGAAACCCTCACAGTTCTACTGCAGCCTTGCAGATTTAGTCACATAAATGATTTGAACATAGTTGATTTGAGCACAGTTGTTTTGCAACGCATTTCTCCTTCCTATTCCATGAGGCCTTTGGCTCATTTCCTAATCAGTAGAGGTCTGTGGTTTTAGAGTAACTTCAATTTTTCTGAGACCCTCAATGGTAATTTAAGGCATCTGGCTTTACAAAAGGAAAGGTAAGAAATGTTACTGAATAGAAATGTTTTCAAAATTTAAAAATAATTCTAAACTATTTTAAGCTTCGTATGTTATATGCAGTATATGTAATGTTGATATAGAGATTTAACTAGCATTCCTTCAGGATGTTCTGCAACTTCTTGCTGGCTTGGCTTCTGGAGTAACTGCAGCCTTTTCAAATTTGTGTTGATATAACTAAGTTTTTATAGTGTGTTCCATGCTAAGCTATCCGTGTATACAGGCTTGCTACAAGAGAAACGATGATTCCTGATAAAACAATTTTGTAAACATCTCCATATAAATGTTAGGTGGACACGATTTGAACTGATTGTAACAGAAAAGCAGTTTTGTCATGTGTTTGCAAACAGTATGTGGCATGTCAGTTTAAAAAAAATCATATTTAGTTGCATCTGGAAGATGAAGGTATAAAAAGAGTTAGGGTAAGGGACAAGGAGTCTTTCCTTTTCATTCTACCATGGAATAGAGTGAAAGAGAAACAATTTTGTCATTCAACAATAAAAAATAATCCTTAGCAACTTTTTGCATGACTGTTTCTAAACTGTTCACTGAAACCCAAACAAAAGGGCCAAAATGTGCTTGCCTTGCTCAAGGGAATAATCCCACTGAAATCAACAAAACTGATTACACAAATATGAGCAGCAAAATTTGGCCCCATATAAACATCCCTGTAACTAGGGAAAACACTAATCACCAAAGTGCACTTAACACCATAGTAGCTACAGTTTCTTTATACATGCACAATTTGTGCGACACTTTGTACATGAAACTAGCCAGTGGAATATAAATAAGTGTGCCGCTTCCTTTTAAATATGAACATTAATAATGAAGCACATTCACATTTTTGCCTTTCAAAGACCTTTTGGAAAAAAAAATAAAAACACCTTCCCCAAAGTAACCTGGAACATATTGTTAAATATAGCACGTATGAATCAAAGAAAGGTATTGAAGTAGAAGAACTTTCACACACAAAACTGGTATTTGCTGTGTAATTGGAGTGACTTATGAAAATCCCAAGAAAAGGGAATCCTCTCACCAGGAGAGGAAGTTTACAGTTGTAGTGTTAATTCAGTTTCTTCTGCAGGGGCTTGTTTTTATCTTCAGCGTTTTCAGGGCTGAAGTCAGTACAGATACCATTAGGAGCAGAACGAGATGAAGTCTCCAAACCACGCTCAGCTCCCATCTGATCAGGATAGAGATAGTCTTCTGCAAAGTGTGGGTGCAATTCAGCAAATCTGTAGAAGTCATCTGAAAAAAAAATATGCTGTTACACAGAATCGGCTCTTTGAAATAGAAGGATGCTAAATTTGAATACATACAGGGTATAATCACATGATGACTTTGGAGAAAATAGCAGCAGTTAACATAGCGCTATCCCCATAGCTTGTTTTAGCTTCTCTGAAGTTTACCACATCCCCAGAACTGAGATGCCACAAAGGGTTATCGAAGTCCTCTTGAAACATTTCAGAGCAGCCCTTAGCTTGCATGACATAGGCGTAAACGGGCTCAGATTTGAATTAAAATGCATAGGTAGTACCACACGCCCAGACATCACAGCTTGCTATTCACTGGGGAAGGGCAGAAGCCCTCGAGATGAGGAACAACAAACAGCAAGAGTGGTCACTTCATAAAATCTGGAAAGTCTTTTTGCAAATACACTCTTCAGTACTTTCTGCTGATAATTCTCTTCAACCTAAAAGCAGCTGTCACTGCTGCCTTCCACTTTCAAGATTTCAGCGTTCCAAAACTCCTGATATTTCAGAGGATGATACTGTGAGAAGGTAACTTATTTGCTCGCTTAATTAAAACATCTATAATTTTGTAACATTCTGAAAAAATGATTTTAATATATTTATTTTTTTTAACCTATAAAGCAACAGAAAGAGCAAGATTCCCTTGTTCTTGGAGGAGAGTGGATTTCTTAACAACAAGAAATTTCTGTATTAAACATCCAGCAATGAAGCCCTGTCACAATGCTGCCCCTATAACTGTTAATTCGGACCCGATTTATACACAAGGTACTGTACAGGAGGTAAGTCATCAGAAGCTGCTTTGTAATGTAGACTGACACTGGAAGAAGCCAGATGTGAACATTGTCACTAACTCACCCCGTCACCTACAGCACGTGGCACGCTGCCCACTCCAGTTCACCGTGTTATCCTGGAAGAACTCGTGACCAGTCAATGCTGTGTGTGAGCTCCCTGGCATGCAGTGCAGGTGACAGCTGAAGTGACCTTCAGCAAAGTCCAGTTCCTCCTGGTACAAAGGGGCTGGCATGGAAGAAAAACTACCACAGCTTTCCCTCCCCACCACCCTTCTCTTTTTGAGAGGGCACACTCTTTCAACATTAGAGAGAGCAAAGGAATGCCACTTGGCACAAAGGGGCACTGAACTTGTAGGTCAGCACTGCCTCTGAACTGTTGCGAAGGGGTAGGTGGGGAAAATGCAAAAAACATAACTTCACCTTCTGCAAACAAAAGTGTAGCTTTTATCCACAATTTATATGGATAAAGCATTTTAGATCCTGTAACTTCAACAAAAGCTGATGATATTCAGAGCATCAAAAACAACACTATCGTTTATGTCAAAAGACCTATATTTACAGCACAGGCTGATATATCACAAATGATATCAAAGTCTTCAGGAAGAAAAAAAAATCTTAAATGCTTGAAAATGCACAAAGCAGATTTTTTTCCTTTGATAATATTTTCCAATGCAAGTTCAACCTGGCTTTTTTTTTTTTTTTTTTAAATCAAAGAATCTGATATATCTGACATTTTCCAAGAAGGAAACAGAACAATTTTTACATTTAAAAAATTTAAAAGTGGTAGTAGTTGCAGTAACACATCAGAAACACTTGAGTGCAAATCAGTTCATCAGATTGAAAGCATTTAAGCACATTCAGTGAATCCAACTGAGTACGTTATTTTTCTGCAGCTAAGAGACAGCTACCAGCCTTAACTGGGTCTGGCCTGCAGCAGGAACACAAAAGCATTCCCTTTTTTCAAATAGAAGCTTTAAGCCTATGCCAGGGATATATACATCTTTGTAACACCACGTGTGCCATATTAATGACCATGAAAAAATAGCCTTTTTGAGGAAAAGGTAATTCAGACAACTAGCCCAGCTCAAGTAAGACAAGTATAAAGATTAAACCAACAGTACCAGAGATGTTCTTACAATCATATTAAGCATAACACTTTTTGCTTGGGAAAGACTCGAGTATTTACTTTGACGCCATTCTAAGTAATTCTTCAAAAAGCTACTGCATCTTTTGAGAAAATTAATGCAGAAAATGATGGAAACACTTCTTGACACAAGTCTATATCCAAACCAGCATCCTGACAATTTTGTCATGATTTATCCCTCAATGTTCTGTCAGTTCTGGATCAAAATGAAAAACCTCATATTCCAGGGAAGACTGAATTAAACAGGATAACGTTTCTGATAGACCTGAGTATGTAAATGTTATGGGTCTTGCTGGAAGAAGTCCTGAAGGTATTTGAGAACAATTACAAAACCTTTTCACAGAAGAGGCCAAAAAAAGCTCTTGGGATCCCATTTGCCTCACACCCCAGAAACATGAGACAAGGTGATGTAGAAATAATGACCTACTCCAGCATTATTTCTAATCACAGGTCTCATTTTGAAGTTCAAGCTTAACGCAACCGTGAAGAGGACTGGAAGAAGATATCAACCTTAGTCATTTGCCTGGGGAAAAAGTCATTTTGCTTTCTACTCTTACTATAAGAGGCAAGAAACAAAGAAGGGGGGAAAAGAACCCAGAGCGGAGTTCATTGGTACTGTTAACTATACTAACAAGAATTAAGTCTGCGTATGAACTACAGGAACATCAAATCAAAAGGCTTTTCTCCTGCCTTTACAATACCTTCCCACTACTTGATGCTCCTGATGGAATCTCTATGTGCAACCTCTATAGTTCCACTCCCCCCACCTACTCATACTCTTCCACAGGATAAAAATGTTTTCTTTCTCAGAACTTGTCTGGATAATGCCTTCAGAAAAGGTAAAATTTGCAAGTTTTCTGTCTCCTCTTCCTCACTATTCACGTGCAACAAATTGAGCGTGTGGAAAGTTACACACATTCCCAGGCAATACAAAACATCAAATATTTATTGCAAACAACTTTCAAGACAGAAATGCAATACCAGAAATTTACCTTCATCTTTCTGTTCTTTACCACAACAAATTGCACATTTATTCTTACTAATGATTAAGCTTTCAGATAAGTTAAAATCTCTGTGCACTGTTTCTTAGCACTCAGAAAAAGATCCAAGCAGAATTGCAAAGAAGTGATGTAACCACCATCCTACTTCATGTAGCCACACAACAGACTACTTTTGAATGCAAAAAAAAAAATAGAAAGCAAGAGCTAAACATTGTGGCTCAGTTGTCCAGGTTTTATTGCGGTGCGAACATACTATTACCAGTCAGGGGACATTGCAAATAAAAGTACAACTTGGTACTATTAAAGATGAATACTAAGTATGAATTCTTGGGTAACTCACATGAGCTGGTTTCAGTTCACTTGTGTTCTATTGTAAATTTAGTTTTCCCTCAAACAATGAGATGTGCCAAAATTAGAGATCAGCTTAGATTCTCTGCTGGTATTTTTGAAGCTGGTGATAGGGGGGGAAAAAAGAGTTGAGTCACCACTCGAATAAGCTGGGAGACAACAAGGAGTGCCAGATAGGAGCAAAAGGGATCAAAATAGAAATGCTGGGGATACGGCAGATGAGAAGTACAGAAAGGAAACAGGCATTGGAGCAGGAATCAAGGAGGCAAGTGATAAGAGGGAAAAACAGGAGGATGGTGCAATGATACTCATTTCAATGAGTCTAAGATAGTGCTGTAGTTGAGGCATTACATAAATACTGTTCAAACGGAAAATATTAGTGTAGAAATTATGATTTACTAATATTGATATTTTAAATGAACATTTTTAAAACTTGAATGCCTATGAATTATCCTGATGGAAAACCACTAGAACAGAAACATATCAGAAGCACTTCTATTTGGGATATGTGCTACATTGTCTACCAACAACTCAGTTAATACTTAAATAATACAACTAAATTTAGAACTTTACTACATAAAAGATGAAGAAGCTGAAGTAACGCACAAGTACTTTGATTCCCAGCATAATCTATTCACCCAGATATCTCAGTTTTTCAAATACAACTTTCTCGCCTCCGTATCACCTGCATTATAGACTATGTATCGAGCAGCCTTTTCAATACCCCCACATTTCCCCCGCACACACACACAACTAACTTTCAAACAGGCTGAGAAATTACTGAAGTAGAAAATCTTATATTATCCTGTATTCTGGGAGGACAGATATAGTGAGGAACAGATACAAGAGACAAATCAAGAGGACAGAGCTAAGGCTGCTTTCTTAAAAATACATATTCACATGCATGGAAGCCAGAGAACAGAATATGCTGAAAGACTCAGTCTAGGTATCACCTGACAATGTAGAAGGGAAAAACACTGAAAACACAAACATGATATTTGATATTAAAAGGTGAAACTCAATTATTTTTTTTAATGTAAGTTTACTTTGTCTGCAGTGTCTTTTCATTATGAAACCAAGCCCACTAGAAAGACAAAGTCTAATAAAATATAACTGGTTTGTCTATCAAATGAGTTTAGACAACTTTGACATTGTAACAGTTCAGATCGACTTAAAATACTTACCATATGTAATCTTTCCTTTCTCTTCTTCATCTACAGCTCTAAAAAGATGTGTAACATTAATCTGTGACACACCCATGGCAGTCTTCAGAATATGAGCTAAGTCATCTTCTGTTATAGTTCCATTTTCTGACTGGTATAGCTGTAAGACAAGACAGAAAGACAAATCATTCCGAAGCTGAATATTGACTCCTATGAACAGCCCCACATTAAGAAATTATGCAAAATTAAAGTTTGACTTGAGAAAATCTAGTCACTCTCAGGTTGATGATGGTCTACTAAGGATTACTGAGTAGTCTGGGTAAAAGATAGCATTGATTATTAGTTCACCTATGTATGGTTACATAGTAAAGCTTGCTATATTGAGAAAAACTCCTCCCTGTGTTTACATGCCTAAACACTAGAATTTCAATGATGTTTCAGAGATAAGACAGTTTTACACCAACATGTTTTGCAGATATGTAACTAAGAATAAGTATTAGTCTATTTAGCTAGGTGTTCAAACTCCCAGAGAGCCTGTGGAATCAGGACATATATTTAGGTTGGCTTAAGCAGAAACAATTTCCCACTAGGTCAGATATAAAACCCAAGATTCCCTTGACCAATGTCCAGCTGATGGGACAGCCAGCTTGCTTATAGATTCCTGGATCTAAATTATTAGATAGAAGCTGTATTAATCAGAAGAATCCCACTCTAAACAGTGATGAACCTATGATTTTCTACAAATACTTCCTCCATTTTCTAGAAAACTGTAATTTGCTTCTTTTCAAGTCCTGAAGAAAAGAATTTGCTCATAGACAAAAACATAGCTTTACTACTGACAGATAATAGATAACTAAAAATAATCGTTCATATACTCATTCTATCTTTGTATATGTACAGTGCTTTCCCCTGACAAAAGAACTTGAGTATTCCGTAACATCTGTAACAAACTTCATTACGTTTTCTAAAATAACTAATTTTGCCAGTTCAAAAGAAACTGAAACAAAAGAGTTTTTGAAATATCATTGTCTAATTCTAATGCATGACATGGCTACAAATATTTAGCTATGTTTAAAAACAAGTTACTTTGGAAGCTGTTTTTTAGTTTCTCTACAACATTAAGAAGATGGGAACTGATGAGGATGAACAAAACAGACACATAAGGAAGTGATTTTCACAGAAGCAGAAGTTACTGTCACAGACAACACACCTCGATGGAATAAAAAAAGTCAGTGGAATACAAAAACTAAAGTTCTGTGGAAAGAACTCAATTTATGCTCAATTCAGGACTCTTGAATTTTGTTCCCTAGCTCCCAACTTGCATGCTGTTTCACAAGTAGGAGCAAGGACCAGACACCTGTTTATTAAAACCTGCTATATTCTCACAGATCAAATACTCAGAAGGTGATACTTGATGGTAACGCTCACAAGCATCACATTGGCAAGACTTGCCACAGTCTTTCACTTCCTTAGTGATTAGAAAAGGAGGCCACCTAGCACATACACTGGAGTGCTGCTTCTGGAACTGGTTGACATAATCCCCAACTTCTGCTTCTAATTACCTACCACTTTAGATCTCTGGTGGCTCAGTAAGCCTATTTTTCAAGTTCTTCAGCCATAACTAAACACTCCCACTTCAAAAACTTGTTCAGCTACGTGAAATACTGCACATTATCCCTAAAAACAAATGACACGGTGGTTTGCAAGTAGCAGCATGTGGCAGAGGACAGCAACTATTCTAAGTCATGCATTCATGAGCCAGTTAGATCTTTCGATGACTAACAGTAAGCTGTGTGAATATCTCAATATACATGATCCCAGGAAACAGGGCATAAATGATTAGAAAAAAAAATCACTTCACAGTTGTTTTTTCTCCCTAGAATAGTGTCAGCAAAATTTCCTCAGCTCAAGACTTTTCTTTTTTTTAAGCCTTCTGATCATCACTAGCAGGATAAAGTGAGCTATACCTGCTTCTCCTTGCTGAATTCTTCTCATTCTTAACATGTAGAAGTTCTGCAGTTAAGTTTATATATTGCAATTAATACATAATTTTGAGTTCCCTGGTTATGCGTTTCCAAGACTACAGCAGATAGTGAAGAACTTTTTTTAAAGAAACAGTTCAATTAACTTGAAGTTAGGTGCTTCCAAAAAGAAATCACCTAGTCTGCGGTCTTTTCTTCCTCAAACTAAAGGAAGTATGTTGCACATTTTGCATCATGAAAGTGAAATTGCACTGAAATACTGCCCCGAAACCACATTCTACTTGAAGGTTGTTAATTTTCAGAAGACGACAGAGATAAACAGCATATTATCATTTCTGTTGCATTACTTTGATCAAATGGAATAAACAAGGACAGAAACCTCTCTGCTTTTCCCTCACGTGCAAGTTAACCCCTCCGACAGCAGCTTATTTTCCACAGAATTTGTAGGAACTGAATATTTTTGTTTCTTCCTCCTCTGTCAGATTTGTTTGACACTAGCCAAAGGATGAGAATGATAGATCTGAACACTAAGCATTGACAGGAGCCTCATTTCTTTAGCCAATATAGTTGAGAATAGTACAAATTTGCTGAAGAACCTGAGAACAGCTATGCTCAGAAAATAAGGCTATCATGTAGTACCATACAACTCAAAGTTCTCAAGTCCATGCATTCATCTGTGATGACAGCATCAAGTGTTAACATCCTCAGTTTTCAGTAGCGCTAAAGACACAAGACCCTACGAGTTCAAGGCAATAAGAAAAGATGATGTAAGCTGCAGCACAGCTTGAAATAGCAATATGAAAGAAATTAGTTAAAAGTACCAAATTAAGGTGTCAGACAAACCTACTAGAAAGGCTAACATTAAGCATTGCTGCTGTCAGTTTTCCAAAAGGTGTGTAATAACTATCTATGTTGATGCTGCAACAAACCACTGAGTCTAGAACAAGATCAGGAGCACCTATGGGAAGTATAAAATCTGGGCAGAGACTGCAGGACCTGGGGAACTGCAGGACTTAAAAAGAGACATTGCAAGACTAAGAGGGAAGAATGAATATTTTCAAGAAGATAAAGGACGAAAAAGTCATCTGTGTTAACATGTAGAAATGAAAGTTTTGACTTTTTTTTTTTAATTTGACAAAAAAAGATTTTGGTGAAATATTTTAAAAGCAGCAAGCACAACTCATTAGACTTCAGTCTACAGTAATCAATACAAAGGAACAGACTTAATGTATTGAAAGATTTTACAAGAACTCCACAGAACAATTTCACTTTGCAAGACTCCAAGTTTGTCATGTAAAACGATGCAGTTTTTCTCTGAACATGATCTCCTAATCTAACATTTCACCGATGTTATTTTAATGTAGTTAAGTATCAAAAAGGCGTGTGAAACAAGCTTCTGTTAAATCTAATTGACAAGATTAATTATTTCTAAAAACACCCACAAAATTTAAGTAAATTATATAAAGGAAGAAAACTCTGCTTACCTGAAATGCCACCTGAATTGTTTCCAGAGTTTTGGATGGCTTACAGACAACTGACAAAGCAATGACAAATTCCCGAACATCAATTACGCCATCTTCATTCTGTGAAAGAAAACCTCACCTCTGAATACTGCAGTTTGCCTCAGAACAGTCAAAATAACTAACAGCTAACAACTAAGATGCAGAATATTCAGAAAGATCACTGCATATGCCATTGCAAAAAAAAAAAAAGTCTCACTGAAATGGAATTACACCAGTGAGAGAACTAGGGTTGCAAAAGCTCTGTAGGCCCTTTTCAAAGTCCCAGTCAGAATTCCTAATTCAAAGATTCTTGAAAGACAGTGCTGCTATTGTTAGCCTTTACTTGCATATTTAAGATTTTTACATTAAATCATCTGACTTAATAGGCTGAAATTAAAATTAGAGAACCAGAGGTCAAACTACTCTGATTTAAGCCCTGAACTCATGACATTTTAATCTTCTCTCTGGTCTAGGAGAGAACACTGTGAACATATGCACCTCCTGGTTCAAATAGTATCTCATCAAGACAAAGTTAATGGTCATTTCCCCATCCTGTCTGATTGCCAGAGGATAGAAAAACTGGCTCATTTACCATGTTCCTAGGTCCTTCAAGGTTTGCTTCAGGTATTCTAGAAGAATAATTTATTTACAAGCCAAGTGTTAAGTTTGTAGCTAATATACACCACATTCAGTTGCGACAAGCAGTAGTAATAGTTTGGCTTGAGCCTACCTTCCTTCCTCTTTATATTTTGCATCTAGAAACAAAATGAGTTTTGTGCAACTGATATGCTTTTTACCTTCTACCTGAATGACTGCTTCATTTAGTTGATGATGGGCGTCCTTACATGTCAAAAGGGAAATGCAGTAGGCAAATACTGTGGTGTAGCAGGCAAATACTGTAGTGAAGTGCTCAAAAGCACTTAACACTGGCCCAAATCACACCTCCATGAATTCAACAGGAGGAAAATCAGGCTAGAGGAGAGCTTATCACAAGTAGTACAATTTGTAAACATGATATTGTTTCTTACCTCGTCAAAAAGGGCAAACATACTTTCTAATGTGTGGGAAACTGGAAATTCCAAATATGCTGAAAATTCCTTAAGATCAACCTTCTCTTCTTTCATTTTCATGGCACTTGCAGCATATTTTTCAAGATCATCTTCAAGTGTTTCTGGTTTCAGCCTAGAAAGCACATTATTTTTGCACATTTTAAAAATAAACCTAGTTTTAAAATACAAATATCAATATAGTGAATGAAGCAATGAGTGACAATGGCGTAAAATACAACAAAATACAGAATCAGGGTTATGAAACTGCCTTATTGCAAAATAAGTACAGGATTCCTATCATTTTAAGGCTCCCTTTAGTTCTTGAACTATGATAGAAATTACTGGTAAGCTTTAGGAACACTGGTCACAAACTTGTGTTCTCTACCTTGGTTATAAGACAGATGTATAAACAGTCCAACATGTGCAAGAAACACGAACCTAGAACTAGCCAGTAAGAAATACCAGGCATGGAGAACTAGGTAGGATTTAGGTCACCTGAACACAGCTGTGTTGCAGGACAGTAACATAAACCAATTACGATTCCAAATTTACTGATATCACTGAACGGGAAAGACCTGATGCATCTTGTCTAAAAGAAATCAGGGATTACATAATAGCGATTATACTGCTAATCCTGCTTGTCAGTTCTTATTTTTCACATTCAGTCTGTAGTTAGACACCATGACGAGACTACCCATCAAACAAGGCTACAGTAGTTAATACAGCTACAAAAATTACATCGTTCCTTCTGATTGCAAAACCAGACTGATGATGGAACAGGTTTCTATTACTGCAGATATCTGCTGCATGGTGTTTTTTTCTGCTAAGTCAACTTTCCTGTTTTTGTTTTGTAAAAATAAATTTTACTATGAATATACTAAACATAAGTAATGCTGCAGGTATGTGGGGTAAAGTAAGCTCTCCCTAATAAAACAAATCAAATCTTGACCAGTAGATTTACTCTGAACTGGTTTAGGGTAATGGTAGGCACCCAAATTTTTCAGTCTGAAGACAAACAGAGCCAATAACATCTTCTACAGTATTCTTCTGCAGTTATCTGTTTTGCCATTTGCTGCTGCATACAAGGGAAAGCAGTTATTTACAAAAACCGCAAGCTCACAACAGAATTGTCTCCAGACTGCAGCTGGACCTCCTCAGCAGCTTTCTCTCAGTGAGGAGACTTTAATCAAATATTTAATTAATAATAACATACTCAGAAGCTTTCAAAAAAAAAAAAAAAAAGGGAAAGGATCCCTGGTAGGAAGATTATCCTATCCTATACTTAAGCTCCAGACCTCGATTGCTAGCTGAAATGACTGAACAACCCTTCCCAAAAATTACACTTAAATAAAAACAACTACAATGCTATCTGCCATTACCTAGCTTAACCTGCCAAGAAAGGACTAAACAACTCCAAGCACTGTATTTCTGAATTATAAGCCCAAGTATGTACCAGTTCTTTCAGAGATCGCATACCCTACAGAACATTCATACGTTCTCCCTCCTGGCAAGAAAGCACCCGCCATAAGTTTCAGTGCTACGAAGTATAAAAAGCACAGTGAAACACTCCCCTGCAACATTCATTTTCCATGATGTCGTAAAAAAAAAAAAAAAAAAGGAGCAGGCACAAAGGAATCCATGGAGGGCTTGAGATGCATACAGAACTCAGCTTCTAACATGCAGCATTACATATAAAACCAGTCCACAGATAATAGATCCTCACTGTAGGAGCCAAAATGGATTTTAACTGTAGGATGAGGCCAGCTGGCATCTGAATACTCCCTTGAGATAAGCCAGCACTGACACAGAATATGCAATCTAGCATCTGTCTCTAAACCAGAGAGATTTGACTTGGAATAAAGTGACTCAAAATTCACTTTCTAAAACTGAGTAAGCACTTGTTTGGTGAGTAGTACTTGAGGCTTAATGGGATCAAGTCTTCACCAAACACAGAGCTAAGTAGTCTGAAAAGCTAAAAGTTTGACAAGCAAAACCTTGTATTGAAAACAGCCATAACTTAACACAAATCTGATAGGCATCTTGTGGTTTTGGATTATAAATATAGAAAAAGATGCGAGTCAATCTCAAAAACAGTATGTGGATCAGTGAGATGACCATTTTGCTTCAGCTTGAGTCTGAATGCATTCTACTTCCCCAGAATCCAAGGTGGGTTCACTTCCCTCTAGCCCCACCAGAATCAGAAAGTAACTAGTGTGTGGATGACCACGACATACAATGCTGAGGTCTTTTGAAGCCAAGTGTTCCAAATCCCACAACAGGCTGTAGTTCCAAACCAATATGAAAAGGTTTGAATGTCTCAATTCCTTTACAACTGTTACTTTTATCCCAGCCGAGGCTATAAAAGCTAGAAGGCCAATAGTGGCTGTCTCTGTCCATGAAATCATGTTTGTTTGCCTAATGGCTTCAGTGCAGCATCAAGGCTTTAAGGGACATAACATTGTTTGCTATTGTGGTGTTTTGCTTGATTTTGTAAGCCAATCACTAAAGAGGGAAAGGACATTTTTCAGGATGAACAGCTCTGAACATTCAATCCTTCACAGCAGACTTGACGGGAAAACCAGGTCCCTGAAGGTAGGATACTTTCAGCAGAATCACCACTGTTCTTAGTGAGTGAAATGTCTTACCTCCTTAAAGCTAGTTTTAGCTGCATTTGACCATCTGAAAACAAACTCTTTCCTAGCTGCTGTGGCTACATGGCTTCTGGATTGCAATTGGATGCCCCAACTGGAGTACAGGCTGAGCAAATTTTACAGACATGTAAATGGTAATGAATCCTGTAGATACATCATATGAACAGAAACAGTTCTGCAGTGTAGCAAACCGAGATATAACTTGACTTCAAAGAAAACAGAAGAAAAGCAAGTCTGGATTTGCCTTACAGAAGTCTTGCATTTAAAAGTGGGTGTTACCTAGAAGGTATGTTCTTACTCAAAAGCAAGTATTAAGACTGGAAGCAAAATCTATTTGATAAAATTTACTGTTTGAGTTATTCAGGGATATGACTAGATGATCTTAATGCCATGCTGGCCTCAAAGCCTTTGAATAAGCAGCAAATGATTGCATTTCCATCAATCATGCATTAGAGGTGAAATCATATTACAAGCTTCATCCAATTGTGCCAGAAAAATACCATGGTAATAGCCTTCTTTGCTGGCATGTACCCAAATCAAGACAGGATGATAGTTCAATGTACAATTGCTCAAACCAGACAAAGAACTTCTGGGTTGTGGGGAACCTCACTTACAAACATACATAAATCATTTTAGAGGCCAAAGCAAAGACATCAAGAAGTGTAATTTAAAAACACAGCTTTAAATTGAGCAGACAGAAGCCAGAGAATGTTACAAGGAGATTAAACTGAATCCTGGGATTATCAACTGCATCATAAGAGTGGGGCTTTTTTTTTTTTTTTTTAAATATGTTGGTGGGGTGGGTTGTTTTTTTTTTTTTTGTACTGTAAATTCTGAGGTTTTGGAAAAACAAAGCAAGAATCTATCTGGTTCCTCTACCTCTAGAAGTCTCTACCATCCTACTGGAAGCGCTGTCCTACATTGCTTTTTCTCCAATACATCCTTGCCTCCTTTTTTTTCCATTTATGTACACAAGCTGGAAGATGAAGGGAAAAAAGTGAAATAAAATGAAGTATGGAATTGAAACATTAAAACTATGCTCCATACTTTCAGGTAAGGAGACAAAAAAGGAAAAGGGTGTTTATGTCTTATAGTAGTTAATAGGCTGAAAATGCAAGTTCATTTTGTAGTTGTTTAATAGGATGAGAAGAGATACAGAAGAAAAGCTGAAAAACAGCAATAAGTTCCATGTGGTTTGTGTTTGTTTTTTTTTTTTTTTTTTTCTTTCCCGCCACTGTTTGCTGAAGCTTTTTAGTAAGGTAGAGCCAGAGGGAACTGATGTCATAAGAGGAGAGAAGAGATGAGCCATACTGCTTAAAAGAAGCTACAGTTTCATTATAAAGTACATCTAGCAGTAACCCACTCAAAAGACCAACCACTTCTTTGTGCTTCCTGGGAAACAGTGACCCCTCTGCCCCCCCTATTACAACACTACCCCAGTCACAAGACTGTGCTATGGCAGCACTGTTCTCCTTCATAGATGTCATGGGGAAACGGTAATTGACTCTTAGCTGTATCAAATGTTACAAGCCCCACAGTATTCCTGACCCTCTCTGGGAGGGGTCTTCCACTTTTGTGCAGGAATGAATACACTGCTCACTTGCTAGACTGAAAAAAAAATTAAAAAAAATCAATTTTACAACCTATTCCACACATTTGAGTCTAGGGGTATTGCTTGCAAGTGGAAAAAATCCTGTATTTCTCCATGCACGGGCAAACTCCTTTCAAAACGTGTTTCCATTCTCATCTTAAGGGCAGAGAAGAATGAGAGCCCTTGTTTATGCATAAAGCAGCTTCCCCAGTGAGGGGGAAAGGCTTAAAGCCCTTGCAAGTATGCAGTAAACAATTATATAGTTTTCCCGTTCAGATGACCAGAAAAAGGTTTTCCGCTTTTCTGCAAAAGAGAAGGCTTGATTCCCCAATACATGAAGAAAAAAAAAAAAAACAATGAAGGAATAATTTCAAATGCATTTAGGGCTGTTGTTTTTTCCCCTGATGGTTTAAGTAATTGTCTTGACATCTGAAGTTGGCTTTGAGACATTTGCTTCTAATACAATATTGGTTTAATCTTTATATTAGTTTCCCTGACTACAATATGACTACATTCCATATGTACTCATAAATGCAATATTGTTATATGAAGACAGACCATACACAGATATATAATAAAGATGCACCTTATGTATAAATATTGTATATGCTCACCCAAGGCTTCTCACAAGCTTTGCAAATTCTAAAAGACACGTGTCTGAAGGCAGACGAAGTTGTCCTTCAGCCAAGGCTAGCTGACAGTCTTCAAATGTATAGTCTGTCACTGAAACTCCCAATGCCCTTGAATAAACCAGAGAAACACGGGAAGCAAGTTAACCTATGAAAACTGAGCAGAATGTTCATTATTTCGTTTTGTACAGCAAGAAATACTGCAACAACTCTTCTCCTTTCTGAAGGAATAGGGGAAATCCCATAAGAGAAAGTTCATACACAAAGAATGAAATATTGTACACTATGAGCCCACTACAGAACATATATTTTAACTTTATAAGTACATGAAAATATAAAAGAACAAGGCAAAAAAATCAGTCCTTAATACTTTCAGAGAAGTAACAAAAATAATTTCAAAGTTATTCATCTATAATTATGTATTTTTTCAAGTTTTAATGTGAAACATTTATAATGTTGTTACACTAACATGAATAAATCAATCATCGCCTGAACAGGACTATTGCCTTCACATATTAAAATCATACAACAGGCAGTATTTTTAAGAGTACTCCATAAAGAATGGATAGAACTTAAAAGAACAAGTAAACTCTAAGCAAACATGACTGTTGTGGTTTAGCCCGGCTGGCAGCCAAACACCACACAGCCGTTCGCTCACCCTCCCCCCTCCCTCTCCGGGATGGGGGAGAGAAACGGGAAAGTGAAGCCTGTGAGTTGAGATAACGACAGTTTATTAAGACAGGAAAAATAATAACAATAATAATAATAATAATAATAATAGTAATAATGTGTACAAAATAAGTGATGCACAATGCAATTGCTCACCACCCGTTGACCGATGCCCAGCCTATCCCCGAGCAGCCGGCCCCCCACCCCGGCTAGCCACCCCTATATATTGTTCAGCATGACGTCAGATGGTATGGAATACCCCTTTGGCCAGTTTGGGTCAGCTGTCCTGGGTCTGTCCCCTCCCAGCTCCTGCTGCACCCCCAGCCTGCTCGCTAGCAGGACAGAGCGAGAAGCTGAGAAGTCCTTGGCTTGGTGTAAGCACTGCTCTACAACAATTAAAACATCAGCATGTTATCAGCGCTCTTCTCATTCTAATCCAAAACATAGCACCCTGCCAGCTACTAGGAGGAAAATTAACCCTGTCCTACCTGAAACCAGGACAATGACATATTTAAATGTATGCAATAGATGGAAGAAAAAAAAATACTCCCAAGTGTTTGTGCGCCAAACAATTAAGTATTCATTTTTTCTTCAAACTTGATGCTGTGTGGTACAAATAGCATCAAAGATAGTTCACAAGGAAATCTTGATAAAACAGTTACATTATATTTGCTGCACTGAAGTTTAGAGAAAGACTCTGTTTTTTAAGAGGCCTTGAAGAATTCAGTGCACAAATGGAAAAAGCAATTTAGAAAGCAAACAGCTTCACGTAAGTTACTCATCTGCCACATTTTCCATTATACTTGATTTTACTTGTACTAGTATAGAACATTTCTGCTGTGCAGCCTTTTCTAGTTTGATCAAGTCCTCACAAGATTTCCTAACTTACCTTCATTCCTTTTATCTGCCGGTTTTTCTACCTCATTAGTAATCACCTTTTTTGTCTATTAAATTAATATACATCAATGGCAAGACCGTTAAAAAAATCCCGAGACATATCACAGTCATTTTGGCTGTGATGAGAATTCTGCATTTAATGCTGCATTTATTATAGCCATTTTGATCTGTAATTGTAGTTTTGTGTAATAACCAATTAGTTTCTGTTAAGTAGCCTCTTCCTTAGAACCTCTGAAAAGGCCTTTGAATGGCAACGTAAGGTACACAAGCCAGATCTTTTGTCCAGTGATTAACTTCAGCAATTCTAATATAGTAGTGAGATATGCACTTAATATTAAAGCTACTGATCGGGGTTTCTCTCTTCTAAGGATAAGAAAGTCAAATATTCATGAAAAACATCTCACTGATATTCAAGCTCGAAAGTACTAAATATGTTAAAAGTCAGATATTGTTTATAAACTACTTATGAATAAACAGGACATACACTGTAGTGTTTCTGGATGAACGGCCTCAACCTTGCACAAAAAACAACAAATAGGAAGGGAACAAAAAGAAGCAGCCAACTAAACCAAAAAGATACAGGTGCATAGAAGAGGCACTGGTATTATACCATATGAAATTAATTTTCTTTGGAAGAAGAAAAAGGGAGTGTTTATCGTGCCAGCTTAGATTACTTCCTATTCCCTGCTTTCATGCTGTGTATGCACTAGATCATCTTGTTAAAAACTTCCCTGTCAACTATCAGGCAGGTAAACAGATGAATTTCAGGGCTGGAAGAATACAATATAACCCACAAGGAGTACTACCCAGAGTGGCTTACCTAAAGGAATGTGGTAATCACTAAGGTCACGTCCAGTCAGGCACATTACACAAAATTTAATTAGATCTTAAGGCAACAGTAGGTGTAGCACGCAACAGAAATATGGGAACTTACAGCAGAAGTATGGGGAAAATACACAGAAAAGGAGAAGCTAGTTAAAAATAAGTTAAAAGAAGAAATTGAAAGGGTAAACATTCATTTGTGGTACAGAATGAGACACCATATTAGGGAATCAGGATAAAAAATTATAAAAAAAAAGTTGTTAGGACAAAAAAAGTCCAATATGACTAAGCAACAGATTAAAGGTGGCAATTAGAAGGATTTTTTTTTTCTTAAGAAAATTTCAAGGAAAACAGAAGATGACAGACAAGTTAAAACAATCATAAGCTGGCAAGCCAAAGCACGAAACAATAAACTGTAAAAATAAATAAATGCTGGAAGCTTTTCAAATACCTCAAAAGGAAGAACACTAAGAAAGATCAGGCTATTCAAACTCCATGGTAGGTAAAGGCCTGACATACTAGCATCCCAAAACCAACCCCAGATTTAAATACCAATAATATACCAATAAATACCCTAAATAATGGTCCCTAGAAGCCTTCTGAAAGGGGAAGAAAAATCTTATGACTGAATAAATGCTAAAAAAAAAAAAGGTATGATCTGCTCTTTTAATAAATAGCTGTGTGTGCCCCTTACAGAAGGGGCAGCATTTCAACCAGACTCAGTGCCATCGGTACAGGAAAATTGCTACTACAGCTAATGCCTGCATTGTCAACACAGACACAAACAGGCTTGAGGAGGGCAAAGCGCCTTCTCTTGCTCATCTGTTAGCACTTTTCCAGCCTTTGGACTTCCAGAAAAAGCAAAATGAACCAAAACCCTATGTTTATACATACATCCAGACTTTTAGAATTACAAAAATCAGAAGCAAAGAAGATGAAGAAACAGCTTTTGTTCAGAGTAAGTTCAGTTGTAGGATCAACCAAGGCCAGATAAAATTAGAGTTCAAGGGGCTTCTGAGTTCAGAAGATAAATCACAAGCCGTACAGGGCTAACGCTTTAATACGAAAAGACCTTGATTTCAGCTCACAACACTGAAGAAGCTGAAGGTAGGGAATATACAGAGTTCATTATTTCTGCTACAACTTGCAATTTTTTCAGTTTCTTAGAATAAAGACAGGCATGCTAGCGTTCAACATAAAAACCTCAGATGCAACTGTAAATCACAGGATTTTCTACAGAACTATTTCAACTCATCTCCAGCGAGCTCTCTCTACTTCAATTCAACTTCTAGGAAACGAAAGGTTATTTCAATTTGAGATGCAGATTGCAAGTGCACCATGTTTTTTTTATAAACCAGGAATGTAACAGCTTTCCCATGCCTTCACCTGGAAGCATTTTTCTCCCCTCCCCACCTTTTCTTCATACTACCTCTACTTCCACAGTCAGTTAACCTGAAATTGGTCTCTTCAATGTTCAGCAATTTTTTGTGGCCAGATACGCATGTCTACTTGACATACCTTAAGACTTTTTCCATCCTTGCCTTCCCTGAAATGCTGGGTATTTACTTTTCATATCACCACCCAACATGGAATTCCAAAGCCAGCTAGTCAGTTCAAGCAAAACAAAAATACAAAAGTCTTCTTGCAAACCCAATCTGTTGCAGGGGATGACTTTAAGTGTGCATCAGTAGTTGTTTGCGTTGCATCAGTGTTCTATTTCTAAAACACAAGCAGCTCTCCTGTGCTTTACTATTTGAAATAATCATGGGTGAACAACGAATACATGGAACTATTCTTAACTCCATTAAAAAGTCATAGCTGAAAATGCAACCTCAATAGCACACAATTCAGTTACATTAGCTTTCATACAATTCAACTGTACCTTCCTCCCCAGAGGACTTAAACACCCACAGCAGCAAAAGAATTAGATTGTTATATAAAGACTTACATAAAGATGTTAAAAAAAAAAAAAAATCCCTACAGTTCCTGCTGTGTTTGTGCCTCCCTGCCTTCCTCACCGAGGAAGACGAGTGCTATGTAGTTTTGTACACACTACTGAAGATTACAACCTGCTTTGCCAGCAGGCAAATACACTGAATTGATTTAACACATTTCTTCGATAGTAAAATTAAATCATACATCTGTTTTTATTGCATATTACAACATACTTACTCTGCCATTACACGTCTGACGTTATTGGCGTATAACACTGGATTCCTTCTTTCTTCTTCTGATGGAATATACACAGGTAGAAACTGCATACAGAAAACTGAATTATACCAAGAACATTTAACATTTTAAGCAACTTGTATTGCAGTACTGTGGTGAAAGATGCATACAGTTTGTTGCTATTTACAAAATTATATTAGCAAAAGAACTACTAAAACAGTAAAAAAATGAACTCAAATGCTTAAAGATTCATCATACCTCCAGAAATTCGTTTCTTACCTCATGGAACCAAAAGATTTTTAATCTTTTTTTTTTCATTAAGTGGGAACAGGAAGTTCTAAATCATTTGGAAGTATTAGCATTTTCTTCCATGAACCCCTTACGTTAAAATTATACCTCTTTATTGTTCAGCTCTTCACAGATAACCAAGAAAACCATCTGCTACATGAGCTTTGTTGAAAATTAGGTTACATATTGAGCATTCAAGTTCTCAGGACATCAGATATTTACTGTTCCCACCACATATTTTGTAATCATCCAATTTGTACATTAAGCAGTCATAAGCATTTTCATCCTTCTGTTGCTAGAGATTTTTCAAAAATTTCTCCTTCAGATTGGACGCTAGGTATTAGTACTCAATTAACAGGAAAACTCTAAATGCACGCAGATGACCACACAATTAAACCAGAGCTGCTGGAGACCTGTGATAGAAGAGGCAGCTTTCAGAATGAGATGGCCTACGTTCAAAGACATTTGAGCTTTTACCTATGACTAAGTATTTATTAAACTATGATGTAGGCACCAAGATCATTCCTAGTTTCACCTACAAAAACCCTCAGAACATCTCAATTCCACTAACTCACTCTTCAGATATAAGGAACAAGAAGGAATTGCTGACTCCTCCCCACCCCACATCAGTACAAGACAGACAGTTCCTTTGGTAGTGCAATGCCGTGAGATAATTTATACACTAACTGATCAAAATGTTTATAGTTCTGTGGAAAGCTTCTGAAGTAGAAAACAATTCTAAGAAGCTTAGTTATATTTAATATAGTTACCTATGGGTAGTACAAAACTGGAATTATGATCCAGGAATTTCACACTGGTCTTTAAAGAAAGAAAATAAGAATTGGGAAATAAACATCTATTTTATCATTTAAGCAAATAATTCTTAATAACTGAAGTTAGAAGTATTTTCAGTATCACATAATGGTATAGTGAGCAGAACCCAAAATGCTGGGTCATCTAAAATCATTAGAGTTTTGTTTCTCTTAGAAGTATTCAATAATTGAAATAAAAAACTGAATTTACTTCACGTTTTCCTAGTTTCTCTATATTCACCACTGTAACTGAAAACACACTATTCTTGTCTTCTAGGTTTACAAGTAGTTACGTTGGCCTAGTATGATATAATATATAAGAGGACAAAGAACATGAAGCTAACAGAGAAAGATTGTTCCTTCAAATTCCAAGCCCAATTATATTTCTTTTACTTTGAGTTGCAAATTGCTATCAAGTAATTCATCCAAACACAGTACAAGTTTGAATATGAGGCAATTTCAGAGGTGTTCTATGTACCTGTGCCTAACGAGATGGAAACAGCATTGTCATTTTGGCATCACGAGCAAAACCAACAGAACTCTGAGCTACTGTGAGGCGATGGATGTTTGAACACTGATGCTGACAGGCCAGCAAAACAAACTGACATGAGCCAAAGCAAGCTGCATGTGCTGATGATCACATATCCTTTTTTTCTTTAAGAGATTGATTGCATGCTTGGAATTGTTCTAGCATGCAAAAGATGGACAGCCCACTAATTATAATAACCTATTATAAAACCTACGCTGATGTTTGCTTTTCAATATACATGCTGGATGACATGTATGGTACACCACAACATTGATTTTATACATAGAAACCCAGACCAGGAAACCTCTGATTCTGATTGCTTGGCAGTTAGACCTTACCAGCTATTATCTAATCAAAACCATACTAATACTGTACTGTCTGGCTGTACACCTCCCTGAATAACTGGATCTTCAGCCCTTACTCTGCTATCAAAGCTGGTTTGTATTTGCCAGTACCCCTCTGTTGATGGAACAAGGCAGGAGTAAAAGCCAACTAACTTTGTAGACCAGGGAAAAACCACACAGAACAACCCTGTGAACACAGAACAACCCTTTCTTCCACTACATTCCTCAATCTGCAGCACTTCCTTTACAAAACCAGATTCAATATGTAGCTCTCAAGCATGCTGCCTCACCCTTGCGAACAGTCTGGCAAAAAATCTCTGCTCCTCTACACTCTGCCAGTTCATGCTCTAGTACAGGGTATTTCATTTATTTAAAGAAGACCAAAGACTGTAACTTGTCCTTGTGCAAGATCTCCCTGAACTACAGCAGCTCACCAACTGCTAGCAGCTGCTGCCTCAAAATCAAGAAAGCTCAGCAGTGTTCACTTGTGTGAAAAGCCTCGTTTTACTTGCCTAGGGCAGAAAATCATGTTTCCAAGAGAGTAAAAATCCTGCTCATCAGCTGGTTTGTCTTATACTTGCAAGAGGCAGTAGCTCCCCAGCCCTTCTACCTCATATATACCTTACTAGAAGGCAAAATATGAGTTTTGAGATATTCATCTGAAAATAAGTCTTTTACACAAGTAGAGAATACTGATCTTTGCAATGGAATTTTTCAAGCATTAAGAATACTTGAAAAAAATGTTACAAAACAAACATGGGAAAAACAAAGTATTATAAACAGATATAAAGTGAAATAATCCAGTTGTTACACACTGTATAAGCAGGACAGCAGGAGCCTGGTAGAAAACTTTAGAAGCAAAACATATCTCCACTGTGAGCAAGATCTTATCTGCTGTGGGTTACCAAAACACAATACAGAAAGGGGAGTAGTTTACTGTAAAAACATTTTCAGATAACTTTATTATCCCTTTTGTAAGCCAACAGTTCCTATTATCTTACATTAAACATTTTTTTTTTTATTAAAGTACATCTACCTTTCTTCTTTTTGACACCACAATCAGACCATTATTTTGTGAATAAGATTTTTTTTAAGTTGTTAATTGCTGAAAACTTTCAACTGAAGTGATAATGCCAATCACAAGTTTCTGCAAGAGATACAATAGTTCAGTGGCCAGTATTCTGTGCATTCATTGTTTTCCAAGAATTTAACAAAGAAACAAAACACAGAACATTGCAATGATTACTGTGATTAGGATATGTTGTACATTACAACAGTGATAGTTCTTCCTACTAATTTACCCTGCCATCGGATCCATCAGTCAAAGATAAATACATTTTCACATTTCCACTACAATAGCTTTCAGCCTTAAGACCACAGTGTTTTCCTCAAAACAATGTTAAGAATACACATAAACTCCAATTTTGTGTTTTCTGATTTCACATTCAGAACATTGCAGCTTAATAAAGGACCTATTATGCAGGCATTAAATAAGCTAACTGTCCTAAAAAAAAAAAATCACCGTAAGCAGTTTCTTATTCTTTAAAGGATAGTTCTTATTTTGTACATCGGCATTCACACACTTAGTTATCTAACACATGGTTGGCACATGGTTGGTATTTCAGCCAGAATAGCAATCACACTGTTACAAGACAAGAACTTTATTCACAATGCTAACTCTAAGCATAGTTAGAAATATATCTACTCAATTTAAATAAGCAAGTCTTAAGGCAAGTGGAAAACTACATATTTTTTTTTTTTTTTTAGTTTTAGGTTACGTTTTCAAATACAGATATATTTGTCCAAAATAAGAGGTATTTAAACTTTTTTTTTTTTAAACAGTGTTAGCAAAGTTTGAATGCAAACTTTTACTGCAGAATTAAGTACAATATGATGTATACTGATGCTACTCTGAATACACTTCATTTTACTGACCTCAATTTCCACGGAATTGTGAAACTGACACAAAGTAAGCCACAGAATTTCTAACCTAAAAGGGAGAAAAAAAAGGAAAAGGATGAAGAAAAAAATTAAACATAGTGAAACAGTAGTACATTATGCTCTGAAGTCTTCAGGTAACATTCCTACTTGCAGGTATATAGATACAATCATATTCAAATACAAATTTAACAGAAAAGGTCTTTGAGAATACTTCTACACATTACGTTCTATAAGGGGGGACAGAAGCATTTTATACTGAGATTCCATCTTAAAAGACACCCAAAAGGAAAAAAGACAAATAGTAACATATACAGGTACTCATACATACAACAACATGAATTATGTATGCAGCGTACATAAAGAAATGGCAAGTCTGTTTCAGGAAAATGCTGTATTCAACAGAGTTGACAAGATTAATTAAAACCACTATGATTATATCTTTACCTTTGTTTAGAATCAAATTATACTTCAGAAATCTGTTAATGAAATGCAGTACATGTGTTTCAGTAGTCTAAGACACAAGGTACTGCTTTCTAAGGTCGAGTTGATTCCAGTAGCGATCAAATTCAGGAAAGGAATTAGTAAACCTAAGTTAGGGAGCAGCATTAGTAGGCACACTTTATACAGTATTTGGGTACATACAGCAGCCAATCACTATGTTAGAAGTGCAAATAAAAGTCCTCCTAGGCAGATAAAGTGCTAGAAGCAGTACTAATTTGCTACACACACATTCAGGGATGCAGCACGTTTTTTGCCTCCTTTCCAATTTAACTTCCAACACATTAGAACAAAGAAAAGGTACAACCACCACTATAGAACTTATGACCTCACGTTTACACCATCAACAGTAAATGTGAAGATCTGATTTCTACAACCTACTCCAAGAATATTAAAAACAGCTAATAATTTACAAGCACACCTTTCTCACTTCCAACTCTATAATCCTCTAAGATACCTAAAAAAAATCTGCCAACTTGTTTTTATACACTACCCTTAAAATGAAAACATTAATAAAAAGTTGATAGAAGCCATATTTAACTCAAGTCTGAGGTAGAGAAAATTTAAGTTGTATGCTGTTGACAAAGTCTTTGTTTTCAAGGTGCAGTCAAGTTAATCTGTGTTGAATAGCATCAAACTAGTAAAAACATTACTTTCTGAAAGCGTTCAGTTTCCATGAAACACATTTTCAATCTATTTTATGGGCCACATCAACTTTGAATATCCTGCCAATCTTCTGTAAACAGAATACGCCTGGATACAGCAACATTTTCAGATTAAGTTCTGGTTGACGCCAAAATAAAATGACATAAGACAACAGATATTTGAGAAAGTGAATGTAGCAGCCGTAACAGTATTTTCTGCTAAGACATCAGAAATACATTTCAGGCCACTCAGGAGAATTAAACCTAATTAAGTAAAACTGTAATTTAAACGGCCCAAGTGAATTTGCATAACATTACATGCTACTTCAGAATCTGATTCAGCTTTCATTTGATTTAAATTTGTTAGTAGGGGTCAACACTTCTGAATGAGAGTATTGTGTTGTATACATTTAAGTGCTTTGACGTAACACATCTACAAGTTCCTCCCCAACTCCTATACGTTCCTGACTCCTCAGACAGGACACTAAAGTTGGAAGTTTTTAAAGCTGCAAGTTTTAATTGAAAGTTTTTTTTTTTTTTTTAATGATTTCAAGTCTCCAAATCTGTGTCTTTAATTAGACCTGGCTCCTAGTCCAATTAAAGGTGAAAAAATCCTAAATTACTTGAATTCTGGCTTATTACACTGGTTTTCTCATTCCTACTAAAATGCAGGATCTCAGGTGGGACATTCAAAACAGTAGCTCCAAAGGAAGAAGCTAATGGCAAACCATTAACCATGGAATCCAATTGCCCTTCACTTAGGGTTGAAAATTTCTGGGTTTGATCTTCATTTAAACATTTCAGAACTTCTAAATTGACTCCAATGTTGAAATAGTGTGAAAAAAAAAACAAACAGCATTTAAACAAGCCCAAACTCCTCCATTTTGTATTTTACTTGATATGAATTTGCTAAGGAACCTCTAGAATAACGTTTTGTTTTAAAATGAGTCAAAGTTACAATCAGGCAAGATAATGGAAACAATATTTTCAAATTCCCTAAGTGGAATGACTGTCTCCATGAGACTAGACCAATTTCAAACAATAGCCATACAGACTTCATACAGACACTCCAAATCAACTTGCAGGCAATAAAATCTGTAGAACAGAAGCATCTTGTTTTACTTCAGGCTCAAAGGAAAAAGAAAAGAAATAAAATTCATCCAGCAAGCCATCAAAACCATAGTATCAGAAATACACTGTTTATAACCGGATTCCTCTAACTGAACATTATCATAGTTAGGGAATAATGCATTAAAGACAAAAACCCACAGCACAATGCAACAGCCAGTAATTACTGCTTGACTATATACTTCTACAAATCATGTAAATAGAAACTAATTAAGGAAAGCAATTATGATGGAAGCAATAAAATATAAACCACTTACGCTCCTGGGCCTTGCCATGTCCATGTGATTGTATCCTTAGGAAAGGAAGCATAACAGTTTTAATTATTGCACTTTAAACTTCTGTTAAATTATAGATAGCATAACTGATGACATATGACTAATAGGTTTTCATGGAAAATTCAATTCAATTTCCACAAGTTCTTAGTCCCAACAAGAGTAAGCCAAAGATAGCAGGAATCAAACTCTTATGAAGCTTGGAAACACCCACTAACTCAGCCCATAAATGTGGAATATCTGTATTTATAAGACATTTAAAGATTCAGGGAATTCTTAAAAAGCTGTTAATCTTGGAAAAGAGTTTTGTTTTTTTTTTTTTAAACCACAAGCTGATGTTCCTTGAGATTCTCAGTCCATGTGCATTTTCCTGACCCACCCTGCTGGACAGGGTGTCCCTCAAGTGTCCCCACACTGTAGCTGGGCCTCCCAGATATGAACTCTGTGACACTTTTCAAGTGTCTGAGACCTGTAGAGATGACTTAATGGAAACCCTCTCAACTGAAAAGAATTAGTAGGACCAGTAAGACCACGTGTTTTACCTCAAACAGGATTTTTCCACTTGCCTTTTTTCCCCTCACAGATGGCATCCATCCATCTGCCTGATCCAAAAATCGAAAGGTACAAGACATCTAAACCCACCTAGCTGCTCTCAGGGAAGACCAGCAACACTTTTAGATGGCTGACATGAAAAAGTTCACAACTCCAAATCCCAAAGCCACATGGAAACATTTCTTGGAATCCACAGTTATAATCCTGCTCAGAAAAGAGAACTGAACAAACAGGGGGCGATGCCTAGATGGAGTTTTAACCTCCCTTCTGCTACTCAGAAATTACTGTCAACCATTACTGAATTCTAACTGATTTTTTTATTGCAGTAAAAGGGTCTTGAAAGAGATGGAGATAATGCCTTTATGAACTGTCAAAAAAAAAAAAAAAAGGAATTACTTGTGTGTAAAACACTAACAGAGTGCAAATAGCAGTTAAAGAAGTAAACAAGATGCAACTAGCCAAAAGAGAACAGAGACCTTGAAAGGAGTATATAACAGATCACAAGAAGGAAGATGACAAAAGTCACAAAATTTTCAAACTGTAAGATTAAGAAATAATGCAGGAAAAAATTGCAATACTTGGATACTTGATTTACATGTAGGAGCAAGAATGCAAAAACCTGAAAATGAGTTCCAAGTATTTTGTTTGTTTGTTTTTGTTGTTGTTGTTGTTTTGATTAACTGGGAAAATCACGAACAAGTCACTACAAAGCCAACAGAACTCAGGAAATTCATGTTTCTAAAACCTTGGAAAGATTTCTATTAACCTACTGAAAAATTTCTAGGTTAGTTCTATGCTACCGCAGAAAATCTTTTTAAAGAGTTTAGGTGATCAATCACATGTACCATGATCTTGAAAAAATCAAGTTAAACTCATTTTAATTACAACTTAAAAAATGTGACTCAAGGAAAACTGAAAGAAGGCAGTACAGGCATGAAAAGTGAAAAATACAACTGATGTGATAGATAAACAGCCTTAAATAAGGTCAATGCGTCATGAAGGACTACTAAGAATTTAAATTTTTCCTTTCAACAGTTATTTTAAAACCAAACAAAATATCATTAAAAAGTATTCCATTTCCACCAATCAACATGGGTGGACAAGTGTAGACTTCTCCACCTAGTGATCTTGTAGAACTTGGTCTATAGTTCTGCTGTGAAATAAAATTCTTATGGCAATTTTGATGTCTCTGGTAATACTGCAAGTAAACTCAAGAGGGGCTTTGTTTTTCCCATAAAGAGCTTCCATTTATAAACCCTGACCACTGAAGAGCAGATGGCTGATGTTCTCTCTTACCAGGGACTAGATTTGCCATAATAGAGCACCAAAGTACTACATGTATCTCACTCATCTCCCTAAATTACGACAGTGCAGGAGACAAAGAAAAAGCCAATCCCCCTGCCTTCGGCTGGGCAAAGGATCACTGAAAGAGAGTAGATATCTTCAGAATTCAGCCCTTGATAAACTCAAATAAGCAACATATCTATCAACAGTCTTGTGAGAAATTCCCAATACAAATGTCACAATAGATATGAAGGCTTTTTCTCATCGAGAACATTTGGATGCAACAGTGATAAGGAGTAAATGCCAGGGAGTGCAGAAGAGGATTGCGTCCTTCAGGAGGGAGAACTATTTCGTAGTAGGCTCCTGCTAACATATACTTTTATAATGAAAAGAGCAAGCAGAAGACAGTAAGTGGTGTTTTCCGTACCTGATGTAAGATACTTCACAGCTACCAACTTACGCTCACAGACAGCACACACTCTGCTAACACTGAAAGAACACTTTCAAACTTTTATATCTATTAATGGATCCTTTGGATGGTGTGGAAGTTCATCTTTCACATAACTGTATTTGACATAAGGAGATGCTGAGAATCATACCAAGCTATAAACATAAGAGCAAACATTGTAGCAGAAGGAGAGCAAGCATGTAAAAAAAATACAACCACTCAGCTCTGACACAGTAACACCAAAGAGATGCTGCCAAACCACACAACAAATAGCACAGCTAATTTCAGAAAACACTTGGACATCAAAATACGGTTAAAATAGATCTGTAATATTTAGAGAGGTACATAGCCTTCCATAGTTAGTAGCACTCTGCTAGAAGATTCAAATTAAGGAAGAGCTATATGCACAATGAAGGGAATTAGCATAAAAACGAATTGCAAAACAATTGCTGTAGAACCTGTGGATGGGGCATCTGAGCGTTTCCTTTAAATGGAATATAATCAGTAGCTGTCTAACATCCTACATGTAAAATACTACCAGACAAACTAGGAGAACGAAAGCAAATTTTGAATTTCAGGTTTAAACAACATTTTAAGGCTTTTAATTTCTTTCTGATCATGCATCAAGAGGAGCAACAGAGTAACATACTATTCCTAAAGAAACATTGACACAGGACCAGAGGCATCATCTAGTGCATAACAGTGACAAGCCCTGAGAAGAAAGGTATTTGGGACAACACTGACTGGAAAAGAAGTGACGTTAAACAGAAACAGATCTATTTGCTAGAGGAGAACTGAATTTATATCATTTTTTGACATGTTTCAGTCCCTTGCAGAACAGTAGTACTTTACATAGTTCTTGAACATGTAGGGTACAAGGAAATAAGTATGTAAGAGCGCACACACCTGCTACATTCACCCTAGACTCTAGCCTCCAAAACCCTCCCTGAACGGTCAGGAGCACTGAAGTCCGATCCCTCTTTCAGAAGTTGGAGCTCCGAAGGCAGAGCACAATGGCTAGGCTCAAGCTAAAAGCAGTGGAGTGACTGAACACAATGCCTGACTCGAGTTTGCTGGCTAAGAAAAGAACTTAAATTCTTCTGTAAACCCAAAATTATACTACGCAGTGGTCAAACAAGTATACAGAAGAAGCCAGAAATGTAGTCCTACCCTATGAAAACCATTATCTCCCTACTCCATTCTTTCTTGCTACTTAACTCTTAACTGCAGCCTAGTCAAAATTTAACCTTTATATACCACTGTATCGTACTCCTCCTTCCTCTCACATTCCAAATTTGCTACAGGTCTTCTGCAGACCCCAAGCTAATCTAAATTTAAGTATTAATTGCAGTTATTCTCCTCCCCTTAAATTACTCAGCAAGGCACTGAAACCTAGCAGTATTTTACAGTAAGGAACGAGTAGGAACAAGTGAAGTAACATACACAGATTCAGGCCTGTTGGATATCTACATCGATATTTACAGGTTTAAGACATTTTGCAATTAAAAAAAAATAATAATAAAAAAATGCAATAATAAAATTACAAAAGCTCAAAAATTCACATTGATTTACTTCAATGTGAGAAGTCTCAGTCTCTTAATACAGTATTAGGAGCATTTATATTAGCTTACAAACACTGCATATTATGTACTACATATTTTTAAGATATTTGCAGATTAATTTTGGTAGCCTTATTAAAAATATGAGAATATCAAACAATGTATTTTTTATATTTTATATATTATAGTTTTATAAATATGCATATTTGCATTTGAAAGTGGCAGTGCAATAAAGGTTTTAAAAGCTACTCAACTTTTTCTTGGAAATAATTGTGTAATCAAAAGTCATGGGCAACCCGTTACAATGCACTTAATTCTACATGAGCTTAGCAGCTGCTACACTTGTCACAGCATCCCCAAAGATAATCAAGTTACTGCTATCACACCTGATCTCAGTCAACAGCACATGGTAGTCTATGCAAGTTGAATAAAGAACCTAAGAAAAGTTATTTATTTTTAAAAATCAAGCATATTTGATATCAAGCTGTAAATTGATGGAAAGATCAATGGATGAAAAAACATAAGCACTCAAGAAATGAAATTCATCCTCACATCAAGGGGTTGTTAACAGGCTAGTCAAGGAGAGATGACATGAGACCTGATGTGACACACATCACCAAAGAGGCAAGGTAGTCCTTATTTTACTTCTGACACTCCTCCCACCCTCCCCTACATAATGTCCATTTTAATAAGGAGACAGACTGGACCTGAAAATAGCCCCAGAGGGCTCAAAAAAAGAAGTTCAATTATAAAAGCTAGCAAAGTTGACTGGGAAGTATCTAATTAACTGAGGAATGCAGAAAGACAGGATTATTGCTGCAATAGGACAAGAAAGTATCCACAACAAGAAAGCTGAAATAAAAAAATGTAATCGTTCATGATCTTGAGGTAGATCTGGTGAGCTTCATCTTCACTTGCCTAGATCTTTACAAACATTTTTAACAATTGTTGACTTTAGATATTGTAAAGAAACACACTGCATTTTACCTTAATCTGACTTATACTGAAGGACTATTTCAAACTAGCTAGCAACCAAGCGCAAAGTGAATGTAAAACATGGACAATGAGACACCTTATAAAGGTGCCAAGATCCCCAACACATTTTTCTATTATGTTTTAGCTAGTTGTGTTAATTTGTGACTAGCATCCTCACACTCAGCAGGTGCAGATGTACCTTCCAGAAATAAATGAAGAAAACTCCCCAGCACACAGTGCAAGAACGGGCAGTGCCTCAGAACAAGTGTCAGTTTCTGTCTAGGACCTTTATGTCTTGTCACATGCACAGTACTTCTCACAACAACCTGAATAACTTTCAAAGCACTGTTTTAATGGAGTAACTTAATAAAAGCAGAAGCATTTAAATTTTCAGTTAAGTCTATTTATCCTCCTAGAAGCTTAAGGAATGCATACTTAGCGAATAAGCGTTTATTAATACTTCCTAAATTTCTAATTTCTAATTATCTAACCTACAAGGTTACAGAAGTACCAATGAATTTAGAGGAAAATGCCCCATGTTTCCAATTACATTGCAAGCTGAACTTACCAGTTTGTTTGGGTAACGTAAAACCACTGGCTGTACAGGAACTCCAGGAATAAATGCTCCTAGAAGGAACAAGAGCATCATTACCTTATAGCACGTTTTGGTACAGAATTTATTGCAGCAAAAGATTTTATGATTAATGGTCTGATAACGTATAAGGATTAGTTGATAGAGAAAAAAGATCCAGAAGTAGCCTCAGAAGTAATTAAAAAAAAAAGGAGAGTGACAGTGTATAGCCACCTTTTCAGAAGATAAGACTATGAATGTTTACTTGCATTTTCTAAATTATCCTTTACATAAATTGTCATGCACACATCTCAGAGCCCAGTACCAAATTCAATTTGATAAATTATTACGAAAATTAAGAGAACATGCAAGATAGTTAAGTCAAAAGATTCCTCATGGTCAACAGTATTTTTTCCATGAAGAATCTAAACTTTCTTATGCAAAAGAAGCTCTCTACATTTAGCTAAGCAACACTGGTTTAGAGGAAATGTATTATCTCTGAAGTAACAGAATGATTTTCTTTTTTTCCCCCCACCTTAATTCCCCTCAGAGGGGCTTGTTTTTACAGTCAGTTATATAAAATGCAATAGAGTATACTGAACTAGAGCTATTGCACAGAAGTGTCACTTCATTTCATGTGAAAATTATGGTTCTAATAAGTGGCACAAAATCTACGTGTCATTTGCTGATCTTTTTCTTTATAATTATCTTACTCAACATTCTTCTAAACATCTCTTTCTCGTGAAAACATTTGGTTTGAAAAGAAAACTTAAACTAAGTTTTGTATAGTAATTTACTAAATACTGCTGAATATTCCAATTAAAATTAAGAACCAAATGATGAAAGTACACTGTATGCTTAGCATTATGTTTATTTTACAAAATGAATAATTACATAGACGTAAAAAGAAAAATTGCTAGTGGTGTATAAACATCTTTAATGAAGGTTGTTCGAATGGACCTTGCAGAGGTGTGGTTCTTGGCCCAGTGGTACTTTCTATTATGTCTCTAAGAACAGCAGCCTAAGCAACTTTCGAAGATGACAAAATCTGAGTGGCAGACGACAACACTACTATTTAAACAAAGCTAGATAGTTTGCCCATGTGACTAGCTTGCATGAACACAAACAAAAAACTGCATAATAAGTATACAGAATGTAGGCCATAAAAGCAGAACAGGGAAAGCCATCCTGTAAGCAGTTACTCAGACCTAAAGTTACTTGATATCAAAGTGAGGTATCTTGAGGCAAAGGAATTCTGGGAGGCTGGACGGATACAGAATGAAGTTGCAGCAGGAAAAGTGAGATAGTCAAGAGGCAGACAGCAGCATGTACTAGACCAGAGGAGAGGAAGATAGTGGGAATTGGAGGCAGAAAGTATATGGCATCTGGTGGCTGGAATGCCTATGGAACAGAGGGAGAGAAGGAAAACAGGGTTTTAATGAAGAATTTGGATGGGTTTTCAAAGCATGGCCAGTATTTGGGGAAGAAGGAGAGGGAAGGAATAGAGAGTGAAAGAAGCAGATGTTCTCCTAACCACCACTCATTCATCTAAAAGGTAAATGTTAAGAAGGGTGAAGGAAGAGCTTTTTGAATGTTTGCTCAGTATTTCCTTCAGCCAAATGAATTAGCGCAAGGAACCACAACGCTGACTCACTGCATGATATTCCAGCAGGGATATGTAAGTTGCAAGCAACATCAAATGAGACACTCAGTAAGAATAGAACACGGTAAGCTAGGCAGAAGCCTAGGAAGAGTCAAAAAAAACAAACAACATATATCACAAAGGACTTGTTCACCGCAGCCTGCTCATTCTCATCTTTGTACCTACACCAGGATGGCAGGTTTTTATTAGACACTGGTCGTTCACTGCAGTGTTGACAATCCCATTATAACCACAATTCACATCTGCAACAATGTTCAGTGTTATGTGCTCTACTAATTTGATAAGCTAACATGGTGCTACTAACTGAAAACAGCCTAGAATGCAGACATTTGATAGGAAATTTTGGGGAAAAAAAAAAAAAAGACAGCCTCTGTTACAGTGCTATACTGGCAAGATTCTTGTGCTATCTTCACCAGAATGCAACACAACAGGAAAGTTCAAGAAGAGAGGAATCAACCAAACACTACACAGCAGCAAATGCAGCAGCAGTCTGAAATGGATACAAGCTGTTACCTTTATTGCATATCAAAATGCTACAAGACAGACCCAAAAGAGGGAATGGAGGATGCATTAAAAAAAAAGACAACCACAAACAAATACCCAGTGAGAAACCTCCTTCAGCTCTCATGAATTTCAGAAGTCAAGAAAATAAATCTAATATATCCAAATCAACGTTTTACATAACAGTGGAACTACAATTTTACAAAAGAATTGCAATTCAGGAAATTTCTATTTCAATCCCACCCTATTGCAAGATTTAATTCAATTTCTGCAACAGCAAACAAATTACAATGCAAGTGGTATTTCAGAAATTGAAGAAACAAGAACATTCTGTAGAGAACAAAGAAACAAGCATCATACCTACCAGGCTTGAATGTAATTAGACAGGATCGGTTTGTGCAAGTGCCCTCTGGGAATATCATTATCTTGAAGTAAAAAAAAAAAAAAGTTAAGAAGTATTTGAATGTGGATTTATAAACACATCTTTTAAAATATAAAGTTAACTGATTACAGTCAAAAAAACAGAACTACTTTTCCTTGATAAAAGAAAAATATTTTTGACTATTGAGACAGAACTGTGCTTGACTTCTTCATTGAGGACTTTTTTTTTTTTAAACTCTATTAATTTTTTCCTCTTTCTTGACCTCTGATAACAATGTGATTCTATCAGAATATTAACAGGGATTAGAAAAACCTCATGAGTTTCAGAGAATTTTCACAGAAGTCTTTGGTGCTTGTAAAAATATTGTACTCTGTTCTGCACCAAAACAAAATTCCAGCTCCCAGTCTACCTGCTTACAGGCTAAGAAAGATTGATATCTTCTTTCTCCATTTATTACTGGGCTTGCGTACAGATATGAGAATGACAGAGACTGAAAATATCTAAACAGAATTCTAGCAAGCAAAAAAATGCTCAAGTTGAACCAAATTCAGAGGAAGAGATTAGATTGAAAAAAAATGCACAAAAAATCTTGGCAAAAAGCCACAAATTGCTGAAACTGCTGCATTACAGAACTAGTCATTTAAATGAAGTAAAAAAAAGGAAGTAAATAAATAAGAAGACAAAGCAATGGACTAGAATGATCATTACTGGTTTTATTGCCTACTTTTGTTATGTTTGTTAGATATTCTGGAAATCATTTCAGCTCTGTAATTCGATTTCATCATCTGTAAATATGAATATTTATTTGTTTTTAAGTGCTTTGAAATCTATTGGTGAAAGTCATGATGTGAAAGCTCTGTATCGCCTTTCTAGGGTTGTTTAGAATGTTTCAGTAGTCCAATATGTGGTAGTAGTTACTACTGTAGTAGTAACAATGCCATTAAAAAAAGTAATACTTTTTATCATAATCTAAAAAAAAAAAATCACAAGAAAAGTGCTTCAAATTTTGAGAGACATTACTTGCTTCTGTAAAACATAGACCTTCAGCATTCATCTCTCCCTTCTCATTACTCTCTTCCAACGTACATTATAAGCGGTCATATTTTAAGTGAAGAAAAAATCCCAAAACACGATTATAGAAACGTTTTCATGATGTGGCCCAACAGAGACATACTCCAGTTACTGGAACATTTGAATTGCTTGGATTATCTCCAACAGTGACAATATGCCAGAATACCGAGAAGGGCAGGAACACACAATACTCTCCAGGCATTCTGCTGAGCACCTGATGATTTTCTTAGAAGTCTTCCTAAACCTGACACGGTTTTGTCCGCTTAGTATCACTTAAAACCTCTCCTCCCAGGTACTTGTCCAGTCTCCCCTTGAAAATACACTGCAATGAAAAGCTAGGTTACTTTTTTTTTTTTTTTGATATAGATTAGGATCTTATGTTTGATCTTCCAAAAAGAACGGGGAACCTCACCCCCCAACAAACCACCTAAAGCATCCTGCAAGGAAATGAAGAAAACTGCATATCCAAAGCCTTGAAATGCCAAATATCATCTGACACACAGTAGGAGCATACAGTACCTGTGGCCATTTACCATCAGATTGAGCACGTCTCTTTATCTCTTCAACAGTTTTCCTGCGAGAATCCTGGTCTGACCGAGACACAAATACTGGTCGGATGTATTTGATAAGAGCTAAAGAGGAGGAAAAACAAACAAGCAAACCAGCCTTTTTTCTACTTGTTTGAAAGAGATCCACCTCTACCCCTATAGTCCTCTGGACAAATATTGATAAATGTATATAACTACTTTATTATACGTACTACAAACTTAAATTTTCAGCTGAATTACTGGAGTTTTATTCAAATACTTTCATGAATTCCTGTGAGGGAAACCATTTTCACAATTTTGGCACTTGTTCAATCTTTAATAGACCATTACAGATAAATCACAATATTAAACGTGATTGTGCATATTATGCATAGTTTTCTGTAACTAAGCAGCTGTGGCTGACTATAGCCAGTTTCCTCCTCCTACAAAACCTATAGGACTCCCCCCGTACCACTCCTAAAAGCAGCAGGAACCTACCTAAGCAAGCAAAAACATACCCTATGGCTTGAACTGCCACTGTCTTTATTTCCTACGACAGCTCAGCTTCACTGATGGTACTCCATCGAAGATATTGCATACATGCTTTATGTTATCTTTTCTGGGAAAATCAGCACACTCAAAAGAAAACGCATGCTTATTTTCTAAGCTGTCACCTGTTTGCCTGTTTCTCATACTAGATGATTCAGATCTCAGGCATTCCTTTCCTGGCTCAGTGGGAAAATTTTTTATACACAGGAAGACACAAAATGTGAATCAACAAGAGTCAGAAATCAATCCACAATACCCTATCCATGCATGTCTGTCAGGGATACTGAAGCTCTCTTTTTAAAACAAACAAAACCACCCATATACAGATCTGCAATGTCAAAGAGCATTATGAGAGGAGCATTTGCAAATATACCACTACATGTTTTAACCTCAGCAGGCTGTCCTTAAATACCTTTTTATCACCTTCATATCTTCTAGTCTTACTTAAAGGTTTAAGTCACTAAATCATTAGCTATTCTAGTTGCCTAAAACACACAAATAAAACACAGTTTTCATATTTGCAACTACCGTAAGATGAGTTCGCTGACACTAGTTGTATAATCTTCTTTTGTCAAGGATAAACTTGCTGCATTAATGGATCAGCCAGTACTTAAAGTGTGAAGAAAAAACAAAAACAAACAGCAACAACAAACAAAACACAGCATAAAGAACAACAGTCCTGTACTCAGCAAAAGCTGCTGGTTCTGCTGGCGTCCTACCGGCAGTTTAGCCAGCACTCACCAAAATCGTCCTATGGTTGTGTTAAACTAACCCATCGCACCTTGCAGCAAATTCCCAGACATCTGACCAGCCTCTGAAATTGCTTTTATCTCACAAGTTGCGGAAGCTTAGGAGACAGTCTATTAGAGAAAAGTTACCAGACAACACGCTTGCACTTTTTCCTACATGCCTGCTCTTGACCAATATTCACAGAATGGTGCTGACTAGGGGAGCATCGAAGGTCATCATGGGCCAGCTGGAGCTACTGTTGTGGGAAGGTTAAAAACAAAAATAAAAAAACAAAACACCAAAAAAAAAACAAAAACAGAACAAGCCAAAAAAAAGCAAAGAAAACCATACTGAATTTCACAACTCTTTCTTATTGATGGTAGTCATGAGTTTCTCTTATTACTGAAAAAAAAAAAAAAAAACAAAACCACCCATTAAAACAGAAAAACCTCAAGCATCCTCAGCTTTTCCCCAAAAACTTCTTTTGCATTAAGCCCAGATGATGGAATTTGGACTGTGGAATGAACAGGAAAATTTCAGAGCTCTAAGGCTCTTATAAAAGTTGACTTCTTGTTACAGGACTTCTTTAAAATAGAAGAAATTAGGCTGGACGTCAGGAAGAGGTTCTTCACCGAGAGGGTGGTTGCACACTGGAACGGGCTCCCCAGGGAAGTAGTCACTGCACCAAGCCTGTCTGAATTTAAGAAGCGATTGGACTGTGCACTTAGTCACATGGTCTAAACTTTTGGGCAGACCTGTGCGGTGCCAGGAGTTGGACTCAATGATCCTTATGGGTCCCTTCCAACTCGGGATATTCTATGATTCTATGATTCTAAATTAAGCAAGCAGGTTTTACTTTACTATGACAAAGATATCAAAATATAGACAGACATCTATGAAATGGATAAGCTCGGCAATAAATTCAAGATACTCTGCAGAACAGGGGAGTTCATTCATGCTCTCCAGGCAGGCTAGAATGCCAACAAAATGTGGGCTGTTGGCACTCGAGCTGTTGACCTTAATGGTGTTGTAAGCTGCTGATTTACAACATAGAGAGAAGAAATATGCAACATTTTTGAAAAAAACTGCTGTAAGGTGAAAAAGGGTTTAAGGACTGTTTTGATGAGTCTCAGCAGTATTTAAATGTGAGATCCTCACTGAAAAGCCATGGCTGTACAATGGTGCTTTTTCTTGTGTGCTCTGAAATTGGGATAGAGAACTGAATGATTAAGTTGCAAAACGTCTCACAGAGTTGATGGGGAAGTACTTTAGTATCTTTTAAGTTCTAAGCTGAAACATGCCCAGCTGCCAGGGCATATTTTTTTCTCTATTTAATTATTTATTTCTTACTCATGATGCGCAAGAAAAGCCTATCAAGCACCTTCAAGAGATGAACTTGAATGGAAACTAGTAAGTTTACTATGGGGGGGGGGAATAAATCAATTTATGTCAAAAATTTATAGTTTTTATAGCACAGTATGATTCCCCCTGCCCCTATAGCTTTTCTGTATTCTGCAAAGTACAAATTACCTCCTCCTTCACAGACTTCAGCTAAAATATAACCCCATTCGTTTCAAAGGTACCAACTTCCTCTCTTCTCTTCAGAGGGTGAAGTTACACATGTGGAGCAGTTGCTCAAAGTTTAAATCGGCTTATCAACTTAAATTCAGTTTCAAAATGTTCAGACCACAGAAGAGTTTTGAATCTCAAAAGTTGCCTAACAACACCAAATCACATTTGCTGACAAATCCCCTTTCCTTCTTACTGAAATATTTCTGCACTAGCACTGACCGCTTCAGCTATGAAAGCTAGCTGAAAAATAGCTTTTATCCCAGCTGTTTTACCAGTCAAAAATAAGAGAGCTGAACTTGAAGTTGGATCCAGTAAACTAAACGTGAAAACGTAAGGACCTATGCTGATAGATGAACAGATCCAACTTCCTCAGCCCACGTAAGATGATGCAACAGATTCACAGATGTCACCTTCCTTGGGCCCCAATCTACCAAAGCTCTGGAAAGCCATCGTGCTGAAAGACATTTCCTACTTCAGTAGCATGGTGATGTGCTCAGCCTATTCTGGCACTCTCTACTTACCAGATGCTGGTTGTTTATTTTATTTTTTTTGGTATGATCACTGAAATTTCATGTGTATTTCAATGAATCATAGAATGGTTTGGGTTGGAAGGGAACTTTGAAGGTCATCTAGTCCAACACCCCTGCAGGGAGAAGAAGGGAAATTTCTGACTTGATCAGGTTGCCCAAAGCCCCGTCTAACCTGGCCTTGAACACTTCCAGGGATGGGGCATCCACAGCTTCTCTGGGCAGCCTGTGCCAGTGTCTCATCATCATGAAAGATTTTTTTCCTTATATCCAATTCAAATCTATCCTCTTTCAGTTTAAAACCATTACCCCTTGCCCTGTAATTAAAAGCCCTGGTAAAAAGCCTTTATCTATCTCTCTCATAAGTCTTCTTTATGCATGTTGCACGCTGCAACAAGGTCTCCCCACAGCCTTTTCTTCTTCAGGCTGAACAACCCCAGCTCTCAGCCTTTCTTCACAGGACTGCCATTCCAGCCCTCTGATCGTTTTCAAGGCCCTCCTCTGGACCTGCTCTAACAGGTCCACATCTTTCTTCCACTGGAGACCCCAAAGCTGGATGGGGCCAGGTGGGGCTTCTGGGCAAGCAGTTCCTCCCTGAAGTTTAAGCCAGTGCATGTGTGCTAAGTAGGTGATTTCCCTCACTACTAATGACTAACTGAAGAGGTCATAACTCTTGTTAGAGCCAAAAAACGGTTTTTGTTTGTTTTATTCTTTGTTTGCCTAAAAATAAGGAAGTTGTCCGAAGGAGTCACGAGTTAAGTCTGATTCTGAAACTGGATTTTGTGGTCCAGGAGAATTGCCTTCAAATTAGAACGCAATAAAACACGTATATAGACACACTCGTGGAATACTTCCAGTGCCATGAAGAACAAGCTTTTAATCATCAGGAATAAAATTGATCAAAAGCTTAATATTCCATGATCAGCAAACTAGGGGTACAATAATACAGGCAGCTTCTCCAGAAACCTATTAAAATATTTCCAGAACCAATCCTGGTAAGCCATTAGCATTCAGATCTTCCCATGCCTGCTAAATGACCTGATCCTTCTGTTAAACAATTATAATACCCTGATCAACACTGTCATTACATTATTTACTACATATATTTGGAAGACATCCATACATGTCTAGACAAAGATCATCTCTTCACCCAAAGTCCTCACCAATGAAAATTACCTTAAATCTTATCTGTTGTGTCATTTGTCCCCTGATGGAAAGTCAGCTCAGAGTTAAATGGATGTACTTTATTCAAAACTTCTCAGAAGATTTTGAATGACTGTTAAATCTCCATATCCCTATAGATTCCACTCAGATTTTTCCACTAATCCTCACTGAATCCAACGTGGAATAGTTAAGCCGCAATTACAGTGTTCTGTCAAATGCCATCCTGCCACCCATCACATTTCAGTAGCACAACATGGCCTGGAGTTCCCTCATCTAGCTGGGGTCCTGCAAGGCATCCCACTAAACGCAAAGAAGAGCTCCACATGGAGCTCTTCAGCACAACTGCACCAAATAAATCAAAATCACAAATCTCATGAAAATCTACATTGGTTGTTTAAACACGACTGACTTGGGTATCTGCAACAATCTGCTTTTGCTTCTCCCTCACAAACAAACTCACTGATGCATGAGGAGTTAGCAACACACCCTCGAGGCAGGGTACCATTCAAAGCAGACACCACTCCCCGAAACGCTCCTGGGACTGTACCCCTACCCGTGCTAAGAAAGAAGTTTTGGTAGACTATCTATAGCCTCATGCTTTGCTTCTATAGCCTCATCCTAATTTGCTTTTCTAGTTACTGGGTCTTAAGACATTGTAATTTCAGCAGAAATAGAACCGTGAGTTCTCTGGAATTGTTTTGACTCAGTACAATGATTCATCTTTGGAGAAAGGACAGTTCACCTTCCATCCCCCTCCCCCTTTTCCTGTTAATATTCAAAATAGACCAAGAAAAATAATCTCCCCACATATTATACCATTTTTTTCTTTATGCTTCAGACCTTCTCATCCACAACCAGTGAAGTTACTAAACAATCGTTTTTAATTTTTCAAGAAAACTTACTTCCCCAAACAGGAATATCTTTGCTTTCCGCTTTCATCACAATGGAGGCGAAGGTCATAGTTACTGGAATGGCATCGAAGTAGGAAGAATGGGGAGCCACCGTTAATATCGCTGCTTCTGCTGGCAACGCCCGCCTGCCTTTCACATTTATCCAGTGGAATCCACCAGCAAGCCACATCATTCTCATGATTGCTTTCAGCAAAACATCCACTATTCTGAAAAGAGGTAAGATAACAGTTACACTGCCACAGGGGTACCTTCAAATAATGAAAAGAAAAACATTATATAAAAACTATTAGCAAGACAAAAACATAGGATAAACTGCTTAAACAGGAACACTGCATAGACCTCCTGCTTTCTTTTTCTGAGCAGGTTTAATGCCACTTAAGGTAAGACAGTATTCAATTTCATTTCATTCCTAAATATTAATACTTTTAAGTCATAGTAACATTGTCACTTATTTTAACATTAATTCTGATTCAGACTATGACTGTTGAGCTTCATATATACAATGCCTAATAATGCTTTCTATTAATACCAAATAAGCTCTAAAACTGAGCCCTAAGAAAAAAAACACTATTAGAATGTTGTTAGAATGCAACAACCCTGATTCCTGGGTTAAAGTTTACCCAAACAAACCACTGCAGTAACTTAGCGCAGAGATTCTCAGTCAGGGGGATGCAAACAGAACATATCTGGGAGCTCCGGAAATATTTCACTTTCTTCCCTCTTCTTCCCCTCTACTTTTATAGCTTGGCAGCAATCAAAAGAGAAACATTTGTTTTGAACCAATAGGGTGCAAAGCCTAACCACCACAAATTGTTATCCTCACAGGGATCGGAGGCTGGAGAGCTGGGTGACGCAAAAGTAGACAAAATAGGAGAGGGCCTTCTGAAAAACTTGAAAATTACTGTATGCAAAATTGAAGGCGGTCCATTATTCCTTCAGTCATTATACCAATATCATTCCAAATTAAATGTAAAGTGACATGCCTCCGCAGTTCCAGCCTCCTTCCCTCCTGTGATACAAAATGCAATCAGCTTCCCTCACGCTAGTGCCAGCTCATACTTTTAATGTTCTCTACAGGATAGGCAATACGCTACGCTCCCTGCTCACTTCTCAAGTGGCAGTTTTCATGGATGGGTGAGCACCACCTTACATTCTACCTTAATTAGCATTCCAATACGAGAGCAAGCGCAGATTTATTAACGAGCGCCAAAGCACAGGGCAAGCCCTTGGAGAATCAACAGAAGTCTTGTCAATTCATCACAGGGTAGGAAACAATGGGGTGAAAAATTTTGAAACAATTTAGAATATGAAAACTGGACACGTTCCAAAGCGTCAATCTTCATAACTGCATGGGAATAATTAAAATTGAAGGATAGCACAATGAAGCTTCATAAGACATCCTCAGTATATCCTCAGTAAAGATACGATGCTAGCAATGTTTTTCTGTTTTTCTCCCTGTAATTTTTGGGTCATTTGGTAAATCAAACATTTTTAAGGTGTTTTGTTAGGTATTTTTAGTTTCCCAACCGAGGAAAATGTGTAAATAATATTTTTCTTATATTTTTCTTTTGAATAGGAAAGCAGGTCCATGGGACAGATGTATCATGAGATATTTCCAATCTTCTCTATTTCAAACTGCTGAACTAAACGCAGGTTCTCTCAGTACGGTACTACATCAGTGACTCACTTTCGCCACCAGGAGAGGGGCTTTTCAAGCTCTTGCTCGTCAGATCCCATTGAAGCAATGAACGCAAAAGGCCAGGCCAACAACATCATAAAAGCAGCAAAAAAGAGTCGGATAGGAAACAGAGTCAAGGTCATGAAGGCGATCTGCAAAACCCAAAACAAGTGAGTTATTCTAACACAATTTCAGACTGAAAGAGTAATTGCTAGGAACCGCAGATTTAAATTAAAAATACCTCATGTTAAAAACAGATGAGCATGTTTCAATCCCAAGCAAACAATTGTAGTGTAACAATTTTGTACTCACAGATCAGAATTACAGCTGAAACACAGCGGCACTCTTAAAAGCTAACGCAGTCAACTTTCTGCACTTCTTCAGATCCAGCGTTTGTCTGAGAATACATCCGCATCCTCTCTTTCCTTTCTGCAGCCTCACATTAAGTAAATATTTAGCATGGGTGTGTTGTAAATCTTACTGCCCTGTCGAGGAGCGAGTCCGTCACAGCACACACAGCCAGTGATGTGCACTTCTTCAGCAGGGCGCATTCACAGGCTAAACTTTTCCAGGACTGGGCGGGTACCAGATGCTCTGCAGTATATTCCTGTACCCAGAAACTCTAGGGAGCACTGTACAGAAATTCCCCCAGATAAACTCATACAAGTGTCTGGATATTTGTGTTCCAGGCACAACTCCCTGGAAAGCTGAGGTTTTCAAGAAGCTATCCTCCCTCTGGAAGCCATGGTGAACCCAGCTGCTTCTACAACCCCTTCCACCACTCGTTCTCAGACTCCAACGTCACCCAGCTCGCCCCCTGCCTTCAGCTTTGGTGCAAAACACATCACGTTGGAACTTCTCCCAGTCTTTTGAAGAATGCTCCTAAAAGCTGGGCCTTTCCTGAGCTGTTTGGAGATGTCTGGAACTGCCCTACACAAAACACAACTCAGCAACCATCTGTGCAATGATCCACCTGTTCCTGGAAACAGCTCCAGGTGCCAGGAGCCCCATCTTTCTCAAAGAACAGGAAGAAAAAAATAAAATCACACTGAAAGTAAAGGCTTCAGATGGCTGGCTAGGGGAAAGAGTGAGAACCGAAAACTGTTTGATGCTGACTGGGGTTGCACCAGCACTGCACCAGCTGTTCAGGGGAAGCTGGCAGAAGACAGACAAGACGCTATGGAATGATATAAGGGACATGTGAAGAAAGAATTCAAAAGGAAATATGTTATACATCCACAGGTGCACCAGATGAGGCAGAAAAGTACTTCTCAACATCATCATGGCTAGACAAGGATGAGAAATGAGGCATATGGTGCTTTCTCACATTGTGCTTCATCTGATGCATCCCAGGGTGCTGTGGAAAACATCATTCATATTCCGCTTCTCTTCCCTGATGCAGCCCTTGTCATCATGCAGCTCAGTTTCCCACTGACCAGCTTCCTCTCACTTCCCAAAAGAGCTCACTAAACCACCTCACTCTGGCAGCACAAACCTTCACATCTAGGGTAGACGTAGGGAACACAGCAGTAGGAAACCTGAAGCTACCAGTTCCCTAGACAGCCCACTGCAATGCCGGATTTTATAGTGACAGTTCAGACTGGCACTGTCACCTCCCAAAGACTACGGTCTCACTTCCCAAAACAGGACTCCAGTCCCCCGGCAGACTGCTTCTGTTTGCCACAGTAGAAGAAAACTTTTTTCTTCCCTCTTTGATATGATAGTTTCCCAGACGAACCAGTCCAACTTCCTGAAGCGGCAATGGTCAGATAAGCCCTGAAGTCATACTAACTCATGCAACTTTGCATCCACTGACTACCACTTCTGGCAGCAACAAGCAATTGAGTCACATCAGCTGTTTAATAAAGCTTCACTCAGACTATGGAAAAAGAGGGGAAAATAGTTCAGCACAAGGGGACATGAGTTCTGGCAGCTGTATCAGAAGAACGATAAGCACGAACTTCATTTGCAAATGAGGCTGGATGAGAAGCATGAGGAACACAGATGTAAGTATCGATTAGAAGAAAGAACAAGAAAAAAAGTGAGAGACAGCATAAAGGGTTCAAACGTTTCAGGAGATCAGAGAGAGAGAAAGCAGCAGCCCCAAGAAAACTCATAAAATAGGGGAGTATTCATCTACAAACTGGAGAAGAGAGAGCAGCTGCTTTCTAGGCTCCTCAGAAGGAAGGGACCAGCTATGGAGAAAAAAAGGAAGGAGAATGCAGGTGAGAACACAGCCTCTGGGATTCACACCCTCTCCCCCCAACTCCTCGAAGTTTCCTCCTACACCAGGGCAGATGACTGGCTGGCGGTGAGCTATCCAGTCCTTTGCATCTGTGCAGCAATCTGTTATATGGTGAGCACTTTAGAGCCACGTAGCAGAACAGAAGCAGCTGTTGCATCCACAAGGTTTTGAAAGATAGCAGAAACATGCAGAAAAGGTTCCTTGGTCTTCTGTGTCCAGAGATAGCAGGAAATAGCCAGCTGGAAACAGGCAGCAAGCAGCAGCTCCAAGCACCAACCGTGACACCAGCCTCTTGTTTAGCAGGTGGGAGTGCAGGACCTGCCAATAAAAGCAGTTTGGTAGCAGAAAGAAGAGGACAGCTATGTTTGGCCCCTGAAGAAGGCTTGGAGTCAACACGGACATCTGGTGGTACATCTGGACCTATCCTTTGGGAGGTTGAGCTCATGACCAATTTTCTCAAGAGGGCTTTGACTACAGCTCAATTACATTTGTGTTCTGCGGGATCCTACTTAGCTTTTCAGAAGTTGACAGGTATGATGTGCAAGACCCACGGGCAGCAGAAAGGAAGAGGGTGGTCTGAGAGCTTGTAACAGAGGGCTGCCGGAGAAACTGGATCCCACCCTTCAGTCAGAAGGCCCAATCTGCTGCAAGGCAAGTCACTGAAACTGAAGAGGTTATCATGTTTTCCTCGTCCAGAAACGCCAAATTCTGATTCGATTATGAACTTACAATGAAGGTATAAAATATGAACTTAAGGCCTTTGTAAGTTCTTCAAAGCTTCAGGTCCTACGTATCTAAACACCAACCACAAGAATCACAGAGTAACTTTGCTTCTTATGCGTGTCAGTTTCCGGTCCTGAAAGTCAGCATCATACCTCTCATGCAGGGAAGCTGAAAAATGCATCTTTGAAATTAACAATACAGCGAGGATCATCCTTATAAGCAGTTCATTTACAACAAAGTTTCCATGACTTACAACAAAGTAATGGCCAAATACTGAACAAGGAAAACAGACCAGTGAACTGCATGTTTAACAGGGTAGAGGTTCTAATTTTTCTTTTTAACATAACAGACTATGACTTGCCCCACACTTCTTCACTATTCTCACCTCTATGACCCCAAGTCACCAATACCACAGGTGGCTCTGCAGGAGCAAGAAATTCATCCACCAACAATCCACCTTACCACCTGCTTTCCCACTCTGCAAGTTTCCCGACTGCCACGTTTATGGAGATAATTACGGGAGTGGAAACGTTCATTTGTGACTAAGCCAATCTAACAGATCATTGCTGCTAAAGAGGGTGGCCCTGTTCACTCTCCCCTCGAGTCCCTTCTAGCGCTTATCTGAGCTCGCAGTGAGCAATGCAGCTCATTAAGCTGAAGAAAAGCAATCCCAGCAAAAGAAAAGAAAAACCAATCAGAACACAGAAAAACACAACAATCGGCTGGTTTAATGAGCCAAATCAGCTCACCGAGGCACCAAAGGAACACCAGCACTGGTGCAATAAAAAGACCAGAAACACTGAAAGCAAGAAATATGGCACCATATCGTGTCTTTAAGTGGCAGGAGACAAGGCTACAAATGCTCTGTGACAGCTTCAGCAAAGCTTCTGCCTGCTCTGCAGAGGTAACCAAGAAGAAAAGTTTTGACTTACGTGACAGCTGCCCAGAGCATGTTATGATGATGAACGAAACTTGTGGTTAATGAAATCATGTCTGCCTGTCTTCCAGAAAGGATCTTTTTATTATAGTATAAAAATAAAACAGGTAGTTTCGGGAATGATCCCCATTGTTATCCTCAGATTAGTGCCAAATAGCCGTAACTTCTACAGGAAGCACAAGACTCAGTTCTCTGTACAGCTTACTGTTTTTACACTGGTACCTTCCAGTTTTTATAAAGTCAATAAAAGACACGAACAGTTTATTGGGTCTCAACGGGATTTATTTTTATTTTTTTGCTGTTTTTCTTCCTCTTTGTGGTTGCTTTGTCCACGTACTTTCTACTTTTTTGCTTCCAGTCTCAGGCTGAAATCTTTTAAGATGCATTTACTCTGAATTGCAACAACAAGGAAAACAGAAAAAGTGTTAATCTAACCTCTTGCAGAGCGCAGGATGAGGGAGGCATGAGGTGACAGTGAAGATAATGGAGCTATCTGACAGACCATCAGCAACAAACAACAGTCCTTCAGACAAAGCAGCGTCATCTCCCGGCCCCCTTTGCTCGCCAACTTCACGTACCTCCAGTTCCTAACTTGGTGAGGCTGTGCAAACCCAGAACTCACCCCTGTTAGACTCACAGGGCTGACAGAAAAACCTGTGACACAGTCTGTGCCTCCAGCTGAACAGGAAGTGAGTTCAGCTGTAATACTTCATACTGAACTCTTAATGACAGGCCAGGACTGCATGGAAGAGAAAGCACTGCTGTAATCGACCGTAAAGGAGCCTCCCCAGCCCAGAAGCCTCCCTTTCTGGGATTGCAGCATTTCACATAAGTCAAACAGTTTCACAGCTCTCCTTTAACAGCTTCTAATCCAACTATTCTTTTAATTAAAAAAGAGGTTAGGAGAACATCATTAAGGCAAAGAAGAAAATCAATCATAGTTCTCTATGTCAGCTTGTGTGCTCCCTCCTTAAATACTGCAGAAATACGATTACAGGAATGGCTGGGCTAAAGAACTTTGTGCCACTGTACATCCACAAAGGATGGTTCATTTAGAAAGCAAAACTAAGCCAGACTTTGATAAGCTTATTCCTTTGGTCTGCACACTGTAAAACACTACGCAGCTTTAAACGCATCTTGCAGTTTTCATTGGAAATAACAAATCTTTGAGATCCAGCAGCAAAGTTCACGTCTGATACAAATGTGCAGAGCAGCCTGCATAGAAGATGGGTACACTCTACGGCCAGTCACTGAGCTGGTGAAGAGGATGAAAATCATCAACACTGGTAGCTTATATGAGCCTGCAAAAAACTATGAAACTGGTGTTCCATCCTTCTGACAGTATTTTGAAAATTCCTTGTAAATGCAAATAAAACGTTGTTATAATGAGATACAATCAGAATGCATATGACTACATGCTATCTTTTCTTCTCATTGCAAGACTTTTGCCTCATTGTTTTTGTGTAATCAATGACATGAGGAATGAAACAGGGTTACATGGAAAAGAAATCATTACGACTACATGATTTATTAAGGAGGCTCTGGGTATAAATTGAATGAGGCAGATGACATGAGCCTTTTCTCTCATCGCCTATTCAAACAATTTATCAGCAACCACTGAATTCAACCCTGATCTGTCTCACGTTGAGAAAGTTGATTAAAAAATAAGTGAAAATCTCTGTTTGTCTGGAGAATTCCTTGGCTGTCAGGTACTCAACATGAGGTGCACTTCAATATTAGGTAAATCAGGCCATGTGCGTCTTGTCTTCGATACCCAGGCAGCAACAAGGTAAGGCAACAATGAACTTCCACCAAAAGAGAAATTAAATTACGGCTGGATCCAAAGAGCCTTGACCCGGCAGGTTCGGTGTTAGGGGGTCTTGATTTCCACGCCGAGGGGTGTCGCAGGCTGTGGGCCCCCAAAACAGCAGCTTGAAGGGAAGGTTTCCCCGCGGGGACCTGCAGCACCGGTGGGACGAAGTACCAGGGGGCAGCCCCTGGCTAGGCGAGCCCTTGGTGGCATTTCTTCACCCAGCGAGTGCCCCAAATCCCACAGCAAGCTTGGGATGGGGCTGAGCACCCGCCTCAGCACCCTTCGAGGGGAGGCAGGGCCGGGGGTACCCCACACCCCCTCCCCCCGACCCCTGCCTCCCGCCACCTGCAGGTTTTAACCCAAACTTTCTTCGGACCAGCCCGGCGACCGAGATTAAATAAATATATGAGTAAATTAAACCGATAGACTGAGGAGAAGCGGGGAGGCGGCCGCGCCCCCGCCAACCGCCGCCCCCGGCGCCTCACGGAGCGGGGGGGAGATGAGATGGAGGGAGGGCGGTGAGATGGAGGGAAGTGGGCGAGGGGAGACGGAGGCAGGGCGGCCGTGCCCCTACCTTGGCTTTCTGCAGGGGGCCGAGGCGCAGCTGGTGCACGAAGGGGCTCCTCGGCGGCGGCCCGCGCTCCCGGCTGCCGGCCACGCAGCATCCTCGGCCGCGGCTGCTCAGCTTCATGGCGGGGCCGGGCTACGGGCACGGCCCGGGGAAGGGAAGAAGAGAAGGAAAGAAGGACGGAGAGGGAAGGCGAGGACCGGAGCGGGCGAGGGCGCTGCGCTGCGCCGCGCCCGCCGGTCCCGGTGCCGGGGGCCGCTCGCTCCCCCAGCAGCAGACGCCGGCCCCCGCCCTCCCCGCGGCCCGCGGCCCGCGCATGCGCCCTGCGCGCCGGCTCCGGCCGTTCGGCTCGGCGCCGGTTTCCGCGTCGGCTGGGAGGATGGCGGAGGGGCGGGTGGATGTGGGGGGGGGGGGGGGGGAGGTTCGCTCACCTCATGGCGCCGCTCCGCCTGAGCCCACCCGCCCCCTGGCGCCGTTCACCCCCACAGGCATGCACATGGGGGTCCTGGGAGACCCCCTCCGTGGTCCAGGCCCCTGGCTGGGGGTGGGGGGCGATGTGAGGGCGCCCTACAAGAGACCCCTACCCTCATTCCCAATGGGTTTTGGTCACGGGCAGGTGGTAAACGTGCTGCAGGAGAAACCCTGCTCGGTGCAGCTGGAGAGAGAGAAAAAAAAAAAAAAAGGGAACCCCTCTGAGACCACTGAGCTGGGTGAATGTCTCCCACATGCAGCATGATGTGAGGAGGTGTTTTCAGATCTGTTGGGGGGGGGGGGGCTTTGTTCCAAGCAAACCTAGACTTATTTATTTATTTATTTTTAAACCAAGGAGTCTAGCTAATTTGCAGCCTGGGACCATGACAGAGTTGGAAGGAAGTAGCTAAGGTTGGGTCTTAATAAATCTTTGGATATAAAGGAAGTTCTTGATTATTAAATAAGCGCTGGTGTTCTGCCAGTTCTCAGGAAGCCTAGCTGAGTGACTGACACAATCCTGGCCTGTTTAAATTAACACCAGCCACAGGCCAAGCAGTGCAAAAGGTACATAGGCCATTTGATAAAGAAATACATGCAGATATCATTAGTATTGATCATGTCACAGGTCTTATAAGGCAATTCTGATGGCCTTGTTCAGTGAGATTTAAAGGTAAATTGATAAAAGCAACTACAAAAATGCATTGTCTCTACAGTTCCTAATCATTAGGCTTAGAACTGCAAAATGGTCCCTGAGTCCTATGGTTAATACCATGTATACTTCTAACAGTTAATGCTATAGCTACAGTATCAATTAACTAGGTGTTACCCCAATAGTTTTTGACTTTTGAAAGTTCAGAAAAGGTATCGAAGGTTAATCTTCATAATATTGGAGTTTCCCAGGCTCTGCAGGTCCAGAGTCTTTCAAGGTTTTAACCAAAGATCTGAAATAAGCTCACTGTTAATAAAATCTGTGGACGTGCTAAATGGTAATCTGCTAAGCTACGGTGAGAGCAACTGCAAAATCACCTGGACTGCCTGGTAAAATTAACACTTTCAAACAGGCTTTTACAGCTCAAAACATATATATTTCCAACCCATATAAGATATGCTTTTGGAATGAGAGCCTGTACGATTGTTGGATGTACCAACAGGATTTGTGTCTTGGAAGTCAATCACTCTGTATATCAGTGAGACTGATACTAGAGCAATGTGTGTAGCTTTCACTTTAAAGATCAGGTGGTGCAGAAAAGACCTGAAAAAATATTAGAGGACTGGAATAAATATCTTACAACAATAAATTTAGAAAGCTACATCAATTTAATTTATCAAACAGATCTTTTAAGAGTTACTGCAGTGTTTAAATACCTTCACATGGAACAAGTACCACATGCTAAAGCTTTTTAAATACTAGAAAAACATGTAAGAAGTATCAGTGGTTGGGAACTGAGGAAATCTCAGTCAAATTTGACAGTTTTAATCATACACAAGCTATGCAGTCAGGTTTGGGACTGGCGATGTGACTTAATGGCCCATGACATAAAGGCCAGAGTACATGATTCAATGATCCCTTCCAACCCTCAGCTCTCTAAAGTATTTTAGCTGTGTTCTGGAAGATTTGGCTGCCCTCTCCTTTGCTCTCTTTCCTATGACTAAGCCAGTGATTAGTTCATAGGGGCTGGTTTCAACAACAAATAGCAGAGTTTCTGAAGAGTTAAGTGAGGCCAGCAGGCAGAAGGTGGTGGCCACTGGCTGCTCAGCACACAGCCCATCAGAGGGCTCTGGCATGTGCACTTGTTCCCAGTCCAGTAGGCACGGGAGACAAGAAACGAGGGTGTTGGAGCAGGAAAACAGGGAAAACGAGATATGAGATGCAAGCAGGCTTCCTCAGTTCTGCTGGTTGTGTTGTATTAGTTTTTCACAGTCAGATTCCAAAAATGGAAGCCATCTTCTGGGTGGTTTTGGGTACAATATAAACATACCTGAGCTGTAATGGAGTTATCAGGATTTTGGCTGTCATTTGTTTTCCTTAAAATTCTGCTGTGATCAGTATAACTTAAGACAGATAACTTAAAATGTCCAGCCTCACTTTCTCAAGTTTCTGGGAATGTGTTTCCCCATCTCTGTAGTCCCCTTCAATGGTATCTGTAAAAATGAGCATGAACCCTGGAGTAGGGGAAATCTCATGGTACAGCTTGAATGGGAAAGGCAGGCTAGGACTCTGCAAGCAAACCAGTTTGGCATATGGTAAACTGGGGCAGTGAAGGGACTGGCAGGACAGAGTAAAGCACGCTTATATGGCACTACTCCTTTCTGTGCAGTGAGCTGGAAAGCTTACCTGGATCCTTTCAGAGACGCATGATGAAACTTGCTCCTGGGTTGTTATTATATGACCCTGAGAAAAGGGGGTTAAGACTGTGCAACCGTGCATTTAGAAAGAGCAGTATTTTATCAGTGCATGTACTGGGTTGCTAAAGTGGGATTAAGTGTTTAGTTATTCCATAGTCCAAATTTTTGTGAATTAATTAGGAGATTGAATGAAGTACGGCTGTGGTATTGGGGTGAGATTGCTACTTTTTGTGCAAATCACAAAACTATGATGTCGCTGTCAAGGCTCACATGTTATATAGCTCATCTAATAACCACTTACAAGGACATAGGAAGGTTGACAAATTTATTGCAGGATTTATGGAATCTACGTTGCTTCACAAGAGAAGAAAATGTGTAATACATTATGTTGCATGTAAGTGTATTATGATACAATTGGAAAAGGAAATGTTGAAGCTGACTACCATGAGAATATGTTGCGGTAAGCTCTCAAATAATCTCCTCAGGGAAACTGTGGAACCTGAAACTATTGAAATGAGACTGCACAAACATATAAGTGCCATTCTACCCCAGCGCACAAAAGCTCTAATTGGTCCTTTCTGTCATTCATTCAGATGATTTATAGGGAGCTGTACAAATAAGATGACTCATATAAAAAGCATACAAATATTAATTATGAAATATGCTTCTGTGAACCTTGAAGTAGAAAAAAGAATATTCAGTATTTAACAGCTGAAGTGGCTTTCTCTAAAACAAATCAAATAAATGTTTATAAAAGAGCAAATAAGTTGACCACAGCACTAATCTTTAAAAAAATAATATTCTTTCATGCCTAGAAAAAGTCCTTGCTTTGATTTTTAAGACGGTCCTTGACCTTGATGGCCATTTGGTAGAATCAGCTGATACCTATTCAAGCACAATTCAGACATGCCTCTGCCCTTGAAACAACTGTTTTATAGTTGATTTAAAGTTCTGTTTGTTTTTTCTTTTCGTTTGTCTTATTTTTCCCTCATGATTCCTGTTGCAAATCTATTCAGAGTTCAAGCCAAAAGACAGATTTTAAAAAAAAAATGGAAAACAAATGTACTCTGTGAAGAGAAATATCAAATATATTCATGTTGAATTACTAGCAGTAATACAGATATTTTAATGAAAAGTGCTCATGTTTTCCTTCTGACGTGTAGAAAGCAAAGTAGAATCCATTTGACTTTCTTGAATCAGGAAAAGAACGGCTGGAGCTAATGGCAGGTTTGTGGGAAGAACAGCAATTTCTTGTTTTGATGGTGCTGTATTATCTTGGATGTGTTAGCCTGAAGAAATTAGAGGTACTTGTGACAGAAAACAAAACAAAAACAAGCAAACAAAAAATAACGATGAGATCTCATTTAGGATTTATTAGGAAGTGTAATTTAGAGTTTTCAAGAAATAATTGTTCACTTGCTTAACTACGTGCTCTCCATCTCATGATTCCCAGTGTTATAATTCCCACATGGCCTTGGCTTCAGCAGTTGCAAAAATATTTGCAGCCCAGAAAGCCAGCCATATCCTGGTCTGCATCAAAAGCAGCATGGCCAGCAGGTCAAGGGAGGTGATTCTCCCCCTCTGCTCTGCTCTCGTGAGACCCCACCTGGAGCCCTGCATTCAGCTCTGGGTCCCCAGCACAGGAAGGACATGGACGTATTAGAATGAATCCAGAGGAGGGCCGTGAAGATGATTAGAAGGCTGGAGCACCTCTCCTATGAAGACAGGCTGAGGGAGTTGGGGTTGTTCAGCCTGGAGAAGAGAAGGCTCCAGGGAGACCTTACAGGGGCCTTCCAGTGCCTAAAGGGGCCTGCAGGAAAGCTGGGGAGGGACTCTGTGTCAGGGAGTGTAGGGATAGGACAAGGAGTAATGGCTTTAAACTAAAAGAGGGTAGGTTTAGATTAGATATTATATATATATTTGTATTATATATATATTGTATGTATATTGTATATATAAATAAGATGTAGATTAGATATAAGGAAGAAATCCTTCACTCAGAGGGTAGTGAGACACTGACACAGGCTGCCCAGAGAAGCTGTGGATGCCCCATCCCTGGAGGTGCTCAAGGCCAGGCTGGATGGGGCTTTGGGCAACCTGGTCTGGTGGGAGGTATCCCTGGCCATGGCAGGGGGTTGGAACTGGGTGATCTTTAAGGTCCCTTCCAACGCAAAACATTCTGTGATTTTATGAACAGAGAACAAACTTGTCAGCGCTGATGGTGGCCTCTCAGAGCAGGAGCAGGCACGTTAGATGCTGCAGAGCTTTTGCCAGGTGCTAAATTCTTCCCCTGGATGCCACAAGAGACAAGCAGTGTTAGGAAGGTAGCTGAGCCTAAGGAACAGTGTGTGCTGCTTCTATCTTTCACCAGTTAATGGAAAGAAATCTGGGGCAACTGGAGCCTTGCTTGACTTTTTCAAAAGACAGTCCAAGACTAAAGCAAATTGCTCTGGGATCTGAGATCTGCCTCATACTCAATCATTTTCCATTGTCATTTCACGTCATGTTTTCAGCTTGGTCTTCAATGCACTGTTCATAGAGAAGGACAGAAACATCAGTATTCAATAAAAGGTTAAGTCAATAAAACTTCAGGAGGAGTTTTGTTTGGGAGTGAAAAGAGCAGGAGAACGGCATGTAAGTGCTATGATATTGCTGCTGCAGAGTGATTAGGCCACCCAAGGGTGAAGGCATTGTGAGGGCCTGAATAGGAAATGCCAGAATTACTCAAGAGCATCTAAAGTCTTGTGTATTTTATTCCTCCTTGTTGCTCTCAAACTAAAACCGAGGAAGAAGAGACCATAGTGGCTCTGGCAGTATCTCACTGACCTTTAAATGCATTGGTTCTTAGAGATGGTTCAGACCTAGGCTCAGTTCTAACTTCAAAAACCACATCCTTATAGATGGCCACACAACCAAGGTATATGAAGATGAAAGTAGGGCACAGATAAAGTGTACTAGGTACAAATTAAAGCAGCATATTTTCAGTGCTGTACTATGCTTATAGCCCTCTACGTCTGTGTTCATTACTTTCTCATCTTCATACATCTTCCTCTTCTTGCTCTGAATGTCTTAGCTGAAAGCACTGTTTGTTTCTAGTCCTAACAGAAAAGAACAATCCTGAGGGAATGAAACAGGCTCTGTCCCTAACATAAGATAATCTTGCAGGGTAGAAAATGAAATCCTGAAATTATTTTCTGTGACTTTTCTGGTATGTATGTCATTAGCAAACAGAATATGCACGCTCATCAAATTCTATACTTATGCTCGAAAGAAGCAATTTTTTTCTGTCCGTATTTAAAACCCATGCCCAACCACACAGCGGCTAAAGCTCTGTAATACTGTCATGATAATTTCTGCAAGTTGGAATACTAAGCACCGAGTCAACATTTTCCATCTTCCTGATCACATTATATAAACTAGATAAGAACATCTTAAGCTTTCTGCAGACTTCATACTTGTATCTTTGTGCAAATATTACAATATCGTATGAAAATACCTTCTGAATTCCAACGCATCTGAACTTTTAGTTTGCACATGTTCTTTTCCACCTGCTTCCTACGATTTCTCATTTCTAATTTCCTGTATGCATTTACAAAGGTAAATACATACTTTTGTATTAGGTAACCTTTACTTAAAGAGCACTGAGTTAACGTTATTTAGGAGATGAGTGAAGCAGTATACAAAAGATTTATTTTAGGAAGCTCTGTGCATTATTCATATAGCAAAATAGCGAGAGAAATAATTATGGACATTGCTGGTAAGGTGCATCAAATTCATATAAATTAAATCACTAGAAGCTGCCCTTATGAAATTATTGCCGTGATCCAATCAAATCCAACACCACTTTGCGATCATATGAAATGCTTCAGTTACTTTTTCTGAGGTAGTAAAGCCTGTTATTTAATATGTTTCAAATATTTATTTACTGTAAGTCAGTAGCAGTGGTTAAATATGCAAAACATAACATACAAACATTTTATGCTTTTGGAAGTGCAATCAGGATGAGCTGCCAAAAGATCCCTGGGCAAGAATGTCCAGACCCAATCTGTTGCCTTGGGAGGCAGATTTTAGGAGAGGCAAAATCACAGCCTGTAGTGAAAAAGAGACCATATGGGACTCACAGCAGCGCCAGTGGCTTTATGCCCAGCTCATGCCCCTGCCCACACCAGCTCCACGGCAGCTGCAGCCCTCAGATGAGACAGGGCAAGGCAGGAACATGCAGACACGTCTTTCTTACCTGTGTGCCCAGCCCCACATTGCTGGGAGAACAGGGAGGAAAAGTAAATAAGTAAGTCAGAGAGAGAGGAAAAGAGGGATAGAGAGAGTATATATATGTGTATATATGTATGTATATATAGAGAGAACATATATATATGGATACATAGAGAACAGGGATACACTGTCTGCTCTCCACATACAGATGGATGCACAGGTCTTCCCTGGGGTCAGTGAAATCCAGGGATCACACAATACAAATACAAAGTATGGTTGTGCAACAGCAAGTGTTTTATTCTGCTTGTACTTGGCCTCCACAAATAAGAACCGCAAGGGGCTGCACCTCTGTATCCGCCGGTCAGGATAACCCAGAGGCGAGACAGGGCACAGGGAGAGCAGACGGCGTAGCCAGTAGCACGGAGTAAGACGATAAAGAACTGCCAAATGCAAAGATGTTGCTTCAGCATGCGTCATCAGCTGCGTCATCCTGTGGAATAACCCATCTAAATCTGAGCATATTAAGTTCTCCAGTGAGTTTATTAATGTGGGCTAACACCATCTGTTTGTGGACGCAGGGCATTATATCTCTCATTAACATGATACAGTAGTTAAATTTAGATAGGCTCTTGGCTGAGCTGAGTATCGTTTAGCTGTTCTTATTCATGCTCTGAATTATTTCTAGGCACTGGAGAATGGAGTGGTTAATTAATATGGCTGAACCTAACTTTTCTACAGCTTAGCTTAAATTCGCCTAACCAATAAAAAGGCAATTCTTTCAACAGAACATTTTCTGTTAGTAATGTTTAAACTCAAATGTTTTACAGAAATAAACCACGACGATGAACAATGAGGATGGTGAAACTGAGTACAATAATTTAATGTGAAAGTTTATAAACCTGTCAAGTACTAATAATTATTTTGAACGGTTCAGTTATAAATTGCAGAGGCCTTTTCTATACTGTTCTTGTGATCAAATTTTAACACTTTTTCATTGGCTCTTGCCAGACAGTAAATTATTATTATTATTTTTTTAATGTCAGTTATGTAAGGTGGAAAAAGATGGCAATAGGTACCCAGTTACTGGCTAGCAGGAACTCCCTGCTAGTGACTCCGGCCTCATAGCGTGCTGCTGCTGGCTAGCTCAGGCTGTTTTCCCAAAGCTTTGGCCAGGATGGATAGATCCTAGAAAATCTACTCAGTGGCAGAGAAGAATAATCATACAGATTCCTTGGTCAACTGAGCAGCCCCTGTTAAACACAACGTTTTACACGAGGTTTGAGCTCAGCTGTGTGACTTTGCACAACTCCACAGCCATCAGTAATCACAGGCCAGCCAGTGGAGGATTTTCCAAGGCTATTGAAGCAGCACAGATTATTGTCCCTGCACGTAGCTGTCAATACAGAGCTATTCACACGCTCTGCTCAGGAAGCTGTGGGTGTTGCATGCCTGCATGGCGGTTGCAGTGAATTTGCCCTCAGTGAATTTGCCCTGTCTGTACCCTTTAATTAAAGCGCCGCAGTTCTTTGGCTTGCATCACAGTGAGCCAGAGAGAAGAGAAACAGTTATTCAGAGGTGATGAATTTATTAAGAGGGCAAAGGGATCATCAACCCAGCACTAGCATCCTCCCAGCACAATGTTCAGGCTCCCACTCAAGTGGTAATCATGCAATTACATGGCTCTCCTGTTTGGATTGAGTGCCTGTCTGCCCTGGCAGTCCTTTGCTTGTTGCAGGAGTGAGATTGCTGCCAGAGTATCACATCCTCCCTTCATAAATGACACTGACCTATAAGTGAGGTTTCAGATAGAACACAAAAGAATATTCCACAGTCTGGTAAAACGCATCTGGTGAGAAATTTGGAGCCTGATATACTTTGTAGGATCCGTAGTTAAATAGACCTGGGGAGATTTCTAGTAGCAGCTGACTCTAACTCTGCAGAAGACAATACTGTAACAAGATTTAAGAACTACAAGTAGAAGCTAAAAACATCCAGCTTCAAATTCTGTTGGAGAAGAGGTAATCTGAGGAAGGACTAGTGAAAAGGAAATAATTAAACATTCAAAGACCTCCTTTCAGATGCTTATATCTCTTTTGCTAGAAGCTTACTAAAAAGATGTCCTTCTAAATCAAGTAGAAATTAATGCAAAAGTTACTTTCTGAGATTTGGGGCATAAGTTATAGAGATCAGCCTGGACAATCGTGTTTTTTTTTGCTTGAATGGACATTGCTCCAGAAGTTGTGGACTTTACCTCTTTGGCTAGGAAGTTAAACTAGTGAACTGCAGAGGAGGTCTGCCAGCTGCCAGAGACTCTGGGAATGGTCGAAGTCAGCATCAGAGAGAAGAAGCAAAAGATGACAGTGGCCAAGCTGAAATGTATGTAAGGGCTCAACTGCCCTAAAAGTCTCAAGTTCTGTAACAGTGGTATCAGTGAGCCTGTTATTGTCACATGAAGTGTTTGTGAAGTCAGGGAATGATAATAACTTAAAAGGAGATTTCTCAGAGCACATTGATTTCTTCAGATAATCTGCATCATTGTAAAGATTTTTGCCTCCCCTCATTTTTAACTGCTTCTTGGGATTCTTCAGAAAGCACTGGGAAACTTTATTCACGTAACTTTTCCTCTTTACTGCCACTGACCTGCTGCCTCCTGTCATGTGATATGATGAAGAGAATCTTCTGTACAGCTTTTCCAAAAATGAGTCATGACAGAAGCCACAACATGCATGGAGCTGTTGGCTTAGCCCTCTCCCCTGGGAGGAATGTCAAATTCCTAGTCATCGTCTTGTTCTCCAGGTTGCAAGAAATATAGCTGGATAGCCTCCCACTTATGCAGAATCTTTGCAACTGCATCATATATATATAAATAGAATATATAATTATAATTCATATATATTGATGCACACACATGCATACTTGAGAGGCCATCAGGACCACTCTGAGCGCATGCCTCTTCCTGGGGTGCTCTGCTAGGTAGCAGTGGGACATGGGGCAGGGGATGAAACACTCAGTGAAGACCATAACTCTAGACGAGGTGGTAAAGCTGTATTAATCTGCGCTGTTATTCTGAGCATTCAGTGTCCATGATGATTTCCTTTAAGGACACTGTTTATCTAGGTGCACAGGCTGTGCACCTCTGTAGCATGGAGTCAGATCCTGAACAGGTAGGGCAAGGTGGGCTACCCCCTTCGGCTGCAGGATTTCATAGAAGAGCCATCTTTTGCAGTTCAAGCTTCTAGCAGCTCTCTCTGTTCCTTTCTTCTACACATCTTGCCCACTCAAAACAGGCTAAATGGATCTGTCAGCCTCAGCCTCAGATTTCTTCATTTGTCTGTCAGTGCAAATTCCTAGGGCCAAGTTCAGCCATTCCTCTCCTCTAGCAAAGTAATTATTAAAGGGATTTGCAACTTAGAGAAGCAGAAAACAAGCTGCCTTTTCCTATTAGGAGTGATAAGCCAATCTTACTGTAACTACAGACTTCACTGCGACCCTGGCAAACAACAGAGTAGTATTTTTTTCTGTGAATAAACTCAATATGTTGGGTACATGAATCCTACACAGGTATGTGGTATTTCTGGACGTATTGCAACATGGGGTAGTGCTCCTGCACAATGGCAGTGTGTGCTACTGTTGTTACAGTTGGTTTATCAACAGCATTGTGGTTACAGCAATTATAAATGCTCACCTTTCAGATGTCGGAGGAAAGTCTTACAACATGAAGGGAAATCTCACTTCAGTGAACTGTAGCTGCAGGCTTAAGGCAGAAATTTGGTGGTACGGTCAGGTATTGTTCTGTTCCACCAATCAGTGCGTCACAGAATGGTTTGGGTTGGAAAGGACCTTAAAGACCATCTGGTTCCAACCCCCTGCCATGAGCAGAGACACCTCCCACTAGATCATGTTGCCCAAAGCCCCATCCAGCCTGGCCTTGAATACTTCCAGGGATGGGGCATCATTTATCGTTATCTACCCAAGTAAAAAGTCGCTCTCCATTATAGATATATAAAAGTGTCTGCTGAGTTTGTTTCTTCCACCTCACAATCTTTGCCATCAGCCCTTCAGATAACTGCACAACCTGAGTTGAGCACCTCTGACCAGGCTTCTTTCTGTGTATCTGGAAAACCTCGTCAGATTGTGGCCTGTGTGCATGGTCTGTATGTGACATACAATAAGCCTGGTGCTTTCAGTGACTGCCTGGTTTGCTTACAATGCCTGCTTGCTCTGCATCAGCACAGCCAGTGCAACATCCCCAGGAACTGCATGAGGTGTCTCCAGACACATGTGAACACATTCATTTGTACACAGATAGCACATTGGGCATGCTATGTCTGTATCGTTTTGTCTTCTCTTAATTCTTCCTTTCTTTTCCATACTTGGGCCTTGATGGTGCTTAAGCACTTTTTAACTGGACAGATTTGGACTCTTTGAATGTCTCACTGGGAGACCCTCTCTCCTACCTTCAACCACCTTTGTAGCTCGCCTCTGAAATGTCTTCAGTGTTTCAACATCTGTCTGAAGTAAGTTTTTGGTAACAGGTTGATTGATGAAAATGCTGCTCTCCTACTGAGGTGGAAGAGAGTGCATAGGAAGCTATCAGCAGGTGTTATCCAAAAAGTCAAACACTAACGCCTTCTTTTGGATTCAGTCTTCACTACGGTGTTTGCCAATGGAATTTCAAAAGTGAGCATCTGTGTAGAGGATTGCTTGGGAAAAGTGTTTTGTTTGCTTGTTTGTTTTGTTTTTGTTTACCTGGTGAAAATGAAGATGGTAAGCACCAGTGGAGGAGGGAAAAAGCACAACAGCCAGAATCAATAGGATCAGATAAGTGAACTGTGGAATATACATGTATATAAATCCTAAAGAGGCTTTCTGAGAGAAAGTCTCTTCATGAAGCTGCTTTGGCATGGCAGAAGACATCCTGGCGGCATCATACAGGCTCTTTGAAATTCTGAAGCTGAATGAAAAAATGGGACAGCAAGGCCAGACCCTGCCATGGGAAGGCTGGAGCATGGGCTCAGAGGGCCTGTGCCTGTCAGCAGAGGCTGGTGGACACACACACAGCGTGGCCAAGACACAGTGCCAGCTCATATCTAGGGACACAGGCAGGGGACGAGACCTACTGGGAAGAGATGTTGCAAAAAGAAAATTAAGCTGTAAAATTTTATACTTATGAGTTCTCAGGAGACATGAGGAAACTGTGAAATTATTGCAGCCTGGGAACCTGGGAAGGTGGCTGAGATTTGCAAGAAGCTATCATATATGTTGGTTCACCAGTTCGTGGAACAACTCCTTCCTCCCCTTACACAGCACGTTAATGCATTTATGGCTTTCTAAGGCTGGCAGCACCATCTAGTGGCAGCCTATGCTGGCCCAGCAAATAATTCATGTTTTCAGAGGACAGCAGATTTTTACAGCACTCATTTGCTCTTTTGCACCTTGCTCTTATCCCTACTTGCAAACACAAGAGAATGAAAATAGTTTAAGTGTAGCGATACAAATGAATTGAATTTAAAAAAAAAGTGGTTTTAGTCCATCCTCATTTTTATCTAGCCATCGTTACTATCATTTTTCCTGACCGTTGTAAAAATACAGCTTATCCCTTTATATGGCTCTTTCTTTCTAACTGCTGTGCATTCCCCACTACTACACTTGATGTTTGGTGTTTTCGCCTTCGTATCACAGTGCTCGGTGTCCTAACCTACTCCCTTAGGTTAAATTTATGTGCCTGTGAACGTCTGAACTAGGACAGAGGGGCGCAGAAGTGTCTGGTATAAATGCTGAGAGTCTATATTTAGTGAAAACTCGGCACAAGAGAAGACCATAATAGGAATTGCAAATCATCTATAGGAATAAATGTTTATTCTTTAAATCCCTGTGCTTACATTGTCTGTAGAAGAATTTAATGTTACACTCTCCAAGATTCTTCCGAACATACGTATTTTTTAACATTTTATGAGAACAGTTTTGCACTGAGTTGTAGATAAATATAAATAAGTAAATGAACTTCTCCAAGCTGGAAAAAGAACTGTATGAGCGCATGAGAAAGAATATGATATCTCCTACACTTTTTTTACCGTTTTCTCATAACATGGCAAGCAGAGAGCTTCCAATGACTGTGCCAAGTGGCATGCTTAAAGTAACATTCATTGTTATACTGTCACAAGATGATGTGGAGATCAGAAATAGGTTAAAAAAGGAATTAGGCATATCTTTGGAGGATAGGGCTAATGATGGCTGTTGTACTCAGCAGTTTAGCTGCAGCCCTGAGCTTGGAAAAGTCCCAGGTGCTGATGACTGGAGACTGGTGGGATTTATCAGTCTTAAAGACAGATGAGTAGCTGGGGTGGCACAGGTCATCAAATCCACTGTGCTGTCTCCAACAACCTCCCAAAGCAAATAGCTTGGGAACAACAAAAACAAATATATAAAATAGTTCCCTTTGGGGACTTCCCCACCTGTGGGTATTTCTCAAGTCTGCTGTGATCTCTTTTATAACATTCAGGGGAAGTTTTAAGAGCTTTTGCAGCTTCCACTTGAGCCCCACTGGAATTTTGCATCTGCAGCCTCCGGGGTGAGGAATTTCCTAGCCCTAGTAGCTGCTATGTGGTGAGCCATTTCCTTTTGTTTATTTTGAACTTGACTTCTACTAAATTTGTTTGACGGCTTTTGCTTCTTATTCTGGAAAAGACAGGGAACAGCCTGCAGCAATTGCAATGATGCGATTTGGAAGCAGCACCTGTAATAACACCAGGCTTTGTGCTGCATGTCCTGCATTTGCAGTCCCAGTGCAGGGATCCCTGGGCTGAGATTTCCTGGAATGGGCTGAGAGGAAACCAAACAGGATTAAGAAAAAAGCAGATGAGCACTTGCCCAACACCAAAGCTCATCTCCTTCCTGGGGCCAAATAAAATAAATCTGTCTTGGATCTGGACTCAGCCATTCCTGATTTACACAGACAGGGTGGTACCAGTTTGCTTGTTTGCTCTATTTTACCATCTCTTTATAAATTTGATGTCTTCTACCATTACCAAAGTTATGTTTTTAATAACACAGAGAAACTTCTAGATCAAGTAGTTTGCTGGAGATATGCAACCTCAGCAACAATGTTTAGGGTTAGGGTTTAGGTAATCCTTTTTTTTTTTTTTTTTTCTCCTCCAGACTCTTTTCTTTCTTTCCATGACTTTATCTTACAATTTATTTCCTTTCAGGTTTATAGATTTGCATCGATGTTAAGTATACAGCAGAAAAGACTATGTCAGGGACAGGAAAAATCATCTTTGGTAAATTTGGTGTATCCAGGTCACATATGCTATCGCAGCTGAGTTGACTGCCTTGGGAACTGAGGCGAGCCACTTGAAAAAGCAGCTGCTCCTGTCCGAGCCCCCGACCTTCTACGTATGAATTGTGCCTGTGGCAACAAAGTTAATAGCTAACACAAGAGGAGAAATAGAAAGCAGGTGGCCTCTTGAAAAGCTTCAGGACCATGCTTGTACTACAGAGCACATCCTAAGCCGTGCATTTTCTTTACCCAAAATATTTTCTGTAACATTTTTCTGTAACCTCAGTCCTTACTTGACCCACGGTCCTCCCAGAGGTCTGGAAAACTTGATATTAAAATATGACTTAAAAGAATGCATTCAGACCACAGTAAAGAGACTGCAAAACCCTGCAGTGTTGCATATGTCTATTAAGTTATGTTTAGTGCTCAGATGGTTTCACTTGTAACAGCAATCAAGTCATGAGCACTAGTACCTTTAGAGGAGTGCAATGCCATCATGCAAGGTGTCACAAAGCTGAAGTCTAAATCTTCCTTTCCTAATTACAGCGAGTAGTGTCTCTTTGTTCATTCAGCTCCATCTTTTGCTGAACTTCATCAAACACATTTAAAATACCCTTTTGAGAGTGGAGATTGAGGCGTAGAGATCAGGCAGCGCTATGGATCTGGCTCCTTAACATTTCAATTTCCTTTTTTTTTTTTTTCCCAGACCTGCAATCTGATCCCTTGCACAGGAGAATCATTCCACAACAATGGCAAAAGAAGCGAAACTCACATTTCTAAAGACATATCTTAAAAAAGCTGCCTTTTAAGACTGGCTAGGTGAGCTACCTAGAGGTTCTTATGTGAGGAAAAGCTGTCAGACTGGGCCATCCGTTTGAATGGGTAATTAATTCACACAAGTCTATGTTGTGAGGTACATACAAATACTACAGATCAAATTATTTGTAACATTTTGTAAGTACTAAAATTAATGTTGTATGAATTTGTCATTTCAACAAAAAAGTTATGGATTGTTTGTATTATAATTTTATCTTGTTAATGTAAAAGGAGAAATTTTGCTTTCCCTGGCCTCTTGGGAAGGAAAAAAACAACAACAGTGTTTCTAATTATCCGAACACTCAGGAACATAAAAGAATAGCAAGTGGTGAAATTATAAATCTGTTGGAACAAGTCCATGTTTTCTGATTAAACTCCATTTCTGGTGGCTCTCAGCAATCATGTTTCTCCTATGTTCATAGTAATTGCATGTGTCAAAGCTGAGGCCTTGTGTAAACTGTACCAAATGAGTTACAATTTTAATTTAGAAGGAGATAACTGTATTTGCCCCTGCAGGCAGATTGCATCGGGTTAGAAGTATAAAAACGAATAAGAAAGAGAGCAGGGAGGAGGCTGGAGGGCCTCCAGGTTAATAATAAGTAGAAAATCTAATAGGGCTTACATTACAACACTTGAATTTTAGAGAAAAAAAGAAAAAAGAAAAAAATACAATTTGCAAACATGAAGTCAAACTCTGTTACTTGCATCTGGTCCATGTGTATGAGTGCATATTACTATATGCATGTGGGTATGTCTGGTTTGGGTACAGACTTATCTCTGATTTTTATAGTTTAAGGTTATGGTGTGCTTTACCCTTGGTACTACACTGATGAAAAAATGAGAAAAAAGTTTTCAAAAATTTGCAAGCTCTCAAAACCTGATATATTTCCACTATTAAAAAAAATATGTGCTCAATCCCTATAATTGCATAATATTTCAGATTTTTTCTATTTTAAACAATACTCTAGATAACTATCTTATATTGCATTTTGAAAAGATTGCTGTTTTCATGAATATATATATATTTTAAATCTAAAATCTTATTTTTCTTTTGAAATTTTAATCAAGACCATTAAGATTATGTATGAATACAGATATGAAGCTGCAGTCATTTTGTGCATATTTGAAAGCGGTCAGTTCAGCAATGACTAGATGCTGTCAGTAGTTTTTCTGAATACTCTGGGCTGTGGAAGTCATTTCTGCCACACCTTCTGTGCAAAAGACCACTAAAACCCAAAGGTTATTTGAAAAGAATGAGCTCATACTACTACTTATAATTAAGGTTAACACCTTTAATTTGTCTACAGCCTTGCAAATTTCCTTCTTTAAGGAGCCAGCTTCCAGCTGGCTCTGTGTTTATGCATATTTGATTTTCACCTGAAGTAGTCTGTTCATTTCCCACACCGAGATTACAAGAAGAGGTCTGTTTTGTACCTGTTAACATTTTCTCTATAATTACTTCATTAAGAAGCCATAGTTCCCTCATGTTTTAGTGTAGGATAGTTAATTTGAAGACCAGGAAAGATGCGTAATCTGCTACTTCTTCTATTACCATGTTTCAGAGGTAAACTAACCTGCCCATTAAAATATTCTGCCTATTTAGTAATATGAATATGTCAGGTTTTAGATTTTCAGCCTTTAGTTCTTGTTGCACTTTTAGCTGCCAGTTTTAAAACAGCTTAATCCCTGTATTAGTGTTTTTCCCTCATGGAGATAATTGAACTCTGTAATCATTTCTCCTCAGTCTTTTCTTTGATAAGTTAAAGAGGCTGAGGTCTTTAAGTCTCACTACTTCTCTCTCAGAGGCATTTTCTTCAGGTTTTGAATAAGTTGTTGAACCTTTGAACTATCTCCTTATTATGCACTGCAAATGGCAGTGTAATTTCATTGCATTTCTTATTAAAGAGGAAAGATAGATCTTGTGATTTTTTTTTTAATATCTTTTACTATTCATTGAATAAGCTTCTGAAATGTTTTCTGTTCTCACTGCAGTTTGAGATGTGTTCTTCAAGACAGTGGTGCTACCTGATTTTTGTCGGCACCAACAAGTCTTCCCTCTTCTGTAAGGCCCTGTAGTACCATGCACTCTGTACCTGCACCTCTTACCCATATTGCACTCACTGCTCTCTGACAGTCTTTGGGCTTCTTACAAGTTAGGAAAAAAAATTATTTAGTAGCTAAACCTCTAGCAAGCTGCTTTGAAAATATTCCTTCCCCCCCACCCCAGTTTTGTCTGTGGTTTGCACTCAGGAGACAGGTGTGGACACCACAAAATCTGTGGCCAGAGAGGTCGTGGAGCTTACCCAGTCACCCCACACTGTACTTCGTGGCACGAGCAGAAAGGAGAGCACAGGAGTTTTTGCTGGCTGCTTCCCACCCCTGGGTCACTGGCGTGTACTGCTGACCTGAGGACACTTATACCTTAGAGGGGGCAGATGTGACTGAGGATCTTTCCTTCACAGACATGTTGAAGAGAAGACAGCCTTCCTAGGCAGGCCTGTCATCATGATTGTGTCTGGAACCAGAGATCAGTTTTTGATAATGCTTTCCTGGGAATGAGGGACAAAGGAAAGGAAATGGGAAGAGAAGATACCTTTTTTGCATGGACATCTAGGCCTGTGGGGCTTTTATGGGGCTCATGATACCATGGTCGCAAGAGGGTGTGGGGAATTCCTAGAGGGGACCTTTGGGCCTGCTGTGTTCTTGCTTGCTTGTGTGGGCTATGGAGCAAGTGCTGAACCAGGTTTTGGCCCAGCTGATGGGCAGTGTGTGAGAGTGGCCTGTTCCCTGGGTGCCAGGGGCAGAGCTGAGGTGAGCCTGTCCATGTCACCTGGCCAGGGACCAGGGCCTGCTCCCTGGGACAGGCCACAGACACACGGTGGGCATAGGCCTCGCCTCTGTTCTCAATAACATGCACCCACTCCTCATGAGATACTATGCTGTTGGAGAGTTCTCCTAACACCTATAAGCATTTGTCTTTTTTGGTTATCCTTTTCCAACTCCTTCTAATTAGCTTTCGTATTTTTATACTTGTCCAGGAAAGATAATTTTGTGTGTTTTACTCTAAGCTACAGGGATGTTGGGTTTAAGTCCTTCGTGATCCCAACTACAGTGCAGCTGTCTGACAGCACTGTTTTGAGCTTGACTCTGGCATAGCTGATGATGAAATCAGGAGCTGTTTCTCTTCTCGATTCTCCAGATAGGTTGCTGTCAATCATGTGGTGTTACAGCAAAGTACAGCTTCAACACGAGTGTTTTGTGCCTTGCAACTGTGTGGCTTTGTGATTTAACATCTTTTAAATGGAGGAGATGGGATTTATGTCTTATCAACATTGCGTTCAGAGCTCTGCACTGAGTAATATGGTCAAGACGTAAAATATTTTAATAAAAACTTCAGGACAGAGCTGATTTTTGATTGACTTATCTTAATTTGTCATTGTTTTGATAGTGTAACACCAAAACACCTTCTACAGACATATACAGGATAACTGGAATCTGCAAACACAGGAAAAAGGAGCAAGGGTATAGGAAACACTGTAATATCATTCTTCTTCCCACAAATGACATTTGTGCATCTTCTTTTTTGGATAGGGTCCAGGCTGAGGACTCAAGGGGAGAACAAAAAATAACAAGGAGATTTCCTTTTGTAAAAAATTGGTTCTGCATTATAGTGAAGTCAAAGCTTACAAGTGCTGAATGGGCAGATTTGTTAGATCAGTAATTATTTTAACAGTGTTACAACAATTCCAGAAAACTAGTATATTTAATCTAAATTACACTCTTCTTTAAAGCTTTCTTTGACTTTACATCATCCATGATTATAGACTTCAAAAGGCCTAATGACTCTTGATAACTGAACACATTTTCCACCAGCATATTTGCTTAAATACATCACATTTATTTATCCTGTGCATTTTTTATTTTTGTGTGGCACTTTTGAGCAGGATGACCTAACAATCAATCAAAAATACTAAAGTCTATAACCTAAGTGTTGGAAATTAATTGTAGTACTGAGTTAATATTGTAAGAAGGATGAGAAGACAGTAAGTAATGTGGGCTGAAAGCAACTTCTTTTTGGATAGAAGCCTTAGTGTAATTTTGTGCCAAAATTAACCACAGATGTGAATGTGCTCATGCATTTTAGATGAAGGAAAGGATTATTCAAATTTAGGGGAGTAAAATCATTGATAGGTTTTATGTTCCTTAGCAAACAGATCTATTGTTTCTGTTTCAATGTCCTATAAAAAATAATTCCTAGGATAACTTCTGAATGTCTTTTGGACATATGAAAGCACATGGAAATACCTTAGCCTTTTTGCAAAAAACCCTAGCTCACAGTAGTCATCTGGGGTATTTCGTAAACCGATTGTTTTTGGGAAGCAGTAGTGTTTCCACAGAAAACTTACTCCCCCACCCCCCCAGCTTCTAGAGAGAAAATCCTTTTCTGTGCTTTATTACTCCAAAGCAAAAATGCCTTTAATGTGAAAGCCAACATTGATTTATATAATCAGACAGTTTACCATGAACTGTTCGAAACCAGAATAACATGACAAATTACAGCTTAGCTGATCCTCTTGGAGTTTCACAATGACATAATTAAATGTTTGTTCTGTTCCATCCGGTCTGTTAGCAAACATATTTCCACTGAATATGGACCTTGTATTTTCTCAGAAATAAATAGTTGTCTAACATTGGAGGAAGTTTAATAACAACCATAAATAGGTGCCTAGAAGTCTTTCTGTGGATTGTAGCTTTCATTTATACATTACAAAGAATGATATGAAATAATCACATACACAAAAACTTCTTGGTTTAGCGCTATTATATACAGGCAATGATTGCTTATTTTGATGTTAGTAGTTTTGAAAATAAGCATAGGGACTGATGTCCAGGAGATGAGAATTTTGATAAAGGACAATGGTCTGTCTTTGTTCTCTACTATTGTCCAACTTGAGTGGCTATATTCAAGCAAAGTTACTGCAGATTTATGTCAGTATTAAAAGAAATGGGAAATTTTCTCAAAGTAATGAAATGACTTCCTTCATCCTGCTTAATCCTATTTCACTGCAGCAGTGTAATATGACTTGCATGCTGTTAATTATTGATTCCTAAACTCTATGAGTGAAGCATACTAGACTTTGATTGCTCCTCAGAGTCCTGTTCCCTGATTCCAAATGACTTGGTGTGAACTGGAGATATTCTCTGATGAAAAACAAAATGAGCAAAAAAATGACATTGTATGTACTTTTATTACTGCCTTAGACTATCAGTTAGTTCTGTTTGTTTCACAAGATTATTTTTTCTGGAGAACTACTGTAGTAGGGCTTCATTCTTTGTATGAGTGAAAGCCAACTTTTTTTTTTTTTCAAAATCTTATGAAAGTTGGCTAAAAAACCCCATGACTCAACCTTGAAAGAACTGCAAGTTAGGCTCTTCAGGTTTTTTTTTTTTTTTTTTTTTTACTTTAGAAAAGAATCTATATCAGTTAATACAACTTTGTATAGTATAATTACATATATTACTAACATTTTAAATCATTGTGATATAACCACAGTATGCAAGTATACATGTTAAGTATTGAAAAGTTTTATTATTATTTTGAAGAGAAGATCTCAGTGTGCTTGAGTTTGCTGTTTTGCCATCCTGTTAATGCTGATAGCTCTGCCCTGTTCACGAGACTTCCTAATTTCTTACTACAATCCCTGCCTTCTTCATCCAAATATTCTTCTTTGAGATTTGAGCCCACTGGCGAGGAAAATGTTACTGATTTTCAGAAGTATCAGGCCTTAAGACTGAAAAAGCAGTAAGGCTTTAAGACTGAAAGCATCCTCTCACTTTGCACTCTCTCCTTTTCCTCTTGCACTCAATCTTTTCTTAACTTTTCCTTGGAGCCAGCAAAAGTATTTTCACATTGTATACAAACCTTTCCTCCTTGCCCATGATTCAGTAATGGTGCCCTCTGTATAAATGGCCAGTCCTTTTCACTACTGCTTGGCTCTTTGCCAAACTCTCTTTGGCTTCCCTGCATGGGCATAATCCTCTTGTATTTTCTTTCAGAGTTGACATGGAAATATACAGTAATATTTTCAGATGTATCCTGAGAGACTTTATTAGGAAAACCCTTCTTATCGATGAGTCCTCATTAATAATTATGTTTGGGCAATCATTACTTAGCCATTTTACAACCCGCCTAATGTGAGTAATGATTTCTGTAGCAGTCTTGTATTTAAGATGCTGTGCATTGCGAAACAGAAATCTTCAGAGGCAAAGCTTGTTTATATAGCTATGCTGAACACTAATACTAATAAAAATATAACTATATTCAATGCAGAATGAAATTGGATGGAATTAATGTGTTGTGATGACAGTCTAAGGAAATCTCAATATCTCCTTTGTCATAAGGTCATCAGTCCCTGAAGTCAGCTTTGTTGACCCTAGAGGGAGTGAGTCACCATGACAGAAAATTCATGACCGTGGGATGCTATCTTTTTATACAAAAATCCCTAGTCAAAATTGCACAGCTATGTGTACAACAAATATAATTTGATCATGCATGCCAAAGATTGAAGTGAAGGCTAATCCACTTTGGTGACAACTCCTCAGAGTGATGTCAAGTTTTTATCTAAAAGGGGACTCGTGCCACTCATTTTGATTTACCCTAAGATCAAAATGAGCAAACAATACAGAGTCAATCACAGTGCTTGTAGCAGTGATGAGGTTGGCAGTGAAGACCCTTGTCCTTTTCTGCCTGAGATTGTTCAAATACTGACTCCAAAGAGCTCAAATTGTAGAAACTTCATTGCTGTGTTTTTAATAATGTATATCTCCAACATTATCATGTGGTGGAAAATGAAGGCAAGGTTTTGTAGAAGAGACTCTGTGCCCCAAATGCTCATATATATATATATATATATATATATTTTTTTCCAAATATGAGTTGGTCTAGTAAGGGGTGATTACAAATCTTGTCCTGCTTATGTCCTTAGTCCATCAGGGCTACCAGAACACCAATATACTGTGTATGGTGAGAGACAAGAGTATGTCTGTAAAGAAAAGTTGTATGGAAACATATCTTTTTTTTTTTTTTGGTGTATGTGTGTGTGTGTTCCTCTCTGAGAACTTGTGAGCCATACAGTGAATCCCTCTTTCTCTTTGCTCTTCTATTTCATTAAATAATAATTTGTGAAAGCTGTTAGGGTTTAATGCAACACAATATATGGCAGTTAGCACAGTAAAACACTGTCTCTGGAATAAAGAGCCTCCTGATAGATGATGCAATGATACTTTCTCCAGATGTTTTCAGCAAAACAGGAAAATCATTATGCATGTCAGTTGTGATGCAAAGACAAACTCATCTGCAGTAATGAAGTCTAATATTTTCAGTAATTATTGTAGATTTGGTCTATTTGTTTCAGTCGCACAATGGACTTTTCACTGGCAGGGGATGACAAAAATATTGCTGAAGGTTCATCTGGAGAGGGAGTTGACTCAACTGGTAACATTCTTATAAAGCTTACAGTCTTTTTCTGGTGGTGGCATTGCTCCCTTCATAGTGGTCTCAGTGTGGAAAGGGCTTGCCCATCCCTTTTGGATGCCTGGAAGTACTGTTGTTACTCCAAAATTAGGCCCAGGGAAGTATGGTTCCATGCACTACCCAGCTGCAAACATAACTTTCTGATAGTTTTCATGATATACTTCCTTGTACAGGGGAAGGTGTTGGTATTCTTCTGGCCTTCTAGAATGTATTCAGGTCTGGGTTAGGGTCTTATGGTCCCTCAGGCTGCTGGAGTAGGTGGCAAGATATTTATTTTGCTCACATATTGGTCAGCCAGCTCTGTGGCTTCCTTCACTGAGGCAGGTTAGTCAACTGCTCTGCAAGCTGATATCAAGGGGAATATTCCTGAACCTTTCTAGATATTTGCAGTAGAAAGGACTGAAACAAATACATTCATTTTAGTGTTTGGCTAGCTCAAGCTCAGTAACATTTTGTGCTCACCTTAAACGTAAGGCTGAATGAGAAAAACATCCTGAGAAACAGAAAGCAACAGAAACAGTGAGGAAACTCTTAATCCAGACTAACTGCAATAACACTGCTCAGTTATTTCCCCCTACTAACAGGTCTTAAAACTTTTTTAACAAAAAGGATGTGAAGAGACATGAATAGCTTGCTGTCATAACAATCTAACCTCTGAGTTCAGGAGCAAATCCATCATTTCTAAATTCTGGGTGGGGGTAGAGCTATTAATATAAAATAAGTAAAATAGAGATATGCATAGAAGGTAAGGTGGTTTGGGTTTTATTTTTCCACAACTTTTGATATTTCTGAATATATCTAGTTGGAATTGTTAATTTGAATATTTGAGTACAGCAGGATAATTAAGATATATGGCAGTACATGAGCACAGATGTTTCAATATAAAATTGTCAAGGATTATGTTTAGGTTCGTATATTTGCTTTCTATTGCCCTGGGTTTGCCTCAGGAAATGGAACCTTATGAACAGTTTTAATGAACAAACAAACAAAAAATCCAATCTAGGTCAAATGACATTTGTTTTAGGTTCAGTATTTCTCAGGTTAAATTCTTTAGTCAGGCAATGGTGTTTATTACAACAGAGAATTGATTGGGTCATGTAGGGCACAGAGTACAAATAGCAGTGTCATTCACCAATAGGTACCACAATTTCCTCTAACATGTACCGAACTCCTACCGGTCCTTCCAGCAGCAGCAGAAGAGAAACAGGAGAGAGTATCGGTAAAACACACTTCGTTTTCATTTCTATATCTTAAATAAGCCTTGAGGGTAAGGCTCAAATGAGTGACAGCCTGGCTTATGTTGTTTTAGTCTACAAAAGTGTTTTATCAAATCGGTAGTGCTGTGTGTCAGTCGTATGTGACCTCTGTATGGAAAATGTTTACACGATATTATTAACTGTTTTGCTCCAGGGCTTCCTCATGAATCTACAATATTCTCTGCATTAACAACATGAATAGCTGTTATGTGTCTGTAACCGAGCCTCCCAGATCTCCAACCAACTTTCCGGAAACAACTGTTTGAAAACGCACTCCTACATATGCCCAGAGTCTTATCAAAGACCTTTATTTCAAACTTTTTAGAAAAATTTATTACAAAATTTCAGCTTGGGGTTTCTGTGTAGCTTAATGGACTTTCAGCCACTGAATAAGTCACCAGTTTCCAGTTCAGCCTCCCCTACTTAACAGTAGACAAAACCCAACAACAACAACAACAAAACAAACACCAAAACCCCCTAAAAAACAACAACAACAAAAAAACCTCAATGACATGATTATCTAATACAGTGATGTGAATATGATATTCCCTATTTATTTCATTATTGTTACAAATATTAACATTTCACAAAAGAAACGTCAATTACCCAAATAAATTCTGCATCATGTCCACTTTTTCTAGGAAAATGACATTTCTATCAAGTTACTTTCCAAATCCTTTTCAGACACATGCATTCCCTGTCTCCTTTTACAGCATTATATACACCACTTCTTTGTCTATGTTTTTCTCTTTTTTCTTTCTGTCCTGTCTTATGAAACCCGTTTTTCTTTGGCAAGGTTATTTCTTCAGACCAAGAAATAACTGCTTCATGAGTGACTGGTGATCCACTCTTTCCCAGTCCCAGGAAGGACTTGTATTTGAAAGCTACATCTATCTGATCCTTTGTACCCTTAAAGAGAAGACAAGGTGTGTCCGGTAGAGCCTTACTCTTAAAATGTTTCATGTTTTCAAATAAAACAGGCTCTGCAGACTTGTGGGTGAGCAAGGGAGCTGAAATCTGTTCATATAGATGAGGGTGTTTTTTACCATTGTCACCTGTTTTACCCGTTAGGCCTTTTTTTTATGATACTGACCCACAACTCAGTTTTGTCAGTAAAGCTGTGATCCCACTAACTGTGCCTTATGAGAGGTGACACACTGCTGTTCCCCAAGCAGCAAACTGCTCCTTATATCGGCATGTTTTGCCCCTTGTTTTGCTCCACAGCTCTGCCTCCTTGATGGCTCGTGCTGCATACATCCTAGAGCAGTAGCATTCTCATCTGTAGTGAACCACGTGGGGCTGTCTGATGGCACCCAGGCATTCTTGAAAGAACAATTCACTGAAGTCACTGCACCCTACAGAAATCATAGAATCACAGAATGGCTTGGGTTAGAAGGGATCTTAAAGATCATCTAACTCTAACCCCCCTGCCATAGGTAGGGATGCCATCCACTAGATCAGGTTGGCCAAGACCTCATCCAGCCTGTCCTTGAATACCTCTAGGGATGGGGCATCCACAGCTTCTCTGGGAAAATCAAAAGCACAGATTTAAGAAGTTTTTAGGAATAGTCCTTCAGCACACCACCTCACTTTAATTGCTTGCATCTCACTGACAGACTCCATACACCCTCATAAACATGCCCCAACATTTCTGCCATTTGCTTAAGTGGCCAGGTCAAGTGCAGGAAGAAGCAGTTTATGCTCCATCATCTCACAGGTTTGGGATCAGTGCTCCCTACTAAGCCTTGCAGGAGCATGTTCTATATTTTGGTCCTCTTGGCCCCTGAAAGAGGAAACAAGGATGCAAAGAAGGAGCTGTATTCTGGGATGCCTTATTGACCTTCTTTTCCTGCCATCATATCCAGAGGGATTTAGGGAGATGCTTGGAGTGACCGATGGCTCTGGTGCAAGACTGGAACCTGGTGCTGGTGCACGTTCTCCTTTGTCTACTCTTAATTCACACTTACAGGAGAAGAACATTTATTTCCATTCATCCACCTCATGCTGCCTCCTGTATCCTGACAACTCCGAATCTTTGCAAGGACACTTCCATGTAGCAACTCACTGCATCATTGCTCAGGTTTTAGCTCATCAGGACCAGGGAGTGTGAGCCACTCCCTTCCCAGGCAGTCCAGATGGGCAGCCAGGTGCCACTGCACACAAACACACCTCTGTCTGCCAGCATAGACCAAATGGCAGAGCATTGCTTTTGTCCTTGTGAGGCTATAAAACCATGCAGATAATGTATAGATATATGCTGAGGAATTTTACACTGCTCACATCATGAAATTTGGCCATTTGTCCAACCAAATTCCATTCAGACTTGACAGAGATACGAAGTGGTACAAAGTCAAGCTTTCCTAGATGATTTTTCCCCAGAAAAAATACAGGATGTCAGGTTAAATTGATAAATTTGCATGCCAACATGATAAAAAGAAGAGTTCTGGCTTAGTGTGCACAAGTGCCCAATTTACAGTTGTAGTTTAGCTTTCACTTCAGCTCGCTTGCACTTCTGATCTGTACAGTATATGACATGGGAGTTGTTCAGGAGGATTTGCACATATTCACACATAGTTTGTGAGTCTTATTTGTCTCTGGGATAATTCACCACTACTACCTTACTATTGTGTCAGCTTAAATGCTGTGTTACAGGCTGCAGAAACATGGAGGATTTAAAGCCCTCATGTCACTGGCTATGTTAAATCAGATGGCAAGCAGTCAGCAGGGCTGATATGAGCTAAAGATGTAACCTTTTAACAGCAATCTGGATGAGTGGAAAAGCTTATCTAAGTGTTAAACCAAGGCAGAAATTGGAAGCTGAGCAGGAGACACCTACAGATAAGTGATCTGATAGATGAAAGAATCTAGTGTGCTGTGCATGGCTTCGAGTGAGAGCATCATGGTGCAGTGCTTGGTTCAAGACCAAGCAACTTTTTGAGCTGCTTGGAGCAGAATATACATGGCACTGAGCAGCCACGTGGAGATGTGCTTATTCAGGAGCTGGGCAAAGCCTGCACGGGCTGGCCATCTCTGCCAGGTCTGGAGGATCCTTGGCCTCCTCCTGCACCTTGGCCATTCACTGCTGCTGGAGGAGGAAGTTGCAGGGTGGAAATGTCACATTCGTGGTGCAGAGAAGACGGATCTTGTTTATAAAATGCCAACTAAAGCTAGATGCAGCTGAGAGGTGAGGAGCACATTGCTGGTGTGGCTGTTTGGCTTGGGAGGTTGCAGTGTGGGGCAGTTTGGGGCAGGCTGTGTTTGGTATGCAAGTGCTGTTGGACAGGAATCCTCTGCAGGGAGGGGAGGCTGCTGCTGCTCGAGGGCAGTGAGCCTGTGCAGAGGGAGAGAGGGGCAGGGTGCGGCCAGCAACAGCCCTGAGGGACTGACCTGCCCTACATGGATGCCAGGAACCAGAGAACTTTTTAAAGACATGCATTTAACAATTTGTCATTTGGTTAGTAAACTTTCTCTACCTGACAAGTTACTTTGCACCAATATTTTAGGCTGAGTTCCAGTCAATCCAGCTTTAAAAGCTGGAGAGAGGCAGTCAGTATCTTTGGGTTGGCTGACCCCACTGAAATGTGGAGCAGGTCCATGTCAGGGCTCCGGCTGGTTCAGTCCCACCACTGGATCTGTGCCTCTGGGTAGGGCTGGCGGACGAACACAGTGTGAAATCTGCAAAGGAAGGGGTTTGCACCTGGGAAGAAAGAAAAGCCAAGTGCCTGCCTGTTTCTTATACAGAAAATAGAAAGACCTGATCTGGCAGTGCTGTCTTCAGGGTGTTTGTCTGAGGTTCAGATGCTCAGATGCCCTCTCAGGGAATAACAATGTCACTGAGGATAATTATGTAATTTCAGTGGAAAATATCAGTGCTTGAACTTGATTTCTTGTCACCTCACACCACAGCCCACAGGCAAGGACACCCACTGTTTTCCGGGAAGGAAGGTCTTGTCAGCCAGTGGTGATGAAGGACATTTTGAGCAAGATGTTCCAGTTTTGGCAAGCAAGCTAACTCAAAAGCAAGCTTGGAGCTTGGTGCAAGCCTAACTGCCAAGAGTTGTCATCCCGCTGGATTCACCCAGCAGGGTGAAATATCACCACAAACCTATCACACACAGATTTTATGTGCAGCTTTGAGAACTCAGCATCAATTCTTCAGGCAGGTTTTTATGTCAATAAAAAGCATTTTTTGTTGTTCGTTTATTGAAGTAGTGCTTCTGATGGGAATATGTTCGTAACAGTCCAGTGAAACACAGCGATGGTGGTTGTGACAGCTGAGCAAACTGATGCTTGCAAACATTGGATACTTTTCAGCTTTTCTTAACCTGGCAAGGCCCTGCCTGTCAAATCTTTCATTTCACGTTATTGTCTTGTATTTTGGCACTGAGCATATGTAAGAATGCAGATTTTTTTTTTTTTGTCATAATATATTATACGTTAAGCATTTACTCTCTACAATTTGCTCTTGGAATTTTGTTAATGCTAACTTTGGAGTCATTAAAACTACAAAAGGACTTTGGATTTCAAAAACCATCCCCTGCAGCATGATGAAAATTGGTAACACATGAAAACTAGCCACTTGTGGAGAGACAGTCAAATTTCCCAATCCTTTTGGAGTGGTACAACTGTAACTGTAAATAAAGATTGCTCCATGATGCTCACACTGACATAGATTCTCCCTTGAAATGTTTGGTGTTCAATCACCATTGCCTGATAATGCCAAAATGATCAGAACAGCAAAAATGTGACTGGAGGATATGGTGACTTTTAACAGTTTGTATCTCAGTAAAGGTAAAGGAAATGTTATGAGGCAATGGAAAGGCACCCCTTCTGCCTCATGGCTCTCACCTGAACACAAACTGGCTGCTACAGACGGTGCAAACAATTTATGGTGGAAAAACAGGGAAAGATTCCTCTTAAGTATGTCAAGAAATGCTCTTTAAATTTGGAAGATTTATTTATTTGTATTTAAATGCAGGCTGAATTTGAGAACCTAAAGCAATAATTTATGACACAGTTTACAATTACACATTTTTTCCCTAGGTCCACTGCCTCATCTACTGTACAAAAGTATTAGCTCTAGCTGAGTAAAACTTTTAATGTACATTTTTATTTTTATTAGTCAGCAGATGGGTTCTGATTTTACTTGTTGAATGCTGCTCATTGTTTGCACCAAAAAGGGATGCTAACTTGGCTTGCTAAGGAAATAAGCTGTAGGCATTTCCAGCATGTGTGCCCATTGCTCTGTTCTAGTGACTGACTCTTATTCCATGCAGTGACATTCAGTGATGTAAGTGGTCATAATTTTTGGATATTGAGGGTTAAATATCATCATAAGAACACCTCCAGCAATTTTATTTGGGATGTGGATGCACTCTAGAAAAAAATTGTGTCACAACATGGGGTTGGGCCGAATTCTGTTGTGCTCGTTGTCACAGGCACGGATCTGAGAAAGCTGACCTTCAGCCTGTGGGTGGCCCTGAATGGATCTGATACAATGAGTGATTTTAAATGTTCATTTTTAAAGGATTCATGGGTCGATCTATTTTTGTTAAACATCTGTTCGCTATTTTTCCTCCAATTAATTTTTAGGGACAAGGAAAATCACCTCAAAATATTATTTTAGCCCCTGTGCCAGGATGGTACCCAACAAGAGTCCCTGCAGGCAGCTGCCTAAAGTAGAAAACAGGGTGTGCAGGGCTGTGTGTAGCTTGATTTATTTAACTTTAAACACCAGCTCAGGACTGGTAGTGGCTACAGTGTGTTGAACAATATTTCTTTCAGAAATCTTAGGTCCATGTGAATGTATGGCTCCCAAGGAACAAATCCACCTCAAGAGGTGAGCATAAGCAGAGGCAAAAGCAGGCCAAATAATTTTATTTCTGGTTCCTTAAGGACTTAATATTGACAAAGATGGCCACCACACCTTATACCAAGCCTGAACTAGTTATTGGTTTAAAAGAATGGAAAGGGCATGTGAAACAGCATCTTGGCATATTCCCTTAATCTTAGCAAAGACCAGGTCAAATTCATTAGCATCAAAAGGAAAAAAGAGATATCTGTATGGAAGAGAAGTACTGACAGCCGTGAGTACACAGCAATTCACATTTCTAGTCAGAGCTTCTCAAGTTGTGATTTCTAAACCAGTACTTAGCTGAAGAATGGAGAATAAAATTTATCACTGTAATCATTAACAGATATGTTTCTCCTGGCTGAGTAATTTCTCTTACAAGAGCTTAGACACAGCCACCCGCAAATACTTGTGCAGAAACAGGGAACTGTAAAATATCGTGGCTGCTACAGTCTGGGGAACTGCCCAGGTCTGGGCTGCTTCTGCTTTATCTATTTTCTCTATTCTGGAAATCCCCTCATTGTTAATTGCTTGCCTTATGTATGGCCTCCTTTTTAGAAACATATTAGGTATTATCATGTTTTGTTTTGTTTTGTTTTGTTTTATTTTAATTTAATTTATTTTTTTTTTAAATGCATATTGAAGTCCTTTGCATCCTCTGTCCATTTTCGAATGCGGCAGTTGGTTCTTTCTCAAAAGGTTCAGCATGGGCCTGGAGCAGCAAATAGGTTGAGAGAGATGTGGTATGTGTCCCTCTCCTGTAGAAAGGACCACAGGCCACTTGGCACCAACAGACATGATGAGTACACCAAGGTCATTACTTTCCATTGCCAAAATTGTTGCCTTCCCTTGCCCTTTACATCATTCAGTTTGCTACTGCACTCAATTTAGTGCATTTCAGAGCAGTGGCTGCAAGTGTTGGGCAGCTGCCCATTTGTTAAGGGATGATGTTGGCAACGGGGCCATGAAGCTGGTCTCCTTCTCACCTCTTGACAGATCAGATGAGGGTGCAGGCTCTTTACTAGGGAATTATATTGTGACGAAAAGTACAGTGACTTGAACTTCTGTGGCCTTTTATTGCTCCTGGCAGCAATCTTAAGATGATTTCCATATTTTTCTCAGGTGTATCCGGTTTCATGGGGACATGTAGAAGGCTGGTGTGTGTCCCATGCACTCTGGTCACTTCCAAACTCATGACACTCTCAAAGCATTCACAGAAACACTCTGTGGGAGTGGAAATGGCAGTCATAATATGGTAGTAATAATGATACCTCAGCAATGGCTTTGTTCTTTGGAATAGAAGTTTTGGCATTTCTTATATTTCGGTCAGTGCTCCTACGAATGGTTTAGTCACAGGATCCAAATGCAGAGCTGAACATGTGTTCCTCTTTAAAGACATTTCCATGGCTTTGCCAGCTGTACTCACCCTCATGCACGGTCACAAAACCTGATTGCTGTAAAAGGAGAGCTGAGAGCTGTGTACTGCGCTGGGTGCAGCAGGAGCAAAGGCAGTGGGCTCCTGCCTCGGGGCTTTGGCAGCTCTCATTCATATGAACAATTTCACTGTTTTGTATAAAGAAATACCCAGCTGTTACCGAAACTGATGAGAGAGATTTCCTTTTCACTGATTTCAACAGGAGCTGTTGTAGCTGAGCCTGCTTTTGTAACCTGCTGGTGTTAAAATCTTCCAATTTATTCTGAAATATAACTGGCAAAGCTACAAATGAGTGACACAAGCCATTTTTCCTGCAAGTTCATACGTGACCACTGGAGACAGTCAGAGAACAAAACCAGAAGAGATCTCAGTTAATATATAGCTTTGTATAAGTTAATAAGCTTATATAAGCTTTATATAAGTTAATATAAATTATACAAAGGCATGACTGTTTCACATGTTAGCTCCCAAGAGATACTGTACTATCAAACATGAAGAGAGGTCTTCACCTCCAGCAACCTGCCGAACTTTACATCTGTGTTAAACAGGAAACTTAGAGAAGATAATTATACCTGAATATGATGTGATCACTCCTTTTATTCTCTCTTTTAGATCATTGACCATTTTGTCTCTCTTAAGCTTATGGAGTCGTCACAAGTGGAAGTCTCAACCAAAATACTTAGGTAGTAACTTGCATACTTGCACGCTTTTAACATTTGAACCATGCAATACTAGTTGTCTGCTGACCCCAGTAAAAACCTCTGGTTTTCACGGCTTGCCATCTTCTGGGCTTCAGGCACTGTGTTAGCACTCTTTCTCTGGACCCAGCTGGACTTGGGATCCCTTCCCCTGTGAGACCTGGTTTGCTGGAGTCTCTCTCCACACTCAGCTGAAGATGCCCTGCTAGCCCTTGCTCCTATAGCTTTATATATTGATACATAGCTGTATAACCACAGAGCCGAGAGTGGCCTCAGCTCCCATGGCAAGCTGAAATTTTGGAGCTAGCAGCAGGTGGGCACAGATGGAAACAAGGCACAAGGCCAAGAAAATGATACTGAGGTGTCTTTGCCCTAAAGGAGTGTTGTTGTTGGTGGTTAATACTCAGTGAGGACATTCCTTGGCTGTATGTTTAACTGCCCCTATGTAGGGTTGCAAAGGAGGGCAATAACACCAATGGACACACTGTATAGTTTTGTGGGATAAAAGCTGATAGACACATGGTGCTTGGGGGTGAGAAAATTCAGATTTACATGGGGATAATCAGGAGAGTGATGTGGTATATGGTGGTTTTATCCATTTGGGCAGCCAAACTCTACCACAACCGCTCTCTCACTCCCCCCTCCTCAAAGGAAAAGGGGAAGAAAATACAATGAAAAGGGCTCAAGGGTTGAGATAATGACAGGGAGATCACTCAACAACTATCGTCATGAGTAAAACAGACTCAGCAGAGGGAGATTAATAAAATTTACTGCCTATCACCAGTACACTAGAGCTGTTAGAAACTAAAAGGAAACTAAAATCACTTCCCTTCCATACACCCTCTTCCACCTCCTCCCTGCAAGTGGCACAAAGGAATGGGCAATGGGGTCTGCGGTCAGTCCCTGACGCTTTGTCTCCGCCGCTCCTTCATGGTCACTCCCTGCCCCTGCTCCACGTGGGGTCCCTCCCACAGGATGCCGTCCCTCCCAACCTGATCCGGCATGGGCTTCCGACAGGCAGCAGCTCTTCAAGGACTGCTCCAGATACGGGTCCTTACCACGGGGTCCATCCATCCCCCAGGAGCAAACTGCTCCAGCACGGGTCCCCCACGGGCGGCAGCTCCCCCCAGACCCCCTGTTCCTGCGTGGGCTCCTCTCCACGGGCTGCAGCTCCGGCCCGGGGCCTGCTCCTGCGGGGGCTCCCCATGGGCCGCAGCCTCCTCCAGGCCACATCCACCTGCTCCACCGGGGCTCCTCCACGGGCTGCAGCGTGGAGATCTGCTCCGTGTGGGACCCATGGGCTGCAGGGGGACAGCCTGCTCCACCAGGGGCCTCTCCACAGGCTGCAGAGGAACTGCTGCTGCATGCCTGGAGCACCTCCTGCCTTCCTTCTGCACTCACCTTGGGGGCTGCAGGGCTGCTTCTCACTCCTCTCTCCTAACTGCTGTAGCACAGCAGTTTTTTTTTCCCTTTCTTAAATCTGCTCTCCCAGAGGCCCAATGGGGTTGCTTCCTGTCTCGGCTGTGGCCAGCAGCAGGTCCCTTTTGGAGCCGTCTGGAGCTGGCTCTGATCTGACATGGGGCAGCTGCTGGGGTCTGCTCACAGAGGCCACCCATGGAGCCCCCCACTACCAAAACCTTGCCACACAAACTGACTGCAGGGGCTTGAGTTTTCCCCAGCATAGCAAGGTTGCACTCTTGATGTGGTGGAAGAACCGCTCAGTCCAAAGTAAAAAGTATCATATTAAAAATAATCTTGAAAAAATAGCCACTGAAACCTAAACAATACAGTGGCTGAGGTCCAGCAGGAGGTTCAGCTCATCCCAGAAAAAAACACCCAGGGCTCAGATCAGGTGTCCTGAGCCTGTGTAAATGGATGCTGGCTGTTTGTCCCATTGGGGCTGTCAGGTGCAAGCACAGAGCTAGAGGAGCAGTGGGCCAGGCAAGTCCAGCCACAGAAGTACTGGCCTCAACTGGGATATGACCAAAGCACGGCTGCAGAAGGGTTTGTAGGGTTGTATGTTTTGTGGGTATGCAAGAGCAAGGGCTAGAATAGCTTTGCCTGGGACAATGAGATGGGCTGGTGTTGAAGGTGCACTGTGTGTTTCAAAGTATACCCCGGAGCATTAGCTCATTATGTACATCACCTTCTTTTTTTCCTATTTTCATAGACATGTTAGTAAATCAAAGATTATAACCAACATAAAAAGTGCTGGATTACAAATAAGTTACAGTCTGAATACAAGTGTGATTTATAATTCAAAATCTCAAGCCATAGATCAGTTCAATGACTCTTAGATGAATGCAATAGCATACAAAGTGGCATGACTTATAAATCAGGTTCGGACTTCATATATCAAATTGGTGGAATGCAGATCCATTATTTGACAAGGTATGTCGACAATCCAGGACATAAATAGTATCATAAGTATATTTTGACATGGGTTGCCTTGGTTATAACCAGCCCTAGGTAAGGAGAGTAAAGAGCAGATGCTACTCCTGCATTTGCTACACAGAAGAGCTGAGAGAGGTCATTTTGCCACTGTGAGAAGGCAGCACAGACACTTCTGTGGGGAACACCTGCTTTGTGCAGCAGAGTGAAGATTTCAGTGCTAGCCCTGACCCTGCAACTCCGGTGGAAAGAAGCCATGTGTGTGTAACGCTGAGCTGGGATAATCCACGTATGTGCATGGCTGCACCACACTGGGGACTTCAGGTCTGTGTGTTTGTGGCATTCTCCCCCATCCTGTGTGGATGTACTGACTCTCTCCAAGCCAGGCCAGCATCTCTGGCACTGCACTGAGTTGTGCTGTGTACATGTGCCATCTGCTAGCTACACACCCATGACTAGTGCTTGTGGAAATCCTAGGGCAACATAGCAGCCTGGCTAAGTAAATCATGGCTGAACGACAGCCCCACACAGCTGCCAGCTATTGAGCTGGGCTGGACCCTGTGTGGCATGGCTGGATGTGGTGCCTCTGGAGTGCAGGGCTAGTCCCTTGCTGCAGCGGAGCACCAAGAGTTTTTATGTTCATAGAATCACAGAATGGTTTGGGTTGGAAGGGACCTTAAAGATCACCTAGTTCCATCCCCCCTGCCACGGGCAGGGACACCTCCCACCAGAACAGGTTGCCCAAAGCCCCATCCAGCCTGGCCTTGAACATTTCCAGGGATGGGGCATCCACAGCTTCTCTGGGCAACGTTACCTCAGATTTATGAGGCATATGGCTGTTGGCTGCAGTCACCCAAGAAACAATTTTTTACCACTATACTTACCTGCTCTGGAGTGACTTGCTGCGTTACGAATTGACCTGAAATATAAGACTTGTCAAAAACCAGCAACTGTCCAATATATTTATATTGTATTCAGCAGCACACATAAAAATGCAAAAATGAAAATCCAAAAGTTACTTACCTCTTTTTTCCAAGCATTTTATTTTTTTTCAGTTTCATGTACTTTTATTTTTTCTCTTTAGAAAGATGAATGAGGTTTATCTAAGCCTCTGTATCTCCTCTGCTTCTTGCAGATATTTTACTTCTCAAAATCTGAATGAGCTAAATTTTACTACTTTTTTTTTTTTTTTTTTTCTTGAGATGAAGCTGACAGATCACATGGAGCCATGTGAAACTTGTTTAGAATTATTCACAGCTACCAGATGAAGAAAAAACAACAAAAACAAACAAACAAAAAAAACCAGAACTTCTTTAGAAAAGCAGAAGTTTCTTAGGAAGTGGTGGCTATTTGTCATTATGGCAAACTACTTCTTTCACTGTTTCAGCAGAGGAGGCTGAGCGACTGCCACATTCACCAAAAATGTTCTCCTGCTGAAACCAATCTTTTTTATGCAGCAGGGAGTGAGGCAGTGAGCCTCCATACCCAGTTATAAAGAAAGGAAGAAAACACCTGTCTTGAGGACCACGATGTGGTAATTAGCATACCGTGGGTGTATAAGGGCATAAGGGCAATAGTGGCGGGTGGGTTCTACCACCATCTAGTGGTACACGGGTTCCCAGAGGAATAGGTGTAAGGATCAACCAGATGTTGCTGAGGGGTCCCAAGATAAGGTAGCAGAGATGCTGCTGAGCAAGCAGTTATTGAGGCTCAGCTTTTCACCCCATCAGTACCCTGTGTTGCACATCCTTATGAACACTCATGGTGGTGTTGGTTGGGAAAGGATCAAAGCTGAGCCAAAATGACTCTGAGTCTCTGGCAGGAGCAGGACACAGAAGTGGGGGCACAAATGTTGGTCCTGTCAGTCTCTGCAGTCAAAGCAGGAAAGGAGGCATCTTGCAGACGAGTACACAGTTTCAATTCTGGTGCTGGCAGCAGGTTTTTGGGGTTTTCCAGCAGTGGGATACTGTTCTGAAAGCTGAGGAGCAAAGATAAGAGTGCCACACACAAAAATGCACTCAAAAGAAGCAAGCAATTTTACATATCAGCTTGCTAATCTAGTGGGAAAAGCTTTAAAATAGGATAAGGAATAGGTGCAATAATCCTACTAGTAAGTATGATTATAAGTGAGCCAGACAAGTGCATACAAATGCTAAGGCATATGTTTACTTCAGTAGCATACTGGAAGCAATAACAAGAGGACAGTGGACCCATCTTAAGATGCTTGTAAACTAATGTGAAACATCTTACAAATAAACAAAAAATAGTGAAATTTTAATAAAGCTCCAAAATGATGATTTAGTTGGTGTTACAGGGTTGCTGGAATAATTCACGTAGTTAGAACTGGATCCAGTTGACTCCCTCAGTAGTACAGGCCAAGTCTTATTTTGCAGGAATAATACAAGGCTTATTTCCCCCTTATTCATGGAGGGTTAACAAAATCTGGTTTTATGAGAGATTTATGAGAGGATTCTATGAGAAAATCGGGCCATCATGCTCCCTGGATGGCGATGTCCCTGACATACAGCCCAGCTTTGGGTGCACTCCATCTGCCTTCATCTCTGGCCTTGGTGCTAGCAGCGACTGGCAGAGGCCTCCGAGTTGGTGGAGGATGGTTCAGAGCAGCTCCTGGAAGAGATGTGTGAGGAAAAAAAGGGGAACGGGACTGGCTGAGGGGATACTGTGGCAGTGGGGAGGATGGTAGGAAAGGGTTTGGCCCTTGGCTCAATATGAAGCCTCAGAGGTGGCACTGCCAGGTCCCAGGCAGGAGTCATTCCCGTTGACATTGGGACCCTGAAAGCAGCTGCTTGGAGACAAAAGGGTAAAGAGTTGTGAATGTATTAGATCACCTCATGTTTCTGTCTCTGTCTTACAATGGCATCAATTAGCCTACTAATACAAAAGGCTTGTCCTGTAAGAACAGATAAGAGAAAGACTTAAGCAAGACACTTCAAAGCCCTTGCTCTGAAAGCCTGGCTGCCCTGCTGTAAGCAATCTCTGCCTGGTGGCAGAAGGGACAAGCACACGTGTACTGTCACAGAGGAAATCTGCTACAAGCCACAAAACCAGGAATGACATGAGCTGGATGAGCAACTGGCAAAATCACTCAAAGCAGCAATCTGAAGATAACATTTTTTTTTTCAACAAGGCAGATAGTTACAGAGAGGACTAGAAGAGGGCTCAGACCACCCAGCTGTCCTTGAGTGCACGAGCCAGATGTCTTGATTTGGATGCCAGAAAAGACGGGTATCAGTGGGATCTCCAAGGACTGATCCTCACCAGCAGGGAGGAGCTGGTTGTGGAGGTGATGGTGGGAGATGACTGCAGCAAGAGTAAAGGGGTCTGTAATCCCTTGAAAAGGATGGAGGAGGAGCCACAAAATGAAAACAGCAGTTTTCGGGAAGGCCAGTGTCAGTGGCAGAGATAGCAGCTACTGTGTGAGAACCAATATTAACAGCAGCAACAGAAACAGTGCTACTGGGGGAAAAACAGGGCATGGCAAGAGACCAACTTGGCTAAGCCATGATGTGATGCTTAAAAAAAAAATAAATCAAAAAGGAAGAAAGGAGAAGTGGAGCTATGACAGAAAAGTCAGCTTAACCTTGAACACTGAAAAAAATGTTATAACCTATAAGCATCTCTATAAAAACAGTAAAATGAGCTACAAACAGTGCAGATTCATCAGAAAGAGCTTGTGTCGATTTGTTAAACTTCCACAGGAAGATGACTAATCTCCAAGTTGGATGAGAGGCAGTGGATGTCTTTTGTCACTGTCTCCCATGATACGCTTACAGCTAAGGTAGGGAAGCATACTCTGGACTAACCACAATAAAATAGTAGAAAATGTTTTGAAGACTGGGCTCAAAGATTGTTTCCCACTGATTTCAGTGTCTGAAGGGACAGGATCCACCTTGCACTCACAACTGCTCTGTATTTTTACAGAGGATGACCAGAGGATGAGATAAAGAACATGTCTATGAAGCTTGCAAGGGGTACAAAGAAGAGAGGACAATGATGAAAGACACAATCTGAAATAATGTGTTCTGTCAAACTGGAGAGAGAAACTGGGAAAGATCAGAGGTCTGTAAAATGTCCCCTATGATGGAAGTTTGAACAAACAGGTGTAGCCTAAAAAGAAGAAGGCAGCATTAAGCTTTGCTAACAGCCTTTGAATGAGAGAAAGGTGGTTAGAGGGTAGATAGGAGAAGCATGGAGAGCTACATAAGAACCAACACTTCAAACTGCACATCAGAAGCCTCAACTTAGACCAGGAAAATCTTCTGCCCACTAAGGCTAATGAAATCCTGGAAGAAATTCCCTCCACATGCCAGGAAGCCTCCCTCTTTGGGAGTATTTAAATTCAGGTCATGTAAACTTCTATAAGGATAATGCATGCATCCCTAATCTTGGTATGGGAGCAGGGAACAAACTGGATGTCCATTTGAAATCCTCTCCAGTCCTGAATGATATGATCTCGCCAAGCAGTCAAGATTACTGTGAGTCTGGCTGGTCCTTGGTATCATCTACTACATGGCCAAACTATCTGTAATTCCCATACCTTTGTCATTACTGATTTTATTTTTAAATTTATGACAATATGAAATAGTATCAAGCTGAAGTCTGATCCTTCTTTTACTGCACTGTCAAAACAATGTATGCTATAATATTTTCCTAAAAATGACTCTTGAGGTCTAATGATAATTAGTCATCATTCAAATTGGACGTTGCTGAGCATTTCAGCTCCATGAGAAGGACATGTGAGGTAAGTGCAAGTGAGGGTGTGTTCCCTGTTGAAGTACAAGCTTTTATTGTAGAACAACATAAAAATCTGTGCTACTGTCTCAGGAAAAAGGAACTATTGCATCTGTATTATACATATGAAGAACATTAGCAATAACAAAGTCTGTATGCATATTTTTATCTTTCACAAAATATTGAGCAAGACAATGATTTAAGCCTCAAAATGTCCTTCTGAACTGGGTGAGCAAATATTACTATTCCTAGCTTTTCAAACATAAAAGATTAAGACAGTAACTAGCCGAAAGCTCCTGTACAGAGGCCTTGAAATCACAGGTTCCTGATAGAGCTTTGCTTATGTTATCAGTTTTCTGTTCTTTATTAATTATGTATATTAATTATGTAATTAGAGTATTGAACCATAACCAAGAAAGAAGGGGCGGGGGAGAAAGAAGGGCTCTGGGAGAGAAAAAGAAATCTTCTTAGAGAAAAAGCAGGTGACCCTAGAGGAAACCAACCTAGTGTTGTGGTCTGTTAAAATAAGTATTCTTGATTGGTCTAACTCTTCCATAGCTTCTTTGTGGAGGACAGGTGCTAAAAAGCCAATTACAGTCTTTGGTGTGCATAAGCACTGTGGGCATGTCCACAAGATGGTCACAGAGGTCTAAATCCCCAGGTGCAGCGAGGTGCAGGTCCGTCACAGCAGCTGTTTGCTTCCTGTAGGCATGAAGCCCTTTGCAGCCCCTCCAGGGGGGGATTGCTCCTTCCTGCAAGGGTGGGAGTAGATCCTGACACCGATGGCACTGCAATCTGCATGCCTGCGCTGCCCTGGCTGCCTCACCAAGCACCCCTAGCCTGCTGGTGCTGCTCATGTAGGCTCGCAACTGCTTTTTCTCTCCCTCTTGTTCTATATGTGAATGTTTCAAATGAGAATCTCACAGTTTTATGGACCCATGTCTCTTATTATCTGTTTCTCAAGAGGAAGGTATCGCCAGTGATACCAATAAGAAAGTAGATGGACTGGCCATTGCAGTTATAACTGCAGAGATAAGGCACATCCACTGGTTTGTTATTCCATATTTACAATACCTACCCTGAATCTTGTCATTTGGGAGGCTTTCTTTTTGTATTCAGGCCATTTCTTTTTGAACTGAATTCACTTTCTGAGCATGACATATCTTAGTTACAGGTCAGGGCTTGGCTTTTCTAATGCTATCGTGCTAGTCAAGTGAGCGTTGTTGTTTAGTATCACACGACACTTTGAGTTGTCACTGTTGTGAATATGATAACCTGCTTCCTCTTCCCTGCAACATGTCATCCATTAGCATTCCAGCTGCATTACGTACTCTCTTGAGTGAAACAAAGTTAGGGCAACAGTCTCCTCAACAAGGCAACTGACTTGTGTTTAACACTCCGAGCTCAGCAATAGCAGCTAATTGTGATGAACACTCACTTGACTAAATTTAGAAAGGAAACTTTCTAAAGTTAGAGACTTTAGAAAGTCTCTAACTATGTTACTTGGACCTTTAATTAATTTGCCATTATTTTTGTTTACAAATCTAACAGCTGTTGTAATTTCTGAAAAAATATTTACATGTTGCTTATACGTTACATCTGTATTCTTTGCAAATCTACAGACAGTTCCTGGTTACTTAACACACTGAACAATAATCTTTTTTTAAAGCTAACCTAACATTACCAAAGCAATCAGGATATGGGTCATATGAAATAATCCACTGGAAATAAAATAAATGGTCATTCAATTTGTATTTTGACTGTTTTGAAACAAAAATGACAGATAACAGAAATCAGAATGGAAGGGATTTTTTTAAATCAAAGTCCCATCCATTTGCTGGTGAGATTCATTGCAATAGTTTTGCTTGTAATTTTTCCAGTCCAATTTTAAAAATCCCAGAGGATATTAAGTAACGAATTAGATATGAGCTTCCAATATGTTGTGCCTATGAAAAAAGGTCAATGTGATTTTTGGTTGCATTCACCAGGCACCCTATCATCATATATTGGAGCAGGAAGCTAATAATCTTTCTTTATATGATTTTAGGATGCACAACATGCTCTTGCAATGCTGTGTTGAGTTATGGGCGTCTTATTACCACAAAGATATTGACAGATCATAAAAGCGCAAGGGCTCAGGTCATCTTCATTTGTCACAACAGTGTGACATTCCACCCTTCTTTTTCTCCCAAGAGAAAAAGAAAAAAAAAACCACCCCACAATGGAATTTGACTCTAGAAATATTTTGATTTATTTTTTAGTAAGTTATAGTAATAAATACGTCATTTTCACATTATATTCTGCAAGTATAAATGACTTGCTAGTCTTGTGAGAACAATTCTAAATCCTTGCTGTGTATAAAAAAAATCCAGAGTATTATGGTTGAAGGTGCAAATAAAAAGTATAAGGTGCTGTTGGTGTACATTCCCTGCATTAGAATGACCAAAAAAAAAAAAAAAAAAAAAAAAGCATGTCCTCACATAGATTCGCCATTTGATAGAAATCACTGGCATCTAGTTGTCTTTTCAGGATAGCAGAAGGTCATAGCATGTCTATAGAAAATGTCTTTTTTTTTTTTTTATAATCCTATTCCAGCCATTACTATTATTTTAAGCATTTAAAAATCTGTAAGAATTATTTAACTTATCACACTTGTCTCCTTAGTAGAATATTATTAAGGTTTCTTAATTATTAATGCAATTATATTACAAATCTTTTGTGATTTTACAGGTTTTTAAATTTGTTTCATCAGTCAATGCCCAAACAAAACATTTCTCATTTCTTTAATTATGCAGCAGATAGTTCAGTAGGAATTTTCTCATTAGATTCCTTGTGAAAGCTTTTCCTTTCAGAGTTTCTTCAGCTCCTCACCATTCCAAAAGACTTCCAAATGCATGGCAACGTTTGCATCTCTATTCTGAATCACAATGAATTTGAAGATATCCTTTTGGAATCACTGATGCTTCAGATATGCTTGCAATTGTGCCCTAACAAGAATGAGTGTATTGCATGTTTGTTTGTGTGTTTAAACACAAGGGGTCCGTCGCCCTTGCCCCGAAGTCTAAGCATTTGAGAATGAGCATTGCTCAGAGCACTTGTAAACTCTATATGGAGGTTAGCTCATATAACATACCATGTTGTGTGTAATATGTGATACATGATATAGCCTTTAATATCCACACATATATAATAATATGCACAGAGCTGTATGCACACACATGTCTAGATGCAAACCTGCATGTCTGTATCGCACACATGCATGGCCATACATGCACATGAACACACAAACATACAGTAGTAATGCTTCAGCATGCATCAGAAGGCCACGTAACGACTTCAGAAGGATGTAGGGGTCCCTCCTGCAGAGGCGGAATGGGTCAGAGCCTGGATATGCCTGCTCCCTGCCTCTGTTTCTGACTCTCCCTCTTTTACAGTCCCACAGCCCATATAGGATCATGCCATAGCATGAGCCCTTGACCACTGCACAAGTCCACAGCACATTAGACAAGAACGTGCTTTGCAGGAGACAGGAGAAGATCCCAGGGGAAATTCTGTGGCTCCGGCCATGCAGGCCAGACCTGGAAGTGCTCCCCGTCTCTCCAGTCCTTCAGATATCTCTGTTGGGTGATGGGGGTTAAAGTGCCGGGCATGGAGCTGCTGCATCAGTGCCTGTTCATCGACGGAAACGTGCAGCTACACAAGTGGGACTCTGAAATCCAGGCCTGCACGGTGCACTGTCCCCGGCCGCCAAATGGTGGAGCTGTTGGGTCGGGGAATGGGGCGCGCACCTGGCGGGCATGGCTCGGGGCGCCTCTGCCCGCGCCGGGGGTGCCAGCGGAGGATGCAATGCATCAGAGCTAAAGAGACCATTTGATTATTATTAGTTTTGTTTTTGATTATGGGAAAGGGTGCTGCTATAGTGGAAGCATGCTCCTGGGGTATATCGCCATAATCTTAGTTTTCTGAAATTGGCATAAACTGGAGTTAAAAGCAGATTTATTTATTTATTTATTTTTGAGTTTAAAAAAATATCTTCAAGTGTAATTAGCATTTTAATTTTTTAAAGACAAAAAAAACCCCACACTTTCATATTTTAATATTAATTCTTAGTAAGAAAAAAGTAGGCTGTGGGTTTACTCGTGCACTCCATTTTTGTAGTGCCTCCAGCAGAGCAGTTCAGAGAACCCACCAGAACTTTTAAAAACTATGGCATAGAAGGAGCAATAAAAAAATAGCTTTTATAAGACTATTCCATCATTCAAAACAGAATTTTAGCGTTGCATATTCCAGAATTGCTTTTGTGTAAACCTTTGAACACTTTCCAGAGATATGTTCCTAATAAATAAATATATATGTATTATTTCAAATGAGACACTAATGTCAGGACTAAAAGGATTAAAATACTTTATCCCATGCAGAGAAACATTGGAACATGGGGAATAAAATTGTATGTGGCAGACAGACTTTTTTTTAGATCCTTACACTTAATGGATGCTAATATGTAAATACATATATGGGAAATGTAAGTATGTGTGTATGTTTACATATTTATTCATCTATGTCTTTCTACAGCTGAGAGAAACCCAGATCAGCCTTTCTTGCCATACAAATGCACAATCCTGTATGATACCAGCAATGACACAGCCACAGCTGTGACAGTCTTACAGATTTGGGGCCCAAACATCTATGTTATCGTTCACATGTCTCCAAGTTGTGCTGGAGATATACAGCCGCTATTTAATAGTATCACACTAATGATGTGACATATTATCAATTGTGCCCTGTACTTCATATTGAGCAATGTGCTTGGTAAATTGTTGTTGTTCCACGCTGCAGAAAAAACAAAATAGAAACCCCAGCTTTGCATCTTGTAAGAAAACTTGCATCTATCCTCAAACAACATGAAACATTTCAATATTGCATTTCATGCAATATGTTTTTACATGGCTGTGTAGAAGCTGCTTGCCAGCAAATCTTTCCCCTTCCATTTCTCCCTCAGTCTTCTTTTTCTTCACTGCTCTTTGTCAAATAACAGCTGCCTCCACTTGTCCTCATCAAGAGCGTTGGGGACTTTTGGACCTGGGTCTTGCCAAGGTCTTCTCAGACCCTGAAGGATCTACCTGTGCAACCTGATAGAAAGCCATTATATTTGAAGCAGTCTACTTTGCTGAGATACTGTTTTCCTTACTATCTCATAAAGGAAAACAGTTCTGAAAGCATTTACTTTTGTTTGTTTGCTTGTTTTGCAAAGAAACCCATGGTTGCAATCCTGCTACAGCAGAGTTCCCAGGTAGCCCTTACAGCCTGGTGTGACGAGCATCATACACAGGGCTTGCTCTCAAGGGCCACAGTATTTCAGGTGCTCAGAACTTTCTCATTTCTCTAAACTTTCTTCTGGAGCAGACTGTGCTATGGTTTGAATAGCTCCTTTTGATAAGATACTATATTGTAGTGATAAAAAGCTTCAATTAAATTTCTGACCTTTTATAAAAAATGACTGAAATGCAATTCAACATTATAACTGGAAGGTGCTTAGTTGGAAGTGGATTTGGGATCTTCATTAGAGTCAGTGGCTTGGAAGGAGGCATTTAGATACATTCCATCAGTTTCCATCTCTGCTAATGTCAGAGAAAACCAGTCTAAATAGCTGTCTGGAAAGATTTTCCCCCTGTGGTGCTATGCTTTAAATTAGATGATTATGAAGTTTTCAATGCAGCTAAGCGTAATTTATATTAAACTGAAGTATATCTTATTATTTCTGGGGCTGTGCTTGAGTCTTGGGTTTCAGGTTGATGAATTATTCTGACAGTATTGTGCATATTAACTCACTTCTTACAATGGATGCAAATGATTGAGAGATGAGAAACGGCTGGTTAACTTACTTTTGATGCTGCAGTGCTACAAAGCTGGGCAAGTATATGTGAAAACTGTTCAACTTTTACCAAACCAGTATCCCTACAAATAGCTTCACATATTTCTCATGTAGGAATTCTCAGCAAGATGGATCTGCTGATGGCCAGGACTGAGCCATTTATTGGCTATCAGGGTCTAGAGAAGCTTGAGACCATCAGCTATCCTGAATCATTCAGTTCTCCCACATAGCACAAAATACTTCCTTTTAATTTTCTATTAAATTTTAATTCGGATGATTATTTATGTTTTCAGGTTAATTTTGCCTTTATATTACATTTGTTTTGCAGCTCAATTGACGTCTGTTCTGCCACAAATAGATGGCTACTGGTACCAAGCTAACCAGTTTGAAGATAGTTGAGGTTTCTTTCTGCTACAGAGTACTCCCTGCTTGTCACATCCATGTTAACTGCAACATATAATTACTGATAGCTATAGACAAGCTGGCACCAGGCTATCCTTATGAGCACCAGCTATACCCAGTGCTAGTTAAACCAAACAAAATTTCATTTCCATTTGCCTACAGAAAGATTCATTTGTGCTTTCCTTTCACGTTTCCTCTGGGAGCGTGTTGTTGGATCTCTTCATCTGCCCTTAAAATTTCTCTTTATTTGCTTTTACAGACACTTAACTTTTTTCCCCCTGTAACACTTAGAAGGAGAAAGGTAAAGCTTATGCAAAAGCTCACTCAAGGATGTTGATTTTGAAATCATCTACTTCTTGAGGGGATACCCTAGGCATATTCCAGTAAAGTTAAGCTGTCAAACCTCATTAGCTATACCTCTTCAACCCATGATACATCTTTCTCTCGGCTCTTCAGCATTTATTAAGATAATTCACTTCATAATTTTTTTTTCCTAAATAAAATATATAGGGCCTGATCTTACACTGATGCAAAGTGGCTAGTACACTCCAACTGAAGATGCAGCCCCATAAACCGCTGAAGATGAGATAAGTATGCAAAGACATTTACACCCAACAGAAATACTGAAATAGAACAGGAATATTTACTCTGTTTTCCCTTTGTATTGGGGTAGAGTTACCCCAAATTAAGACCTTCAAAGCCAGAAAATATCAAAATGTTCATCAGGGAGCATACAGACTTTGACACTACACTGCTGAATGTATTTTCTATTGGACAGACTATATTGTGATTATGTAAACACTTGCCACTTTCACACTCTCAGGTACTCAGTACCAACAACCCAGAGCTCTAATTTTTTATTGTTGTTTGTCATAAGGTGTCTAGCAAATAAATATTCATAGATACTGAAAGTATAAAGCAAGGATTTTGTTTTCACAAATAAATAATGCCTCAAAGCCTTGTGAATGTCGCCGTTCCAAGGACGGACCAAAGACGGACAAAATATGTTGATGATGCTCAAGCTGTCCTCGAACAATGATCCTCAGAAATCCTTTACTCTTTGCTAAGGTCTACTGAACAGTGAGCAAACTCTACAGGATTATTATTTTTTTATTATTTTTAATTTTTTAGCTACTTCTGTTATAAAGGCTAAAGCATACAGCTTATACATATTGAACCTCTGGTTAATTATTTTTTACATGCACTAGCACTAGTTAAATTAATCCACCTTAAGTGAGTATGATGTTAACTCTGTCCTGATTTAGCAGCAGTTTTTATCATTCAGTATGTTTGACTAAGTACCTTTCCTAGGAGAAATCCTAAGACAACATATGCTTGCAATAACAGTGGGCAGTTAAATACATTGTACTACAATTATATTTAACTGTATGGAGAACTTTTCATCAAAACATTGCATTACGATTGAATACTGAATCATGTTCCTGCCAACTAGCGATGCATCAAATCAGTATGATTACAGTCAGGACTGAATCAGGAAATGAACTGTCAGAATCAATCGACAGTTACCCTGCTTTTGGAAATTAGTAGTTGCATCAGTTAGAAATGTATTTGAGAAAGTGGACCAATAAATTCATATGAGCTCCTGAAGATAAAAAAATCACAGATACAAAACAAAATCTCAGAAATAGTGTATACTTTAACATAAGCTAACCTGTTTTTAAGATTCATAAATCCATCATCTAAATCATAGGTGTAGAAATGGGAAAAAAAAACAGCAGAAAATTGTAGGTTATGTTTCTGACATCAACAAAAATGGAGATGGGTTTAATGCTTCTTCCCAATGAGTTTGGCTAGGCTAGGTTCTTCAACTCTTATTTATAAATAGTCATAGCAATTCTGAATGCAGCACATAGCAGTCTGCAATGACTGGTTTGAATATAACTCATGAAATAGATTGTTTTGTCATGCAGATTATTAGATAAATTATAAAAGGAAAAAATTTAGACCAAAGTAGAAAGAAGACAAGGGTTTGCAAATTACAAATAAGACACCAATTTGCAAAGAGCCCTATTCACTGCAAGCAGTCCTGCTGGCTCCAGTCAAATTCCTAACAGTGTCTCAAGACAACCATATACCTAAGATATCACTCAAAAAGTTTTCATTAAAAACTAACAACTACCATTACATGACAAACCTGAATGAAAATCACAACCTGAAAATAATTATAAGAAGAATGCTTACTTCTTTCCATGCTAAATTGTTCAGAAGTAATTGAAAGATACGGGTATTCTTTTTTCATCAAGAACTAAAAGGGGAGCATCTATTGTCTTTGCAACACAGGATGCAATCACAGTTGGCTCAGTAATGTTAATGATTAACTTTTATTGAAGTCCCTTAAATACATGAACATATTACTTGGTGTTGTACAAGACATATATAAGAAAGAGTCAAGTGCTCAAGGCCAGGCTGGATGGGGCTTTGGGCAGCTTGGCCTAGTGGGAGGTGTCACTGCCCATGGCAGGGGGTTTGGAACTAGATGATCTTTGATGTCCCTTCCAACCCAACCCATTCTGTGATTCTAAACATCTAGAACCCTGTGAGGGGTGAGACATAACCCACAGCTTCCCTTTCAGTATTTCCTTCATCAGCATCTTTACCTTTTTGTTTGGCACGCTGTTTTCTGCAAATCACACTCCCAGACGCTTTAGTCTGTCTGTGTTTTCTACAAAGAACCTTTTTCTGCCTAATTCATGGCTGTGAACTTCACTAGCCAAAACTGCCTGGAAGCTACGCACTCAGCATCCAAGGAACCTCATGAACCAAGCCAGAATGCATTGACTTCGAAGACAAATTTGGAAGATACAGTCCTACATACACACAAAGTATTGATCTGATTTCTGAAATAAAAAATGCACAACCTAGTCCATTCAGAAGAAACACCTGGTCATTCGGTTCTACTTTTCCTGTGCATCTAAATTAATGGACGGACACATTCTCTTTAAACACCAAGTTAATAGGAGGAGGAGGGGGTCTTGTTTCTTTCTTTATGTTTTTTTCATTTATCAATCTACTTGTTTACAAAGTAGATACTCAATTTCAAATGAAAAATCTCACAAAAAAATGAGACGATATTCTAATATTCTGTGGGGGAGTAAGGCAGGAAAAGACACCCCCCCTCTTCCCTTTGGATCATTTTTTTTCTCTTCTCTCCCTTCTCTGTCTTTTTTTTTTTTTTCTCTTTTCACTTCACTGCAACTCTGAAAAATTCTATGAAAATTTAGTTCAGGTGGGCATTATATACATTGAGTATTTCTTGCCTTTCCAAGTCCTTAATGGCTGAGGCTGAGCTGTATTCCACATACAGCAGTATCTGTAGCGGTAAAGAGCAGGCAGCTGTGTGTCCATTGTGGGACATCACAGGCGATGGTGTATGTGGAAGAGGAAAATAGGAGCATGATACCAAACTACTAGTTGTGTGAAATGTAGCAGTAAAATTCAAAACAAAATATTTTTTTTTTTAAATCGAAGAGTAGCCCTCCTCTAAGTCTTTCTTCAGTCACCAGGTGCTGAAGTTTCCAATGAAATGTAACATGTAAAATTTTATGTGTCTTCTTTCAGTTTTTTTCTTTCCTTTTTTTTTTTTCCCCAAGAAAGTTGGTTGTTCAACTCCAACTGTTTTAACAGCAATTGTTTAACCAAGCACAGTTCCAAGTGATTAACAGCCCTTCTTACAATGTAGCAGCAAAGACCGTGTGTTTAGAAAAAGATTGTATTTGCTCACTTAGAATAAACACTAAAAAATTAATGGCAAGACATAAAATTATGTGTAGATATTTCTTGTAAATCAAAATTTAACCCTCTAGCAAAAGCAATTGCTTTCCCCTAGACTTCAATTACTACAAAGCATTAATAGAAGTATTAAGTATTGTGGTGAGACGGTGCATTGCGTGTGGATTAGTTTTGCCAATTCTCAAAATAAAAAATGGGAAAGTACAAAATATGCTTTACTCATAGAGAACTACAAGTTTTTTTCTCAGTTAAAAACAAACAAACAAAAAAAAACAATGCTTTTTCTCCATTTACATTTAAATTCAGTATCACATACCATGAAACCTCATAGTCTATTGGATTAAGTGTGGAACTAAGGTGGCTCTTCTCACCTTTGTCATAAATAGTATTCTGAACTAGAATTTTACAAGCATTTTTTGTTATAAGGTAGAAGTTCACCCTTTTCTTTCACTAAGGTAAAGTGTAGAGACTTCCATCTTATTTCATAGAAAATTAACATTAGAGCCAGGCCTACAACAGACATCTTCATTGCCCAAGACTGTTCTTAATACATCTTTCTTTCTATATAAAAGACAGGCAATTACATTTACCACAGGTAAAAATGTATTGGATTCAAGTTGTCTGCAGCCTTGGGTGTATAGGTAAATGAATACTATTAGCCCAATTTTATGGATTTGAAATATAAGATTCTGACAAAATAAAGACCACATCCTATGGCTACACTGAATAAACCTTGTTACATGAATAGACACATTCTTTTTTTAGTGGGATTTAATGGTAAATCATTACTCATGTGAATAAAGCGGTAATGAGTACAGCAACCATCTGTCACAATTTCACTTCCCACAGTAGGGATTGGACAGAAAAGTGAGTTAAGAAATTTGATATTTCATCTCACATACTGCCCAACTATGGGCATACCAAACAATTTTCCAAAAAGTGGCCCATTAGTCAAAAAGTTGTTGTGCCTTTCCTTTCAGAGATTTAAAATCTCATACGTAACAACTTTGTGATTTGGTCTAAGGAATACAATTCTCTAAACCTTTTCCTACCAGGTCTATTTTCATGCAGAATGTGCTGTAGGACTGATCACTATGAATTTCAGTGCCAGTAAAATGGGCTTAAATCAACTGAATTTACCTACATTCTGAAAACACGTGATTTTAGAAAAGTTTTCATCTTTTGAACATGATTATTATTATTAAGTCACCTTGCACACAGTTGCAGACTCATTTCTTTCCCTTTATACTAGAAATCATTGCAGGTTAAACTGAAAAAATGCCAATACATTAATAGAGAGTACACATTAAACTCATTAATGATCCACAACCCTTCATTGTGGGGAGGCTGCAGGGACTAAAATAATAAGTCAAGGTGAAAGTAAAGTATTGCCACGTTCATAAGATCAAACGTTGTGAATCTGAGCTTAAAATTAGATTTATTTATTTATTTATTTATTTATTAAGCTAAACACTCCCCAGAGAATTAGTTTAGGTAATTTCTTACTATTTTCTGACCATTCTCTTTTGCCCTCTTCTGTGTGTGAAATAGTCCTGCTTGTTTTGAGACTTTTTTTGTGCCTAACAGATCTGCTCTAACATGGCTCCTTTCTCCACCTGTACAGTTCAAACCAAGGCAGGGCAATCTGTAAGGGCCATATCTAGAAAATGCACAACTCAGGAAACTAATGTAGACTGGGATTCTGTCCTCACTCTTCCTTTCATTGACTATTTGAGATTGCGTCTAATTGTCAAGTAGAAAAAATGTAGGATTGCCCTGGCTACTTCTGGCTACTTGAATATTTTCCTCAGATGAAGGGGTTTTCCTCAAACAAGTCCAACATACATTGAAGAGATGGCATTTCTTTCCTGCTTGCTAGTGACTGCAAGATAAACCAAAAAATCAAAAATAAAATAAAATAAAAAAATCCCCCAAATAAAAACACCCAAAAAACTAATACTTGGTAAAACTGAAATAGGTAACATAGGTAACAAATCTTAGGTGCAAATGTAGATGTGTAAAATTTTCTGAAATTCTCAGATTTATAAAGTTCCATTTTAGAAACAGGAGCCTTCTATGAAATGTGCATTCAGATTCAAAGCTGATGATTGGAAAGCCAAAATCTCAAAAGGTGTGTGTGTCTAGGTCTTGGGTTTCTGTAGACTGAAAAGGTTTTCCTGGCCAGCAGCCGTGTGTAAAGTAGTCTGTCCCATGTCTCTACCAAACGAGACTTCCCATGCTAGTGAGTAATGCAACCAGTTTAGAATGGGGAAGGCTTACAGATGTGCAATGGCCAGTAGAGGAAAAAAGAAGAGGTCAAATTGCCACCTGATACTTCCAAAGACCAAAGAATTCCAGCAAATAGTGAAAAATGTTGTGCTTTTGCACTTGTTAACTGATTGCACAAGAGGAAAGACAAAGGAGGAAAGCTTAGTCTAGGCATCTGCTTCTCTGTGAACTGTGACAAAGACATGAAGAGGCATTTACTTGTTATCATCAGCCCAGGGAGAGCCGTTCTGAGAAAGGAAATGCTAATCATCAATCTCCCTGTGCATGCAATGTCTCTGTTTAATAGCTGATAGAGCGTCTCCAAAGGGGCTTTTTTTTGCTCTTTGTTTAAAATGACATATAATGGACCTGGACTTATCAGTGTCTCTAAATGCATTTTCTGTGCTTTATCCTTACTAAGGGATTTAGTTCGTTCTAATGAATATGTGCAGAATTGATTTTGAACTTGGTATAATTTAATCCATCAATTTAACATTAAATTAATATGCAAAGGGGGTCTCTTTGTGGATGAAAAACAGAAGGGGAACATTCTTATTAATTTAAAATGGACTTGAGAAATGGAAAGAGGCTGCTACTATTAGTATCTGCCACTGGGCTTAACCACTGGCTTGTGAGGTGCCTCATATGAATGCTGCGGCTGCTAAAGCCACAGTGACTGGGAGATGCCTAGTGCATACCCAGCTGGAGCTCAGGAGGTGTTGTCATCCCTGTAGGCTTCAAACTGCTGGGCGAGGGCTTTCCAGGAGCTCTGAGGGCTGACAGTTCCTTGCTATCCTACTGAAAATAATTTTCTGTAGACCAATGATCCCCTGACAATTTTTCACATTGCAGAGAGGAGTTCAAACCAAGGACATGTCCCAGGCACCACTGAACGTTTGGGTATGCCATCAGATTTTACAGCTGACTCCTTGTTCTTGAATTGGCTGAGTTCTGAAGAAAGATACCTAGAATGGGACATTAGGTAACTTCATCAAGCAGCACAGTTTTAAATGATGTTCTAACTCAGTTATGATGACCTAATTGGACTTGCAAAGATGACACAAAGCAACAACTGAGATTTAAAAATTATGGATAACATTTTAACGACGAGATGCAAGAAGGGCACCAGTGGCTGAAGCAAATTTGTCAAGGACAACGTGCCTACGAAAATCTTTATTAAAGACCCATATTGATCACTCCTTTATTTTCCTTGGGATAGGATCAGACTAACAGGCCTATTATCTGAGCTACCTTGATTCCTATGTGCAATCGGGGGTACAATAATGGGAATTCTGGAGGGCTGGGAGGAAACTGCTTTCCAGCTTCTGTTCCAGGGGGTTCCTTAGCTTTGCCTTGCCAAACTCCTGAGAGCCACGTTATCCAGACTTACTGAATCTTTAGGTATTTTTAAAGGTTGCTGTCAAAATCCTCCAGGATTATGGATGAAGAGAGTTTTTCACCATCATTATTTGAGGTGATTATATCATCTGCCTCTTCCTCCAAAGAGCACTAGGTTCCAGGCAAAGGGAGGGTGGCAAAAGAAATGCTCTGGGGCTGATGCAGGAGTCCTAAAATATTCCAGAGAAGCATGACAGGTGGAATCATTGATTTAGCTCAGACAGCAAAAGATATAAAAAAGTGTAGCTGGGAAAAATTAATGTTTTATCATATCCAGAGAACACAGTGACAACCCAGTGAAGTTATCAGGAACAGTTTAAAGCAAAGGAAAGTGTTTTTCATAACACATAATTAAATTTTAGAATGGATTGCTGTAGGGGATTGTAGAAGCTAAAACTTGAATTCATAAACACACTAGAAAGATTTGTGAACTGATATGTGAATATTAATATTTTAATCAGTGAGTTGGCTGCTCAGGTAGAAATGATACTGTAGAAGTATTTAGGTTACTGTTACACTTTATGCAAGAAAAGCATCTTTTCTTGTATCAAATTATCAAGGCTTTTATTTAATTTCATTTTATTTTTTCTGTATGTGTCATTTGCTGATGTACAACAGCAATACAAGAATTTGATGAAGTAGGAATGCAGGGCACAGGGTGTGGATGCACTGGTAAGGAATGTGACACCCTGATTAGAAAGACTAGATGGTCTTCTCACCTAATAATATATGGAAAATTTCTCATGGAGTATTATAATGTTAACACATTAAGCTACAAAAAGACTGATCTGCATCACATGAAAATCAGGAAAATACTTCTCTTGAAATGATTTGATGTCATTTAATCATTTTATCTGTCCCAGTTGTAGTGGGTTTATGTGGCAAGGTTTTGGTAGCGGGGGCCATAGGGGTGGCTTCTGTGAGAAGAATCCAGAAGCTGCCCCATGTTAGACAAGGGCCCCGCTGCTGGCCAGAGCCGAGCCAATAAGTGATGTTTTTTGCGCCTCTACGAGAGCATATTTGAGAAAGGGGAAAAAAAACCCTGCTGATACACAGTAGCTGTGAGAGTGAGAGGAGTAGGAAGCAGTCCTGCAGCCCCCAAGGTCAGTGCAGCAGGAGGGCAGGAGGTGCTCCAGGCAGGCAGCAGCAGTTCCCCTGCGGCCTGTGGAGAGGCCCCTGGTGGAGCAGGCTGTCCCCCTGCAGCCCGTGGGTCCCACATGGAGCAGATCTCCACGCTGCAGCCCATGGAGGGGCCCCCGGTGGAGCAGGTGGATGTGGCCTGGAGGAGGCTGCGGCCCATGGAGAGCCTCCGCAGGAGCAGGCCCTGGGCCGGAGCTGCAGCCCATGGAGAGGAGCGCACGCGGGAGCAGGGGGTCTCGGGGGAGCTGCCGCCCGTGGGGGACCCGTGCTGGAGCAGTTTGCTCCTGGGGGATGGATGGACCCTGTGGTAAGGACCCGTATCTGGAGCAGTCCTTGAAGAGCGGCTGCCTGTGGGAAGCCCATGCCGGATCAGTTTGGGAAGGACGGCATCCTGTGGGAGGGACCCCACGTGGAGCAGGGGCAGGGAGTGACTGTGAAGGAGCGGTGGAGACGAAGCGCTATAGACTGACCACAGCCCCCATTCCCCCATTCCCCTGCGCTGCTCGGGGGGACGAGGTGGAAGAGGGCAGATGGGGGGAAGGCGTTTTTGGTTTCTTTCCTTTGTTTCTCACTTCTCTAGCTTGTTAGTAATAGGCAAGAAATCTTACTACCTCCCTACTCTGAGTCTGTTTTGCCCCTTACAATAATTGTTGAGTGATCTCCCCATCCTTATCTCAACCCTTGAGCCCTTTGCATTGTATTTTCTCCTCCTTCCCCTTTGAGGAGGGGGAGTGAGAGAGCGGCCATGGTGGAACTCAGCTGCCCACGCGGGTAAAACCACCACACTAGTACACATTGGTTCAGAAAACTGTCCATGAGAAAGTGCTGGTGAAAGTAAATATTGGAATACTGTCTACAGTGGAATAGATATCTCCTCACCAACTAGTAAGTGCTCATAGAAAAATGTAAACAGGAAAACAAAGTTAACATTAGTATAGGCCTTCATAACAGCTTTAGTGTGAATCTCATCAGCCTAAACACCATCTGCCTACAGAATATTGTGAGTGATATACAAAATGAGGATGAGAAAAAGAAGACAGATGAGGAAGAAAGACTTCTCACTGCCAACAACTCCTCTCTACAACTCTTAACCCTTTGGTGATGCTTCTACTTAAGTGTGGCCAAAAAAGAAAAGGAGGGGTGTGTGGGGGAAATGTTCCTCTGTATTGCAGAATTAGTCACAATAAATGTCTATGGAAGAAAACCGTAGCTTGTTAACATCTTTTATAGCTATAAATATCTTCGCTGGCTTCTTGCAAAAAGCTCATTACACATCATCACCTAAAGTGTCCTTACATCATTATATAATTATTCTCATAACTGCACTCAGTGTGACCCATTACTTAATGTCGTTAGGACTGTCCAGGTCAAGTTTGGTTTAATCCTCAGAAGAGGCAGCAGCGCCTTGGATGCAGACTTGTGAGGAGCTGCTGACAGTCAGCCCCATCCAGCGTCTATATCTTGCTCTTGTTCTTAATGTCAATCTTCCTCACCAGTTTGGGAAGCCAAAAATGTATGGGTGATCGCACACTGGAACAGGCTCCCCAGTGAAGTAGTCACTGCACCAAGCCTGTCTGAATTTAAGAAGCGTTTGGACTGTGCACTTAGTCACGTGGTCTAAAATTTTGCGTAGACCTGTGTGGTGCCAGGAGTTGGACTCAATGATCCTTATGGGTCCCTTCCAACTCGGGATATTCTATGATTCTATGATTCTGTGAATGTACCGGCAGCTTCTGCACTGAAGGAAGCAATACTGTTAAATTGCTTCTCACGAAGCCAGAAAAGGGAGGTAGTGGGAAGATGTTTCATTTATTTATTTATTTATTTATTTATTTATTTTTCCCCACACTTTTCTGGCACCCATGTCCTCTTCCGTTGTCCAAAGGTCTCTCAAGCCCACCATTCAGAGAAAGAGGAAGATCTCTGCTTGATACTTTGGGCAAAATATCACCCTGACGAGAGGTACTTGCGCTTGGGGATTAGTCTCTTCTCCAAAACAGTAAGTGATAGGACAAGATGAAATGGCCACAAGTTGCACCAGAAGAGGTTTAGGTTGGATATTAGGAAAAATATATTCACTGAAAGGGCTGTGAAATATTGGACCAGGCTGCCCCAGAGGTCCTGAAAATTCACGACTGACTATGCTGCTGAGGACCTTGAGCTACCTCTCATTCAGTCCATCAAATCCTACGAGTTAGCATCTTTAAAAGTCTTTAGTAGAGGACTTTGACAAAGGCTTTTTGGGTCTTAACCCCTTGTCACTCAGGATAGACCTATGCACACGTATTTTGCTCAGTTAAAAAACTCCACCAAATGCAGGGTTTGTCACTGTAAACGCTGAGTCTTTCCATTGCACTGCATTTAACTATGTGCTCCCCCATTTTACCCTTTATTATAATTCCTAGCATTTTCTCTTGCATGCATATCAGGCTAATGTTTCTTGAATCATCCTGAGATCCTTTTTAAATCATGGTACCACATTTGTCGGCTTTCATTTCCTTGATATTGAGGCCAATTTAAACAGTTTATCATATCATTGTTAGGGTTTGGCAATTTCATGTTTAAATTTTCTTAGAACAGTAGGTACTGTCTGCTGCTGCTAGCTTTTTACTAGTTATTTTATTAATTTACTGAAAATCCTTCATATGGAAATTTCAGTTTAAGAGAGCTCCTGTTGCATATTGCCTGGAAAGAGGTTTCCACATAGGGACAACGTCTTCCTTTCTTTCTTCATTTCTTTTTTCTTTCTTTTTTTTTTTTTTTTCCTTTTCCTATTTTTTTTTCTTTAAGCAAAGAGTTTTGATCTATTTTTCCTATTATGACCTCATTTTCGGAATGCTCTTATTAAAAGCTGATAGACTACAGGGTCAATAGGTTCTCTGGTAAGTTCCATGCTGTGGGTTAATATGAAAAAATTTTCACACTGTAATATTTAAATTGTATAGATTTTCTGGAGTTAATTTGTTTTTAATTAAATCTAGTTCCTGATAATATTATATTTCAATCTGTTTTAGCCTACATTATGATGTTGTTCTATTTTGGTCATAATATAGTGGGTTTCAACTGATATGCCTGTCTCTCTGCTCTGCTTCCTCTTGCTTCCACGCAGTTTTCAAGCACCTTTCTCTTTAGCCTTCTTGTCCCCAGACTGAGACACCTCCCAGCGTCTCCCCTCCCCAGGCCCACGGTTGCCCTCTGAGGGACTCCTCCTGTGACACCAGGTCCCCTCCTCCCCTCTCCCTTGGGGCTCCATGAAGAAGAGAAGCCACTTCTTCAAGAGGGATGGGGGTTGGGAAAGAAGGGCTCACACAACCCTCAACAATCAACTAAAGAATTATTTATTTCTGCAACGTCTTGCAGGTGAGCCTGCAAGACATCCACAGTGGTGGTTCTGCCCAAGTAAATGGTGGGCACAGAGGCTACGCCATGCGTAGGGAGCTGGCCAGGCACTCCTGCGATGAATTTGCTGTTGTCTCCTGGTGGACAGCAAAGACATGCCAGGGTAGCTCCATGCCTGCCCTGTCAGTGGTGGATCCACCTCCATGGGTTCTTCCTCCTCTGCTGGGGATCCACCTCCATGGGTTCTTCCTCATCTCGTGGTGGATCCACCTCCATGGGCTCCTCCTTGTTCTTTGGCAGATGGACGTGCCTGTGCCCCTGGTGATTCACAGGATGATGGGCGTGCCGTGGTCCCACACTGTTCTTTGTCCAACGGACACATCACGGCCTCATGATGCTCGCTCCTGGCTTCAAAGCCGTGCTCTGCGTGCCACTGGAGATATGATAGCTGGCCATCGCTCTTGTGACAAAGCGCCTCTTCCACCTCTTGTTCTGCTCTGTCTTCCCCTGCCATGGCCTCTTCATCTTCTTGGATGCTGACAACCTCGCCAGTCTCTTCATCGCCTCTCTCCAAGGTGGGCAGCCACCTGTCTTCCCACTCTGGCTCCTCTTGCTTCCGAGCATCCTTGGCGTTCAAAAGCCTCGAAGCCTCGCAAGTGGTGGGCTGGCTGCGAGGCTCCTGTATTTATAGGCCCCAGAAGGAAAGGCGCGGTGGTGGTGGCTGCTGTGACGTAAGCAGGCCGCTGTGATGGCCATTGTGACGGTGGCCCACACCTGTAGCCAAACATGGCCGTGTTGCCATGGGAAGGAGCTTCAGCCTGAGGGCATCCCCACTCCAGGCCCCGAGGACCTCCAACAGACTCCCTCTGTTGCGCTGGCCCAGAGCAGGGGAAAGTTGCAAGAGAAGTTGAAAGGCAAAGAATTGTGCCCTACTGAGAGGCACGTTCGTAGTACGCTAGTCAGGAACTCCAAAAGCAGGCACTGGTTCAGAAGGCATCATGGGGAACCGAGCAGGCAGCTAAACCCCACAGAGCTGTTCACTCACTGCACTGCCCTCCACGCCCCCACAGTGGAATAGGGGAGAGAATTGGGAAAAAAATAAGTTAGAAACTCATGGGTTGAGGTAAAGACAGTTTGATAGGACAGAAAAGGAAGGGAGAAGAACAGGAAGAGGAACTAAAAAAGGGCAAATACAAAGCAAGTGATGCCCAATGCAATGGTTCACCTCCTGCTGACTGACACCCAGCCAGACCCCAAGCAGCGGCCCCACCTCCCTGGCCAACTCCCCCCATATTTATTGTTTAGCACGATGCCGTATGGTCTGGAACATCCCTTTGGCCAGTCTGGGTCACCTGTCCGGGCTCTGTCCCCTCCCAGCTTCTGCTGCACCCCCAGCCTCCTCGCTGGCAGGGCAGCATGAGAAGCTGAAATGCCCTTGGCTCTGGGTATGTGCTGCTCTGCCACAACTAAACCATCGGGGTGTGATCAGCATTATTGTCACCCCAAATCCAAATCACAGCACCGCACCAGACAGTGAAGGAAATTACGTCTCTGTGAGCTGGAAGCACAACTACTAGATAACGCCATTATTAATACAAATTTCAGATTCTTTTAGCATTAGATATGATGTGTTTTTCCCTGTACTACTTGTATTTGAAGGCTGTTCCAGAAACCTCATTGTGTATCATTTAGAAACTTTTTAAACTTTTTTTCTAATTTCCAGTCTAATTTTACTCACGACTGCAGCACACTCCTTTGTTCTTTCACTAACATTATCTTTTTCTTAAATATCTCTTTCTGTTATGTATAGTCACCTGCTGAATTTATACTTTGCAGTCTTAACTCCTCTTACCTTTCATTTTTCTAGTTTAACCAAGGAACTTTTTAATTTCATAGAATCACAGAATCACAGAATCACAGAATCACAGAATCGTCTAGGTTGGAAGAGACCTCCAAGATCACCTAGCCCAACCTCTGACCTAACACTAACAAGTCCTCCACTAAACCATATCACTAAGCTATATATCTAAACGTCTCTTAAAGACCTCCAGGGATGGTGACTCAACCACTTCCCTGGGCAGCCCATTCCAATGCCTAACAACTCTTTCAGTAAAGTTCTTCCTAATATCCAACCTAAACCTCCCCTGGCGCAACTTTAGCCCATTCCCCTTCTTCCTGTCACCAGGCATGTGGGAGAATAGACCAACTCTTACCTTGCTACAGCCTCCTTTAAGGTACCTGTAGAGTGCGATAAGGTCGCCCCTGAGCCTCCTCTTCTCCAGGCTGAACAAGCCCAGCTCCCTCAGCCGCTCCTCGTAAGCCTTGTTCTCCAGACCCCTCACCAGTTTCGTCGCCCTTCTCTGGACTCGCTCGAGCACCTCCATGTCCTTCTTGTAGCGAGGGGCCCAAAACTGAACACAGTACTCGAGGTGTGGCCTCACCAGAGCCGAGTACAGGGGGACAATCACTTCCCTAGACCTGTTGGCCACACTGCTTCTTATACAAGCCAGGATGCTGTTGGCCTTCTTGGCCACCTGAGCACACTGCTGGCTCATAATCAGCCGACTATCAACCAGTACTCCCAGGTCCTTCTCTGCCAGGCAGCTTTCCAACCACTCATCTCCCAGCCTGTAGCTCTGCTTGGGGTTGTTGCGCCCCAGGTGCAGGACCCGGCACTTGGCCTTGTTGAACTTCATACAGTCGGCCTCAGCCCATCGGTCCAGCCTATCCAGATCCTCCTGCAGAGCCTTCCTACCCTCGAGCAGATCGACACACGCACTTAGCTTGGTGTCATCTGCAAACTTACTGAGGGTGCACTCGATCCCCTCATCCAGATCATCGATAAAGATATTAAAGAGGACTGGCCCCAGTACTGAGCCCTGGGGGACTCCACTAGTGACCAGCCTCCAACTGGATTTGACTCCATTCACCACAACTCTTTGGGCCCGGCTATCCAGCCAGTTTTTAACCCAACGAAGTGTACACCAGTCCAAGCCATGAGCAGCCAGTTTCTTGAGGAGGATGTTGTGGGAAATGGTATCAAAAGCCTTACTGAAGTCAAGGTAGACCACATCCACAGCCTTTCCCTCATCCACTAAGCATGTCACTGTCATAGAAGGAGATCAGGTTCGTCAAGCAGGACCTGCCTTTCATAAACCCATGCTGACTGGGCTTGATCGCCTAGCTGCCCTGTAAGTGCCACATGATGACACTCAAGATAATCTGCTCCATGAGATTCCCTGGCACTGATGTCAAACTAACAGGCCTATAGTTCCCTGGGTCTACCTTCCAGCCCTTCTTGTAGATGGGCATCACGTTTGCTAGCCGCCAGTCGAGTGGGACCTCCCCTGATAGCCAGGACTGCTGATAAATGATGGAAAGCGGCTTGGCCAGCTCCTCTGCCAGTTCGCTCAGTACCCTCGGGTGGATCCCATCCGGCCCCATCGACTTGCATACATCCAAGTTCTGTAGCAGGTTGCCAACCATTTCCTTGTGGATAGTGAGGGCCACATCCTGCTCCCCATCCCTTTCCACCAGCTCAGGGTACTGGGTATCCAGAGAACAACTGGTTTTGCCACTAAAGACTGACGCAAAGAAGGCATTAAGCACCTCAGCCTTTTCCTCATCTTTTGTAACTAAGTTTCCCCCTGCATCCAGTAAAAGATGGAGACTCTTCTTAGTCCTCCTTTTTGTGTTGATGTATTTGTAAAAACGTTTTTTGTTATCTTTATCGGCAGTAGCCAGATTGAGCTCCAGATGAGCTTTGGCCTTTCTAATTTTGTCCCTGCACAGCCTCGCAACATCCTTATAGTCCTCTTGAGCGGCCCGCCCTTTTTTCCAAAGATTATAAACCCTCTTTTTTCTCCTAAGCTCAAACCACAACTCTCTGTTCAGCCAGGCCGGTCTTCTTCCGTGCCGGCTCGTCTTTGGGCACGTGGGGACAGACCGCTCCTGAGCCATTAAGATTTCCTTCTTGAAGAGTGCCCAGCCTTCCTGGACTCCTCTGCCCTTCAGAACCTCCTCCCAAGGGACTCTGCCAACCAGTGTCCTGAAGAGCTCAAAGTCAGCCCTCCGGAAGTCCAATACAGTGGTTTTACTGGTCCCCTTCCTGACTTCACCAAGAATAGAGAACTCTACCATTTCGTGGTCAATCTGCCCAAGAAAGTTCTTCCTCTTGTGCTCAAGACAGCAATTTCCTCTTGTGCTCTGGGTTTTCTGCTCTGTTAGCCATTTTTCTTGAACTTTTTTTGTTTCACCTATTCCTCCTTTATTTATTTATTTATTTATTTATTTTGCAATGAGTGGCCATAAATATATGTAACAGTTTGTGTAGGGACATCTCACTGAGGTCTTATATAAAGCATTCATATTTTAGTCTGTATAGAAATATTTTGTTATTCCCTATATTCTGACAACCCAAGTTTTATGCTTAAAAGTAGTTCTTTTCTAAAAATCTGCTGCAGGGCCATCATTCTGTACTCTGCTGTGGCTACAGTACTATATGTATATATTGACGAAAAAAAGAAAAAGAAATTAAAAACATTCTTTTGGTTAGAATGTCTGTTATCACACCTTTTAAGTATTTACCATGAATATGGTTGCAAAACATGTGTACTAGAGAATAAAAATAAAAAGAAAGAAGAAGAATGGATTGACTTGTTGTTTATACTAATTGATTAGGGAAAGACAGGCTAAACAAAGGTGACAACTTTTATAAAATGAGGACACAAATTTTAAAAAGCAATAAACATTAATGCCTCCTATGTTGTAGAATGCACTAATTCCTTCAAAGTCAGTCACATACACAACCTCTTTTAAAAATTATTCTTTGACCAGAATTATCTTGATTCTTCTATAAAATCTCTAATATTTACTCTATATTAATGTGTAGAAACTGTAGTTTATACACAATACCTTTATATGCTATTGTAAACAATGAGATATTTTACTCTTCTATTTCCATTTTTTTTTTTCAAGTGAAAAGATGTAATACAAGAGATCTCAACCTTAGCCATTTAGCAGGCCTGGCTTGCAGTCCTGGGTAGCTGTCCCTACTTCCATACTGCAGTAGCTTTCTGCTCTTTACCATGTACAGCTCCTAACAGGAATACTACAGCATTTAATATCTACTTTCAGATCTTGTTATAAGAGAAAAATCATCCTCCCTGGAGTCAACGATTCTTGTTTTGTGTAGGAGTTCCACATTCCAGGGGGTGAACTCTTGCATGAAGTTAGGGTGATTGCTTATTGGGGATAAGTCTAGGTATTTTTTATTGCCTGTGTTTTTCACACACTACTGCCATTACCATAATTTCTTCAGCTTTTGAAATAAATACATGCATTTGGAGACCCCCCCCTTCATATATAGCAGAATGTGAAATACAGTTGAAAATAAACATGCATAGTACCTGTTATCTTCTATAACAGTAAGTGCCAACCACTCTGTATCTAAGTTTCTATCTGCCTTGTGCTGTTAAGAAGGGTCTGTTCTCCTTTATATTTATATTCTACATATCTTAATGCACCTAAAATGCAAGGGGGCCAAGCTTCAAATCCTTCCTGGACTTAGGGAGACTCATATACACACTATAAAAGCACAATGCCCATTAAAATACAAGGGCTCTGAGACAGAGGAAAGGAAAGTAGCTGATGAATATCTATTAGGCAACTACATAGATAACATCATGTTCTTTTCAAAACCACTTTAAAAAAATTATTATTATTCCACCAACAGATGCATTGCCACGTTATAGGGAATCAAAGTAGCCCTTCCTTTATCTGTAACTGTATTTTAAAGTCTTCAGGTGTGCTACTGACTGATCGATTGAATACAACATCGAACCTAGACACTCTTGTGAAAGTTGAATGCTTGCAACATTTATGAACGACCAGTTTTACAAATACTTCCTTAGAGACATCTGGTGTTGAGCTGTTTTTAGTGATCCCCTTGAGAAAGGCTGAGCTCAGACTGAACCCAAGTTAGGTGTCTCTGCATGTGCTGTGATAGCTATCATGCTAGACTCCTGTCACATAGAAATTGTGTAACTCTGTGGGTTTTTAGCTAATGATGAAAAATACGTGGGAGATTATCCAAATGGACATTTCTTGGGTTAGTGGAAAGAGAGCCTTTTTTTCCACATGCAGTGTGTGACACTTCAGGTTTGCTTATGAAACATGATAGCAACAAACATCTGCCACAAATGAAACTCAGCAGCAGCTCTGGGCAAAAAATTGCTTAGAGACAGTGAGAAGACCCAATAGGAAGGTTTTTCTCTGCTGTTCTGAAGTAGTGCTCACTTGAAAATCCATCTTCTTGGAAGACAACCTAGTGAGCAAGTCTTCAAGGATTCACATAAAATTCCTATCAGAATCTTAAGGAATACATTTAAACGGGTCTAGAGAACAAAGTCTGTTGCTCTTACAGTTACTAAATTCTGCCTTCCAAAAGCTACTGACCAACAGGAGACTGGCAGATATCACAGCATAGTAAATTGAACGGACAGATAACCTTCTCTGAAATCCAGGAGACTCCACTTCAGGGTGAAAAGATCTCATTGCAAAGTAGGTCTACCTTGTTTACCTGAGTGTCGTGAAATCCCTACAACAATAAAGAAGAATATCTCACCCCAGTGTTAAGGAGTGCTGTTCAATGGTTGAAAGCCATCTGGATCGTATTTCTGTACTGAAATGGACAAGCAGTCATTATGGCTCTTCTCAGAAGATAAAGGATTACTTTATTTGGGCAGGAGGGGAAGATGACCACTCTGTATTCTCTGTACCACTGTGTACCACTGCACAGTTTTGCAGTCAAACTAAACGACCACTATGGTAGCCTGTAATTTATGGGAAAGAAGTCAAAATGACACTCCTGAGTGGGCCTCATCATCACAAAACTGAGGAATTGATGTAGCTAGCACACTGTGATGAGCACTGACATGTCAAGAGATATCACCTCATGAGAGCCTTATGTTAATTGAAGGTACAGGCTGGTCTGTACCTCTATAGAAGAACGTTTAGTTCTTCTATACATCTTAGTATTAACTCTCAATGCCTCTAATGTATCAAATGGCAATTACCCGTACTGGGAATGGCTGCAGTTAATTTTTATGTATGGGAATTTTGGGGCTTGTTCACTCCCAATTTGCTGAATTCGAATATGATATGGTTATGATTACAGTGTGATCTTTTTTAGTCTTGTGCATTTGCTGACTAACTGTACTAAGAATCAGCCATTTCTTTGTTTCCAAAATTCAGTACACATCATGCCACTGTACACCATTTACCCAGTTTAAAGAGGGGTAAATGAACTCATCCATTATTTCCAAGTGTTCTCTTTTTAAAGCCACCACCATCTTCTGTAACACATCACATATCATATAATGGAATCCTGGGAGGTTTTCTGTAATATAACTACAATATCTGTTTCCTAGACAGACATGGAATTCAAATTATTACATATATATTTAATTATATATTTAATGACTTTTTCTTATTTAACTCTACACTTTAAACCTAAAAACCATACTTCACAAGCTTACTTGATCTGCATCCTGCTAATTAGAATACCCTTCTGATATTTCTTCTACTGGGTTATTTAAAAGCTGGCAATCCCATTTTATCTCCTTCACTTTCCTCAGAGTTGTGTAGAGACACATTCATATTTGGTCTTAGTGTAATTGACTAGTTTTATGTTTCCTGATAAAAAGGAACTTTATGTATTGACAGTGTTCCTGAATTTTATTGATTTGTTCTACTTTTTTTTTTTCCATGTATACAGAGTGTATATGACATCACTTGTAAACATTACATCATTCTGAAAATGTTTTCTTTTGCATGTGCTAGGATTCCCCCACTTTCCTATAATCATCTTGACTGCTTACATAAATGTGCCAGCAAGTGGTTCTGTTTTCATATAGAGGTGGAACTCTCATGGGAAAATACCATACTTATAAATTTTTTTTTCTTTTTTTCTGCAGATAGTTCACCTCCATAATAATAATTGTTATTATTTCTCTTGCTGTTGTTATTATTATTTTGCTACAAAAAGTTCATTGAGTTCTGAGACTGAAGACTGATATTCACTGAAGAAATTAAAACATATAGTCCATCAACAGCTCCAGGGCAATCTTTCACTAGAGGTAGTTGCCTGGAACATACTTTTTTCCTCTCTATCTTCTGATTTTTTATTTTATTTTGGCAATTACATGAAACATTACTTCATCCCTTATTATTCTCTTGCCATTCTTAATAAGCTGTGTTTTAATTTAAAACAGCAATTTACAATTCAATTAATATATAACAACACAATCCATTGTAATCACAATGCGATAAATTTGTGTTTTAAGTAATTTTTAATGCTCATAGCAGCTGGATCTGTGAAGTGTGGAAATAACTACCATTTTTCACCGTGTGCAATACTGCCTGTGCAAAGCACCACTTTTTAATTATATCACCACCAAAGTCCAATGTATGGAAAATGGAGCAACTTTAATTGCAAAGGAAGAAAATCTTTGCTTATAACATACAGATAATACAAAAAATATAAAAATGATACCAAGACACAATTAGTAAAACTGATATGACAAGGAATCCCCTGATACAATCACTAATTAAAGATGTGTTTCAGATTGATATATTTCAAAAAGTAAAGGAATATAAATATAAATAGCTTTCTTCAGCCAGGAAAGAATTACAAGATGATTACCAGAAACTTATTATTTAAAGATTGTAAGTAATGTATTGTTACCTCTCATGGGTGTTTTTTTTTCCTTTTAATTTGTGTCTGTCACATACTTTTTCAAATTTCTGAATTTCTATACAATATAGATTTAAAAAAAAAAAAAAAGGCAAACCAAAACAAAGCAAAACAGAACTCCCAGATAGCTAAGGCTTCAGTAAGTTGACAGTTCCTTTGACTTCAATGAAATTATGTGAGTTCTCATTTATTTGTTGCTCTCATTGCCTGAGCTTTAGATGTTAAGTATGAATCACCATAAGCAACCTGGAAAAAGTATATAAAACCTCCAAAAAATAAGGGTGACATCCCCAAGTCAACTGCTTTTCTGCTCCTACCAAGGTCATTTGGACTCCAAACACAAGCTCTCAGCACTGTTGACCTTTAAAAGGATGGCAGAGTGTTTACTCTTTCATCCATACCTATTCTCTTTAAATCAGGAGTAATCTTATTGCTTTGAAAGGAATTGTAGTGCTGTAAGTAGGAACATAAAAACGTATCACTAGTTTTTTTTTTCTCTTCAGACTAATAAAGTAGTGGGTTTATTTGTAATCCCAATTACAAACTATTTTAAATCCCAATTATTTCTCTATATCATTTTTCTTTTCATTTCTCACCCTGACAGTGTGTCCTATATCAGTATGCTCCTGGTTACATGCAGAATTCATCATGTATATATATATTCATCCTTTATAGAAATGATAATTCTACCAATGAAACTTGAAATAGAAGTGCTTGAGGATTGCAGTTTTTAAAATTTGCTTTCAATGACCTGCCATTTGATTTAGATATTTTTTTCTATTTTCTTGTTGAAAAAGCAGTAGAACAATATTCCCAGAATTATGGAATATCATATATGCCAGAACAATATAATGGAATATGTATCCCCTCTTAAGTTATTGGATAACCAAGAGATTCTTAATTAATAGAATACCATGATTTTCACATTTCTGAAGGTCAATAAAAAAAGAAAATATGCAATATTAAAAGTCATAAAATAATATAATATCCTGTAAACAGAAAATACAGAAGATTGTCATATGAGAAGGTGTATCTATAAATTTGTTATCCTCGGAATAATTTTACACAGGCCATTTACATAATGAGCTGGTATAAATATATACATAGTAAATATTCTTGAGGCTTTATAAGCATCATCATTATAATACTTACTGTTGAGAAGTATACTGTAAAGGACATGCAAGCTTTATTATTGGAAATCACTCTTGTATCATAGAAGTCATTTTAAGTTTAGAAATTTTATTTACTTGGAGCAAAACCAGGACCAAGACCCCAAAAATATTAATTTACTACTATTCTTTATTCAAATGAAAAGATACTGTCTCTGGCAATTGCACTAGACGTAAAAAAAATGTAGTTCTTTTATATTATTACTGGCTTTTCAATTCTTACATTTGTCATTGATATATGTGGCATGAAAGTAAAAAATGCATACATAACATAAAGGCTGAGTAAATATACATTAAGGAGAACTAACCCATCAAGTGATTTTACTCTTATCTGCATTTGCAGGTTGGTTAGATCCATCAATGTATGTATTGCCAAACTCTGTAATTCCATTATAGTGGTAGAAGGAAAAAGGTGGGAGTCTTTGAGGTGACGCCATGTATTGTATAGTAAAATCCAGCCAAGTTTCATTTTCAAATACCTAGTGGAGAAGGGGCAAAGTATCTCCAGTAATTTTAAGGACATTTTCCAAATGTTTAGTTAGATAAAAGATAGATAACAGTAAAACTATAAAACCTGCAGCCAGATAACTAGGTTTTATTAATGACCTGCCATATACCGTGGCCAGATAATTAAAGTTCTCCCTCCCTCCTAACCCCCTCCTCCCAGAAAGAGAGAGTGGACAAATTTATTTGATAGTTTGATAACCAGGGGACACTGGTTGAAAACTATTGATATAATCAGGGTCTATTCAATTTGCCCACGACAGACACTCCTATCTGCTAATTTCACCTGTGAATAGTTAATTATGCCCTGAATGCATATGGTTGAGCCATTAATAAAATTAGTCTGTCAAAGGTTTTTGTATTTTTTCTTTTTTTTTGTCATCCTCATGTGCATTTTATCAATGGGAATCTTTCCCCCTCCTCCCTTTTTTTTTTCTTTTAGCATTGCACAAGACAGATGTTAGTGGTATCGGTATTTCAGCAAGGCTACGTTATAGATGGCATGCAGCATGGATCAGGATTGCTCTTTTAGCCTGTAAAAGACTGGGCCTGTGTACATAATGAAGTTGTTGAAGCATGAATGATAATGGAGTTCTTAACCATTTCACATTTTTAAGCTATGCTTAGGGAATTTGCTTTCTACTAAACAAATGCAAGGAAGAATGCATCTTTTTTTTTTTTTTTTGGCAGGCTCATGAGATTTTACATATATAAGATGGCTGTTTTTACTGTGTTTCCTTTAAATCTTGCTGTTGTCCCTTTTTGAAGACATTTCTTAGGGTGAATGCAGGTATCAAAAAGCAGATTTTCTCCCTCCAGTCATCTGAATTCAATAAAGTGCATTTTGTATGCCAAGACAATTTGTTTTAATCTCTTCATGCTTCTCAGGACTCAGAAAGCTCCTAAATTTCACATCAAATTTCCCTAATTCTGCCATTTCCTTCAGCTGGGACAATTTTCCTTCAGTCTTTCCTATCTTATAAAGAGATTGCTCAGTTCATCAAAAATCATCTATTTATTCATAATACTGCAGGCTAGAAAATTCTGCTTTGTATAACATCTTTGAATAAAAGTGTATAAAAATTGCTAATAAAACTGTAAGTATTTTTTCCTCACTTCTGTCTCCTAATTTTTTTCTCCAGTACAGACTGTTTTGTTAAGAATCCAAATGCAGTCTTTAATGTAGCTGAGGTCTTCTCCCCTTTGAGCTGACACCTCTTTGAGGATAAATTTTTTCCTGGTTTCCTTGTTCAGCAATTTTGTTTGTTTCCCTGACTTAGACATTCCCATTGTAACGATCTCCTCTTCTGACTTGGGAAGATCAAGATGGAGAAGACCATCAACAAAGGACAAAGGTTCTGGGCCTTGCTGGCCTTTCCAACAGTGGGCATCATTCTAACGTTGTCATAAAACCTAGCCATACCTTAAACATTTTAACAGAGGATCACCTGGTTTTGGTGTGTCTTTGTGTCTGGCATCCACAAAGACTGGTGAGTCTTCAGGCCTTAACTTCAACTTGATCTTATGTGTTCTGGGCCCAGTCCTCTCTATGATGACTGTGACCATCATTGCATGGTTTTCTTAACAACTCTTTCTCCCTGTTCAGTTAGGTCAAGGCTGACTGAATTTTTAATGTTCTCTTCCATTGAGCTGAGTTGTCTACGTGCATTGTATGTTTTCTGAACTCGTTTCTTATTTCAGAAAAAAATCTAGAGGTTCTTGTTATCAAATTTCCCCTAGGTATATTTTTCTCCCCTTCTATTAAGGTTTCTAAGATTTTTTTGCTTGTTTGAAGATGAATGGTAAGGATTAGCTTGGATATTTTGCTTCTCACATCATCCAGTCTCACTGGCTGACAGTGCTAGATAGTGTTGGTAGGTTGCCTTGCTGTATTCACCACAGGGATTATCATGTGTGGTGGACACAGCAGAACCTGGAGCGCAGACATGAGGAAAGGACTGTTATGTACTATGAGTGTGTACAAAGCTTAGTACAGTGTAATTAGAAACAATAAGCACCATCACAGACATAAAAACAAATAATTTTAGTTGGTTGAAAACTTTCAACATGTTTTTGCATTAAAAGTGAAATAACCATCAAAGGTAGTCCAATTTTGACATAAAATGTTGCCAGTCAAATAAACAGAAACAATGACATTCAGAACAAAATGGAAATTAAGTTGTTAAAGGTTTTCATTTTCTTGAGTGAAAATTTGAGTTTTCTGTGTTTTTATTAAACAGTTCTTTATCTAAAATTGAATCAAAAGCATATAATTGAAATTTCATTTTGTTGTTGTTGTTTATTTTATGAAATTTTAGAGCTCTAACAGTATTTGAAATCAGTGACACTGTTGACCATCACCCAGAATACTGTAGCAGAGTCCCTTTGAGATGTCTGAGAGGGTGCCCAGGGTTCTGTGGGTAAATCTTTCTGTGTGATCCCACTTCTAGGAACACTCTGGTGGAGAAAAGGATAAGTTGTGCATTTGCTATCTGTCTTCCCACCTGTTTTCATGGAACTGTTGTAGATCCTCCTGCTATTGCTGCTGTTCTCTGAAAGGTTTCTGCTCAGCTCCTAAAATCTCATTGCCATGCCATAACCTATATTTTATGGCACAGCATTAGCAACAGAAATCCAAAATAAAGAGTTAGTTTGCTCAGAAATGACTTTGGCTTAACAAGTAAGAGGCTGTATTAAAGAAGAATCTGGGGTTTACCTACAATCTCTTTTTGGAAACTTTAGGGTGAAATGAGGGCATATTTAATTCATTCTCCACAATATATGATTTAGAAATGTACTTGTTTAAAGTTAAGGCTGAGATTCTCACGTGTCCTCATACCTCCAGCTTTTCTTATCTGTTCACACTTTAATATGCAGGATGGACATGATGACATTAACATACACAGAAGTTTAACCTCAAAATCAGAAAAAGAACACTAAAGTATGGTGTACCACCTTCTGGCTTTCCATGACTTTTGAGTGTTCCCCTTTTATTTGCTTACAAGGCTAAATATGTTAGCTCAAATCCCCAAAAGGCAGCTAACACACACACCTTGATTATATTAATTTGGTCCCAAACATTAAGTAACAACTGGAACAATTACTCCAGAACTACTCCAGAACAATAACTCCAGAATTACTGGAACAATTACTCCAGAACAGCTTTATTTGTCTAGAAAAAAATATGGGTGTGCTTTGGCTGGACTTTGAAGAAAGACAAACGGAGGTATGCAGCAAAACACGTATAACATTTGATTAGGTGCTGCTGTTTAATAGAAGATACAGTGAGTATATGTATAAGTATGCATTTGTTTTATTTATTTTCATTTAATTGGCAGAACATCCAGATAGCAAGGAAGAGTGACTGGTGTTTTAGAAAAATGAGCATCTGACACAGGAAGGAGATCTCTTCTCTCCAGAAACAAGCAAGACTAAAGCCTCAAGGTCTCATGAATCAAACATGAAACCACAAAGTGTATGGTTGCCACTTTCTCTGGCTGAGCTCTTGGAAAACTCATACACCTGATAAATTTCACCCAGTTGCTGGATGGCCAAGGAGTTACATTGTACTAGAAGATTCTGGCCTAGGATTCATCTAAACTGTCTATGCTGACAGGCCAGTCTGAACTGTCTTGTTTTTTGGCATAGAGTAGAAGATAATGATCACAGCGATCTTGTTTTGTCTGAAGTCCATGTTAGTGGAGGTGATATACCCTAACAAGATATCTTGCAACCCTGACTGTATTTAACTTAATAACATAACTTGGATGTGACCTTATATATCTAGTTTACAGAGCTGAGCAACTACTTCTCCTTCTCCTCACTGATTGGAAATACTTCTTAAGGAACATCTCAGCTGTTTTATGCAACTATTTTGCTATTATCTTCTGCTTATGAGTGATCCTCCAGATGTAGCATGATTTTGCAGAGCATTTAGTCAGGCTGACTCTGGGAATGTTGATGGATGCTAACATTTTCATTTGAATTTTAAGGTTGCTCTTCAACCCACTTGCCATGATGTAAATAAAACGCAGAGGTGGGGACAGGGAATACTCTGAAGTCATCCAGAGTTACAGGGATGAAACTCTGCTACCTGTTTTCCCAGTCATTCTGCCTTGAGTAATGAGATTATATATATATATATATATATATATAATTATATATAAATATATTTACCTTATTAACACTATTAAGCTGTGCAAAACCAAATACTGGTAATTTTTCAATATTTCATGGTAAGTCAAATCTGAGTTTAGTTATATTAACTTATTTGAAAAGCATCTTTCCTTCCCAATAATTCAATTGCATAGAAGGTCTCCTACAAACATTGGAAATGTTGCAGTTCTCTAGAAAACGTTGTGCGTATTTCTTTACTGGAAAGTCAGAAGTATGAAGTTAATACCAACACCCCTAATAATACTTGTGCAGGGAACCTAAAAGGCTTTCTTCCTAAATTAGACTGTTTCACATCAGTAGGTTCATAGTGTGAGCACAAAATACACAGGGGACAGTACACATGAAACATCTATAATGACAGCTTGAATACTCAAAACTTAGAGGTTGGTAGATGGATATAATGAATTCATCCAGACCTAGTAAATGGCCAGAAAAAAATATTTCATAAATTTATTTCATAAATAATATTAAGTCATCTGTATTTTAAGGATTGTATTGTACAAGGTTTTCCTTCTATTCTTTGGACAAAGAGGAAATTTACACATGTAATTAGACAATCAGACCTGATTCTGGTTCTTCTGGTTTTGTTGTTGTTGCTGGTAGGTTGTGTTTTTTGTTATTCTTGTTGTTGTTTGACTTTTTTGTTTTGTTTCTGTTTTCTGGGCTTGTTGCTAATTTTTTAAATATGTTTTAATGAGAAATGGATTTTGTGGACAGATTTCTGGAAACATCTGCTCAGTACTTAACTATTATCAAAATGACACGTAGAACAGTAGGAACTCTTGGGATGGAAATAGAGAACAAAATAAAAAGCATTATTGTGTCGTTATATAAAACAGTGGCGTGCCCAGGGATACGTGAGCAGTTCTGGCCCTCTCTATCATAAAAAAAAAAAAAAAAAAAGTAAAGCTAGAAAAATGTGCAGGAAAGAAAGAGTGACACAAATGGGATTTGAAGTGAAGTAAGGAATGATTCTATATGTGAAGAGATTAAACAGCCTTGTCTTGCAAATTGCTGGAAGCTGGGTGAGATACTGCAGAGAGATACTGTCGCATGCTTTTCTTCGATGTCTTCTCTCTATGCGTCCATTAATGACCAATGCAGAGAGAAATAAGCTTTTGGTTTGAAACTCTGCAGATGTTGTTATGAGTGAAAGGGCTCCTTGCACAGCCTTCTGCACATATGGTGAGAAATGTGTGTTCTTGTAATGCACTGTAAGAAATCAGATCAGAGTGAGGAAGCTGTGAAAAAAGAGTCTCCAGTGGTAGCAGTTGGAGAATCTCTGCAAATGCCAAGTGTTTGGTAGCTGTTACCATTACTGTGAGCAATGACAGTGGGCCTACTTCCAGAGTTAATTTTCATAATGCTGCCTAAACACAGCCATTTGTCTGTTCATCATGCTCTGTGTAGGGAAACAGTATGCTGAACTGCTAACACCAGGCTTCCAGGACTGGTTAAATTATAGTCTGACTAGCAACCTTAGTTATCTAACACGGAGCTCTCCCCAACATCCCCTCTGCTAGCTGGCCTTTAGGTATGTGTGGTTTGAAGGAGACTGAAGAAACTGAAAGTAATAGATCTGCCTTCTCTGGAGAGCAAAGGTACCATTAGCCAGCTGTGGAGAAGGCAGATGCTGTTTGTTAGAGAGCTTCAGCAACATGAAAGCATTATCAAAACACAACATAGTGTGATCTTTCTTCAGCCATGTGAGCACCCATGAGGCCCTGAAATAGTGGCATTAGTCATGGGAAAATGCAGAAGTACACTTGTGCCAGTAAATACCATCAGTGAATTTATCTGGCTGTGAGCCATGGGTGGTCGTCAAATCAAAAGGAACAGTCTAGAAGTAATCAACTAAACAGCAGCTGTCATCAGCATCAACTAGGAAGTTTTAATCTGGGAAAGCTAGAAGTGTCAGACCAGAAAGATGTCATGCCCTGAGGGACAAAGAGGGGAAGCTGAGCTGTTGTAACCAAACTGTCTAGGTCGTGTTGAGCTCGCTCTTGGAGGCATGGCATCTCAGTCTACCCAGCTCTCTTCTTGCTCAGTTAGCTGATTCATGAAGCCAGGCTGCTGTCTGTGTGGGACATGTTTGGAAATATGACATATCTCCACAGTATGCCCTGGAAAATCCTCTCCCTTCAGGCAGCCCGTTCTCTCCTGCCAGCTTTCCACATAGGCTCTCCCTCTGCCTGAGGTCAAGTGATATGAAAAACTCACAGAAGACCATATTTAAAGCCACCATGGCATAGGAAGATGGAGAATGGAGTGTTGATGAGTACCTTCCTGAGTCTCTAAGTCTGGGGGCACATGTGCAAAGCAGGCTGTGGGGCAGAGCTGTGGGGCACTGAGCACAGAAGGTATAGGCACTCTCATGGTGGGGAAATGTCCCCAAGCCCACGCTAGCATTCTCATCCCTGCAGAGCTCTTCCTCATCTTCAGAGACCTTTAGCCTCTTTCCCCTTTCAGGAAGGTGATATAATCCATTTGCTCCTCCTGAGACTGCTGTGCATGGCTATGGTAGGATGACATTCTTCATCTGTAAAGAGAAGGGTAAAAAATGCAGAAAGGTTTGACACGTTGCTTGGAATGGTTTGTTCTTAGCAGGGTTGTGTTTCCTGCAAAGAATGTGGCAATAAATTTTAAATGTAACAAATGTTCTCTCTCATTGAGATGGATCATCTGCTGAATAAAAACTTAGGCTGAAAAAAAAAGTATTCACTCATATATATTCCTTTAAAGGAACAGACTGAAAAATCACTCTTAAGTAAATACAAATGTAAAAACCCACCTCTTTCACGCTACACATTTGAAGGTTGCTTGTTAACAAGGCAAATTGTTATAATAAAGTTGGTTGTATCTTTACATGCACAGGTATTTTTTCAATTGATTTTTACAAGATACAATTAATAAAACGAGATATTTCTGTTGAACAATGAACTGCTTGCACACATTGTAGACAGCCATGTTAGATTCTGAACTAAAGCAAAACCCAACAATTAGATTTTAGATATAATTGTCCTAGGAAGAGTCAAAGAGGGAGTTTTTCCTATGAGCTGTTGTTAAAGAGATTGGGATCTTCACTTTCTCTACAAGATGCATTAACCTCCGCTATAACTCGTTGTGCAGGTACAATTCCTCTTTTGATCCATTAGCAGAATATGCAGGAAGTAGGTCTATCTCACTGCAAGGCTTAGTCACATTAATCCTGGCACTTGTCATTAGGCATTTACATACAATGTTATCCATCCTCTGTGTGTTTTGCTAGACAGCAGAGGGTCAGAATACATATTTATCACTCAGGATAAGCAAATTCTCTTGAGCACTCTGTTGAGTGCTCCTGTAGTTGAACTGAACCCCATGAGCCAAATACCTAATTTAATTGCAGTGCAGGTAGACACTGAGATTATCTTTTTGGACAAATCAGACTGTTTTCTTGAGGCAAATTCTGTTTTTGAAAGTCTTTGTAATATTGTTTTAAAGTTTATGCTAATACCAAGGAAACTGATAATCAAAAATTTTGGATTCAAAATCATAGTTTGCCAGGCAGAATACATAAACGATGCCTGCCTAGATCAACACTGGTACCAGTGGCAGCACTAAGATGAAATTCTTAAGGTTTTTGTACTTCTTTTTGTTATTTGTTAAAATATTCAGTTTTCCACCATTAAGGAAAACATTTTCCACTACCTACAAATAGTTTGACTAGATTTTTAAGCCAGACTAACATTTCTTTTAGCTGTAATAATAATAATAATGAAAAAAAAAAAAAGGAACAAGGAAGTGTGGCAACAGAACAGTATTAATCTCATTATCTTTGAAAGCAGACTTTATGCATAAGCATCAGAACTGCAGAAACAGGTAAGATTTAGATATGGCACCACAATGCATCCTTTCACATTGTCTTTTGCTTATTTGAAAGAAGAGCATCTTTGGAAGTGTTTACAGTGCAAATCCTTCCATTTGTAAGAACAAGCACCATGAGGCCAGCTATTAGTATTCAGAGGGAAAAAAATGTAAAACCGTGGCAGAACTGTTAGATTTTATGAAATAGTCAGGGACTCAGCTACTTTTGGTAGCAAAGTTCCCCAAACTCATGATATTTTAGTTCAGAAGAATTAATTTCTAGGTTAAAAAGAAAGGTTTCATTAACTTGAAGATAAAATCTCTGCTCATTTTTTTAGTTGTTTTATATTGTTGCTACTCTTCAATGGACCAACCACCAGCCATAGTTATGCAGTGTCAAGTCATATTTCTTTTCCAAGACCATGTAAAGTCACTGCCTCTTTCCAGGTTGCTTTGTTTTATGATTATTATTATTATTATTTGATTACTAGTGGACTTCTGTGATTCTTCTCCCCCTTTCCAAAGTGAAGAAAGTTGAGCTCCTGTTGGTATAACCATGCAGTGATGCTGACCAAGGTGACGCAGACTGGTTCTGTATCAGAGACATCTCAGCTATATTTCTGCTCTTTCCTTCTTTCTTTATTGATAATACTCCCTTAACAATCACTGTATTATTGTGCTCAGTATCACCATCAGAATTATCAGCCTGTGATTATTCAGATCAATACAATTTCTGTTTGAAAATATCCATACAAAGGTGGTTTTCCCTCTGTCGCCAGCATTTTCCTTACAATTCTAGTACTTATTAAAACCAGTGTCAGCTATTACATTCCATGCAGTGCCTTGAAAATCTGTGTGAAAATTATACAGAACTGCTAATTTAAAGTTTAAATTTACAGAGATACTATTTAATGCTGTCTTTAGATAATGTTAAGGACATAAACTGGAAATTTTAATAACTATTACTCTTCTGCCACTAAACCCAAGACTCTAAATACTACTTTTTGCCTATTTTTTAACATCTACAAATGCTGTCATCTGATAGAAATGGATTTGTAATGTCTGTTGGGATTTCTTCTTCTGCTGCTGGATAGTTAAAATTATATGCTTTTATCCTGAAACCAGATTATGATAAAGCCCTCAATGCCTTCTCATTGTATCTTTTTTTTTTTTGACAGTTAATTTTCTTAATATAAAATCTACATTATTAATTAAATACCTTTTCAGTATTAATTGTTTATTAATTTTTAATTGTATTGCTGATTTTGTCTACATTTAAAATGGCAGAATTATTTTACTACTGCTGATTTATGGCTTTTTGATGGCATCTGGGTTCTAATGGTGTCAATTTTTATTCATATCTTCTTGCTGAAACTCATGTTTCCAAGCCTTTTTGTTCAAAAATATTCTAGCATCAAGATGTTAGTCTTTTATGCTAGTTGCCTGATTAAAGCCCCAAATGACCAAGACAGGTGCTTAATTTGAGTTACATAATATGACGTGTAAGTGAAGTTGAGTGTATATGTGCTTTGTAAACAAGAAGAAGGACTACTGAGCTGGGCCAAGCTGAGAAATATGAATTAGTCTGGTGAATGTTCTAGTGGATAATTAGAATCTGATGGCAAGATAGTGCTTCAAGATCTGTGAGATTTTTGCTGCATGGTAAGTGATGAATCACAAACTTTCTGTTTCTTGTTATTGTAATCTTGGAAATGCATGGTGAAAGAGGCATGAGCCCTTCTGGTTTCTCTTTTGCATTGTTGGAAAGTTGTTAAACTTAGTTTTCCTCATGGTAAAAAAGATTATTCTACATATTGCCCTCTCCTACAACTTATTGGCAGAAAATTGTCATCTTTTAAAATAATAGACGAACATGATGCTACAAAAACATTTCTAGAAGTGATCTAGGTTATAAAATTTTAAATTATACTCAGTTCATTTGGAAAGATAAGATTTATAAGTAATATCATTGACAGTATCATCTATTAGAACAGTTGGTTTCGAGTAGTTGGCCTGTTGAAATACATTACTTCCTACAAACCTTGTCCTGTTTATGTTGTTAGACTGTTAGGGTTACAAAAAAAAAAGGTATCGTGGCTTTAAATAATATCCTTGGTTGTCAAAAAACATCAAATAGTTATTGAATTCTCAATGTATTTTTTAAAATTTTATTTAATTAAATATGAAAAAAAAGAATGTTTTTTGAGTTGCCTGTGGGATTAAATGGGTAATGGTCATGAGGCAGGAAAAGAAACTTTTGTTTCCAAACTAATACTGTAACCATTTGCTGAGCAGATAATGAGGTGTGTTAAACTGTGGAACTGGTCACCTCACGACGGTGTAAATGGCAGAAGTTTGCACAAGTTCAAAGGTTTTTAGACAAAGACATGAAAGAGAAATCCCACTGGGGCTCCCTCATAATGCTTCTGAGCTGCAAATTATAAGAAGCAAGGGAAATATTCAGTATCACTAAATTAGGTGGGCAGTCACTAGGCAGGTGCCATGGCAATGTGGCTCCATGGTTCCAGAGCTTAGAGCAAACACCATGCACGTCTGTGGCAGTGGTACTCTCAAATAGCCATGGGCCCGTTGACAAGAAAACCAGTTTCAAATCCAGAAACAGCATGGGTAAGGTAGCTCTGTGATTAATTGTGGGAAGAAGGTAGGGGTAAGGAAAAAGCAGCAGAGACATTGACTCTTGGAGATTTGTGGTCAATGACCTCAATCCTGCTATGGGAGTGGGATGCCTCTTGATACAGATAGATTACATATACTCCTCGTGACTAATGATTTTTCTATGGAGAAGCACTGCCTGCCTGGATAATGTGTGAGGAAAGGAAAAGAGACTGACTGTGTGAATTGAGTATAGAGACAGGGGAGACAAACAGGTGTAAGTTAGATCTTCTTTGACTTTTGTAAGGGCAAGAGCTTCCTGAAGTTCTGCTCTGATTCTCTTTTGGTGCTAGATGGCCTCATGTGTTGGTTTGACATCTTACATTCCTGATCTGCTGGTGATGACAGTGCAAGTTTGGGCACACAGAAACCAGAGGGCTGTAACATCTGGCCCTCCAAGTCTCTGGCAAGAGTCTTCTGCATCTCAGAGGTCTTAGGCTAACGGCCCTACCTCCCAGACACATGCTTTCATTGTGCTAGCCTCCATTCTGGAGAAAGAATCTGACCACTGATGCGATGGAGACAGTGTGAGAAGATGTCAAGTATAACCCCAAGCAGCAAACACTGGGTCAGTAGGTGTGGTGGTGGTGCACAGAAGCAGTGGCGGGCAGCGTATAGACAGCAAGAGCATTAAAGAGAGAGAACCATGTGTCACCATCTGGAGTCTGGTGCCATGGTCACATGCAAGACGCAGAGCATATGAGCCTTGACAAGGACATGTTCAGGTGTGCTGGTGAGCAAGTAAAATGGACCCTGGAATATGTACCAAGGCAGGTATGGCTCCACGTGCTACATGTGGAGAAGAAGAGTTTGCAGGCAGACATAGGTTATGCTGTGTTACTTGGCCTATGAGGCAAGGATCACTTAATGTACAATGTAAAATTTTAATAGCAGCACAGTAGGGCTTGAAAATATCTATAACTAAACAATGTTAAATGCTTTAACTAGAATCCCTTCTGCGTGCCATTGGCATGTGAAATTTAGAGTAAGTACAAAAGACATTTGTTACTATATTCTTATTAGAAGTTCAGAAAAATATTAATGACCAATCTTATGAGTCAAACTTGTCTAAGAAACATCCAGATGGGTCTAGCTTATGAATGAGGTTAATTTAAAAACAATAAACAAAACCCCTCTTTTTTTTTTCTTCAGATTAAGAAGTAACAACATTCAACTAAAATATGTAGTCAAAGACAATATTACAAAGTAGTAAAAATACAACTCTGTAATGGAAATTAACTGCAATGTAAATAGGCAGGTTTCTGTCTTTCCTTAATCTTCTCAAGGGAGTATTATATTTATTAAAAAACAAACAAACAAACAAAATAACAACAACAAAACCAAACAAACAGAACTAAGTAACGGCTGTGCATCTCCAAATTTACTGTGTCTCTTTAACCAATACACCTGCTTTCTGCCCCTCACTAGTTTCCTTCAGTGTTCAACCCATCTTGAAAAGTAAATAACAAAGAACAACTATTACAAAAAGTAGTGTCAAGCCACCAAGGACAAATTTTTAACTACTCCTAACATCTCAAAAGATGTGTAAGATGAAGCCTTGCAGGAGTAACAGGTTTCCAAGCTTGTAATCTTTTACTCTTTTACTTTGCTGATTTCCTTATCTCATGTAATAAAATAAAAAAGACCACAAACCAGTTCCACCCCAAAGTCCACTGTAAGTGCCTAATAATGAAAACAAGCATTATAAACTTAAAATAATTCATTACCACTATCATAAATGAAATTAAATCAGATATACAAAGGCACAGAAATGTACTCCAAAGCCACAAATCTTTGCTGGGCTCTGTATTACAGTATCATGATAGAACTGAGATTATTCTTTACTGTTATGGTAAATATCACTGCAAACTACATAGTTTCACAAATTATATTTCAAAACATCAAAAACCTGGAAAGAAGTTGTATACTGTCAAATATAATGCTGGGTTTTGCAAAAGGCCTTTGCAAGTATCGGGAACGCTTTTTTTTTTTTTCTGTACTCCTTTAACTCAAATCAATATACAGTGCACAGCTGTTTCCTCTGAGCTTGCGTTGATGTTGAAGCTGATATTTCTGGGGAAAAAAAATCTGTTTGCTAAAGCTTTACAAATGAGAATATTAAAAGAGGAAAAATATCTGATCACTCTTTAAGGAGAAAGATAAACCAAACTGAACTGAACAAAATAAACAAAAGACTTTAAAGTGTAGCTTCAGCAGGCTTCCTTTAGATATGTTATAATTCTCCTCTCCACCCCATCCCCTTCATTTCTCCACAGTGCTTTCTCATCCTGTGCTGAGATTAGAAACAGTAATCAGATGAAGAAATGGATATCATAGACATAACAAAATAGTTATATGTTCATGTGTAACAATCATTTGTGTCTTAAGAATATCAAAATAATAAAAAGTGTGATTATGCTGTCAGTTATTCTGTTCAAAGCTAATAAAACCCTCCACTGAAGCGGGTTCATTCTTACATGACTAACTGGAAGCATATTTTAGACATACAGAAGTATATTAGTAATATTTATGATAAAAGACAATAATAATTTTGTATTCTTCATATGGAACTGTGCTAAATTTGTATTCTTCAGGACATCTGTTGCAGATGAATATGCTCTATTTTACAGATGAAATAAGGTTTCATATAATAGATCCATAACACGTATGATAATACCTAAAATAAGATCATGGAATCATGTAATAATGCAGGTTGTCTGGTATCATCCGGTGTCATCTGGTCCAAGCCCCTGTTCAGAGCAGAGTTGTCTTTGAAGTAAGATCTAGCTCTGAAGTTTGATCAGGTTGCATACTGCTTGAGTTTTGAGCCTCCCCCAAAGAGGGAAATTCCACAGCCTCTCTAGGCAGCCTGTTCTGATGTCTGATCACCTCACTGTGAAATTGTTTTCCTAATAATGAATTGGAATTTTTCTTCTTTCAACTTAAGGCTGATGCCCCTTTTCCTTTTGCTGCCCACCTTCGAGAAGACTCTGTCTCTGCCTCCTCTGTAATGTCGCAGTAGGCAATTGAAGATAGTGCTAAGATTCCCCACTAGTCCTCTCTTCAGAAGAGATCCCCTGAGGCCTCACACATGTAAATAAAGAATGGTTGTTTCTAACTTCTTTTGCGTGCAAGGTTTTCTAAAACTACATTTTGCAAGCTTTCTTCCTTTAAATATCAGGTGGTATAGACCATTGTACCAACCTTGTGAGTCCCTAAAAGTGTGCAGAGCATAGAAAATTCTCTTCAGCTCTATATTGTTAATCTAATGATAGTGCACTCAGTAGCATGCTAAACTTTGATGGCTGTACCTCATTTTGTGTTCAATAAAAGATAACATGAGAGATCATTAGAGTAACTATGTCAGATTAAATGTATTTTCTTGTACAAAAGTCAAGTCCCTTCAGGAATCATTGCAATTTACTTTGTCTCATGGAGAACAATATTTTCCCGCTAGACCTCAACACAAAGGGCCATTACAAAATGTAATTCATATTTCATATGTTCAGAAACGTTCAGCACAAATTACAAATGGAGACTTTAGTGAAGTATTTATGTTCTGTTACCAACAAGATATGTATAAGTAATATGTGTCCCAGGGCTCCAGCCTACACCACTTACATTTATTTGTTACAGAGCACACTTACCCTTATGCAGTTAAACATAAGGTAAGTCATGTTGCTTCTTTGAAAACATAGAAAAGTGCAGCAGACAAAAACATTATTGTTTCTGAGATTTTCCAACAGCTGCAGAATGAAGAAGATGTTATGCATAAGTTAAAAACGTGATATTCTCCCCAAACTTCAACAGACTCTTCAGAGAACTTCATTTCTTTCACCCTGAAAAACTTGAGGTTACATAGGTGCATTTAGAGACGAAAATGAAGCCCTTAGAGAGGGACAGTAAAAATCATGATGCTGGGTGCATTCATGCTCTGTGTTGGATTCCTACACTGGTACTTGTGCTGGTGAAGAAGTAACACATGGCTCTGGTGGAGACCTTCCCTGCTAGCCCTCATTTCCACTAGAAGGGGTAAGGCACGTTTAAATTTTTTTGTTTGTGACAAAGCATTTTTCTGTGTGGGAACAGTTTTCTGAAATGCCCAGAACATGGAAATACAATGTTTGTAGGTACAAGACAGTACAATTTGTTCATTTTAGACAAAAACATGGTCAAGGACAATAAAAAATCCATGTGTCAAACAAAGTTTTCTTGCAGAAGGCTTTAAATACTATTGTGTATATTAAAAACTTTGCCCTGTTCAACTAATTAGAGAGAACCAGAGTGCAATCTTGTAAAAAAGATGTTTTGTGTTTTGGTAGAAACCAGTGCATCCAGAAGTAATATTCTATTAGACAGAATCATCATACAAATGGTTTTCTGTTTCTCTCTTTACTTTTTTACACTTTTTTCCCCCCTAACCTTAGCATATATTAGTTTTAGTAATAGGACAGTTTAAAACTCCATTGACATCTGAGTTTTCAATTTCAAACAAATTATGAGCATTGAAAATAGCAGCAAGACCAAGTCAGAAAAAGCAGACTATCTGACAACTGTAATCTCATTTTCCTAGCCAAGCAATTATAAATTCAAGAAAGTAGGCATATCATCCTGCAATATTAATTTTGACTCACACTCACTAGCTGTTACTGTCACAGTATTTTTCCTTCATTTCAGGTGAGTCACCTATCAGAGACCACATTAATGTTTCTTTTCCAAGAGTAGGATAGCCAGCAGTGCAGCCAAGCACCAGGCTGGCACGTTGTCTAATTCCTGAATCTAGTTCCTAAATTTACTCTCAGATTGTACAGAGAGTGACAACCCTTCATGCTTTACCCTTTGTTTCCACATGGCTTCTTCATCCCCCAAGGCAGTAGTAATACATCTGCATGTGTATGTGTAAAACTCCATCTGTGTCTGTGTACCGTTGTGAAAGTAAATCACCGAGAGTCTAGGTCAGCATGTAAGCACAGTCAATCAACCTGATTTGTGATCAATGCTTTTTTTTTTTTTTTTTTTGGGTGGAGACAAGGGTAGAAGTTCCTATGACATTGGCATTAAAAAAATAAATTTAAATTTAATTTTACTTTTTTGTTTTAATTTTAATTTTAATTTTTGTTTTTGTTTTTGTTTTACCTGGGCATGCTAACAACTCTAGTGCTCCCCTTGCACTCACAAGCAGATAGTGGTAACTATTTGTTAATCTCCTATGCATCTTCCAGGAAAAACAGTTAATAAGGCTGTCCAGTATAAATGAATAGGAGAAGAGCAAGGCACACTAGAAATAGAAGTAGCACTAAGGCTCACACCAAATAATTATCCACACTCATACTGTCCCTATTTTTGAAAGGATATAAGACAATGGTGAAAAAAGTCACAAGTTCAAGAGCTGGTAAAAATACTGTAAAATAGGAAACTTAAAGAGGTCAATTATTTTATCAAAAAGAGGACTGAGAAGGGACATGAATGGAGTATTGTTAAAGGGAAAAAATATCAGACAGAAAAACATTTTAAAAAATTTAGTGAAGAAAGATGTAATCAAAAATGACAGTTTAAAAATGGGAAATTCAAATTACCGTGGGAGTCAATAAATTCTCCATATTCACACCCCAAATTTATGGCTTCCTGAAAAGTGTTCTTTTGTCACACAGGGAACACCTTGAGACATGGTTAAATGGATCAAATTTCAGCACCTTATGTTACAGGTGGAGAACAAACAATGGGATCATTGCATAGTCCCCTGTAGCCTAAATGTTTCTGAGGTTGGTAGAGTTGAGAAAGCTGAAGAAAAGCTCAGTTGTTTCTAAGCAACCGAGGTGGGAATCCTTTAAAAAAATGGTGCTCGCATTTTAAGATTTTTACTGAATGGCAGTGTCCACACACATCCGTTACAATGCAAATCCTATTGCAACATAGTGGTGATTTCTGACAGGAACAGGAATAGGTGATATAGACTTGAGAAGAAACAGAGTTTTGATCAGTTTTGAAAAAGATGAACAAAAATATAGAAATACCTAAATAAACAATAAAAAATATGGTATGCTACAGATATTAAAAAATAAATAATGGACTAGACAAGAAGGCTTCAGTGGACTGGAAATGTGACAATCCAGGGAGAATTTCCAAAACTCAACATCAAATACACCATGAAATGAATAGTAAGTCAATCAATAAAGGACCAAGGGAGAAAAAGTGAAACTGCTACATAGTGAGTATTTAACCCCTGGACAGAAAACATCTTCAGTATAACCTAAAAAACTAAGTGAACGCTTTGACTCAGTTTCAAATAATGTGATGTTTCAGTGGGAGGAAAAGGAAGAAAGAAAATGTTAACAGATTGTGGAGACATAAATAGCTTCATCTGAGACAAGAATAACTTTCAAGAAATGTCACTACATTCAAGTTGAGGGAGATAAATGATCTCAGAGTTAACAAACACCTGGCAAAGCTATCTCCAGTTAAAGGATTCCAAGCAAGATTTTTCCAGCAGTTTTTCTATCACATGAGAAGGATACTGGGGTGTGAACTAGTGTTGGGATGACCGAGAGTATGTATAATCAAAAAATAGTGAATATAGGGCCTGCTTTACAGAACAACAAAAAAGTGTGAGCTAAACCAATTGTAGCCCTAGAAACATTTTCTCCAGGGTAAATTGCAGTTTATAAAATTTTTGAAGGAACAAATGAAAAAATATAGAAGAAAAAAAAGGTGATATGAAATTCAATAAGAACAAATCTCATATGATTAACCTGTTTAGACTGATGAGATTGATATACAAGCAGAGGGAGTAGATTTTGTTGGTTTGATTTGCATTAGTGGACTTGAAGAAGTGCAGCATGGGAAACTTCAAGTAAAAGGGAGAAAATGGAAGTTAGTGGAGAAAGTGTAAGAAAAGTAAGAAGCAAGAGGCAGAAGTGAGGAAAGAGTAGAGTGGGTCATGCTGAAAGTTTGAAGCGCCAGGCTGACATGATAATAGCTACACTCATGAACTTCTGAGTCCACCATATTTAACATTTTCATGAGTGAATATCACACTTGTATAGGAATTGTTCTGATGAAACTGGTACAAAGTTGAAAGCTCTGTCAATACTGAAGACTTCTGGAATGCTGCAGGGATGCACAGTAGAGATGGATAAGCGTCATGGCACGTGGCTTGCTAAGACTTCACCTAACATACCACAGTATTCTGTGGTATATATACCACAATTCTTCTCAGCCATGCACAGAAGCAATGAACTGAAACTGGATCGGGTGCAAAGAGAGGTTACTAAGAAGGCTAGAAATACAGAGAACCCATCCTTATGGAAAAGATAATGCAGAAGGATGACTTGTTTATCTAAGTAGATTGTAGCGTGGATTGTAACTGCAATCTATAAATATATCAAAGGTGTAAATACACTGAAGGGAAATATCTAAATTAAGAGTCATTGTTAGCATAAGAAGAAATAGACATGAAAAGACTATTCAAAAGTGCATTCAGACCTGAAATTAGAAGAAGCATCATTTTAGTTCTGGAGAAGTCAATCTGAGTGTTGCAGTTAAAAAGAGCTAACTTTAAAATGAAATCCCACACATTTATTACATCAGTTTTAAAGTATATTTGTTATATCAAGGGACAGGATTTAAGGAAAATCCTAGTCCTATGTGCCAGGGAATCCTATTTAAGACCTTTTTCATTTACAGAAACAGAGTTATGGCTACAGGATAGCATTTATATGCACCTTCCTCTGTTTCTAGGAATATAAACACTTGGTATTTTGGAAGGAAAAAGTAGATATATTTTTTTCCCCAGGGTGGGAGTAAGGCTAACAAAAGTGTATTTGTCACCAAAGGCATGGAGTCCCTGCTGTGCTTTCTGCCACTGCAGCTTATGAATGTGTTTGCTTACTTTTGGGGTTATTTGTAGTAGAAGAAGTTTGCTCCACACTAGTTAAAAATTGGTTACAAAGTTACAAAGCAATGGAAAGCACAAGTGTGATGTCAGAGACATACATTTGGTTGAAGGTTGTAACTTTGGGGCCACCTGTGGCTGATGATTCAGTTCCTGTATCTTTTATAGCGAGACCTGTGACATATAGTGTGACAGTCTGTGGGAAAGATCTACAAATTCAGTATTATTTGTAGGACTCAGTGTGTTGACTTTTCATACAGTGAAGGTATCGTGAGAACTTGTGGGGACCATAAAGTCATCATCAGCTGTGAAAGACTGCCTAGGAGGGTAACCAGGGCATCCTCTAGCACTCAAAGAACAATGGAACAACAAAGGTAAGGCAAGAATCACATCTGTTATCTGCACAACACTGATTACAGGGAATGACTCAGAAAAAACTTTAAAGAACATTTGAAGGAAGTTTTGAAGAAATTTCAGAATTTATTGGGGAGATTGTATAAATTCAGAAAGAACATTATTGCAAGGGCAGTCAAAGCTAGTAAAACTGTACCAGTGTGACAGGACATCTCAGAACTGGGTGAGTTTTAAGTGGCCATTTTAAGCTGATGTTGTAAAATAAGTATCTGACGTATTAAGTTTTAATCGCCCCAAGACCTGGTTAAATTCTAATACCGTTGGTGCAGACTTACAGGGGAGTCAGAGCTATGCCACATACATCATTGACTCCAGAGATATGGTTTCCACATACCCACATACATACAGCACCTTCAGGAAGGCTCATCCACCACACTGGGACTAAATTTCAGCTTTCAGCTTGTATTTTGGTTTTCTCTTTGGGAGAGCAGTCAGAATGGTATTGTGCCCTTAAGGAATTATGCACGGGGAATTCATCCCAAATTCAAAATCAACATTTGATTAACTGGAGTATTGTTCTTTTGCACTATAGAAGAAGCATCATATGTTTTACTCCTTACCTGACACCAGAGTTATGTAGCAAGAGAAATTGAGAGTCTAAGGAAAAAAAAAAAAGACATAGATCCTTTTCATATCTATGGGCGCCTATTAATAAGAATACACCCAGACAGGGACACTCAGACACACAAGCCTAGTGTCCTTATCTACTCATTCAAAGACTATAATTCCTTTATAGCAATATGTATAGACACCTCATATTGGGAGAGGATACATCCTCTGTCACACTGTAGGAATTTAAAATTGATAATGAGATTTAAAAGAAGTTAAAACAATAATCAGAGATGGAGTTGCATTTGACAGTCAATTACAAAACACTGAGTTCTTTCCAGAAGAGACAGTGTAATTCTTTTACATGTAATGGGTTCTAGAGGATGTATTTGGTAATGCTAAGATGTAAAAAGAAACATGCTTTGTTAAACAGAAAGCACTGTGGAAGAAGAAAATGAATAGAAAAAAGAAAAAGTTTTGACAATAATTTACTGAGGTCTTCTTGTATTCAGGTTATTTTCCTCTCTTTCTTGAAGAAAGAGTGGTTAATCTAAAAATGTTAGTATTGGAAAGACGATGGGAAAGCAGTTATAATTTGTGAGAGTGAGTGATTTTCCCATTTGAAAACTCTTCTGGTGATGTTTCTTCACAGATATTATATTTGTAGTTTAATTTCTAGCTGAACTTCCTGATTAAATTCTTAACGTAATCCAAACATGTATTTGAGGGCATCTGAATCATCAGCACTGATAAAGGCAAGTTGTTCATTTAGTATTTAAATATGGGTTATAAAACTATCTGTGGGCAAAATGTTAGGAAGGAAAAAAAGAGCAGGAGCTAGACCTCCTCTTATACCAACCACAGGCTGTGGTTCTGCTCAAAATATTTCAGACAGTTCTACTAAAGCTGCTGTCTCTCAGGGCTACTGTACTTCCCTTCAGGTCAGCCACATATCATGCATTCCCTCCTACTCCTTTGGACATGCAGAGGCAATCCTTTTCTGAGAGCTGATCTTCCTAAAATTTCATCACTGTTTTTGTGAGGTTTCAGATGGATCAGCTCCCTGCACTGGCTATTCACCTGTTCGCATTAGTGCAGGTAAGAGGCACAGAGGAGAAATGTGCTTTCAGTTCTGCACCAGCCCCAGATCAGAGGAGCTGAAGCTTCCAGGGGCCCCCATCTGCCATTCACATGGGCAACTGTCAAGTCCATATGGATCCCTTTTCTGACCATGGGGAGAATGATAAATCTTAATCAAAATCTGTCCTATTCACTAAGGGAAGGAATCTCTGGAAAAGGGAGAAAGGACACATTCTTAGCAGTTTTTCTCTTTACAGCATTTCCTTCCTACAGTAAACAAACATTTCCAAAAGCAGGTGGCAGAACGCTGTGACTGCTAGGACCACTGCACAGACCCACTATGCAGGCAAGCTCCCTCGACACCAGTCAGTGGAACTGTTCTCACAATCTTACTTGGTATCACTGGTTTCCAATGGAGAGAGACTGGTCCAACTGGAGAAACTGTGAAAGTTGTGCCTCAGAGTGTCTTACAGGCTATGGGTAAGGATGCTCCCCAGTAAAGTACAGAACTAGCTCAAATCCTTCCTGAAGCAGGTGATTATAAAAAATGTTTCTTATCTTTCTGAACATTGCAAATATAGCATCTGTTTTGTTTAGTACCCGATTCTGATGAACCATATATTATTTGTGAAATCATGGTTGTAACAGAACAGGGAGGGAAAAATATTTAATGTGACTTTCAACAAAACTGGTACTGAGATTTTTGCTTAAAATGCCTCTTTTCTGCTTTGCACTTCTGCTTTAATGACCTAATAGTGAAAAATGATCAGCTTGAAGGCAACAAAATTAGAAGACTAAAAAGTCAATACTCCCTAAAAGATAAAAGCATATCTTTATGTTGGCAATGACTGCAAGTATTTCCAAGGCACAGTCAGGAAAAGAGGATCCAAACTATCAAGAATAATAGGAAACTTATTCCTGTTTAAAATAGACAATGAGAAGTGTAGAATATTTTCCTCTTATTGCCACAAACACTGAATAAAATGATATGAAAACTGATTTCCTGGAACAAAAGGAAGATGCATGAGGCCTTCAGATCTTTCATTCAGTCTCCTGTGATGATGTAGATTTGTATAGGAGAAGGTCTAAATTGATTCCTGCCTTCATGAGTATACAGAGAATAGGAAGGAAAAGGTAAGATGTCAATTCATGTCAATGGAAAGACTTCCACTGATTGCAGTGGACTTCAGACTGAACTCCAAATACTTTTTGTAGTTGGAAAAAAAAGAGTTTATTTGGTGGGTGTCTTTGTAGATTTACGTCTATAATGTATGACATAATGTTTGTAATCTGTTGTATTTTCTTAAACTAATGAAGGTTGTGTGCAACATAGCGAACCAAAATAATGACCTTGGTGTACTCTATTTGTATATCGTTTTCCCTTCATGTTGTTTGTGAAATCAGACCTGGCTATCCCAAATGACTGACTGTAGTTCTGCAGGTGGCAGTCACGGTGACCAAGAATAACCATGCTCTTGTTCACAAGGGGATGGTCTCAGACCTTCCTGGTGAGAGAGATTCTGGTGCACTTATGAGACTAAGACTTGGGACCATGCAACAAAGAATGATGAAGAAATGGGGGGTTATTCTCAACAAAATTATAGTGGAAAAAATTGGTTATTAATTCTGAGCCATTCATTATGATTTAAATTGTTTTTTTTACTACTTTCTCCAGAAATATCAGAATAAAAGAACACTTTATTGAATGTGTGGATAGACTAGTAAATAATTCAACAAGGCATGTCTCAGCTTCACAGTCATCCGCTGTAAATACAAAAGTAGGGCCAAATCATTTTGGCTTTACCTAAGTGAAGCCTATTTCAGTTAGCTTGTTGGGGCTACTTGTCCCTGATTTACCTCCGAATATTTAATAAATGCAAAGTGTAACCTGATTGGAATCAGCCATACCTACTGGGAGCTTGGAAACAGGACAACAATGAAAATTCAGTTATTTGTGGGAAAAAAGAGCATCTTGTTTTTGATTGTATTCTTTGAGCTATAGAATTGTAGTTAGGAATTATATTCTTTTGAGAATACAATTTTTATACTTTTGAGTAAATGAATCTCTATTTTTGAACAATATAAATGGTGTATGATTTAAAATGTGTACTATTTGTTTCCTTGCATTGTAGATTTTTAAAACGTATTGTGTGAGTCTGTTTACTTCAAAGTTATCCTCTTCCCCCTGCCTTTTTTGCATAATATATTGGTAAGTAATAAGAAGCAGCACTGCAGCTAAAATTTAATGGGAAACACAACTGTTTATTGAACCAGATACCCATTATTAATTTAACAACTGAATACAAACCCTTCTGGCAATCAGTGCAATAATTCTGTTTCCTTGATTACTTAAGGTTTGCCATTGGCTTGAGTGGAAGCTTAATCCAACCCTCAGAGGGGAGAAGTGCTGCTTTTTAACACTTGTAAAGAAAGAACAAGTACACTCTTAATGCAGCTATCCTGCATGCATTCCCTCTGTCATCTTTTATAGACATAAACATCTCTCGTGGTTTTAGGAAGATATTTAAACTATTCTCTTTTTCATCATTTTCCTAATAATTTTTGATTCAATTGGAATGCTAAAAGTATGATGTAAAGAAGCTACAAGTAACTTTTAGTAATGAGTTAACAGAGCTCATAGTAAGTGAAAAAAAAATTCCATCTTTGTCTCGAAATTGTATTATCCACTTTTCTTAAGCAAGCATTGTAGCATTCAGAATGGATCTCCGCATAATGGGGCCCATAAAGATGTACGTTTCAAAGCTAATCTGGAGAGTTGCACCAGAAGAGTAATTTGGCCCAATAAGACTCTAGAGGGCAGTCTTGGTATAGTAAAAGAAATGTATATTTTTCTGTCAGACATCTCAACCATTTGTACAATCAGTACAAAATGTTATGAGAGTTAAGTTGTTTCAATTTATATGAAATGTTAATACCTTTTGATGTAAGATAACAATTCACAATAACGTAACAATCTCAAAATTTGGTGAATATATATATTTTTTTTCATATTGTTGAGGAAGATATATATAGGGTATAATGTATAAGAACCACAAGCACAACATTTTTTTTTCTCAGTTTTATCTGGTTCAAGCGAAAGTCAGTTCGTATAACACATTTGCCTGAGCAGCTTAAAACTCCACCAAAAGTCCTCCAGAAGTCCTTTGCTTACAGGCCGCAGACTAAAATCCAATATACAATGCAGATGCAAATTTAATGCCAGTTTTTAAAAGATGTGTTTTACTTTATAAGTAATTAATCTTTATACACAAGTTTTGACTATTGTCGACAGAAATCAAAATTGCGTGCCTTCTAAATTTTTAATTGAGCAATTCTTAGATTAAAAAAATGCATTAGTCACTTTGACTATGTTTAATATTTTAGAAGAAGTTGTTCTGCAAGAAAACAAATCATTGGTAATGAAAAACAATGTGCAGCTTGTAAGTACTTACTGTGCAAACTTTTGAAACATGTAACCTTTGTTTCTTTGCAGGCAAACAATATTGAAGGCTTGTTTTAAAATGGGAGCTGACTTCCTATTTAAGACTTTCATCTGTATATTTCAAAACGTTTAGAAGGGGAAAAAGCATCATTATTCCCATTTTATAGAGGGAGCTTTGCTTTCTTTAGCCTACAGGAAGCCTATTGCTAACCAGTCCATGCAAGACAGTCAGTCTTGCAACCTGACCGTAGCTTTCCCCCAAAAAGAGGATGAAAAATTTGAAAAGGAGCTGAGCAGAGCATGAGCCAAGCTGTCATCCCCTGCACCTGGACTCAGCTGCCCTTCATTCTTGATGTGATTAAACTTCTTAGATACCCCTGCCTTTGCCCTTGAAAATTTAGAGGAGCAAAGAGTGTTCCTCTTGCCCATTCTCTGACCAGGAGGGACTTCTCTGCCTCAGTGCTGCTCATTTGTTCTCGTGCTTGAGCAGCGTGGTGAAACTACCTGTGTCCTCATCACATGGGAGATTAACCAGGTGTGGGCTCAGGGCCTTTCTGCAGACTTGGGTCGGTAGCCAAAAATATAGTTACATCCATTCAAAACACAGTCCGACAAAATAAAACCACATTTGAAAAAAAAATATTAGCTACTTACAGATCTCTTTTTATCTGGCAAGGAAAACATTCACTTGGTGAATCTAAGTTGGAAAAGTTGGAATCAGCTCGTTCCCTGGCCCAGAAGGATTTGAACCAATACCCCACAAAAGCCTGCTCTTCCTATTTCAGTGGGATGTCAATCTGCCCTGAGGGAGAGGAAGATTCTTAAGGCTTGTGAGAGAATTAACAGGGACATGTTGTCGGGATTTCCATGCTAACCATATGCAGGCTGCAATGCCCTACCTATTAGACCAGATAAGAAGTATTTGCAGAACTTTTCTGCCTTTTCTATGTTGTTATTACCATTTTCAGCACTGTAAACCTATCTTTAGCCTGTGCTGATGCAATCCATTAAAATAGCATAGTAGTTGCTACAATGTAGTATTTTGAATAATGCAGTATAATGTAGTATTTTGGAAGATTTATGTATGTATTTATTTATTTATTTACTGGCTTGTGGATGTGTCTTCTGTGTCTTTCAGTTCTCCCTGAAAATATAAGAAAAAACTTTCTCAAATTTTGGATATTTTTGGTTTGTTTTTTGAATTTCAAAACTGGATCCAATGTTCCTCATGGTCAGTGCTTATGCTGTTTTGTGGTCTTTCTGAAACTAAGATTCAGAATAAATTATACATAAATTAATATTATGAGGAAAAAAAAACAAACCTCTATGGCATTTTTTGCCTACTGGAATATACCTTCAGATTCCTATTGACGTAAAGGGCTCTTACATATGTTTATTTTATTTTTTTTTCCTGACATCCGATTTCTTAATTCAAATTGTCATTGATTTTGTGTAAAGCATGATTAAGATTAATACAAAAGAGCATTATGCTAAAAAAAACCAACACTAGAAGATTCTCCATTCTCATTTTCCTTCAAAGCTTACTAAAACACAAATAAATGCAAAATTTTATATATGCTTATGTTTTTGAAATGCATGTATTATATGAAGCAGCTAACTAATGCTTTTGTTGATTTTTGTTCTTTAAAGGGAGAAATGTTTACTAAAAACAGAGTACTTTTAAAATATAATAATTTCAAAAACAATGTAAGTAAGCCGTTTATGTGCAAGTTTCATCCAGTGAATAAAGAACAAAAATCTATAACAATATTTATAATTTCCACTTAGTTAATTGTATTGAAAAATATAATCCAGGAAAGCAGTGTCTATTTCAGGAAAGTTTACTTTTCTGTTACAATACATATAACTATTACTAGTGCTAATAACCCCAACCCCTACAGAAAATTAAGTGGATGGATACTAAAAGCAATGTTTATTCTAGGAAAGCATAACAGTCAGTAGACCATACGGAAAGCAGTTTCCTTTAAACAAATACTATGTTCTCATTATGTAAGTCCATGTTTTTAACAAATGTTAAAACAGAGCGCCTTTCTTCAAGAAACAAAAACTATTACTATTACTTATATTTATATACTTACATTTATTACTATAAATGTAATGGCTTCATCCAAACCTGGGCTCCTTCCCATAATTTCAGTTCACGTTTATCTGAATGTCTCAGTACTAGTACTATCAGAATTTCATTGCTGTGAAAATCCAAGTAGAAAAATAGATAAAATTCACAATTTATTCTATTTTCTTCTGCAGGGAAACTGTCAACATAATAAAATGACTGCATTTATCGTTCTCAGTATTAAAAAGTGGACTTAAATATAGATTGTTATTGCCTGCTATAAGCTTCCTGTTGATCCTCTCCTGTCAGAGGGCTCTCACATACTATAAGGAAAAACAGCTGGGTTCATGCAGCACTGCTGAGTCAGCTGGACAACATGGGGCAAGGGAGAGAAGAGGGGGAAGATCCAGAAGCCAGTATTTTCCCTGGACACTTCCCCTGGTGGCACCTTAGCAAAAGGTACCTTAGCAACCTTGCGTCTCACCTGGAGTTTGTTGGGGCTTTGTTGCTTCTCATCAGACCTGTCTAGAGGGTTTGTGGTAGAAGAAGTCTGTTGTCATCAACTGTTTTGGATGATCTACTGAGACATCTTTCTTTACCAGTCTTGCTGATAGGTTTGTACCTGCAACTTAAAAATCCCCCCCAAAACTAGATGTGTATGTAATTTGTTGTAGATACACATATAATAATGAAGTTCATAAAACGATTTTACTCAGATGCATCTTCAGTTCTCGTCCCCATAAGCATTTGGTCGGACACACTAATTTCTAAGGAAGGACAGACCTTAACAATCTCAACCATGCAAATCTGCAGGCTTCTAGGTGCCATATATTCCTATAGTTGGAAACTGAAATGTCAAAATCCATGTCATCCACACCTTGGACATCTGAAGTAACAGTAGAAATTCTTGCAAGTTTTCAGTACTATAGTAGATCACATCATCTAACAAGCTTCATGTTCCTTGGAATAAAAAGATGTGACAAGGGTTTTCTACCTTACCCTAAAGCAGCATGTGCTTATGTGGTAAGGTTTTTTGTTTGTTTGTTTTAATCTAATTTTATGTTTCATTCCAAATATTTTGGAGATGAGTTAGCTGTTTGTAGCAATAAAGAAAAAGACAAATTTTCTGGTAAAAATGTTAATATAAAACTAGATCAATATAACAGTAGTAAAAGAATTTATCACAGTCTGTTGATCTCAAATGGTGATTGTAAATGACGACATATAATCAAATGGATATATTTTCCTACATGGATTGTTTGTCAGATCTTTTTTCAAGATCTGGAAGGCAATATTTTACTGTTTACATGTTACTTCAATATTGATGGAGCCATAAATAGTAAGGTACTTATGTGAAAAAAAAAAGATAAAATTTGGGTGCAATATGATGGGTAAAGTACAGTGTCATTTTAAGAGAGAGAAGAAAATTGCATATGAGAGAGCAGCAACTGAGAAGCACCTACATGCAACTGTGAATAACAACTTGAATGTCAACCCTCTGTGTTATGTGAATAACTTGAATGTTAGCTCAATGTGGAGGCATGTTATAGTCCTTCACAGATAGATATTATCCATATCATTTAGCCTGTTTTCCAAAACAAGTAAAAATACGTTAGCAGTATTAATATAATGCTGAGACAAAGTCGAAATGTTTTGTCTTGTTAAAGGCTTTTCTTCTTCTGTTAACAAAGTACTTATATGGCCACAATATGCATTGGAAAGTGGAGCAGCACTTGCTTGTATTTGCCTAAAAAAATAAAAAGGAATGTAATGGTACCCTATAGATAGCTAATCTGATCTACTTTTTAATACCTGAAAGGAAGTTGTGGGGTTGTGTGGCCTCTTCTCACAGATAACTAGTGATAGGACTAGAGGGAATGGCCTCAAGTTGTGCCAGGGCAGGTTTAGCTTGGAAATTAGGAGACATTTCTTCTCAGAAATAGTAGTCAGGCATTGGAATGGGTTGCCCAGGGAAGTGGTGGCATCACTGTCCCTGGAGGTGTTCAAGGAAAGGCTGGACGTGGTGCTGAGGGACATGGTTTAGTGGGTGACATTGGTGGTATGGTGATAGTTGAACCAGATGATGTTGGAGGTATTTTCCAACCTTTATGATTCTATGATTCTATATGTAAAAATAGGAAGAGATACCTGATAAGTTTCAGGAGGCTGTGACATTGAGACTATCCTCCAGATGATGGCATCTGCATTGTGGTCCACGGTCTCAAAAAGTATATCAATAAGCCTAATAGAAACTTTGTCAAATGTCCCTTCTGTAAAATCAGTGGTGCCCAATGAGACAGTCAGACCCTGCTTTAGTCTGTTCTCCAATCTGAAATGTAGTCCTGCAAAGCTCAGTGCTCCCTGCAGTTGCAGATGTTTCTGCAGCTTGATGGGTTAGAAACGAGTCTTTCCAGAAATACTGACAATATCTTTAGGTAAAGACAAGTAAAACTTCATAGAATCGAGGTACTAAAAGATGTTTGTGTACACTCTCAGAGCATACTAAATAACATTAACCACAGGTGTAATTACATCAGCCTTTACAAGAATTTCATTAGGCACAACTTTGAACTCCACCTTTTCTCCTAGTCATTATACAAAAATCACACGAATATAAACGCTGTCAACTGTCTCATCTGCTTTTATATATTTACTTCTCCAGGAAAGGTAATCCTTCCAGGGGGAAGAGAAAGAATTTAAACACCTAAGTCCTGAGTGAGAAATGGAAAAAGAATACACAATGCACCTGACTTCTATTATATAAATACTCAGGTATTCACATGGGCTGAAAAAATGGGTGCTTTTAGTCAAGATCATTTACACATCTGGGCATGTAAGACCTTGTGCTGCAGCAATGAACCCAGAATTTCCCCCTCTGAGTGGAGTAACTAATGAATAGCTACAGCTGAAGATATTCCAGCATGAATTAAGAGAGATGTAAATCACTGTCAAATTAACAAGGTTGACAGAGTGGTTCAGAAGTTCAGCTCTGCTCTCTGAAAGAGTGAAAACACAGCACAGAGAATACAAATGAAATCCACAGGACTCCTCTTATGGGTCATTAATCTTCATACCACAGTAAAACAGCAAGCTCTACCCAAAGAATGTTGAGAAAAACTGCAAAGAGATATTAGTTTGATCTGTATAAAACCTCACAAATACTTAGGTATGCTTCCTCTTTAGGATGCTGGGGCAAGGGCACACGATAACCATTTAAGGAGCTTTTGGGCTTGGACAAATACAACATGCTAGACCTGAAAAACAAGGGTTATCGCTGAAATAAAGTCAGGAGACCTCTAGCAAGCTCTTCTCTGTACAAGGGGAACTTTAGCTGGCAAAAGGCTAAGGAGTACTCTTTTCAGGTGTAAGGGAACTGTCTCAGATAATGATTAATTGGGAAGGAGTGGCAATTCTTCTATCATGAACATGCTAGAGGATTAGGTGGCTTGCTCTTCTCTGTCAGGATGGAAGATTATTCGCGGTTGAAAAGACTTGAGTGCTAGCAAGGTCAGCATTATTACTTTTGTTAATCTTGATGTGGTGCAATGTTTCTTATTTAATGCTTGTTATTTGTATATCTTTATGCTGTGTAAAAAAGAGCTGCTGCCTAAATTTCCAATTATGGTGTGTGACTGAGATAATGTGAATGGGATACGGGAGTGGGAGTATGCCAGCCCTGATAAATTCCTTCTTTCTGCCTTCTGCTGTTAAGCACTTGTCATCTTGTTTATTCTCTAAAACTACTAATTGCCAAACTACAGTCACATAAAAGCAAAATGAAAACACCACCCAAGCACTTCCACAATTTTCTTTTGCTGGTGTATTCAACAGATGCATGAGTTAGGGTTCAAGATGTGGTAGGGTTGTGAACTCTTTTTTCTATAAGCTCCATGGCTCATCAATGGAGGGTACTGTGCCTCCAGAGGAAGGGGTGTTTCTACAGCAACCAACAGTAGGCATTTATCTGTGACATTGCTTCAAACTCTATGCCATACCTTAGTTTGGTGGCCTGAGCACAGTCAAGCATGCCATTTAATTCATTTTACAAACAACTGAAATATGATAACAAGACTCAGCCTTTTTTATTTGGGGAAAGTAACTCCTATTTTATCATCAAAATAGTTCATATGTTCCCTGTCAAAGGGAAGTAAACCATCCAGACAGCAGGCAGTGACGTAGCAAATAGAAAAAGATTGATCTGTGAAGAAATCCCATTATATATTCTATTTTTGTAAGAGATGCCATAATTTTAAGTAACATTTATTTTCAATTTCTTAGTTGTTTTCCCAAAATAGTCGAAAACCATTGTCAACTAAATGAACTGTTGTCTCTTTATGTATAAGAATTTTCCAGCACGTTTGGGGGGAAAAATCTAAAAAGCAGAAGTGTTGCTATAAATCATTAATATATTGCATGGAGAAGTTTATTATGTAACTGAAAAAAAAGTAAGTAGTAATTTTTAAAAGTATAAATAAATATATATATATTTTGCTGACTGACAAATGAATCAGATTGTAATGCACATTCAGAAGGAATTGTCAAACAATGAGAAAGGCATCTGTGGGCATTCGTCATGATGGCACAAGAGAGAAGTCAGAGGCCCACAATACAGCAAGCCGCACTCTAAGCCTAATGACTCTAAGTGGGAGCACAACGCATTTGATATTCCATTAAATCAAAGCAGGAGTAGCTAATATGTTAATGAGGCCAACTATTATAAACAGAAAAATCTTTGCTTTCTTCTTGTTTTTTAATTACTACTCTGGGACAGTGATCAGGGAGAGCACATGTGCATCCTGTTCTATCCCAGTACCATCAGTGAGATAGCATCTTCTTTTAATTCTGAAGCAATCACTTCACAAGGCACAATAAATATAGCATCTAGTCTTTTTAAAACATTTCAGCTGATGATCTATACAATTGATTATTTTGCTTTTTTATTCTGCTGTATTAAAATTATTTTATTTTTTTATTTTTATTTTTTTATGCTGCTGATATCTTTAGTTTCACTTTTGGTATTTATTGATATTATCTTTTTCTTATTTTTAAGCTGTCACATGGTGGGATGCTTCATGTTTGTTTCTTTGTTTAATTGCTCTTTTTTGGTGTTTTCTGAAGAGGGGAGATCATTTTACCCTGCATGTCATCACTGGCCACCTGCTTCCAGACCCTCTGATTAGGAAAGTAGTCTTTGTCTTCTAGGGAAAGGAAGGAAAGCATAAACAAGGACTCAGTTTCCCCCTATTTTGGAGAGAGAATTGTGCTGTACACCATCTCAGACTGCTGCTACTGGTCTCACCACCACACACATTGATGCGATCCACCAGGCCGTGCTGGCCAAGCCTTTGCTCTTGTTCCCCTGGAGAGGGGAGTCCTCTGAAGAGGAGACTTTGAAGCAGGTCTCTCTTACTGCCCACTCTTCATTCCCCAATGACTTGATGTGACCAGGACTAGCTGAAGGAACCACCCTCTCAGGCCAAACCCTTGGAAGTACTCTCTTGGGTGCTCCCCAGTAAGTCCTTGGTCACTGACCATGGATCGTTAGCCCAGAGCCCCTTGGGTTCCTGACCAAGTCCTGAGGAAACTGCATGCTCCTCCTCCCAGGGGGGTGGGCTGGGCTCACTCTGCTGTTGAAGGACAGCCCTTGTGAGCTGATCAGGTGCCACATAGGATTTATAAGATCACAGAAGTCATTTCACTACAAAACCAGGTTGGGGAATGTGATTCTTTTGGGCCACACCTGCGCTTTCATAGACCACAACTACTACGATCATCTGTGCTGCTTCCAAGATCTTTAACTGACATATCAGGATAATTTGTCATTTGGCCTTCTAGCCTTGACCAAAAGAAAGCATCTGAAAGGCTGAACAATCTTCTCTCTCTTTCTCTCTCTTTCTCTCTCTTTCTCTCTCTCTCTCTCTCTCTCTCTCTCTCTCTCTCTCTTATTTTTATTTTTATTTATTTATTTATTTATTTATTTTATGAGCATCTCTTTGGTCTTCAAGGGCTTTTATGTAACTAGCATTTTTTTACATCCACCAGAGGGTTTTCTATGAGACCTTTCCAAGGTGCCACCTTTTTAGCAGGACTTCCTCAGATCCAAGAATTCCTTTTCTGTGATCAGGTCCACTGTGACAGTTGGCAGGAAATTAAGGATTTCAAACAATAGTGAAGTCTTCAATGTGATGGAGTAGAACATTTTGGTATCAGAAACAACTGGCCATAAAAATGCTAATAATATGTAGACTTGAGCAAAAATTACATATCTAATCCTTTATATATATATTCCAGTTTAATGTATAGATTCTTTTTTTTTTTTTCTTTCCTCTCCATGGAGAGGGATGGGAAATAGGGAGGAAAGAGTTTATACCATCTTCACTTCAGAGAACTGTTGCTCAGACACTTTTTGCCTTGAATGAGTTTTATTTTCTTTAACTGTGGAGGCATAAAATTTGGGGTCAATCAAGTTTCTGAAGGAAGAGAATTCCAAATTAAGAACGTTCATTTTTCTTTTTGCCTGAGAAAGGCTTTTAACGCTTCTGTATTGTCAACTATAAAATATGGAGCAAAAGGGTGGTAACATTTAATATACTGGAGCTGAAACTAAAACCTGGACAATGAAGCATGAAATGAAGCATGCTTGATATCACAGAGAAACAGAATTAACAAATAGGTAAGACAGAGAAAGTATGTAAAAGAACAATCCTTATGAATAAAAGGATGCTAGGATGATTGTATCTTGAAGAGGACAAAATTAAAGATGGAATGCATTTATGAAGAAATAGGTTACAGCATGTATAATCATCAGAACACTTAAGGATGTATCATAAAAATCTCTTTCCACATCTGAAATATTTCAAAAGTGATACATGACCGGATTGCATGAAGAATATTGAGTGCTTTAATGATGTAGGAATTTAAAGTATTATAAATCAATTAAAAATTACATTCATTACACTGTACTGTTTGACAGTGTTATATACTTGCCTCCTTTAAAGGAAGGATGCTCTTCTGTTTCCAGTGACAAGCTTTTCTTAAGGAGAAACCATAACAACAAGAGAAACATAAAGAGGTTCTATAACCTTGTAATCACACATGTCATACACAATGTACTATTTTCTCTCTTTATGGCAGAAATGCTCAGAAATAATATATAGTAGATGCTTCAAATTATGTTTTCTGTAACAGAAGTTAATTCTAAAGTAAGTATTCCCTGAAAGAGAAACAGAAAACATTTTTACATGTCTATCATTTGTCCTTAGAGGACACAAAACAAATATGTTTTTTAAAGCTTGACACTGGTATTATTCTTTGTGGCCTCCGGCTATATGCTTTTTCCAGTTTGTAGAATTGAAGGGATAAGAAAACAGCTTTGCATTAAGAGGAACACATTGTACAGGTTAATCATAACCATGCAGAAATCAAAATGCTGCCAACAAAATAATGGCGTACTAGTGCCAAGGGAGTCACCAGGATGACTGTGAGAGAAGCTGTGGGATAATAACAACTCCTTTTCATGTGGGGAAGTATTTCAGGCATGTGCTTCTAAATTAATTATTGATGTGGCTGAAACAGAAGTTTTTACTACTGTTGACAATAGCAAATACTCGTAAAAATTTAATTGGCTAAAAGTTAATTTCAGTGTTCCTCAATCATGAAATGCATTAATTGCAAAGAGATTTTTTTTAAACATGTTTAAATTTTAAAAGGAAATAAAGCAGAAAACCGGAATCAGGCAGGGGAATTTAACAAATGTAAAAATGTAGACAGAACTGAGAGTCATTACTTAGTCAATACTGTATCAGTTAACCAAATTAACAATAGTCCCTGCTGAGAACTAAGTAGAATAGCATAATTTCCTGGTTTGTCTGACTCATTCACATCTTACATTAAGTGTTTACATTAGCGTATACAAATCAGAAAAACTAAAAGGCAGTGCCATGTAAAATGTGGAAGAATTAAACAAAATAGTGGTTATAAGAATTTAAAACGTTCTAAGCCCATTAAATAATAAATTAATCATATGTTCTACTGGTGACACTTGCTATTTCAGAAGGATGGGGGCTAGTTTGTTTCCAAATAAAAGCTTTCCATAGTTTGCCATAGGAACGTTACAAAATCCTTTGCATATATTGCAAACAAATAACATCCTAAGCCATTAGTAGAAGTACTTATGAATGTTTAGCTTAACTAATTAAAAAGTAACAATAAAAGAAATAAGGAAAATGATCATGAAAAAATACTTTCTGGCATCAGCTTGAGCCATAGCTGCAGCACTAGTCTTTTTAGGTAATATTGGCAGAGAGATTTTAATTCAGCATTGTTGAACAGCATAGTATAGCCATATTTACATAACTGAAATGGAAAACAACATATATCATTGTGGGGCAAAGCCTGCGACAGATTTTCTCTTCACTTATTGAGCTTATATTTTTAGCCCTGAGCATGTAATGTCTCTATACCTCTGAGAAGCTGTTGAAAAGAATCTGTTCAGAAGGGATAACATAAAAGATAACAACGTCCAGTTTTATCACTTGAGTCAGGACAGCCTTTAGCTCCCTAGAATATAGGAACTTGTCGGTAACCCAGAAGAAGCTCATATATTTGTTATGCCTGCCGAGTGTCTGGGCACAGCAATAAACTCACTGAAATGCCAGCTGTAACCTGAGAAAGCCACCTGCCCACCAAATTCCTCGTACTAACACTGTTGGGAAGCTTCCTTTGACACTGGTAGGGAAACCATGGAGGAGCACTAAGAGAAAGTGTTCACAACACCATTAGATTCACTGTATGTTTCATATTTTCTCTTTCTTGATGGCAGTGAGACTGAAACACTTCAGTGAGCAATATTGCTGGCAATGTTTTGTCTCCACTGTTTATTAGAGCATCCAATGAAAAAAATTGTAAAATTTAATTATTTTAATATTAAAAGATATATATAAGGGATGTTTCTTAAAAGCTAACAACCCCATCATTTTCTTACTGTCTTTCCTCTGTTAAAGAGAAAATAAAAAATATTATTAATTGGTAAGGCCCAGTTCTTAGCTCTGAGCCATAATTGTTCATGAAAAAAACTGTTTGGCTTTAACTGTACAGGAAATTGTCCTAAGTACATTTCAGCTATAAGGTTTACACAGACGAAGACACCACTCTGTAATGCCGTATTGGTTTGTGACAACTGTGGTCATCTAACAGCTGCCACAAAGTTCCTTCTCATTGTAGCTTAAATTAATATTGATTACTGTAATGTACGACAGCAAATTTGCCCGAAGTACTCAGTCATACACGGGTGCAAGTCTCTTTGACTTTCATCCTACTATTGGACACTTGCACAAATATTCATTTGAAAGACTTAAAAAATTCAAAGGACAATAAACTTTTGTTGGTATAGTTTTCCCAGTATTAATAACACAGTATCACTCTAACTGTATATTATCAATAAGATGAACTCTTGAAAATGAACTTCATACAATGTGAAGCCTGGATTTTTTGGAAGCAAATTTTTCTGTGGTTCTTATGACAAAGCTACAATACATAGCCAACAGCAAAAGCATTAGGCAGTATGTGTTACTGCTTAACTGAGGCTGGATTTCTTATGAAAAATCTACTGAAGGGACTTATTTGTACAGAAGCTCAAGATTTGGTCTGAAAAGGCTGCTTCATGGGTTAATGTATTCACCTATAAATAAAAGCAGTGACAGCTCTCCTGTCAGTACATGCTGATGGACGGTTCCTTTTTCCACCATTACAGCCTTGTGAATGTGGGAAAATTAATTTAAGTGGTAGTTAATTTCTAATGAATTCCATTCAAGCGGTTAATATGGTCCCTTGATGTTATGGTAACCTTCATGGATCATTGCATTATGTAAATAAATTCTACTTTATGCTGGTTTATTAAAAAAAGGGAAGATTGGTGAGTCCAGCCAAATCTTCACATATACAAACATGCACAAAATTTCTTAAGAAACCACTAAAATAGACTGTTTAAGAGGATTACACTTGATTCCTACACAGCATATCATTCCCCTTAATAGGACACCCATTCTTTATATAATTTTGACAGGATCATCTATTATTTGCAGCACAGAATAGGAAGACTTCTGGAAAGGAGACCCTCACCACTCAGAATTGTATTAGAAATGCAGCTTGTGTGTCCTTGAGGGACCCTCCAGTCCCTTAGATCAGCTGTTTTGCACAGGCATGAGTCACTGAACAGGCTTCATGCATCCCAGCTCCCACCTTGTCCCCTCTTTTGGGGACAGACCTCTGGTAGGGTGTGCTCTGCAGGGAACGTATACATGGCATCTTACTCTCCCTGCTCACGTCACTTGGCTTCTTCCCACTTACTTCAGTGGGGTTTAGGTCAGCCTTTTATTGGCCTTATTACTGGGATCTAAAAACCTTTTTAAAAATAACAAATATCGTGCAATACTTATTTTGAAGTAGTAATACATTTCAGTATTCAAATCCATGTACATTTTTGAAAGGTAATGGTTTTACTCTCTCATACAGACTACTTGATGAATATAAAAGCCTCTGTATGAGCACAGAGATTTCTACGGTTGTGTAATCTGAGTGGCTAAGAAAAGCCTGGGTGTGCCAAAAAAGCAAACTTTCATTGAGAGGAGAAGCTAGTGGTGTGTCTCTTATAACCTAGCACAAAAAGTGGGAGGCTCATTGAAATGCATGGACAAGGTATCAAGAGGAAACCAGCATGGGGGGAAAGTGGGAATATCCTATAGGAAGAATAACACCATGCACGAACTGAAGGAAAGTAGGCTGCTGGCTATTTGTAGGAGAAAAACCTGTGCATAAAAGTATCTCAAGGAAAGATGCTGAGGCACCAGTGTAAGCTGGCCCAGGAGCTGTTCAAAGGCAATCCTAAAATATATAGGGTGAGGTGTGTTTCCTAGAAGCACACAGGCAGCTATTCATCTGTCATATTGCCAAAACCTGAAATATTTGGGAGGACAGAATTATATAAAATATTTCAGGAAAGATTAACTCAAAAGACATACGGTGTAGTCAATAATGTCTAAGAACATATGAGAGGAAATGCTTGTAGGCAGAGGCAATATCTTTTATTAGACAATTGAAACAGTTGGAAAAAAATCTGGTAAGCTTTGGGCATACGTGAAAATAACTTGTATACCCAAAAGCTTTTCTATTTTTTCTAACAATATCAGTGATCTAATAAAATATATTACCTCTCCTTACAAACCTTATCTCACAAATTCAGAAGTTACACAAAAGGTCTATTAGGGTGAAGAGAGAAGCAGGAAGTCTGTTTCATGAGAAAAGACTAAAATGACTTGTTTAGCTGAGGAAAACAAAGATTGAGAAAGGACATGATTGCTACCTAGAAAGAAATATCAAGAGGGTAAATTCCACAGGAACAGAAGTGCTATTTAACATAAAAGATACTGCTGGCATAAATATAAATAAGTCCTGAATAAATTTAGAGGTGGAGTTGGAAGATTAGGAAAAGGAGGGCAGTCCTACAATACCTTTCAAAGAATGGTGTTAGTAAAAGGAACTTAATTTTCAATGCAAAACAAAATGAATGTAATTAAATATTTTTATTAAGTAGCTGACAGAGTATCAGGAATCGGAATTTATCTATACATTGCCTTTATGGGCAGTGACTTTTTTCCAGTGGTCCCTTCTCTCACCCAGCTGGCCTAGAGCTGCTTGTTACCATACACTCATAGGCAGCATCATTGAAAAGGACTGGAGGCACTGCAAATGCTTAAGGAGGCTCCAGATGTTGAACTTCTGAGAGCCCTTAACGCTTAAGTGACCTCCACCTTGTCCCCTGCTGCCACCGCTCTGACCTACCAGTCAAGTTGTGTGCAGTCTTTGAGCAATGCTTAGCACCCGGCTGTGCTATCACTGAGAACCTTCATGGGGGTTGCTTTTAGTTCTGCTCTTTACTTTTTCAAGCAGTATCATGGGATGCAGCCAAAGCTTACAGTGTGGAGGTGTTGTGCAACATACCTAGAGGCCAGAAAGGTTCTTCCACCACAATCTCCTTGTGTTCTGGGCTTGGGATAGATGAGCAGCTAAGTGGGCTTATTTTCCCTCCTGCCCCCTCTTTGCACATCATGCATGCCACAAATCTCAAGTTCCTTAAAAAACAAACTCTCTTTACTATGTGTTCAAGGCAATGAGATGGGTGATGAGACAGCCCTCTGTGTTTGTGCGTTGAGTGGATGATGCTGAGGATGTACGCTGAGTGCAGAGAGCACAGTGTGAAGTTGTGTGAGACATCAAAGCTGGCTGAATAGCAACAGACACCCAGGATGGGCTGGAGGACAGCCCACCTGTGCATGAGAATAAGCCAGACAAGTCTAGACACTGAAGAGTTTCCGGGTTTTGTCTGAGCAATGAAAGTATCTGGTAGGTGTCCATTATGCATGCAGTGTGGATGCTCAAGGGAACAAAATGCAGGAGCAAAACCAAATGATACAAGCTGGCAAAGGACATGAGATGTCCTATGTTTCAAAACGTCAAAGAAAACCTAATGTGTGTGGATGAACAACTGCTTGAGCAGCAGGTGTCGAAAAGTAAGTACAAATGGGGAACCATCATAAAATTTAAATTTCTTTCACTGTGGTTTCAGAAGTATCAGGACAAATGATAGATATCTTGTGTTTTTATCAGTGATCTGGGAGTGATACAGATCAAGCAATGATAAATGTGGGGTAATAAAAATCAGCGAAGAGGTAATAATGATACGAGAGTCACAGCGAAAAATGTATGCTGCTCAACACAATGAACCTACACAAAACAATTTTATTCTGTTACATTCAAGTGCAAAGTTGTACAGGTAGCAACCAGGTGTTGCAGCCATACCTGCACAATGGAGAATTGCTTGAGGAACAGTGTGAACTCTTTACTGGTCATAGAAAAATGACCACAAACCTGAACCCTTAATGGAAAGCTGTAGCATTAACGTGACCTTCAGAAGAAGGAAGTAGAAGAATGGTGTGTGGAAAATTCAGGAGCATTTTAACCTCAGTGTTCAGCAATACACTGGTTGATTCTGCATACAGTTCCTGTAGCTTTATATGAAAAAAAAAAAAGGGTGGGAGGTAGAGAAAATAGAAATATTCAAAAGCTAGAAAAAATATTTTATAGTGAAGAATTTAAGACGATTGATCTCATTACCTTACCAAAAGACACAAGGCTGCCTTGAATTAAGCACTTTAACAGTGAAAGGCACAAAACTCAGTAACCATAAAGGAAACCAAAACAGCTCACCAGTGAAGTGACAGTGTCTTGGAGCAGACTCTTAGATGCATGACAGGCTGCAGCCCTGTGTTTTTTGACCTTATGTGTTTACCTCTCTTAGGATAGAATTCTTCATCCTCCAGACTGAGTCCTGGATTATTGCTTTGTATTTACTGTCTTGTCATTCCTTTAAACATATCATATAAGTTCTCTTTTCATGACTCTGCAATTGGAGATTAGGATGAATGTCCAGACAACTTTCTTGAAACCAACATATTATTTAATATCAGAATGAGCATTCAAAGCAAAAATAAACTACTTGGCACACAATCTACATACAGTAGATTTTATCAAAACCTTGAACTTCCTATGAAAGTGGCCAATTCTAGATATCACAGACACTTCTTTTATAAAGAAAATGTTTCCCATTTTATAACGAAGTTTTCCTTCATGATAAAACCCTTTTTACACCCTGAGACTGCTTGTTCCTGACCTTTTCCTCATTTGGGCGTAGTCCGTTACCAATCTTTAATCATTTACAACAGAGAAGCTTGTATTATTTCCTGCATGTTTCTTTGCTTATTTTCAGCCACTAAAGGAAACCAATATATTTTTAGATCAACAACTCCACAAAGTGCTGAGTTCACTTTTTTTTTTTTCTTTTTGCACAATGTGGCATATAAAAACATGTGCCTCCTTGAAAAACAATGTTCTCTTTCAACTCTGTATTCACATTTACAGACAACAGAGTTCAAAGTCTGATGCCCAAGCTTCTCAGTGAAATGTGAGTTTTCCTTTTCTGGAGGCTGGTGGATAACTTTAGTAAGTGACAGCTTCATCTTGGGTACCAATATTCTCTCCATAACCATTTTCATCATTTTTAGATCAGGTTCAATGTCTTCACTGTGATGAATCTCTTATAAAGATTGCTGCCTCCACTATGAGTGGGATATGGAGCAATAAACTGCTGCAGTTTATCTCCCAGAGGTATAAAAGTAAAACAATACCACGTACCTAAATAAACTGGGCTGAAAGTGTGACAGTTCAATAGCAGCTTCTTGGGCAGTTCAGCTATTCTAACACATAGAAGAATTCTGTCCTGGAGAGTAGGAGAGACTGGACAGATGAGGGCTTGACCCCTCCTGTTTTGTGAAGTAAACCATCCCAGCAAGTCAGAAAGATCCAGCCCATTCTCAGACTCTTGGACTACCATGTTCAGCCCACCATTTAAGCTACTGGTACAGATTCGGAGCTCTAAATGAATAATCTGATGAGCTGTGACGGAATGCACACAAGTATTTAAATGGATAACCAGCCTTATTGACATGAATGGGACAACAGTGTCCTTAATTTATACCTTAAAAGTCATGTGATAGTTTTCATCAATACATATAATATGCATATACCTTGTCGACTCAGAACCTTAGAGTATGGTGATGCTGCAGATATATGTAAACTACCTTTGGTAATGAAGCCTATCTAATATCAGATGCGTGGAATGCACTGAAACTACAGGAAGACCCTGGCATTACACAGAAGACATTCTGAAGTATCTCCAGTGGTGCTGCAGAGTCCATTTGCATTGTTAAACAAATATGAGAAAGCAGCCTGCTTCTCACTTCCTTTTTCCTTGTTCAAGAGTACTTATTTTTTATTTTTCTTGTAAAATCAAAATTCCAACTTTTAATTTTCCTTTGCACAGTCACACTCATGGATATTATCGACAGATGAGTCATCTATTTCATCCCTCTACAAATGAAAGCTTCCAATTGTTAATACTTCACAAAGCCATTAGCAACTGTTCTTAAGGTTTGCCTTTTCTTGTGCTTATTTTTATCTTTCTGATTATGTACACGGTATGATAAAATAACTGGAAAAGCTACAAGGTGTATACAGAACCAATAAAATAAAAACAGCTGTTATGAAAATGACTTTGGTGATGTCAGAATCTGGAAATGTCACCTGTCAGTCAGCTAACCTCTGCGTGCACCTCCTGGATCCAAGCAGACGTAACTCCCCCAGTAGCACCATTTCCAAACATTTCTCCCTCACCTGTCATTACCGAAGAGCTGTTGTCCTGAATTCAGCAACCAACGCAGTAATTCCCATACGTGCAATCACAAAGTCTGACAGTCGTTAATATACATGAGTTCTAAGATTTATCCTCCAGTTGATCTAAATACATATCCACCTGTTGCATACTGGGAACGTGACAGTCTCATTCCCTGAAACAGTTTGGAGGAATTAAGCAAGTTCAGTCACTCACAACTGCAAACTATTTTCATAACTGTACAATGGAGACAGTCACAGGAGACATCAGTTGTCACACTCCTACTCCACTGCAGGGATTTAAAGAAGAATGAAGAATTGCTGGAAGGGGTAACCTAGACACAAAATCAGCAGAAAACTAGAGGCTGAAACTGTAATTGGAGCCTGAGTCTTATTTCATTTTTTAGTGTAAGGATTCTTCTTCCTGTGTTATTGGGTCCTATTTTCCCCCTAAACCATTTTACATTCTAGCTGCGCTCTCCTTACCTTTGCTCTACCTTCATCTTCTGCCCTCACAACATCTTGTAAACAGGACGAAATAGAAAAGAAAAATCATACATTTATAGAACTAACATTGACGGGTTTCTTAGTTTTATAGGACTGAATGGACGGTCTGGGTAGCTTAAGTAGCAGTTGTATACCCTAACCTTTGAAAAAAAAGCTATTAAGCAACACGACATCCAGAAAGTCTGTAATAAAAGATGTAAACCCTTACCTACCAACAACTAGGCTAATGACTGACATTATTTCAGCATCTCATAAATAAATTAGGTAAATAAACCTAAAATAAACATGCACCACCAGTTCTAGTCACCTTCATGATGTCACACAAATTACAGAAAGCTATGAAATCTGATTTTATTTTTTTAGAATACCTCTGTAACAATTTGTGGACATTAACAAAACAAAAAAGGTCCTTAGAAGCGGGAGACTCAGTATTTCCATTTAACAGATGGAGAAAGAGACAAAGGCAAAATTACTTTTTCAAGATAATACAGTAAGTCAATGGCAGAACACAATTACAATTCTGAGCCTTCTGTTTTCTAATCCTATCATCCTCTTTCCAAAATCTATTAGCACTACTGACGTTTCTACATGACGTTTCAGTGATGACCACGAATACTCTTCTTTTGAACACTCCACCCCAAGGTATCACAAGCTAATAGTTCAGATGATGACACATGAGTAATCTACAGCTGTGTTAAACATCTGAATTCATATTACTTCAAATCTTAAACTTCTGACTAGAAGCACTAAATTTAATGGCTTTAATTGTAACATGATTTTTCCTAATTATAAGTTGTTGAAATAGGCTGCTCAATCTGTATTGTATACAAACTTGAACTAAAGCCTTGGGCTAACAGGGAAAATGAAAGCATAGTAAATTGTGCCCCTCTCCCCTGTACAGTAAGCCATCTGTAAATTTCATTCCCTGTTGTGGAGAATTAGACCAGATTTAACAGATACCAGCCTGACCCCAGTAAAGCTGCCCCTGAATGCCACGTGCCACTACCTTCTGATTCTAGCTGGAGAGCGATTGCTGCTCCATGCCCTGCCAGCTCGTACTTGCAGGTCTCTCTCTTCACCATCTGACGTTGCCCTCGGCAAGCAAGCCCCAGACTGAACCCCAGCACACTTTGTCTTGTACCAGAGCGCGAGCCTTTTTTCTGACAGAATCATGGGTCTGGATCAACTGTTTGGGAGGCAGTAAGTACAGCTGATAATTACTTTTGCTAAAAAAAAACAACCTGCAGACCCTTACCTCATTTGATGGCCAACTCATTCAACCCATGGCAAGTCCTTGCACATTCCCCATGACTTTCCAGTAAAGCAGGTGGACCTCACCACTGGGTTTTCTGAACATACGCACACTCTTTACCTTAATGGTGTATTAATAACTGCACTCACCACGTGTCACAGAGGTTTACAGCATGCAGGCTTTTCTGCCAAAGCAAAATATACAGCATGCACCTAAACTAAAAGGTACCATTGACTCTAAGGTGGGAATCAGAGCTTTTAAAATCTCCAGTTGCTTAGACTGCCTAGCTGGCAAGGTGCATTAAAGCAAGGGTAAAACTTTCCCAGGAAATTTATTTATAAAGTAGGAGCTCTTATTTGTGAGCATGTAAACTTCAGCCATGCTTTGTGAGGTACATCAAGTTTTCAACTACTTCAAGGTTCTTTGGTTCTGAGTAGGCTTCCAAGTTTTGAGTCAGTCTGCGTCTCTGGTTAGATGAAGCTAGCCATTTTTCTCCCCCTTCATTGCCATAAATTTCCTTGATGCCTCCTGAGGTGGATGTCTATGTTAACTAACCTGTTCCTCTCTTTCCAAATCCACATTTCTTGTAGTGAGACATGAATGAAAAGACAAAGTGCTCATACACATAGGGACCAGCCAATAACCATTGCCTCTGGGTTGTTTAGCCACAACTTTCCAGCTTCTCATTGCCTGCCAAGAACCTAGTAAAAAAGAAAAGGTATAATTATAGAAGTTAGTAGAATATTCAAGTTGTGGAATTTTAAGAGGGCAGAAAAGTCCTTCTAGTCATCATACTGTTTGAGCAACCTCAAATACAGGTTGTGCCCAATCAACTTCACCTCTTCTAAGTTTGGGACACTATCTCACAGTGCTCTGACAATCTTGTAGCAGTAACCTACTTGTCCAAAAGCATAAGTTTGGTATCTTGTGCTGAGAACTTGTGGTTCACAGGAAGATCAAACACCCCTGCTTCAAGCACAATGATGTTCAGAAGCACTAGGAACACACTTGGGGATTGCAGCAATTATGGCTGTCTAAATTTTCACCTGCTGCTACACAGATCCAGCAGTTTGCATTCAACGGTATGCTCGGCCATATGACCTTTGAGGCATTTATGTTCCTAGTCATTCTCCCCAAACTTTCTGCTGCAGAGCTGTTTCAAGGGATACACAAAAAGCTGTACTAAAATAATTCTAGGGCCTCATTGGCATTTGTCAGTGAGCCTAAATCTTTACAGAAACTTCAGACAAATTAGCTGGAAGCTGAAATTACTCTTTTCATGTTTGTTGCAGGTATCCACAAAAATCAGTTTACAAACTCTAGTCATAAGGCAGTAATTCCTAGCTACCACAGCTACCGCCTTTTTGTGTTAAGGGTCAGGAAACCTTTTACTAGTAGAATAGCAGGTACACCACAACCATCAGAGGGGTCTTCTCAGAAGACTGAAGACACTAAGAACACTTCAACATATACCATATAGGCAATATATTAGTAAATTATGACATTAGATGTTCTAACTTAAAAATTTCTAGATTGCCTCATATTACACTGATAAAATGCCATCATCTCTTGTTAAAACCCATAATGTTAAGCAAGGGTTAGTTATACTGGCATTATTGAAGCTACGTAAGGTTATCCATGCTGTAACTCAACAGTGAAAAGAATTTTTTACCTTACATACGAACTCACCCAAAAGCTGGCACACCATCTTTTGATGTAACGTATTTAATATCATTTCCCACTTCAGGGCTTAGCTAAGTTAGAGGCTATTGTCTCTGCTACCACAGTTTTCAACATCACAGTTTTCTTTCATGGAATATTCATAGTATGTTGTAATAATGCACTATCAGCCATGTTTATTTTCATTTTGCTTTAATTAAGCACGGATGCATCCAAGTCAGAGGCTTTAGGTTCACTCTTACTAACTTAAGAGTAAACTAATTGGTTGTAAGGCATTAAGGCTAAATAACCAAGAGATCCTGAAAGTCATGGCTTTGAGTTCTCAGCATCCACAGTTTGAAACAAAGTTAAGGCAGTGACCACCGCGAACTTGATTTACTCTACTTTTAGAATTAAGATCCAGCATTGTCACCTACAGCACTTTCTGACTTGGGTCCCTAGCTGTCAGAAGTCAACAAGCAGCCAGTGAACCGGTAGCGATCCCAGCGACACGACTGTACACACTCGGATTCACAGACCTTACACAGAAACACCACGTTTATTTCTTTCCTCTCAGGAGCCCCACGGAAAAGCCCTTTTGGGCAACCGCTCCGACGGGCAGCGACCGCGGCGCTACAGCTTCCGTTGCTTGTGCCGAGGGTTGGTCTTGCAGCAAACGTAGAGCCGGCCCCTGCGGCGAACAATGAAGCAGTCCTTACAGCGCCTTCTGAGGGTCGTCTTCGTCTTCAGCCCGGCGAAGAGCTGCAGGAGGCCGGGCAGCGGCGGGCCGGCGGGCAGGGCCGGGGAGGCGGCCGCCCCTTTCCACAGCGGCGAGGCCCCGGCGGCTGATGGGGGCCCCCCCGCCGCCCGCCACCGCGGCGCCAGCGAGCTGAAGGGCGAGCGGCACAGCGAGCGGAGCGGCCCAGCGGCGGCTCTAGCCAGGAGGGACAGCATGCTCCGCGCCCTGCGGGGACAGCGCGGCCATGAGCACACCCCTCACGACCCCTCCTCCCCCCGTTACCGAGCTCCGCCGCCCCTAACGGCCCCCAACGGTCCCCAACGGCCACCAACCGTCCCCAACCGGCGCGGCGGCTCCGCTCCTCGGCAGCAACGCTCACGGACGGGCGGGGGAGACGCATGCGCACGGCCGGCGGAGAGGGCGCAAAATGGCGGCGCCCGGCGCGACCTTCCGCCGCCTGCTGCTGCTGCTGCCGCTGCGCCGCCCGTCCCTGCCCGCCGCGTCCTGGCGGCACTACGGGCTGCGGGCGGCTGGCACCGGCGAGCTGGTGACACACACGGGGCAGGTGAGGCCGCGGGGACACCGGGCACGGGGGGCAGGCATGGCTCCCCCGAGGGGTTCAACATGGCTCAGTGCTGGGTCCTGCACTTCGGCCACAACGACCCCGTGCAGTGCTGCAGGCTTGGGGGACGCTGGCTGGAAAGGCTCGGGGGAGAGCTTATTGCTCTTTACAACTACCTGAAGGGAAGGTGTGGGGAGCTGGGGGTCAGCCTCTTCTCACAGGTAACTAGTGATAGGACTAGAGGGAGTGGCCTCAAGTTGTGCGGGGGGAGGTTCAGGTTGGAAATGAGGAGACATTTCTTCTCAGAAAGAGCAGTCAGGCATTGAACGGGCTGCCCAGGGACGTGGTGGCGTCACCGTCCCTGGGGGTGTTCAAGGTAAGGCTGGACGTGGTGCTTAGGGGTTGGTGGTTTAGTGGGTGGCATTGGTAGGACAGTGGTTGGACCAGGTGATCTTGGTGGTCTTTTCCAGCGTTAGTAATTCTATGAAAGTGGTGAAGAAAGCATTCAGAAAGTGAATAACTTTAGTTTTCTGAACCGGAGTATCTAGACAGTATATATGTATTTCTTTGCCAGATATTTTGTCAGGCTTATGACAGAATGGAGTGATTCTTTATTTAATACGCACTATGGCCTTAATGTTGTTGGATGATGCATAGGTAAAAGGTATGTGTGGCTTCAAAAGCGAAGTGCTGTCTTAGATAGGGTCATTAGTATAGCCGTTACCAAATGTTGTGATCTGAATGCAATGCTTGATGCAACTGAAGTATTGACAGCTGGGAGGTACCCTTGTGTAAGTGACACGTAACTTTGTTTTTCTGTTCTCGTGTAAAAGCTGAGCATGAGAACTGGGGATAGTCATGTAGTGTTTTGTGGAAACATGAAAGAGCTGTGGGGGGTGTAGTTGATATTAGAAGACTACGCCTGTAGTTACTTGTCTCAAGAGTGCATGTGTATCTATATGCATGTATATAAATGTATATGTATATTTATTATACGTATTGCATATCATATATTATTTATCTTACATCTCATAGTTTATTTCATCTTCCAGATGGCAGTGTGGGATCAAAAACCATCACTAGAAGTAATAAACCTTCTGTTTGTATCTCTGGTCACAGATGAGGCTTCTGTTTACTGGCTTTAAGCATCCCTGCCTTGCCCTCTCTGCCTATTCTTTTTAACTTTCCAACCTAGAATTTATTTTCTCTGTGACAGAAATGAAAATTAATTTTTCCTATACAGTATATAATTGTAAGATGATGACAATGCTTGAAACTGACTAAAAGATTTAGATGATTTACACTTGATAGTTCTGTAAGCCTTTGTGTTCTTCAAGGTTATTATTTTTTAAATAAGATCATTTTTATTTTACTTTTCAGGTGTATGAAGAAAAAGATTACAGGAAAGTTAGATTTGTTGGACGACAAAAAGAGGTAACTCCTCTACCACTTTCCCTTGGGGGAGAGGAAGTGGCACTTCTTTTACATACTTGATGTCCTCAGCCACCAAAATGCAGAAATAAAATTTGTTGGATTTCGGGTTTTGTGTGTTCTTCTTCTCGCTAGAGTGAAAAATCTTCTTTCAGTACAGCATATGGTAGCTTCTGGGTACTGCCCTTTTCTTGTTAATTTAGCTGTTTGATCTTGTCTATAAAGAAGTCTGTTTTGATGGAAAACCAAGCTTTCAGTAGCTTGGTGGGCTTAAGTCTAAAACGGTCAGAAATAATGAGGAACTCTGCAGCAGTTTATGGGTTTTTAAAATTTTTGGGAGTTGGGCCTGAAATCTAATGTTATATTTTAAAACTGTAAATGACAGCATGTTTTCATTGTTTTCCCTTGGTAAACTACAAAATTAATAGTGTTGTTTGAATATGCCTTTTTTTAACAAAAAAAAGTGAAAGCTAGGCTTTAGATTATATGTGACAAAGATAAACATTTGAGATAAGAAATTTAGTAACCTTAGCTATCTAAGTACATGTTAACTACTCAGACTGATAGCATGTTTTCATTTTTGGTAATCTTAAATGCAGTGATTTATTTTTTCTGCTGAAAGTCGTACTATATTTAAATATGGGAATAGAGAAAAATGGAATATCATTTATAATATGTCATAACTACCCAGAAAACAGAGCACAAACATTAGAACTCATATCTTAGCAATATGATAATTTGAGTAAGCAAAGTATGCATACATATTTTGATACTTCTGGAATAACATGGTTGCATGCTGCCCATGACTTGTCCTAGAAACTGGGATCCAAGTTAAAACATAGTATTGACGTGGTTGTGTTTCTCTGCATGACTATGGTAACGCTAACTCTGTCAAGTAGAAGACTTAAGCGGGGTGGTGGGAGGGATCCAAAATGCCTCACACTTTTCTGTTTGAGGAAAACTTTTTTTTAACAGTGTATACTAAATTCAGAACATAAAAATATTATAGTGCTGTATTACTGCTAATAACTATCTGACAATACTTTTCTATAGGTATAAAGTATTAAACGAAGTGCCATGTCACTTGCTTTAGGCGTCCAACTTCAGTGAATAACCATTTTTTTTTTTTATTTTAAATGTTTCTGCATTTCCAAACTGAGTGCTCAAAACTGAAGTAAGCTGGATAGACCTGGAAATGCTAGTTTCCAACTGAACTTTAGTTGAAATAACTAATATTTTGGGGTAGTGGAAAGCATAGATGCAGAGTAATTGGATAAATCCACAACCTTGTGTATCTAGTTAATTTGAAGAAGGATCTTAAATTTGCAAAATTACAAATTATCATTTCAGTGTTATACCTTTTATCTTAAAATAAGCTATAAAGCCATCCAATACTATTTACAAGTTAGTAGTGTGATTTTTAAACATCCTTCTTAGTTACTTAGTGGTATGATTTCAGATTCTTATGAGTTAAGTTCTACTGTAAATTTGGGTATGATAATACACTAGTCTGTAAGGAAGCTGCAAAGCTGTTGGGGTTTGCTATGTGCTTAAAGCTTGAGGGCTTTTCTTGTTTGTTTTTAGACTGCTGGCTGATGAAGTTTAACTTTGTTCTCCCTCTCTCCAAGCATTTGTGACTTCAATGGAAATTCATTCCCAAATTGCTCTAAAAATTCAAGACTTAGCCTATATCCATTAGGTTCTTACGTTTAAGATGTGGGAGCTGTTAGCATTTGGCATCTGAAAATTAGACGGTGTTTTCATTTGAAAAAAAACTTTAAGAATGGTTCTAGTGCCATTTTTGTTCAGTGTCAGCACATAATCAAATGCTTTGCTGAATCACCTATCTATATATCTGTTTAAGTACGAGTTTTGAGGCTTAATTTGCCTCTGCATATTTAAAATCTTAGTCCTTACCCACATTGCAAAGGTGTTTTTATGAAGGCATATGAGCATTTGCTGAAGCAGTGATTAAAATTTAATAAATAAAACTAAGATTTAAAGTACTCTAAAGTAATGAAGCCTCAAAGGCAAAATTAAGTAACACTAACATCAGCCGAATGAAAAGTTATTTCGTAGGCTTGCTGCTGCTCTGTATCAACAGAGTGGGTATGTGAAACTATGTCCTCCAGCATTCAGTTCTTCCTAATAATCAGGCACCACAATTCCCTGAGGGATCTGCTGCTGTCCTTTGGGAGAGAAACAGGAATTGTTTAGCTGGACTGTGTTCTCCAATGCCTGATCAGTGTTTTAGTGCTAATGATCCAGATTTGTATGTATAAGTATAAGATGTGGTAGTTTTTTAATGCATACATATATAAATATTACTTTTCTAATTTAACCAGAACTCATTGTGCTGATTTTTGATTTTTTCGTGTTGTTGACTTCATTGTATCATGAATTTCGTAAGATATGGGCTATTTAACTTATGCTGCGTGGCAAAAATAGGAATTTTACATAGGAAATAATTAAATGAAAATGTTGCTTAAGAAGTGTTCAGAAGCTTATTCCTGGGAGAACAGTGATCGAGTCTTTCCCAAATGCAATGTCTCTTTCTGTGCTACCTCTGTAACTTTGTAGGATGTGCTTTTTGACTCTAACTTTCCATAGCTTGCCAGTCCTGCTAATGTGTCTTTGTGACCAATTTATTTCTGGTTCACTTTGTGTGTGAAGGAACACTGAAAGCTTCAAGTTCAGCCCAGCTTCTCTTTCCCCAGCAAAAGGCAAGCTATACGTCTGTTAAGCAAGATTTAGTGCTAGGTTTTAATTGTGAAGATGGAACAAAATTTACATATTAAATACTAAAAATCATCTGTGTTTATCTTTGGTGAATTTATCTGTGGTTAGCAAAGTGGGATATCTTTCTAGTGGCTTTGCCCTTATAGGAATTCCCCAAATGCATTTCAGCTGCTTGTATTGGAATTTCACAGCACTGTTTGTAGTCTGAACGTTGCCTTGTTTCTGAAGCTGATGCTAGCCTGCTGACTTGGTGACTGTGCTTCCTCAGTTACTTCTTTTTCTTCACTGTGCTCTGCTTAATCAAACAGGACTTGTTACGAGACAGGTACAGCCTCCATAGCTACTTATTTTGAACCTCAGTCTTTGGCTGCACGTGCCCCCGGTGAGGTCTGGCCGCACACCTTGGTTCTGCACGTGGCCCTTCTGAGAGCCTGCCAGGCTGTGGGAGAACAGGGCCAGGTTATGTGGACGTTGTCACTTCAGTTCTGCCAGTCTAATTGTTTGGCTAACGAAATCCATGTGTTTTATCTGAAATCATTGTTCTCCATGCTGGATCTTGAATGTTTAAATGTGCAGAACTGGGGGATTAATGATCTCTGGCAAGGGTCTAAAACAAGTAGCTGTGAGAAAACTGAGAATGGCAGCTATTAAACTGCATCTGTGCAGCCAGACCAGTGTAATCCTGTCCTCGTATAATCCCTAAGATGACACAGAATCTAATGCCACACTGCAATTTCCACTTCAGCTCTACTCTTCCTGTTGTGCTAGTACAGAAGCAGAAGCCGTGAGAATAACTGACATCAGAGATGGTCTGGTTTAAATACAGACTTCCTTTCCTTTGGACTTTTGCATCTGGGTCAGTTCCAGGTTTGGTTTTTCATTCTCAGCCTCACAATGTACTGGCACAGGCAAGTAGCTGGAAACAAGCAGCAGTGGGATTGTCAGACTGGCACTGGGGGGAAAAAAAGTTGTTCATTGAGTTATGCTTTGGGTAAGGACCACACTGTTTGGGTGTGCTTAGGGAAAAATCTCCCTTCCACAGTAACTACTACTGTGCTTTAATTGAAGGGACGTGATATAACTGAAGCAAAAATTACTTCTTTAGTTTTTATCCCCTCATAATTTTTTTTCTCAGTCTTTTTTTCTGGCATGTTTTCCTTGCACATTCCTAGACTTTTGTTTAGCATGCTGAACCAGAAACAAGTCATTGTTGTACAGTAGATGAGAGGTTCTTATTTTCCCCCTATTCCCACAGACTTGTTTGTGGTTCAGAAATAAACCAGTATATGGAAGAGTGGAGTTCTTTCTGAGCTTGAAGCAGAGTTGCACCAGAGTGCTATCTTCCTCCTTCAGCATAAAAAGAAAGATCCAAAATTTTGATCATTATTTAAAGCAGCAGTTAAAATCCTTGCAAGCTGACTGAGATTGCATGCGACTTGTGGATGTCAGTCCCAAGCAATGAGTTTCTTGACTTTGCCATTTTGCTACAATACTGAAAGTTAATTTTTTTGTTAACTTTATTTAGCTTTAAGCATATAAAATCCTGTGGTTGGCAAACTGACTTTTCTGTTGCTGTATGAAAAGCACAGATTTTTGTGGAGACTTAATTGAAGGCTTGGCAAAAGAATCTAAGTTGTCGTGTGCTAAAACTATATAAAAATACCCTTGTGGTTCTTAGAGATTCATTTAATGGGTACTTAAAAATCTTGTATTTTTCCTAAGACTCAGATACTGACGAGTTAATGAAACTTATGCCCAGTGTGGTAAATAGCACCTTCTTTGGGTTTGCATATTTTATATTCTTGTGTGTATAACATTGCTTTTGACAGAGGTGGTTGTCTGCTCAGTGCTGGCTCTGACCTAGTTGGAAGAAGGTGGCACAGAAGAATGAAGAAAGTGCTGCAGGTTCTGTGTAGGTGCAGGTTGCTCTGTTGCGTGCCTCTGGCGCTCTCCAGGAATGGTTGTGTTTGGCAGGTCTCACAGACGTGCTCTAGTGAAAAGTCTGACAGTCCGTAGTGATATACATATTCAGGAATTGTGAATAAGATGGATTTACAGAGTGGCATAACAGTGTTTAGAGGCTTTTCTTGTTTCTAATTCTGAACAATTTGCCTTTCTAACTGTTGTGTACCAAGTTCATGTCTTCGTGAGATTTATGTGCAGTGATAGAGTAACATGCATGGTGGGAAGCTCTAAATTACTGGCAGTTGTTTTATCTCTCTCCTGACCTTACCTGTCCCACCATTATTTTGAGTTTATCAGCATAGATTTTTGCAATTTTATCATGTAGTGGCAAAAGCAATACAGAGGCAGTGTCAGTTAAAAATTTTCTGTTCTCAGCTGCTTGTTACTGCTCACCTTTTTGCTGAATCTGCTTAGGTCATGTAAACCTGAGCATAGATGTGGTCTGTGTCAGGGTATGGGGATTATTTTTGTGGGGTTTAACACCTTCAATTCACTGATCTGGTGAACAAATACAGTGCAGCTGAAGTTGTTACAGCTGTGGAGAAAGTCAGAAAAAAAACTATGTAGGAACTTCTTAAGTTGGTTGTAGTGTAACTGTTTGGTGAGGCAGTTGTTTTCTGTTTGAGTGTGCAAGATAACTGGAAGCTTTTTTTTTTCTTTCAGGTGAACAAGAATTTTGCAATTGATTTAATAGCAGAGCAGCCTGTGAGTGAAGTTGAAAGCAGAGTGATATCATGCGATGGTGGTGGTGGAGCTTTGGGACATCCTAAAGTATACATAAACTTGGTAATATCTTTGTTCTTCATATAGCATGTTTTGCTTGTTATTTCTTGTCTGTAAGTTTATCTACTCTTTGGCATGTTAGTTTAATGAAGTAAAAAAACCTACTAAGAGGCACATTTTATTTGGTGCCTAATACAAAATTAAGATTTCTTTCTACCTAGAAGAATTTGAGAATTTCCGTTTGAAGCTACCAGAAACTTCTTGCTTGTGATTATAACTTTTTAGAAAAAAATAAATGCCATAACAAAACAAATAAGGCAGTGCTTGTTCATATTACTTTTTATGAGCAAAAAAAAAACCACCCACAAAACAAACTTGCTATATCTTGAGGCATTTACTCTATTTAAATGCCACTGTGTAGACTAACCATACTTTTGCGTTATTCGTGGGACTGTGGTTTATTTTAGAATCCTGTAAGCTCAAGGGGGAAAAAAAAAGGAAAAAAAAACCTGTCTTTAGAAACCTTGGCATTCCTGAAGACTGAAAGATTCATTATAGTCAGAGAATCAGTGAAAAATAAATGTCTTATTCTCCCTGACAGTAGCAATGTAGTTTCCAATGCATTCTTACTCTGGATTGTAAGAATATTGAGGGTACTGATGAACTTAGGGAATCAGTTGATTAGGCACTGTCCTGAGGCAGACCCTTACAGCAGATAACTTAGTCTTTGCTTGCTTACCTCAACTTTGACATTTGCTTAATACCCAAGAGAGTGGTAGGGGAACTGACAATAGTGTCCTTTATTGTCAGCACTGTTGAGACAATCATAATTACTTCTATTTTGAACAAAGTAAGCATTTTATAATGATTTATTTTACATTCTTCAAGGGCAGATGTTCTGATGTCCTAATTCATAAAACTTAGGAAGCTTGTATTCTTTAGTCTTAAGAAGTTAACTTCTGTAGCACTCTGGTCTGACTTAACGTTGATCTTTTTGACCTGCTTCACACTCTTCTTGAGAAATGCTTTAGTTTTTGTAACTTTTGATATCTTTTTGTGTTAACAATTAAATTATGTGAGGTCTGTAGTTGAATTCTTGAATGCTAGTACCTGCAAACAGAGAGAATGATATTAGATCAGCTTGTTTTCCTTGGCCATAATGATTGAAATCCCAACTTTATGGGGTTGGAGGGTAGTCTGGATTTTTTCACTTTTAATATTAACTTGTCGATAGTCATGTTGCTAAATAACAGAAAATCCTCCTTGTGTCTGCTTGTCTTGTCTTTTCCTCATGTTAAAGAGGACAACAATAGCTTGCAATCAGTCACATCTAAATTTTAATTATATATAAATTTCTATCTTTTGGAGAGAAGAAAAAAATCTTACACTGTAGTAATCTGTTTCTCTCCAAAATGTTTCTTTTCAGGATTTCTCTTGAAATTCTACTGATCTTTCCTCTTTCATGTAACTAACTCTGTCGGCTTACATTATTGGCTGAAATTCCTGTCTAGATATAACTTGAAAATGAAAAATCACGTTCTCTATTAAAATAAATACAAAATGATCCTTTCAGAACACTGGAGCAAATATGACCGAACTGACTTAAGCTGTCCGGTTTGGTAAGAGAATCCTTTTATTGCTGAAAAGATACCATTTGCTGGACTTAAAAATTGTGTTTTGAGGTCAGGACTGGTAGTTAAAAATGGCAGCAGATAAGCTGCATATTGTGTAGGTATCAAGTATGAACCTCTTACCACCTTTCTTACTTCCAGTGTTTCAAGTAAGCATAAATTCTGTACTAATCTATATTGATCCATTTTAAGATGGCACATGGAAGTAAGAGAAACTTTGTAATTTCTAAAAGTTCTGTAAAGTGAAACTAGCATTTTTTGTGTCTATATTTTTTGCAGGACAAAGATACGAAGACTGGGACGTGTGGCTATTGTGGACTTCAATTTAAACAGAAACATCACTGAAAGATTATCCCTGCATGCTTGCAGACTTCTGTTAAGATGTTAATGTTTAACTATAAATAAACAATATAATTAAAAGCTCAAGGTTTACATTTGTGTTTCTTAACTATGGAAAGTCCAGTTTGTGCCTTTTTAAAACTACCTTTACAAGTATTGATGATCCAAATAGTATTACAATATCTACTTTGTATTTATTTTTGTTTTTATGGAACAAATGTCCAGCCTTGTTTGTCAGACTTCTTGTGGGCTTGAAAGTGGTGTCTGGCTAAGGCAAGGGGTGGCTTGTAATGAGTAATTTGTATTCTTTTTAACACTGAATTTGATATAAATTTCAGGGTGATTGATTATCCTAGGTGTTTGTCTTTTGGTGGTGTTTGATACTGTTAATTTGTTTGTGGCCTGGTGTCTAGCTAAATTCAAAAAGTGGAAGCACAATTCAGCGTTGTAACATTTATAGGCATGTATCTCAGGAGCAAGATCATGATCCCTGAATTAAGTAGCTACAGTTCGTTTGCTGTATAAAAGAAATACAGTGCCCTAAAATGGTTATCAGTGTGAGCTGATACATGTGAAAGGTGAGAGCATAGGTATTTATGCTCCATTTGAGTGTATATATCTGATTCTGCTTCAACAATTTCACACCCTTGAAACCTCTTTAGGAATTGATCATGTCAGACTCAAGAAAGTAGGGATATTGCTCCATTGCAGGTAATGTCTTTTGCTCCAATAATATAGATAGGTAGGTACACAAGTTGTTGTTAGACTGTAACCTCACCTAGTCTGCACGAGGCTGGTTGAAGGACATCTTTTTGCTACCTTCTTGTCCTATTTGTGTAGCTGTGTAGCATTCCAACATAGAACTGTGACTTTCAAACAAGGCATGTACCTGAAGAAGGAGGATCCAAGCTGTGGCCTTTGCTCCAGAGAGAGTTTTAATCTGTTGCTAGAAAGTGAATTCTTAAACACTGGTAATGGAACATGGTCCCAGGCAATAGTTGCTGCTTGGTTGAAGTTCAACAGGGTGGATTCTACTAAAGCTGCTGTTTATATTGCTGTAGTTAAATTGATATAATGGTATCAAGTTGAATAAAGTCATATGGGGCTATGGCTACTAAACTTGCTTGCTTGTCAAGCTATAGATGAAGTTGAACAAGTGCAATCAAGCTTAAGGAAAGGTCTGAAGTATTCTGTCTGGAGAAGATGTGTTTAGAGGCTATCACTGCAACTACTCAGATGCATATACACCCCTTTTAAACATTTGTTCACCTGTGAGAGCTTAACCTCCCTTTCTATATCTTTCACCTTCTTCCTTTCCTCGTTCCACCATTCCATTGCTGCTCATTTCAGTGATCATCAGGTTAGCCTTCGATTCATTCTCTGTAATGACCTAGACTTAAGAAATAATGAGTTATATAATGTTATATATGACTGGTGCAGTTCTCTTAATGTGCTACCATCTCTGCAAATAGACTCAAGAAATATGTTACTGTATGTGGTCATCTGTGTGCTTTTGATTTTTCTTATGAATAATATAGCTGCTTGGATTACTGTTTCACATAATAAATTGGCACAGCATCTGCTGAGGACCCTGACAAATCCCATCTCACTGGTCTTGGCTACGGAATGCTCTTCTTGTTCTCCCTGAAGTACTTGTTGTATATGGAGCTATCAATTGACACTAGTGAAGCAAAGAAAGTCTCTACTTTGCTCTGGGAATTTGCTCCTTATTTTGTATTTGCTAGGCTTATATATCTAGTTGTGAATGGCTGTTTATATGAAGTCTTGCACTCTTGAGTTCTGCTGTCCACATACCTGTGGAAAGGCCAACCTTAATCTCCAGTAGGTGGGGGAAAAGTGAGAAAGCAAATTCTTTGGCTGGTCATAAGCAGATGTGTGAAAATGGATCTTCGACGGTAGACTAAAATACTTAAGAACCATAATGCTGCTTTGATACTTAGGCAGCAAATTCAGACTAGAAAGCATAATGGAATAAAATTTACAGACTTTAATTCTGTCAGTCACTGTTCTGTTTTTCATAGTTCCAGCCTGGGAGGAATTATCTATAGCCTGCTATCCCAGTTACTAAAGTACAAACCGTACTTTATGCTCAGTCACTATGAAAATAGGAAGTGTTCTACATTGATGTGTAGCTAGTCTTCATGGCTGTATCTTGCTTTCACCTGCTAAATAAAAACAGATTGGGTATCTTCTCTTTATTTTTGCTACATATATTAAGCTTTTCATGGTGAAAGTCACTATGTATTTAAACTTTAAAAATGAATAAAGATGATCCAGGCTTTTCCCATAATATTCAGTGCTCTCAATTCTCTAATTAAAAAGTAACTAAAATTAGTTTGCAAGCCAAGTATAGTTAGTTCATACAGGTATAAAAGATGTCTATATCTGACTATGCCACAATAGGCAAGTGCATCCTTTTGAAGCTTCTTTGAGTCCTATGGCATCTGACTGCTCTGGAGGTTGCTCTTGTAATGTGCTTCTCAAAATTAGCAGACAGCATCCTTATACTTTCTGACCTGTAAGTAATATTTGCATTGTTTATTTAATACTGGGGAAGAACTAGATAAAATGCAGCATACTGTCATAGCAATAGAAATGTTTGGTTCTACATTTGCCATGTTGTTGGCATTCTTCTTTTCTCTGCTATTAGTCTACACTGGTTTGAGAAGTAATTAAATTTTTCTGTGGTGATCTCTTGAGTTTGTTGCCCAAACTTAAAGCTAGGGATTCCTTAGAATCACATCTGTCAATTCAATCTTGTCAATGGATTGGATTGATGAGGGTAAAAATGACCCCACATTCAACTTTTCATAAAATTTATGGTGTAAATTACCATTTGTCTCCCTCTCCAGAGGTCCATCAGGACTTGTGTGGCTAAGGAAGAATAGCAGTTTCAGTTTTCATAATCAGAAGCAATATAACAGAGCAAGAAAAGTAGAATTAAAAACATATGTATCCTTGCTGCATATGTCAGTGACTTGTATGATTGAATTTCACACACTTTTCTTTTTGTCAAGGTCTGTTTGGTGTTAGCAGCCTGTGCAACAAGACGCATTGAAGACCGTGTATGCCCAGGTAGTGACAGCTTTCACTCTAGTCTTTCCAGATCCCAAATAATTTTCTATTGACTGATCGCAGTGGGGGATTGCAGTTGAACATGCTGACTGTCTTTTTTTCCATGATGAAAGCAGCTCACAGAGCTCAGATGTGTTTGAGTTATGGTGAATTTAACTGACAGTAACAGGAACTTATTTTTCTGAGCCTGAAAGTTATGCAGTCATTATTGATTATTCCAGGTTTACGTTGCCATCCAATGGCTTGATGCTCATTTTGCCATCTGAAATGCTTAGCATTCAGGTGTCAAAAAATTGAGATGACAAAGCAAAAATTGTCATGTGGAAGAACAGATTATGGAAGAGTAGCAGAGGAACCAAGAATGCAATTACTGCAAAATGGAAATAATGTGATGGAACGCTGGGAACATTGCTTTTAAACTTTTTTTTTAAGGGGCTGTTTGTTTCCCATAGAGTGATGCAAATATGTGAGAATATGCATAACTGCACCCATCCATATTATCTTCTGCTGATACTACATCCTATTTTAGGAAACCTTTCCAATCACCCTGCTGTGCATACATTTTTATTGCCATACTGGCAACTGTATACCAGTACAAATGCTATCAACAGCACTTTCTAATGGAGATGCTGTTTTAGGAAACACCAGAATTCAAGCAAAAAATTCTTATCCCTAAGCAGTGTGAATCCACTCGTGAAATAAGAAAACAGTTAAACATTATGAAATTTGTAAATCTGGCTACAGTTCTGTAGGCATTCCCACCCTTTTTAACATTCCCCAGTGTGTATATTTTCTCCTTTACGTTCTTTATTTTTTTTCCTGTTTTCTCATTATTGCCTTCTTCTGTTCCTTTCCCCCATCTGCCCCTTCCTTTATAGCTTTATTAATAAGGACTAAATCTTTGACAAATCAATGGCTTACTTGTAATAAACCTGTCTCTCTGGTTTACCTCTAATGCTTATCTCCTGCTTCAATAAAACAGAGTGTCTAACTCAAAAAGTCCGTTCTTTATGAAACTCTGTTGCTTGGTCTGAAGCATACATTTAAGAAGGCGGTCATTTGGCTAGAGATTTTTTACTCGAGTGGATCAAGAAATCTAAAACTGCATTCACTACAGTGATTAATGATCAAAATGAAATCTCTATTTGTAAATTTGACGCTTTATAGTGTAGCAACCTGACAAAGTATTGCATAAGGTTTCTTAGTCTTCACATTACGATTTATCTTAACAGCAAGTTATTTCAGTTTGTGTTAACTTTGTGTCAATATTGGTATATTTACAAATTTTGTAGTCATGAATAACTTTCAAAAATTATTTTTTTTTCTTGTAGAGATACTAGAGAAGGGGAAGAAATTAGCTTAGAAGTCTATATTAGTGTATTTGCTGTGGACAGAATGATTTATTTTTTTTCAAAAGATGTAGTTAGGAATACAAGAATAAAAATTACCTGATTTTTATGTTCATGTACATTTTCCTGAACTTTCATTTGTAGGAAAAAGTCACTTTCAAGAAAAGCTGGAGTAAGGCAGTTCTTGGTTTCTAGAAAGTATTTGCACAATGTGCACCTCTTCCCTCCTCTCCATGGAGTCGTCTTCTGGTAGCAGACCTGTGGTTTAATACCTAAGTAGACTTAAGCAAGTACTACAATCTCTGGACTGTGCAATGCTCTCTGAAGCTTTTCAGCTTCACAGATCATAAAACCAAGTTCTCATGCATCAGCTACTGAAAGGAAATCTGAAGTGTTTTAGATGCTAAAATAGGATATGTAAACAAATTGGGGTACCAGTGACTGTAGCAGAACCTCACATGGTGAATTTCTTTTAATTTTAAACTTTAAGATAATACAATGCCCTTACCCTTGTGTAATAAAAACAAGTTAGAAGCACAGAAGTGTGACTGAAGAGTGGGATCTGCCTGACCTAATTTTAGTCTGGAGTGCTTGGGTGTAAGGGAGGTTGAACAGTTGAAATGAGGGGATATCAGAAATAAAAAGGACTTCCAGAAATGTATTGCATATAGCAAAGATTCCACTGATGTTCTGGGTAGCACATGTCTGTCTCTGAGGAAAGAGGGCCTGGACAGATCTGGAATGAGACATTGTAAGGGCTGAAGTTGGCAGGGGTACTGTAGCAGTTGCCGGCTTTTGGCATCAGAGCTGTAAATCTAATTAGTTGTGGCCTCCTGCAAAGCTCTCTGGATGCTCACGTCTAGAGTGAGAACTGGACTTGCTCCACGTTCAGTTTGTGCCAACTCTGAAAGGCAAGCTGAGTGATGTACAGAGGAGAGGGATACAGGGGGTAATGTCTGCATGTAGTCTTATTAGCTACTCTTAAACCCAATGATCAGGAATGAGGCGATTGCCTGCCTACACTTACGGGAAGATTCTTACTTAATATTGTTGATATATTGATTAACTTATAAATTTCCATAAGCTTAGTATTGTTCTTGTTTCCTCTATACAGATGTTTCTGGACACACAAATACTTGGAATTGATGCCTATACGCTGGATGTGATGAAATCGGGTATGTTCAGATCCAGAAACTGAGTTTCATAGATTCCATCGTGGGAGTTAAAGTTGGCTTAATGCTTGAGAGGGAAGTGTTGCTTAAGTTTGTAGGAATGGACAGTTAAGTATTTAACCTGGCTGTTTTTATTCCCTGCAGCCCTTGGGAGATCACTGATATCTGTAGAGAAGTATGCTGCAGTGTAGTCTACAACCGTGGTATTCCTGTTATCAAGAGTGGAGGTCAAGCCAGAACATAGGCCAAGCAACATAAACACAAACGTGCTCCTGTAGCCAAAGCGTAGGAGAAACATAGGGTCAAGAGAGAGAATAGGATTAATGTGCAGCTGGGTATTGCTAAGATGTGGAGTCAGGTTTAGGATTAGAATATCTCCATAAAAGCATCAACTCAAATATCAGTAGTGGTCACAAAATCAAGTCTATATTAGATATTACTAGGAAAAGTAAACAGAAAACAGTTGTGCTGCTGCCTAAACTGAAATCTTACCCATGCCTTGTATTTTTCTGTACAGGTATGATCCTTCTATTTTTATTTTTAAAAAAAGAGTTGGACTGAAGGAAGTCACACTGGTTAAAAACTTATTCCCATATTCAGAGGACAGCTAGAAGAGCTATAAAATTAAGCAGTATGTATATCGTGAACAGCTAAGAGAAACTGAAGAAAATAAGAGGGAAACAAGACCAATAGTGAGCATAATTAAGGCCAGTAAGAAGCACTGAAATTTTAGAAATGGAAAGAATTTTAACAGGTGTACTAGTCTAATGTGAGAAGGATGTGGTAAAATTTAGTGATGCTAAAAGGTGAAAATTAGAGGTATATCTGTTATGTTATGTAACTGTATAATAGGAAATCAATAAAATAATTTCCAGTAATTGATAATCAAGGGGCTGCTCTTTAATATCTGCTAAATTTAGACATTTTTAAATTGGCATGCCCAAGTAATTAGTTTCCACAGAGCTGTCCCGTGAGCCTTCTGGATCATTAATGTTGATTTTTGATAAGCTTTGAAATATTGGAAAAAGAGAACAAAAATGGCTAATATGCCAACATTCAAAGATGGTAAAAGGCATGACCTGGATAATTACATATCTGTCAGTTTGACATCACTTCTGGGCAAAATAATAAGGGACCTAATTAATAATGAATTAAAGAAATGTTGTATAATTAGTGCCAATCAACATGAGTCATAGGAACATCAGACTATGTCCAGCTAGCTTGATGTGTTTTTGATGAAATTAGTAGTAGTGGTTGATAAAACTAAAAGTGTTAATGTAATACCCTCTGATTTTTGTGAAGATTAGACTTGGTAGTACTCCATGATTATTTTGATTCAGAAGTGGAAGTCTTGTGTAATCAACCAGCTGCAGTCACATGGATTATGTGTATTAAAGAGTAGCCATTTTCTAGGTGTGAAAACCTCGGTGTAAAATGAGGATCATCGCTGAAATTACTTATTTCTGTTGGATTCTTGATGGCATCTGTTCTCACCTGTGTGGCACTTGGCTTCTTATCAGTGTCGTAAGGCAACGTGTAATAACTACAGATGCTTTGAGGGTTGAAAGACTGAGGGACTATTAAGGCAGAGGATTCAGTGGTGATACTGCTCACTGCCTCTTGCCCAGCCAAAGCTGGCACAAAGCTGTATGTCTCAGTGTGATGAAAAGTAAACCAAAAATAAAGTGCTGTCTATATTTGTAGAACAAAGAAGCATTTCTGTGAGGGGATACCTGTAACAACCCAAGTTACGTTTTATCCCAGGTGAATAGCAGGCAATAGCAAACATTGACTATTACATTTGTCTGTTTTTTTTTTGTTTTTTTTTTTTTTTTTAAATTATCAGATCCTTATAAGTTTACAATTCAGTTCTGTCTTGAATAACTTTTGTGAGCTTTGGAGGAATAAATAGAGCTGTATTGCATAGGCACATCTTTCTGAATTTTTCATGAGTTCACCTGTTACTTGAATACTGAGTCCAGTTTGAGGTCTATGGTTCATTAACTAATGGGGATAAATTAGAAAAAGTTCAGAGAAAGCCATGGCACAAATTATAAGAGTAGAAAACGTGTTGTGTAGTGAAAGATTTAACAAGCTTCATCTCTGCACTTCCTCGTAAATGAGGTTAAGGGCTGACTTGGTCAGGGTCTAGCAGTACACATACAGGGAACAAAGCTTTGATAATGGGGTCTTTAATCTGGCTGAAAAAAAAAAAGATCTAATTGCTGGAAGATATGGACAGGCAGATTCAGTCATAAGTGTCACTTACCAAGGACTGTGAGATTCTGCAGCATTGCTGATTCTATTTTTAGTGTTGGTAGCTTCTGAAATGTGTATTCATTGAAACAATGGTGATACCTGGAAACCACTATGGACTCTGTTATAAAGGTAATTAGATCATTGCAATGATCCATGCTCAATCTGTAGTAATTAAATGCATATTAGGCCAAAGAGACTGGTTCTATTGAACATGGTGCTGTTAGAAATATATTCCAAACCTTCTTCTGAATAAGGTACTGAAAGGACTTGAACTTTTTTTTTCCCCACAAAAATACTCTAGTTGTCTGAGGGATGGTGACTTGAACTCTGTTTTTGCAGAAGAAAGACCAGATCTCAAATCCTGATATTTATTACTGACAAAGAACTGTCATCGTGTCAGTGCCTAAAAATGCCAGCCAAGTTAAAATGAAATAAAGTTAGCTTTAGAAGGTGGACAGACGGGTGGATTTCCTCTCTGCTCTCACTTTCTTTTTCGGTTAAGATTACATATGAAACCTGTATTACTTTTTGGGATGAAAATGAAAAAGTGATTCCATTTAAACTTTGAAAACTGGGACTTAACTCTACTCTTATTTTTGATGGTACTGCTTTTGTGGTGTTCTTTATACTATACCTGCTACTGGAATGAAGGTGCTTATGCTTTTTCTAAGCTTTACTTACCAGCTTGAATGGCAGTCTAGATTAGTGTCTTAGATTTTCTATAGTTTTGATGAAGTAGCTAGTATTCAGCATCTCCATATGTGTTGAACAGTACCATCATCTTCAGAACAGTCATGGAATGATTGATATTCATGCCAATTAGCATAAATTATTCATTGAATTAAGGCATTTTAGGAGGGCCTAAAATAATAGTAGGGGAACTTTTACATATGGGTGAAACTATCCTTATTAATGCTAAGAGCAATTGGAAGGTTTAAGTATATTCAAAACAACAACAACAAAACCCTTGAGAGTGGTCTGCATTAGAAATAAAAATACCAGAAATAATCAAAATAGGACATATTAAATATTTAATGATTGTGAAGGATCTGATACATTGATACATCTTGATACATCTGATACACTAAGTGATAGTGAAATATATTCTATTCCAACAGTAAATGGAAGGGATGTTAGACAACCTCCAGACAAAGATTTTCAGACTTGCAGGACTGAATAATGGGTGTTAAACAGTTTAAAAACAATTGTTCCAGGAGCTTTCCATGTCGTTTATGTTGCCCAATCTAACCTTGTTTCTTGGAACACAGGAGAGTCTTAAGAAAACTGGAAGAGAGTTAATTTAAAGAGTAAATTAGTTCAGAGCATCTTGCTGCTCTCTTATTGTGTTCTACTTCACAATAAGGAAGTGATTAGCATCCGGTACTTCACTCTGTGAAGACTTTCATATGCTGTACCCTGTAAATTTTCTGTTGATAAGATGCACAAATTTTTTTTTACTCCATACACAACAGTTCTTACATCTTAAAAGTATGATTAGCTGCAGTAAACGTAATAGCATAGCATTAACCACATAGCTACCACGTGCAGAAATAAGATAGCTGAGAGGAAATTCCATTTATATACAAGGGAAGACATTCATCTTCTTGGATTTCATGTAAACTGGGAGATTAGACCTGGTTGTTCACTGTGTCCTCTAGATGGCTCACACATTGCTTTCCAGGGTGCAGTTCCTGTACAATAGATTTGTTCTGTCCCTGAATGCATGACTTTGCATTTGATTATATGAAGCTTCATTGAGCTAAGATGGACTCAGCTGAGTGGTACAGATCATTCTGTAAGCAGTTCTATCCCTGTCACTTCTACTCTACAAATATTTTCATAATGACACATGGTTTTATATTTGTTTCCTATCCTGGGTAACAATTTGACTTGCTGTCAGGCCTTGCCTAATGAGAAATATCCTCATTTGACAAGGATTTCCTCATTTCTAATTATTTTTTGATATCTGGCTAGCTAGTTCTAATTTCAGCTAATGATAGCAGTAAATACAACAATAGCGTAAAACTTTTCCTGATGTACACAAAACATCTTACTGGCCTTACATCTTTTACAGTATGAATTCTGCCATGTATTATTTATTCTTTAAGTTTTGACTAACTTATGCAAAACCCTTTCTTCATTCCCTATTCTTTACTCTTTTTATTTTAGCTATGATCATATACATCAATAGTTTGTGTAGTTTTTTGTGACTATAGTCTGTTATTCCTTCTTAAAGCAAGATCTTATTCAGAGTCCTTAGCTGACTGAAAGGAACAGAATTTCAGAAAAAAAATTTCTTTTCCTGTGATTTGTTTTCTTTTAAAATATTGGTGTGTGTGTGTTTGTGGAGGTGAGAGAAATCCCCAAACCAGGATTTTTCTTTAAATTCCTGACAAGTGAAACTCTCTGTAATATTTTAAAAGTATTTTTTTTTGTTTGTTTTCCTAACACTCCTCATGCTTCTAACACAAGTCCTCATGCTTCCTATATAGCAAAGGTCAAGCGATCCACACCTGGCAGATTTCACTTAACAAGGGTGGAGCCAAGAGACCTTGCAGAATAGGCTCACCTACCTGGCTTAATGTTTTAAGGTCATTTGCTCCTTATCACTAATAGAAATAACCTGACAAGGGGATTAGTGGTTAGAGTTGACCTAATTAATTAACTACAAAAGGTGCACAAGGGTCATATTTCTGTTAGTCATTCTGTGAGGAAAATTAGTACAGAGCCTGTTTAAAAAAAATAAATAAATAAAAAGAAAAAAGAAAATGACCTTAAAGGCAAAATTGCTATCGTAGATTTTCATCTGTCTAGTCACGACAGATAAAGAATATAGCAGTCAGAATTACTTCTCTTGACATTAATGTTATTTAAATTTGCTTTTCTGAGATCTCTTCTTTATGTAGGCCTTTTCAAAATCTAGCCCCATGACCTCTGACTACAGTATTTACTTCGGCTGCATATAAACTACCACGTATAAATGCCAGGATACGGATCCTCGCTCACTATTCATGTCAAGGACTGGGCTGAAAGTTTTGGCTTTAATTTGGTTACATGCCTACATTGCTGTTTCCTGTCAGGTCATGGGAAGAAGATTGGCTGGCTTGGGGGAGCTTATGTACACACAGCTTTTAGGCTGCAGCCACAGTGTTCCTCTAGATCTGGAAGTCTGAAGATGGTTGCAGTCTTCAAGCTCAGATACAACCACATGTTAGTCTGGCGCAACTGATTTTTGTGTTCCTTGCACTAGCTGTTCCTTCACCTCCTCTTCAGATACACGGACATGCGTCTCTTTCATGCTCCTTCATTAGTAAACAAGCCAGGATAGATTAAAGCTTCTTTCTTCAAGTCAGTAAGATACCTGCCTTTGGTTTCAGTGAGAATTCAGGCCCTAAAAACTGAAGTTTCTTCTGGATGGTGTTTCTTCTGTGTAGGATAATTTCATTTCCCTTTTGAAGACTTACAAGGATGTAGTAACAAAAGCAAAAGCATAAAACAGTACCCGAGGCATAGGCTACTCTTGAGCCTGCAGCAGACTGTAGGTATGATATTATCATTTCAGACAAATATGATCTATGTAACGTGAAGTGTTCCAGCATGCTTACAATCTGCCAAAGGCCAGAAACTATGACCTTCATTTTAAGACTGTATGGAAAAGTAAACAAAAACGACAAAAACAACAAAAATTAAGAGAAGGAACTTTTCCTTCACCTAAATTTTATTATTTTGCAACTCCTTCAGGTGTTCACAAGGAATTATTCCCCCCCTCCTCCCCCCAATAAAAAAAAAAAAGACATTGTGGCATAGAGGCATAATTTCAGTTCACACCAGAAGACATTCTTCTCACTGAACTACAGTTAAGCACCACAAAGTGCCAAAAAACCTGCCAAAAAGTAATGTATTTACAAGTTAGTTTTACATGTTGGCATTATTTACATGTTTGGTCTTGCATTCAGGGCTTGATCTGGGGGGGGAACATGTAATGCCATGCAAGGTTGGTTGTATGACTGACAAAATGACTTTAAAATTTTGAACTGTTTGTATAGAAGCACAATACAGAAGAGTATACTACCCCAAGGGAAACATAGAAACTACCTGTTGCTTCTCAGGTTTAAAGTTTTCCCTTAAAAGGTGTAAGCATCTGTTAAGGTGTAAGAAAAGGTGTAATTAGCTGTTTGAGTACAATTCTTACATATACATGAACATTTTCCTCTCCAATTTCCAACTTGGAGTGCAACGTTTTTCATCGCACTCTTAGATCAGGATTCTAATTCTAACAATGGTTCCTAGTGCACATTTCCAGAGAAGAGAGAAGCAAACCAGTCCTGTCTGCTTTGAATGAGATGGGATAGCAAACAAATGTAAATGAAGAAAATAAAGCTGTAGGAATGTTTTCAAATAATTGTCATTGTCCAAAAGCTTTAAATTCGTTGAATCCTTGAAAGTTAATTAATGTAAACTCAGGTTGCACCACTGAATTTGAAGTAGTAAGATAGACTTGCATCATTGCAGAGCCTCAGTCACAGTTTAAATTGGCACTGCCTCTAACTTCACAAGAATGAAAGAGAAAAGCACATCTTTCTACCTTGTCAGCTACTGGCGGACTTAGAACAAAAAAAGTTGTTAGAATTAAAAAGTAATGCTTTTTTTTAGGACATTTCACCGAATATGTAATATTTAGTAGTAACCAGACTACATATGAAAGGGAAGGTGAAACAGTAGAAGGTACTTGCGTGGCCTTAATTTACACGGCAATTGACAACAACCACAATCTGCAATGATTTACAAGTGCCTTACACCATTCATCCTTGAGACAGAAAAAGGGGATTCCCATATTATTTAAGGGGAGTGCAATCCCTCTCAAAATATGAGAGTCTGGGGTACACTACTGAGTACTGAAAATCTTAAGACTAGGCAGCACCGAACTCAACTGAGAAGGGAGGATGAGTCTCTTTGGATCTTCACGTAACAGAAAGGAAACTCAGATTTTAGCCCTAAGCAACTATTTTTAGAGACAGGCTGGGAACTGGTTCTTTTGAACCCAGGGTCCATTTCAGCATCTTCAAAGCTAAAGAAATGGTTGACTGCTCTGTTGAATTGTGTTCCAGGTGGAAAGACTCATGTTCCTATTAACATAAAGAGCTTAATGTCTTGCTTCCATCCTAAAGATGAGTTTTGGATTCAAACATACCTCCTCCAAGAGGAACAACTACCTTTACTTTGTGGGCCTCATATTCTGCATAAGAGATTTGTAACTTCAAACTTCATAATGTCTCCTCTCGATGAAGGGAGGAGGTTGCAGATGTATAAAAGGGCAAGACAACTTCTGAAAATACATTGCATTGCCACAAAACTACTTTAACATATTTCTGCCAGTGTAAAAACTCCTTTGCAAACCACCACAGATTAGACGTTAGGGCTAAAAAGTGTGGAACACATTGTTTAACATTTTTCTGCATACTTCCAATTTTATGAGCCGGTCAAGCTGAGATGACAGCTAGAGATCCCAACTGTGGCATAGGATATGCTGTGCACCAGAGAACTTCCTCCCCATAAGATGCCTTGTTTAGGAATTACGTACTCTGTGGCGACCTGACTTTTAAAGTTCCTCCAAAATACTCCTAGTGTTCTGTGTTAAATCACACTGCCTTAATCCAGAACTTTTTCAGCCACTGTTATTGACTAGAAATTCTTTTTAACCATAAAGAGTCAAACCAAAGATCTGGGACAGGCAAACATTCTAACAACTTGGCTGCTGTTCCTGTTGCTGTTATGATGATTGAGGTAGAAACACTACCAATATTTTCTGGACTCTAAATCCAACTCTCCCCTTTTTTTCCCCACTTTTCCTTTTGTCTGTCTTTAGTTCTAGGGATTTAGCTCACTGGCTGTTGTCAGATCAAGCCTACAAATTAATATATTCTTCTTTTGCTGTATAGAAAATGTAATTGTTCGCATTAACAGTGATTTCTTGTCTTAGAGCCAGGCATATGATCTTTGTACTAAAATTTTGTAACTACCATATTCCTTTTGGATCCTGCTTTAATTTTTCAAATATGGTCTTGTGTTAAGAAAAGTATAGAATCTTCCATTTTTAACCTTCTTTTTGAGTAATTGATATCAATTAAAAAGTGGAACTGGAATGCATGTAACAAAACTATTATGAGTACAACCTGGTTGTATTCTTAGTTTTTTTTATTATTATTATTTATCTACTTCTTACTTTCTGTACAGTCTCTACTTAGTAATATAACAAAATCTTCATTTTGCATATATGGAGACCTGTAAAATATTTTTTACAAATATATGGATTTAATTCCATGTGGGTAAATCTTAACTTAGTTTACAAAGCGAGTGTGATGCGGTGTTTCCTCCATTATGAAGGATGGGGGAAGGAGCCTTACTTCATTCAAGTAAAAGTATATGTGGGTGTGCTAAGGATTACAGTAAAAGCTGGGAAACAAAACTACTTAATACTTCCCCCCCTCTCCCCCCTCCATTGGTAATTTGCCAGCAAAGCCAAGTAAAGTCCCACTGTCAGCTCATCACTCTGGTACTATCTGAAGTGTTTCATGCATCATTCATTGTAGCAGGTGGAGAAACACTGAAATGCAGTTCACTTCAGCAGTAAGATCCTTTAGGACTGTTTCGTTAAGTGACTTAATGGCTTATTCTTAATGTTCTTTTCTTTTATCTTGAGACCTAGTAAATCAAAATGACCAAAAAATTTCAAATTATTTTTGGCAGCAGGTCACCTGTAAAATATTTTCTGTCCAACTTGATTACTTTTGAATACAAAATAGCAAGAAAAATGTGTGCACCTTTGATCCTAGAAGATGTATATATCTGTAAATCTTTCATATAACCAATCTGTGGGATTTTCCAATGGGAGCAAAGACAAAAGCATTTTTAAATCATATAATCCGTACCTCATCTGCTCCATCTTACCAGCCCTTAAGTCATGACATAAGCCACTGATAAGTGACAAATGCAGAAGCAAAGGAGAATTAAAGGCAGGGGGACTTACTGGGAAGGGTAGAGTAGTAGTGGAAAAACGTGAAAGCTAGTGAGTGAGGAAAAGAAGGGAGATTCAGAGGCAGCAAGCTTTTGGTCTAAGTTATTTTGTCTGATTTTTTTCCTAATATAAGAAATATCTGTAGATGTTGCATGAAGGAATTTTCAGAAAACATTCAATGCCAGGTGTGAATACAGGAACTTGCAAACTCTAAAAACAAAATGCCTCAACTGCCTTAGAAGGATAATTGTATTCATTTTCCATATGTCTTTTAAATTACGTTACCAGAAAAGATAAATGAACAATCAGGATGAACATTTTATGTAAATAGCAGTTGCCTAGGAAAAAAAAATCCTTTCTTAGGTAAATTGCAGTTACGTGCAAATAGAGAGAAAGTGGCAAGTTCAAGAATAGTCTGTCTTGTGCTCTGATCAAGGAAGTCAGATGACTAGTCCCTCTCTGTAAGTCTCTAGTATAACTATACGTGTACCAAAACACTAAATAGAAGTTTGACAAAAGGAGCTGAATGCAGGCAAAACATATGTAAGGTGAAAACAGCAAGTATGTGTTAAGCTGCCAATTTCTGTTTATTATTAGCCATGCAAGATAAAACCTATTTATTAGCATTCTGTGGTCTTCCTATCAAGAGTAGTAAGTGGGAGAGGCACCAGGCAGCAGTTAGAGGCAGAGGAGGAGATCCTGTGGTATTTCTTAGATCTGTTCCAGCGCCTGACTGTAAGACTGCTGCTCTTCTCTTGTACCCCTCTCCCTTAAGACACAAAACATCTTCACATGATATCAAAGGAAGCACCTTTTATTTAAAAAAAAAAAAAAAAAACAACCAAACAAAAACAAACAAAAAAAGAATTTATTTGAAGTATTTCCTCAGTGCCTATGTTTTTCATTCTACCATCTATTTTAAACGTATTCGCTATTTTTTTAATAATGAAAGCTTCAGTAGAATGCTTACCAATGAATTTACAAAAAAAAAAAACACAAAAAAACAAAACAAAACAAAAAACAACAACCAAACAAACTTCAGTCATCATTAAGAAAAGGCTTTTTTAAAAAAAATTGATGTTTAACAGGAAAATAACTATGGTATCAGAGAATGAGGGAGCTTTTGTCCCTCTTGCGAACACGTGTTCAGATTTGGTGAATTTGTAGCTCTAGGGAATATTGCTTTTGCAGTGAGTGTCTAATTGTTGAATGCAATGTTGTTCAGTTCTTCTACTGCTGGAGCGGGTAATACTGGTCCATGGCCAAAACAGAATTTTAACTAAACTCTAATATGAATGTGATTAAAATTTTGGCCTAGAGGGACATGCAGTGGTCTTGGAGAGAAATCATGGTTTCGCATCTTCTGTGTGCTGGTATTATAGCATATGACCTGCAAGACTAAGGCGTGCTGGGATGTCCACATGTTTTTCACAGCTGGGGCAATTTCCAGAAACTTGCCATATGCGGTCAGAGAGCACTGTGGATTGAATAGGTGAGAAATGTCAGGTCTGTCACTCAGTTGTTAGTGTACTAAGTGGGAAGAAAAAGATGGTGTGATTGTGTGGAGATCTATTACAATCTCATAGTTGTCTTCCTTAGCTTGCTTTAGGCATGTTGTAGGTAACAATGCTCACAGCCTTATTATCAGTGATGTATAGCCTCATAGATAAGGGGGGAAGAAATGGGATAACTGGCCTGTTAAGGGAGGAAGTTAACATGATGAGGTGTTGGCAAAAACATACATATATACATATATACATATATATATATATATATATATATTAATGGCCTCATTCCAGGTGATTGAAGCATATTTACTATTTCCAGGGAATGCATTAAAGATGTTTCAAATGTAATTCCTTATCTTTTTTTTTTCTTTTTCCTTTTTTTTTTCCTAAAAAGTAAATGCAGAGAGAGAGAGACTACTTTTCTATCCTGTAGGACCTCTCTTGGCCTTTGAGTTCCCAGGAAATTTGTGAATGCTGAGGAGATTGCTTTGGTCAGTTCCTAGGGTCAAGCCAGCACGGTCTAAGGACTTTCATCCTATTTCCTTTACAAAGAACTTGCAATCTGTTATTTCCATATTCTAACTTACATCTCTGTCTTCTTTGTAAGACTGTTCTCATTAAATATGTCATCACAATTTCTTTGCTTAGTTCTTCGCAAAAGAAGAAAATGAGTAGTTTCTTCAGACTTTTTGTTCTCTGCTAGTGGTGGTTTTACCTTGCTAGACAGCTGAACTCCACCACAACGGCTCTTTCACTCCCCCTCCTCAGAAGAGGAGGGGAAGAGGAAAAGGAAAGAAACAACTCACAGGTTGAGATAAGGATAATTTAATTACAGGAAAAATAATTATTAAAGGAAAATTATGATTAATTAATAATACTAAAGGGAAAAGGGAAAGGGGAAAAAGGGAAACAAAACAAAAATATAAGCACAGACTGTGTGCAAGTGCAGAGGAAAGAAATTACTCTCTACTTCCCACCAACCATGCTCGACCATGTCCTCGAAGCAGGGCCTCAACGCATGTAGCAGTAGCTGTTGTTCGGGAGGCCAGACGTTGTTTTCACAATGAAAGCTCACCCCTCCTCTCTTCTTCCCTTTTCCACCTTTTATTGCTGAGTGTGACATCACATGGTATGGGATATCCCTTTGGTTGGTTTAGGTCAGCTGCCCTGGAGATGTCCCCTCCCCACCTCTTGCCCACCCCCACCCTGCTGGCTCTGGGGGGGTTAGAGGGAGTCCTGGTGCTGTGCCAGCACTGCTCAGCAGCAGACACAACACTGGTGTGATACCAGTGCTGTTCTAGCTACAAGTGCAGAGCACAGCACTGTATGGGCTGCTCCAGGGAAAGTTAACATCCCAGCCAGTCCCAGTACACTGCTAGATTCTGCTTTTTCTATCTGTTAATGAGCCTAACTATACCTTTAATTTTTTTCAAGTATAGCTGTAAACTGATTGTTGCTTTTAACATTTGTTGTTAACAATGCTGCTTTGTGCATTATCCTTCTGATACTCTTGACATACTTATGCTGTTGCTTTATATTAATTTTTTTCATTATGTGCCCCTAGTGACATGTCCTGTGTAAATCCGTTTATGGGGCAGACTTATTTCTAAAATCATTGTATCTGTACCAAAATCTTTTATTGAGATCTTCGTGTGATGTGGCCATGCTTGCTCAGGTATAAAATGTTTCTTGTAGACTTATTCTAATGCTTTCTTATTCTAAAATTATTTTGAAACCAATATTTGTTCCGACCTTGTATTCTAACCTGCCTCTGTGTAAGTTTACTTTGTCTAGGTGGAATGAAACAATGTATTAGCATGGCCTCTTCCAGACATGCTCATTCAAAGATACATTTTCTGAATAGAAGACATGCTTGCTTTAATCTTTTCCATGTGTGATGGGTATAGGTGCTGTGTTGGTTTCATATTGGTAGGCAGCTCAGCACTACTACACTGCTCTCTCACTCCCTCTCCTCAGAAGGACAACAGGGGTGAAAGTACAATGGCGGGGAAAAAGCTCAAGGGCTGAGATAAGGGCAGGGAGATCACTTGCCAATTACTGTCATAAGTAAAACAGGCTCGTTGTAGGGAGTTTAATATCTTTCATTGCTAACTGCTAACAGACTAGAGCAGTGAGAACTAAAAGCAAACCAAAACCACCTTCCCCCACATCCTACTCTTTTACCTCCTCCTGAAGAGCTGAACAGTGGAACGGAGGCTGTGATCAGTCCCTAAAGCTTTGTCACCACCACTTCTTCATGGTCATTCTCTGACCCTGCTCCACATGGGGTCCGTCCCGAACTGATCCTGCGGGGGCTGCACACAGGCAGCAGCTCCTCAAGAACTGTTCCCACATGGCTCCGTAACACGGGGTCCATCCCCCAGGAGCAAACTGCTCCAGCACGGGTCCCCCACGGGTGGCAGCTCCCCCCAGACTCCCTGCTCCTGCATGGGCTCCTCTCCACGGGCTGCAGCTCCGGCCCGGGGCCTGCTTCTGCGGGGGCTCTCCATGGGCTGCAGCCTCCTCCAGGCCACATCCACCTGCTCCACCGGGGGCTCCTCCACAGGTTGCAGCGTGGAGATCTGCTCCATGTGGGACCCATGGGCTGCAGGGGGACAGCCTGCTCCACCAGGGGCCTCTCCACAGGCTGCACGGGAAATTATGATGCGTGCCTGGAGCACCTCCTGCCCTCCTGCTGCACTGACCTTGGGGGCTGCAGGGCTGGTTCTCACTCCTCTCTCCCAGCTGCTGTTGCCCAGCAGTTTTTTCCCTTTCTTAAATCTGCTCTCCCAGAGGCCCAATGGGGTTGCTTCCTGTCTCGGCTGTGGCCAGCAGCAGGTCCCTTTTGGAGCCGTCTGGAGCTGGCTCTGATCTGACATGGGGCAGCTGCTGGGCTCTGCTCACAGAGGCCACCCATGCAGCCCAACTCTGCTACCAAACCCTTGCCGTGTAAACCCAGTACAGGGCCTTACTCCTCAAAGGATATTAGCTTTCTAGTTCTCACTGAATTTAGCTGGGTATTTAGGTATTTACAATCATAAATCATTTCCATCACAAATACAAAAGCCGAACAGACTCAAAAGTGTCAAGGACCAATCATCAATTCTTTTTGTCCAGTCATCAGTCATAACTCTTTGTGCCCAAAGAAGGGCAATGAAGCTGGAGAAGGGTCTGGAGAACAAGTCTTATGAGGACCGGCTGAGGGAGATGGGGTTTAGTTTGGAAAAAAGAAGGCTCAGGAAAGACCTTATTATACTTAAGGTAATTGTAAAAGGAGGTTGTAACAAGGTGGGGATCTGGCTCTTTTCCCAAGCACCAAGTGATAAGATGAGGGGAAACTGCCTCACATTGTGCCAGGAGAGGTTTAGGTTGGATATTAGGAGAAATTTCTTTACTAGGAGGGTTGTGTAGCATTGGAATGAGCTGCCCAGGGAAGTTGTTGAGTCACCATCCTTGGAGGTGTTCAAGAAATGTGTAGATGTAGAGCTTAGTAGCATGGTTTAGTTGTGGAATTGTCAGTACTAGGTTAAAGGTTGGTCTAAATCATCTTAAAGGTCTTTTCCAACCTGAATGATTCTATGTTTTTATGATCAACTTTCACCACAAGTCACTTATCAACTTTTAAAGATGCTTACTAATTTAAGTTCCATTGACTGCAATTGATTTTAGATACCTGTCTATGCTGAAGAACCTCTCAGCTTTATTTATGCACAGGTTGTTAAATAAATAAATATTTATTTTTTTTAAAATGGGAATTCTTTGCTTTATTTATGCAGTCCTTACTTGAAAGTTGACTTCCTACCTAGATGCACAAAAACTGTGGCAGTGTAGAATGCAGTGCTGAACTCTTATGAAAATGTCACTAAATTTACTTGTTGGCTGTAGCTAACACAAAAAGTATTTTCGTATACATCTACTGTGATTACAGTGGTTGTAAAAACCTTTTATATCATGTGTCCTTAACATCTGATAAATTTACCTGATACTGAAAATGCTGCTTATATCACATTGTGAACCCTTTATAGAGAACTTTAATTCAGCTATGTCAAGCATATTATAGTCTCTAGCAATGACAGATGGCTAGACCATTCATATTTGACAAGACCTCTTTAGTTATGCTAAACTGAATTTTGATTCCTGAGAGGCAGTATCAGTATTACTATACTAATTTATTAGACAAGGATAAATTTAAATTTTTATTTTTGTGCAGTTATTTAAAATTTAAAATGATAAAGTCCAAACAAATTAAATTTTAGTGATCACTCTCCAAATGCATAAAAATCTCATAAAATAGTTAGGAAGAGCATTTGGATCTTTTATAACAAGTTAATCTCTATATATGTGATCAGTTTTTCATATAATTGTGTCCCCCCATTGGTACTAGGATATCAAAACTTAAGCTGTGCTCAAAGCTAATGCCATCAGAAAAACTGATTTCACACAGTACTACAGGCACTGGACTTTTCGTTCCATACTATACTCCTATTAAAGCATAATAAGGTTATATCAGAGCATATACCTTCTTCCATTGGGAACTGTAGTAAATGTTGAAAATCACAGATGAAAGGTATGAAAGAATAGTGTTAGCTGTGTGCTGAAAATAGAAAATGAACATATGAAGTAACAATAATTTACAGGATGGAATTAGTCTAAAATCGCGTACATTAAAGTCCAGACAGAAAAATACTCTATTTTTTACCTAACATTTCCACGCACCTGACCTTGTTTTTAAACAATTGATGTCTCTTAAGACTATAAAATCTTTGGGCAGAAGAAATAATTGTGGTACAGTGGCTTTCACTGTGATAATTTTATTCCAGTTGGAAAAAAAAAAAAAAACAACAACACACACACACAAAAACAAACAAACAAACAAAACCCAAATTATTGCTTTTAGAGTCTAAAACACTGTATCTAAGACAATAAGGAAAAAAAAAGTGAGGGTGAACAGCTGAAGGTTTCCAGTAAAACATCCATCTCAGAGCAGACCCAGCTAGATCATTTTATTCAGTGCCGTGATCCCTGTCCACATTCTATGCCAAAATTTGTGTAAGTACTGGCTTCTATTTCCTGGCAAAGTACCACTGAAGAACATCTGTTGCCAACTTGGACAATTATAGAGTGTCAGGTACTGCCTGGAGGACTTCACTGGTATCCATCTTTTGTTTATCTGCCTCAAACCTTTTAGACTTGTTCCCATTCCTCCTTTTTCAGTTGACTTGCAACACAATGAGTTGGTTACCTTGTTCTTAAGCCCCATATCATGCTCTCGTTCATATTTCTTCTAAGCTGAACAGTCACAGTCTGTTTAATTCTGCTTCATGCAGATTTTTTTCTGTACTTCTGACACATGCTACTGTGCAACAGACACCTTGCAACAAAATGCTGCAGATGCTATAACTATACAGACTCAAAAAAGGATTAAACAAGGTGAGAAAAAAAAAATCTGTCAAGTGCTACTAGTTACAAAGATATGAAATCAGGACATCCCGTAGCTACAAATCACAAAGATGCAAAACTACAACTGGCCTAGTATCTATCTGGTGTATCTACCAATTCCGGCTGTCAGAAAAAGGACAAATAAGTGGCCTCCCCTGATATTAGGAGGCCACTGTGATAGCCATTGTGATGGTGATGAGACTTGTAGCCAAAAGAGGCTGTGTTGCGATAGCGAAAAGTTGATGAGAAAATGAACTTCAGTATGAGGTCCTACAAACTCCAGGACTATTTTCTTTCTTTTCTAAAAATATGATGCTGCTGATGCACAAGGTCTTCCAGCATTTGATGAAAACATGCCAGACAGGAGACATTCAAAACCCGCTTGGAAGCAGTCCTGTGTGACATGATTTAGGTGTTTCTGTTCCGACAGGGGGATTGGACTACATGATTTTCAAGGTCCCTTCCAATCCCTAACATTCTGTGATTCTGTGAAATTCCAGACCATATGAAGAAGTGAGAGGGGCAGCAGTTCCCCTGGAGAAGGAAAAGGCCGATGGTTTAGCTGTGGCAGAACAGCACATACCCAGAGCCAAGGGCTTTTCAGCTTCTTGTGCTGCCCTGCCAGTGAGGAGGCTGGGGATGCAGCAGGAGCTGGGAAGGGACAGACCCCGGGCAGGTAACCCAGACTGGCCAAAGGGATATTCCGGACCATATGGCATCGTGCTGAGCAATAAATATGGTGGGAGATGGCCAGGGAGGTGGGACCGCTGCTTGGGGTCTGACTGGGTGTCGGTCAGCAGGAGGTGAACCATTGCATTAGGCATCACTTGCTTTGCATTTTCCCTTTTATGTTCTTCCTCCTCTTCTCCATTCCTTTTCTGTCCTATCAAACTGTCTTTATCTCAGCCCATGAGTGTTTACCTTCTTTTTTTTTCCCAGTTCTCTCCCCTATTCCACTGTGGAGGGTGGAGGGCAGTGCAATGAGTGAACAGCTCTGTGGGGTTTAGCTGCCTGCTCGGTTCCCCACGACACCTTCCGAACCAGTGCCTGCTTTTGGAGTTCCTGATTAGCGTACTACCAATGTGCCTCTCTGTAGAGCACAATTCTTTGCCTTTCAACTTCTCTTGCAACTTTCCCCTGCTCTGGGCCAGCGCAACAGAGGGAGTCTGTTAGAGGGCCCCCGAGGTCCTCGGGGCCTGGAGGGGGGACGCCCTCAGGCTGAAGCTCCTTCCCATGGCAACACGGCCATGTTTGGCTACAGGTGTGGGCCACCGTCACAATGGCCATCACAGCGGCCTGCTTATGTCACAGCAGCCACCACCACCCCGCCTTTCCTTCTGGGGCCTATAAATACAGGAGACTCGCAGCCGGCCCACCACTTGCGAGGCTTCGAGGCTTTCGAACGCCAAGGATGCTCGGAAGCAAGAGGAGCCAGAGCGGGAAGACAGGTGGCTGCCCACCTTGGAGGGAGGCGATGAAGAGACTGGCGAGGTTGTCAGCATCCAAGAAGATGAAGAGGCCATGGCAGGGGAAGACAGAGCAGAACAAGAGGTGGAAGAGGTGCTTTGTCACAAGAGAGATGGCCAGCTATCATATCTCCAGTGGCACGCAGAGCACGGCTTTGAAGCCAGGAGCGAGCATCATGAGGCCGTGATGTGTCCGTTGGACAAAGAACAGTGTGGGACCACGGCACGCCCATCATCCTGTGAATCACCAGGGGCACAGGCACGTCCATCTGCCAAAGAACAAGGAGGAGCCCATGGAGGTGGATCCACCACGAGATGAGGAAGAAGCCATGGAGGTGGATCCCCCAGCAGAGGAGGAAGAACCCATGGAGGTGGATCCACCACTGACAGGGCAGGCATGGAGCTACCCTGGCATGTCTTTGCTGTCCACCAGGAGACAACAGCAAATTCATCGCAGGAGTGCCCGGCCAGCTCCCTACGCATGGCGTAGCCTCTGTGCCCACCATTTACCTGGGCAGAACCACCACTGTGGATGTCTTGCAGGCTCACCTGCAAGACGTTGCAGAAATAAATAATTCTTTAGTTGATTGTTGAGGGTTGTGTGAGCCCTTCTTTCCCAACCCCCATCCCTCTTGAAGAAGTGGCTTCTCTTCTTCATGGAGCCCCAAGGGAGAGGGGAGGAGGGGACCTGGCTGCTCTACTGGTGTCACAGGAGGAGTCCCTCAGAGGGCGACCGTGGGCCTGGGAAGGGGAGACGCTGGGAGGTGTCTCAGACTGGGGGTGAGAAGGCTAAAGAGAGGGTGCTTGAAGGTGCAGCCAGAGCCTCCGTGGCAGCGCCCAAAGCATAGCAGCAGACTGAGCAAAGAAGTGAGAGGGGCAGCAGTTCCTCTGGAGAAGGAAAAGGCTTCAGGTCTGCCAGGAAGGAGTCCTGGAATTCAGTGTTGGTGTCCCTTTGAGATGCTTCTTGAGGAGCTCTTCCCAAGATGGGGCAATAAACAAGAACACCACCACCACCACCACCACCACCACCTGGTAAAAATGCTCTCCTCTCCTATTTGGCAATTTGGGGACTGCGTGCGGGCTCGTCTCCCCTTCTGGTTGTGGGAGCCCTACTGTGCCATCCCCCAACACTCGTGAAGAAGTGGCATCTTGTCCTAGTTTTGGTTGGGATAGAGGTAGTTTTCTTCACACTGGCTGGTGTGGTGCTGTGTTTTGTATTTTGGATGAGAATAATGCTTATAACAGAGTTATATTGATATTGGTATTCTGTCCTAATTGGCACTTTGCTGACTGCGTCCAGGCTCGTGTCCCATTCTGTTTTCTCTAGTTCCAGAAAGTTTCCTAGACCAGGTCTGTACAGATGGTGAGGTTCTGGTACACGTCATATTATGAATGGTGAGAGAAATCCTTTCTTCAGCATGAAGGAGAGGAGGTTCATGTTTGGATATGATTGCTTACTGCAATCACCTACTACCAGTCTTTATATTATATTAATCTTTAGGTTTCCATCCTAGTGTTTCTTTTTCTGTTCTTTTTTTTTCTTTGCTCTTTTTATTTATTTTTGTTTGCATGTTTGTTTTTTTAATTGGTGAATTTGTTGAAATGTATTTTGATCAGAATTTCCAGTATTAAATACCAGAGAGCAAATTTATCACAGGTAACAATCTTCTTCAACAAGTTTGTTTGTTGGCCCTCTTGTTTTAAAGAATCCACGTAAGAAATTTCCAAAATACTAATTCTAATATTTTCTGTATCATCTTATCTAGTGTTGGTGTCAAGGTCTTGGTAAGTAGATATTTCAGTACGCATCATTTGGAGTTCCTTCATGTGCTTTGAAGTATACCCCATCCCTACATGCTCCTGGAGTAATGAATTTATTGTGTGGTCATTCTGTATATTTAAAACTGTCCAGAGAAAGGTTAACTTACTTTCATAAGAGTTACTCTCATACTGGTTTTAGACTGGTACATCAGAAATCTGTAATAGCGGTGTATTCATGCATCATCTGGCAAAGGGGATAAAAATTAGTTTAAGAATGTTCCCTGGTATTACAGAACTATTTAGGGCAGTAAAAAATTAAGAGTTGCAAATGTATGTCAAGATACAGAGTAACCAAATTATAGTTTAGGAATTTTATATTGTTAAATGTTATACTGTTAAATGTAAAATAATGCAGACAAGGGAGGAATCTATGCAAGGATGAACACTGAAGTTTTGGATAATTCTCTTAAATATTGATTAGATATTTAGTGATGGAAGTAATTAAATCTAGAAATGATCAGTGAAAGAATACGAAAGAAAAATGAAAAATCATTATGACTTTATAAAGTATAATGCTCTTGTATTTGGAGTACTGCCACCAGTTATTGTTACTCCCTATTCCCCTCTAAAAGGATTTAATAAAGTTAGATAAGGTAGAGAGTAAGGCATAAGAATGTAAAGACTGTGTTGATGGGATAGATCAAAAACCTAGTGTCCTTTTACTGACAGCTGGGAAAGGTTGATGCCACAATGTATAGTGAACGTGTGAAAATGTTCCATAATATAGCACAGTGTGTATTACAGAAATAAGGGTAAATGGTCATTTTCTTAGAAGATTCTCTTCATTCAGAAACTGATCCATTTGAAAAATGCAAATGTTTGAATTTATTCTTAACAAATATAAAATCCAGAACTTTTTGCCCTGTCTCACTTTTATGTTGTCTTTTCACTTCCCAAGAACTGGTAGTTCCTAGAGTCCCTGCTAGATGGCATAACAAGCCACCACAATAATAATGATGTGATAAGGCAGGTGTGCTAGTATGTTATATGCACAATAGCCTAGTCAACTGCTTAGCCAACATTGCTCCTTTCTCTTGAGTTTTTTGGTCATGCTTTCTTACTTATATGTGGGAGATCACAGATATGCTTTTTATTTTCTTAATTATTAAAGCAGTTACAAGCAGAATTAAGGTTTGTCTTTCTCCTATATGAAAGGAGATGAAATCTCCTGCTTGTAGCTCTATTTCAGAAAGCACACTTGAATTCTAATAGATCTTCTCATGGCTTTTCCCCAGTCTTTCCTGCTGTAGAAATGCTATGAACAAGGCTCTACCACTGTGCCATAAACTCCCTTATACCCAGCTGCAGGTGAAAATTTCTCCTTATTCTCGTAAAACCTCGTGAATGTCTACACACTGTCCTGCTGCACATCTCACTTAGCTTCACAAAGTCTATGCTGGGATGACAGCATGACGTTTGAATGCTGGCACTAACAAAAGAAAAACAAATCAGTTTTCCCTTCAGTGTTTTTCTCATTCTGAGAGTATCATAGCCTGATTCAGGAAGCCTGATTCTCCTGCCACTTTTGTTAGGGTTAAATTAAGAGTAATTCAAAATAACTCACTGGGGTGACACTGTTGTAACTGCTGTTAGCAAAAGAACAATTGGAGTGCAAAAGATTTACGTGGGAGCATTTTCAGATATTACAGCTCTGAATGGATTTTTTAAAGTACTGTTTTAATTACTGCTGGCTTACATAGTAATTACTTTTTAGGCAAACATAATGGATACAACAGGGAAGGACCAAAGTAGGAAGATAAAACTGGCTATGGACATGTTATCTGTAATAGAATTCAGTCAATATTTGCAGGTGCAAATTTACAGGCAGGGTAGTCCCCATCTCCATCTCTTTGCTGCAGCACCATGAGCCTGAGTATTCACAGCACAGCACTGCAGTTTCTCCTTGGTACCTTGGCCACAGGATGCGGAAGCAGAACACTAAAGGGAGTCTGTGGCACCATGCATCAGCTGGTGAGTGGGAGTCTTGTCCTGGCTAGTGCATCATGGTGCAAGAAGGATCATGCTCCAGTATGTGATCAAGTGTGCAAGGGTTAAAGATCATCATCTTTCCCTTGCCTCTCATAGACACATGGGGACTGCATTGGCCCCTGCTGCAGCTTGACTTGCCAAAACTCTCCAATATTAAAGGGAGAGGCTGCAATATTAAAGGGGTTAATGAGTGAAGACGTCATGTAAAAATATCCATGTTCTCCTTTGACTGCAATGTAACAGAAAGTGCTTTTCTACACTGTAGAGTTAGTAATTCTGCACATACAGAAAGTGCACAGAACCAGCGTGTCTATTATAAATAGAGCTAAGTGTATCCATTCTAATCACATTTGTTTTCCTAAAGAAAAGGTAAGCATTAATAGACTCTTAACTCGTGATAGATTAATTCTCTTGTACTGCATTTCAGGAAGCATCTAGCTGTGGAAAACTCTAGGGAAACACCTACTCAGTGTTGCAAAAACAGACTATTTAAAGCCTGCACAAGGAATTTCAACGCTGTTAGTGCTGAAGATATTACAGAGAATGTGAGTAATGGATATGAAAATGTGGTATTCCATTGTAGAAAATGCCCTGGGGAGGCAATATGTGATTATAGAGTCTGAAGGACCTTTTGTGTGAGTCTTAATGTGAAATCTTTCTGCTGTTCAAGTCAGTGGCAAGGGTTATATAATGACACCTGAAGAGAGAGGAGCATAGAGACAATATATTGATTATTGGCATTGCCTTTCATTAGCAAATTATTTGAAACAATGTTTACCTGTGCAGGTAATCCTGTAGATAACAGGAACTAGATGTTCAATGAGACTTAAGCATTCATCCATTCTTTTTTGTGCATAACTCTAGTTTTAAGGAACTAGCAAGATTGCTAAGCCCTAGTTCAGTGGCCAATGAGTATTTGTGAAAGCTTACCCACAGCCAACCTCAACAAGAACCTTCTTCATAATGACCTCAATCATATTCCTACCAGATTCAGTCTCTCTCAACTTAACAAAAGGAAGATTTCTCAAGGGCTATCTTGCAGTGACTATGGCTATTCTCCATGCATCTCTCCTCAAATTCTTTACTCTGTGTAATTCAGATGAAAGGCTTAAATTCAGCTCTTCATCTGTGCCAGAAAGAATGCTGTAACCTCTTGGGTGCTGGATATTCAGAGGGGAGGGGATGAGGAAAGGGAGCTGTTCTCCATTTCTCCTGTTAAAGCTCTTCCAGTATATACAAATAATGACAATTCATTACAGCAGAGACAGAGATTGATGACACAGGCATGTAATTAGGGCTATCACCTGGGAAGTGGGAGAGTCAGGTTCTGGTCCATGCTCCAATGAATATTTAATTATTAACATGAGATGGAACAGCTCTGTCAAGCCTGGGAAGGCTGCACCTGCAGTTCTTCAATGGTTTTCTGCTGTGGGCAGTCTCCTGACTGGTAGGAGAATGGGGTTGAAATCCTTGCTTCAAAATGAATACATATCTCAGAGCAGACCTTTCACTTCCTGATGGAGAGCACTCACCACTGAATACCATAAGATGGAAAATATTTAAATAGCTTTTTTTCTTCTGTGAGAAGTTATGTCTTAGGCATTTCTTTCCAAAAGATACTGAAAATTGTTAGCAAACCTTAAAAGCTGCAGGAGGTGTTCCCCTGCATTCTTCCAAGGTGGTCAGAAATGAGGTAAGAGGATCAAGCTAGTGTATCCCATAATTTCTATAGATTGTGGAAAGAATAAAAAAAAGGAAACAGACAAAAGTCTTTTTAATCCTTTTCCAGGTGTATAACCAAGTAAACAAATTCTTTGGGTGCAGGGTTCTTGCGTTTGATTTAGTTTCACTGAAATGTCTGGAAAAAAGTCCATTTTCAAATACGAATGGAGTGAAAGGTGAGCTACAGCCCCCAGGCACTACAAGGAGGTCAGGAGAATGAATACTCAAGAAGGAGGGGAAGATTCAGTTGCCCAAACAGAAGTGTCAAGTATCACTTTTGGTATTGGCCCTGTCATTTTAAGCCTGCCTGGCACACACCTGCTGTTTTGCAAGGGAGTGGGTGTCCCTGTGGTGCTGCTGCAGAGCTGCCAGCCCCATGGAGATTATTGTGACTGCCCCAGGGCAACTGGAGTGGCTTGAGATGGCTATGTTTAAGCAGCTGAATCCTACCCATCCTGTTTGACTCACACAGATACCTCCAGCCTCTGAAAGGAGTGTAATTCCTCTTGTCATTCTGGTTCACCAGCAAGACTAGTGGCTACCAGTGTGACAATCTATCTCAATTTATATGGTGGTTAAAATTGTGCTGTTGTTGAAGAGAAATGAGGAAAAAATAAATCAATTTGAAAACCCTTGTCATCTAGTAGCTAGTCCACTAGCATTTTTTCACTGGTACAAAAAGTCAGGCTTTCCTTTTTATTTTATATAAAGAAACTTCAGTCTACAGTACAGCTTTTAAGATGTGTTTTGTAAAGACTACATTTTAATAGGTGCGTTTTGGAAGTATATCATTTCCTTTGCTATTAATGTTTTCCTCACTGGTTTTATTGATATTTTTATAATTAATTTTAGAAGGTTATGGTGTAGCAAAAGAAAAACAGTGGTGGAAAATTCAGCCCTAAGAAGTCAAAAAGGCTGAAATGTATAAGTAATTTCCCTTTGAAAATAGTAAGACTAGAACAAGAAGAAAAAGGTGAGAAGAAGATAATGGAGGAAGACACAGATTGGGGACAATCTGCAATATATTGCATAAATACAATGTGTGCTGTGCCATTTAATTCTCAAAGATATACAGCTTTGCATCTTGTGTCATTCTGGTTTCTAATTAATCTTGATTGTCTTATATTTGAAATGCTATTTGTCCTTGTTATAAGCAGTTTTGATAACATTTGCTATTTCACTGGATTTCTTAGCCTAAGATTCAAGACTTTGAGTGACCTAGGAGACATACATCTGGCTATGCCTTACTTCATTACAAAAATAGCCACTGTAATGTAAGCGCTTCCTCTCTCCTGCTTGCTCCAGTGATACTTACTGAGAACCAGAAAAAAAATTCACAAGTCATTGATACCAAAAGGCAAGACTGACTGAATCTTTCTGCAGACAATGTTCTACAAAGTGTTCTATTTTATGGATAGTTTTTATTCAGTGTGAACATGGATTAGACATTGATTTTTTAAGAAGTTATGTGGAACTACTTGATACCAGTCGTTCCTTTTGGAAATGCCACCCAAGCCTTTGGGTCTGTGGGCCAGATCTCTTGTGACTGTATCTGTTGGCTGATGAGCTAGTTGCAGTCTGAGTTTCTTGCTGAAAACAAACCTTGCTCCTCCTCATCTCCTGGATCATTTACAACAATTGTGTGTCAATTTGTATTCTAAAATGTTATGTATGTAGTGTGTCAGCTGGCTGCACTGTAGAGGAGGGCCAAGTCTGGATACAAGCTGGCAGTGAGCTTAAGCTCAAGTGCAGTCCTGCAATCAGTATAGCCCTGACAGCTCAAGCCTTGCCTACCCTCATGCTCTTGCCATGTTGCTTTGGAAAGTGGCTTTCTGTTCCAAACATCTCTGTGTGCTCTGTTGCACTGGGTATCTAGAAGGCTCCAGTCTGGTTCACAAAGAAGAGGGGAGAATGTATTTATGTACAGAAAATAATATTTCCTGAGAAAGAACTTCCCTGGTAGTGGAGAACCTGTGCGCAAGTCAGGGGACTTAGAAAGTTCTGTGGCTATTTGTAAAGGCAGTAGAACTCCTGGGGCCAGTAAAGAGCTGTGTTGGAGCAGGTAGCTGCATCAGGGCAGGTTTTTGACAGAAGAGTAATTAAGGTGGAGGCCAGCTACTACTAGCTGAGGAGCTACTCAGGTAATGGGCCAAAGATAAACTTCTCTCAGGGACCTGGATAGAAACAAGGAAAGGAGAGCGGCACTGAGTTTTGGATGATTCTGTGGATGATCTGTGCCAGCAGTGCAAGTCTCAGTATACTGTGGGACCACTTCATTGCAGTGGTCATCAAGTGACCATTAGAATATACCTTTGCAAGTATGAACGAGTGATGATGGAGGTCTTACCAAAACTATTTTCCTGCCTTCAGAGAAGAATGTCAGTTACAGCAGGGTATCCACTGATAATGACACTGCGTGGTGGAACTGGAATGAGCATCATGGTAATTTTGCTTATCTGACTCTTGGAACCAGCTGTTATCTTTCTTGAATTTCTCTCTTCCAACAAAGAGGATAAAATTACCTGACACAGCATGGAAAATTTCAGACTGAATTTTCAAGAGATTGGCAAAATTATTACTGAAAAAGACTTTTATATTAGGAAGTGGTTTGTATTTTAAACAGACGCAACACCTCTTCTCTGCTTATTTAGTTAACAGTGATAACAGAAAAAAAAATGCAATTACAAGCTGTAAAACTAAAATTCTGTAGAGGGCCCTAAGACCCCATACAAGTCCAAAACTTTTCTTATTATTGTATAGGGTGAGGGACTGAGAGTCCAGGCAGGTGGTGGATTCTGGAGCCAGTGTGAAGGTGGCTCTTTCTGGGAGCAACAGGATGAAGGCTGATTTTTTTCTGCAGATACATGAGTCTCTCTAATCAGTGATTAGGAACACAGGGAAAAATAATTCTGTAGGCTAATAATTAATCATTTCATCAATTTGGAGAAGCATTCAATATTGACTGAGTAGGAAAGAACATAGAGGATTTGCTTCCTCCTCCTTTTTTACATATCATCATAGGAGATATTGCTGTGATTTGCAGACTTTTTCAGTAATTATAACAAATCTGTCTTTAGGATTCAGAATATGCCCACAGGATATGGAAGAGAAAGAAGAATAAAAAAAAACATTGGTTCAAGACTTTTCCATCTATCTCATGGTTTCGCTAAATGCAACATCCTTGTGTGCAACTGTACTTTTTTTTTTTTTTGAAATAACAGTAAAAACAAGAATGTAGTTTCCAGAGCCAGAATTTAGTCAAATATCATTCTGCACAAGTAGGCAATGTTTTTTCTTTATTTTCTTTTGAGAATGTTTTTATTTTTCTTTACAATAAATAACCTACTGTATTTTTAGACAATCTAGAACTTTCTAATATCCTAATTCTCCTTTAATTATTGTTAATTAATTCCTCTCACTCCTAAGAATTCATACTATTTAAACATTTATAAAGAATTAATATATGACACTTTGATCATTACTTAGTCAGGTTATGTAACTTTTTACATCCTGTCTTTCAAGTGAATCCTTTCAGCTTCCTAATTTTCATTCTTGCTTTCCTCTGGACTCCAACAAATTTGTGAGTATATTTTTCTTCAGAGGTAGGAGTCTAGTTGGATGGTTGTCTTTGGAATAAAGAAAAAAAAACAACACAAAAACACAACAGTAATACAGTGACAGTATGGGGGAAAAACCAACAACAATGACAACACTCCCCTCCCCCCCCCAGATCTACAACCAAATTTTGCTTGTATCTCAGAGAATTACTATCAACAGGTAATAAAAAACACACAAATGCAATAGTTTCTCTGAAATATTTTCTACCACACAGTTTGATTTATAAGAGAAATAGATTATCTCTTGAGAGCGCTTATTTATGTATTCCTCTTCTCTCCAATTTGTGTCATTTTTATGGGGTGTTCTACCTCTATATGGACAGCATTTTTTTTTATTATTATTCTTTCCAGACCGAAAAATACTTTTCTTTGCTTAGGTTGAAGGTCTTCTGGTTTGTCACTAGAAGGCCCCTTTACTTGCTGATTTCTACTCATTAAAGTGGTAGTTTATCCACCTTCAAATGTCTCTGCTCTGTGTCACAGACACTTATTTGTTCTCCAGCCATCAAAGTGTATTAAAATTAACAGCAGTCATCACATGAGTAGAGGGTAGCCGTTCTCAGACACACAGATAGTTATATACTCACAGCAGGAAACTTGCAATCAAATTCTAACAAAAGGTCACATTTGCAATAAGTAAGGGAAAATGTAGGTAATTGGTTTTAGAATCAGTTAATATCTTCACAGGCCTTGAAAGGCACTCTGATGGACTTGAAACACTTTTGTTCAAGTAATTAAAAGCTAGGTATTGTTATAGTATTAAAAACCAAAGCAATTCCTGGTGCTCTGTGAAATAGTGTTGCTACAGTTGCAAATAGAGGGAAAATTATTTGTGGTTTGTTTGAAAAGACCCACAGACTTGGGTACTGGCTGAAATGTAGAAATGGAATAGGGAATGAAGTGTGGAACAACATGAAGATTAGCCCTTACAAAACCTGTCTTTATACCCAGCTTTAAAGGCACTCCTACTGTTTCCTTCAGCTGGCTTAGGTCTGCATCCCCTTCAGAAATATTAGATCACAGTGTATAAGAAACCTTCCAGAGACCTGAGGACACATCTATTTGAAGAGCAGCAACTGACTTTTTAAGGATTCACTTAGGCTGAAATTCTATTTCTTTGAGTGGTGCAGTCTAATCCTGAGCAGCCATATGCTACAGCAGTATTTTGTAACTGTGTCTTAGTTTAAGCAGGTCCCTGCCCAACCTAGGGAAAGGTAAGTGACACAGAGGGGTCTCCAAGCAGCCAGTGCATGGAGAGGGGACCAGACAGGAGCATCCAATGGGAAAGGCCACGGAAATCTACTGGGGTTTTCTTTGCCTGTCAAATACTCCTTTTTCTCTAGTTCAAGCTAGAAGTTTCTCACAGTTTTTGGCGTGACTGGGGACCAAGTCTTTAGAGCATCTAGTGTGAAGCCCTTCCTCTGCCTGTAGAAAATCAAAGTTAGCACCAGAGAGCCCTCAGGAGGAGGCTGTGGATATCACAGCACGAACCCTCCCATTTGTGCTTTTGTGCTTTTAATTGTACAAACAAGGAGTCTGCTGGATCAGACAGAAAAGCTATGTGAAAGCATATCCTTGGGTCTGTGAGCTGGACTACTTAGAAAGGAGAGGTAAGGCATGAGTCAAAACTTCTGCTTGAATAAACATTTTAAGCAACTAAATAGCCACTAAATGTACTCCAGAAGTTCCTTTATGTCCACCAAGTGCTCTGTCTACTAGTCTAGGTAGTCAAACTCATACTGACTTCTCTATGACAATTCAGATTTAAAGCTACCATTCAAATTTTCACCCCTTTCACTGGCCAGTTTTGCTCCAGAATAACCTGACATTTGCAAAGCTTCCCAGTAACCAAGGGAATGCCTTGACTTTCCCACCACCAGTGAGTGCCCTTCCTGCTGAGCAAACAGAAGGTGAACCAAGCCCTGCACAAACTAGGTAGAGGAACTCCTCTATATAGAAGGAAGCAGATTCAGGCCTCTCAAAGATGTCCAAAGCAGCCCTGGGAGCTTTCTTAGCTACACCTGTCAGTTTGTGTAGAGTCAGAGATGAGTATGAGAAGCCTATGGGCTTCAAGGTGCCCTCAGGCTAAGGAGGTTGGGCCTGTGTTTTCTCTGTTGAGGCTGAGGACTGTAATTTTGATTTGCTTAACTGAAAATTAAGGCTTACAAAGAGAAAGCTTTTCCCCTTCCTCCAGAAATGCTCTCTGAAAATATTTTGGAAAATATATGTAGACAACAGGAGATCTTAAACACTTCTCCCGTCCATTTAATTTTCTACTAGCTAAGTTATTCTAACAAAGGTGCCCCCAGCCTCATCTTGAGATAGTACTGAGATTCTCCAAGAGAAAATTTGGGAATGGGAAGAGAACTGCCAAGGCAGAATCAAAATCTCATTGAAAAGAAGGATGCCGTTCAGAGCTCTCAGAGGAATCCTTTCAAGCCTCCATAGTTTTACATGGGAGGAGTGACATCAATTTCAAAATTATTTTGTTTTCTTTCCTAACTCTAAGAATTAGAATTTCATTTCTACTAAATTAAAATTCAGAGAGAGACCACTGCTGGTGCATCCTGTAGGAAGAATTCTGTTTGTTGTGCTGTTTCACGGACAGTCTCCAGGCTCAATGTCCCCTTTTACTCATTTGTCTATTGTTCATGTTATCCTTACCTCTGCACTGTATTTGGTGTTTCTTCCCCAGAGGTGTTCCCCTCTGGCCCAGATAAGTGCTGAGGCCATGGTGAAGGAATATGAGTGAGTGCAGAAATGGAGTGACAGTCTGGGGACAGGACTCATATTACCTGTGAATGGGCAAGGCAAAATTTTCTGTGTTCTCCAAACCAAAGCAGAGAAAGGCATGGACCTGGTTTTTACTTCTTCCCTTCCTTTTCTCCTGGAGCCCAGAGCACCTTTTCCCTTCCAAAACCTAGTGAAAAATGCCAGAGTTGAGAAACTATTCTTTCTCATTGTCCATTAAGTGAACATCACCCCTTAGACCAAGGCAGGCATGAAAAGTGGTTTGTTTGGAATTAGAGGACGACATGTACCACCTCAAATCCTCAAGATCTACTGCTGTGCAAGTGTGGCAGACAGAAAGAGGGGAATGTTGGTCAAAGTTTGTCTAACACTTTGTTTGTTTTTTGCCTATTATGTTGTACCAATTCAGAATAAGAATACAGCTATTAAAATCAATGAAAACATTCAAAAAATGTTGTTTTGCATATTAAATATTCCAAGGAACTGTATGCAGTCTGTAGACTGTATGTATGTGGGAAGAAAGGCAAGAGCAACTGGCTAGCAACACACCAGCTGTATTTGAGGATCCTTCCCCAGAGCCAACAAGAAGGAAGATAATAATGCATTTCCTAAATTGTTATGTAGAGACTATTTGCTCAGTTCTAATTGAAAGTATTGCATGAATCTCTTTATAAATGTGACAGTTTTTCAACTAACAGGAAGGGGGGAATACCCAAATATATTCTGATATTTAAGTAATCAATCACAGATGAAAATTAGGAGTTTGAGGGAGAAAATATTTGAATTACTGATTTCAGTGGGTAAGAGTTACTTTACAGGTTTAAATAACCTTGCCTAAATAATCTGTTATACAATTTCAAATGACAAACATACAAAAACCAAAACAAAACAACAAAACAAAACAAAACAAAAGAAGCACACTTTTTGAATATAAAATGGATTAAGTTGTTGCAATTAGTTTACCTAGCTAAAAGGCAAGAGAATGGAAACACTGAATGAAATCGGTAATAGATTCTCAACATTTTGCCTCTTTCTAAGCTAAACTGTGGTTAACAAAGTACCCAGTCAAAAACAATTTTCATGGGAGTTGTAGTTCTTATACTTAGATTTCTCTGGGAGAAAAGCATGAAACATTTTCAGGACATTTTCTATCAAAATATTTGGCCACATGAAACCAAAAGTTTCAAGCCTTGTAACACAAGGCTTTCAGAGCTCATATTGCTCAGCTTGTTTGAAGAGATCAAGATGTAACTTGATCACAGGCAACAGGAATTTCATAGAGAAAAAGAGCTCTGACAGTAGGGGATTACAGTCTTGCTGGCAAAAGCATCCTGAGATACTACTGAAGCTAGACATCATTTCTTGAAATAGAATACTATTTCTTTGCTGTGAGGATAACTGAGCATTTGTTGGGTATACATCTAATCAGCTTCCCCATCCTGGAAGTATCTTAGTCTCTGCTGTCCTCTACCTTCTGCTGACTGAAATGTCACAGCCCCGGGGCTTTAAGAAGGTGATTGATTAAGGATGTATGATATTTACTTTTCCCACAAAGATGATGGTCCTTTCTGTGCTCAATGCGTATTAAAATATCAAAATATATTGTTTAATGGGCTTGGGCTTGCCTGTATTTGTTTTTGTTTTTATTTTATTTTGTTTGTTTACAGCAAAATTTGAAGAAAACTTTGAAATTAATAGTTTATCCTTCAGGGACTTGATTTAATTACTTTTCTGTTGTGAAGTTCTCTTTAATTTCTTTGTCTCTCAACAAAATCCCACTGGAACACAACACATTCACAGTACATTTCAAAATTGACCTCTTTCCTCCTATAAATCAGAAAATGTTACAGTTTTAATTTTCACTTTCCTTTCTACTGCAATTTCCCAGTGTTGTTCTTCCCCATCCAGATGGAAAAAAGCCTCATATTCCAAAAATTGCAGACTGAGTCAGATACAGATTAAATATAAATGTTAAAATTTGGGTTATTTCTGTAGAATTTGTGTTTGATTTTCCTCATGCAAAGTATCTTATCATTGAACGTATCTATCTTTCAATGTCCCAAATAAATTGCTGGTATCCCAGTAATCTTATTTATTTGTTTGTTTGTCTGTTTGTTTATTTGAAATTGTATTGTAAACTTGGAGACTTGGAGGCTAAGAATGTCAATTTTGCTGATGGTGCAGTTTATTCATTTTTGTTATCTGTAAGTCACAACTTCAGCTACTAGTTCCAAACGTATCTGTAACACCCTATTTGCTCTCCTACTGAAGACAGTAATGTGTGTTTTCCTGAGCTGAGGCTGTTGTTTTGCAGGACCGAGCACTGCATCCCCAGGCTGTATACTCACTGACAGAGGCCTTGTTGGAAAAGCCTGATAGAGACGAAAGGCTTGGTAGGATCACATCAGTTCTCTGGACACCTTTGACAGAGGGTAGGGAAGAGGGCAGTTTAAATAGTAAGCAAGTCTCCTGGCCTGGCTTCCTACCTCTCTACCTGGTTTTCCGGGGAAAGGGGTATGCAAGTTTCCTTGGTCTTCCTAGTTTGCACTACAGGGCTGTGAGGGGCAGTGCTGAGCGCTAACCAAGTGGCAATGACTCTTTTTACATTATGCATTTCCAAAAAGAGAAGTATTAAGGACATAAGAGGTTTGGTTCATGGTAGATAGATCAGTTTATTGTATGTATTTGGTAAGTATTAGAGGGTTTGGAGAATGGAATAATAATCCTTAGTTATAAAATATTTATAATGTATTTATAAAGCTGATAAGTAATTTCATAAAACCAATTTCAAAGTTCCTTTTATTTTCTAAAATCTCAAATTGGTTCTGCTCTCAGGATAATTCCTACTGTAAATTTTATGTTGCATATTTAATACTATTTGGTTTCAAGTAATCATCTGTTTTAAATCTTACTGTTTCAGTTTTCTTGTATGCCCCAAGGAAAGTGCATATAGAGCTATTCAAAAAAAAAAAAAAAAAGTTGGTATATTCAAAAAGAACAAAATATGTAAACTTGTGTTATATTTTTGCATTTAATAAATATATATTTATCACAATTTCTAATTATTCTTTTTGCTTTACTGCATATTATTAGTTTAATTGAACCATAAACTTTAGACTAATAATACCAATTTGTCTTACATTATACTTTGCTCTATTAACTTTTACAAATGTGTTCATCTCAGCCACTGATTGATGGGCACAGAGCAACTGTGCTAGATTTTTTGCTGGCAGACTGCTACATTGCATTTTCTGTTCTTGGAAAATGCTTTTCTTTGCCTATTTTTTGGGGGGTGGAGAGTGGGGGATGGAGTGGGATAGGATATGATTTTGTATTCTTTATTCTTGAGGTTTAAATACAAAATACATTTTCCTCTTCCATTCTGGCAGAAACCACAAGCAGTGATAAGAGCTAGGTTGACAATTATTTCGAGATCCTTTCTAAAATAAAATCTTTTGTTCAGTATCCCAGAAAAACCCTATTCACTTCAGAATTTGGGGAATTTAAGTCTCCTAGTGATCTTCGTGGTTAAGAATTTCTCTGACGTGATGAGAAGTCCATGAGAATGAAAATACACATTGATCTTCTCTTGGAAAAAATAAAATGAAATAAAAATACATAACTATGAAATTACACAAAAATAACACAGAGAACTGAAAAAAAAAAGTGGAAAGCTATTGCAGGGCCACTTAGCTACTTTGTAGTTTGGTCCAACACTCAGCAAAAATGTTCCTCATATCCTCTTCTATTCTCTTTGCAAATCTAATTAATCTGCAGGGAGAAAAAAGAATAGTGGAAATAAGCTGATCTCTCCCAGCTGGGTCTGGTCTGATCTGCAGTCACCTGGGCCAGCTTCATAAGTTCAAGTGATGTTTTTCCTTGCCCTGTCCCATCACCAAAGATCAGTTTCACAATTACTGTTCCTGTGTCGTGAAGAGTTCTGGTTATCCAGTCCAGCTGACGTATCAGTGAAAAACACATATTTTTTCCTGTCTTTGCCCTTGTTACTGAGGCTTTATTTATCTGTCTTGCTACAGCTTTTTCTTTCTCCCATTTTCTCCTTCCAGTTAGAAAAACTCAAACACATCCTCCCTCATACTATGTGTTCAGCTTCTTACATAGAGGCCTCAAATTCCATCGTCTTTCAAAGAGTAGTCTGGCTTCTTTCTAGGCAGAAATAAAAGGATCTCCAAGCCATCTTTAGCCAGACTCCAAGATCTACACTGTCACCAAAAGTAGGTAAAATACAGTGTTGACACGGGGACCTTTCAGAGTATGAATCTCACAGAAAATTAGAGGAGATAAAAAGTGATTTGAATAAGGGAAAATGTGTGACCCACAAGTCAGAGATACTTCCCAAAATAGCTGTATATCACAGTTGTGATAAAATTTTAGCAAGTTGAGGAAAAAAATGGAGGATGGGTGAAAAAACAACATGTTGAGAGGAAATCAATCTGAATGAGAAGAGTATAGGAATAGAGAAAGGGACACTCATGAGGAAATTGGGAAGAAGAGGAAAGGGAATAAAAATTAAAATATCCAAAATACATGAGAAGGTGCAGGGGACAAAAAGCAGAGCAGAGAGAGCTGCAACACTCACAGTCTTATGGCAACCAGAGGTCCTCTACTGCAACAGAAATGCTGCTCTTCCTTGCTGTGGAAATTCTTTTCTGTGCATCTTGGTCTGTAGAAAGAGAAGCGTGCTTATTCTTAAGCCATAGCATCCCAGGAGCTGTCCCCCTAAACCGTAATCTTTGTGAAGAAAAACAAACAACAAACAATCAAACAAACAAAAAGCAAACAAACAAAAAAACATTTTGGAACTAGTATGAAGCCTGCTGACCAGAACTATTTACCTTAGAGTTTGAAAACCCAAATAATATCTTCTACTAAGCTACTGTCTCACCAGATAAAGGAGTTGTGACTTGCTTTTTATTTCAGCTTGGAATTGTTGTGAAGTATAGTGATTGTTAAAAATGTGGAAAAAAATGTGGTTGAAGTAGTGACTCTGTAGCAAGACATAGCACAAAAAGAATATGGTTCTTCATTTTCCAATTTCTCTATGTTTTATGTGTTTGGATGCCTTCTCATTTCAACAGATCTTAATGTAACCAGTCTTGAGTTCCAGTTTCAGTGGGTTTCCAGTAAATGTTATAACTGCCAGGCTAATAGAGAACAAATCATGCTCCCTCTTCTTGAGTGTCGTTTTCTGTATCTTTAAGTGGCCTTAGTTTCAGCTTAGTGTAGAAGTGAAGGTAGTGAACAGATGGAGAGCAAGTGAGAGCTGCATACTGCTTACAGTAATTGCTCTGGCCCAGTAAAGCATGATAGGGAGATTTTATTAGGTCAGTTTCTATTACTCTACACCCAGATATTTACAAATTAAAACTCAGACCTGTAAAATAATTAAATTTTTAAAACAAATATGAGGTTTAATAATAAATAATACATCTAGGAACTCTGTATTTGCCAGCTTCTTTGTACAGCCAGGTTAGTTGCAACCTGCTTTTCTAAGTAAAACTAGAGTTACCGCAGCAATCACTTATGTTTATACGTCATGGTTTCAGAGCCAATTTCAAATATATCACTACTCCAAAATAAACAGTGAGCACTGCCAATGTTTCTAATCTCCTGCAAAGGATTTGTTATATATATATATTGAATATTTTTGTAGCCAATGTCCAGGTTTTGAAATTTGAGATGTCATATTGAAATGTTCATGGATACTTAAGTTACCTTATGTGTTTCTATTCTTTGGTGGCTTTTAATAAAGGAAATAGCTGTACTTTTAAAGAAGACAAAGAGGCTTCCTTTGTCTACAAGTTACCACACCCTGTATATCACGTTAAAGGGACACGTAGTGAGCATATAACATTCTGCAACAAAACATATCCTTATTGTATTATTGAGCACCAGACTATACAGTTTATCAAGCTAAATTTCATTGTAGATAGTCTTGTGATTATCTAATTTGTATATGAAGCAATTATATATTCACTACATGCTCCTTTGAAATGGCAATAACCTTTTTACTAGGCAGCTATTAAGTTTTGATGGTGTTTTCAGTGTATATTTTTGAAAGGACAATGGTGAATGTTTTTCACTAAATAACTTGTGTTTTTTTAATTATTATTTCTAATACATGGATCTGGAGATACTGTTTACAGTAGAAAATATAAATGTCTCTTTCTTCACTTGAAAGTGATATTTCTTTATGGTATGTTATAATATATCTCTGTGTTTTATGCTGACACTCAAATGATGAATCAATTCAGCAAAAATTATATATCACGAAATTTTAATAACAGCAATGCAAATGTCCAGTTTTCTTCCTAATTGAAATATATATTTTATTTCTCTTTTTTTTTTTTTTTTTTTTTTTTTTGTGGGAGACTATTTGGCCTGTCAATTTCTTAAAATGCTAGCAAAATCTGTTGCTGAATTTTCTAAGACGTGTAAGTATTGGCTTTTAAGCTAGCACAAAGTTTTTCACACATGTAATTAGAAGAGAAGTGGATTACTTCTTACCATGGAAAGAAACTTTTTCTCTGCATGTCTTAAACAATGATTTTCTGGACGTATATTTTTTTGGATCAAAAAACTCTGCAGCTTATGAAGTTGTTTGTTATTTTGTTGTGATTTTATATAGAATGGAAGGGTGAGGAAAAGGTCAGCAATAACTCTGCTGTTGCATTTTCACTGGGAAAAACATAATATTGATCGATAAGAAAATGGAAAAAGCACAACTATTAGCGTCTTACTTGATCTTCTCCGACCTTTACCCTGCCACGTTGATTTTATTCTTAAATGTTATGTCTGTTGTTCCAAAGGTTTGTCCTGTTTAGTCTTTTATTTAATTAATACATGATCTTCTCTACTCTCTCTAATGTTAAAACATGAAATTCAGTTTTATTTCTTGTTGAACCATTGTCCTTTTTACACTCAGCAATGCACACTAGATAATGACTCCATGTAGGAATTGGCCTGCTTAAAACTCCTTTAGAAGTGCAATCGATGGGTACTTAACTTCATCAAATTGTTTTGCAGGTCTATAGGAAAATTAGCTTTAAGGACATGGAAGCTTTTTAAAATGAAAATTTAAGTTTTGATATAAAACAATAGGCTTTTAACTTTTCTGTTTGTAGACTTTAGTGCAGAAAATATGTCATAGAACCTTCACTAAATGCCTATATATCTGCTAAGGTAGCAACTACAAGATTTAGTAAAGAAAGCTCTTTTCTCCCTGAGGGCAGTCTGCATATGATACTGTACTTGGTGCGTATGATCACAGGACAGGAACAGGGACAGAGCTGTGTGCTCTGGCAAAGCCACTGGAATGTCTTGGTTTGCCTTCTAGCCCCAGATCTTCTCCAGCGCTGCCAAAGAAAGCAAACCATAAGTTTTGGTACTAAAAGGGAATAATGTTTTTATTCTTCCAGGTAAAAGAAAATATTTTAATGAAATATGCAAGGATAAACACATGCAGAAAAGACAAGAAGTTGTATTTGTGGATGTTGAGCATTTGGGCTGCACCCTGTACCTCCTTGCATATCTTCATCAGCCCCAAATCTTCTGAAGACTGACTTTACTCATTTGTAGCTTCAGAGAAGTAAATGGTGAGTTCAGTATGTCAGTAATTTAACTTATAATTATGTTCTAAGTTGGTAACTAGTTTTGTAACTCTTAATTCGGTTTACTTTAAATGAAATAGGCTGTGATAGGTTAATCCAAGATAAGGTGTTCTTTAACCGAAAAAGTGGTCACAAAGTCATTTGCAGTCCTAGAACTAAATAGGCTTCAGAAACAAGTTAGACAACTATAATAAGGCACTTTTTTTTTCTTTTCTTTTCTTTTACAAAGAACTAGAGTCCTGATCACTTGAATCCAAGAGTTTTAAAATAATTGAAAGGTTTGTTCCTGGTAACATTTTAAAATTTCAGTATGGCAGGGCAGTTCTAAAGGATTGCAAGTAAATTTCAATTTAAAAGCAATAATTAGAATAGACCTGTAAAGATGACACTGTGTCTGCCAAAATAATGGAATAACTGATATGAAAAATAAAGGATGAGAATATAATTAATTTCAGTTGACTTTTTTTTTTTTTTTTTTTTACATAAAATAGTTCATGCTGGCCTCATTTCCTTTCTTAAGAGATGACGGGCTGATTAAAGGTACCTTTATTAGCCTGATCAGGCTGAATGTCTGCACATTTTTCCACATATTACCATGCAAATTTCTCACAATCATAAGATGATATGATATGTGATATACTAATGATAAATATCCAACAGAGTAATTACTTGAGAATCATAATCCAGTATATTTCCACTGAGGTCTCGCACAGACCAGTTCTTGCTCCAGTGCAGCCATAAATCATTGAGAAAAGCACATAAGAAAATATAAAATATTTGTTGATAAGGTTTGCAGGTGCCATAAAAACAGATGGAATGGTAAAAACATCATGACAACAAGTCATTTGTATGGGATTCTCTACATCATTTAATAAACTGGGGAGAAGAATAATCCATTTAATATAACTAAATGCAAAGCCAAATACCTAAGGGTAGGAAGTACAGGATTTAACATTAGGGAGATAAGAATTTAAGAAACACTGAGCCTGAAAAGGTGGCAATACTTTTTAAATGGAAATATTTTCTCACCTTGGGGTCCAGGTAAAAAAGATAAATCCTGGATTTATAAAAAATAAAACATAAAATAGAGGGAAAGAGCTGTGCTAATTCTGTCCGTGAAGTTACTGACACCATCACCAAAATGCAGTCTGATATCTATTCTTCCAAAAAGACAGTAAAAGTTCAGAGAGTGTTCGAAGAAGAGCTACAGGAATAATTTTACAGACAGGGAATTCCACCTTAAGAAGAAACCTACAGGAAGCTTATTGTTTTTAAAGCATCTTAGATAATCAGAGTCCATATGAACCCTGTATATATAACTCACTATATATGTATTTCTTTTTGATATAACACTTGACTTCAGAAGACAAAGACACCAGCTCCAGCAGTCAGAATATAAAGGGAAAACACTATGTATAGAAAGATATAATTTGTTTTCTTATTTGAACTTTTACATCAAAACAGTTTTGTGGTTTTTTGTTCCTTTTTTTTTTTTTTTCCTAAAGCATATTTTGCAGTCAGTCGTAAGTTCTTAAATGCAGTACCAGATAAAATTAAATAGCTAAGTCATACAGAACACCAGATGATATTCTGGTCTTAAAAATCTATTAACCTCTATGAATCTTGCATATGCCAACATTTCTTTGTAAAAGTCTTTGGCATAATACCACAATAAAAGGCTGTGCCTATCATTACTATATTTTCACATTTTTTCTCAAAGGTGAACAGTTGTTAAACAAATATTACAGGCCTTTTTATAGCATTGAACTCCTTTATCATCATATCATTAATTCCCTGGCTCTCTCATTTGAAGTGCTTGAAAGTTGCTTTCAATTGCAAATTAGCCAGGGCAAGAAGAAGAGGGGACATGAAATCTCTTTGTACAGAACACGTATCTGATTTTAGTGACCTGTGGTCTTGAATGTTTGTTGTAAATAAGTATTGTATAGTAAAGAAAAGCTGGATAGTTATTCCTTATAAAGCCTGATTTATTCTCCTTCAAGGTTTTGCATATTTCTTCCACCGTGTGAGGTTAGGAGGAAGAGCCACAGATAAGAAAGTATCTGGAAGACTCAACAAGTTATCTGCCCTGACCTTTGGAGAGCCTTAAAGGGAAGTGTTGTCACTCCGAGGAGATGTGGAGGTCATACTAGGCACAGAGCCAGCCTACAACTTTTTTTAGAGTGTGTCAGAGCCAGGGCAAAGTGAAGACAGACTAGACTTAATCCTTTAACCTAACCTGTCAAAACTGCATCAAGTCAGCACTGCCAAATCTGCAGCCACCTCATAACTCAAAAAGGTATGCATGAGTGCATTTATGAATTTGCTTTTGAGAAACGGTTTTATGCTTTGGTATTCACAGCATTATGAAACCTGGCCACATTGCTGGGTATGCAAACATAAGGCTAAATGCTGCCTACTGCATGAGTGATTCATCCACTGAGTAGTAAGAAGATATGAAATAATATTATTGCACAAGGTGATTGTTTTTAAGAGATACTTAATTCCAAACACAAAAAATATGGACTTTGAAGAAATTAGGTTTGTGTTGTTTCAACAAAACCAAGAAGAAATAAGCTATTTGTTAAATCCACAGTAATGGGTAAAGCACACAGCACATTAACCTGATTTCTTATTTTCATTGACTTTGTTGTAAATACTGTTTTTGTGTAGTGATAATTTTTTTACAGTAAGCATATTTTACATACATGCATGTGTACATGTTGGTTTATATGTATGTAGCTGTGTGCATGTAAATTTTGCTTGAACCTTCAAATAATTATAAAAGGAAGCATCCATGTGAAAAATAACACAAATGCATTCAAAATACAGGGCCATATCCTAACTGCTGCAAACTAGCTTGGCTGACAATGGGACTGCAGCCACACTCAGACATGACAGTTGTCACAGCTCAATATATGGCTGTGAACTTTAAATTGTGAATATACAGTGATGCAATTAAAAATGCTGGAAAGTTCATTTTGTGATGTTAATCCCTGAGCTTTGCTTCAGATGGGCAAAGACAGTAAAAATTTTATCTGTCTTCAAGGAAAACAGTCTAAAAATTATAGCCCAGGCACAAAAAAGGACTGACACTATAATAGGCTGGGGTCTGAGCTCTTGCTTCAGAGCTTGTTTAAGTGTTTTTCTTGTCAGACCCATGGAGTGCATCATCCAGCTCACCCCCCACACAGTTGGAGCACTCAAGTGGACCTGGCTGGGGCTGGGTCTCCCCTGTCAAATGCAATAGGTCCCACTTGGAGGTCCCATGCCTTCCCACCACCAAAGCTGATGGTTTGGTCAGCAGCAGAGGTGGAGGCTCGGCCCTCAGCCCCCGCCTCCCACACCACCTGAGGGTACTTCAGCCACCAAATTATTGGTAGCTTTCTCCATCCACTGAAAATCTCTCCTGTGAGGAGGGCTACGATATCCAAGGGTTCTGGATCTGCCCTGACTTCCTAAAAGTATGGTCCCAAGCTGTGATTTTTCAAACCTTCCAGGACTGAACCCAGTCTTACCCATATTAGTGTTGCACTTGCCTTGACAAGGTTCTCCCTCATGGCCCACAGGAGAAGGATCTGAAGATGGTAGGACAGCTCAGGGCCACCCTACTGCATCCCCACATCTCTGACACCAGCAAAGGGAGCTGGAGCAATAGCATGTACAGCAAATGGGTCTTTGTGGGGGTCAAGGAGCCTTAAAGAGCGTGTGTGTGTCTGTGTGTCTGTGTGTGCGTGCATGCATATGTGTGTGTGTGTGTGTGCGTGTCTTGAAGGGGGTTGGTGCCACAGAGAAATCTGTATCTGTGAGGGACAGGGACAGAGCATGAGTGTGATCTTTGCCTTAATGATCAATTAACCAGGAAGTTGTCAAAAGAAAATGCAGAAATGTCAAGATTTTGTTAACAGTTCTTGCTTGTGGACTTGGAAGAACCATTAATGACATTTTGAGATTTTTACCCTGGAAACATCAAAACGAAATGTGGTCTTCTTTTCCCTAGGAAAATGAGTGTGTTCCCATCTTAATGAGTGATCTGAGCAATTCCAAGGCAGGCCAAGTAAGTCCTTATATTTACTTCACTCTTAGAACATGACAAAATTGAAAATCTGTGAAAAGCAGACCAAACATGATAAGAAAAAAGAAAGAAAAATATAATGGTCTATTGAAAAGAATATGGGAGTATAAATTATGAGTGAAGTCAAGTAAAAATGATGTTAAACACATGTGCCAGGCATTTTAAAACATATGTATAGGTGATCTCTTGTGAAAACTCCATCAACTAATGAAGAATTCTACTTTCAGAAGGAACAGTAGGTTGGCAGATGTTCCCCACAGTCTTTGTGCTTTTCTGGGGAGAGGACGTGACAGCCTATTCATATGACACTCCAATGATCATGTGGGACACAACTATTAACTTTGCCAAGTAGATACAAATCAAGCAGTCTAGCTGATTTCTAAAAAGAAGAAAATAAGACTCTTTTTCTTGTGAATCAGGATAACTTTTGAAAAATACCCATAATCAGCTATTTCAGAGGAACAGAATGTACATTTTTTCATGCCTAAATTTCTAAAGATATTTAATAGAACAGGCGTATAGCATACACTTACAAAGAAATGAGTCATTATACTTCCATAAATCCGGATTATCTGTTACTACTGCTTTTGGATAGAAATCAGTCACTTCAGGATATATGAAGAAAAACAGATTTCCAACTTCAAATACATATACAGGGGTATATTTTACTTACACTTTTAGGCTTCAGTGCCAGAAGGTCCTTCCAGCTTTCTGGTCTGACTGGCTTCATAACCCAGGCTATAACTCCTGCCTCTAGCCTGCAATGGCTTACAAATTGCCAGAGGCTTGAATTTGCACTGAGAGCTAAAGGTTTCTGTCTTTCAAAGGAGACCTTACCCTTTTTTTTCTTTTTTTTTTCTTTTTTTTTTTTTCTCATTCACCACTGCCTTTATTTAAACTTTTCTCTTGTGCATTTTGTACAGAACAACTCCACTGTAGTGAGAACCTGTACTATAAAATGCTTATTTCTCAAGAATTAAAAAGCCACAATATATGTTTCACAAATAATTCTGTAAGAATATATTATACAAAGGCATAAATTCCTTCATAATAGCTACCATAACTTTGGACAGCATAGAATATGTATAGTCATATTCAAAATCAGTCTATAGCTAAATAGTACTGGTGTAACACAATAAATTGTGTTCAAAAAAAATTGTGTTTCACAAAAAAGTGAAAGTGAAAAAAGTGAAAAGTAGAAGTCCTACCATAGTTGTACTTCAACTACATCTCAGTATGAAACTTAATGGCTTTGCCACCTAGAAAAAAAAGAGGAGTGAGAGAGACGGCCTTGTCATACACTTCTGAAGTATTTATATATACAATAACTTGGGAATGGTAAAGAAGAAAATGAGTAATTATGTATCACACAAAAATTACATAAGGAAAATAGAACTCAGAGTAGACTGTGTCCACACAGATCTGTGTTAGTGAATGCAAAATTAGAAGGTGCAGGCTTACCATTTCTAAAAAAATGGCTTTACAACAGTTTGGTTGCTTTGCCTTGCCTAGATTCTCAATTGGCAATTGCCATTGTAGACTGTTACCATGTATATTATCTAAGGTATGGAGGGTATAGAAGTGTTTACTTGTATGACTCAAAGCAATGAATATGGTTCATGTTGTTCTAATGAGCTAAATTATACAGGAAAAGAGATGAAGAAGAAATATAAGATCCTTATCAAAAAGCTTATTGAATGTAAATGTGCATTGGCTTCAAGTATTTCAGTGTTCAAACTTTTTAATAACTACTCCTGACACTGAGGCAGAGAAAAAGCTAAAGAAACAGATTCAAGTGACAGCAGGAGCGTGCATTTCCCAGCACTGTGGGCTGACGGAGGCTAGCTGACCGCTATGCCCCTTTGCTAGAAAAGGAGAAGGTATTGCAAATGCTGGTGAGAGTAGAGAGTAAGAAAACAGACCACAAGGGCAGAAGTCCAAAGCTCTGCCCTCTGTGTCTTGGGAAGGAGATGTTTCTTCCAAGGGTCTCAGTGGAACAATCCAAGCCTGTTTTGAGGGTATGTTGGGCTCTTCATACTTGAAAGTTGGTGGTCTTACTGACATTATTCCAAGGAGCCAAGCTTTTTAATCTGATCAGACTCAAAAACACCCTCTTTTACCTCTGACAGGAGTCTGATTGCTCTAGTGCTTTAGATCTGAGTTACTTGAAGATACTGAATGAGGCTGATCAGATGCTGAAGAGCTGCCAAGATTACAGGCCTGTCGGCCCTATCACTTTTGTTATTAATTATGATAAAGCTGTACAAGCTGCAGCTTCGTCCATTCAGTGCAGACGCTGGGACAGCTTTCCTCCCTTATAGTCTCCTCTTTTCACTGCCCCAGCTATTCTTAGCTGGGGGAACAGTCCCTGTGGGATGATTGTCATCTGGTATATATACATTGCAGCAGCTGACTCAGATAACCAGGAAAATATAACCAGCTCCCAGTCTGCCCTGGGAACTTTGCAGCATCAGAGATTCTGGCCCAGTACCAGGAACAAGCACACAGACATGGACTGCATCTCGCAAGAGCAGGACACATGTTTCTGATGCTTCTTCGCTTTTCAAGCTTATACCATGGAGACCTTCACAAAGCAGTGAAACACAGACAGATATCCAAATTGAAAAAAAAAAAAAATAAAAATAGACACAGACTGAAAGACAAGCAAAAAGATATCCTAAGGAGCTTGATGATGTTTCCATGATTTCCACCTTGTACCTCCACTGTGGAGGTCTCTGTGTAAATTAGAAAACCACTGCCCCTTCTTTTATTCTCATCAGCAATAGCTTCCTGTTTCCTTCTGACTCTTCTACACATTCCCTTACTGGACATCTTCTGTCAGTTCGTCTATTCTTTGTAAAGTAAACAAGTCAAAAGATGCCAGTATTAACTATGGGTGCACAAACTTACCCTCTCCACAGAAACCCTTTTCTGAAGGTATCTTAAATTATTAAATTCATTCTAACCTGAGTTCCAAAAATGAGTGTCTCAGAAGAAAGCCTGCAGGAAAGGAGGAGGTTACAAGGGTTACAAGGAACTCTGTGACAAGACCCAGCAAAGACAGTGGGGCCTTGGGGCTGGGAGGACTTCCTTCTTCCAACAGCAGTGAACAATCCTATCAGCCTGACATGTATGTACAGCTTCACCCCTACGCTGCAGTTTCGCAAATTGAGTCTCTAATGTCTTAGCATGAACAAAAGGAGGAAATCTCATACGCCCCATCCTTGCTTCCTTTCTCCTTTCTCCTGCTCCTTCCTCCCTGTCTCTGCTCCCAGCTGTAGACCTCTGCCTGGTCTTGCACTTCTAGGTTCCTCTGCCAATTTGCATCAGCCCACTAAGATAGCAAAAAACTATTCACCTATTTTTTTCATGAACTATGTTTCTGCCCTTTTTGTGGGCAACATTGGCTCATGGAAGAGCACCCTTTGTCTCTACATTTTAACCCACAGAAACAGTTAAGGCAACACACTTCTATCTCCCTATACAACCATGATAAGGGGCTGGGGTGGCGCACTCCCATCTTCTCATCCTTTCATTGCCTAGCCAAACTTTGGTTGCTCCTTCTGTTGCATCTGAAGGATGGTAATTCACTCAGCCTTTATTTTGAATAAAATTCTTAACTATGCTTGAATGTATGATTTTCCTGCCATCAGCCATTCAGAATAATGGCTCTGCTGCTTAAACAGACCTGTAGAAATGATTAGGGGAAGTGCTGACATGCATCAGGCCCAGGGCATTCACATAAACAGCTCACAGAGCTGTTTTCCTCAATGGCCAATGTGATGCCATTTCAGATTTCTCAGACAGCATATCTTTCTACCAGCTTTGCAAGACTCAGTGTTATACAGTGATCCATATTTGGGGTCTTCCAGTCACATTTCTTCTCTGGAGTTCCTTTGGCATTCTGATTTTCAAAGTAAAACTACCTGGTATAGGATTTTTATCCTTGGTAGTTATCCTTGCTTGGCTCTGGTACAACCTATTGCCAGCCCTCTGCTTTTGTTCATCAGTACACAGAATCCAGACAACTACTGTTCCTTTTGAACTGTTCTCTCAAAGAAACCCTGTATTTCAAGAAGGAGTCATAAAGGAGTTGACACACAAAGACTCTTCACCTTAAGAACTGTCTAGATCTCAGAGATCAATAAAGTGATCTCCTTATTCTCTGAGATCCTGCAGCAAGCTCTAGTCAATCTCCCAAACCCACAATGCACAGATCTGTGTGGGGTGAATGCAGACTGTGGACAAGAAACAGCAGCAGACAGCAATTCATACAGTCCACAAGAGTGAAGGCATGAAGTTATTGCAAGAGAATGTTTCCAGGTGGGAGCTGGTAGCAGGTTTTCCTGATTATCACTGCTCTTCTTCATCTGTCCTCATACCAGGTTTGAAGTAACCCTTTTCCTTAGGTGGTAAGCAGAACATATATATATATATATGTATATATTATATATGTATATATATATCATACATTTTTTTCTTTCTCATTGCAAGGCCACTTTAGGAAATGGCCATATCTGGCAAGACACTTGTAGCTTTTGGAAGATATTTAAAGCTACTACTGTTATGACAGAATAGAATTTGGGAAGAAAAAAAAAAACATTTGGAAATGAGTTTGAAGCAGGGAAGTTTCTTTAGATATAAGAGGATAAAGAGAGAAAAGAATATGATTCACTCCACTTTGAAGACTTTCATGCTGTATCAAAGCCAAGACTGTTTCATGCAGCCTGGGCAGCCATTAGAGCTGCAAGCTAATAGGAAACGGAAAGAGATAGCAGCATGCCTGTTAGTTTTGGATGCTGGTAACAGCAACACATGCAGGATGGAGACACATGCCAGCATTACCTCCCTTATTCCAATGGGTATGTGGAATATTTATTTCCCTGCTTTATTTATGAATATTAATACTGTTCCCTGATTTCACAAACCAGCTCAACAGAGAGTACTGTTTGGAGAAAGACAGAGAAAAGGCTGTAGTGTGTCCAGATTGTTTAATTCTCAGACATTTTATCTGAAGCAATGGTGAGGACTCTGGATTAGGCAAGTCTGACAGTGCTGTTGGAAGTGCTGAGGAGAAACTCCAGCCAGGTTGAGTTACCCATTGGTGGTGTGTCCCAGCCCCCAAATTAAGGTACTACATTAGCCACTCTTGCCTGAATGCTTAAGACAAGTCCCAAGTAATCATCCTCACTTCTGTGCACCCTGTTCTACACTTGAAGGAAACCTGAACAAGAAAGCAGGAAGGCATGATCTGTTGCAGCAACCCCCTGCTGTGGGCAGTCAACAGACTTGGACTGTGAAGGTGAAGGCACAAGCCTGTTCTTCAGGTCAGAGAAAGCTTCAGTGCCAAAAAGTCCTAGTAAGGTCCCCTGCTTCTGTGCATACCAGCTTCTGGGGCTCTGTTCAGGACATTATTAAAGAGTCAAATAATCAGACCTGCCTTCTGTTGTGTCTGAAACCATGACAAATGTGTTCAAATGAACTAACAGCCAATGAGTAGATGAGGAGGAGGAAAGCCCTGAAAAGTACTTGCCTACATTCACAGCAAGTTTCTAAGGAGGATTTGTCTAGCCTGTCATGAATACTAGAGGTCAGAGGAACTGCCATAGGAAGTATACATTTTCACTGGCTATAGAGAGAGTACAAATTGTTTAGATGAAACACCTTATTTTTTTTTATTCATTGACGGGGGGGTTCACCAGTCTTCTCAATGTGCAGGGACAAATTCTCTGTAAAACACAATGAAACAGCTGAAGTTTTAAAAATAAGAATCTAGGATCAGCTAATAAGCCACATACTTCCTTTGGATTACTATGAGATACTTACATTGCCATTTTAGTAACTGCAAAGCAGCCTGAGTTTTCTGAAATGCTTAAAATCAGGTGTTTCCATTGACTTCAAAGTGTCAGGAAGAAACTAAACTATTTGTTAATCTGTTGTCTATGAGTGTAATCAAACAATCCTTTTGCTTTTTCAAATAATAACAGGAAAACTATAATCTGTCCTAAATTTCCTGTGCTTGCTGCCTTTTCCTGTTTAAAATGCTCTCTTCTTTCCCTTAAAATGTCAAAGACTTAGAAATTTATTTTTTTTCCTTCTCTTCTTTCCTTTTGGCTTTGCTTATGTTTATAATCATAAGGGTATCCAGGCAAGGGGGCAGGGGGGAGTTGATTTACTTGGTCAGCCATACATAACAGAAGATGCAGCTCTGCATTTGTAGACAAACTGCAGTCTGACATATGTTCACATAAATGATATAATGAATAATTATGGAAAATGATCTAATTTGGGAAAATTACAATCAGGTCATGTACATTATAGGGAAAAGAACTAAATTAATTATGTACAGTGTGTAACTGTCAAATACCAACAACATATGTAACGGAAAATCAACAATATATAAGTATCTAGCTAATTTCTATGAAGTCTGAATTTCTTTGGATGTCCATGTTCCTTGGGTTCCCATTCTGCTGTACTCCAGCTTATCAAGCTGTACTTTTAAATAGGTGGGCCAGGACTCAGATAAATCTGTTAATGAGGATTATAATTCTATAGAATCTAAAAAGTGATGTGACTACCTATGACTGCACCATCATGAGGGTTTGTGCTCATGGGGCTCAGCAAAAACTCCTAATAAAACTGCAGGCAATTACCGAGTGGCCAATTTTGAAAATCAAACTTCTTCTGACAAATAGACTACCTATGAATCACTTCTAAGTATGAAAACATCTAATGAGTAAATAATCTTTAGGTATTTTGGTCACAGAGTTGCATTATCAATCCCATAAATACTGCTGGTATTACAAAAAGCCCACAGTAAAAATCTCATTATTGCTTTTCTGTGAGAGTGATATGATTTTTAATGGTTTCTTGATTAATTGCATTGTAATTAAAATATATGAAACTTCTTTAGTGTAAATACACTCTGTCCTGAAGGCATTAAAAACATCACTACATCTGAATTGTGCTAATTATCAGAATACGAGCAGTAAAGAATTAAAAATGGCTAGAAACAGCAGTATAAAAGCCCGTTCACTCTTCTATTGTATTATATCCTAAATGAAAGCTGAAAAAGGAAGCAAGGCCATCAACTGTGAAAAGTGAGAGCTCCAACTTGAAGTTGAAGTAGCTGTTGTCTTTGCCTTAGATGGGACTACTGTGACTGAATAAAAATTGTATTCCAGTTACAATTTTGGGAGCTGCTAATAGAAGAATGATTATTATTTTAAAATACCTGATCCTAAGTGTGGAAGTAGGAATTTTCACTCTAACACTGTTTCCAAAATGAATAATCTTGGTACTCAATGTGCACATTCTTCATATTTATTTTAATATGGAAAGCATACATCTTGTACAAAACAGAGAAAACAGATTAGAAGGAATAAAAACCCATTTCAGTATGGACTGGGTGTTCACAACAGACTCACTGGGGACCTTTGATCTCACAGTCAACAGCCATGTATTTCTGTCTGCTTAGTTTCCCTTATATGATTACCTTAAGAGAATTCTTGCCATATGTCATTTGAATCCTTTAGGGACTTTGAAAGGAGATGAGAGGACTACTTAAGCAAGCTTTGTAAATGTATGTGTCTGTCCATATGTATTAAAGTATACAGATACAGTATAAAGTATACAGATAGTTTTTATCTTATGTCATACTTAAATTTATTAAAAATAAATGAAATGTACTGAATTTTATCATAGCTAAAATGTGCAGTTTAACTAGTTGTTATTCATTTAGTTTTTGCTGACATGTACATGTTACGGACCAGGCTCAAGTATTTATATTAATATATATAATATATATATTATATATATATAATATATATAATATATATTAATATTAATATAAGAAAAAATCTGAAGTTTTAGTACATCCAGCAGAAACAGCTTTACTTCTACTTACAGATGTATGTATTTGTAAAGAACTGAGAATCTGATGCTAGTGGGTTGTTTGTTTGTTTTTTTTCCTCATATAACCAATATAAATAATTCTGGTAACCAAAAATTTGATATTGCTAAAGCTAGATCAGGTGCTATAACGTAGTGTGTATGATTATGCGATCATGAAGCTTTCCCAGAAAACAACAATCCCATACTGAATCACTAGCTCCCCTCTTTTCCTAGCCTGTAGACTTGATACCGACAAAGTATACCAAACAATATAGATCACAGCAGTGCATTTTTTTATGCACGTGTTAGCCTAGTCCAGTTTCCATGCTATTCAAAGTAAATTACTTATATGATGGGTCACAGCTTGAGAGAAAGCAGCTTCTGTGATCTTCACTTTTTCCTGTGCTCTACAAAAGGGCAGGGCCAAAGTCTGGTGGGCAGGAACAACATAGAGAGAAAAATTGCATTTTAGAGGAATAAAGTATTGAACTTCTGGGACTTTAAAGCAAATTTAATATAGATACAGTTTTGCATAATTGCCAATGGCTTGAATCAAAATCTTCAAGTTTTTAAAGAAAAACTGAGTTTGTGGCCTAACACAGATATTATTTTTTAATTTGATTGATGACATATCTTTGAAAGAACCTCACAGAGGAACAGAGGAAAGAGATGCCCTACTCTAGCCTGAACAAATGTTTTCCACAGTACTATTTATTCAAGTGCTAAGACCCAGATCTAGAGGTGTAAAAACCTGTTTAACCACTTAAGAGTGTAGCAGTAGCATACAGTAAAATTTGCAGCAGGTATGGCTCTAAAGTGAAGGCAGCAAAATGGGCCATTTCTCAGAGAATTGCTTAGCCTTTAATTCAAACCCACAAAACATGTGGCAGCCTGTCATTGCTGAAGCTATTAGAAAATGTGTTACTGATCAAGAGTATATATCATCTCTGCACAGAGTGCAGTCACTAAGCATATTCAGTCTCTATTTCTTAAATTATGTCTCTAATGAGAATACAGTTTCCATGGAAAGATTTGGTGAGGTTGGGCATACTACAGTAAAGTATCTTCCAATTTTATCCCACCCTTGAATCTACATATGAAGTGGTTCACTCTTGTTTGCTCCAGCTTTGAAGAAGGTACCCTCTATTTGAAGCTGGGTACAAAATTCATGGCCACACATCCTACTTTAGTTCAGGAAATCTCACTTGTGTCAGCTGTGCCAAAGCATGCCTTTAACACAGCATAAACTGACTGAGTTTGGTAACATATGCAAAGTCAGGGACTTAGCCTTTTCCAGATCACTAACAATTAATATATTACTTCCTTCTGGCAGAGCATTAATCAGGATAAGTGATGATGAAGGCTGAGAACCTTGTCTCCTTACATCTTGGTGCCTGAAGAATTTATGGTAGTTAAAAGCAATGGAATGAAAATAAAACACTTTCTTACATCCTCTTCTTAACATTGTCCTATTTGTAGTTATCAGTCTACCAGTCAGCTACCTCTGTGACAGCAGGCATCAGGGTCTTGTAATGATACTTCCCAACACATTCTCCAGGCCATCTAAAGTCCCAACTGCTTAAAAGTAACAACCCAAGGGGCATAAAAGCTGAAACGAGGTATGCCCAAAAAGATGAATCTGTGCAGCTATCTTTGTAGGAATCCTTCTTCATCTGTACCTCTGTGGCTCTGTCATATACATAGCTTGAGACAGCAGCCACTCACTGGGAAATAACATGCTGCTGTTATTTCCTGATCTGCAGAATTTCTTCCTGTACTCAGCTGATTTTGTATCAAATTTGAGAACATGTTCTTCATGAACAGAACATTGCATTTCACCACTCTCCTGTGACTGATGCCTCATAAAAGAAAGCATCCCCAGTCCACTCTGACATTATCTACACTTCTGCTGGGATTAGAGGGAGAAAGACTTCAGCAGCTACTTGCAGCTGATCAAGAGTGACCACATGCCTTCTCTAGCAGCCTTGGGAGCCACACTGAGAAGACTTCAAGCCACACTGCATCGTCCCCTCCCCATGAATCCCTCACACTCAGGTGTACCAAGACTCTCCAGTCGTCAAGATCTAGGCTTGAAATTGGGTTCTGAAGAGTTTGGTGGTATTTGCTTGTGAAGAGTTGGGATATTGATTTAGGTGTAGTCAGCTGGGAGATCAGCTCTGGAAGACAGAATAGCACACTCAAATTCAGCTCAAACAATCCTGGTGGGAGGCTGAACTGAAAGGAAAGGGAGTGAAGGCACTGATTTCTCCATGATTTGTGACTCAGGTTTCTGGACTGATATTGTAATACAATTTACCTGGATTACCCCCTTCCTCCCCCTTCCCAACCCTACCAATCCCTCCCCTCCCCTTCCCTCTTTTGTAACAGGGATTTGGAACAGGAAAAGGTGGGACCTTGTGTACTAGGGGAAAATTCAGGTTTGGTTTGCGCATCTTGCTCATGCATTCAATGTAAACTAACTGCATAATTTGGGGTCATGATTTGGTGTTTGTCTGCTTTTGTTTGGCTTTTACTTTTACTATAGAACATGCCTTGACTCATTTCTCAGAATCACCTTAGTATTTCCTTATGATGAGTTCCTTATTCTTCAATGCATTTGGAAAACTGTCCCCATCTATCTTTTGGGGTTTATCTATCTATCTATCTATCTATCTATTTATTTATTTTGAAGTGTATTATAATTTAAGTTCCTTAGGTCCTTCGTTTTTTTTAGAAAGTTTTATTCTAAGGTCTTTGACAATGCTTTATGTTACAAAATGAGTAGAATGGAGGTGTTCTGGTTGTTCCCAGGCTACCTTTCTATTACTCAGTTGCTACAATTGCAGAATTCAGCCCAGTAATGACAATGCCTCCAGTCTATGGTGGTAGGCATGGGCTTGCATTTGTGATTCTTGGTTTAAGTGAAGGACATTTCTTCTTACCTTGCTTTTCTTTCTCTTTCATCACTCCTTCTGGCAAAGAAGAAATTCAGACCAAGGAAGAGCAGCAGCAAAGATTCATGCATAGCAAAGACTTGTTGTCTGAAGACTTTCTACTGACTAGGTTGTGTGACAGCAGATTGGAAAATAGCAAATGTTCTATCCTTCACAGATCTGTCAACCAACAGATGCCTTGCATTCCTCCACATGAAAGAATGAAAAGAAAACTACCCTTGTGGTTTCTCTCTCTTGTGTTGCTATGAAAAAAGAGAGGCTTAGCAGAAATGTTTGAAGGTAAACCCAGTAATAAGTTTGAGAATCTGGCCTTCACATTTGTTGATTCCACTTGCTTCAATTTAATATAGAAGTAACATAACTTGAACTGGCCTACTTTGATAAGGTGTGCCATTTATGGGCCTAAAATCCTTAAGTGAAAACACTTACATAGTGTGAGATTCCTTTAAGTATTTTGTGATCGCTGCAGACCCCCAGGTTTACGTGCGGCAACTGGGTTGGCAGGGATTTTACTTCAGTCAGCTTCATGCACAGGGATTTCTCTAATGAAGTTAACCTGAGTTATAGCTGACTGAATCTAGTGTAAATGAAGGCAGAAACCAGTACTGGGCCAACAAGTGGAGTCAATAGACCTTGTTTCCCTGTCACAAATACCTGCCTACCCCTGCTCCTTTTTTTCTGGTGAGTCTTCTGTCATGATGGGGCTTCCCCACCTGGCACAGAGTCAGTAAAATCAGCATGGATTTTTGTAGTTATTATTTATTTCAGCTACAGTATTCCAGACTTGTGGTAAACTAGTTATATATCTGTCCAGGTTGGTTCAGATATAGTTTACATTTTCCTGATTATGAGCTTACTCCTCTGAGTGAGAAGCTTCTCACTTGTTTCTTGGTGAAGGCTGAAACCAAAGAATTAAACTGTGGGCACCAGTCAGTGTTTCACCGCTTGTGATTTTGTGGTAAATAAGACAAACAAACAAAGAAACAACAACAACAAAACACTTATTCTGTACTTGGTCACAGATGTGACTTCGGACTAAAAGTTATCTGCCACCTTTACTTGCAGCAACAGAAACAGCTTCTACTTCCTCTGTTCAATATACTGTCAGTCATTTGCATCAAGTCAGTGAGAAGATGATAGTATGTTCAGAATGAGGGCAACCCAAAGGCATGAAGCCTCAAAATTAAAATGTTGCATTCACATGGCTACCAACAAATGATGTCATCAGGTCTGGCTTCTATGTCATCACTGTCAATACCATCACTTGTTTGTGTGCTGTTACCTAACCAGTCCAGAATGAAAAACATTATGTTGTGGCTTATACACCCTATGTAAGGGCCTGTCTGGTCATCATTCCCACTTCCAGGAAGGGAGGAAGAAGAATCCCACTCACAAAGGATTCCCGAGCATTCCCCGCCTTTTTTTTTTTTTTTTTCCACTTTTGGTACCTTGGGGATGTTCCCCTTCAGATTGTCCCTGGGCACTATCTTATTTTTCCAATAATTTTCTCTCTGGCAAAAGTACTACCAAAGTACTAATGTAGTGAACACAGTTGGTCAGCTGAACACCTTCAGACTTAGGGCAACGTGACTCACTCTGAATAACTTGCCAAAATATTACAAGTCCCTGAACCCCAGTGTCAAGAGATACCATGATATAGAACAAAGCTTTAGAAGATTTACCAGTCTTTGACATAGCAGATCTACAGTCATAAGAACAGAGCTTAAGCATTAATTTTATTATTCAGCTTTGTTTTATTTTCTAGCAAGAGTTTTATGTTCACAGGAATTAATACTGTTTCATAATAAAATACGTGGTGGAAAGGATTTGATGAGATCTCAAGTATTTTATTATTATTTTTTTTAAAATTTTTGACTTTTAGCATTCCATAGATATCAAATTAATTAAAGAAATAGTGTTGGAGGGAGGTGTTTCCTCAGTTCCATTTCCATCATCCTTGGCAGTATTTCAGAACTGAATTCTGAGATATTCTTTAAGAAACGGCCTGATTATTATTCCATGGATACCAATGACAAAATACTTGCCAACTGCAACTAAAATATATCTGTTTCACAATGTAAATAATGATATACTGATTTGGAGAAAGACAATAGAGGTAAAACTGAGAAGAGGAAGGATTTTTTGCTCTCATTTGTGTCCAGCCACATCAGTACAAAAAATATTTTTCAAGTATTTATATGAGCAAAAAGGAATGTTGAGAGAATTATTTCATTCAAGATATTTCCTTCATTTTCATTCTTTCCTTAAACTGGGATGGACATAAAATAACTCTTGAGCCTTGTAAGTAGGTCAAATGCAGTTTTCATTCCCAGACTATGTTCCCCACTGTGGAAAGAATACCAGTGGGGCTTGTTACCATACATACACTCTCTAGGTTGTGTGGAGGCTTATTTCTTTCCTCCACAGCCCCGATCCATTTCTTAATAGGGTGGGGGTACACTGGGAAGCAATTTTCATCTTTTGCTTTTGAGTCGCCCCCAGGTGTTTCCTCTTCTCTTTCTTCTTCAGGCTATGTGGAATGTATCTTCAGGTTCTCAGCCAAGTGAAGAATTTGGTAGATAGTTATATGATACGGAAGGCTCACTCCTTGTGTATTAAAATACCCCCAGACCTACGTAATGAATGAATATATTAAAACTGCATCTTGGGGGACTACAAATCTGGAATTATTTTCTGCAGTGATGCAACTTTGCAAGGAGCATGAGGGGAATCCTTCTCACAAGTCCTAAACACTTCACAGCCTCTTTGACATTAAATGTGAGTTAAGATGTCCTCAGACAAAGAAGGAATTGATACCAGATGTCACACTTCCAGGATGTGTGTTTTCACCATTACCTATTCCATAAAAATATAGATTCCTCTTGAAAAGGAAGTACAAGTATTACACTTTTGATCAGACAAATTGAAATTTGTAATTTCACTATTAACGTCCCTCCATTCTTCACTTTTTCATGTGCAAAGACACACACACAAACCTCAAGAGACAGAGTACTCAGATTCAAGCTCATCACACTGTACTAACTTCATCTAAGGGAGGGCCTAAACTCTGGCCAAAACTGAGTGATGGTTGAAATCCTATTTTTCTCCCCATTCATCCACAAGTCAAACTTACTGAAACAGTTTCTGATCCTTCACAAAATCAATGACTTATAGTCCTTTCTCACATTTGCCAAGTTTTCTGCATGAAATGAAACAACATGAGCATTAACTCTTTTCTTGGCATTTAGCTGAATACACTTTCTCACACACATTATTTGAAGGTCAGATTTAAATGGAAAAGGTAAATGTATATCAAAAAGACTGTACTAAGTCAGAGTCTCTTTCTGAACTATTATATCTTTAAAATGCATAATGTTCAAACTCTTGCCAAGATAAAGTCTTCTTGTACACTCTCTTTATGTAGCTGATGGGAAGGAGCTGTTACACTGGGTCGTGTAATAGTGAATTGATCACACAAATTTAACAGCCCAATATGAACTCAGGATAAAAAGAAAAGTCTTCCTAAACATTAATAGAAAATGGACGTCACCTTAGCTGCCTTTTAATTAGGCACCTATACACAAGTTGGCTGTTGCAAGGTGTTCTATAATCAGGTAGAACTTAAACACCAGCCTTTTCCTAAATTAGCATTTACAATTACGTGAGATAGTTACAGATTGTTAATTTCTACTACTACTACTACTATTATTATTATTTATTTATTTATTTAAGGAACAGGCAGCATGCCCCATTGCAATTTTGCATGCATGCCTGGGAAAAAAAGTAGATGACATAAATTGTATGCATAATCTCAGGAGACAATCATTTTAAATCTTAATTGGCTGCCTTTTAAATATCATTTAAGGTCTCGTTTTCCCTGCCTCTCTCTCTCTAGTTAAGAAGGTGTTGTGTCAAAGTCTATTACCTTGCTGGACGTCTCGCCTCTAAGTTTTTCTTTTTTTTTTTTTTTTTTTATATAGAACCATCAGCAGAGGTTTGAGGGGTCGATAAAGCTTTTAGATTTGGAGATGTTTTCAGGGAGCCCATTTCCTGCGGCTAAGAGTTGTTAATGGAGCTTAAGGAATTATCTTATGACTCGGGCTGGGAGAGCCGTATATTTCTTCGCTCCTGTTCCCTTGTCGAGGCTGAATATGCTGCTGTCAAACTCGCTTAATGAAAAGTAACGCGTCGCTGATTACAGTTTTATTTGGGCTCTATGTAAAAAGCACTGTTAATTTAGCATCCCCTCCTTTGTGTGTTTGAATTTGCCATGGCTGAATGATTTAGAGTCTCTCAGTTTCAAGCCGTTTCTCTACGATTTTTTTCCTCTTTCTTTCTCAGCCTGCCTTTTTATTTCTGCTTTGTACAGCCATACGAGCTGCATGTCTTTCCCTTTCACCCCTGTAGCCTCCTCTAAAGCAGCTGAACCTGATCTTTGACTTGTGTTACTGAGTCAAATGGCAAAATTAATTTCTGGTACTCTTTTGTTCATACTTTTAAAAACATTTTGAGAGATCACTGTAATTGACGGCTTATCTATAGATAAGGTTCCTGTACCAAAGCAAGAAACTGTGTTCCCTCCCCCACGATTTCTACAGACTCCTCTCACATAAGTAATGTTTCGGTGTGTATGAGTTCATGCATACACGCACACCCCTATCTACTAGATTTAATACTCGGCCGGCCCCGTAGTCCAGAGGGATCTGGTCTTGTTATATAATAGACAAAAAACTAACTCAAACTTGTTTTATAATGACAGTGATAAGAAAATGAAGAGATAAAGCTTTGGTCCGATTTTTGTCTTGGCTTCTGATGTTTCAGTGTGCCTGTGCGTTGCCCACAGTTTTGTCATCTTCATTTTAAGTCCTGGGGGGGGAGGCGTTGCCTCCCAAATCACAAGTTGACCAAAATCTCATTACTGACCACGCCGACGCCGCTCGGTAGTGACTTATAACTGCTAGTGGGTTACAGGTATGAATCACTTGTAAAATGCCAGCCCTCGGGCTGCGTGCCCTGCTCAGCACTCCGCAAAGTCCGGCACTTTTCGGGCCGAGCTAGGTCTTTGGCTCCGCAGCGAAGCAGCCCCCTCCTCGTCCCGGGAAGGGGCAGAGCGTCCCTGAGCTTCGTGCGGCGGCTCCACCTGCCTCCGACTTTTGGAGCCCTCGCCATTCATCTCTCTCTACTTGCCGCACTTGCCGTGTTGAAACCCAACGGGAAACCCTGTGTAACCCCACCCGGTTCTTGCATCCACGCAAACCTCCCTGAATTTCTCGGCTTTGAATCCCTCCCCCCCCCTCCCCCCAACACGGCACGCAGCCTTTACCCCCCGTCCCGCTTGCCTTCACCAAAGGCTTGAGGGCAGCCTGACTACTCGCCTTTCCTCCCTTTCCTCTTCCTCGCCTCCTTCATCCCCACCTCCTTGGTTGGGCTGAAAATAATTTGCTTTGTCTAAAGGGTTTCAGAGGCAAAGCTCGCCGGCCGCCCCGGCTGCATTAAAATTCCTGCCGGCCCAGCCTTGAGCTGAGATCGCGGCTCCCCGGAGACTCCACTTTCGCTATTACTGTCAAGTACCCTTGACTCTTTATTTTTGCCCTTTTATCTATTACAACTAATTCGAGTTCTTTTGCCCTTTTCAGTTTAAGACGTGGCTTTCTGTAAAGCCTCCCTCTGCCACCGAGCTCTCCGGGTGCAGAGCCTTTAGAAATTGAGGGGTTTACTGTCAAAATGAAAATTTCACTTCAAATTATCTTGGCTGATGCACGTTTTCCAGGCCGGGGGCTCCTGTCTGAGCCTTTTGACAGCCAGATCAGCAGAGGGGTTCAGTGATCTCGATAATATCATCCAAGAGAGCGAAAGTCAATACAATGACAGGGAATATGACTGGATACAATCCAATTACGGCTGCTCGCAGAGTGGGGAAGGGCTTGATCTGATCTCCGCACCCGGATTCCTTTATTCAGTCCTTGCACTAACAGGTCTCGCTAGAAACTTTGCTGGCTGGAGGATGTTGTATTTTGCCTGGGTACTGCCTCGGTTGCATTTATCGTCGCCTTTAATATATATGTGCATATCCCCCGGGTTGCATTCTCATTTATCATTTATTTCAGACAGAAGGGGGTTGGGTGAGGACAGAAAGGCTCTTCTGCTTGTCCGGTGTCAGCTCGGTCCTTCGGGCACTTTCTTTTTTCCGCCGCAGCGCCGGGGGCGGGAGCCCAGGGATCTGGCCCGGTCTGGGTAAACCGGGGGCTGTTACTGCCCGGCAGCTTCTTTTCCGGCACTTCTCCCCCCTCTCCCAGTCTGGGGATCAGGAAAAGTTTGTTCCCGTTCCGGGGAAGAGTAAGGGAAATCTTTTAAACGCCTGTTATCTAAATGGTAAATTGGCTTCGAGTGCTCCTGAATCACACGTCGAGAGCGCTCTCTCTCTCTCTTTTTGTTGGCTGCACTCTATTTAATGTCAAAACGGTAAAGCATCTGTCCTGAAGTGCTGAAATATTCATGGCGGATCAGCGATTCCCCATACTGGCAGAAGAGCTGGAAAGCTAAAGCGGTTGTTTAAAAGATCAAATTTTCCACGCGAATCAATGGCTCCGCGCGCCGAGGAGGAGGCGCCGCGGCAGAGCCGGGCCGGTTTGGGAGAGCCGCCGCCCGCAGCCGGAGCGGGCGATGGCCTCGCCCCGCCGCGCAGCCGCGGGGACACCTGAGGCCCGGCCGGCGCCTCCGGCCCCTTCGGCAGCGCCGCCGCCCTTTTCTCGGTACTGTCCGGGTGCCCGTTGCCGCACTCGCCAAACACACGGCCCCGTGCCTCCTCGGCAGCAGGGAAGGGTCTGCGGGTGTGGGAGGCCCGCGGAGGCCACGGGGAGCAGCCGAGCCCCTTCCCACTTATGGCAGCCCGGTGCCAGCCCTTAAAACGAGCCGAAGAGGGAATTTGGAAACCTGGAATATGTTTGTGCAATGCAAAAGGCCACCACGCTTGTTACCTCTGAAACAGACAATTTATTTGAGTGAACATACCTTTTAACATATTTCTCTTTTTTTTTTTGTTGTCAAGATAAATTTGTGCAGTAGGTGTAAACTTAGTAGAAGTGCTGTTTGTGAATTATATGCTAACAAGGAAATTAGGACGAAAAACTCTCAAAAAGTCTTTATAACTAATCGGCATGCCTTAAATTAAATCTGAATTAAAATTTCTCATTTGTAAACTTTCGGATGTAAACTTTGTAAGTAGGTCTACACTATAGTACGTGCTTTTGGACATGGAATTAAATAACTTTCACGACATTGATCCCTTAAAGTCGCAGCCAGGAGAAATTAATTCTTCAGAAGAGCAGTGAGCCGTCTGTCCTTTGAACTGAGCAAACTGAACTTTAAATCCTCGTTTCTGTTGTTAAAAAGAAAAAAAAAAAACAGGAAAGAAAAAGTTTTATATTTAAACTCTCACAAGTCTCTTTTCAGTGTAGCTGACTCTTCCAGTGCAGGGAAGTTCTTTGCCCCTCGGTGGGGCCGTTAAGAGCAAAACATTTTGCTTCCTGCTTTGGGAAACGCAATAAACTCCTTGCTCGAGTCGTGGTGGGCCAGGTTTGACAGCTGCCCCTTGAGCACGTTGGCGCCGTTGCCTACCGAGCGTCCCAAGGCGCCCGTTTCCAGAATGGCTCCTTTGGTGGTAGCCCAGGACACTGTGGTGTTGCTCAAGGCTTGGTTCAAAGTACTGTGCCTGAACAGGGGGTCGTGAAACACCCCGTCCACCCAGTTCCTGAGGTTGGTGACCGGTGAATCCTGGTGCCTGTCGATGACATTGACCGGGGTGGAGACAGCAGTGGCAGCCGAGCCCCCCTGCCGCTTCAGCATGCATGAGGGGTACTCGGCCTGGTTGAGGGAGGTGGCGGTCTGCGCCAGGGACCAAATCCTGGGCTTCGCCTCCAGCAGCTGCTGTCCCTGCGGGAAGCACATTTTGGGCTCGCAGCCGCGGGGCCGGGCGCCGAGCAGGGCCGCCTCGCACTCCTCGGCCGCCGGCTTCAGGCAGCTGCGGGCCCTCTCCGCCTCCTCCTCTTCCTCTTCGTCGACGGCGGTCGGCAGCGGCAGCTTGGCGGGGGGCTCGGCGGCGCGGGGCGGGGGGCCGCCGCCCGGCAGCGGGTGCGGATGCGGCAGCGGGTGCGGGAAGGGCCGCCTCATCTCGCACTCGGAGCTCTCCGACTCGGCGGCGTCCAAGTCCTCCAGGTCGCTGAGCTCCAGCTCCTTCTCCTCCTTGCCCGTGGGCTCTGCGGGAGGGGTGGGGGGAAGGGATGGCAAAAACAAGACACGCGGTCACTGGAGACGCCGCGCTGCCCCGCGGGCGCCCCCGCCAGCGAGGCCCGAGGCCAAGGGGGCGAGGCCCCCCCCGGGGCCAGCTGGCGGCCGACCCCCCGCGGCCGCGCCGCTAAGTGCCCCTTCCTAGCAGGGTACCCTCGGCTTTCTCGTTCTTCATCATCGTGTCTTCCTGCGAGCCCTCCTCCTCCTCCTCCTCTTCCTCGTAGGGCCGCTTCTCGTCCGAGCACTTGTTCCGCGGAGGCCAGGTCATCTTGTTCTCTTTCTTGAGCCGCCGGCGGGCGTTGGCGAACCAGGTAGAGACCTGGGTGAGGGTCATCTTGGTGATGATGGCCAGCATGATCTTCTCGCCCTTGGTGGGGTAGGGGTTCTTGCGGTGCTCCTGCAGCCAGGCCTTCAGCGTGCTGGTGGTCTCCCGGGTGGCGTTTTTCCGCCGCGTCCCGCCGTCCATCCCGCCGTACCTGCGGGCACAGCCGAGCACCCCCAGCGTGACCCGGCGCCCTCGCCCCCCGGCGACCCGCCTGACGCCCCCCTGCGGGGCGGGGGCTCCCCGGGTCCCGGCTCTGACACGCGCCACCCCCCTCGGGTGGGGGCGGCAGGACCAAGGACGGGACAAGCGGGTGAGGACAGCTCAGCTTCCAGGGGAGGCCCGGCCGAGGAAGGAGGAGGACGGAGGGCTCGTTCAGCCAGCACCGGTCACCGGGCGGTGCAAACCCCCGCTACGCCGCGGCGTTTGCGGGGAAGGAGGGAAGAAAGCGCCTGCCTTTATTCGCGGCAAAGTCAATGTCAACCTTTCGGGCAGCAGGAAAATCCTAGCGGCTCGCAAACGCCCAGAAATCCTGCTTTCCTGTTGTTTGCTCAGTCCTCCCCAAACAGAATACATCTGGGTGACCCCAGGGTGTAACTGTTAATAGAAATACATTTCCTCTTACTCCTTTCATTAGTAATCTCCCTTACTCTGTTGTTCCTGAAATTGTAAATATATATATATATATATAAACCTAACGCAAATGACACCGGACTGCAACTGAATATTTAATGCACATCCTCCAGCAAAGGTCACCGGCACCCAATGGGCCTCAGAGGTTGCACCGGCGTCTGAGCGCCTTCTGCGCCCTGTTAAAGCTGATAAAGGCAGCAGGGCCGGCCGGCCGCCTACTCCTGACTCCATACGGGAGCAAACTGAAGGAGGGGGCGTCGGAGGGGTCCGCACCCTCCCCGCCACCGGACCACGTGCGGAGGCTGAGCGGCGGGGAAGGGGGCGGCCGGCGGGGACCCTTCGGGGACCGTCAGGGAGCGGCCGCTGGCCGAGGCTGAGGTCCGGGCACGGGATGCTGGGGGGGGGGTGTCGCCGAGGGGGGCCGGGGCTGCCCTTACCTGTCGTACTGGTACTGGCTGAGGGTGTGATCGTAGGGGTAGTAGGCAGTCGCCGGGGCGATGCCCGCATGCGCAGAGCCGCCGCCGTCCTTCGCCTCCAAACTGTTCTGCAAAGAGACACCGCGCCGCCGCCCTCAGCCCCCGCCGACCCCCGGCTCTCGGGGAGGGGGACACCTCCCCCCGGCCCGGCCCGGGGCCCCCCCGGAGCGGCGGGGTCCGTAGGGACGTGAACTCGGGACGGTGCTGCGATGCTGGGGGGGTGGAATAAGAGGGGAGGGGGACGTAAGGGCTGGCTGGGAAGAGCGCCCTGGTGACTACCAGCGTGGGGGGGGGAACCCGCAGCCATCGTCCTGGCCGGCTCCTCACCCTCATCGCCTCGGCATCGCCGGGCCCGGGGGGGGGGGGCTGCGGCGGAACCGGGGATGCGGCGGGGATGCGGGCGGGGGGCGGCGGAACCGGGGGTGGGGTGTGTGTGGGGGGGCTTACCAGGGAGTAGAAAGCGGGAGCCTCGGTGCCGTAGGTCACGTAGTTTCCATAGCCCTGGGGGCCGGCGTAGGGGCCGCCATAGACCCCCAGGGCGGCGGCGGAGTTGAGCTCGTGGCGGGCGGTGGCGAGCAGGCGGCTCTCGTACACAGGACAATAGACCGGGGTCTGCGCGGAGGCGGCCGCCCCCGTCTCGGCCAGCGTCCGGCCGCCGGACTCGCAGCAGGTCGTCAGGGAGTTGGTGCTCATCAGGAACTGGGGGAGAGAGAGGCGCGCTCAGGGCAGGGAGGGAAACTTCGGCACCTGAAACTAACTTTGATCGCCACGGTTGCGGCTTTGGGGTGTCGCCCCCCCTCCCCCCTCCTCCCTCCCTCGCGTGTTTTGCTTTGGGGGTTAAAACGTTAAAACAGAGGTGCGAGTACTTTATCAGTTAAAATAAAAAACAATAATAATAAGAAAAAACACACCACCAGCAAACAAACGCCCCGTGCCTGTAGGCGTTTAATCCGCCGTAATGCATTGCTCCAGCCCTTTGCGTTTAAAGTCCGGTGTGCTCTGACAAGACGGGGTTTACACCGATTTTCCCCTTTTGCGGCACAATACTTCCCATCTGCATTTTTAAACCTTTTTTTTTTTCTTCCCCTAAATCACTCATGCATATTTATTTTGACTGCAGATTTGTAGCGGCCATACACGCACCTGTTATTAACCTGCTGTTTTAGAATACCCCATTATGTTACTGCAGTTCAGCCCTCAGTACTTTCGTGTTTAATTGGTAAACTGTGGATTTAATCGGGAAAGATAAAAAAAAAAGCGCTCGGGGGAGGGAGCGGGTGGGGGCTGGGGGATCTTTTGCTCCCCTTCTCACCTAGCTCATCTCTGTAATCCTCCCACACACATCGTTATCACCCCGAAAGACCCTAAATCCCGAGTGTGCCTCCCCGTTGCAAAACACGGGCACAAGATATAACTTAGGCATCACCCAGGCATGCTGAGTGAGTAACCGATTTCACGCTCTCGCATGCTAGAAAGGATCGCTGCAGCTTTTAGCGCTGAACGGAAGTGATCAATAATGACTGAAATTCAATCAATTAACGTTTGTAGGCAAAAGTCTTACCTGGGGTGCAGAGGAGTAAGGGTAGCCAAACTGAGGATATGACATGGTACAGAGGCTCCCAGTTATCTAGAAACAAGGCGAGACGTCTGATCTGCACGCTATTGCAGCCTTGCTCTGCTCTACTGTACCAATTGATTGGTAACCACAGGTCCCTAGATGCTTATAGGACGAAGCAGAAAACCACATTTAATTTATTTACATGATTTTTTGAACTTTTTTTTTTTTTTAACTAAAGAAAAAAAGAAGACGTATAGTAATTTTAGCACGTTCCCCTCTACAGCTGCGACACAGAAATAGTTGTTACGTGAGGGCTGCGAGGCTGGCAAACGTGACGGCATAAACACATATTTTGCACCCACGGAAAGGGAAAGGAGGAGAAAAAAGGGGGAACGAAAAGTAGAACAAGCACATCACGTCAGAAGCACGTTGTTTTACAGGAGCCGAACCTCTGACGTCACGTAAAACCTATTCAAATTACCCTGCCTGGAAGTTTAACATTCATTTTCGGGAGCCTTTGAGCTGGCGTGAAAAACAGACTCTCTAGCAACTCTCTCAGTCTGCCTAACAGGAGCGAAAGTTTTGAAACCTCTCCAGCACCAGCTATGCTGGTTCGCAACATATCTATATATTTCTGTGGGGAGGAAATGAAAGGTTTCAACCTGAAGAATCAATGTTCTATCAGCTTTCTTCCCCCCAACCTCCTTCGTCACTGAAGGGCTGGTAAGCACTTTTAATTAGAAATTAATTAATGAGCAGCTGCTTCTTCCCACCCCACAGTAATAATTAGTCTCAATTACAAACAAGACATATGAAGGGACACACGACTGAGTCTTCATTTAAGATTTAATCAACAGTTAAAATTAGCGCTAACGCTGACAATAAAGCACATGACATGCAATCCCGCGTTTCTTTCCCAGTTTTTATTCCCGACATGTGATTACAGGTAGAAAACCCTATGAGCGTATTCCGGGGAGTGATCGAAGGACGTGACTTTTCACGTTAAAACGACTCGGGTGCCGTCGCAAACCTCCGCTGGAAAAGCCAGCCCTTCGCTGAGGGCCGCATCCAGCCTGCCTGCGTGCTCCCAAGTGGGCACGGCTGGGAGGGGGGTGTTACATCGGGGGGGCCGGTACCCCGATGTGCCGAGTGCTGCTTCCCACCGGGGAGCAAACACCTCTCTGCCGGTGGTTCCCAGCAACGCGGAGCTTCCCTCGGGGCCCTTGGCGGTGGGGTCCGGGGTAGTACCCTCGGGGCGCAGCGGGACCCCCGAGCAGAACCGATGGGGCAGGCGCCTCTCCCGCGCCGCCCCCCTTCCTTTCCTTTCCCGGACGTGGCCGTTTGCGGGGGCCGTGCCCCCCTCCCTGACCAGACGGAGCCCCCAACAGGGGCAGGCTCCGTGCTGCCGCCCCGCGGAGGCGGCCGTCGGGGGGGTCCAGGCAGCCCCTCTCACCCCGACGGCGGGAGAGGAAGCGGAGGACGGGGCTGAGCCGCGGCTGAGCGCTGCTCCGCGGTGTGCAGACTTGCTCAGAGAGATTCCTGGGTTCAGACATGTGAATAGCCCCAGGGTCACACTCTAATTAATGATGATGTTCTCTTCTTCTCCCCAGCTGGAAGACTGCCTCCCAGAAACGAATCTGCCCACACTGACAGCTCGATTGAGGGTGATTGATGACTATCTGGAGACCACAGTACACATAATATAATATCTGCTGCGTAATTGCTTTAATTTACAGATGAAAATACTAGTTCTCGGATTGAGTTAGACTACAGCGAGCGGCGCTTTATAGCGCTTCAGAGTGTTTGCAAATAAAAGATATCAGATACAGTACATGCAAATTATCGTGACAGCTCACTATCTGTAGCCGGGAGAAACGTATGAAGAGTGGGAATCAAATGACATTAATAATCGGGTTTGAATTCCGTATTGATTTTGGGCGGGGCGGGGGGGGGATGCTTATCCTTCTCTCACCTGAACTGCTAATTTCTTCTTCTTCCCGGGAATATTAATAACTTAGCCATTGGGTTTCTGTTACAGAAACGCTTCTTTATTCCTTCTGCGACCCGGTGCTGCCAGAATATACTGGTAGTTTTAGTTACTATTTACGAGCAGCTTCCTTCTGTGCATCGTGCTGCCGGGCTCTTGCATTGTTTTGGAAGAAAAGACACCCGGTGTTTACACAATGGTCTGCCTGCAGTGTTGGGTACTGCTCACTCTGCCTCCTGTGCTGATTACTCTGGGGGTTGTTTGTTTAAGCCCTGGAGTGTAACTCACCGGTGCTAGGGAAGAAAACAGTTGCGCTTATCTCAAGAGTGGCTCAGGGTAAAGCACTATAATTAGCCGAGAGAGCTAGAGAACTGCCTTGAGAAGTCCTCGCAGTTTTGCAGGCTACAGTTTGGGAAACGTCCTGTTGTGTTTCCCACCCCCCACCTTCTTTTGATACTACTGCAGATGTCAACTCTGCAGTGGCCCACACAACACTACGGGTTTTGATATTTAGATGAGTCTATTAAACTTTAAAATACAAGGTGAAATTCAATATTTATAGTTCTTGTCTATTTATATATCCCAGTTGTCTTTCATTGCCCTGCCCCATGCAAATACTCTGGTGCCCGTTTTTGCACCGAACTTTCCTGGATTAATCATGATAATTATTTGTCATTTTTTCTTTGCAGCTTGCCTGCTCTATTACTTTACCCCCAGTCAACTTTGTGCCAGTTCCAATCTGTACTCCCTAGAAAGCAGTCATTAAAACACAAAACAAAAACCCACCACCACCACTAACAACAAAAAATAAACCACCACCACCAACCCTCCTTAATATTTAAACACTGACATTACATCTTCCTACGGCGTTCATGGCTTGTTTCACTTGCAATCTACAAATAATGGCCCTTTGTTGATAAGAAACCCAACAGAGTTATATTTCATCTTGAATTTTTGGTGCCAGAGCACAAACACGCAATAAGCCCCACAATGATTTAAAATAACCTTTGTGGTTCTTGCACATAAACAACGTAACACTGTTCAAATCCAAGTAAAGACGCTTAATGCTGTGGGCTATATCCTTAAGCACTTGGAAAATGCAAGCCTTTGCTGTGCAATAAAAATTGTTCCTTGTCAAAGCCCCTTTCCCGTACAAAAGAGTCAACAGCACACCAGAAAGATAAACACACCGTGCTTTCTCCAAAGTTTGAGAAAGTAAAAGCCAATGCAATCGATATGGAGCGCTGCAGGGTTTCCCTCTCATAAGGGTCAGCCTGCACACCCAGAAAAAGCGGATATTTTCGCACCAAAGCCAAACTAAGTACATCTTCCAGGGTTACGTGCTTCTTCCCCGGGAAGCTGGAGCCAACGTTCATGCAAGTTTTATCATAAAAACACGAAACTAGAAGGAAACGCAGTGATACTGAAACAGGCCACAGCAGGTAAAACAGAGAACCGCGTCAGGACTAACGCTTTGATGGACGTCTTCAGGGACATGATCTAGAGGCAGTTAATGCAGCTACAGTTTTGCTATCTTCATTTTCATCACCTCCTCGTTCCGAGGGGTTATTGCCACTCCTGGAAATATTTCAACGACGGAATTTGCTTATGAGCTAAACAGACTTCTGCAGGCGCTTTCAGTCGAGTTTGCTTTATTTTCACGTTAAAGATTTAAAGCAACCTTGACACTGTCTGACAAATGCCGTGAAGCTCTACACGTTGCCCATCTGGGATCTGACATGGAACCGAGGGCAGCCTGCAGCATTTTCAAGTAGATTAGCTCCCAGGAAGGCGGTATCGCCAGTAGGCGCGATGTGTTTTTAGAGCCCACCTGAGGTGTGATTGCCTACACTGCACTGCAAATCGTGGGGCAGCGAGTCGGTGGTGCCTACCTGCACAATCCCACCTAATGGCTTGTGATCAGCACAACTATGATGACAAACAAAACAGTTGCATAAGAAAGCGCCGCTAATTAATTTACGCAGATTACAACTACGTGTAAAAGCGGTTGTTCCAAGCTATCCGTTTGAATGCTTTCATTTTATAGTCTTCAATCCTCTTGGCAAACAATCTAGATTAAAGCAGAAAGGCCTCACATGCTCACTCTGTTCTTTGTATGTATTAACTTTTTGCACTGAAGGACTAGAGCCAACACGCACACACGCGCTCACTCTCGCTTTTCAGTGAGAAAACTTTTCAGCAAGAGAAGAAGCAAATGCTGCGACCTGGGCAGCCGCTGTGGGGCTAGATGGACCCTGCCGCACATCCACGTTTACCTGCCCGGTGTAGAGCACACAACTACGCTGTCCCTAGCCAAGCAGAGATTTTCCGAGGTTTCCCTTTCCAGCTCCTGCACCCCAAGCGCCGCAGACTCGTAGGCACTCAAACGCCACCACCTTTGAGCTGCCTGGCAGCGGACAGCTTGAGCGTACTTCTATGCGAAGAGAAAACTTTCCTACGTGCAAGGTCAAACCCTATTCCCTTTAAAGTTTGTCTTAAAATCCAGAAAGTTTGACTCGGTACCTTACCTTAGCGCTCGCTGAATATCATATCCACACCCCCTTCCCAAGAAATAACACATATGTTAAATTGCATTTGCCCTCTCTCCTAGGTAAAGATTGCACAAAGCCAAATGATTCATCACAGATAGTTTCTCTTCCCTCCAGCAGTTCGTTTTCAGCTGCCTTGCTGCTATAGCAGGCTCCGAAGGGGGGAAAAAAATAAACCCCACCGCCCCCCTCCTCCTCGCTTCCGTAGAGACAGACACACACACACAAGCATCACCACCAAAACAAGGAGGTTTTTTTTTTTTTTTTTTTTTTTTTTTTTTTTTACCTGCGATCACACCAGGCTTCGGCTAAAACCTCGTAGCGAGAGCTGTGCCATGGCAGGGCTTCTCTCCTCTTGTCTGCGCTGGCTCACTTTGCAGGGAGCTACGAAGAACTAATGTAGACATTTCTCAGTGTATAATACCTGACTGGAGTGGCACAGTGCCTTCGGTCCCCAGGCGCCACAATCACTTCACTAACCCCCTGTACTAGAGTGACGTTCAAGTGAATAGCTCCACTGATCACACTCTTTCCTGCTGATTAACACTTTCCAACGCGACCAGACGCTCGGGTTCCAACTTTTCCTTTTAAAACAGCAGCAGCCAGCACTGCTTGCCTCCTCGGGTTATAAACGCCGTCTGGGGCGTGGGGGACACCATAATTAATAGCAGGTTAGTAAAATTAGCGCTGCCACTCCAATTGCTGTCCTCGTTGCCAACAATAATTGCATTGATTCGGGAAGGACACGAATGTCCTCCATTTAACCTAATGATCGGCGGGTTGCACACGCTGGAAGGCAGCCGGCGCCGTGATTAAGTGCGCGCACCTCCGAGCTCCCATTTATCTCCGCGGCTCAAGGCTGCGCTGGCGCTAAACTTACGGGCAACTCTGCCTCTCCCGCCGTCTTTGTCTCCCTCCCGTTGCCGGAGGTGGGCTCGGACGCAGGCGCCAGCCTCCGCGTCCCCGCACCTGGCCACCTATTGGCCTTACTTTTGGGCATAGCCGGGGCTCGGCGCGACGGACCCGGGCTCCGCCGCGCTTGCCGGGGCTCTGCTAGACGGAGGGGGCGCGGGGGGGCGCAGCGTGGCCCCCCCTGGCTCCGGGGACCCGCGTCCCGCAGCGGCCCCACAGCCCCGGGGCCGGCCCCGCCGTCACCCCCGGCCGGGGGGCAGCCGGAGGGGTCTGCCTGGCCACCGGGTGCTTCCCCCGGGGGGGCGACAGCCGCAGGCGGGTCGGGAGCAGGAGCGCTTGCTCCTGCAGCTGCTCTCCGCCCGTCCGTCGGTCCGGCTGCCACCCCTCTCTGCTGCGGAGTTCTCCGGTCCCGGGCTGAGGCCCCCCCAAACCCTCCCCGGTGTCCACTGCCGCCCGCGCCGTGCAGCCCCCTCCGGGGGCCTGTCGTGCGCTAAGTTTTGCGGCGCGGCCGCGACTTTCTTGGCTTAATTGTTTATGCAGCGCGAAAAGGGACAAATCGGGATTGACAGAAGGGGGAGGAGGGATCGATATCGTTTCTCTTTAAAGGCATAAGCCCGGGCAGACGTCTCAATAAGACGGAGGAGGAGAAAAGGAGAATATTATAGCCTACCTAATTAAGCGAAGACAAAGAGGTGTGGGGAGAAAGGCTCGGGAGAGGTGGGGTGGCAGCGGGGATTTTGAGCCGGTGCCTTCCCACCGTAACCACCAAGGCTGAACAATAACGTTAATAGGGAACATCTGTACATCGACAGATTTATTCTTGCCAGGGCTCTTTCATGCCCGTGTCATTTGCATGGCCCCATGCTCGTAATGTTCGACACACGTTGCACCTTGTAGTGCAGTGACAGGGGAAATCTGATGGATGTTGAGACGGGGAAACCCTCTTCTCTTTCCCCTTTCTCCCTCCTCGGATTGCCCTTGCGGCTTCCAAGGCGGGGAAACCGCACGGAGAAAGACAACGTGCGCCTTCTTCCCCATCCGCGCTCGCAAGCAGAAAGCCAATCACGCAGCGGACCTTTGCATGTTAAAGCAGGGAGCTAACCCGCGGCGGCGGGGACGCCGGGGTTGCCCGGCCGGGGCCAGCCGAGACGGGGGACGGGGGATCAGGGGAACGGGGCACCGCTCCGCTTCCTGGCCGGCCTCTGGGACCCTCCAGCCCTCCACAGACCAGCCGGCAGCCCAGGGGTTGCAGGCGCCGTCTCCAGAGGATCCGGGGCATCCCTTCCTTCCCCGCCGGACGACCGTCCCGTCGGGGCTGGCCCGGGCTCCTCCGCCCCTCTCCGCGAGACCCCTTCCAGCCGCCCGCCGGCCCGAGCCCGTAGTGACATCCCACAAAATGGTGACAGGGCCGGGAGCGGTGCCCGCGTCGGGGGTGCCCCACGGGTGCAGAGCGGGGGGGCTGGGGGGACATCTGCGGCTGTTGGGTGCTGCCCCTTCCCACTGCCCCTCTGAAGGTGTTCAAGGGCAGGAGGCAATGTTCAGAAAGTCATTTATCTCATTAACACCTACCACCCGTAGCAGTGAGCTAACAGGTATCTTAAGGAATACATCAACCTCCGTTGAACGGGTGCAATCTTTTTACTGTGCCAGTGATGGTGAGAGGAAGTGAGCAGACTCTGTCTTTTCCATTTTGCTTATGTCGACCTGCACACCTCAGAAATTGCTGCCCATTTCCATCTCGATCAATTCCACCTTGCACCGCAAGGCAGGATGGCTTTATGAGAAAGACCGGCCTACCCAGGCAGGAGGAGGGTGACCCAGCCAAGTAAAGCTGAGTTCCCACTGGATGTTGATGTAAGTCAACCATAGTGACCTGAAGGACACATCTACTGAGGGGACACTGGCTACCAATAAATCACAGAAGGTGCTTGCAACCAAAGCAAAAGCTTTAGGGGAACAGTCAAAAAATCACAGACCAGGGCTGGTGGCGCAAAGGGCATTTGTAGATTTTTTTATGTTTTTCATGATGTTATTACAGCTTCTCTTTCTCCCCTTCTTTTTTAATGCTGAGTTTCCAATTGTTTTAATGTTTAAACTATTAAAAGGTGCTCTTTTCATAGTCTAAATGGAGTTGGGATTGTCTATTCTGGCATTCTTCGACATTCTTTTCCATTTCTGTAGCTAGATCAATGCCCTCTCTGTTGTGAAAAGGCCATCACTAAACGATAGCAAGTGGTTAAAAACCTTAATTTTCCATGTCATTAGACAAACAGCACTGGTGATAGCACTATGTACTTCCATTCAGAAAGGGAATATCATTTAATTGCCAGTGTCAATTCCGGCAGCACAGTGGCTGTTCTTTGAAGGCCTACTTTCTAAGAGATCAGATAAGAGAAAACACTAGCTTGATCTCTTACTTTTTTGGCCTTTATTTTACTGTTGAGGTTATTAAATCACACCCAGTCAAGGAATAATATACTACTGCTTGTTTCATAACTCATGAAAGTCTTAGAAAAACATTAGCTTAATCATGAAACCTCCCAGATAATCTACATAACTAGAATAATTTCACACACACACAAAAATCCAATGCAATTCAGAATGTAGTAAATACATGGAGAAAACTCATATTTTCATTGAAACTGTTTTTGTCCTCATTTGTTTTTCTTCCCTCAGCACAGCAAGGTTTATCTTAATGTGCAAGGATCTGTACAGGTACATTTCTTTTCCTTTTCTTGCATTAAATTGATTATATGATGTTCAAAAGACTGATACACATTAGAAAACCTTTAGGCACTTCAGTGTAAAAGGGATGGATTATTAAAAGGGGAGGTTATTACTGTGAACAATGACTGCAGTACATTTATATGTGAAATGTTTATCTGGCACTGACCTGCATTGGTCAGAATCTGTACAACTACACTTTTATTCGTAAATATGTACCCATGCTGATAAAAGGCATCTATTTTCAGACTTGGTCTGGTCATCTGACTCTTTTGTAGGCCATAAATATATACGCTTCTAATTATTTTTCAACAATTTTCTAAGCGTTACCATAATTCTACTTGTGAACTCATGATTTTGAGAAGACAGCTATTCTGCGGTAGAAAAAAAATGTTGGTGTGGTTAGAGAAGTAGTTAAGGCTGTCTTAGTGTACTTGATATACGGATGGCTGGAGAGGATTATCTTTTAGTAGGAGGGGAGCTTCGTTTTCATTGCTTAAAAGCTTAGCCACACCAAGGGACACTGGAGACCCTGAGAAGGCAGAAGATACTGGGTGAGTCAGTAGGACCAAGTTCTCCTTCTTGCACTGAGCAGGGAGGGAGCCTGCAGCCCTTGCTCAGGTGAGCAGTGCTGCTGAGGTGGAGCTCCAGGGAAGCAGGGCAGGAGCTGGGTCCTTCCTTCATGTTACACAACTGAAGAGAAGCGGGCCGCGGGTCTGATCCTAGAGATCTTCCCGTGCACAAGTAGTTCCATAAAATGTTACTCGCGGGCGATCACTCCTTGCACGGAAGGGATTACAGGAAAGAACGCCTCAGAAAACAATGATGCAATTAAAGAAGCATTTGTAGTTTGCGCTTAGGGTTATCTTTCCATGCAGGATGAACCAACATTTTTTTTTCCCTGCTAATTATTTTCATTAGCTGTTTTAACTCTTCCTGAGAGATCTTAATAATTGCTTCAGAGCAGAATGTGTAAAACTGAAAATTATTTATGGCACCGATTAGAACTACAGAATACTAATATGGGTAGTCAGGAATAATTTACCATAGCAGGAAAAGCATTATTTAATTGTTTAATATAGAAGCTTAATTGTGCTTGCATATAATTATCATGTAAATATCACTGTGATCACTCTAAGAGGTTATTTCTAAGTGTGCCAAAATTCTGAAGCAATCTGAAAAGAATTAATTTTCTTTCTTGCCTTCCTTCACAAGTCTCTCAAGTACACTATATGTTTTAACTTAAACCAAAATATAGCCAAAGGCAGACAGGAGTTCCAACAGTGACCAGTGTAATACTCACTGCTTTTAATTACTGTAACAATAAATCACACAGGAATGTCCTCCAGGAACTAAATGATTTTCTAAAAACATTTGAGAATATTTTTGAAATTCAATTAATTGAAGGCACCAGATAAAAGGTACACATTCTTAATGGCTATAAAATAACCCTAAGGGATGTAACTGAGCTCTAATCTTAACTTCAAAGTGTGACAGAAATACTTACTGTATTACTTTAAAAGTATTCAGATCAATGAATCAGTTAAAATTACTTATACATTTACCAACCTTTTCATTTTCTTTCGACTATGGTAGAAAGAACTGCTCTCATTTCCCAGGATACAAAAAGCAGTTGAGACCTGTAAAAGAAATTGTAATTAAAGCCAGCCTTCAGTCAAAATTGGTATTATGAATTTTTGGTTGACACAAGATAAAGGGGCCAGCAAAACATAAAAGTGGCTTGATAAAACATACATTTAGACATATTATACTGAAATTTAACTGGTTTGTGTAAATAGTTCAGGTTTTGGGATTAAATCTATCTTTGTTAAATCCAGTAAGCATTTTTTTTTTATTGAGTTTAATAGAACAAATAGAACATGAATTTTGCCCTGCAATGTTTTACTTAACTTACTTAATTGCATACCTGTCCAATCTTATTATGGGCCAATTATGGGTCCATTATGGGCTTTCTTTCTTTCTTTCTTTCTTTTTCTTTCTTTCTCTCTCTCTCTCTCTCTGTCTCTCTCTCTCTGTCTCTCTGTCTTTCTCTCTCTATTTCTCTCTCTCTTTCTCTCCTTTTTCCCCCCCCCCCCTACTCTTTTTGGACTAACCATGCTAACTTGAACATGCGTGGCTTTACAAGGTGCTGAGCATCTCAGACAACCACAGCATGCCTTCAGCTTTTGTGGGCAGTAGTCTGAGGTGGTATGCAAGATAATGCTCAGTAGGATCCCACTCTGTGAATAATATTTGACCTGTAGTATATGAGCTGCAAAGACTGTTTTAAAAGACAAGTGTTTAAACCATCACAATTTTCTGATTTGCTAGATGATTTAATAAATCAGCATGATTCAACAGCAGGAAAGTGTTAAGAAATACAGAAATACGGGGAAGCTGAAATGTCACTACCAGTCTTTTTTTTTTTTTTTTTTTTTATTTTTTAAGCAGTGCTGCTCTGTTCTGAGCTTCCCTTCCTTTTGCAATCTATAGCCATGGTTGTAATTGCACCCAGGCCATGTAAGCAGATTGTAGATCCATAGTCATCATACTACAGATATAAGGGTTAATTTCTAAGCTTTGCAAAATGGCTGCTTATTATAAATATTCACTGATGAGAAATAATTTAACTCCATACACTCTATTCCTCAGTGCAGAAAGTTTAGAAATAATTGAACTAGAATTAGGCACACATGTACATGTACATCCTTATCTGTGTACACAAACAGGGAAGGATGCAAAGAATTGTCTGCTCTGTATGAAGAGACTGTATTCTAAGAGAAAATATGCTGTAGAAGGCTAATTGTTTTTTTTTCCAACAGCTACCTAGTTTCAGTACTCACTGATAATTTTCTCTATTTAATTAAGAGTGACTTAAAATTTTCTCTCTGTTTAAAATGTGTTAAGCTGAGATGGTAAAAAAATGACAATAATACTACAGAGATAAATGCATCTTTATCCTTTCTACTTCTTTTCCTTGGTCATTCAAAATCATAAACATCATAAAAACTTTTGAGCATTTAATATTAATGTTCTATCATAATCATAAAATAATAATCATAAAAATATAATAATATTTTATAGCCCCACACAGGAATTCTGTACCCTGAAGGTGAGAGGGTCACTGAAAAGCAGAAGGATCCACAGTGGATTATAGCTGCAAGAATACAACCACTGAAAATACATGTATTATATGATAGCTATTTAGAAAATACATTTAATGTATAATATAATATCATATAATATGAGGCTAAAAACATCAGTAAGACCCAGGATTGGTCTGTGTTGAAGAAGGGCAATAGTCTAACCATGACACTTCTAATCAGAGACTGCACACTGTAGAAGACAGTTTGATAGGTTTATTTTGATGGGCAAATACCCATAATGTTCAGAACAGACTCACATCTACCAAATTATCACCTGTGACCTGCAGCCAGATTCAAATCAATTCCGTATAAAAAAGCTTGACCTTTCTATTAAATATTTGTTCCACCAATTACTCTAACCCACCGTTCACAAGCATTTAAAAGTTTTTATCTTCCAAGGACTTTGCAGTCAAAAGATTTTTTTTATTTTTGTTATTTTTTTTAATTTCTTTTATTTTTTTTTTCTGAGTAGCTAGGTTGTTTATCTCAGAAGGGCTGTTTGTCTAATAAAGGAGCACATAGATTTATTATTACATAGTATCTCCATAAATTCTGAGAAACCGTAGGACATTCCTGTATTTCCTCCCCTTTTCCCTCCTTTATTTTATTTTATTTTATTTTATTTTATTTTATTTTATTTTATTTTATTTTTTTTTTTCAGAAAATCAATAAATCTTTGAATTAAAAGTCTCTCTCTCTCTCTCTCTAATTTCTTTACCTGTAGTGAAATGGTTGAACTGCAGTAGTATAGAAGAGCTGAAATAAAAAACAAGCCAGAATATTGGCTTCAGATTAAAGCTGTGTAGACCTGGGATAACTTGTCCGGAAAGTTGAATCATTTCATTGAAAATACATGTCAGGCATGGTTAAATATGATTAACAAAGGAAAATGTAAAATTTATGTGAAATTTTTAGGTTTGCAAAAAGTCAGAGCAGTCAAGATATGAAATGTAGTCATGTTTGTCATCAGATGCTGTTTCATCTGCATTATATTTTCCGGTTAACACTCCTCCTCCTCTCTCCAGCATCCAATTTCATACCAGGAAGAGCTATCAGTCCTAAGGACAGAGACAGTGTCTATGGACACAGAGATTTTTACAAAACCCTCGTTAATCTTGAAGGAAGGGAATTCCTTGGGAAGATAATCCCATTTCTTATCTTTGCTCATATCCAGGGACAATTCTGGGAGGTAAAAGATAAAAGGCAAAACCTCGCATCTGTACGTGCCCACAGAGAGCAAGTACTGTCTGATATTTCAAGCTTTTCACAAGGTTCCCAGGTCAGCCTGTGTTTCGGATGGAAGTGGAGCAGAGCAGAACAGAACAAGGACAGCTTATCCAGGAACCAAGAAAATGTCACCACCATGCTCAAATCCAGAGTGGCTAGGGATGCAACAGAGCCAGCGGCAACATTGGTGAAACTGATAGCTGAGGCTGACCATCCATAACTTAGAGGAAATTTCAGCTGAAATGACTTGATAGAGATGAAAGGTTAATGGCAGCCGTTTGCACAACAGCTGCTTCCAGAATTCTCCAGCTCTCACCCAAGCTGGGTGGTCATGGGCACATAGTAAGCCAAATGAAGAAGTCTGAGCGGGACAAGTGTGAGAAAATCTGTTTCTTTCAAGTACTACCAAAGTACAGGCAGCCCCTCGGCTTCTTCAGACACTATAGCAGAAGCTCAGCTGGAAACTTACTTTTTTTTTTTTTTCCCCCACTGCCTCTTCCAGCTTTAACTAATAATTAAAACCTTGAGCTGTCAAATATATTATGTGATTCTCTGTGGAACTGTGGTCTCACATTTGTGCATCAAATTTTATTATCAGAAGTTAGTTAGCCACCTTACACTTATATGTAAAGGAAGATCTCCTGGCCCTGATAACTCCTGGGTCTCAAACAATGTTTTGTTGTCTCTCTGAGCATTTGGAAGGAAGACATATGTTGGAAGCAGTGATGTTGGCTGTCTACTTCTTCATGAAACTTAAAGATTTGAAGCAGAAAACCCAAGGTGATCTGAAAAATCAAAAGCAATAGACATCTGTAGAAGACTCCACAAATGTAAGTAAGACTTACAAATCTGAAGTTTTCCAAATTAAAGTATTTTATTTGATTTATACCACTGAAAAAGGCAGTTGTGGGTACTGCAATCACTCTTGAAAGCAGAGAGGGTCACAGCAAGTCAGAGGGCAGCTTGTTCCCCTGGTCTGTGTCATGCCAGTCCTTGTTGTGGTATGTGATCCTAGATAGATTTTTGGGGGGCAAATTGTGATTCATTTGACTCTAATGGTTGACCTTCCTGTGAGAGAAGAAAAAAACAACATTCCCCCCTCCTACTTAATGCAAAATATTTACTTTCAAGAAATCTATCTTAATATGTGTTTCAGTAACCACTCATAAATTTATAAGGTTCTCTAACCTGTTTTTTTTTTTTTTTTTTCCTGCCATTATAAAGTGCTGCGGCTTGGTTGCTAAACAATAACCAGCGCTGCTTACCTGCAGTTTAGAGTGCTTAAAATCACTCAGACCAGCTTTGTGAAGGCACTTCAGGATTACCAAAAGGGACAGGCAGGGAGGAGGATCTTTATAAATTTATAAAAGTGCAGTAATTAAAACTGCAGTTTGGGAACCCAGTCCCTATTCCCTCTTCATTTTATTTCTCTCTTTCCCTGAGTTATATGAGTTTCCTCTTGTTTTGCCCCAGTTGCATTAAAAAACAAACAAACAAACATGAAATTCTGACTGAGAAATGAGATAAGGACAAAAACATTTTTCATCATTTTGATTGCCTCTTTTACTTTTGTAGTTTTCTTATTCCCATGGAAATGTGTGTGGCAAGGTAAACTTGTTCAATAGTATAATTTATAATTAAAATTTTTATAGATAGAACTAGGAGAACTAAAGTCAGTTGTAACAATACAAATGAGGACTGAATCTTATGTTATGTATGAATCATGCAATTAGTGAATTTCACTAAGGATAGTAATTGTTCATTGCTTCAGATCCAGAAGGTAATTTGAAATGCTCTAGAAAGTTGAATGAGAAGAATATTGTTTATCTTCAAAATCAAGTTCAAGGAACTTACTTTTAAGCAAATGACAGCATTCCCAAGTAGTTGTCACACTACAGAATAAATGCTAAGTGGAACTAATCTTAAAACAGGCCAATGCAGAAGCTTGGTTGAAATAAAACTTGGTTGGAGTTTCTCAAGAGATGACTGGTTAAAAAAAAAAAAAAGGTTATGGTGAAAAACAGCAACAGTGGTGAAGGCCTAGGTCAATCACACCAAATGCTTACTTTTTCCACTTTAATATGTGCATTGCAGAAGCATGACCTAGTGCAGCTGAATCCCAACGACAGTCATGTAAATCTCATATTTGTCTTTCCTTTGGACAAAATGTTTATGCTGGCAATATATAGACCTGTGGAAGTGGTTCGTGTGCATAAGCAATTTGATTTTGTTTCCTCTATGAGGCTCTAACTTTGTAAACAGTGTGTGCTATGGACAAAATGAGTAAAATGATGTGGTAAAGCTGCCTGTCCCAAACCAATTTTAAAAATGTAAATAGCAGTTCAGCTTTGATGTCTAGAGCACTTAGGAGCTTAATTTAGCAGGATTCTAGAGTAGAAAGGTAATTTTATGAGAGAATAAAATGGCCAGAATCATTCATCTCACTTTATCTTCTTCCAAAATTTGTAAAGCCATAAATCACCATGTCTTAGGGTATAAACCAAGTGCTAAACCAATTGAGCTGCCTTTAGAGAGGGCTTTTTAGTTTTTCTCTGCAGCAGATGGTACTGGGCAATCTTGGAAGTAGAATACTTGATAGATAGCCTGTAGTTCTGTTTCAGAATAGCCATTCCCAGATTTCTTCCAGATTTGGTGTTTCTTTCTTCTCTTTTGACTGCCAAGATTATCAAGGCTATTTACCCCAACACACCAGTCATGGTCTTGTTTTTAAAACTTTCATTAAAGACAGATTTATCTGGACTTCTGTTAACCAGTTTAGAGGAAATTGTCCTTCTGGCAGCAATATCTCTTTGGGAGTCTGTCAGTCTTAATTCTTTCTTTAGCTGTTGAGACAAACCAGGAGTCAAAATATGTATTTAGGAACCTAAATAAATTTGACAGTTTCTGAGCATCACCAGCTTCTGCTCTGGTCAGTAATAGCTGATGCTCAGCATCTCTTTGGCTAGATCACTTTTTGGAGAAAGCTTTTAACTCTTATATATATCAAGGGATGGAAATCATTTCCTCATGCCAATGTTTGCAGAAAGGGATGCATAAAGTCACGTTTAGGAAGGAAATTTCATTTAGACATTTAACAGTTGTTACAGAAATAAAGTAAGAATTGTTCCTAACTTGTCACTAAGATGCTAGATTTAGAAGTAGAAGGCTCTTGCAACATGTTTCCTAATGCATTAAATTAGATCAACTTGTGATGAAAATTTCTCCTTTAAAAAAGCAAGATAGGAAACAAAACAGAAAAACAACACTTCCCTTTAAAACCTTTAAGCTACTAATGGATGGCACTGGTACTGGTTACTACTGGGAGTGGTAGCTGGGAGGTCCTGGGAGTGGAAATTTGAGATTGAAATTTGTCTCAATAAGATGAGGTCAACGATATGTACTTAACTAGAAGACCAAAAAGTGGAAATTGGATTCTTGTCTCTTTTAATGCTTGATGTTTTTACATTTAAATTGTCTAAATCTTTGTTGTTAATCTGAATCCAATACTTTAGAGAGATCTATTTGCCCACTTTAGAGATAACAAAAAACTCCTAGAAGGGAAGTTAAGAAAATCTCTTGAATGTTTACTGAAATTTAGGTTGTTTTTATAAGCCATAGTAGCATGGACTATAATGATATGAACTTAGTAAATAGACCAGGTAGTGGAGACTTCTGATTACTTTAACTTCCACTTGTATCCGCTAACTCAGGCTTTGTATAAATTTGATAGATAGAGGCTTACCTTCACCAGCTGACAAAGACATTGTCATAAGTCAGTTGGTTATATAGTCCCTGACTATTAGACCTTATTTTGTGTAGACACAGCAATACCATTCTAGATATTCCAATTTCTCTAGATACAGAAATTCTGATTTCCAGGGAAGTTTCTTTAATTTTCTTCTTGTATACACAGGTATATTCTGAGTTTATCTATTATATAAGAGCACAGATAATTTTCATAATGCTAGTTCATCTTTAGCACATTTATTAATAGCTGTGTTAAACTGATTATGCAAAAAGCAAGATTATATTGTACTTTAAAATTGCAAGAAAAAAGAAAAGGGTTTGGGTTGCTTTAAATCAATCTAAATGTGAATAACTGATCTTCAGAAGATTTCATTAAGAATACCTAACGTTAGATGAGATCTATATTTTCAACTTTAGAATGTTATTTAAGAGCCTCTTTTGAAAGTCCACATTTCAGCACCAAGATTGTTTGACTCTTAAAAATCTTGCTGAAGTGTGAGCCAGATACCTGGTCCTTTCTGGTCAAGAGTGTATTCAGTTCATCAATGGAATATGTCTCACTATCTTGTCCAGCCTTGTTACTACCAAAAGCAGAAAGACTTTGGCAATCTAACCACAGAATTTTTGGTACTAATTCACTGTTCATCACATGATACAAACGGTTCCCAAAACTACCCTTTCCATTTTGATTCGAACAATATGTAACAATACATTTCATGCCCTGTGGGTGGAATATATTAGGATATTTGTTAAATATTAAAGGGTATTTGTCAATATAGGTGCCTACTTTGACAATCAGATTAGACTTTGTAATAAAGGATTCCTTTTCATCAGGGTCTTTAGATTTCCTACTGTCCTGAAGAACCATCAAACTAACCTTCTACTGTTTACCACCCCCTTCCTGTTCAGAAAATATCTTTCTCTGGAAAACTCATTCTTAATTGCTTGGTCCTTACCATAATTTGAAAAGATTACTCTGGAAACTCTTTCCTAGCATTTGGGCCTCTTTGCTGAGCTTCTCAAAGTTTTTTTTTTTTTTTTTTTTTTTTTTTTGGTAGCAGGAAGCAGATTTGAAGCATTAGCATGTTTAGCCAATTGAGACAGTGTAATTATCAACTTGGAAGCACAGAGGTGATGCCTCCGCTTTGCTTCATAGCAGATGATGCAAAACTTTTGATGCACTTTAGACCAGCAACCCCTCAATAACAAAGAATGAAGTTTTCCTTCTATGGAGAAGTTCCAAGATGTGTTCTGACAACATGCGTTTATTCAGCCTGAAGGTGTCAGGATTAAGTTAGATTCAGAGCACACCATTCTCCTTTTAAATGAAGGTTTCTTCCTTTTAGGTTATGAAACAGTTGGGAGAAATGTTCTTAGAAATTGCCCTTGATTCACTTTCCCTAGGAGCAGTTCTGGAGAAACAGAATTATTTCTTCATGGTTGCTTCAGAATATTTGGGGGGAATTTCTTCTCGCTCTCAGGGATACGTTTTGTGAAGCCTTTCAAGAAGTGACTGCTAAAATATGTATAAATATACACATTCTATTTCAGGCTTTGTACTCAAGCAAATGTTTGAACAGTACAGATAATTCATTTTCTAATTACGTAATGGAGGTAGTGGCTTTAGACATGCCTCCCTTGCTATTTATTGCTATATTAGCTTAATGTGAGGGAGTTTTTTGTTGTTGTTATTTTTTATTTTTTAGTTTATTCTGATGTCTGCTTTGGGGTGGAGGAGACATTTTATTTTTTTCTGAGATAAAAAGGTAAGAAATTTTTGAAAGCAAAGGTGCTTGTTAATCATCTTCTTGTGGTAATTACCTTCTATTTCCTATTCTACATCCACTCTCCCTTCTTTTTGGTTTGGACATTCTGGTCTGAAGAAGGTGGTTGTAGAGTTGTTCAGGATAGACCTTGATACCTGAGAGTCATTTGTACTCCCTTCCTCCAGACCATGGCACTGTTATTTAACCGATGTGAGAAGTAAGCAGTAGCTGTTTACAGATGGACTTTGGAAAGGAGGTGTAGGAGATTATGACAGACTGAATTAGCAAATAATTCTTCCCATAGAAAAGGACTTACAGTCATCTCAGTGAGTTACTAATTTGTTTACCTTCAGGTAAAATCATATCTCTACAGCCAGCCGATTTTTATACTGAAGTGTAAAAGAGCTGTCTTATGTGGCAATGTGATGGATAACTTCATTACACAACTTAAGAAGCTCTCTTCCCTTTCTTGTACCTTTTCACACTCTAGTTAATCACCTCACCCTGGTTAAGCCAACTGACTACTTCAGCACTAAAAGTATGCAAAATAAACATTTCACTGCACCAATGCCAGATAAAGGCAGTCTTTTCCATCTGGAAAACAGACTTGTTTAGATGATTCTGGCTGCTCCCTCTGATGTGTAGTTCTGCTGATGCCATTCCCAATCAAAGGATTGAGTCATGCTTTCAACTTCTGTCCCATCTCCAATTTTTTTTCTTCATAAGAATACAGTGTAAGGATGGCTGTCCTGGAGTGTCCCTGACTATGACAGTGGCAGATGTTGACTGCTGAGGGAGTATGAACTGGAGGAGGACACAGAGATTTTTCTCAAGAATAATCTCTCCAATTCCATTATGTGTGGTTCAAGGACTTTCTAAGTCCAAGATGACAGAGTCCTGGTTATGGTCACTGGGGCTGATCCTGAGCTTCACCTGCAAACTGATGTCCTGCTTGCTCTTGACCTGTCCCCAGGGAGGTGCCCAATGCCCAGGGCTGCAGTTGCCTCCTGCTACTGTACCCCTGTCTAGAGGTGGTGGGACTGGCCCTGGCTGGTGAGGCCCTGACCTGCTGGCCCTGGGGAGCTGTGGGCTCCCAGGGGGCCCCCAGTCCTCACTGCTTCCTGACATCTGATGTTGATTTGGATTAATATTTTCTCTGTGATTTTATCCTTGGAAAGTTGTGCCTTTTCTGGAGTAGTCCCTTAGCTTTCACAGCAGCCATGGCAGGGAGCTCCAGAGGTCAAATATAATCTGCGATTCATTTCCTTTAGAGAATTTTGAAGCTGAGAGCTGCCCACTTCAGCTGACATCTCCCAGTTTTTCTACTGAGAGACAGTGAACAGTTTTACCCTCTTTACCTTCTCCGTGACCCTCAACGATTTTATGGATATGTCATACTCTCTTTCAGTTCTCCCTTCTCCATTATATCTAATGTAAAATCATTGTTATGATTCTTACTCCTCTCTTTATATTTTCCATCTTTCTGAGGTCAGACTTGTGCATAGTATTCAGCATATAGGTTCAATTTAGATTTATACAGTGATATAACAAGATTTATATATATATATATATATATATAATTTCTTGAAACTCTTTCACAATCATGGTTTTAAGTTTGTAGTTCAAAAAAAAAACTAGGTGAAAATAGTTTTCTTCCCTGGGGTCTAAATCATGTACAAGTCTTTTACAGAAATTGATGCAATTTTTAATAAAAAAAATATTTTTTGAGAGGTTGTGCCCAAACTCTGAGAACATCAGGCTTTCCAGTTTTTGAAGTCTTCACAGAGTATCTGTAAGACCTTATCTGCCCTTCCTATAAAGATATCAGGATGGATTCTCCTGTCACAAGACTTTGCTGGGCAAAGACACTGCACTTTCTTGTTGTAAGCAATGCTTATCACCTCTCCCTAAATTCAGGGATTCTGTTACCAAACAATAACAGCAGTGCTGAAGTACTGAGGTAGTTATTAAAAGACTATTTTTTTTTGTTTTGTTTTCAACCCAAATATTTTTCCTCAAAGCTCTTGCATGAACACTTCACAGTTTGAAAAAGAAAGCCAATATGATATCACATTTTGTCACCATCAATCGTTTGCTATGCAAACTGAGATACCTACAGGACTTCAGAAGGCCTGACTGCACACGTGGCTTGTACAAACAATGAAAGATTTACAATGTGAGTAATAAGTGTTTTCAGGAAGAGATCAATTACGAATCAAAGTGTAAAAGAATATGGACAAAGAAAGAAAAAAAGGGCAAGTGTTGATCACAAAAGGGAAACAGAGGGAACAGAGAACACGTGGTAAAATGGTTTTATGAAACACTTTCATTTGAAAACTATACTTTCAACTCTTTTACCTGAAACTTGTGCTTGCTTTTTAAATTCTGAGAAGCTTTGAAAAATATTATTTTTTAAATAAATATAAAATCTGTAACAAGAGATCAAAGGTCCATCTACAGCTTGTTTCTGAGAGGTTCATAGAGACTCCTTATGCTAAAATATAGTGACAAAGCAAGAATAAAATGATGTTCTCCCAGGTTCCAGCCATTCTCAGATCAGGACCTGTGATAAAGGTAATATCTTTGTGTTTAGTGGCCTTTGATTATTTTTTTTTTCTTTTTCTTTCTGCATAAGTCTTTATGATTCCTCCTTGAATTGCTCTGAATTTTAGCATTTGCAGCATCCTGCAGCAAGAAGTTCCAATTTTTGTATATGCATGATATGAAGTATTATTTTTTACTTGTTCTGAGCTTGCCACATGTTACTTTCATGCTGTGATTTTTGCCTGCTGGCATTCATCAGAAAACTACGCTTAATGTCTAATAACAAAAGAATTGAGGCTACTGTATTAGGAGAAATCAGGATGATAATATATTTTCTGTCAATACAAGATAGGCCAGATTGAGGTCATGTTAAAAGAAAGGCCAGAAGCTGCCACTACCCATAAGACAGAAAATGTCATTCCTCTTTCTGTCAGAGTACTCCCCAGTGACTTCCCCTAGATCTGTTTCTGAAAGGATTTTCCATCTCCTTTGAAGACAATGTCAAATTTGGGTTAAAGATAGACCTCAGGTGTAAAAAAATAAGAGGTTTTAAGTTCACAAATACAGGTTGGGTTGGCTATATAATTTGCCACAATCTTCTTGCCACTTGGAATGGCGAGTTGAGGGGAAAAATCCTCAGGCTTAAAATTGCCTCATATTTTACTGCATGATAATGCAACCAGAGAAGAAGCTGTATTTACAGTAGTTTCCTCCATGTTTCCCTGTTATTATGGTCACCTTGATAGTCATGATAAATTCTGACCAGGCTTCTGAGTGTAAAGTCTGCAGGGAAAGATACATACTTCTGATATTCAATCCATCAGAGGGCTGTGAACTAAGAATTTGAGACACCAGCCTCCAAGAAATAGATGTGTGTACCATCTATGACTTCAAGTCCATAATTCTATATAAACAGCAATAACAAATAATACCATGAGAAATACTTTGCTAGCTGGGACAGAGATCTCTCACTCATTTTTTAAGCCTCTGCTGTAGCTAGAACTTAAAACTATTTTCCTGATAGTGATGTAGGATAATGTTTCACTCTGCTGAGCATATTGAAAAGAGATATGCTCCCAAATCCTTGATGTCAACATTAAGATAACTTTCCCTTTGGAAAAATAACTGTCCAACTTGCAGTCAACAAATCAGGCACAATCATATTATGCTGTAAGTAAGCGATAAATGCCAACCCCTATAGGGTTCTAGGGAAAACCCAAGAAATCATGTAAAAGGGTTCTGTGCTATTACAAGAGCAGCTTGTTTATGACACTGACCACTATCTACCAATCACATGCATATCTGTAAGAATAATCTTTGGAAGTAATTATTTATTCTAATTTTTGTCAGCCATTTGTTGGTTTGTACACTGATGAAATAAAGGTTTCTGTTCTTAAGGATGTTTATTCCACAGAGATGTCCTTAGTGTCTCAATTGGTCTCCACCTGCTTTCAGAACAGTGCAAATCTCCTGTAGGTTTTGCATCATATTTGCCACACAGATCTCTTAGGATACTTTAGAGCATGTTAAATGCCTCTGTGTGCCATGTTGAGGCAACTGAATGCCACCCTTCCATCCTGCTCATTTTTGAGCTGTTGAGCTCAATTGTATGCCATCACATTGAGTTCTTCTGCCTCCCTTCACACAAGGAAAGGATGAAATTCCTTTTCTAGGTCATTAATTTCCCCTTAATTTTATTGGCTGTTTATTAATTTTCCTTTAATTTTATTGGCTATTTCCTTGTTTTCTTCAATGAGGAAATGGAGTTCACTATGTCTTCTTGCTTAGCATGCATTATTTTATTTATTGCTTATGTTTCCTCTCCAACAGAAATAATCCTGATCTTTAAAAGCTTTCTTTTCACAAAAATCTGTTATTATATTTGCATTTATGTTATGTTAGCGCAACCTTCAAATGAAAGCACAATACTGGTCCTTAGTAATGTGTTAGCTTGTTGTTTGTTGGTGTCCACAAGCCTTTAGGCTATGTAAGATTCCTTTGGGCTGCATGCTGCACAAATACAGAGCTCTTGCCTGGAAGATCTTACAACCAGATTTGAAAACAGACATTAAAAAAGGTGTATAAATTATAGAAATGATAGAGGAAAAGTGTGCCAGGAAATAAAATGGTTTATGAACAACACAAACCCAACTAATCAAATTGATTATGGCGTTGTTTCATTGTACGGTATTATTTTAATCCAAAATTTTAAATGTATTTTAAAATTTAGTCTCCCAGATCCACAAATAATTAAAAAATATGTTAATGGGGCTGCCAACAATAACTCATTGTCTCCTATGCTTGACTCCCAAATGATTACAGGTCACTTAGCGCTCATGAAGGTGTACCAGCAGCTCAGATCATGCTGAATGTGTTACCTTCCAGTGTACATTAGCATGCCTTTGTTAACATGGAGTATTAACTGCAGCCAGGCTGTGCAGTTGTCTATCTTTTTAAGTGCCTCTGGAATTCCACACAATTCTGTCAGGTTTTCAGTAACCTAAATTATTTTGACATCTGTGAATATGCCACCTTGGACTTTACCTTTTTCCAAATAGATGCATTCATTAATCATTTTCCTTTTTAAAAAGAGTTCCAGTATTAGCTCTGTTGCTTACATGAGGAGAACAGTACAGAATAGTGACAGAGCCAAAGTGGTAACCTGTTTCCTGTGTCATTGCATATAAAAACAACCATCAGCTGGTAGTTTTGAAATCAGAACTTATTGCTAAGCAGATTTAAAGTTAATTTGTTACTCTAGGTTCACCTTAAAGAGAAGGAAGTCACAGGCTCTAGTTATTCTGGGCCAATGGAGGATATTAACTCCAAAGAGAAGTTGTCTGTCATGAGAAAATGATGATTGTAGCTCTTCTGTTTGAGAGCAAAGGTGTCCACAGGTCCCAAATGCAGGAGTGTATTTCAGGTGTTTGAGACATTATGTCTCAGAGAGAAAAGACAAATTAGGTCTGCGCAGAGGAAAAGCAGTGTCTTAAAAATACACCTAGGAGTAGATCCTATAGCCCATTGACAGGAGCAGGGAGTGCATCCAAAACAAAAGAATGCCTGATATGTGTATTAGTTTTCAGTCTGAGAAAAATGTGGCTGGAGATAGATTTCATTGCAATACTCAGATCTAGAAATACAAAGAAAGTACGTTGATCTTCCTTCAGAGTTAAGACGGGTACATCTTAGCCAAATATAGCTAGAAAAAGAGTCCAGTTACAGTAGCTTCTTTTACATAACCAAATAGCAGAGAATCTCTATTGTGGAAATAGCAACATTTTGATTCAAATGGTAGTATTGTACATTATCTCATGGGGCTATTAGTGCTTACTGGGATTTTCAAAAGCTGAAGGCTTCTTTGTTCCCAAAGAAATTAGGCAATTTTTAAAAATTCACTAGGCATCTATTTACCTGTTTCTGTGTCCAAATAATGGTAGTCATACTCATTTGTGAACATGAAGCTTTGATTTATAAATTCTTTACAAGATTTAGAAATTTTACTTGGACCCTTTGGTAGATCACAAGGCAGTGATTGAATATAGTCTTTTGTGCCACACCAGATAATTTCAGTTTATGGGAGTAAATGAAACTGAGGGAAAATGGGAAAATTCTCTCTGAATAGAATAAAGATTAATTAGTGGATTTCCCAAAGACAGTAGATACAAGTTACTTTTAAGGCAATTTATTCTTCTTAGGAATTAAAATGACTTTCTTATAGACACTTCCAATTTGGAAAGACAAAGATTCAGAGCACAGATGGTTGTAATATAGTTGGCACATCAGTTACTACCAGCTTTTTGTCACTTCTAATTCCTGTATTTTGTTTTCTGCCCTGGAAGTCTTCCCAGGTATAAACAACAATTTACGCAGCTTTGTTGGCAGCAGCTGATATTGTTTCAGTTCTGAATTTCACATTACTAAAAAGACCCTGGGAGAAATTTAGTGAACAGCAAAAATAATCTAGATGGAAACAATGGGAGACAAAATTGGTTTATGGGGAAGGAGTACAAAAGTGAGACATGCATTGCTTTGTCAAGAAGTGGCTGCAGAGGAAAGGTGATAAGAAAGAGCACATTATATTAGCAGTATGCAGTGGCTGAAGGTTTTTTAATTTCAGGAAATTCATGTTGGTTTAAGAAGGTTCAACTGAGAATAATAAAAAGAAAGTGAGAATAAAATTCATGTGTAAAAAAATATTGTAGTGTCAAGGCTTTAGGTTGTGAGGCATTTTAGCAAACGGCTTCTGCTGGGCCAGTTACAATTAAGCATTTAAGTTAGGAGAGTCCTTAACTGTTAGATTCCTCTTAAAAAAAGCACATGTGCTGGACCAGGCTGTGGGTGGGATTCATGTTTAAATTCAGATAACAAAAAAAGTACCTATTGATAGCCAAGGTACTCACATGTGAGCTAATATCTGAACTCCTGTCAGAGTCAGTGGGGCTCTCAGACTTGATTCAGTTGCCTAACTGTAGGCATCAAGTGTCATAAGAGTTGCTGTGGGCATTATCTTTGTCCAAAAGACCTGGCAGATCTAGCATAGGTTGTAGGGAAGACTCATGACCCTCTGGGGCAGCAGCTGGTGGCCAGGCAGAATGAAGCAGTAGGAACCTGCCTTGTGGCTCCAGATATGGTTGTCTGTGTGGGCTGAATCTCCATTGACTTCAGAGGGAGTTGAGCACCTTCCAGTCCCCTGACTCATGTGTAAACACCTACTATAAACACTGGAAGTTATGCTACAGGATCCAGAGTCAAATCCTGCCCTAGCTCTGTTTTTTTTTTTTTTTTTTTTTTTTTAATCTATTATCTCTATGATAAGGTAATGGCTGTAGTTAAATAATAAAGTCATCTATAAATTATAAAAAACAGAATGAAGTAACCTCAGAAATAAAGGATCTGGAAATTAATTCTGATCTGTGATTATACTGTCTTTTCTGTTATAATGCTCTTAGAACATCATGATAGAATATCAGTGTTTAATTAAATGAAATCTTAACGGTTTTAAAAATTATTTGTCTTTCTAACTTCTTTTGTGAAATCTTCACTGATAGTAAAAATCTAAGCAAAAATATTCCAAATCCTTTCCTATTACCATCTCTGTTTACTTTCATAATGTTACAAGTTTCTAGATTCTAAATAACTTAATTATTTAGTGTTATCTGAATAATATGTAATAAAAAGAGACAAATCATCATGTTTTTTTCAGTAGCAAGTGCATCATACCTGAGTAAAAGACCTGACTTTTCCATTAGAGATGACATGGCATGCTCAGAGTACTCACACTCAAAAGAAATGAAGATTATTTTTAACAGTTTGATGAACATTTAAATACAGAAATGGTTCAGCAAACCTTTCCAATACATTTTCTCTTTTGTATCTAGTTCACATTATAAATACATAGCACACAATTTTAACTTTAAAAATATGGTATTTTAAATATCAAAATTTGTATGTCTCAGAGCTCATTAAGTGCTATGCTTATGTCAAATGATCTTTCACTGCCACTAGTTTTCATGGGAAAAGTAAGTTTTACTGATTTTGAAACCTGCTGTGAAAACAAAAACAAAAAACCAAACAACTAAATAAAAGAAAAACCCAGCAGTAAAACTGTAACTCATTTGTTTATTTCAAACATCCAAATGCATTTCACTGAAATGTGATTTGATTTATTTTACAATCTACCTAACACACAATGAAATCAATTAACTATTCTGTGTTAGGACTAAATCCTTTTCGCTAACTCAGGAACAGCCACTCTAAAACAGCATTATCAGAAAAAGCCTGGCTTGCTTCTCAGCCTTAGCAGCTGTTCATAAAACCACAGTTCAAAAAGATGACAAAACCAAGATAAACTATAATTCACAATGTAAAAACAAAACAAAAAATTCAAGCCTGAAAACAATGTTTTATTGTTTGAAACAGAAAGAATTGACATGTTGTTAATATTCTGTATGGTGCGTTGCTCCTGCCGTTATCTTCAATAAAGGATGACAGTGTTACAAACTTCTGGAAGAGGTCGAGCACTGTCATTGTTATCAAATATGGTATCAGCATTTTTCTTTAGTGGTTTTGGAACAATGTTAACTGTTCTATGGTCTCTTTGGAAGAGAGTTGACTGGTTGTTCTATACCACCATTTTGATTCTTGCAGTGAATTTTGAGGGAGCTCTAAGGAAACTCGTTAACACACACAAAATAAGGATTTTAGTCTGTATAAAATAAAGGATATCTGCCTTTGAATGTGTTTTGTTATTGGGTTGCCTTCTTTGGCAGTATTTCATATTTCCAAGCACTGAATGACTGCCCAGGTTGCATTTCTTTAACTCTGCAGTTACCCAGAACAATTACTTAGGACTGGAAAGTGAAGGATGAATAATAAACCTGTACTTCACACACTTGATTCTGGTGGATAACAATCTATCTGAAGCTCTCCATCAAGTTGCATTTGATAGTACTGTTTAATATAACTTGCTTAGCACTTAAAGATATTAAGGTGAAAAACTCCTATATTAAATAACTAAGTTGCAAATTTTATCTGCGTAACAACCATCAGCAAAGAAACCCCGTGAAGGAGAGAGAAATTATCCATATGTCTTAGTTACGTATAATAGCTGCAGATATATGACCTGGATTTCTGTGATTAGGTAGCTGTCTTAATGTAACTCATGTACAGTATGTGTCAGGGGTTGTTTTGCACAAAGATCTTTACTGCTAGTTTCACATAGCAACAAGATTATGCAGCTTAGTGCATAGTAAAAACAGAGAAAAAAGGAGTATGGATTTTCTTTTCTGATCTGTAGGTTAGAAGAACTCATCAGAATAACAGGTACCTAAATGAAAGACCCTGTGATATATATTTCAGGAATATAAATGAATGTTGAATCTCAGCAGATACTTGAGGAAAAGTCCTCACAGTGCAAACTAAAGATGTTAGTGACTGCTGATTTTTTTTTTTTTATTGAATGATTCGATGTATGTAATTGATTATTGCATTCTTTTATGTTTATATGCAGAGCCAAGAAAAATGTTATAATTTTGCATACTAGATTGTGAAAAAAATAAAAGTACTGGACTGATATATGTGATTTGGGTTACTAATGTTTCTTAAAAGAGGAAACAGGAGCAGATGCAATCTGCCAAATAAATTTGTATTTTGTGCCAGTGTACTGAAGAAATCTCTAATGACTCAGTTAAAATGTAAGACAGCTTGTTTTACAGTGATTGTACCTATTAGGGGAACATAGTAGATTCGATTGGAAATAAGATACCCAAAGCACTGGTGTATCTAAGTTTGAAGACAGGCTTGTTATATGATGACTCCCTAAAGTCTTCATTTAGGTTAGTAGGAGCTGAACAACTAACAGCTTGAGTGGAATGGGATGGGATGGGTTAAACTGCCTTTCATCTCAAAGATATTCAGCAAGTAAGAGCTGGGGAAGCAATGATGAAGGCAGCAAGGAGGGAGAAATAAAGTGCACTGGAAATTTAACGCTTCTGTTGATAGAACACTGCCCAGTTATTGATCACAAAGTTACAGATTTATTGGAGACACTTAGATGGAATTTTGGTGACCTTTATGGCAAGAAAGCATGCCCTTTTTTTTTTTTTTTTTTTCTTTTTAGACTATGTATGTGCAGTCTTAGATCTTAAACCTAGTACTCTATCAAAGTATTACTGAATTCAGGATCCTTCAGGTAAGTAAGGATATGATTGATTTCTTCTTCTTCCCAAAATATCCATAAAAACAGCAATACCAATCTTCACATTTTAAACAAAGAAATTGAAATTAGAAAGCATAAAACTAGATACAACAATTGCAGTGGTAAACAGAGTAGAAAAGAAAGCTTTGTTCTTTCAATCAATAGTCCTCCCTGTACCTTTTGTGCATGCTTCAGTAGTTCTCTTTCCTTTCTTCTCTGTTAAACCACTTTGTAGGATTAAGACAGATGAATGATTAGAGCTAAAATCTGAACTCCACTGGGATTAGGTCAAAACTTTTCTAATCTCTTCCTACTCCTTTGCTGGTAATATTTTGTGTGTTTTCCCTTGAAATACTCCAGCACAGGGCTCCAGCTCCTGTCTGCCATAGCTCTATGTGCATCAAGTACTCTGGAGAACCCACCTTAGCACATTGACCTGAATTATGCCCTCATATAGTTGCTTATTCTCACTGGAATTACAGTAGGATTATATTTACTCTAGCTCGAAATAGCTGAATTTATGCTGAGCACTGGCCTTTGAGTCTAGAAAGCCGCAAATGTTCATTAGTAGGGCATAATTTCGTTTCAGGCTACAGTCTGTGATTTTACTGTTCTTTTTCTTTATTATATTATTTATTTTTTCTTTCCACAGCTAGAGTAATTTGAAAAGTTCTTCATGCAAATAGAAAACATTCTATGTAAACACTTTCCAAAGCTGAGCACAAAGGGAACATCTTGCAGCATGTATTAGTTAAGTCATAGAAACACTGGTCATCCAGCTCCGTATTCTGCTACCCCTTCTTGTGCATAAAACATCTTCCTCCATAGATAATTTCACTGATTTCAAATAAGTAATTATGTTTATTAATATAATTATGTTAGCACAAGAGCTCTCTCTAGTGGAGCCAATGATGCTTTACTGGTTATGTTGCTCAGATACTGAAAAATAGTAGAAATACTTAATCCTGTTGACTCACAAATACAGCTCATGCAAGAATGGCATTACAATCGAGCAGCATATGAGGAATGTTTTGTGTGTGAAATACTAAAATAAAAATAATTTACAAAAGGCACTGGAATGAAATCTTTATATCTCACATGTATCTTTGCCCTCAACAGAGTTTGATTTTTGGATGGTCTTCATGGGCTGTTCAAGAAGAATATGAGATTGCTCCTGAGTATCCAATTATATTTTTCAAGTCTTTTCCTCAGCTATTGTCTGAGATGCAGTGGCTAGAACTGGACAAAATGCAGAATGTGTTGTTGCTGTGTATGCTCCATCAGAGAACCTTGATATTGTATTACACATGTGACTCCCATCCTGCTCCTTAATGACCAGCATAAGCCCCACAGTTGTGCCAGGTGCAGCAGCTTTTGAGAGAATGTTGAAGTAGAGAAGTTCAGGAGATGAGTGGTCCACCCAAACAGCCTTTTCTCTCAACCATGTAACTGGTTTTTACATTCTGAAGAAAGCAGACATTGAGAGAAAAATCTTTGAGATGTATGCAACGTAATAACTCTCTTTGCATTAATCAAAGGTTGGTGATGTTGACTTTCTGGTAGACTCCTATTGGGGGTGAATGAGAAGGAAAGATTCAAGATAAAACTCTTGGAGAGTGCAAAGTGCAAGTATTAATTTACATTGCATGCATTGCATGCCCTCCCCACCCCGACCTCTTTTTTTTTTTTTTTTAAAGTTTTCAGATTTTGATATTTTTGGTTTTCACAGCAGCAGCTATTTTTTCCTTAAAATTTGAGAGGCCCCTTGCATGTTGGTAAAGAGACAAACTAGTTCTATGAAAACAACATTACTTGTGTTGGACATCAGTTAGGCTGACTAGTAAAAATAGCACATTTTCATGATGGCAAAAGGTTAACAAGGAAGTGCCAAGCATTGAATACAATGGTCAGTGTTGTTTTAACAAATTTGTTAATATACTGGAGAGGCTGGCAAATAGTAGGATGACAAAATTTATAGCAGACTGTTGTTTGGATTAATTGCTATCAGGAATGATTATGAAAAACTAGGGAAGCCATGAGGTGTAGAGCTGTTGAGGAAATTGAAGTAAACCACACTGGGAGTAATCAGAGGACTCTTATACCCTGGTTATTCCATTATTTTCCTTTCAGATCAGGCAAGAAAATGTACTGGATCCTAAAAGTGGAACAATTCTAAATGGGAACAGTTAAAAACAGTTCCTCTGAAGTGAAAAGGAAATGTCTAAGGAGGTCGATGCTGAAGGCAGAAAATGTGGAAGGGCCTTCTGGCTTCTTTGTGGTTTACACAGTGCCACCAGAAGTGACAGATGTTTCACAAGAGATTTGCAGTTTGGAAACCTGTCCTAAATGTAAGTATTTATGATTCTTAAAGAGGCCCTTTTGTTTTGTTTTGTTATAATTTGTTATATTTTGATTTGTTTGTAAGGTAGCAAAAAGACCATCCATCTTTAGACGGTTTTTAGACCATCCAAAGTAGTATCCACTTTCAGAGGATATAGGAGCCTCCTGTGATCTGGATCTCTCCTTTTTTTTTTTTTTATATATATATATATTTTTTTTTCCAGAAAGCCAACCTTTTGAAAGAGAAGCTTGTATTATCCTTCCTCATTGCTTCTACTACATCCTCCTCATGTGCTTGCTCCATGAAGGGACTTCAGCTGAAACAGGCATATAATAATGGCAAGCAGTTTTTCTGAGGGGCCCGGGGAGGCATTGCTGGTGAGTCATTGAAAGATTCCTCATGTTTATCTCCTAATAAAGGAGAGAAATGTGCATCTCCAGGAGATCAGATCATGCTCTTTTAAAAATGACATCTAAAGTAGATCATGTGAATCATGACCTAAAAAAGCCTTTTTTATACTCAGTTTGAGTATGAAAGGAATATGAAAGGAGAAGTGACTGGACAGTCTGCTACTATCTTCAAGACCAAGACAAAAGTTTTCTTTCCTTTTGTGTGTGATAGGACAAACTATTTCAAGAAACAATTGACTTAAATGTGTTACTATGGGTCTAAATAGGAAACAATGTGGGGAGCTGAAGAAATATAATGTAGGGGCTAAGCTGGCTTCAAGGAACATTGCTACCAGTCAGAAAAGAAAAGTGTGTGGCCTGTGTATCTACTGAGTTTGGATTTGGCAAGGCTGGCAGGTAGAAAGCTGTACTTTTTTCTCTAAGACTGAAAATGCTGATATGGCATTCACTTGAAGCTGAAACTTAAGTAATTCAACTTGCTATTTTTACACATTTGCTTCTTAAAATAGGTGTTCTTTTCAGCTTTAATTTAGTATGTTGGCATTTGAAGAAAAACAAACTTCCTTCATTCCTTCCTTCTTTTCTTCTTTTTCTCCTTTGATTTGTGCAATACAGAATCGCCATTCCTGACAGTGACAGATAAATTTCAAATTCTGGGCTGAACAGTTAGTGTCTCAAGTGTTTTATTCATGGGCACCATATGCAAAATGTGAATAGTTTTTCCTGTTGTGGAAAAGTAATGTTATGTTCAGAACTGCCAAAGTTACTTGAATTTGACTTAGCTGTTTTTTTCAGGTGAACCTAGAAATAAATGAAAAATTGAAAAAGCAGCTACATGTTAAATACACAGCATACCTGTAGTTTTAATTCTTTTATTTCAAAAATATTCAAATGCATTCACAGTATTTTTGATTGAAAGAATTTGTAATTGGATTTCCAAACATACTGCTTTCATCTTGGTCAGTACAATGTGCACTTCAATAATAACATGGCTATGTCATTAGAAAGAAGTCCATTTACTGGTTTAAGCATAAAATGAGATACAGGAGAAGACAATAAAATGCTTTCTAACATAATGCATCTTATTTTTTATTGTATTCAATACAGGCATGATGAATAAGTAATCTTATAAGTGCATCAGAAGTACACCTTGGCCGATCTCTTAGAAGTGTTGAGATTTCACTGCTTTTGAGATTATTCATAATATCGCTTTAATTTCTAATAAAGTGCATGGAACTTTATAATGGATCAAAATGTGTGCCTACAAGCTGCTTAGATCATCTGCCGGAGGAGGCAAACTTCAAATCTCCAAAAGTAATGCAAGACAGGAGGAAAGGAAATTATGTGAAGATGAAAAGTAACACCTTCAAAATGACTTTTTTTTTTTAATATGAAGACCTTAAATAATAATTTCCTTATTTTCACTTATTCACACTCTTTTACTGATAGTTCAGCCATGTATCTATAAGCTATTCTGGGTATTAGTTACATTTTCCTCTATGTTTAATGTTATCTCATGCAAATTAAATCTGCAGCGCACTGATCTGGTCCAGGTAGTAAACGTCACTGTTTGAATTATTTTATTCATCCATTCCTTTTTATTTTTTTATTTTTATTTTTTTTTCTGTAGCATTTATGCAATTACCAGTGCTAGTGGGATTCTCCCCTCCTTCCCTCCATGAAATCAGAAAAAATTAAATCCAAGGAAATGCAATAAGGTTTACAATATTTCTAGCCTTTATTTTTTTTTTTCCCTTAGGAGAAAAAGAACTTTATTTTATTTGCTTTTAAGACATACACAATTTAAAATTTAGTATCAGAACATAAGTAATTTTCCTGATAATAATACTTATTATATTCACAGGAAATTCATGAAATAGTGATTTTGCAACCTCAAAGACAATAACAAAAGCAGTAGATTAGTTCTTTGTCAAAAAGTGTGCAGCTCTATCTCTGGACTCACCGCTTTTCGTGCATGCAGGTCTGCCTACTCAGTAATAACGACACTCTTATGACTATTAGAGTATCTAGACTGATTTCACGTCATTTGTTTTGACTTCTGTTATGCATAGGGAGAAAAGGATACCATTGAATTGGCCATTGTCTTTCTGAAAGTACTTTATAGGAAAAAGTATTGCAAAATCTGGCAATTGTTCTAGTTCTTGAAAATGTGTAATGGTATTAATTTTTTTTTTTAATGTTAATAATATATTTTCCCTAAAACTGATGAAACATTGCAATTAATTGGCGATTCATTTTGCATATTCAGTCTTCATATTTTGAAGCTCGCTTAATGATCAAAATTGTACCAACTGAAACACAAGCCTTTTGAAAGCTTTTTGCTTTCTTTTGAGAAGATTTCTTTTGACACCTTAATAAATCAGACAGGGATTTATTATACTGTTGGTTGCCAAATATAGTCTCTGACAGCTCTTTTTTATTAACTAAAAGGCTAGCTATGAATCTGGTTTTAGAATATAAAAATACAATGCATAATGTATTGCAAGAATTTTAAGTGGAAAATATCAGCTACTATAATGGCTCGTTAATAATAATTTATTACTCATACCCAAAATACATCATGGTTGGATTTCAATGCCCTCATCCTAGTTGTTGCTATAGAGAGTCGAGCACTGTACAAACAGAGAGCAAGTGCTTTCCAAAATATAGCCCTTCTGAAGAAATCAAAGATACAATAGTTTTCAAGTCTAATGCAAGGAATACTTTTTAACAAAAAATATTTATATAAAAATGAAACGTGTAATTCCAATGTTCTCAGATAATCTTTGCTTTCCATGTTGAAACTGTTTTCATTTAGAAAATAGTCAAAACTGAATAAAAGAAAGATTCAGGTCATTAAAACCAGAGCAGCAAAATATGACAATTAACCTAGAGTTTAAAAAACACTTCAGTAAACTACATTTTTAACTTATCTTATAAAATAAACATATTTATTATCCTTCCTGTTTTGTTTTCTCAATGAAAATAATGTCAGTAACTGACAACAGTGGTATTGATCTTGCAAACACTTGAGCACATATTTAACTTTTTTCTTTCAAAAGTTTTAGCAGTCTGACCCTGATGTTGAAGTTAAACTTATGTGACTAGAGACCTTTTCAGTTCAGGAACTATGTAAAGCTGATGTAGAATGCAGGAAAGAGAAATAATCTGTAAGTAAATCATCATTTCTTTTTTAGCTTTAATTTTTCCTATGCATATATATATATATGCCCTCAATATACGTATCTTATATATATATACATATAATAGTTTGTGGCAGGAACAGATTGAATAATGTTGCACTGCTTCCTTTTCCCAGAGTTAAAGAGAACACATCCTGTAATCACCTGTTCTGCTTTGTTCCTTGGTGTATTAGATCTATGGAGCATGTACTGGGAGGGTATATTTTATTTTTTCCTTCACCAGATTCCACAGCAGATGACCTTACATATAGAAATACTTCTGTCATTTTAAAAAAATATATCCCTCATAATTTGCTAGACTAAATCAATTTTGCTAACAGAACTGGCCTAGATGTTTAGGTAGGCCAGAGTATAAATACCAATGCACTGTGGTAAAAGTTGCAATCTACAAACAAGAAGGTTAAAATTTCTCTACCAATGACAAAAATAATAAAATAAACCCCCAAATCATCAGATTCCCCAAACCTGCATGCAAGTATCCTGAAAGAATGAGCAAAGAAATTCTGTGCTCTCAACCATATTTGTTTTCAATAAATCTTAGAAAATTAAGGGAAAATCCAGGACAAAAAAGTGCCACTCGTGTTACACTGAAACTCCGAGAATGCTTGTGAAAATGCCTGGGAAATGATAAGCTGTATTTCTTGCCATGGTACATTAAAAGAACACCTAGTGGAGGAACTTGTTCATAAAGAAACAAAAATTTCCAACTAAAATTAATACTGACCAATATAAAAAATAGATCTCTGTTAAACAAGCTTGTTTTTACTCTTTGGTAATGATAAACTTGGTTGATATGATGAATTAGTAGATGTGACGTGTTTAGTCATTTGAAAAGTATTTGAGTGTATACAACACGCAGTTCTAAACAAACAAACAACAAAAAAAACCCAAAGCCAACCAACCAAAACAAAAAAAAACACTACACAAAATCCCCTATTGCTATGCCATGTCAATAAAACATGTTAAATAGATTAAAATCTAGCTAGCTGACAGGTAACACAGGTAGCTGTCAATGGTGAGACATCATTGAGCATACCCGTTTCTCATGAAGTTCTGCAGGGACAAATATTGCCTTATTCTTAAATTTTTATTCCCTGGGGCTGTGTGTGAGCAATGCTGGTGGGGCTTTTGGGTAATATTTTGAGTTCCCCTCCACTAAGTTACATATCATTATGGTACAGTAATGTGCACTTTTGATGCTTTTCCTACACTGACAACAGCAAATGTAAGACCCTTTTGTACTAAGTCTTTTAGCTTTCTGAAGTATTAGTGTAAGCATAAGAGCTGAGTCAGATTCATTTATATGCAGATAGATCTACACAGCTATTTCAAATGGAGTTTTTATTGAATTAAAATAAAAGAGCACAAGAACATAGTAAGCATAAGTTCTAGTAAGCATAAGTTCCTAGGAGGAAGGATATGCCAATCAGAGCTTTGGAGCAGCCAAAATTGACCTTGCAAGCAAGCATCAAGAGAAATTCAACCTTGAGTTATTTCCAGAACCCTTTGCCAGTTTGTTTCAAAATCACCTTTGGCAAAAACAAAACAAAATAAAGCAAAAACAATAACTGTTTCTGAGCAGGTACTGAGGAACCTGCTTGGAAGACAGAATTTTTCTTTGATAATTTGAGAGCTTTAAAGATTTTTTCTTTTTTTTTTTTTAACTTTTATTTCTTTTGAAATCATTCCCTCCCCCCTAAGTGAGGGCAGTATTTTGTCTCAATTGCTACAGCTTTTTCCGTTGTGAAGGGCAGAGGAGTCCAGGAAGGCTGGGCGCTCCTCAAGAAGGAAATCTTAACGGCACAGGAGCGGTCTGTCCCCACGTGCCCAAAGACGAGCCGGCGTGGAAGAAGACCGGCCTGGCTCAACAGAGAGTTGCGGCTTGTGCTTAGCAGAAAAAAGAGGGTTTATAATCTTTGGAAAAAAGGGCGGGCCGCTGAGGAGGACTACAAGGATGTAGCGAGGCTGTGCAGGGAGAAAATTAGAAAGGCCAAAGCTCATCTGGAGCTCAACCTGGCTACTGCCGTTAAAGACAACAAAAAATCCTTTTACAAATATATCAATGCGAAACGGAGGACTAAGGAGAATCTCCATCCTTTACTGGATGCGAGGGGAAACCTAGTTACTAAGGATGAAGAAAAGGCTGAGGTGCTTAATGCCGCCTTTGCCTCAGTCTTTAGCGGCAATACCGGTTGTTCTCTGGATACCCAGTGCCCTGAGCTGGCGGAAGGGGATGGGGAGCAGGATGTGGCCTTTGCTATTCATGAGGAAATGGTTGGCGACCTGCTAAGGAGCTTGGATGTGCGCAAGTCGATGGGGCCGGATGGGATGCATCCGAGGGTACTGAAAGAACTGGCGGAGGAGCTGGCCGAGCCGCTTTCCATCATTTATCGGCAGTCCTGGCTATCGGGGGAGGTCCCAGTTGACTGGCGGCTAGCCAATGTGACGCCCATCTATAAGAAGGGCCGGAGGGCAGACCCGGGTAACTATAGGCCTGTCAGTTTGACCTCAGTGCCAGGAAAGCTCATGGAGCAGATTATCTTGAGGGTCATCACGCGGCACTTGCAGGGCGAGCAGGCGATCAGGCCCAGTCAGCATGGGTTTATGAAAGGCAGGTCCTGCTTGACGAACCTGATCTCCTTCTATGACAAAGTGACGCGCTTGGTGGATGAGGGAAGGGCTGTGGATGTGGTTTACCTTGACCTCAGTAAGGCTTTTGACACCGTTCCCCACAACATTCTCCTCAAGAAACTGGCTGCTCGGGGCTTGGACTGGCGTACGCTTCGCTGGGTTAGAAACTGGCTGGATAGCCGGGCCCAGAGAGTTGTGGTGAATGGAGTCAAATCTGGTTGGAGGCTGGTCACAAGTGGTGTCCCCCAGGGCTCGGTACTGGGGCCGGTCCTCTTTAATATCTTTATCGATGATCTGGATGAGGGCGTCCAGTGCACCCTCAGTAAGTTTGCAGATGACACCAAGCTAAGTGCGTGTGTCGATCTGCTCGAGGGCAGGAAGGCTCTGCAGGAGGATCTGGATAGGCTGGACCGATGGGCTGAGGCCAACTGTATGAAGTTCAACAAGGCCAAGTGCCGGGTCCTGCACCTGGGGCGCAACAACCCCAAGCAGAGCTACAGGCTGGGAGATGAGTGGCTGGAAAGCTGCCTGGCAGAGAAGGACCTGGGAGTATTGGTTGATAGTCGGCTGAATATGAGCCAGCAGTGTGCTCAGGTGGCCAAGAAGGCCAACAGCATCCTGGCCTGTATAAGAAGCAGCGTGGCCAGCAGGTCTAGGGAGGTGATTGTCCCCCTGTACTCGGCTCTGGTGAGGCCACACCTCGAGTACTGTGTTCAGTTTTGGGCCCCTCGCTACAGGAAGGACATGGACGTGCTCGAGCGAGTCCAGAGAAGGGCGACCAAGCTGGTGAGGGGTCTGGAGAACAAGTCTTACGAGGAGCGGCTGAGGGAGCTGGGCTTGTTCAGCCTGGAGAAGAGGAGGCTCAGGGGCGACCTTATCGCTCTCTACAGTTACCTTAAAGGAGGCTGTAGTGAGGTGGGGGTTGGTCTGTTCTCCCACGTGCCTGGTGACAGGACGAGGGGGAATGGGCGAAAGTTGCGACAGGGGAGTTTTAGGTTGGATGTTAGGAAGTACTTCTTTACCGAAAGGGTTATTAAGCATTGGAACGGGCTGCCCAGGGAGGTGGTGGAGTCGCCATCCCTGGAGGTCTTTAAAAGACGTTTAGATGTACAGCTTAGTGATATGGTTTAGTGGAGTACTTAGTGTTAGGTCGGAGGTTGGACTCGATGATCTTGAGGTCTCTTCCAACCTAGAAATCTGTGTCTGTGTCTGTGTCTGTGTCTGTTGTATTTTAAATGATGGAAAAGGGCTTAGGAGTTTTGGAAAGTTTTCAGAATGCTGTGGGTAAAACTAGATTCTACACAAATATATTGGACTTGTTCGTTATGAAAAATGACTGTTTATTGTCATAATGCTATATGTGTATGTACAGGTAATATTGTGGGATTTTCTCAGGCATTTTTGGATGTCTTCTCATGCTTAATAATGCCTAGTTTTTGGTGACTTTTTTGCTATTTCTTACCTGTATCTTTGTTGTATCATACCTTGTCTTATAATAACAACATCATGCATATAATTAATGACTGATGCATGCATTTGGATACCTCCAGAGCCTTGTTCCACATATGGACTCTGAGGGTTCTCAAAAGTCGCTAGCACATAAAAAGGTAGCTGTACTTGTTTTATTTATTTGTTTATTTATTTATTTAGTGAGAGTACAGCATTTATTAAAGAAATTAACTTCTACCCACATTTGGACATTCACAAAACAGAAAAGAGTGAAATGAGTTACAGAAACAGAAAGGTAATCACATGTAATTTCTATCAGTTGCACATGGTTGTATTGAAAAAACTGTGTTACAATAACAAAATTTACACTGAACACTGTCAATAATGTTTGTCCTTTGTATCCCGTTTTGGCTTTCACATCTGCATACTTTTATTTATATTTTGGACCCAGAATCAAAAGCACCCTGGAAACGATGACAGAACTCTGATTTCCTTTCAGTCCATTCATTTTCCATCATGCTTATCCTCCTGGGAAATATTTTCATACTTTCCTCACAGCACTAAAAGATGCTTACAAGTATCCCAAGTGATCTCACTCATCATTTGTTGTTCAGGCATGGGATCCTTGAATCTCTTAGTATGGGTTTGGTCTTAGTCTCACCAGATAATCAGCAATATTTTTTTTTTTTGTACGTATACCAAATCTCAGTTTCCTCTTTACTTATCAGCACAAGGCTATGTGGTGGATTTGCCCTGCTAGACAGCTGAGCTCATAGCTGCTTTCTCACACCCCCTCCTCAAAGGAAAAGAGGGAGAAAATATGATGGAAAGGGCTCAAGTGTTGAGTTAAGGACAGGGAGATTGCTCACCAATTACTGTCATGGGCAAAATGGACTCAGTATAGGGAGGTTTATATAACTTATTGCCGATCACTAGCAAACTAGAGAAGTGAGAAACTAAAAAGCAAACCAAAAACACCTTCTGCCCCATACACCCTCTTCTGTGTTCTCCCCTTGAGCAGTGCAGGAATGGTGGCTGCAGTCAGTCCCTAACATTTCGTCTCCACTGCTCCTTCGAGGTCACTCCCTGCCCCTGCTCCACGTGGGGTCCCTCCCACGGGATGCCGTCCTTCCCAAACTGATCCTGCGGGGGCTGCACACAGGCAGCAGCTCTTCAAGAACTGCTCCCACGTGGCTCCGTACCACAGGGTCCATCCCCCAGGAGCAAACTGCTCCAGCACGGGTCCCCCACGGGTGGCAGCTCCCCCCAGGCCCCCTGCTCTTGCATGGGCTCCTCTCCACGGGCTGCAGCTCCGGCCCGGGGCCTGTTCCTGCGGGGGCTCTCCATGGGCCGCAGCCTCCTCCAGGCCACATCCACCTGCTCCACCGGGGGCCCCTCCACGGGCTGCAGCGTGGAGATCTGCTCCATGTGGGACCCATGGGCTGCAGGGGGACAGCCTGCTCCACCAGGGGCCTCTCCACAGGCTGCAGGGGAACTTCTGCTGCATGCCTGGAGCACCTCCTGCCCTCCTTCTGCACTCACCTGGGGGTCTGCAGGACTGCTTCTCACTCCTCTCTCTCCCAGGTGCTGTGCTGCAGCAGTTTTCTCCCCTTCCTTAAATCTGTTCTCCCAGAGGCCCAACCAACATCTGTCGCTGTCTTGGCTCTGGCCAGCAGCAGGTCCCTTTTGGAGCCGTCTGGAGCTGGCTCTGATCTGACATGGGGCAGCTGCTGGGATCTGCCCACAGAGGCAGCTTCTGCAGCCCCCCTGGTACCAAACACTTGCCATTACAAACCCAGTACAAGCTACTGTCCAAGCAGGTACCTTGTCCTACAAACATATGAAATGTACTAAAAAGCTCGCAGTGCATAATAAACAGGGAGGACTTGAGGCCAGTTGTACTCCAACTGCTTTTGTGACTCCAGATTCAGGCTAACAAAAGGAGTCCTGTTCATTGAAGATCTTGGCTAGGACATGCAACACTAAGTTCCTGACTTGAGAAGGGACGTTTGATATGTGGAATTGTATGCTAGGAGATGTGAGATGTGATATTTATGCTCTTTACATTGAACAGGGGAAGTGTATGTCACATGTCACAGTTTGCTCCTGAAGTTGATTCAAGATCCTACCAGCAGGGCAAGAAGCAGGTCCCTTCCTCATTCTGGAAGCCCTTCTGTGCTCCTTATGTCTGTTGAATGCAGGTGACGGAAATAAGAAAAAAAAATAATAGTTTTGATATAGTGTTTTTTTTTTTTTTGTTTGTTTGTTTTTGTTAAAACCAGGCTGGTGAGGCAGACTGGTTTGTGTGTAGTTGCAATGATTATGACACTGGTGTGGATTAAGGAAACAGTGGAGCTAACACTTTTGTTGCATGAGCACTACTCTGAAAGACTAAAACTCTCTTCATTATTTTACTGAATAATGTCTAGCAGTAGCATTTGTCTCTTAAAATTAAGACCTTGGCAGAGCAATTTGTGCCATGTTGTCCTTGGATTGTGCTCTTGCAGGTTAGAACTGGACACAGTAGGAGTCAGAAAGTGCTTCCTCCCACCAGGGTCTGGCTGCCAACCTTAGCCATTTCTCGTCTCTGTGGGCAGCTCACATCCTTCACTATCCTCCTTCTGTCAACCCTTATCCACCCAACTCCTAGGAAAGGAAAACAGGCATGCAGGCTGGCAGAGGTCCTTGATGTTTTATCCAGGCCCACAATGTGGATAGCTAGGAATTAACCAAATGCACGATTTACAGCATTTACCAGCCTAGGAGTTCAGAGTGACTGTCTCTCATAAGTAGAGAAGACGAGGGGTGGGTGCCACATAACAGGCTTTAAATATCTGAAAGCCTTCTTCAGAAACAAAAGAAACATTGATTTTTTACTTATTAATGTTTAATTTATGGTGGTTTGTTCAGGAGGTAATGGGTTTAAAATTCATAAAGAAATGTATAGGAAGATGTTAGATAATCTTCCTTGTGGTAAAGGCAGAGGTATAAATTGGTTGAAGAGGTTGTATGCAAAGACCTCCGATGATGAAAATGCCAAAGACTAGATAATATCTGTAAAGAATGCATAAATGTAGTTGATTTTGTTTTAGGAAATAAGGCTGGACAAGATGACCTCTTGGGGTACCTTCCAGACCTTTGTCTCTATAAACTGTGTTTGAAGTGACACGGAAACGATAGGCAGAATATTTTAAAAGAAAACGTTACCCAACCTGTCTGGTGATCGCATGCCCCCTTGTTCATTTCCTATACTAATTCTGGGCTCCTCTATATAGTATTCCATGTTGTCTAGGCACTGATTGCCTGTGAGGCCAACCCATTTTGTGCAGGAATAACTGGCATCAGCTGTAATGTGATTGAATCAACAGAACTTTGGTTTTAAATATGAGAGAGCAAAAAGCTCTTACTTGAGGCTCTTAATGCTAGACCCTGATAGCCAAAGAGGACTTAGATTTACAGAATGCTCACAGATGTATTTAAATGTCTCATTCAAAAGGCATTCCTGAAGCTTCATTAGTGAGCTTGGGGTGGTCCAGCAGAAATATAAATTAAAATATTCAGTTAAATTTTGTAGATGTACTGAAGGATGGCACAAAGTCTATGTTTATAACCTGGGAAATAAAATGTGAAAGAAAATAAAGATTACAACAAGCCAGTAAGAAACACAGAGAATTTGTAGTTGCAATATTGTTTGTCTTGTGAAGGAAACCATGGCATGTATTTCTTAGTAATGTCAGCTGATGGAGCTGAGACCATGAAATGTTCCTTGCCACTAGTAGAACATTTATATTGCTAGTTATTGATTTTATTGCTAGTTATTGTGGAAAACATGTATTATAGACTACATTTTTTTTCTTCCCTTGATGTGAAATAGTTGCTGTGTGATAATGCACAGGAAGCTACTGCCACAGAAATTCTCTGGAGAAACATGAGGGCACATTCCCTCTCCACAACCTATGTTTAATATGTCACATGACAGACAGGCAAGCATGCTGGCTTGTCAAATGTTCTGTTTTTTCAAAAATTATTGTTTGTATATGAAGGCTGGCTTCCCACTCATGGTCTGCAAGTCTCAGAACAAGAAGAAAGACTGTGATATTCAATGCAACTATCGTAGTACAGTAGATGATAGATAGGTATGTAAGTAGGCACATAGAATTGCAAATGTTTCAGAACTGTGTTCAAAATCACTAGCTATGCTTAACGGGTAACCTGGCAAGGGAGATAGCTGGGCATTTAAATTATGATTAAGTACACACGAAGAAAAATGAAACCACAAATGGAAAAGTGTAAGGAGGCTGGCCAGACCAGTTCTTTGCTGGTATGAGTTCTCACACATCAAAATGTTAGAGACCCAAGAAGTCTCTGTCTTGCTTCTTATGCTATCTTAATTTCATTTGTAGTTCCATAATGCTTTATTTCTACATTTATACTGCTGATCAGGATACACGATTATTGCTTTTTTTTTTTTCTTTTTGAGAGACGTAAGATTGTTTATAAAATGCCGCCTGCACAGCTCACCCCTCTGAGGGTTGCATGTATTCTCCCAGTTTCCCCATTGTAAGCCCTTTCTCTTCCATTCAGTTCCCTGGCTCCTGCTTTCCGAGTACAATAATGTAGAAACATTAATAATTCATGTTCTCGTCATGCTTTCATTTTCCTCCTCTCAGGCTCAGCCATAGCTGAGGTTCAAGCCCTGAGCAAAATGTCGGGCACTGTTGCACTGAGAGCCTCAACGTGCTCCTTGGCTTCTTTTCAGAAATAAATCCCCCCAGAAGGGATGGGGTAGCATATCTTACATGACAGCCATTGCAGTGTGGAGTCACTTCCCACCTGCTTCCCTCCCCTGCTTGTTCATGTTGACTCACATGCCCCTGGGTAACACAAAGTTCCCTCCTGGTGCAGGGGATGGCAGACAGCCAGGGGCAGGCAGGGGCATGAAGTGCTCCTTGCTGCCTTCCTCCTTTCCACTGCTGCTCAATGCCTGAGTGGTCGCTCCTCTCCTTGATCAAACGCTTCTTGTAGCTACATGTTGGGCTATCATTTCTCAGCTCTCTGGACTATCGGTTTTAGACTTTTTAAATACAGTTGATTAATTTGCTTTTGACAATCCAGTATGTGCACTCACTCTTTTTTCTTGTTTGTTTTTTGTTTCGTTTATCATCAACCATACACCTTGCTGCACCGTCTCTGCTCGTTGTCATCTTCTAGGCTCTCCAATAGTCACCACTTTCACTTTTTGTCCTTTTGTCATTACTGTAACACCTCTCTTTTACTCCCACCTGGCTTTTGCTGCCTTTTGGACACATCTTTCAATCATCTTTCCTGTCACAGAGAAGTCCAGCTGAAGATGACTTCTTACTACAACCCTATTTGCTAGCAGTCAATTCTTGCTACTCCTTATTTTCCTCTATTTTTTTTTCTTATAGAGATTCATTGCTGTTGTCCCTGTCCTTCACCACTCTTCTACTTTTTAAAGTAAAATGTGACATTAATATTCATGATTTATTTAAATCAAAGTATTTAAAACACTGGTTTACATTACTGATTACATACTTTCAGAACTGAAATACCAAAATATGCTTTCAGTCTGAATGGTTTTTATTTACAAATGAAAAAAAACAAAAACCAAAACCAAAAAATTGTTTTTCCTCAAAAAGTAACAAAAGCTCAAAAGCAGATATTTCTGTTTATCATATGACAATTTTTAAAAATGCTTTCAGCACAAGGTAGTAGTCAGCTAGTATTCTGCCTCACAGCAGATTAGATAGTGAAGTTTCCTGAGCATGCTTCTGAGTTTTGGGTTTTGCTACAGCAAAATAGAGAGTTGTGAAAATTTTTCCACTGAAATGATTTTCTGACAGAAAACAGAGTCTCTATTGAAACATTTAATTCTGTAACAAAAACAAACAAACAAACAAACAGAAAAACAAATAGCTAAATCTATTTTCCATGGAAGTAAAATAAAAGAAAAACTATGAAATAAAATAAAATAAAAAAAAGCCTGCAGTCAGTTTGGAATATTTTTCAGTTTCAATGGACTAACTAGTAAAATTTTATTTCAGTCAGTTAAATATTAAGCTGCATTTCTCTACTCTAATATCCTATTCCTGATATTTGTACCTTATTCTAAGAGATCCAGAGAAAAGTCTATAAGAAAATGTAATATTCTTTTCTTCTATAGTACAGTACTCCAGCCCTCTCTTGCAGAATATTGTTTTTACCCTGTTAGCATGCTGACTCTCAGAATACTTGTATGTTTGGGTAGAGATGGCAAATTTCTTGCAATAATGGAAAATTAAATCTACACAAAGCTTTTCAGAAAGTAAAGGAAACTGGGAACTGGGATGTTCAAGAAGGACCTTTTATTTTCGCATACATAACTCATTGTTAATTTTTTTTTTAATGCTTTGTGTGAAGTGCAGGTCTTATTAGTTACAATAATTCCACAGTTCTTAACAGAGATAGAAAATATTTTCAGTGAAAAGTCTTCAGAACAAGTAATTTTAAAGGTTGATTTCTGCTACTGGTTCTAATTGCACAAAATTGAATATGCTACATTAATGAGCAATACCTTATAAGTTTAAAATTAGCTTTCACTGGCTTTGTAACAGAACTATAACTTTATAATCATTTGATATTGTCTTAGTAGCCATTGGAAACAATTTATGTGTTTTTTTTTTTTTTATTTTTTATTTTTTTCCCAAGTTCCTTTCATGGTTCATATGCCTTTGAATAATAAAAAAGGCATAAATATAGAAATATAAAGTTATCTAAGAGCAGAGAATCCAGATCAATGAAAGGTTAGGATCATGAAGTAAAGTCAAAATTAATTATCCGTAAAATAATTATAAATCACAGATTTTTCTTTGCTAGTATTGTATTTCAAATGCAGTATTTCAAGTGACTTTGAGAAGAGTAATGCTGAAAGATTCTGGAGAACTGTGCCAGTAATTAGTGATCTTGGATCCTGGAGGCCTTATATGCAATGACTTCCCACTGTGCCAGGAACATTATTCCAAAAATAAATGCTTAGCCAAAACCTTTTTTTTTTTTTTTTTTTCTAGAATTTTGATTGGCATCTTTAATTTCTTCCATGTAGCCTACAGACAAGAAAGGCATTAGAAGATTGTTTTTCCTAGTTTTTAAATTGACCATTCCCTCCAAGATATCTACTCAATTCAAAGCATCTCTATTCAAGGTCAAAATAAGTTGTTTCATGTTTCATGTAGACAAAGTTTTGCATATCATATTTGTTCTTTGCACAGCTAACAAGACCTTTTATTTCTGAGCTCTGCCAGCCTCTTGACCCTCCGCTTCAACCACTCACCACTTTATTCCTCTTGACCTGGTGCTTTTCAGGGATGAGAAAGCAGTTCTGCTGCTGGCCAAGATTGCTCATAATCTCTGTCAGCCACTCATCTAATACCTCAGATTTCCAAATATATATTACTTTAAAGACACATGCTCCTACTGAACAGATTTAAAATCTCAATGGTATTATCTCTCTACACTTACACTTACCACCATGGTGTCACCATTGCTCTACTCCAGTCACTATGATTCAGGTGGTCTTCATGGCACCTTTCTCTCCAGTTGTGAGTAACGTGTTTACTTTTAGATACGCAAAATTGCAGGGTCATTCCATGTCTGAGGGTAGGCAAAATTTCACACCTTAGAGTGAGTTTCACTCTGAATTAGGGAAAGCTAATGTATTTTAGGAGAACAGTTTTTATAAATGGAGAGAGAAGAGCAATTTGCACCTACGGAGTTGATTTTTAGCAGCAGTGGACAAAAAAAATCTATGGAAGATAAAGCCATGGAAGGCTTTATATATAAAAATGATGATTAAAAATATTGATTAAAAAAATAATAATAATCAAGGTTACCAGAAGCTCAGAGGTTTTTAAAGAAGAAACGATCATTTCAGATGGGTTCAGAAAATGACCAGACATACTCAGGGTAATCAAAACCCCACCAGCTTGACATCTGTTGAATGAAAAGATGCTTCTGGCTAAAAGCAGAATCATCAGTGGTCAGAGGGTATCCAGGGGAAGTCTCACTGCATCCCTGGCAATAAATAACCAATGCTAGAGGCCACGTACTGGGTTACTGGTAGGACCTGCAGTCTGATTTAACATGGTTTCTCCTTATGTTCCCATTCTGTACCTTGGCCTTTCTCACATGGCCAAAATTTCTCAGGCAGCTACTGTCAGAAATGAGATGCTAGAATAAATGATTCTTTGGTCTGATCCAAGTGCAGGTTTATTGCCTCAGAAACTATATCATCACTGTTTTTCTTTTCTTCCACTGACACAAGGGTGCTTGAACAACAGGTACAGCTCAGAATGGTGAGTTTTCTGTCTTCTCCACTTTCTTTTTCCCACTGCCTGTGTGAAATGTCGCAAGGCATTTTGAAGATACTTTTTAAACATTTCATCTTAGAGTGACACTGTAAGTAAGCACAGACTAGCTTGGTAGCTGCAGTTCTGTTTTTTCTAACATTCAGTGGTCTCAAAATATGGCACTTTGTGAGCATCAAGACAATTAATTCTTATGGCATTTCCTGGTTACCCAGCGTTGTACCTTGAGTCCTCACAGAGACATTTTCCTAGCTTTTCTCTTCAGTTCAAGCTGCATTTTTTTCTGTGATCCTGGACTTTCAGATTTTTTCCCCCTGCAGTAGAAATGTGTATGATGTCAGACACTGATCAATGGGATTTTATATCATTTCATACTAGTAGAATATTCCATAGCCTTTAAAAATGAAAGTTGTAAAAAAATCAGAAAACTTTAACCTTCTTATAATTGGCAGGATTAACCGCTTTATATTCAGCATTATAACTGAGCTTGTAGTAATTAAACAAGTCTGGAACAGCATAAGGAAGATCAGAATCTGGTCCCTTAGGTTTTCTTCTTACAATGCTCTGTCATAGCAATATAATATCCTACCTTTAACAGTCAATCACATTGCCCTTTAAACTGATTTCCTTTTCTTTCCAGATTATGTAAACAAAAAGGATAGAATTAATAGAATCTTCTTTATATAGGCTATGATATCAAATCAAAAATCTTCCTGATTTTACTCACAAAAGACATCTCCTGCTAAAAATAAGAGAGTACTGCAAGTTAAGTCATATCTGAGGAAAAAGGCAATTTTTTAACCCAGTGATATATTTGTTGAATCCCTCTTTCCATTAGGGCACCTGGATCCATAACTTCATGTGATAAAATAAGTGTTATTCATATATGAGTGAACATAGTGTACTGTTCCTTCTTGTGGGACTTACCACTGTTACTAGGGGACTATTTTATTTTACTGGAAGCAGTTAGGAAAATCTCAGCAGGCCTTGGTACAATTATCATGGCCCCTGGTTTCCATCTAGTGCACTTCCAGCTTTGCTGTTCCTAGCCAGTGGGAATTTAGCAAACTACTTGGAAGGAGATCTGGTCACTGAGGCATCAAAATGTACCTTCTTCTCACACACCAGAAGGTACGGATGCGGACTGAAAGCTGCACTGTGCCTTTTCACACAGTAATCTCATCAGGGAGAGAGTCCCAGGGATGGAACACAGTGTCCAAAAATAAACACCTTTCAGTGCTTTCATTATGGGGATTTGTTGTCTTTCCTCCTTTTGTCTTGGCTCTGGAATTGGGTAGGGTATCTCGCCATGTTCAGGAGCAAGTGAGAATTTTAACTTCGAATGCCCTATGTTTTATAACATTCCCTGGCTGCCATGAGCAAAGCCAGGGAGTCAGCCCTCAAAACATCTCTTACTAGCAGACCCAACCTATAGGTGCCTGTGACAGAAATATTTGAAAGCAGGATTAAATGAAGCTGCCCAAGCCAGGCACATTTTGAAAAATAAGCACTGAATTACTTCAATTTGCTGTAAATAGTAATTTACTTTGGTTATTTCCTTTAATTATAGTGTTCCATCTTTACACAAGGCTGTATTTAGGAACAAAGGGACCAGTGTCACTGTGAGGTGTATGTTGTAATAGACACATTTGTATTAGGCTTCAATAGAGCCTACAGTGTATCCAGCAGTTCTGTGGCTCTTGTGACCACAAGCCCTTCTCTGGTTTTGCTAATGTGTTTTTGTTTGTTTGTTTGTTTGTTTTGTATGTGCTCATTCAGGCTCTTTCTGGTTCTTCTATGAAGTTCATTAGGCACTTCATTTATTACCATACACTCTTCTTACTGTTATCATAGACAATATTAGGATAAACCAGAATTAGAATAGACTCCCCTCTATTATATAAAATGTTTTAAAGGAAAACAACACACACACACAAAATCAACCTAACAAGTGTTATATATGAGCCAATTGTTCCAAATTTTTTAAAAAGAAACAGGAAATCAAGTTATCTAGCAAACCTATTTATACACAGTAGGCAACCCTGGATTGCAGGCAGGACTAATAAACAAAGAATGACAACCTATTTCTTTTAATGACAAGCTGACATATTTATTTTTATTATTTCACAAAAGTATTCACCAGACTCATCTGTCACACTAAAACCTCATTCTCTCTCCCTGCAGACAGAGTGTGTAGCCTTACTGACAGCCAGGTTGAGAGAAAAATAAAAAAATAAAACCTGCACTTTTGGAATTAAAAACAATATTTGAGAAACTGCAGTGTACTGCACTGGAACATAAAAAGACTTTTCTTGTATGAATAAAATTTTATATTGTTTATTTTTGAAAAGTTAAATTACAGCTACATAAAGGCATTTTTATACTGAAAATTAGCTTTATATTATGCTCAAGTTTCATATCTACTTCTCCAGGAACTGGAACGCCAGTTCCTGTAGAATCTATCCGATCTTCCTACCTGAATCAGACACTTCACAACTTGTAGGCCATTAAATCAAACAGTTCCTTTATAAATGGTAGAGCCTCTTATAGTGTTTAAAAAGTGCAATAATGAATTTCAGATACAAACTAAGTTGCCATAAAACAGGCTTATTTTTCTGCACATTGTGACATTTTCCAGTAACAGCATTTTCTACAACAAAAGTGAGCATTCTTTTTTGCTCAAAGAAATAATCACTTTAGCTTTTCTATATGCATATTTTTGTTAGTTGTCAATTGTGTAGTACTAACATGGATATATAAAATAATTTAGAAGCTCTTGAACTGAAACTTAAAGTAGCTACAGATGAAGATTTGCTTTCTGATCTTGGAAAGGAAGACAACGTGTGCAAATCTCACACTGGAAAAGTATGTGTAGCTGTTTTGCGTATCAATTAATACGGAAGCTTATTAATTCTTTCAAATGAAATTGAGTTAAAACATGGAAGTGTTTAGAGCACAGGGTTTTTTCTTTTTCACTGTCCATTTAATTTATATTTTACATTGATGTTTAATACAAGTTCTGAACATTTAAAAACCTCTATAAACATAGTGCATTAGCTCTCTGCCATTTAGAGCAGCTGTTTGGTGATGGGAAATATATTACTAAGAAGGGAAGTTTTATGCTTATTCAAAGAATTAGATTGTGATAACTAGAGGATAAAATAAGGTATTCTAACCTGATAAGGCTGTCATTAATTTAATTAAAAAATACTATATAAAAAAATACAATGAAGCGAAATAGGAAAAATATTTTAAATGCTCCAAATCTCATATATTCATTGCATTGCCCAACATAACTCATGAACCACTCAGTAAGTAGATCTTTCAGGTTCATGTAAATGCTGTTTACTTTGGAAAACGAGCCAACTGAGTAAACATTTTAGAGTCCCGGGGATTTTACAATGTCAGTGTTATAAGCCCTTCTGAAAGTGAAAAACAATTCTACTAAAACAAAAGCAAAGGTAACTTATCCACTTAAAAATTATGATGCCAGCATCCACTTTATTAAATGCTTGAGAACATCTTATATCACATCCAAATTTCTTGCTTGTAAATATGTTGGTTTTGAATGTGAGAGAAAATAAAGATACTGTGATAATCTGTATGAATTTAAACTTTTTTTAAAATATATTTTCTCATTGCTTTCACTTAAAAGAAAAAAAATATGCAACTTTAAGTATCCTGAATCCTAACATGTCCATGAACAGTGTTTTATGATACCTGAATTTTATGGAGGAAAAACAACAACAAACCAACAACAGCAACACACACACACAAAAAAAAAACAAAACACAAACAACAAAACACAACAAAACACATATTTTTTACATTAACATGGATATACTAGAAAAGTGCCATTATTGAGTTAGCTACCTATTCCTGTCCATTCATGAATGAATAATGTCAGAATTAACATGAGCTACAGTGCATTATTTATTATTTCTCTGGGTTTGATGTTTAGCAGAGGTGTTAAAGGTCTAATGCCTCTTAAATGTAATTCATTTCCCTTTTTTATGTATTTTGCTGGCTAGAAGACACCCTTCACTTTTCTTTTGCTATTGGTATTTTGGGGAAATACTTCTTAAATTAGAGTAACAAAATTATTTCAAGTTAGTAGCTAAATAAATAGAACAATTAGTTAAAAGCATGCAATTATTTATTTTTAGGGAATAAAGCCTGAAGTAAACTTGAAATGTATGTATTTGGCTAGCATCTGTACCTGTATCATGAAAGTGAAAACAAAATTATGCTCTTATGCTCTTTTGCTGTGGTATTTATTTCTGAGAGTTCAAGAAATGCTAGCAAGAAAGCATCCAGGCTGAAAGTCTGCCACTATCAAAGTAATGGGAATTTCATTCACAGTAGCATAATCCTGCTCATTGATTGTTTGTTTTTGTTTAAACAAGATTCTATTTATGCTGTTAAAGACTGAAGATTAATATTTTATGATTCATAATACATGGTATTGAAGCTTTGTGAACCAGGCAGTAAAACAAGCATTTCCTAAGAAGCATTTGCAGTACAAGCAAAAGTGTCCACATGTTGCTCAAAGGAGGCTGTACAAATGGATCCGAACAGTTGAGGGTTCTGTACAGAAATTAAGAGTATTAGTTACAAGCTGGGAAAACACCCTTTCTAATTGTAGAAATCTAGCTATTGTGCAGTAAGCGCAAATTAAACAGAGAAAGCCTCCAGACTCTTACAAGCCACTGTGAGAATGCTTTCTCACCTGTGGGTATATCTGATTATCAGTTTTACAGTTATGAGGCTTTTGGCAAGACATGCAAATTCCTGCCATGACTTCAGTCTACTGAAAACAAGCTGTTGGCTAGTGCTCTTGGCAAGCTGAGGATTTGCAGTGAGCCTTCTGCAAAAAATGTTTTGGTCCTTAATCATTTTGGAGAACAATTGCTTCCCCAGGGCTTCTGTCTGCAATTTGAGTTGATGCTTCTCTTCTGTTGAGATGCCATGTGACACATCCCATTTAACCACCTTAATTTGGAATGAAGTATACATTTAGTCTTTGAATTCACAAACTGTATTTTCAAGGATTTTCACACCTCTGAAGTTCCCTATGTATCTCCTTGTAACTCCCCAAACTGCAACTTTCCAGAATCCGAAGAAAAATGTGTAATCAGGGTCATAATCATTAAAAGAAAACCCCAAACAACACAAATTAAAGGTACACGACCTGCAGTGGTAAGGAACAGGTGGGCAAAGATAAAAGGAGATTCCTTCTCTGAAGATTTGTAAGATGTTTGGTGATGAGACAGAAAAAGAGGAAGTGCCAGCATGCCACCCAAGTTTTCCTCAGATAATGAGTTAATAGGCAGTTTGGTTCACATTATGTTTCATGCTACTATTAAGAAACATTCAAGACTGCAACAGAAGTAGTGAAATTCAACCCGTGCAATTGCGTACAATATGGTGCAAAGGCATCTAGTTGGTTAACTGGTCTGGCTGATGAGACTAACTGGGCTTGGTGGGCTGCTTCTTCTGCACCTTGCAGCATTGTAGGCTCCCCATGCATTGCCTGGAGTGTTTGCTTGTGAAGCTTACATGGGCCTTTTTCAGGCAGAAATCTGTGTTCCTCCTCCCCCCCTTTTTTTTCCCTGCCATGCCAATTTTAGAAGGCAGTGCATACATTATCAGTTATTAAAAGCAGTGTTGAATCCATAGCAAGACTAATCAGAGTCTTTCTTCTGTAGAAGGAGTTACAAGAAGGAAAAGCACATTTTATAACCATTAAATGCCTGCTAACGTTGGGAATTTAAACTGAGCAGGAAGGATTAGGAAGGAAAAGAACAGTAACAGTCACAGTTTAGGTCTGGATGGTTTCTTCCTCCTTTTTGTAAAGAACAAAGGCTTAAACACGGAGTAGCTTTGTTTAACTCCTGTTTATTCTAGTTGTAATTATGAGTGTAAGTAAGGACTAGACAATGAAATGTGTATTAGGAAACTTGGTCTATGTGGTTTGAGTAGGATTGTGTCGAAACTTGTTCCCCTAAGGCTTCTAAATGCCTCTCACCTAAAACTGTAAAGTATGAAAATGTAATGAACAAATAAAGGAATTTAAACTACCTAATTAATTAAATCCATAGAAAATTAGTATTAAATTGTATTCCTTGCAATAGTAAGAATATTATTTACATTTTTTTTCATATTAAAAGCATAAATGGCTTTAATAACAAAGAAATTTTGGAAAATGCACTTTCCATAAATGATTTTATGGAAATGAAAATCATAAATGATTTTATGGATTTTAAATGATTGCACATGATTATATGTGTGTATATGTGTGTGTGTGAAAATCCATGAGATCATTTTTATATGCATGTATGTTTTTTTCCCCTGAAATTTTGGAAGTGCAAAATGCTTATAGAGATTATCAACCCCTGTGCCACCCAAGCAAATCCCCAAATGGCATGAATTCAAAAAGTAAATGACCTTGTAGTAAACACTCATTAACAAAACAAACAAACCAACCAAGGACTAAGCAGCAGAGGTCTGAAGTCAGCATCCTAAAGCATATTTGTGTGCCCTGCATCTTGTCATGATTAATGCATTGGACTCGTGGCATTTGACAAACATTGTTTTGCAGGTACTTGTTATGATGACAAATTAACAAATGGAATAAATGGATTACAAAGCATTTACACAGTCATTTATGCCTTTTTCACATCCAGTTTGGACTACTACAAAGTGATCAGAGGCTAGTTACAAAGAGATACACAAGCTTTACAAGGTGCAACATGCAGCAGGGTGATTAATGCAGCAAGATTAATGAACATAATTTTGAATCCGTAGCTTTTGTCTTAATGCTATTTGCTCATTTTATTATTAATAGATACTGAAATCATGACCCTTATTTCATAAATCCTCAAAGGGCTGGCAATAGGCTGCCACAGATAGCATTCTTGAAGCATCTTTGAAACAACCTTTGATAAACAGGGACAAAAGAGATGATCATCCAGCAGCAAACATCTGAGAAGCAGGGTAAATTAGCTTGGGTGACTGTCCACTCTATCATGGCAGCATTGCTTCTGGCTCCTCCATACCCTACTGATTTGGCACTGTAAATCTCTGTGGGCAATTGCTGGAGGGGCCTCAGGTTTAAAATGACTTAGTGGGATGTCTCCTAAAATTTGTGGTGAGTAATGACTGATGTAATTTTTCATACATGTCATCCCTAGAGAAAAATGACTGCTAAGTAGTGGTGTGCTGCTTTTAGAGACAGTGACCAAGAGTGCTCCTTTCTGGGGGAGACCTCATGGGGTCTTCTCATGCGGGGCTGCAGAAGCATTGTGAGTGTGCTCTGTGGTGAGCCACAGCACTGAGATACCCCTCACTTTGCATGGGTGTCATCAGTGTATGGTGTTGGGCTGCTGCAGCTGCCACCATGCTGTTCTCCTGCAGCCTCTTTTCCATTCTGTAATAGACTTGATAAAACTTGGTTTGTCCACACCACAGACATCAGTGATCATGATGCTAAGCATACTCCATGGATGCTTCCCTTGTCTCATTTTGGACAAATAAACAGAAAGAAATAAACAGAAAGGCAATTTGTACCAAAAGTGTTCTGAGCTTTTTCTTTTTTTTTCATTTTTTTTAATAATTATTTTTTAATTTTAAGCTTGATTATTTAAATGATATATGGTAATTTTTGATGTGTTTTTAATCTGATGTGTACCATAAGATAAAGGAAACTTTTGATCTTACACATACAGCTTAGCAAGTTAACATGTATCAGCTGAGCTGTGGTAACTGCCCAATTTTGTGTTCTTTGCCTGTGGCAGCTATATAATGGTTCAATTTAGCTGGCCCTCAGAGAAAGCACCTGCAGAGATTTGGTATAATACAGACTGTCGCACTCCTTACAGGCATGAGAAGCTGTGAGTTTTTCAATGTGACCACCACAGTTGACCACATACTTGTGGTACCTTGGGTTACAGTGTTTGTATTTGTGGGGGACATATGGAAAGCCAGATGGGAGGCTGTTCCCAGAGATGAAGCAGTGAACATTCACAGGATGAGCATCTTCTGATAATGCTCACACCCTGGGAGAACTAATTGCCTCCCTTTGCCAGTATGATTGCTGGAGGACAATTTTACAATGATAGATAAGTTGTACATTTGTGGTCCCTGAAGTGATAGGTTGGAGAGCCAAAGTCTGGGGTATGGTGGGGAAATTGATATGAGCTATAGGGGAATGAAGTCTGGTACTGCAGATTTGCAACCCATTTTAGGAGTTAAGACACACTATTTTTGGAGGTATTTGCTTCAGAAAAGTGCCACACCCTGTCTGGGGTGCAAAGGGGGAAAAGAAAAGAGAATGAAGTAATAGACAAGGGAGTGACAGCAATTAAAATGTTGCAACAGACACTTGTGCCTTAAGGGGCATGGATGGCATGAACAGGTCTGAGGAACGGAAGGAAGGGAGTTAAAGGAGGTGCATACATAATCTGTATGTAAGAGCAGTTTAAGCTCTTAGCTTAAACCAGCAGCTGAAAAATTAGTATGTTGAACAAAACTCAACTACCAACCTATTCCAAGGCACTTGTAAACACTAAAATTCAACAACAGCAGCAGCAACAACAACAACAAAACCCAGCAAAAAGTATAATAAAATAATGCTAATAGTAAGAGTGTGGTGTTTCTTAATATTACAGATGAAATACATGCCTGAAAACAACCTCTGGTACTCACAAAATTAAAAATAGAAAAGTACTTCTATGTGATCTTTATGTTTCAGAAAACATTTGAAAGAAAATTATAGAATACAGCTTGACAAATATGGCCAGTTGCTGAAGTTATAGAAACCAGTACTAAAAGATGTTAGGGATTTCATAATTGGGTCATCAGCACAGCAAATGTTGTATATTTTAGAACTGGATCTTATTACGAGACAAGGCTCCTTCAGAAAGTAGAACTGATCAGTGCTCTAAAATAAAGAAAAGTGAGAGTACTTTTAAACTTACTGATTTATGATCTATGTTGGACCTGTATTAATGTATTCTTCCTAAAATTCTGTTTTGTGGTGAACAAAGTAGGAATTACTTTTTCAAACAGAACGTTATTTCTAATTGGAAGTTTCATATCGATTTACAAGTTGAATTCCATTTTTGAAACGCAAAACTTAATAATACATCTGATCTGAAGATTAAAGTAGCATTCAGAAGAATGTCACCCCTCTCTACTAGCAGAACTTTCAGGACAATGTTTTACAGAGTTGTTTTCTAAGCGCCAAATTTCACCTTTCAAGTCATATGTTCTCCAGGAGTTAAAGAAGGTGTGTGTGGGAAAAATAACACTTGAGGCAGAGCTCTAGTTGATACACATAGGGCTGAAGAAGGTGTGAAGCTACTCCTTTCTTCACTCTTTAGGTGAGTTGGAGGCTGAGATGCCTAACGTTCCCCGTGCTGTGTACTGTTCTGGTTACCATCTCTTCAGGAGCCTAGCACCGTAGCCCACAGGACACTCTTGTGTGCAGAAGTTGATGGACCTGGGACAGGAGGAGCTGTTGGTTGGCTCCTGAGTTTCTTGATGCATTTGAAAAGTTGGTTTGACATACTGGAGTAATTAATGGGACTTGGCATTTCTGTGTGTGCTTAACTACAGATTTATGCATGGTAAAGCTCACCACTGCCCAAATGTACCTGAAGGGCCTCAGCTAAAGCCTTTGAAGTCTGTATCAGTCTGAAATGAATGAGAGGTGGATCATGCCCTTAAACAAATACTTCCGGAAGGCCCACTGTGCATAAAGAGAAATATTTTCTTGCTAAGCTGACATTTTAAAATTAAATAGTTTTTTGGCTCCAGGCCTTAAAGGAAATGAGACAACTCTCTTTTCACTTATTTTTTAATGATGAAAAAAAAAATCTTCTTTCTATTTTAAAGTGACTATTTATTTTTTTTCCCACAGACTTTTCCAATAAACCCTCCTCAACAACAAAAAATACCCCAAATCCACTGATAGAAGCATCAGAAAGTATTGACCTAAAATGTATTTTAAAGTTCTATGTTTGGAAAGCAGGGAAAAAAATGGAAACTCTTTTGCAACCACAAGAACCTTTTTTGCACTGTATGCCAGTCTGTGGGTGTTTGTGTGTGTCAGAGCTCGTCAGGTAGTTATTCGGATTATATTTTCCATCCGTGCTTATGAATCACTCAGAAATGGATCCAGATTTCTGCTGTTGCTTTGTTATTTGTAAGTATAAATACAATAATTTGGATGATTAACTTTCAGACTATGGAATGTCCATAAACTGATTGCTGTAGCATGTCACTGCTGGCTGTTCACATAAGGTGATTGATTAACTATACTACAGTGTAAGCTTTCAGCTTCCCTTTTGGAAAGCTAAAACTTTTAAGAAGTCTGAACAATAAATATAAAATCAAGTCATCCAGAATGTAACAACAGCTGAAGGATCTGACTTTGAATCCCTGTTGTTAGTCTTCATCCAATAGGAAGGACTGTCAGTTTACCATATAGTCTTCAGAATTTACTTTATTTATCTATCTATTTATTTATTTATTTATTTTATTTGTTACAATTTATTTAACAACTTGAGTTATCCTGCATGTGGATTCGGAATCTCTGGAAAAAAAGTAATATATGTGTGTGTGCTTTTTGTTCTGTTATATTGGCTGTGTTATAACCAATTATTGCTAGTCTAACAATACTGTAAAATAAATGGCACTATTAAAACTTTTGGGAGATGGATACCAAAGGACCTTTGGAGGAGGTTCGTCTTTGCATGCCCAGCCTTTATATATTCTTAACACCTGGATGATGCCTGAGGCATGCCAGCCAATAATTATATACCTTCATATTTCTTTCCTGACAGTCTGTCATCATTAGTTTTAACTATGAGTTAAAGAGAGATTCTTCATGTCTACCCCTTCTCCCTGTCCCAAATTCTACAGTATCTGCTGCAAAATCATATTTATTTCACCAGCAGGTTACATAAAGGGGTAATTACAACTGTTTTGCATACAAAAGAAAAGAATAATACAGACCTGAATCTTCTGAACTACTTAAGTGACAGCCGCAGAACAGATTATTTGAGTAAATGTATTGCAGAAAGTAGTTTTCAATTAAAATATTTTAAATTAAATTCCTAATGACCATTAAGTCAACTATTTTGATCTTACTTTATATCAGGACCATTATGGCTTGCACCTCAGAGAAAGCAATGGACTATCTTAAAAGAGAATTTGCATGTAATTCATGCATGGTCACATTAGCAGTGGGCTTTCTGTGAGAAACAAGGAGGCATAAAACACCTGTGTGTCTGTAATACATGAAAGTTGGGTTGGAAATGGGAAGTTCAGCTCTTCAAATAAATCTAAAGTTGAAAGACAAGCAATCAGTAGGTCATCTAGTCCAATCGCTTGTATAGTATGAGCAGGATCCTCTGTAATGAGCTTAGTCATTTGCTGTTAGTTGGTGTATATGTTGCATTTGACTTATGTAGCTCTTAAAGAAAAGCTTCCAATCTTTACGTGAAGGCATTAAGATGTGGGAAACTACATGTCCATTGGTCATTGCTCCAGCGATTAATCGCTCTTGTAGTTAACAACCAGATCATTTTCACATTTAATTTCCTTGTGCTTAGATTTCACCTGGTGATTTTTGATCTGTGTTTCCTGATTTATGAAAATTTCTTTTATGGTCATTATCTTCTTGCCATATAGATATTTTATGTGCTGTAAGCAAACCATCTCTCACTATTGTTTTTGAGAAGCTGAGCAGATTCCTTATTATATCTATACAGGGAATTTTTATTTATTTATTTATATCTCTCAAATAATTGGAGTGACACTTTCTGTGCACATTCAACATCTTTCTTGAAACAAGAACGCTAAAGCTGGAGGACATGCTCCAGTTAGCCTTACCAGTGCTATATGGATAGCTAAAATCATCTTGGACTTTTCCTACTTATAGCTCTTTGTCTATCTGAGGATGACAGAAGTCTCTTTTGCTAAGTCACCATAATGGAAGCTTACCTTCACACGTCTATGTACTTAAATGTACTTACTTTTCTGAAAGTAATTTTCCCCACCCCCAACTGGATGTAGTTTCTTAGGCTGTGGCTATGGTCAATTTTTTTTTTTTTTAATAGATATATAACTTTGCAGATAGCTGCATAATTGATTAAAGTTTGAAAGATGTGTGCTGCCCTCTTCTCAACTTGATTTGCCATTCAGCTAGGATCTGTGACAGCTACAGATTTGATTAAAATGTTGACTAACATTAAGTTAAATATGGATCTCAACAGAAACATCTGCTGAAGGTTATTCCCAGCTTTTTGAAATCTGTGAGACATTCTCCTCAAATAATCTTTTTTTTTTTTTTTTTTTTTTTATGACTGGTGGTAGTATTCATATTTTTTATCTTTTAATTCCTTGTGATATAAATCCTACATGAATTTTTCATTAATATATCGTGGATTAATACCAGGTTCCCTGGTCCCTAGTAACACAGGTCATCCACTTGCACTTCTATTGAGAGCTTTCACAAGATTAATGCTCTCTAGGCATCTGAATCTTTGTGCTATTGCAAGATGTACTGAAGATGAGTATCAGCAAGAGCTTTTCAGTTAATTCTCATGGAATTCTTGGCTGAGAATTTTCTGAATCTTCTGTTTTTGAGATATTTATCTTTTGTGGATGTTGTTCAACATCCTTCTTAATTGCTTACAGACTGCAAAGTACTGCATTGCCCTGCAGTCTCATGCATCATCCTTTTTACTGCCTCAGCAGTTGCTTTTCTCAGTGACCAGGCCTTAGCTCTGGTTTAGGTAGTTTCAATGAACACCACTAATTCATTTCAATTGCGATTCATAAAAGCTATGGGAATTGTCTATCTGCTGACGTGCAGGTGTGATTTTCATTCACTTCAGCAGCACTTGTGGCAAATGCAGTAAATAACTTGTAGAAGGAGATAATTGATAAGTTGGCTGAATGAAAGAGATCTCTTACTCACTACAGATCTTACCTTGTTCTGATGGGATTTTCAGGTATAGTCTGAACACAATAGTCAAATCATAAACATGTTTATGAATGACTGTATGACTGGACAGTTGATGCATGTATTATACAACAATGACTGTTATCAGTGTCTTTAAGAAAGATAGTCATGTACAGCACGATTTTAATATCAATATAACATAGTTAAATGCAGTTCCTAAAATTAGAGCTAATCAAGATTTCAGTGGAAAGCAACAGATAGATTTAGTAATTACTACTGAAAACAGTCCACAGCATATTCAGGAGAGAGCAAAGTAGTACGAATCTATAGAAAAGTATTTTCTAGTAGTATTTGTAATGTTTCTATAATTTCTTTGTAAGACTGGAGGCATGCATGTGTTTAAAGTGTCACGTTGTTTAGAAACAATTATGTCTGACTGTCATAAACATATTGAAGTATGCAGATAACAGTTAAATTGGTGGTTGTTGAACAAATGACTCAACCAAAATGACAAGAATTGACATTACTTTAGTTACTATTTTAAATACAACATCTGTTATAAACACAAGAAATACATCTTTGGTGGAACGAAACTCTCAAGAACAGAAAAAGATACGAGGAAAACACATTCAAATAAATGAAAACCACAGAAAAAATAATCCAGATAGAGGCACTTTTCAGAGAAAGGATATGCTTTTTGGCTCTGATTAACACAGCATTGACTCATACAGGTTATGCAAAATATTGTATCAAAGCATTCTGTAATAGCAGAGGAAACAGTATGTAGTGGTAACCATAAATGTGCATGAATACAAACAAACAAACTTATGCATACCCACATGTACAGAATATCAAAAAATAGCAGTCCTAAACGTTACTTACTTCAGCTCAGTGCTTGGCAAATATTTTGTCCAAGATGCACTGAAATTTGCTGGGCAACTTTATACAGATTATCCTCTGTTCTGACATGTTTTATGAAAAAAACACAGGATATTGTATGTATCTTCTTCATGCCAACAGCCAGAAAGGACAAAAGACTCAGCTTGCAGCTTGAAAAACCTCAGAAATGTAGAAACAAATGACATTCCATTATCCATTACATACGCTTTCTGTGCTGAACAGCCTATATTAAAAATAGCATGTTAGCAAATATTGGCATGTTATTTCTTTCTTGATAGACTTCAGAAAAGTTTTCTGCAATTATTTTACATACAAAGTTGATGAATAAAACTAAAATAAATGTTAACACAGCAGCTCCTATATTAAAAGTGATTTACATATGATTGAGTTAGTTTTACCCCAAAATACAATCATCTAGTAATAGTATCAAGACCTAATATCCAGATATCAAAAGAGGTGTTTACAAACTATTAATCAGAAAATGAAGTTTATTTATTCACACTGTATTTCATGACCAAGAAACAACTCTGTAAGCTATAAAATAGCACAAAATATATATATATAAAGAAAGAGTTTTAAAAATAAAATAAGCATTAAGCAGGAATGTGAATAACAGTTAATATGAATAAGAAAATTTAAAACTGCATGCTCTCGGTATCATTGTAGTACCTATTGCCAGTTGCTTTATGGAAAACAGAGATGATGTTATACCAGGAAGGGTTATACAAGAGTCTGGAAAAAAGTAAAGGAGGCTTAAAAATATGAACCCAGCTACAATGAGACTATCAGCTGTGTGCTTCTCCCAGGCAAAATATGACAATGGCTAAAATGTCATCTGGCAAAATGGGAATGTGAAGAAGTGACACTGAAATTGTCATGGCCCCCACACAGTGGTTTCCAGATTAATCCACTGCCCATTGCCTTCTTCCCCTTTGGAGCCTGTCTTATCCTGAAAATATTGCACTGGGTTCGTGGAGTAAATGGAGAATAAAAACAGTGAATGTACTACAGTGTGTGTTGTACAGTGCCATACATTCTTTCCTCTGTTTTCTCAGCATGTGCATTGGGCATAGTGCTCTCCAGATGCACAGTGGTATGATGGGGGGATATCTGAGAAATTCCTGAAGCTATGGTGGTCTTGATGACAACCATCTAGTCCCAGATTGCACTAACAAAGTGTCACTGAGGCCAGAAATCAGATAGATTAGATAGAACAGGAGCACAGGAGTTGCTCACAGTCATATTGCTAGGAATCATCTTGGCTTGATGGAAGTAAATATTTCTAAAAAGTATTTGAGTTACTTTTTTTTTTTTTTAAATGTTGTCAGTAAGGTGACTTCAGGCTTAATAGTAATGATGCTTTAGGAAGAACCTGTTACTGTTTGCGAAGTCAGAACATAAGACCATGCCTTTTTCCACAGCAAAAGGTTGCTTATTGATATACATATGTATGCATATATATGTATGGAAGTATGCATATGTATATGTATGCATATATATATATATATGGAAGTATGGGGGACTATCAACTGCAGAGAGATTCTTCAGGACTCTGTGGCCTACACAGTTCAATCAATTCTCTGGAAGAAAATATATTAAGAAAAGGATGTAAGAAGTATACAGAAATTTTGCAGACAAAACTAAGACTTGTGACTTGCTAATTCAGGTGAATTACTCAGTTTGAACTGGACAACTGGGTTAACTTTGGGACAACCAAGTAATATGATTGATGGATTTTAATTGAAACAGAAACAGACAACAACTGAAAATATGAATAGTTCATGGCTACTTCCTCTTCATGAACAGGTCTTTTTAAAACACCCGTAACTAGTCACTCATGAGGAGGGCATAGGAAGGGGGTGGGATCCTGTATCTTTCTCCAATCTAACTTCCGGTTCAACCAGCATTTCTGGGTCTGAGGCAAGTAACTGTATAATCTGGGGTATAATGCAAATAACTTCAGTTGTATGTCTGGTTTCATGCAGGTGGATAGACTAGAAAACGTAAGTGTTGTGACAGTGTAAATGGTACTTAGCAACAGCCGTCCTTTCTGTTCCAACATGCATAAAAGTTTCAGAAATAACCCTCTGAAAAAGAATATAATATATCAGACTTAAGTATATCATTCACCCTAGATTCTTCAAGGTAAATTTTATGAAGGTATGTTGTTCAAATTTCTGGGTTTCCTGGGAAGCACATAAGATGGAAAATAATGTCTGTTTTTAACTGGAGGAATACTATTAGGTGAGAATAAAGACAGAATTGCAGAAGCCCAACTGTTCACTGGCCAGATTGTGGGAAAGCTCTGCCTTTTCTAGAAGATTGTGTCCAGCTGCAATGAAGATCTCCCTGGGACTAAAGACAGGTTTTATGAAGGTTTTATGAAGGATCAAAACTGATTAGCTAGAACAAGATAATTCTTTGTAGAGAGGGATCACTTTTCTGTCAGGTGATCTATATTAACTAAGAAGTTTTGAAAGCAAATCTCCATGTCCCCCCCTCCTGCCACTGTGTCCTTGCAGGGCAAGGTGCCCCCCTCATTTGCCTTTCAGACCAGAAACAGCCAATGACACCCAGTTTCCTCAAACTCCTTGCCGTGCTTTTTTTTTTTTTTTTCTGCTTGGCAACCTGAGGGAGGTCTGTTCCCTTCTGCACAGAGGAGATTCCCTCCTTGTGCCAAATCTTTCATCCTTCTTCAGACTCCCGTGTTGTGTTCACATTCCTGCTCATGCCCTAGAAGCATCTCATGCTGAACACGTCCAGGATGTTGTCCTGTTCTCCCTCCAGAGTGTCTCCCGAGGTACACAGTACAGCCACCAGCATTTATTATGTCAACAAGGTACAATAAACAATACTCAGAATAAACAGAAACCAAACTCGCTAACTTCTTGTACCAATGCTTACAAAGAGGTTGAGAATTTTTGTAAAATGATTCTTATAAGAGCCCAACATTTAGTGCTAGTTATTGCAACAGAAAAGAGACACTATTCTTATGTTACATATGCAATATATTTCATAAAATTTAGTTCCAGTTGGCCAGACATGCTGCATCATGTCTCAGAAGAAAAGGTATTCCAAAGAGACCGCAGCTACAAATATTTCATCTGTTAAAGCAAAAAGGAAGCAAGATGAAAAGTGAAAGTGCTGAACACAACTGATCAATTTAAAACATAAGAAAACAAATGTGGTAAGTGAATGTGAAAACAAAAAAATAAAAAGATACTGCAGTATAAAGATCCAGCAAAATATTGCAGGCACTGTTTTAAAAGCAGTTGCATTTCTCAATGTGAAATATTTTCCACAATTCATATAACAATTTGCATTTTTTTAATATTCTAACACTTATGTTGCATAGCAGAAATACAAAATATAGAGGATTTACAGAAAATACAACTCTAATTTATAAATGTCATTCTTGTCCATAGAAGAAATAAAAAATTACCTGTTAAAGGTAAATCTATAGGGACTCTTTAAGGATTTTTGAGGAAAGAACTCTAAACTCAAGCACTTCTTGGATGTAATGGGTAAGTCCTAGGGATACACTCCACTTTTACTGGCAGGAATTATTGCTTGCTGATGTGCAGACTCTGGTGTTCTGCAAACTATGGATGACGCTGACAGACTTCATCCTTCGGCCAGTCATGTCAATGGTTATCAGAGGCTATTATAGTAGTCTTCTACACCGCAGAAGGTGAAGAGGACCCTTATATGTTCTCTTTAGATTTCATCATTTTTCTTCCTATACATCCTGCATAGCACATGGGAGATTTGCACTATATTCCCGTTCTGTACTTCTGTGATTTTTAATCTCCTATGTGTTTCTGTTGATGTGTGGAATTGTTGCTATTGCTTCTTTTTGGGTTGGAGGGATTTGTTCATTCATCTATTTTGGGTTGTGCACAACTGGGTTGTGCTGGGCTCATTGCTGTCTTATTTGCATTCCCATGCTACATAGCCCTGCTAGAAACAGAGGGCCCAGACCCTCCCCAGCACTGTCCGCTAACACTGGGGAGAGTGGGGGTAGGGAGGGTGTCACAGGTCCCTGAGGGCTGTTCCTCTCCCCTGGTTGTCAACCAGTGCTGCTAGAGAATAAACAGATTGAAGACTGGGCTACAACCTTGCCAAAGCAATGGTCGACTACAGAGGTTGTCCTCATTCACTTCACTTTGAAAAGTTACTTGGAAAGGTAATGTCCTGGTTTCAGGTAGGACAGAGTTAATTTTCCTCCTAGTAGCTGGCAGGGTACTATGTTTTGGATTAGAATGAGAAGAGCGCTGATAACATGCTGATGTTTTAATTGTTGTAGAGCAGTGCTTACACCAAGCCAAGGACTTTTCAGCTTCTCGCTCTGTCCTGCTAGCGAGCAGGCTAGGGATGCAGCAGGAGCTGGGAGGGGACAGACCCAGGACAGCTGACCCAAACTGGCCAAAGGGGTATTCCATACCATGTGACATCATGCTGAACAATATATAGGGGTGGCTAGCCGGGGTGGGGGGCCGGCTGCTCGGGGATAGGCTGGGCATCGGTCAACGGGTGGTGAGCAATTGCATTGTGCATCACTTATTTCGTACACATTATTACTATTAATACTATTATTATTATTATTATTATTATTATTATTATTATTGTTATTATTTTTCCTGTCTTAATAAACTGTCTTTATCTCAACTCACAGGCTTCACTTTCCCGTTTCTCTCCCCCATCCCGGAGAGGGAGGGGGGAGGGTGAGCAAACGGCTGTGTGGTGTTTGGCTGCCAGCCGGGCTAAACCACAACAGGTAATCATCCCTACTGGTGGGTGAGGAGTTATTTCTCCATTTAGGTGGTGTTTTATTTTTGCCTTGCAGCTTGCCTGTTAGGCACTCAACCTATAGTGGGGCAACACCTAACCTAAGTGGCACTGGATGTTGCAGCATGGTGTGAGAACTCTGATGTCCTCCCTGGGCAAAGGAGGAGAACATCAGTCATGTGGATGCTGGAACCTAACAGGAGGTAAATTTGTGACATGCTGACACGTGTGGACACTGCTGCTTTTCTCATTGCAGGTGAAGGGATGGACAGCCTGGGCAGCTGCCTGTTCATCATCAATCCAAAGCCAGAAGCTCCTTCTTCACCATCTTTGCCTGCTTGCAATCTGATGTAAGCTCTGAAAAGCTGCCTGGGGCTAAACATGGCACAGGTTTGTACTCAGTCTGAAGAGGACAGTAGTTAGTGAAGACATCTTGGCCACTAAAATAACCAGTATAGTGACTGGAAGACAACTGGTGGATTGGATGGTTGATAAATTTAAATGGAAAGGTTAAAAAAAAATCTGTTTTGGGTTCCCTAAATACTGTTAGGGATTATAAATCATGTAGTAATAATACAGATTAGTTATGACAAAGGAGTGTAGTCCAGAAGTAGGAAAATTGGCAATTAAGGATATGGTTAGTTTTTACTGTATTGCACCAAAAAAGGCCATTGCAACATAAATGCCAAGTGAATTCTCTAAAACTTGTAGCTGTTTTCGTGATGTTGGTATTGCTCAGTACCTGCACATAAAAAGCAAAGGCTAAATAATGCCTGTATCCTGACCTTTGCAGTGCTTTTGGTGAGTTCTGCAGATGTTATGAGGCACTGACTATGGTGGACACTTAACAAATCCATTTGAAGTTTTCAATTTAAAACTACAGTTGCCATGAATCACCCCTTAACATACACCTACCTTTGTTACATTTTCAATGTAGGTCTTAATTGTTTAAATACTTGCAGAAAAGCAGTTTATTTCTAGAAATATTATGTCAGCCTGAAGGCATATTTTGTGACTATCACTCTTCTAATCCTCCATTACTGTTTCAGATACCAAGGTCTCCTCAGAAATAGCAAATACGCTCCATTACTCAACAAAAAGTAACAGAAAACATTTTTTTTTTTTTTAAAAAAACAAACACCTCTTCATAGAAATATCCTGACATAACTCAAAATCCAAGAAAATGTTCTTATCATTCTGAAATCATTGTGAATATTCTCTTTTTTAATACGTCATGTTGGTTAGCAAAATTTGTAGCTGGTATCTTCCTATGACATCTTGTTAACTGACATTCTTCCTAATATAAAATGGCACATGTACAGAATCTGTAAATACCCATGAAAACCAAGTAGATAGAAAAATTATCACATCAGCACTTCACCTTTCAGTACTTCTTCTGGATGATCATGTTTGAAGGCCAGAAAATAGTAAAAGACTTGTCTTTTATCCTATTGACTCTTATGGCTACATAATAAGTTTAATAATAAAATACTGTCAGATTTAACATGAAAGTCCTGAGCTACTGTCTTGAATAAATTGATTTTTTTGGGGGAAAAAAAAAACAAAAAACAAGGATAGGATCAATGAGGCAGACTTGAGATTTCATAAGTAATATTGTGCTTCAAGAAGCATTAAAATATGTTTAGACTAACTGTGAATTAACATTGTAAAAACTGAATACTTGTTGTTGCTAAAGTCTTTGATGTAGTCTGAGCTATTCAAGCCAACACTGAACAAAGTTTTCACATGTGAAATGAGGCAGGAATTTTCTTATTTTTTTCTTTTTTTTTTTTTTTGTAAATTCCAAATAAAAATAAAATACTATTGACGTGTTTGTTTCAACAAAGTTTTCCTCAGGGCTTGGGTAGAGTTTCTTGTCTAGTAAGGGAGGTGAAAAAAAGTCAAATCCTGTAATAATCCAGGTAAGGAACTGCATCTGGAAAGCAGGCAAGAAAAATAATATTCTATGGTTTTATCCTGGGATAAAATATAGGGGATGATGTAATGCCACCCACTTAGACTGAAGATGTATCTGTTCCTTCTTATACTAGGGAATCAAATCTATATTTTGCAATTAATGGATAAATTATTTATTTTTTTTATTATTTTTTTCCTGCAAAAGGAGGCAAGAACTTAAACATTTCTCTGACTCCTGAAATTTATGTACTTATACACACAAGCACTACTGGTCAAATTACCAAACAACATTTAAAAAACAGTGGTACCAGGTAAAAATAGTTTCTTGGTGAGAAAACACAAGGTGGTCAACCTTACCAACAGTCCTGGGTCAATGTAGCCAATACAATCACTGCATGCAGCAAAAAGCCTGCTTAAATGTCAGCTTAAAAGGTATATATAGTCTGTTGACCTAAGCATTTCTAAAGTTTAAATAGCAATCATTCCAATTAGATAAAACAGCATTAATAACAGACATGTTACAAATTATTTTTTGAATGGAATCTTATCTTCAAGACATTTAATAATTATAAATATTTTGAATATTTTGAAGAGTCCATTTTATTCCATTGTTAAAGTAAGTTAGGTCAAAGATGAGACCAAACTGAATGATGTAATTCTTGAAGCCCTCAGTTTTCAAGTCTTATTTATGTATGTTGCAAATCGACTAAATTGAAAAGGAGAAAGATAAGGATTTAATGATGATTCTGTCTTCTGCCCTTTTGCCAGATACCATGGTCAGTAACCAGCAGGGATCCTTAGTGCTCCTAAGCATTTTCAGGTTCCTACTCTATTAGAAGGGCTACCTCAAAGCTGCTAATCTTCTGCATTTAATTTTTATGGCAAAAAAATTACAGTTGGCAGTTACCAGAAGGATATGAATTACTCTTGGAAAGGATTGGGAAGCACAAATTTAGGAGTTAGGAAAGTGGTTGACAAGTCTAGAAGATGGAAATAGGAAGGAAAAGATAAAATATTATTTCAGCAATAGTAGTTAGAAATGGCAAACAACTTTTTTTTTTTTTTTTTTTTTTTTTTTTTAACGGAGGATGTTGATATCTTCCTTACCTTCCTGCCTCATTTTAGAAAGATTTTTCCTCTGAAGTTTTCGCTGAAGTCACACAGCCACAAGCCCTGTGAGAGAAATGTCATTGGGCTGTGCTACAGTAGTTTTCTCTTGTGTCACTTATTTCTTTGCCTGGAAGCACAGGAGATAAAAGACTAACCTTAAGACAATAGTGCAAGTCAATAGTAAGGTCCTGAATGAAGTGGGAGACACAGTGCTTACAGTCCCTGCTGGACAGCAGTCAATATCAGACATCACACTTAAACTGTCACAATTTGACCTGACAATCCTTTTTCAGAAGGACCAGAAATAGAGCTAGCCAAGTTACCTTGCATTTCTGAAGAAGGTCAGGTGCAGGTCACTGGCAGTTGGAAGCATGTGCTAAGGATGTCTGGTATGAGTATAAGCACGAACATTTCTAGCCTGCATAAACATAAATGTTAAGATGCATAAGGGATTGTTACTGCATAGTTGGAACAGGAGCACAGTTAAAAGATCTTTATAAGGAACAAAGAGAGATGTTTGCTCTGTTCATGTGAAAAAAAAATTACTGGAAGAAAAAAAAAGAGACTTATATAGTCAGCAATATATGTTCTAAAAATGCAATTTCCGGATTAATAACAAAGACACTGTTCTAGTTCACTAGTTCCTTTAGGACGTGCGCTTTTGACCCATGCAACATATTGTGCCCCATGGCTCTTAGCTGAACTGTGACTTAACTGTGCCTATTTTTTTAAAATGTGTGATGTCTATTAAAACTAGCTGGTGCTTGTACCAGCACCCCAGTGGAAATGAAAGAGATGTCTCAGTGGACTGTCCATTGGTTAAATATTAAAGGATCAAACTTTAATATTTAAGTGTGTATGTAGTATATTATATAAAACAAATTCCCATCTGAATATTTTAAATTTTCCCTTTAATCTCGGGAAAGCCAGCATTTCCACCCCTTAACTCTAATTAACCAGATAAAACAGTATTTCAAGGATATATCTCCTATGAAAAGAGTCAGGTTTTTCTGTGATTATATATATCTTTGCTCCAAGGCACTTATTAATTTGCCTAAAAGTCCATGCATCATTTCACAGATTGTTTTAGCACTTGTCATCTTATCAGTCCACGTCTGAGTAAGGCACACTTGAAAAAAATGGAGTGAAAGATTAAGTACTCCAGCATGCTCTACATTATAAATATAACTGTCTTCATTTTATAAATGAGTTACCATAAAAACAGAGCAGCAGAGGAGGGTGAGAGGTGATGGAGCACAGTGAAAGATGGCGGGCCTGACAAATACAGCTGGGGAGGGAGTCAGGGGCAGCAGCTGGATAGACAGAGTGGGAAATCTCTTGTTCCCCTGCAGCTGAAATACTTCTTGGCTCAGCTATTTTGTGTTTCATGTGCCAGGGAGCAGGAGGAACGGGTGCTCTGCAAGGGCAAGAGGTGGCAGTGGGGCAGAAGAGGCAGTGCCCCAACAGTGAGGGATGCCCTACCCCAGCAATGTGAGCAGAGTGATGGGGACAGCAATCCCCCATCCCCACCACCCTGATAAGCCCATGTGGTGAAGCAGGTTCAAGGCTAGGGCAAAGGTGTCCTCTCCTTGAAGTATCACAGTAAGATAGAAACAGAAAAGAGAGGTCCTCAAGGTGAGCAAAACTGAGGCCCAGTTCTCCAAAATATTTCTTCACCATCTTGATATGCAACATTGAAATCCTCAAAATCTCTGCCAATCTACCCTTTTATTGGTTGAGTGTTTAAGACTTGTAGTTAGGCCAGCGACAACACACAGCCTAAATGCTGAGGCCAACCTGTGAGTGAACCCGGCCTCAGCCCACACCTGGGTTTTTCGTTAGATCTAAGTCTAGTCTCTATGGCAAGGGCTTGAATTTCACCTTCCTACATGTCAAGTCAGTCCTCTAATCACAGGTTGTCTGCTTACTGTCTGCTCTCAACATGGAATTGTTCAGACTGTGGAAGAGCCTCAACAGGAGACCTGGCAGGTCTGCAAAGACTGTGGAGAGGTATATAACTTGATCCTGAGCAAACTGGCTCCAGAAAAAACATGCTTGCATCAGAACTGCATTTCACTTAGGTGAATCAGCCTTGTGTACTTAGATGGCTGTTTGGGGTCTGGGACACATCCACCTTTTTACTTACTGGTTTCTATGGCATGGGATCAGGCATATTTCAGCCATTGCCACTCAGACACAGCCATCAACCAACCCCTACACACCAAAGTGACCAGAATGAAGGTGGGAAGAAAAGGCATTTAGGAGCCTTAGAGCCTGTGCAGAGATGTATGACTACGCCTACTTCCAATTCTTTGCTCTTCAGCTGTGGCTGATTTAGGCAGATACTTGCTCAGTTGATTTCTGATTTTTTTTTTTTTTTTTGGTCAGCCCTTCACTCTTGCCATTCATTGTCTGGGAAATTGTCTTTGGGCTGAGTAATCCATGAGGATACAGGGGGAAAAATGTTGGCTTTGCAACATTTAAGTACCTTTGAGAATCTGGGCCCAAAGGCTTAATCCTACATCATCAAAGTCAGTAGGAACTTCCTGAAGTTAGAATGGGAAATTGAGGTAAGAATGTGAATATGCTCTTTTATAATTTCTTTTTTATAATTTCTATTGATAAAAAAGCCTCAGAGTAGTAATTCTTTGATGCTTCTGCTGTAAAATCAGAGTTCAAAGGGGCTGGTTTGGATCTGTACAATGCTCTGACATTTTATCCTTTTTCTTCAGCTGCACGATCATAGGAGCAAATTGAACAATAGAGAAAATTGAAAATAAATGCTATGAAAATCTTATTAATTTCACTGGGTGCTTGGCTTATCATAGAAACTTAGCTGAGAAATCAGAATTAATCAGTTTGAGTGAAAGAGGGGAGGAGCAATTCTACAGTGCAGGTGGAGGTATGGAGAGGAGGAAAGGGCGAAATGGAAACAGAGGAAAGTAGAGAGGAAGGGATGCAATGTAATAGCAGCTCTTTTTAGTTGGGAAGAAGAATTTTGATCTGAAAAAGTCAGGATGAATCTTTGTGATTTTTCCTAACAAACAAAATATCTATGGATGCTACTTGTTTTGCTTACAATTTAATGAGGGAGACTCAATCTATTATTTTGGTGTGTTACCTTTCCTCTGCCACCATTGAAATAGTCAAATGATTGAACAGATGGTTCAGAAACTTATTAGAGATAATTATTAAATAATCTGTTGTTAAGAAAGTTTCATCATTAGATATCAGGCATTTAAATGTTGAACTGAAATCTGTCTAATGTAATTGGATGTTCACACTCTGTAGAAATTGCTGTATTTCTCTGTATTGCTCTAAGCTCTTGGTGTCAATGATGTCCTTTTCTAAGGAAAACTATGCATGAAATATTTCCTGCATAGGAAGATGTTTCTTTTTATCAAGTTTTAAATTGTTGTCTTCCAGTTTTATGGCAGTTCCATTTACTCTTATATCATGTTAACAGCAATTTTGTTCATGTAACTACAGCTGAATTATACTACTGGGAGGTCAGAGAGTGATGATACTGAAGCTCATTATTCACTGAGAAAGTTAGGTGAAATGGTTTGTCTGCAGGCAAAAATGTCCAAAGACATTTTGATTAAGTTATTTCTGCAGGTTTCCTACTCAATTTTTGGAAATTTTTGTTTGAGAGGTTTTTTTTCCATGCATCTGGAAAGGAGGAATTTTGAGTTTTAGATTTGAAAAATTTGATTTGTCACTGAGGGAACAGATAGATTGAAGAGGTAAAATGGAACTGGATAAATAATGGAAAAAACAAACAAAACAAAACATGAGGAAATGGAGAATGCAAGAGCATCAGAATGAAGAAGAGTAAGGGTGTCAGGACTATGAGAATTCATGTATTTGACAGAGCTTCCTTCCACAGCTGGAAGAAGTGGATATCTCAAGGCATTCTGAATGGGGAAATTCCTAAAATTTCCTTATAGCAGGACATGTTTCCTGGCAATGATGTGGAGTTTTTCCTTATCCTTCTTAGGTGTGGGTCAGGTGCTCATATGATATGAATGAAACACTGGGGAGCCATCACGTGGAAATATACAATCTTAATACTCCTGAATTTTGCCTGACTCCTAGCCAATCTTCAACACCATTTTTCTAGTGGAACAGATATAATTATAAGTGACTTTATTAAAGACTTGATACATAGCATGAGCAATTCTTCTTGTGACAACACTTAAAATTTCATATGCTTGGGAGAGTATGACTAAATTTGTGTAGCAAAAAGTATCCTGGACTTATTTTATAAAAGCTTGTTGTCCCTCGTCAACAAGAGAGTTGTTGACCGCCCCCCCCCCCCCATCCCAGGAAACGAACACATTCTTAAAGAAGGGATACTTTACCAGAAAATAACCCACAGTGATCTTGCATACTGCAGTCCAAAATATAAAGTGGCATATACTGCATATGTTAATGGCAAGTATAAAAGAAAATGGCTCAGTCATGCTATCATACTCAGGATTACATTTTAAGACATACTGAGCTGAGAAAACTTGTGTTGTTAAGGGAGGCTTTGAATAATTATACTGTTCAGTGTCAGCCTTTCAAGATTTGTTAGCTTTCAACAAGGTCAGAACAATCAAAATGTGGAAGTCCTTTTTTGATAAATAGCACATTATAAGAAACATGTCAAAGGTTTAAATTAATCTATTATAATGAAGAAACATTTTAAAAATGAATTCTCAGATATTCCCAAATTATGTAGCAGCAGAAGATCAGTTCTTTAAAATTTTGACTGCATATTGCTTTTGGAAAGAGAGTGAGCAATCAGAGCCATACATATAAGCCATGCTTCTTATTTAACTATGAACTGAAAAGCTCCATCTCTTAATTGAATAATATATTGATAATATATTATGAATATGCAACTTTTATGTTACCTTTCTGGTTTTGTATTATGTTTTCCCTAAAGAAAAAAATAGGGAATTTAATGAGGTCTCCCAACCTTTCAACAACAGGGAAAGTATCACTATCAGAGTAACTGGAATGCAGCTGGAAGTTCCCTCTGTCTGTCAGTAATTTAACTTGGCTAATCTTTTGTAGGTACAAACTACTATGCAGCCAATAGGACACAGTTAGAATTAGTAAGACCTGTGAAGAAATTCCAAACTGTGTGATACACATAATAGGCTTAAACAGATTTGGCTTAAAAATAAGTTGTTAATTGACAGCATATGACTGCCTAAAATCACACAGCTGCTTTGCAAACCATTCAGACAAGCAGTTCTAAATTAATACACATCTAATTCATTATTTATGTAACAAATTATCTCCTTTCACAGTTAACAATAAGGAAAAACATTTCCAAATGGGTCATCCCTGTAATTGGCCATAGAGTTATGCAGGATGCCATTTTCAAGGGATGGAGAGAAATGTAAGTTATTTAGAAAAAAAAATGAGTTCAGATAGGAGCTGGCCCTCATCTCCCATCTAAAAGAAAAGGAGCATAAATAAATAAATATTTCTCCAACTGCTTAGCTATATTTGTTCTCCACTGCCTCCCTGCCTACAGCAACACGGATGTCCCCTGAGCTCTTGAATCTGTTTATTTCCCATCCGCTACCTGTCCAATTGAAGCAGCACTAATTATCCCAGAAGGCTTTGCTCCTGTCAGTTAAGGCAGAAAAAGCACTCAAAGCCTTCTGGAGATGCATCAAGGCTATTGTAGGCAACAGGTTGTGGAGCTGTTGGTGAAACACACCTAAAACCTGGAGTCACAGCCTGGAGCTGGGGAGGAGCATCAAAGTGGAGGGGCAGGGGTAGTGCTTAACCAGTATAATATGCAGCAGTATCTGAGAAACTAATTATTACAAACATGTGCACATCTGACCTAATTACAGTTAGATTTATGTCTCTTCTGCATGTAATTTATATTGCTTTGTTCCCTATGTTGCTGAATATACCCTCCATAATTTGTACCTATCCCTCAAGATCATTCTCTGTAGGTCTGTTCTTTTTCATTAAGATTTTTTTTTTTCATAGCTCATACATTTTCCTGTTCCAAGACTCTCCTGGGTTTGTAGTTCTGGAGAAGAATCCTGTAATTCATCTGGGAACTGTTCAGATATATGTTCACCCCATGATATGAAGAACTGACACTTGAGGTTCTGCTGGCAACCACCCCACTAGTGCTCTAAGCACTAAATCAGGTATTTTATAGGAATAGAAAAAACAAACAAACAAACAAATGAGCAAAACTAACAAATTGAAAAAATTATAATAAAATTGTAAAAACCTTCTTTTCACTTATTATTCTTGGAAATATAAAAGCTACTCCATTTACTCTCTGTACATAGGACTTATCTAAACCAAAGCATGGAGTTCAGGTGGATGGGGCCAATGTGCCAGAAGCCATCCTACCCATGAGCAAAGCCATGAAGAAATCTTTCCATCTTCCTTACTTGACTGCAAACTGAGGGACAGGGCAGATATGAAGAGGATAATAAAACACTCTCAGCATAGCAGTGTCATATTTTTACCTCCTGTAGGCTCTGGAAAAAAAGGGGAAGAGCAGATACTCCTATTGAGGCAACTACTCTGGGCCTTAGCTCTCAATCTGACAAGAACCAAATAAGGAGTGAAGTGTGTGACAAATGAGAGGCACAAAAGTATTCATGCAGGAAACTCGCAGTGTTCTGGGATTCACTCCCTTCATATAAATTATTCATTTTGTAGCTGGAGACTCTGCTTATGACATGTGTAAGACTGGCACTAAAATATCAGATGGACTATGTGATTGTAGAGCTAGCTGGAAAATGAGAATTCAAGTTCAGTGGAAAAAAATTGAAAGATTTGAAAATTTGCTTTTATTCCATATGGGGGGAAAAACAAACAAACAAACAAAAGACTTCATAACATTTTTTCTTGATATAAAACCCAAAACAACAGCTATCCTCAGAATAGCAGTACTGGAGGCATTCATGTGAAATGAAATCCTTGCTCTGCAGTGAAATTCCTGCTGTCTGATATAGACAGGAATTTACACCTGTGGCTTCCACATCCAAGTTCAACAGTCACTTGGGGACTTGCTTCTGCTTTTCTCTCTAATTAGGATCAAAAATTTAATCCCAAGTCCAAGGGAAAATATTGAAATGAAAAGACTCCTGGAAAAAGATTTGGTTTTGATGAATTTGGTATTTCTGAATTAAAAAAAATAGAATCATTTGTTGATATTGCTTGTGCAGTTACATTTGTGATATTTTTGCTCAGCAGTCAGTCTAGCTCAAAGAGATTATTAACACTTAATAACATCTGTTCCTAGGATAAACTTAATAAATAAGTTACAAATTCTTTGTTAGCTCCTGTTATAGTTGTCTTTTTTTTTTTTTTTTTTTTTAAAGCACAGTATTACTTTCCTTCTTCATCTGGACATTTTTAAAATGTTGTTTCTCCTGGGTTAAAAGTGGACTGTGGGCTAACATTGAACAGAATTATTGTGCTAAAGATGAAGCATAAGTGCTGAAGCATATATGGTCTCTTCAAAGGAATATTATGAATTTCTTACCCTACCATGTATATCTCCTCTAATAACAATATTTTTTTTCAGTGTTGCCCACAGTATGATGCTGTGTTTTGGTTTTAATTTTCCAACACATAAAAAGCTACAGTATAGCTTTTCAATATCAACTCACTAATGGCATTGGACACTAAAGTTATATAGGAGGAGATATTTATAGAAGGAAATATTTAATGAATGGCATTTAAGATGTTTTTGTGCTCAGCTGTGCATTGTGGCCACCCTCTTTGTCATATAGGAGGTATAAAAGGATGAAAAATATGTTCACAGTTCAGCAGCACCCATTTGTATGATTAATCTTATTCAGAGAGGTAAACAGACATCCTGGGCAGGATATAGGCGGCATCTGTGGTAGAAGCCTTTCACCTTTCTCTGACTGCACTGTATTGACAGTAGCATAGATAGAAAGAAAGGAGGAAGCTACCTGAAAGTGCAGCCAAAGGGGTGCCAAGCAAGAAGTAGATCAGTGGGTCAAGGAACAAGTGCAGATTTCTAAATGAAGGAAAAGCTGTCCTGCAGGATGTACTCACACATGCTGAATGATGTCAGTCCTTCTGTAATAAAGCAATGGGAAAATACACCTCATTGGTGAATGATAGTAGTTATCTGACTGGTTCATGAGTTCATCCTATATGATTGTCTTGATACACTTGCTTGGTAATGCAAGGGTGGATTTTGCTACAGCCTTTTGTTATAAATTGCATGATGATCTACATAGAAGTCTGTTAAGCTGCATGCTCTCCTAACTTGGACAGGTCCACAGATTGGTTGTGTTCACTGAAACATGCAGTTTCATATAGTTTCTCATATGAAGTACGGTAACAATGGTTGGTCTATCAGGATTTAGAACAGCAAAAAAGCGAGTATTTAACAGGAAAATAGCCCTTGAAAACTGAACAAATCAGCAGTATTAGCAAGGAGGGAGTTCAACTGCAAAGTAAAATTGACTTCCAGGGAAAAGTACAGGACAAAAGAAGATTTTTATGTATTTTGTATATATAATAATGTTGGGGAATACAGATGTGATCATAAAGGTAAATCTTTTCCCTCTCCCCTCTCTCACTGAGAAGGGAGTTTTTTTTTTTTTGTTTGTTTGTTTTTTTTTTTTTTAGGGGCAATGCAAAACTCTTCTTGTTTTACAAGCACTGAAACTCCACTGAGAAATTAGAAGAATAATCTCCTTAAGTCCAGAACCAAGATGCTGAAGATGACACAGAAACTAACATCACAGATCTGAGCATCCCAGAATGCACATTTAGCTTTGGAACTGTAGACATTTGGTTAATTACAGACAGCACCATACGAGAGCCACACTATATCATCTCCCACTGGTAGGCAGGGAGCAATGCCAGCCAACGGATTTGGTTGTGGTATACTGCCAGATCCTCTTCAATGGGAGAAAAAAACAGCTCTGTTGTCCAGCATCCTGACAGAAGATGAAATGTCTTTTAGGGAGATGGACTGTGAGGGAGGGAGCTTAAGGTGGAAAAAGGCCAAGAAATTTTCTAAAATTCAGCCCTTGTGAAGCAAGGAATTGGCAAAGAGAAACTAACAGTCTGCAGAGATGGTGCATCTCAGTGTTTGCAGAAACTTATCGTCAAGTTAGCAGAAGTGAGAGATAAATAGAGGTTACAGATAAGCTTAGGGAGCTGCACTGAACACAAACCATGAAGCATCACATTGACAATAAGTTATAAAACATTACAAATGACTACAGCCTGGGCACAGGAGTTATTCAGGGCTAAAAAAAATGTTTGCTCTTTATGTTAAGAATGAGTTTTTGCTTGTAAACTATACAAACCAACTCTCACAACTTGTGCCACATCATTTAGCAGGTACTGTTACACTGTAATTTCTATGAAGAGTAGATTATCCCAAGAGCTATTCCAGTATTATCTATGCTTTTGAGAAGAATTATTGCCTAAAGATGCCTAGGAATTTTGCATAAATTATTTTTAACTAATTCAACAAAATCAAACCAGAGTTTGGAAAAACATCATTTGGAAATGTTTGTGTGGAATGAAGTCCATTGGACTGCTGCCTGGCTTCTCAGCTGCTGATCTAGTGAACACCATGTGGGACCAAGGTGAGGACCTCCCTGAGACTGGATTACCCACCACGTTTGGACAATGTTGTCAAACTCATTGGAGGAAATGCAGAAAGCTCCAAAGTCCACTGTGAATGAGAGAGATCTGCCCTGGTACTGCAGATGCTGCCGCAGCTCTCTGGGACACAGCCTAAGGTTTCAGGGTGGGCAGGTTATCCCTCTGCTGTCAGGGAGTTTCCCAGGCTCCTGCAGCCTCAAGGATTGCCTGGGGAGCTGCTCTCTGGACCTAGGTGAACACAAAGACACCCCGGGAGCTAAGGAAGCTGTGTGTCCAATATCATTTAAGAAAAATAAGAGAGAAATAATTTAGTTTTCCCTTAAGAAACAGACCTCTCCACACTCTTCAGCAATGTATTTTGCCATCTGAGACCTGAACTGGAAGGTATTGTTATTTTTGTATAAAGTGGCTGGGGTGGGGGGATTTTTCTCATGGAAGTGCAGTCCTGAGTTTTGATTGCTTTTACTCTGAGGCAATATTCAGAGACAATATTCAGCTTATCTTCAAACAGATAATAGTAACAGGATGGTATGCCAATTGCAAGAAAAATTCAGCCAGCAGGAACTGCTACTGCCTCTGTCAAGGAGCTGTTGGCTTCTGAAAATCTGGTCCAGACTGAATCTAGGAGCCCTTAGGGAATGGTCCAGATCAAAAGGTGTGAAGGAAGCCCATGGATTTATTAAAGTGAGTTACAATTTTGAGATTTTTATGCTGGAAGTCTTGTTAGCATTTGAACCATCTCCACAATGATTCATTTACAGACTTTTGGAAACAGCAAAGAACACTTAGATATAGTCTTTTCAAATGTCCCCGGCTCTTCAAAGAGGTTAGCAGTAAGAAGCCTAATAAAGAAGTATAAGAAGGAAACATAGGAATAGCCTTGATGCAGAGGTTGCATCCTGTGTTTGCCAAAAAAAAGAAAGAAAAAGAAAAAATAAACAAAACCCTAAGCAGCCATGGGAGTAAACATAATTAAAAAGGAGCTACTGGTTGTGTTCTGGGAAGTGGAATGATTCCATCAGCTCACCATTGACTACAGCTTGGTGTGCCTTTTACTTAAGTTGTTAAAAAGTATCAAGAAGAGCCTACGAGATTACACAAGAGGTAGTGCTGTTGACACTCCAGAACTGTAACACTGCTGAACTGGGTGGAAATTCAGCTGCAAAACCTAATTTCACTGAAAAAGCCAGTAACTTCTGCCTGAAACTTCTCTGATTTGATGAACATCTCCTTATCTTTGCCTTTACCAATGACATTAGTACCTCAACATCCTGTGGTTGTACTTTTTTTTATACAACCATCAAATGTTCCTAAAGTAGATACTGTGATTGCCTCATATACCCAGGCATTTCTCCTCACTCCTTTCTAAATGATCAGGTCCTACCAGAATTTTTTTTTCCGTGGTTAGGTGACTCACTGTGACTTTCCATTATTTAATTTCATCTGATTTTATTGAAGTAATACTTCCTGAAGAGTCTTGATTCTTCTCCCTATTGACAGTTCTTCTCCACATTCTGTCATCAGTATATCTAATTAGCTCAATTCTACTTCTTGTGCCAAGACAATTAATGAAAATGCTGAATAGGTAAAAAAGCATATCCAAGAACCAATCTATAAAAAACACCTATACTAATCCTCACTCTACCCAGATACATCCACTTTCAATAGTACTCATTGACTCATTGCCCTCTTCCTTTCACCTACTACTTTACTCAGTTCAGAGTTTTTCTACTTATCATTATCTTTTCCTGCTTAGCTAATAACTTCCCATGCTGAGCTGTACCAAACACTTTGTAGCAATCTGAGTCACTGTGCTGTATTTCATTCTCATTTTCTTTTTTAAACGATCATCTCTCTGATTAAAGAAGAATATGTGGTTTTAATATTCTTTGCAAAATTTAACACAGCATAATTAAATTTTTTTTAGTGGTCATTTTACCATATGTTTATGAACTCTAAAATACTTTATTTTTTTTCCAGTTCTTAAGATTTTTTTTTTTTTTGGAAGACATGGAAGACTTCCCTAGGTATAAGATTTCACCAGTTTTGTAGGGTACAAATTCCAGGTGATTTTCTCAAATCTACTTCTCGTCCCTTGCCACTAGCAAGCATGCAAAGTGCTTCACAAAATATCACAATATTCAGGATTGCAATTGGCAGTTATTGACAGTCTTAGTGGAGAGGACAGTGACTAGATTGGCAAGGAAAATGAATTAATTTTTCATTCTGAGTGGATCTTCTGTAACAAGGTTAAAGGAATTTGGCAGCTCATAATTGGAAATCTTGTTTTTTTGCTGGCAGTACTCTATACAGTGAAGGCTTCAGAGTTATCACTAGTGCTTATTACAAATTAAACAGATAAAAATAGCCAAAAATGTCAATTCTGCTAATGAGAAACAAACAAACAAACAAAAGTGAAGCACAATTTGATTTGGAGTTTACTATTTCTTAGTTTGGAGAGAACTTTGTAATACGAACAATGCTTTTAAATCAGCCCTCAATTGTTTCTCACAAGTACAATGTTTGAACTGGCAGTTTTATGGGTCAGAAGGAGGTTTTGCCAGATGCACAGATTTCAGTGCTTTGTGAACAGCCACTGAGTTTAGAAATGTGGCAACAGATTTTTTTGACAGTATCAATTAGATCTTCTATCCATTGGGTCTTGCTGAGAAAGTGGTTGTCTAACAAGCACTGTCTGTACAACATGCAACATGGGCAATTCCCTTTGGAGGCCATTTAGGAAAGATTGCAACCATTTTCCTTCACAGGCTGTATACTTGCAGATTATTTTCTCAACTCTTAAAGCACAGCTGAAATACACATACATTTGTTCTGTAATTTCCATCACATCCAGTGCCAGCATATGTGATATTTCTGTCTCACTGTGTAATAGCAAATGGTAGAACTGGAATGGCATTATTCCCTGTAGGAATTTACTTTCCTCTCAAGTTGTCTTATTTGGAAAACAAATTTACATCCTTTACAGTTTTAAATGCAAATTTTCTGGACAGTTGGCCTTTAAATGAGTTCCTTTCCTGGGCTGTGTTTTCTTCTTTTTCTGGAGGGTAATTTTCCTTTCTGTCCCTGGGTACTCAGTATCTTCTTGGAGAATCTCTCTGACTCTTTATTTCCTTTCAGTTTCCTTTTTGTTATCCACTTGCCCTTTGCCATTTTCTGGTATTGAAGCTTGCTTTTTATGTTTTTCCCCACAGTCCCAGGCTACTTTCAGGTCTACCTGTACATCATTCTCCCATTCCTCTCAGTCATTGTCACACGCTCTTTCCCTCCAACACAGGTTTCTGCATTTTTTCCTTGCCTTATTGTATGCATCTTCTCTCTCTCTGTCTCTCCGTCTCTCCGTCTCTCTGTCTCTGTCTCTCTCTCTCTTTCTCATCTCCCAGACTCTGAAGACTGAGTTAAAGACTGAACTTCTCAATGCCTGCTTTCCCACCAGTTGACAACCTGCCTCCTTAAAGCTGGAACCAATACGTGCATGGTAAGAATAAGAATAAACAAAGATTTTATGTAATTTCTTGCTTTCTATGAATCATTTGATGATTTAGGAATGAGAATGGTTGCAAGTAAGCTATAACTTATGCTGTTCAATTTATTTATAAATGATCTAGGAAAAGGTTACACTTTGCTGACAATTTGCTGATGATATTGAAATATTTGTGGTAGTAAAATCAAAAGCCAGCTGTAAAGAGATGCAGAAGTAGCTCACAGTATTGAAATACTAAACAAATGGACTTTCTAATTAACATAGGTGAATGTAAAATAATATACATGAGACATAAATCCTGACTTAGCATGCATCATGAATTGACCATTGTTACCCAGAAACAAGATCTTGGGGTTTTGGGTTTTGATGAATAGCTCTGTGAAAATGTGGACATTCACACATTCAGTCAATAGAAGACCAAAAAAAAAAAAAAAAGTAAAATTGAATGTTATGGATTCCAAGGAATGAAGTAGAAAGCAATGAGAAGACTAACAGAATCTTGCCACCACCTGATGGTCCAATGCTGATGAATCCCTGAGGCATGTACACCTTGAACATCCTGTGAATTTTTGGTCACTTCACCTCAAAAACAACGGTAGAACTGTAAAAGGCTCAGACAAGGGCAACAAGGACAATTGAACTTCTGGAATGGTTTCTGAGCCACACAGGGAACACTGAGCAGATTAGAGAGACATCTGAGGGTTATACAGCAGATGTCTATTAAATCATGAGTGCCATTAAAATGATGGAAGGGAAAATGTTTTTCTCTCTTTTTCTTCGAAAATGTTTTTCTCTCTTTTTCTTCTCTACAAGACCTAGGACTGAAAACTACCGATCAGTTTAGTGCAAAGAAAACAACAAGAAGTTCTCTTTGTAACAGAGAGCTAAAGTGTGGGCTTCCTTGACACAGGCCATCGTGGGTGATAAAGGTTCACATGGATTGAGAGGTGTTTGGACAAATTTATGGAAGAGACTGCTATATCCAGGTTTGTTTGTCCTGTACTTGCTGTCTTGGCTAAAAATCATAGAATCATAAAATGGCTTGGATTGGAAGGGACCTTAAAGATCACTTACTTCCAACCTCCCTGCCATAGGCAGGGATACCTTCCACTAGGTTGCCCAAAGCCCTATCTAGTCTGGCCTTGAACACCTCCAGGGACGGGGAATCCACAACCTCTCTGGGCAACCTGTTCCAGTGCCTCACCACCTGGTGAGTGAAGAATTTCCTCCTAATCCCTAATCTAAATCTCCTCTCTTTTAGTTCAAAACCATTCCTCTTGTCCTGTCATTATCAGAATGAGTTAAAGTTTCTCTCCATCCTTTTATTATCCCCTTTTAACTACTAGAAAGCTGCAATGAGGTCACCCCAGAGCCTTCTCTTCTGTAGGTTGAACAGCCACAGATCTCTCGGCCTTTCTTCATAGGAGAGGTGCTCCAACCCTCCGATCAACTTCTTGGCCCTCCTCTGGTGCCGTTTTAACAAATCAACATCCTTCTTGTGCTGGGGGCTCCAGGCCTGGACACAGCACTCCAGGTGGGGCCTCACAAGGGCAGAGAGGCTTGGCAAGTTTTATCATGTGGTCTCAAACCTGCTCTTTGCTTACAGTGGGAGGGACTTTGCTCCCCCAGCCTCCATCTATGGGTTCAGGGAAATGGGAAACATGGGGAACCTGACTGGCAGTGAAGACTGAGGCAAAGAAGTTGTTGAATACCTCAGCCTTCTTCATGTCTGTCGTTGTCAGTTCACCCTTATCCATCAGAGGGGGTACACTCTTCTTGGCCTTTCTTTTCTGAGTAATGTACCTATAGAATCTCTTCCTGTTATTCTTTGCATCTCTTGACAAGCTCAGTTCCATCCATGCCTTGGTTTTCCTGATCCCATCCCTGAACATCCGGACTGCATCCCTATACTCTTCCCAGGTCACATGTCCCTGCTTCCCCTGCCTGTGCATTTCCCTCTTTCACATCAGTTTGACCAGCAGGTCCTTGCCCAGCCTTCCTGATTTTCTGCCCTCCTTGCCCACTTTTTTATGCAGGGGGATGGAGAGTTCATGTGTTCTAAGGAAAATATCCTTAATGAGTTACCAGTTACAAGGACAGTGTTCCAGGGGATCTCAGCTACTAGGTCTTTAAATAGCTTGAAGTTCGCTCTTCAGAATTTCAGGGTCCTGACTTTGATCTTTGCCAGGCCCATATTCCTTGAGATCACAAATTCAACAGGGGCATGATCACTGCAGCCCAGACTGCCTCCAATCGTGACATCTTTAATGAACTCCTCCACATTGGTGAGCATCAGGTCAACTAACGCTTCTCCTCTGGTTGGTTTGTCTACTACCTGGACCAGGAACTTATCCTCAACGCACTCTAGGAATCTTCTGGATTGCTTACAGCCTGCTGTGTAGTTTTCCCAGCAGACATCTGGGTAGTTGAAATCCCCCATCATGATGAGAGTGTGCGAGTGCAACACTTCTTGTAGTTGAAGCAAGAATGCCTCATCCACAGGTTCTCCTTGATCAGGCATCCTGTAGTAGACCCCAACCACAAACTGTCCTTTATTGATGTGGTCCTTAACTCTCACCCACAATCTCTCAAGCTGTCCATGGGTGTTTCTCAGAGGCAACTTTTCACAATCAATCCCTTCCCTAATGTAGAGGGCAACACCCCCTCCCTTCCTTCCCTGTCTATCTTTTCTGAAGATTTTGTAGCCCTCTATTCCAATATTCCAGTTATGTGATCCATCCCACCATGTTTCTGTGATAGAAATCAGATCATATTTGTCTAATTGTTCCATGGTTTCCAACTCCTCTTGCTTGTTTCCCATGCTGCATGCATTAGTGTAGAGGCATTTCAGCTGGGCTATCGGTTGTATCACATTTCCAGAACCCTTCCTGATTGCATTGAGAAAGTTCACGAATATTTCCCTATTGTTAATTAGAGTGATAGTGTTCTTAGGTATGCTTTCTTCACTCAAAGGTGCATCCTCTTCCCCCACTGCATCTAGTTTAAAGCTCTCCTGATAAGCCCAGCCACCTACTGCCTACAACACTCTTGCCCCACCTAGTGAGCTGTGCCCCATCCAGCGTCAGCATGCCTGGTCCCTCAAAAGTGCATCCAAGGTAGTAGAACCCAAAACCTTGGGCATGGCACCAGCCTCTCAGCAAATCATTCACTCGGCCTGTTTGCCTCCTCCTTCCTGGGTCCCAGTCACCAACTGAAAGAACAGAGGAGAACACTATTTGTGCTCCCAATCCCTTCAAAATCTTTTCAAGGGACATAAAATCTTTTTTGATATTTCAACGTTTCCTTGTTACAGCATCATTTGATCCTACTTTTTCAAGTAGGAAGGGGTGGTAGTCTTTGGGACCCACCAGACTTGGCGGTCTCTTTGTAATATCACGAATCAGCAAATCTCTCTGCCAAATACACCATTGGCTATTGTCAGCATTTACTGGATTGAACTGAATATTGGTTTGACCTGACATATGTGTTATTTAAATGATTCCAGTCGTCTTAATACACAAATTATTCTCATTTCAAGTGAGCAAGGATTGTGATATTTATTTTTGCTACAAAACACTCACACTTGGAGAATATGTTATTTAAATAACCAGGCAATATGAGCAAATAGAGAAGTTGTCAGAACTGAAATTCATCTTGTAAGTTCCAGTTTGGGATACTAGACTGGTGGATTGTTTCCAGAAAGGGCTGGTTCTACATTCTGCATTTAAAAATTGAAAACTTGATAGCAGGCTATCAAGGCTATGCACCTTGCACTACTGCACACTTTTATTCTACTGCATCAGGTATTCTGGCACAGAGGAAAGTCAGTGAAAGAGCTGCTACTCTCTCTCCATACTGGTAGACAGGTGAGAGTAAGAATGAAGAAAAGCTGGCACTTGTGTTCTGCTGTTCCAGTAAACGGAGTACCCCTCCCAACCTGATGGAATACCTCATGTTATGGATAGGTCTTGAACATATTGTACTACTGGGTGAATGTAGTGTGTTTAACCAGAAGACAGAATTGAGTGAGCAGAAATTTAATGGGCAGAAATGACAAGCTCATGTCTCCATCTTAGTGAATGACTGGAATTTATTAAAGAGTCTTGTGAAAAGTGAAAAGCAGCAGAAACAAGGGCATGGAGATGGAGTCCTTAGATACTGCTATATAGTGCTTGGAATTAACAAAATAAGTAATCCAGGAAAAGTTAATAAATAAGAATATTAAGACCTAACCTAGAGAATAATCTCTTCTGAGCTATCTACTTGCAAGAGAAAAAAACATTTAGGTATATAAAAATGATGGCGAAATCAGTGAACAGGTGCTGCAGTACTTTGCTTTGGAACAAAACCACAGATACCAGGATGTATAACTGTATAATTAAATAGAGAAATGTTTAGCTTCTCAAGCAGTCCTACTACATTTTATGTGACCAAATGAAGAAATAGCTAGTACTGTATTGTGAAGGTAAAAAAAAAAAAAAAAATCTTGGTGTTAATTCTTTGCTTCAACAAAGATATAACAAACTCTAATAATCTATTCAGCTACCCGGGCAGAACCATAAAGGAACAATAAGTTAAATCCACAACTCAATCAAAACACAGGGTTTTATTCTTCATTCACAATATATCTCCATCACATGCAAACCAATGAAACTCAATATAATTGGATTATCCTGAGATCAGCTCTCCCTTAAACTGTAGTAAGAGTGAACTGATATACTTTTTAGTTAAGGCGGTATAAAACCTGCTGCTATAACCATTTAAACTTACTTCTGAAGGCAGTTTAAAGTAAAAGTTTTGGCTATGCACTGAAGCCAAAGAGTACATGCAGAAGTGCTCCTTATGTTTTGCTCTCTCCAACACATTGACCTACGTTTTTCAGGTATAACAGTACCACCTGTTACTCAATTCGCACACTACCATTAGTGATAGATATTTTTATTCCATTTTTATGATTGAAACTCTAGAAACTGTGTGGGTTGCCTACTGGTGTTAGAAGGACACCAGGCTTCTAGAGGATTCACCTCCTGAACAGAATTAGTACATATATTATGTATTTATTCATACAGGCTCTTATACAGGATTATTTTTTGAATGGGGTTTCATTTACACTTGGAGTAAACATACAAAACCATATTGCCTTGGACTATATTACAGTGTTCATCCCAGTGAATTAAGATAAAATAAAATAATACAGATATTTGCAATAAACAAATGAAATCATAGATTGTGACTGGATATCATCAAAGACTGTATTTTTCCCTTAATGAGACTATCTGAAAGCCTACTATATCTGTTAGTCCCTCTTTTATATAGGGAAGCTGGAGGCAGAAAGTTATTTCACAAAGTCTTATCTTTATAATATGATTTATTTCAGGACATGAGAACATAACTATGTTGACCCCTCCAGTGATGCGTGGTCCATTTTTTTCCCAGCCTTTATTTAGAGGAGAAATGGATATGTGGGTATTTCTGAAAATCAAAATGCAGTACAACTCACCAGCCAGAACTCAGCTAGATAGATGGATGCATTTATAGGCTTAGGTCTGTTTCTGTACACCAGGTTAGTTTTCAGTTGAGTCTACTGTTGAAGGAAAAAAACTCACTATGTTTATTCTATACGTCTTGCTAATGTATTGCAGTTTTCAAGAGAGACAGGTTTTATTCAAGTTACCAGTGATACTTATATCTTATTCTATCACTTTCTCTACAATTACCTGTGAATTTTAAACAAAAGCTAAGAACTCAGTCCTATAATCTACAAAAACACAGATGGTTGACCTCTTTGACATCACTGAGGTAATTTGTTAGTGAAATGCTGCTCATTCACCCCTCAGATTCCTTTGCCTTTCCTCAGTACCTGTCCAATTTCCAGGGATGATTGCCAATATACTTGATACCACCCTTGCTCCTTTCCTTTAGCATCACTTTTGCTGCATTGTTGGTTCTTGAAGTTATAAGAGTGTGGGCAAAATGGGGAAGTAGAAGTGAGACATTTCAGTGCCTTTGTCTTTGGCTGCCTTTTTCATTCTAAAATTTCTCTGTCTGAAATGGTAAGCGGCAAGAAGAGAAAAATAGACTCCATACTGCTTCTAAAGCTCTCTTTCCTATGACTTGTTTGACTTAATAGTAGTATTTCAACTACCTTTTCTTGGCTTCTTATGGTGTTTTAAGGAATATTTGCATTCTAAATAACCCTTGGTGGGAAATTGAGTTGGACCATGAGATTAAGATTTAGAGCCATGAGAGCACAGTTGCTCTGTGCCTCTATTACCTGACCTCTTACTCTCCATTCTCAGTAGGTCTGCTGAATTTACCTCCTGTGGAACTTCATGCACTATTTAGGTTGAAGGATCTACTTTGTTTGGATATTTCTGAATTTGCTTCTGAGAAGCAAGCATTTCACATGTCACAAAACTTCTGTTCTTAAGCTGTCCCCCTGTATTATATTTTACCAGGTAATACAAGGATAAGGTAAATCATTTCATATAGGAAAGAACTTAAAACTTATTGTCACAAGGTAAGACCTGGTATTAATTCTGTTTCCAAGAGTCATTTTCGCTGACTGTGACATTGGGAATGTGAAATGGCTGCAGGAGCAAAGAAGAAAGTACATCAGTATTAATTTTTTTGATCTTTTAATAATTGTCATCTACTCATTCTTTAAGTGACTCCTTCCAACTTCTTCAAATATGAGCAATACTGACAAAGGGGAAACAGTGTGGAAAGTACTGCTCTCATCCTTGTTCTTTTCTACCTTCATGGGCTGATCCACAAGACATGGTAGAGGATGGTAGGATTAAGATATATCATAATGAGTGATGCCCATTTCCCACCTGACAGGATTTCCTGTAAAAATTTTCGTCCCCTCCCCTAAGGCACAATTCCTTCCTGAGAGCCACCAAGGATGGTGGCAGGAAAGAAGAGCACCCAAGCAAAACTAGGCTTAATGGATCAAGTCAGCACACAGAAAACAGGAGTTATATAAATAAATAAACAAGATAAAATAAAAACATGTAGGAAGACAGTATTAGCTCTCCTCTTAGCTAGAAGAATATGTGCATACACTTGGATTTTTTTAGAAGACGTTCAAAGAATTTCTTTGTTTTCAGAAATACACACATGTTGCTTCCCATTATTCAGGAATGTTTCTTTTCTTGGGCCAATTTACTCTCTACATGAGATGAATACAGAAAAACCTCCAGGTAAGGTGTTTAAAGTGATGAAAGCATAGAACTCAGAACAATTTTTTTATACTGCCTTCCTACATTTTTTCTTTTTATCTCTATTTTTAACTTACTTAAACACCAATATGAGTAAAGAACACCTAAAACTTTTGCTTTACATATGTTGCAAAAGATAAATAAGAATGCAAAATGTTGGTCTGTGGTATTTCAATGAATACATGCAAATGTTTTCCTGTAATACAATGTACTTCTTTGTTTTCCCACATAAAGAATAAAAGTAACTTACAAAGGCATATTTTCAGTTTAATTACACGGAATATTTCTCCAGTATAGTTTTTCCTCAAGGTACATAAAATTAATCCACCCTGACTTGTCTGGCTTTTCTTTAATGTATGGTTCAGCCCATGGTTCTGTGTTGATTCCCTTCCCTTCCCTTCCCTTCCCTTCCCTTCCCTTCCCTTCCCTTCCCTTCCCTTCCCTTCCCTTCCCTTCCCTTCCCTTCCCTTCCCTTCCCTTCCCTTCCCTTCCCTTCCCTTCCCTTCCCTTCCCTTCCCTTCCCTTCCCTTCCCTTCCCTTCCCTTCCCTTCCCTTCCCTTCCCTTCCCTTCCCTTCCCTTCCCTTCCCTTCCCTTCCCTTCCCTTCCCTTCCCTTCCCTTCCCTTCCCTTCCCTTCCCTTCCCTTCCCTTCCCTTCCCTTCCCCCCCCCCTTTTTTTTTTTAAAGTGGCTTAATTTCTCTCTTTGGATTTTCTCCATTCAATACTCAAATACACCCTTTCTTTGCTAGATCTTAGCAACTATTTCTAAAAGATCAATTAAGTCTTCATAGTTTGTATTCACTTTCTTTCCTCTCATCTTTTGCCTAATAACTTCTCATTCTCAATATTCTCTCCATATGCCCTGATAAACTTGTTTTCCTCTGTTTACCTGTTTTGCTTGTTCACATTCTTGATTTTGAATCGGATAGTGGGGTGATTCATCTGACTTACTTGAGATGTGTCTATCAGAGTGAGGTGAATTGTATCACAAAATTGCCTCTTTCTTTTTACTGCCATTAACTACAAAGAGATACTGGATGACTTGTTCAGATATGAATATCTACAAAGTTAGAGGAACTATATTACATTCTTTTGATCAAATAAACCAAGTAAGTGGAGAAAGCTATATCTATCAGGCTGTCCTGTTTCACTCTGGGCTGAAGGTGGATATATTTTCATCCACTCTACTGAGTGCATAGCTAGACTTGGTTGGGGGCAGCAAATTGGATAACCTGGTTAGGTAGTGATGCCAGGTTGTTGTAAAGAAGGGTAGACTTCTCACTGAGATTATAAAACATGGAAATGTCTTGACAAGGTATGTAAGTAAACCTTCTATTATATCAGCATGCTCAACGTGTCAGTAAGAGCAAACTGTCCAGCCTGGGCTACTTGGAAATGTCAGCTATGAGGAGAAATTGAGCATCCTGGAGTCATTTATCCTAAAGAAGAAACATCTGAAGGGGGATATGACATTATCCTTCAAATACATAAAAGATTTATGCAAAGAGGAGAGGCACAATCTGTTCCCCTGTCCAAGGTGCACAGAAGATACAAAAAGCTTCAGTTGCAAGAAGAATCCTGATTTAGAGATCACTTTTTTTTTGTATATCTGTATCTGTTGTTGGAATCAAAAATATCTTACATTGTGTGTGTGTGTGTTTGTGCAGATGTATATATTTTAAAAGCTTTTCACGTGAAAGCCAGATGGTAAGTACTAAGCTGTAAAACTGAAGCTCAGGTTTCAACTGACTCACGCCTAGGGAACAAGAGGAACACTGTTCCTCTGATTCAGAAAAGGGGTGTGTTTGTCACCATCTCTCTTATCCTTTTGTATGTAAAGAAACTGGGCACAGCTTGGGGCTATCAGCTGAGAAAACAAGCCTTTAAATCATAAGCTTCAGGCAATTAAGTGAAAAGTATCAGTGTTTAAAGAGTGGTTTCATTTCTTTTTTTTTTTTTTTTTTTAATTCTTTTTTAGTGGAAGGGCTAGCACCTCCACCTTATTACTGTTTTACGCTTTTATTTAATTTCATTGTGAGCTCAGATACAAGCTTTATGTCCTATCAGTGTTTGAACACCTCATCTGTGTGTGACTCCCACATAATAGACACATAAAAAAACCACAGAAATATGAGGTAGAGAGATGTTAGAGAAGTGAAAGTTTCAAAATAAGGAATGAACTTTTTTCCTTCTAACACTTTCAACAATGTACAGATAAAACTAAAGAGGAGACATACTGAGGTGGATCACAAGTGACAGAAAGACAGCTGTGCATATCTGGCACACATTTGCTAGAATAAACCAGCATCTGTATACAATAAGCCTTGCTTTTTTTTTTTTTCCCATTTTATTTATTTATTTATTATGAAGGATTCACTTTTCCAAGTTTAATAATTTATTTCTTAGGGGTGATTCTAACAAGCAGTGGCTGGAAAAATCAATGTATTTCTGAGTTGGCAGACATCTTTAAAAAAAAAAATATATTTTTTTTCCATCCGGGAGAGAACTGAACTTGATCTTTTTTACTTAAGTATTATAGTCACATTTTTTCTGCATCTTCTTCAGCTTAATTCAGTGACATATAAATAAAAAAGTCTGACACTTAATGTGATGTGACTTACCTAGAAGTAAAGAGATGGACAACACTGACCACAGTAGGAAAAGTGTGCTTTAAAATAATGAACACAAAGGGTTGTATTCTTTGATAATATCAGTCAGCATAACCTCAGTGATTTACATCATCTAATTGTTCAGCCAATATTTTGTGCATAGGAAAGGAGGAGTAATTTTTTTAATGCATATTACCAATAAATTAAAATAAAAGAGCTCAGATTCAAGAGTAGACTCCAGTATGATATGTATATACTCCATCATTATTTATTCTCCTTCATTATTTATTCTTATCAGCATATTTTTTAACTTGAGACAGGATTATATGTAGAAGTTTTTGGGAACCCTTAACATGACAAGAGTTAATTATTAAGAAGGATGATGAAAGATATCAGCCAGCCTTTGATTTCTTCTCTCTCTGGCATACATACGCTTCCATTCAGAATACGCATGAATGTATGTATATGTACAAACTTATGCTTTTCAGAACTTATGATCCTTCACAGGCATTTCCTGAAAAAATAGTATATTATTTATAGATCTTGCGACATGCTTACCATCACCTCGACATCAAAAGAAATTGAGGGTAGTTACCAACTTACATTTAAGGTGCAATCCTTTGTAAATAGTACGTATTACAACTTGCATTGCTTCTTGTCCTGATGCCATTACAAATTGCAATTTCTGCATAATGATAGGGATGGTAATAACCATCAGAAGAAGATAATAAATTATTAATGGATACTAAAGTGTAATAAAAGTTATAGAAAATATCAAGATTTTTTCTTCTTACATAACAATCATTTTTTTCCCCCTTTTCTTTTTCTACTCCCAAACAACCATTTTTCTTTCATACTCTTATGAAATTAGTGATGGATTTCCTGTCTCTTGGCATAAGGGACCAAACTTCTTTCTATCAAATTATTTTTAATGTTATATATGGTTTAGTTAGAACAACTTGGTTAGTTAAATTTTCCACAGCTTAGGATGTTTCTGAATTCTGTATTAAGAAATTTGTACAGTAGGATTCTCTGTACCATGCTGCATGAATGCTGAAGAGTCATTTGGATAGTCTGAGATATCTGTTTAATGAAATTATGACTAGGTTAAAGAGTTCATAAGAACTGGACAGCATACTGTCATGGAATCAGGACCCAGATTGCTCTTTCAGTAAACTATTTCATATAAATTGGAATAACTGTTACAGGTGTAAGTGCAAGTACTTTTCACTAATTCATCATATAACCTCCCTTAACTATAGCATCTTCTGAGATTGTAGAAAAAGTTGGCATGACTGTGGGCTTGCTTTTTGCTTGTTATATATATGTATATATACGTATATATATTTAAAGTGAGTGCCACTGCATTTTAGGCAAACATCTTTCCCGTTGGTGTGGTAAAGTCTGTCTTGGCCTAGCAAAATTCACCCTAAAATAGTACTAGATAGAAGGACACAAAGACTACTCAAGCTGTACAAGAGTTAAGATTTGGTAAAAAGTTGCTTTTTGAGACATACATTTTTATCTAAAAATTCTTAAGTTGAATAGAAAATATCATACCAGATGAGTCTCCTTCTAATCTGGGAAAATGCTTTGCAAGATACTTACAAAAAGTTGTATTAGAGTATTTGTAACAGAGGCTGATGATAAGACAAAGGAAAATTGACTTGCAGACAATATTTTAATTTTACGCAGGTGATTTTGGTATAATTTGCAAAAAATTGAGTTGCTCCAGAAGAGAAATATTTTGGGCTGAATGATTTTAGTTAAGACAGAATAAAAATTTTAATATGCCTCCCCCCGCCTTCCCCTGGTGTAATGAATTACAATGGAGGCAGGAGTAGCTTAAGTAAAAAGATTACAGATGGGACAGTGGCCTAAATTCTGGATTTACTTTTTCTCATAATATGTAAATAATATGGAAAACTTTGAAGAGAATATCACTTTTGTAGGTGTCTGTTCTGTTGTCACAATATATGTTCAACAGCTTTTAGTGGCATATTATCAACCTATCTGACATCAAAAACTTGATTGTTCTTGTGTTGAACCTGTGTCTAGAATCTTCACTTTTAATGAAGGGCAGGAGAAGAAGATTTAAGAGTGGGTGGTCTTGAAGGTCAATAGGTGGGAGAAACAACAGTCCTATGGCTCACCTTCACTCAATTTAACTGTGAGACAGGCTCAGGGTGATGAGAATGGTGCCAACTGCATATGTGTACTGACACGCTGCAGAATGTGTTTTGTGATTCATCAACTGCACTGTGATTGATTGGCCCAGCATCCTGGCAGAGCCCAGAAACTTTTTACTTGTCTCCAAATATGTTTTGTGATTCTTCAGGCTCTCTCTGATAGATTGTCATGTGGGTTGCATTTAGATTTTTTATTTTTGTCCCATGCCCTCAAATTTTTATTTTGATGATTTATTGTGCATATATATTGATTGGCACATTGGCAGAGTCCATAGTTTCTTTACACCACAAAATACTGCTTTATAATTTGTCAGGTAAATTGATTGTTTCATGCTGACACATATAGCTAAATTCTACTAATATGAACTGAAGGGAAGAATATGACTAGCATACAGCTAGTGAGGGCAGTGTTGGAGGATGGGGTCACACTGTTGGGCCAGAGAGAACAGTTCCTTTTGCTTGAATGTAAAGTTGGTCACTGCACTTTATAAACTGCTGAAAAAAAGTCCTACCTTGAAGAGACAGTGCTAGAAAATGCAAAGTGAGGGCATTAGTTTTACACATTAATTCCTGTTAATATCAGTCTGGTAACTACACTGAATAGAACATCCAAGCATGACTAAAGGAAAGAAAGACCTTATCTAAAGCTGTAAAGAAAGTAGATTTTTAATGACACTTTAAACTGTGCCGTTTGCCTTGCATCACCAAATCACACCACTGTTCCCTAATTGTCTTTTAACCACACACACATTACTTGAAAGTCAAAGGGGAGATTTTGAAAGTTGGCGACAACTCTAGCATGATCCACTGGCACTGAAAAATGGGAGTGACAAATCAGACTCTCTTTTGAATACTTGTAAAACAATTATTCTTAGGTCATCCCTTCCCCCCCCGCCCTCAAATGAATAACATTTGTCCAGGGTGATGGATTCACAATTTGTAATTCAAAAAATGATTTATTTAGCACTACATGTCATTGTGCAAGAATTGACTCCATGACAAAAGTTTCTGGGAAGCTGATCTTTTCTTTTGTCTAGGAAGATGAATGCACTTTTTGAAATCAGGTTTCCTCCCACAGTTATTGAAACACAGAGACTGCCACCTAAAATGTGTACGCTATGAACTAAGAAAGCTATATATTTCTATATATATATTCTATACATATATATATATTCTAATATATATCATATATTTCTAGATGGTTTGTGCAAATTTCTCCAAACTCTACCCACACTGCTATATATTCACATCTATGGAAGATATTTTATAGCTTGTTTGGAGTCCATGCAGTATCTCTATCAGAAAAGCAGAAAAACAAGAAATGGAGCCTGACTTGCAGATGTACCTCTTGTTATTCCAAGAGATAAATATGTCTTATAGGTTTTCAACTCCTCTGCTGCCAAAATTAACCTGTTTTTTTTAATGTCTACTTTAGAACTAAGGAAGAGCATAAATTAAGCAAGCATTACACATATCAGTTAATAAAGTTATTGCTCCTTTAGCAATCTGGAGGAACACATGGAATATGAGAGCAGAAAGACTCAGTGCTTTTACAATGCAGAGGAATGGAAAAGGAACTTGACTCCCTACTGGGAGGCAGGTAAAATAAAGGCATCAAGATTAGAGTTATGTTATGATCTGAGAAATCATAGCACAGCAATGGAAATCACAGAAAAATTGAGAAGGATGTCATTTGATGAAAGTCGCAAGCTAGGTACTGTTAAGCTCTTTGTTAAAAAGAGGTTAACAAAGGGTTAAGGGCCTTATTTTCTAACTTGAGAGAGGCTAAGATGGCTTCCTAGGTTAGGATAGATGGCTCTTCTGGCTGAAGGAGAAGGGGTTCATCTTTCCTCCCTTCTTTCTCTTTCTCTGCAGGATTTCCTTCCCCTGGCTCACCTCTAGGCATGTATGTCACTGTAAAGGGCTACCTTATTCTGCAGTTCAAATTACAAAGAGCTCAACCAATGAGTTACAGCCACCCTTCCTCTATCCCTCCTAGGCAAGGATCCAACCTCCTCTACAGCAAATGTTTGTACTTGTGCTCCTTGTGACCTCATGCAGTTGTGACGGCATGTCATCATGACTTCTGCAGGTCTAATATTTTTGGGGGATGTTCCTTCTAGACCTTGTATAGTTCTTTCTTTGTTCAAGAAAGCATGGCTATTGATACTTTTCCTGCTCTCATAACCTTCATCAAAGAAGTCTATCCAGATTTGCTGAGAAAGAGGATTACAAAAATCACTATTTCCTCCTTAATTGAGGTTCTCTTTGTATTTTGGCTTACACTTCCCAAACCTATCGACTCTTCCACTCTAAGAAATGCTCCATAAATTTTAAATTCCACTGCATAAGACTTCATCAATTTAGTTACAATTCTTTTTAAAATATATATTTAAATAGAAAGTGCTTTTTTTTTTTTTTTCCTTACAAGAAAGATCTCACTTGGTGTATGACTCTGTTTTCCCTGCTTCTTGACCTATTTTAATACGTAACAATAAATTTACAATGAATAATTAATATTATCCACATGAGAGGGAAGTTCATGTTAATGAAAGTGAAGTCAGTTGTGCATTTTTTAAATAACTGGGCTTCAGTTTAGTCCAAGACATCACATTTTTTTTACCACATTAGGAACTAAACCCTGAGATGCTATTTATGAGTCTTCATAAACTAAGTGAAAACACAGTCATTGTGTTGCAGCCCCAGGACGTGCTGATGTTGCCTACAGACTAGCCTAAAAAGACAATGTGTAATATGTAATGTGCACTGACTTGCATCTCGTGAAGTCACTTATGCACTTGCCAAGAGCAAAATACTGGTGTGTAAACACTTTAATTTTACTTGGTGTATTTTTCTGACTGTTCAAATGCTGGAAAATTGTCCTCATAAAACCAAAGAAGAGTTTGAATCTGAGTAATCATAAAATCCAAAGTAGATAAAATTGGGGTCGATAGAGTCAGTTTAAAGATACTGTTTGCTAAGAGAAGACAACTAAATTTATCACTAAATTCTTCTGTGAATTAGAGGGGCAGATATGAGCACTGAAATAGTGCGTTATACATATTATTTGCCCGATATTTTTTATTCATTTTGTAGTTTACTTTTGTGTTTCAGTCTTTTGCCAGCTTTGGTTCAAAAAGCACAAACAATTTAGAAAACATCTGCATGTTTTCAGTAAACTGTACTTCATGTCTTTTTACACTTTTGCACTGTAACATAAAAGTAGAACACACTCTGGAAATATGTGGCACAAAGTTATTTGTATTGGTAAGCAAAACTGAAAAAGAAACCAGATTTTATACATTAATAGTTCTGTGCACTTACTCTTAAAAATGGGAAAATGATGTAAGAAGGTGAAAATGGAGGCAAATTGAAACAACGTTGAAGCTTCAGCTATTTCTGTGTCCCCATGGAAGAACTCTTCTGGGATCTGGCGTCCTTTTCCATCATTTGGAGTGATGGCGGTCACTCTGCATTGCATGAGAAGCAGAGATGGTAGCAGGGCATTTCACTCTTCTCTGTATGAAAGTGGCATCATGGGGACCTCCTGAATTGAGTTTAGAAGTTACACCTGGTATGGAGAAAGAGCAGGCCACTCGTTCCCCATGCACATGTATTTCTGTACGTGCTTCAAGACCTTCTGATCTCAAAGAACAGTAACGTATCTGAAGTGTGATTATACACAGGGAAGGCATAACAAGACACATGATAACCCACAACTCATTATCTATTCTGGAAGTGAAATCCAGATAAAACCACTAGTTAATTTTCAGATTCTTACAGGAATGTTGTTTACTTGCAATTCCTTTACACCTAGACATTCTAAAGTAATATTAATATATAACAAATAAATCTGGCCACTGTAATGTGAAAGAAAATCAGTGTATTCTTAAATAACAAAATGTTCCCTGACAGTACAGCTTGACAGCAGTTGAAGAAAGGGAAAACTTTTTTTTTTTTTTGAGTAAGTTTCAACATTTGGTATGCTTTGTGTTACATGATCACTCATGACTAATAGTCTGAACAGTAGTACTGGTACTTGTGTATTCACTGGCATGAAGAAAGCGCAGGCCTGCTGTACTCCTGGCCCATGGACACCGTCAGGTGCATGTACAGTTTTGTGCGCTGATTACCAGTTATTTTCATTTTCTGGGCTTCCAGAGTGGAGTTTCTCCTTTAATAACCTTTCCAAATAATTACTCCATTATCACCAGAACTCTGGACCCATACATACTGGGGCTTTCATTGAGTGTTGACTATAATTTATGGATTAGATTTGTATGAGGAAAACCAGATCTCTCTGTCTGCCCAGAGAGTAAATATTTCTAAGCAGCAAACAAAGTAGCATTTTCATAAGGGCACCTAGAAGCATTTGTGGGAAGTAGTTCCCACATTGCATACAGAAGTGTACTTCCAGTTACATGTAATTAGTGGTAAAATCCAACAGGTGGCACAAAAGTATTTGAATTTTATATTGATTTAAATCACACACCGTTAAATTACCAAATGAGATGCAGGGGGAGTTTTGTTAAAAAAAAAAAAAAAAAAAAGAGAGAGAGAAAGAGAGAAAAGAAAGGAAAGAAAAACGCGTTATCCCGCCGCCGTGAAGGATACTCTGCCTCCACTCAACACCGAGCAGCCGAGGCGTGGGCCAGCGGGCTCCCTGTCCCCCGGACAGCCCGCTTGCAGCAGGGAGCCCAGGCCGGCCGCTCTCCCGGCATCTTTCCCCCAGCCCCGGGGCTGCTCCCGAGGGCCTTACGGGACGCTCCCTCCGTCCCTTCCCCCGCCGCCACTCCGCGGACCCTCGGTGCCGGCCGTCGGCCGGGGAAGCGGGGCGGGCGCCCTCCGCTGGCGGCCGCGGGGACTTCAGCGGGCAGAGGAGCAGGGTGGGTGCGCTGCGCTGCCACCCCCTCCCCAGGCAGCGCTTGTGCAGGTGGGGAAGTGAGGGCTGATGCCAAACGGACGGCAAAAGGGAGGCGAAGGCAGCCCGGGGCTGCCGCAGGGTCAGCTCCTGTCCCCCACGGCCACTGCTCCAGCACCGGCCTCGCCGCATCGTTGGCCACTTATTCTACCATCTGCTCCTGGAGGTTGTCCCACTGGGCAGGGAACTCTTGGTTTTGCTGGTGTAAGAAACCATTACCGTCTTTGTGAATAAACCCGTGAGTAGATTAAGATCGTAGGCCTGAAATTGTATTTGGTAGCAACAATAATGGTGTTTTTGCAGCACCCAGAGGGTAATTGAGATTTCTTTATTTAATGAACTTGTACCGGGGGGTTATGTGGGAGGGAAAAGGCGCGAAGATTCCCAGATACCTGTGAAAAAGAACATTATAAGAGCAGGAATTGCCTGGGATAGTGACATGCAGTAGATGTAAACACAGCTCAGCTTTTCTCTTTTAAGTGTAGTATGCCATGAGCATCAGTCTTGGAAACAATTATTAAAATGTTAGTCTAGGCCTTATAAACAGATTCGCAGTGAGTATGTAATGTGAGTTAAGCAATTGCTGTCTTATTTACTATTAAATTATCTGAGTGAGCCAGGTGAAACTTTACTGAGGCTTCTGTTTGCAAACATGAATGTAGGAGATGTAAGGAACAGCCAACAATGGTACACCTAAAACTGTGACTAGAGTGTAAGTCAAAGGCATATCTAAGAAGATGACCAATATACATAAAATTTGCTGAATTGACTAAAAGTGAGGCAGAGAAAGAGAGGTTATAGTATTGTTTGAAATTAAAAATGAGCACGGACCAACAGCTTAGGACCTTAACAGCAAAAGTCTGTAAGAGATTTGGGCTTATGATAAAATAAATTAATTTATAATATTTTATATATTTCCTCTTAATTGAACAAAGGTATGTGAGCCCATCACCTGTGATTTGTAATAGAGCCAGCTTACATATATATAAATGCCTGACAACTTCTTAGTGAGATGAATGCATGCCTAAACAGCGCCCAATTTCCTGGGCACAAACTGATGACCTCAATTCCTGTAGGACCAAGCTGGACCAAATCATGGTACCAAATGACAAACACAGTACCACTGAGCGGAAGGGAGCTTCAATTTAGACCCAAGGAGTGAACAAATCACACCAGTAAACAAGTGAAGGAGCTATAGTCCTTAGAAGAAGCTAGTTGTTAGTGTGTGGGACTGGGCAAGCACTATCCCTGAGTTAGACATTTGTAATATGTGTTTGTGTGTTTGCAGCCCATGGAAAGTTCAGAAGAAGATAGAAAAGATTGAGGAAAAAAATAATAATGCATATAATCATATAATCATTAAGGTTGGAAAAGACCTTCAACATCTAACCGTCCCCCTGCCACCAATACCACCCACTAAACCATGTCCATAAGTACCACATCCAACCTTTTCTTAAACCCCCCCAGGGACGGTGACTCCACTACCTCCCTGGGCAACCCATTCTAATGCCTAGATACTCTTTCTGAGAAGAAATTTCTTCTAATTTCCAACCTGAACCTCCCCTGACACAACTTGACGCCATTCCCTCTTGTCCTATCTGTGAGAAGAGGCCAACCCCCAGCTCCCCACAACTTTCTTTCAGGTAACTGTAGAGAGCAATAAGGTCTACCCTCAGTTGTTTATCTCAGTTCGGTGTCCCATTTTGAAAAATGGTCAGAATGAGTGAATTGAAATACTATAGCTGGAGGAATGGAGTGTTTTTCTGGCAATCAGCTTGCCTGGCCAAGCTCTGCATGTACAGTAGATCATGGTCTTTGAAAGATACTGGGCTGCTCAGATCTAGTAGAAGTCAGTGAGTGCCCTTCTGAACCAAGCCCAAGAAAAACAGGCCCATGAGGTATGTCCAATATTTTAGCAGCAATAATGAAAAATTATGAAAAAAAAAACACAAACAAAAAACCAACCAACCAGCCAAACAAAAAAACACGAAACCAGTTCAGTTATTTGGTGGTTTTATGGAAAACAAACCAATCAACCAACAAAAATGGACCTGGGCACAAAAAATGCACACATATATTTCTGTAGAACTGATAGTCGCAAGTGTGTGATATGAAAATCACTCAGCTGTTGGAGAAATGGAAGGATAAAATTGAAGCAGCAAATAAACCTATAATAGAGTGATCCTAAAAATTTGGTTCTGGTCTAGGCAGCCGAAGGGCAATAACAAATGTTTGGCTGTGAATCCTAAAATGGTGTGTGAAATGTGCTAGAATGGTGACTATTTGGACAAAATATTTGGACACTTACTAACTACAGTTAGTAGATGTGATACAAAAGAAAACCAAATATTAAGTATATAGGAAATAACTAGAAACTACAAAATATCAGGGGCCTGAGAACACCAACAGGCCTCATGGCCCTGACCAGTCTGACCTGGGGCCTCCACCCACACCCCTGCCATGGGTCCAGAAGCTCCATTCAGCTTAGGTTTGAGACTTCAGGTCTGGCTTTAGTTATGCCATAGGTGTGCCTCTGACTCCTGGATGGACTGGAGACCTTGTCTCTTGGATAGATGCCCTTGGATGTACATTATTGTTTATCTTCAGTCTTGTCTGTGTTTTCTGAATGAGCTTTGGACCCCTATTATAAACTCTGGTCTTGTCTTTTGCTCCTGACTGCTGCCTGGATGGACCCTGGACCTGTTTCATCACTTTACCTTGTCTGGGACTGTCAGAGGGCCCTGTTACTAGTAAGTACCCTGCTCTGTGTGCTGTCTTCAGATGTTGTGGGACTGTGACCTGGTCAGTGACCTAGTGCACTGCCTGCACTACGTCATTGTTGGCTTGGGGTTTGATTTTCCTTAGGGAGCAGCTGGCCTTTGCTGCTCCCTGACATCATGTGAACCCTTCAGTCTGTTTGAAATTGATTAGGTCATGGTTGATGAATGTGTTTATCCAAAACTGAGAGAACTGAGCCTTCAGATTTGGCCTCTGAAATTTGAAGAAGAAACCTGGAAAACAAAAACAATGGATGAAGTTGTTTTGGATAACTGTTCAGTTTTTATTAGTTGTATAGCTAACAGGCAGGAATAGCATCCTAAAAGTTCCATATACAGGTGTGTATTAGATGAAGCAAATTGCACGAAAACAGTATGACTTCCTTAAAGGAAGAATAAAACGATAGATTTAATGGATAGGAGTAGCAGAAGCTGTTTTCTAGAGATCACTGAACCATTCAATAGCCATCTGACCAAGTACCACTATCAGGGGAGGAAGAATTATTGGAGATTATTCAAGAAATACGTCAAGAAGTATGGCTGTTCACTGTTCCTGCTTCCTATTTGTAGTTTGTTTCTTCAGGATTTTGAATTGCAAACTGCATAACCTAAAAGTGAGAAAGTGAGAGGATGATAAAGAATACTGTGGGACATACATGCCTCAATATTTAAGCATTCTGTGATTAACTTCATGGTGCTTGGCAGAAACTTCTGGAACTGAAACATCTCTAGTAATCTGTGATAAGAGTATGACCAAAAATCTGAAGTAAAGCCCAAATAAACCAGAGCTGCTTCAAAAAGATGTTGAGCTCTTTGGTGCTACGATCAAGGAGGGGGAATTTCCACTAGCAATGACAACATATACTATACAGGGATTACTAGTACTGTAAGCACTCCCAGATGTGTGGAGTTTTACAGAATTTAAAAATAGCTGCTTTTGTGCATGAAGAAAGAAATCCATTTGAGTGTGACTTGGCACTGACATGGTTAAAAACAGCTGTGTTGGCTTCGGGTTTCAAAACATTCTTGCATGCATGGTCTTGGATAGTCTTGAAACAACCAAAAAAAGGCTAACAAGACCAATTGCTTATACAGAAAGTCTGAACTTTATAAAAAGAGAAGTAAATGCACCATTGTGCATTGAGTAAGTTAAAAGGGTGTTTTTACTTTTTAGGAGTATAAGGAGTTTTTATAAGTAAGATGCTGCCTGTGATTGTCCCTTCAGAATCAAGAAGCCTGGTGGCCAGACTCCTGACTGACTGGAAAATTTGCAGAGTGCTAAGTGTCCTGATCAGTTACAGGCATGGCACTACTTGAAGTCTAAGCTATGATAGATTGTGGGGAAAAGCTGATAGCATTTTATTCTCAAAATTGGAGGGGGATAAGTTTGCTTTCCATGGCTTGCAGCAAGTGTACATAGTCTTTGGAAGATTATATGATTACAGGATGTGCAGACAGAAATAGGATCCCTTTGCATTAAACAACCGATGAGTATGGCTGTGGCAGCACAGAATTTAACTAAAGTTGTAAAACTCAAAATTAAGATGAAAGTGAAACACAGCTGAAATATGTAATGCTAGAGTACCTGAGATAGCTGTTTGAAAACTAGTGTAGGTTTGCCCACGTGGGTTGTGGTTGGGTATTTAGTTTACAATGTACATAAAGGATAAAAGAAATGGAAAAGTGTTAGAAAAGATATACCAGAAGTCACATGTTAATACTTATATACACACATATGCATTTCATGGTTAGAAACTTCTTGATAAAATCAAAACCAATGGATTTTAAACTTATATTCTAAATAATTGTTTACAAAAGTAGGAACAATTAGTGATTTGTTAATATGTTTATTGGCAAAATGGAAATAGGGGTTCCAAGCCTATGTCGTGATTCAAAATCACCAGACTTCTATTTGTTCCCTACATAGGGATACCAGTATCTTGTATGACTCATGATTTCTCTGGCTTTCTTTGAGTAAATATGATCTGAAATGTGTTGTGTGCTTTTTATCAGGCTGTTTATTTCTTGAGCCTGATGTGTGCAAACAATTGCAGGTGCTGAAATTAGAGATTGCAGAGCTGCTGAAGATCCTTCAGCTTTGAGTGAACCAAATTAAATGCTTTTTGAGCTTTTTATGCCAAAACCAAATCCCAGAACTCTTGGGTAACTCTTTAAAATATCAGTGTAAACACTTACACAAGTTTGTGAGTGGAAAATATTGTTTTGCATAAACTGAGATTCCAAGGTTCAGGCTAATCCGATGTAGCCTCAGAAAGCATAAAAATATTTGACTACTTATCCTGACTGGGATTTTGCAAGATGTGGCTATGTGCTCTGCTAGCAGAAGAATGGAACTGTCAATACTCCCCCTTTAGTGACAGATGGTTACTGAAAATCTAAATGGTAGACATTTTGGAAAGAGATTCTTGGTTATGTTACTCCTATTCTGTTCTGCCTGTCCTTGGTCTGTGCAAAAATGCAAATCTCGTAACATACACTTTATTTTTTTTTCCTCCATTACTGTTAGACTGATTTGACTGGTTCTTAAAGAAAAGCTTTGGACTGTGGGCTTTTAACGCAGCCTTGGTGTCTTTACTTATGGTCTTTAGAAAACACACTGCATAATCCTTTCAGAAGTATTTTAAGCACAGTATAATGAGTTGACATTATACAAAGTCAAAGTTGTCTGTTCATTTGAGCATTCTCTCAAAAATTATTAATTTGTTATATAACCAAAATATCCATTGTTGAAAATGTCACATTGGGTGCTTCTGTTAGTAACTTTCATGGTTAAATTCTTCCCTGGAACCATTTCATCATGGTTGTAAGACTCCAGTTTGGTTAGAAAGGTTTGAAAAGACCATTAGGCGAGTAATGTGAGAGTGAGAAACAAAGGACAACAAGGAAGAAAAGATGACATGAAAGCTCAGATGATATCCAAAAGTCTTATAATAAATAGACTAAATGGATATGAAGGAGCTGAAGTCTGAATCCAGATATTTCTGCTGCTATTTTAGCCAGGTTAGATCTGACCTCAGTGAAAGGACTTTAAAAATAGTGGTAGCAAAAGTGGAGTTTAAGGATATTTAACAAATATCCCATTATGTAGAAAAAAATGATGATCATATTATATGGTGGGCGAGGACTGTATCACTCCTAGACTTTTTTTTTTTTTTTTTTTTTTGTGGTGTATAGCAGAGAGCCATTCATAAAGAGACCAAGGACTCCACTCTGTTTCCGAGGTGAATGGGAGATTCCTGCTATGTTTCCTTGCCAGTGAGGATTAGCAAGGACATGAAGTGCTTTGTGGAAAGTGTATCATCAGGAAATGTCTCAGAAAACAAATAGGTGATCTGCAGGAGTAAATGGTCAGGCTGAGAAGCATCAGTGATAAGAAAATCAACAGAGTACTAAATGTGGAAAGCTGAGATCTGAGACAAGTACACTGTCCCAGCAACACTTGCAGATTCACAACCCATGGCAGAAAATAAAACCTTATGTAGGTAATAGACGGTAAGGTTCACTACCACTGATCCTAGGAAGAAGCAATATATGACTGTCTGCTGAGACTGATGGAGAGACTAGTCTGTTTACCTCATAGTCCAGGATGTATGGTTCCTCTCTGGACCTCAAATCTGATATAATACTCAACACTTGATGAAGCTCATTCAGGCCACCCAGTATTGTACATTCACGTTGAATGTTGTACTAGAAATGATCCCAAGCAGTTCAAAAGTAACTTCTGGCATTTGAGACCAGGGTGGGTGGATCGGGTTTGCAAGTTAGGGTTTACACAGGTACAGACATCCTGGAGATAAGTGTATGATCACATAATGGACAATTCTGTGACCGTAAGGTAGAGCACTTTTAAAGAAAAAAGGAAAATTTTGTTGTTACAATTGAATTTACCAGTTCAATAACCTAGTAAGAAGAAAGTTTTCTCTAAAATAGAATGAGGATGAAAAAAGCCCAGCTGCATCTTGGACCAGCACTAAAACTAACAGATAAAGTGTTATTCATGTCCATGTAGACTGTTTGCTTGGTCTGGGGGACCTCTTGGATGACCATGATAAGAAAAAATAAGCAGGCAAAAATGTAAAGTCTTAATTAAAGGTATGATTTAGTTGAAAGAGGAGAGGTGATGTGACATGACAGAGAAGCTACTAGGTAGCTTTGTTTGGGGAAATATCAAGGAGATATGTTCATACTCTGAGACTGAGAATGCAGAGGTGAGTTAGTAGGGAAAGAGAAAGAAGCAAGACCACTCTAATAATGGGAATTCATGACAAACCACCAAACCAAGATCAGCTGGATAGGGCTTTCACTAGTGACTTGTACAATCACCCAGAGCATGGGATTTAGTGACAAATCCTCTAAAACAAACAAACAAACAAACACAACAATGTGACTTTCTACTATGTCCTGCGGAGGAGGAAGGGAAGCAGAGAGGGGGGTGCAGGTCTCCTCTGTGGTTGCTGACAGGACACCCAGGAACAGCACAAAACTGCACTTTTAGAGGTTCAGACTGGACATTAGGAAAAAATTCTTTAATGTGATGGTGGTTAAACATTGGAACAGGCTTCCTAGAGAGGTGGTTGATGCCCCAAGCCTGTCAGTGTCTAAGAGGACTTTAGATACTGCCCTCATTGATGTGCTTTAACTTTTAGTTAGCCCTGAAGTGGTCAGGCAGCTGGACTAGATATCTTTGAAGGTCCCTTCCAATGTAAGTATTCTATTTTATATCAGAGGATTTTAACTGTCTGGATTGTGTTGGAAAAATAATATATTAGGACATGGAATATTTAACAGGTCCTTGAAATGCACTGGTGATGTTTTTTATATAAGAAGTGTAGAAAAACAACTAGAGGTGAAAGTATCCTAGATTTGATTTGATTTATTTATTTATTTTTTGGGGGAGTAAACTGAGACTGTTTATGCAGAAAGTAACTTAAATAACAGTTTTCAGGGGGTGGTAGCCTATGAAGACTAGTAGCAAAACAGAAATGGTGGATTTTAGGGAAGTAGACTTCAGTAAATGCAAATATCAGGATGTTATAATTTTCCAGGAAACTTGTCTGACAGATAAGGGAGCTAAAGGATGGGGTAGAGATTCCTTAAATACACGAGTAGTACAGATATAAATAATTTTCCATTTTGTATGAGAGATAAGAAACGTAGTAAGATAGCTTTTTAAAATCATGAGTTCTTCTTTTACCTCAGGTGAAAAAAGGATGCAGAGAGGAAAAGAAAAGATCAGGTTACTCTGAGAAGCACAGCAAAGCCAGGAAGATAATGGCACAAAAGAGGAAACAACTTCCAGGAACAGCAAGAAATAATTGTCTACATTCTCTAGCATTAATGGGAAAGTCAAGGAAATTCTCATTCTGTGGAGGGGGACTACTTTGGGCAAATGACACCTAGGAGGCAGGTGTCATTATTTTTACTTTATTTATTTATTTATTTATTTATTTATTTTTATCAGTCTTCACTAAAAGATCAGCTGCAAGAGGCAGCTAATTCAGTGCATTGCAGTGAGAAAGAGATACGGTCTCAGTCTTGAATGGGGAACATACAGTTTAGAGACTGTTAAGATAAGTTAGATATTGCCAAATTGGCTGAGCCCAAGGTATTTCCTCCCAGGGTAGCTACAGAATTACCTGCCGTAATCAACATCCTTCATAGCCAAACCCAGCACGGGGTGTTTGCATGCGGTTTCATAGCGCATGAACTCTATTGACAACCAAAATTAAATTTATGTTGGTACTTGAAGTCATTTTTTTTTCTACTGTTCTGCCAATGGGGAGTGATGTAGCTTCCTGTCCTGCAAAATTCTTCCAGTTTCCCACCAGTAATTAAATTGTGTGACCTGCCCTTCTTAGAATGAACAGCTGCCACACACAGACATTTTAGACTTGTGTGTGTGTGTGTTGCATGGGAGAGGGAAGAGGAGGAAGTGGCAGGGACAGCAAGTTTTTACACTGGGTTTTACTGTTTCCACCTGAGGAAACCCAATAAAATAGTTTTCTCAGGAAATGAAAGGGGATGCGGGTGCTCAAGTAATCATTTGTACTGTGTGAGAGAAGCAGAGTTAATAAATTCTCAAGTGATTTTATGCAGCTCGTTTACACCTGTAGCATGTTATTTTTCTGAGTTTATATGTGCAAAGATTTAAATAGAATGTCTCTTGGCAAGTTTTGCTCATGGTAGTTGCTAGTCTAAAGATAATTACTGAATTTTAGGGTTTACTTGGGCTGTTGCTTTAACTTTTATCCTTGAAAGCTGGGCAACATATCAGTGTCTGTGAAAAGTCACTCTTGCATTAAGTTTATGGCAAATAATAGATTAATCCTAGTTCTAGTCTGAAACCAGTGATCTGTTTGGTTAAAAAGATCAAATATAGAAGTCATTAAACTAGAAAAAAAATTCTAGGCAATCAGTTATGTTCGATGGGAAATAAATTAAATACAAATCTTATCTTTATGGTATTACCAATCAACATTTCAGAGCTATTTTTTCAAAAAAATAAAATAAAAAATAAAAAATACTCAGTTGGAAGTTCAGAACCTTTAAATAAGTTACTCATTCTCTGCTAAATTATAGGATGTTTGCTTAATATTTTGGAGAAATATTCAAATATATATAATTTATATATATATATGTACAGAGATGATGTATGGATATATGATGTGTTTGTATATACACACACAGGCATGCAATTAAGAGCCTTTTACATACTAAAATTGTGTCAATAAGGATAACAATTCTTTAAATAGACATACAAGCAAAATACGGAGGTATAGTAGAAATAATGCTGTTACAAAATAAAATTTATGTAACAATATGCAATGTATATATACGTATAGTGTGCTCAAAAAGTCACTTTAATGTTTCTCAGCCCTGGTGCTGTTATGTAATAAATTCATCATCAGGAATTGCTAGGGTTGATCAACGGGCTGTAGTGAATGTGAAAGTGGGAAAGATCTCCCACAGATTATTCTGTTACTTGCAGAACAGTGGAGCACTTGAACAAGGTGGATTGTATGTGAAAGCATGGCTAAGGACAAGGCTGGCATGCAAGATTTCCCACCTGGTGGCTGGCCACCCCAGCTTCTGGATCCAGGGCTGGAGTGACCTCTCCTGAAGTGAGATAAGCAAGTGTTCCGTTAGTGTCATTCTAACTGATGGCACAGATCTAAAAGTTTCTCTGAAACCAGACTGCAAAACTGGACATTCTATCTTTGAGGACCAAAAACAAAAACCACAACAGAACAAATTAACAAAAATACCTGAATAAGTATTTATTACTGATGTGCCTATTTTGTCTGGTTGTGTCTTCTTGTCAGTATCAAGATCTAAAAGCAAAATTCATTCTAAGTTAGTTGTAACATAATCATTGTACATAAAAATCAATGTGACATTCTTTCCCTGCTACGTATTCAATGTGTTGAAATGTAAAGCTTCCAGTGGACTACTTTGTACAAGAAAGACTAGTTAAAGAAGCACTTCATATATATTAGCAGTACTTAGCAGATTTAGTGAGAATTCAAGGATAAAAATGAGCAATGGGGTACCAGTTGTTTAGCAGAACCATATTGTAAAGTGAAAATGAAGAGATCAGTTCCAGAGAATGAAGATACAAGTATGTTTTAGCTTCAGTGAATGTTCCATGCTATGCTTTTATTGTATCATAACTGGCACTCCTTACTTAATCAAAAATCCCTGTTGATTTCTTTGGGCATTTAGTCAAAGAAATAGTGCAATACCAGGTTCTTAGGGACTGCTTCTCCATTGTCTTGCATATTGTAAAACTGATTAAGACATTTTAAGAAAATGAGATGTGTTTTAAATTCTGCTAAAACAGAATGATATAACCTGTATACAACAGAAGATACTGATAAATACATTTATATTTGTACAGAATACAGTGTTTACTTGAAGAAATTCAGCAACTTCTGCTCATACTACTTTAAACGTGTTTAAAGTGGAAAGAGCCAATATATGGGTATAGAGGAGTCATTTTCCAAATCAGATAAAGTGATGACATTTGGAGCATAGCATTGATGATATCTCCAAAACATTCATTCAGGTGTTTGCTGCCCTGTAGCTTCAGTTGCTTTGCTGTGTTCCACGATTCAAAAGTAAAATGCTGATAGTAATAAGAATATTTTTAAAAGAAGCATTATTGTACAGTTTTATTATAATAAAAGTGTTCTTTGTACAGTAATGCATTAAATCTGAGCTCATTACACAGGCTGTATACATAAGGAGTTGAATTTTTATTTACAGGCTAATTTATGCCCCCTAACCAAGACCTCTTTTATAAAACAGTATTCTTCATCAAGAAACCTATTTCATGAATTCTTAACAAATTTCCAGGCTTGCAGGGGAGTGCTGGGTCTGGCTGGAGTTCTGCAGCAAAAGAGAAAGTGAAAGAGCTTACCATTGTCTTAGAAATACTCAAAATCGAATAAATTTGGCTGTCTATTTATGCAGAGGGAATACCTAGAAGTACACTTCATCTGAAATGAGAACCCTACTGTGGCACAATCTGTTCACTGTGTGCACTGCAGAGTATGTCAACATCAGCATTACAGCATGGATATGTAATTTCTATTTGGATAAAAATATCAGACTTTGCTTGAATTTGGTTCCAGGACCTAAATGACAGGTAGAAACCTAGATGTCCTGAGTTTAGAGACATCCTGAGAATGGATCTGTCTACATGGCCTGATGAAGCAGAAAGAGGGCATTTTTCCTGTCTCTCTCTCTCTTTCTTTTTTTTTTTTTTTTTTTTTTTTCCTTGGAAGTTGCTTTTGTTACTGAAGCAACTCGTGTGCTTGTTTCTGCTGTCTAAGTCTCCTAAGTCTCTGGATAATTATGCCTTGAGTGTACTGCTGGATGCCACCAGTGTTGAAGTCTGTCAGCACTTTGTTGGACAGCTGATGGAACAGAGCTCTTAAGGGATGGTGCATCCTGAAATTCTTGAAGTCTTTGTACTGTTATGTTAGAACTTATTTTATTTATTTATTATTTTTAATGTATACTGATAATCACTGCTTGTTGGCAGAGGGTGCTATTTTAAAGAGATGCCTGAAGGTGAATACAATCTGATAGTGCAGGAGATTGTACTGAATGAATTTCTCAGCAAGTCTGAATTAGGTTTGAAGTATGCATAGATCACAGCATATGTTTTGAATGAAAGGTATTTCTGAATGTTACTGAATTATCAAGAGTCCCAGATCTTGCACACTTTTATTTCTATGTGGTGGTGAAGTGGCGAAGTTACTGTGATCTGGCTTGTCCTATTTTTTGAAGTTATGGAAAGGCAAAAAATGTGTCAGAACAAATTTCATGAGAATGAAATGTCCTGAGAAACAGTGCTGTATTACATGTCAAAGCTCAATTTTTCAAGGCTTTTTTGAGCCTTTCTGTTCTTGTTCATTGTTTGTGGGATTTATATAAATGTGATGATGGAATTATTCACCTGTCAACAATATTGTCTTCTAATGAGAAAACAAGCCAGAGGACAGTTTCAGTCTCTTCCTTATATCCAATGGTATTGTTGTGAAGAAGCTTTCCTCTTTCCCAGCTAAGAATACACAGTGCTTTGAATTTTTGTTACTTTTACCTCTTTCACATTAATTTCTGTTCCATACTTCTTTGTTATCCTTGCTGTTTTTGTTCCAAAGCCAGTCATCACAAGCGGTTTGAAAACAGCTGCAAATTTAGCTTTTGGCCCAGTTTGGACTGTCATTTGTCTTTGTTCAAATTCACCAAATTATTATTATTAATTATTATTATTATTATTATTATTATTATTATTATTATTTTATTATTATTATTATTATCTTTGCTGTACTATACCAGGAAAAGACTTGACAAGTCCCATTCAATTTCCATATTGTCATAGAGGTGAGATGACCCTGACAATCCCTTCTGCATTTGATGGCGTACTTATAGCCAGTAGACTACTTTGGGATGGCTGTTTATTTAGTCAGATCTAGAGTTCTTGCCTGATATCTGGAATACAGATTCCTACTTATTCTAGTATCTTTTTCTTAAAGAAATTCCAGTGTCTGTATTCCTCAGTTCATTAGAGTTCCCTAAAGAGCTCCCTAAATTTACTGAAGTTCACCCTTTTTAAGGTGATTATTGAGTTATGGAACTATTGTTTTAGCCATTTGATTTAATTTATGCTAACTCATCTGTCAGTGATAAACTATTTAAATCTTCATTACATGACAAAATCAAATTTAAATACTGTGAATTTTTGTTAGCTCTGTCTATTTGTTGTGGAGGTTTCTTGGTTGTAACATGCAACAGTGAGCTGGCTCTACTGATATCATTAGCTGTCATTACCGAAGTAGTCAGTTCTATCTTTGTCAGGAAGTTTGTGTCTGGTATTACCACAATATCTAGTAGTATTTTTCTTTCCAGTGATGTTACAGTGATTTCTATGTATATTAGTAACTGACTGTGAGTTTCTTATAAACCTTCACCTTGCTTCCAGCAGAAACTCTATCTTTTCAACAACGAGTTTCATCCAGAACCATGCTTTCCTTCATAATACCTTACTGTTTGTTGCATATCCCACATTGCTTATCTTTCCTAAATAGTATTTCCAAAATATTATCTTTCCTGAATGGTGTTTGTCCTTCTATATCTGCACCCTAGTATTCACTTTTATGTTATTAAGCTTCATTTTTCTCCTTGGCATTCATTTCCACATTCTCTAAATGTATTTAAGATCTTCCATTTTGTTGAGAAAGCTCCTGAGAATAGTTTTTCTTATTTCATTGCTTGTACAGAGTAGACTCAGTCATGTTGTTTCATGTTACCTGATCGCTGTTTAGTCTTAATTCTTTTTATTTATCATGTTTTCCTGCTACCAAGCTTTTTAATCCATTTATGAATTCTCATTTACCCTATGTTTTGTCTTTTGACTAGCGTTTGGAGATCTATCATTTCTCAGTTTAAAACTGTTTTTATCAGTTGTTTCAAATGTGATCCTAGTTAGCTATTCCCTTGGGCATTTAAGTCAAATTTATCTTTTGAAAAATGACCTCCTTCAATAAGTGCATTCCAACAGTCAAGCATTACAGAAGCTTCCTTATACCAGTCATCCTTTAGTTATTGGTTAGTTTATTCTCTTATTGGGCTTTTAATTCCTTCTCTAGAGACCTGATATTCTTCCTGAAGTTCATACAAATATCTGCCTTTTTTTTTTTTTTTTTAAGTCTTCCCTGAAGCAGTTAGTCCTTGATATATATATATATATATGTATATATATATTTTTTTTCCAGTGGTTTTTAGGGCAGTATTGTTTTTCAGGGTCTAATTTTGTTTTCCAGTAAATTTTTTTTTTTTGACTTCTCGGTTGCAGGTGCACTTGACAGATCTGATACCATTTTGGTTTTTTGATCCCCTTTGGTGACCAGCCTGACAGTAGCCTGGTCAGTATGTAGGAAACAGAATTTGCACAGGCTTGCCTCTATATGTTTTGGTAAATATCCATCCCTCACCTCTATGTGCCATTTTTAATTTTGTCTGGGTCTCTGAATGTCCCTTCTGTTGTCTTTCAGTGTTTCTGTGTACTGACTTGGTTCCCCTTCAATTTCCAGTAACTTGTATTCTCAATGTTGTATTTCAGAGCTGACATCCATTTTCTTCTTTCTTGGTGCTCTTATGTTCTCTAGGGCATCAAACCTCCTTCTCAGTTCTGTTTCATATTCACAAGTCTGTTTGTTCCATTGACTTGTTCTTGTCTTTTGGTTCCAGGGAGTGCCATCTTCAGGTAGCAATGCTTTTATTCTCCTCTTATTTCAGCAGAAGGTTTCATAGATATATTTCTCTCCTTCCTTTCATCCCAAAAGATGTGTTAGATCTGACATCATCAGTTGAATTCTCACACTTTATGAGCCCATTCTGTGTGTGTGTGCATTTGCCTACTGAAGGATAATGAAGATCCCAGCATTTCATTATCTTCTATCCTTATCCTCTTATGCTTTAGGTATAAACACCATCTGTTAGTGAAGTCTAATTGCCAGTCTACTCCATCCCTGTCTTGGAATGGCAACCAGAAGAACTAGTTGCTCTTCTGACATCCAGTCTCTTTTTTATTGTTTATTTATTGAACTTCTCAGGAATGTTGAATTGAACCCAGATTACCTGCTGCTCTCAAAAGTGACATAAGGATCATCCTATAAGGTTTTGCCTTGAAACTTCATAACGTCTCTTTGTGAAACTATTGCACATTATGTATGCTATTGTATTGTCAATTGAGGCAGGGAAAAAAAATTACCTCTTCCCCTGAAGTCTCTTGACCACTTGTATACACAGTCATTGAATGATCCAGTGAGCATTAGTTACAGAGAAATATCACTATTCTGGAATTTGGGTGCCTTGGTAAATTAAATAATAGATTTCAATTTCAGTTGTGCCTCTTGCTTCCACATGTTTTTTTTGTTTAATGTATATATGACTACATGGTCTTTCCTGTGGTTCTGTCTTCTATAGAAATATTTATTTACAATGAACAATCTCAACAGTGTGTTAAAAGAATATATAATTATAATTATTGATTGCACTGCAGAAATACAGACTCTGACTACTGCGTAGTGCTGCAGTCCCAAATGTTTCATTTAACACAGTAAAAATGTATTTTGTGAAAACAAGAAAGAATCATTCCAACAAGAAGCTCTGAGTCCAGAGAGGTGGGAGAATAGTATCTAAACTAGAAAGAGAAAGGCCTCCTGGATGTTGTGAGTAGTTCATGTACTGACTGTATATATCAATGAATAGAGGGGTAGATGGAACACTGGCTGAACAGCTGGGCTCAAAGGATTGTCATATGTAGCACAAAGTCCAGCTGGAGTCAAGTTGACAGTGGTATAGCCCAGGAGTTGATGCCTTCAGAATTTCAAAACAAGTTCAGGTAGCTCATCCCCTATCCACCAATGCTGTAGAAGGCCCCCAGATTTGTCAGGCACAATCTGCCCTCAGTGAAGCCATGTTGGCTGTCACCAATCCTCTCCTTATTTTCCATGTACCTTAGCATTATCTCCAGGAAGATCTCTTCCAGGATCTTGCTGGGCACTGAGGTGAGACTGTCTGGACTGTGTTTCCCTGGGTATTCCTTTTTTCCCTTTTTAGAAATGGGGGTTTTATTTCCCCTCTTCCAGTCAGTGGGAACTTCTCTGAATTGCCACAGCTTCTCAAATAAGCTGGATAGTGGCTTAGCAAATACATCTGCCGGTTCCTTCAAGGACCTGTGGATGTATCTCACTAGGTACCATGGGCTTGTGCACCTTCAGGTTCCTTAGATGGATTCTGAGTTTCAGTGTGAATGGTGTGTGAGGGAGGTTCACCCACCTTTTTATGTTTATTTTGTAGAAACTTGCACATATTCTTAACATATCTATTAAATTGGATCTCACAGCTGTCAACTGCTTCTTTCTTGTTGTCTGTGGAATTTAGATGTGCACTACAAATCAATCGAGGTGGTGGTTCCTGGACTTGCATACAGTTTGTGGGGAATGATTCTGGAACTTGGGAATTTATAGACCTAGGAACTCATAGGACAGGATGTTTTCTGGTCTGAGACCTTGTGGATGGCATAGTGGCCAAATGCTGAATTAGATGTGGTTATACATCTAGCCTGTACCTGGATAGACAGGTCAGCTGATTTGGTGATTAAGTAAAATCTCTGGACTTAACTTTGTTTGTTTGTTTGTTTTTAACCTAATGCTGTTGAAATTTATATTTTACTAGATATATGGGATTGTTTTATTATAAAGTTCTCTTACTAGAAGTACTTTGTGACTATAACTGGCTCACCTCTTGATCATATCTGGGATGCATGAAAGTAGTTTTTGGTCAGGTCCTGCAAAGCAGGTTTTCCATCACTGTTAATCTATTTGGAATGCCTTCCAGATTTCCAAAATAATCAAGTCATCTTGAAACTTATGACACCAGAATCAAGGATTCAAGGATAGTCTTAAAAATAGCTAAATTTATTTTTTTTTCTAAATATCTGCCATTTCGTATTTGCAAATTATTCAGTTCTCTCTCTCTCTCTTTTTTTTTTTTTTGTAAGATGGAAATTGTGACTTCGTAAAATAGTGGAAAGTTGTGTAAGATCTACCTTTTTATTACTTATGATTGTCCTATTTTTAATGTCATTTGCAGATGGTACTTTATGGGTTTTTGTTTTCGTTCTTTAATGTTGCACAGCAGGATAAAATTCTTCTAAACCTTTTATTTTTGTACACAAAGGGACAGAGTATAAATAGATGAAGCTCTCAGCATTTTTATTTCAGAATAAACTGGTGAACCGATGCTCTTTGCCACTTGTACAACTGCTTTCTTCCTTTTTCTTACATCTTCTGTTTTTTGCTGTCAAGAGTATCCCAAAATACGTTAATTTAATGAGTGCTAATGGGTTGTTAGATGCAAAGACTTGTAGAGGTGACAGAACTGGCAAGCGCACCTGGTAGATATAACAGCAGTACAGGAGTTGAACTAAGAAGCTATTCAACAGGGCCAGGTGAATGATACTCTTGTGGACCCCAAAGTTTTTAATGTGTGTGGAATGAATTTCCCAAACAGATATGACTGGCAAAGAAGCCTTAGATGTTAAAAAAGGTTGTACTTTCCTTACTTGATAGCCTCTGGTAGATGCTCTCTGAATGTCTTTGTTGTATAAGTGCATTTTTTTTCCTCCAAGATGTACATCTGTGAACCTCTTTCATTAACACAGAGCTAGCCACTGGAACTGGAAGTTCTCCACAGTCCTGTCCTGTGGGAGAATGGAAGAAACTCTCACAACATCCAACTGTAACGTATGCACAAATACAGAGTACACAGTGCTAAACAGTGACTGAAAAAAGTAAACCTCTGTTGCATTTCTTTACTCTGGTTTCCAAACAGGACCTGATATCAAAAGTAAAATGTACAAAGAATTATTATTATTATTGTTATTTTTTTTTTTTTTTTGTGGGAAGAAAGGAGTAACTGAAGTGAAATGAGTGTAATACATGAAAGAAAGCATAAGCAGTGGTTCACTTTGTAGCTGCAGGGCGTCAGGAAGAAAATGAAGATGATAAAAAAAAAAAAAAAGCTAGTCTTGGGTGTCCAATATTGTTTAATTAAATTATTCTGGAATAAAACTCGGATGATTAACAAAGCTTAGATTTAAATCAAATTGACAAGCTAAGTGTGTCAAGAAGAAACACATAGAATCCATATAGATAGGAATTTTAGGTCCAACAGAACAGATATAGAAAGATACATTATAGAATATCTAATCATGATAAGGTAAATCAAAGCGACTGTAATGATAGGAAATATACCAGCAACAGATAACAACAATTAATTCCAGGTAGTCTGAGTGTATGTCAGTCTTGACAGCGAAGGTACCATTGATGACTCTTCCTTAGGAAATTTGTAGAAGAAAGAACAACTTGTGACTTGCTCTGAGGTATGTGCAAAACACAGTCTTAGTATTAGTGATGAAGCACCAGCATGTAAGAGTGACTGTAATGTCCTTAGATTCAGTGTGTGTGTGAAAATTTTGTATCTTTGCACTCATTTTTTTTAAAATTATTTTTAAGATAAGATAACAAACTCTATGAATGTGGGGAATTTTATTAGGAAGATGCTAAATGTGTAGGCAGAAGTAAAACTTCTACTCCTGAAATAATTACCACAAAAACACCACCACCACCACCCCTAACAACAAAAAAAGCAAACAAAGAAAAAAGGACACACAAAACATACTGACAACAGAGAAAATGCATATTGCCTGTGGGGTGGGAAAGTCTTCAAATACCAAAAGAAATCTGTAAGGAACATGAATAAACACGTCATGAGTTTGTGAAAAAGTGAAGAGCTCCTTAAAAATGCTCCTTAAGAATGCAGATGCTGTCCTCTGTCCCTGTAGATACGATGGAGGATCCAAAATACTGTAGGAATGAAAGCTTACATAACAAAGTTTGTGTCCCCTAAAAGCCCATGGAGATGATCATCATATGAAACATTGTAGGGGGAAAAAAAGAAAAAAAAAGGCAAAAAAACAAACCAAACCCAAACAACAACAACAAACAAAACAAACAAACAAACAACAAACAACCAACAACAAAAAAAACAAACCTACAAGAGTTGTAGTGGAATCAGATCGCTTTGCACACTTTGCAAGAGTTTACAAGACCTCAAAACATATCCAAGTATGGTAACACCAGCACTAGACTGAAGTAATTCCTTAAAAAGGCAATTGATAGTATTATAATATTGATCTGATACCAAATGGGATTTTAAAAAAATTATTAAGCGGGGCCGTAGTGCATAAGCCAACATGAGGCCAAGGCCAAGCACTAAAATAGAACACGTGAGTAGCCAAAAGAATCATAGAATCATAGAATTCTAGAATCATTAAGGTTGAAAAAAGACCTCTAAGATCATCTGGTCCAACCATCCCTAAACTGCCAATATTACCCACTAAACCATGTCCTTAAGTACCACACCCAACCTTTTCTTAAACACTCCCAGGGAATGTGACTCCACCACCTCCCTGGACAACCCATTCCAATACTTGGAACAGCATTGGAAATTTCTGAGAAGAAGAGAAACTCTGAGAAATTTCTGAGAATAAATTTCTCCCAATTTCCAACCTAAACCTCCACTGGCGTAACTTGAGGCCATTCCCTCTTATCCTATCATTAGTTATCTGCAAGAAGAGGCCAACTCCCAGCTTCTCACAACTTTCTTTCAGGTATTCGTAGAGAGCAATAAGGTCTGCCCTGAGCCTCCTCTTCTTCAGACTAAACAACCCCAGTTCCCTCATCCGCTCCTCATAAGACTTGTGTTCCAGACCCTTCACCTGCTTTGTACCCTTTCTCTGGACATTTTCCAGGACCTCGATTTTTCTCCTGTAGTGAGGGGCCAAAAACTGATGGATACAATTCCAGGCAAAGGTTTTTTGACCCTAATAACTCAAAAGGAATGTGGCAAATAAAAGTGTGGGTAAATAAACAACGTGAAAATATATAAAAGACTTAGAATGAAAATATATTTATAATAATAAAATAATGGCAAGAAGGAGAGTGTAATTGCTGGCAGAGTCAGGAATTTTTTAAAGAAAGTTTAAGGGCTTCATCCTGGAAAAAAAGAAAAAAGGAAAAAAATAAAAGGAAGTATGCACTACAGAAGGTAATCCATGCAGTGGATACAGTTGCTATTCTCTGTACGGTGGTGGCTGGGGGGGAGAGGCATCACACATAAAATGTTTTTCAAATTCATACATCTTTAATAACTATGTATGAAAAAATGGGAATATTTTCAGTACTGCAGCTGGAGATCTCCAATAAGTGCTTGATGCCCAGAACTTTCTTGATGCAGTGACAGAGGTCTGTCTAGCATCCAGGGAGAAAAAGAAGGTGTACAAACATTGGTACATTTACAACAATCCATCTAGGAAACATTTTTTTTTTCTTTTTCTCAGACTGCTGCATTAGCTATCATTGGCACCCACTTAATTTAAAAAATGATAGAAAGTTAATCCTGCAGTAAGCACCAAGATCTGTATACACAACATTTTTATTTAAGGCAAAGCTCTAGAAATGAATTACTGTAAGATAGAAAGGAGGATTTGAACAGAGCTTGAGCTCCAAGCTGAAGTGAACCCAGGAAAGGTATAAGCTGTCTCATGTAAAACACGATTCCTTGGAAGAGTCAAATGTGGTTTAAATGGACATCAGATGAACAGTGATGTTGATGTTGTTAGGGCTTGTGTCATATGAATACATATATAAAGAATTCCTTAGAAATGAAATAAGCAGAAAATCCCAGGTTGGGAGCACAGGAGAAAAAAGATCCCATACAGTAAACTGAACAGAATTGTTAGCCTTGTTTGCCCATCTGTTCATTCAGTCCTCTGAGAAAGCCCTCCCTGAATGTGTTGTCATTAAAAAGGTCACTATAAAATCAAATCAATTTCAGCTAGCCATTGTCTACATTAGTAACAGCTCCTGTTGGGAGGTTAGTCTGTTTGCAGTGAAGTGAGGGTACAGATACATACAGGGCTGTGAAGAGACTAAAGCCTCTCCTGATGAAGAACATGGGGTCTAACCTGTAGTGTACTTTAGCTACAGATGGACAAAGTGAAGTGTAGAGCTTGGTTTGCTGTCTGCTTCCACTTTTTTAATTTAAATTTTATTATTTATTTATTTATTCATTTATTTTCATTGTGAGCTGAAAATATGCATGTTTATACAGTCAGAATGTTATGTTCCAACAGCAGGTTTATGCAGACAGAATAAAATGAAAATCTCATCATTTTGGTGTTCATGGCAGACATATTTCACTAAAACCAATGCTGTGCATACAGTGTTACGGTGCTGAATAGTTTAAAATATTGTGCTGAAAAATATAGCCTTCCTGATATATCAAAATGTGCTACAGAGAAAGAGACATTTTCTCCTCTGTGTTAAATAGGAGCTGGATTGGTGGTCACTCAGCCAGCCTTTCTGATTAGCACAGAAAATGGCTGCAGTGTGTGGGATGTCATTGGTGTAGGAAGGGATCTGCTGGTTAGAGGCAATCTCATGACGTCTACAACCATTTTGTAGTGTCATACTTCATGGAATGATGACTTATCATTGTGATAATATCATGAGAAACCCCTGAACATTATTAGGTAGTAGGTTATTTATTTATTTATTTATTTTCCTTGCGAAAGGAAGATATAAGTAATAATACCTTAAACTAATTTTGCAAGAAGTTTTTGGGAACGGTTTTTGGGTGGTGTAGAAACTCATATAAGCTATAGACAATCAGTTAGATCTTATCCATTAGATGAAACATGCTTTTGCCAGGTTCCTTGGCTCTGAACATTACAAATCTCAAGATACAGATACTTTTTCTCTCTTTCTCATGATGAGTATTTCAGATTGGAATAGCTAAAATAAGAGAAGCTGCAGAACATGACAGTAAAATTACCAAAAGCTTTGTTTAATACACATTCTTAAAGGAGTAGTGAGTTTGAGTCTCCTCAGGCGGTAAATGGCTAAGTAGGCTCTTGCACGTAGCAGGGTGACTGTTCTAAACCCAGTGTTCTCTGCTGAAAAAAGAGCTTGTCTTTGTGCCTAAATCTAGCTCTCCATTCCGTTGCTTTGCTGCTTTGGCATTGTAAAAATAAATTGTAAAAATAAAATGTTTTTTGTCAGAGAAAATATTTGGTTTTGACCCAAAATGAAAGTAGCTTGGCTTTTCTGTATTGTTGAGGAGAAAACAAATGAATTGCTACCCACTAACGTCATACTGACTTTTTAATTTTGTTTCTTCAAATTTTATGCTCATTCTACAAGCAGAAATCCATTGTTCTTCTAGCCCTGTTCTGTCTCGTAGGCATCAGCTGCTCTTCAGTCATTTGCAGAATGAAGAGCCAAGCCTTGATATGTGCCCTGAGCCTTTACACACCAGAGTGAATGGGTCTCTGGCCATCTGCATCTGCTGAAGTCAGTGCAATGTGAAGCAGTGGCCACCTCTGTATGGACGCTTTCCTGTAGTGGGGAGAGAGTAGAGGGCAAAAGGGATCATGGTAATTTCACTGAAATGTGAGTAGATCAGCTAAAATGAAATGGGTGGTTGCACTCAAAGAGTTGTGGTCAACAGCTCAATGTCCAGGTTGAGATCAGTAGTAAGTGGTGTTCTTCAGGGGTCTGTATTGGAACAGCATTGTCTTTGTTGGTGACATGGAGAGTGAGATTGAGTGCAGCCTCAGGAAGTTTGCTAATGACACCAAGCTGTGTGGCCATGATGGAGGGAAGGGATGCCATCCATAGGGACCTGGACTAAGGATGAGGAAAAGGCTGAGGTGCTTAATGCCGCCTTTGCCTCAGTCTTTAGCGGCAATACCGGTTGTTCTCTGGATACCCAGTGCCCTGAGATGGCGGAAGGGGATGGGGAGCAGGATGTGGCCTTCGCTATTCATGAGGAAATGGTTGGCGACCTGCTAAGGAGCTTGGATGTGCGCAAGTCGATGGGGCCGGATGGGATGCACCCAAGGGTACTGAGAGAACTGGCGGAGGAGCTGGCTGAGCCGCTTTCCATCATTTATCGGCAGTCCTGGCTATCGGGGGAGGTCCCAGTTGACTGGCGGCTAGCCAATGTGACGCCCATCTATAAGAAGGGCCGGAGGGCAGACCCGGGGAACTATAGGCCTGTCAGTTTGACCTCAGTGCCAGGGAAGCTCATGGAGCAGATTATCTTGAGGGTCATCACGCGGCACTTGCAGGGCAAGCAAGCGATCAGGCCCAGTCAGCATGGGTTTATGAAAGGCAGGTCCTGCTTGACGAACCTGATCTCCTTCTATGACCAAGTGACGCGCTTGGTGGATGAGGGAAGGGCTGTGGATGTGGTTTACCTTGACCTCAGTAAGGCTTTTGACACCGTTCCCCACAACATTCTCCTCAAGAAACTGGCTGCTCGGGGCTTGGACTGGCGTATGCTTCGCTGGGTTAGAAACTGGCTGGATAGCCGGGCCCAGAGAGTTGTGGTGAATGGAGTCAAATCTGGTTGGAGGCTGGTCACAAGTGGTGTCCCCCAGGGCTCGGTACTGGGGCCGGTCCTCTTTAATATCTTTATCGATGATCTGGATGAGGGGATCGAGTGCACCCTCAGTAAGTTTGCAGATGACACCAAGCTAAGTGCGTGTGTCGATCTGCTCGAGGGCAGGAAGGCTCTGCAGGAGGATCTGGATAGGCTGGACCGATGGGCTGAGGTCAACTGTATGAAGTTCAACAAGGCCAAGTGCCGGGTCCTGCACCTGGGGCGCAACAACCCCAAGCAGAGCTACAGGCTGGGAGATGAGTGGTTGGAAAGCTGCCTGGCCGAGAAGGACCTGGGAGTATTGGTTGATAGTCGGCTGAATATGAGCCAGCAGTGTGCTCAGGTGGCCAAGAAGGCCAACAGCATCCTGGCCTGTATAAGAAGCAGTGTGGCCAGCAGGTCTAGGCAAGTGATTGTCCCCCTGTACTCGGCTCTGGTGAGGCCTCGAGTACTGTGTTCAGTTTTGGGCCCCTCGCTACAGGAAGGACATGGACGTGCTCGAGCGAGTCCAGAGAAGGGCGACGAAGCTGGTGAGGGGTCTGGAGAACAAGTCTTACAAGGAGCGGCTGAGGGAGCTGGGCTTGTTCAGCCTGGAGAAGAGGAGACTCAGGGGCGACCTTATCGCTCTCTACAGTTACCTTAGGGGAGGCTGTAGTGAGGTGGGGGTTGGTCTATTCTCCCACGTGCCTGGTGACAGGACGAGGGGGAATGGGCGAAAGTTGTGCCAGGGGAGTTTTAGGTTGGATGTTAGGAAGTACTTCTTTACCGAAAGGGTTATTAAGCATTGGAACGGGCTGCGCAGGGAGGTGGTGGAGTCACCATCCCTGGAGGTCTTTAAAAGACGTTTAGATGTAGAGCTTAGCGATATGGTTTAGTGGAGTACTTAGTGTTAGGTCGGAGGTTGGACTCGATGATCTTGAGGTCTCTTCCAACCTAGAAATCTGTGTCTGTGTCTGTGTCTGTGTCTGATGCCATCCATAGGGACCTGGACAGGCTTGAGAGGTGGTCCTGTGTGAACCTCATGAAGTTCAACAAGACTAAGTACAAGGTCCCGCAGCTGGGTTGGGGCAATCCCAAGCACAAATACAGGGTGGGCAGAAAATTGATTGAGAGCAGCCCTGAGGAGAAGAACCTGGGGTGTTGGTTGGGGAGAAGATCAACATGAGCCAGCAATGTGCACTTGCAGCCCAGAAAGCCAACTGTATCCTGGGCTGCATCAACAGAAACGTGGCCAGCAGGTTGGGGGAGGTGATGCTCCCCCTTTACTCTGTTCTTGTGAGACCCCATCTAGAGTATTGCATTCAGTTCTGGGGTTCCCAGTACAAGAAGGACATGGACCTATTACAACGAGTCCAGAAGAGGGCCATGAAGTTGATCAGAAGGCTGGAGGACCTCTCCTATGAAGACAGGCTGAGAGAGATGGTGTTGTTCATCTTGAAAAAGTGAAGGATCCTGGGACACCTCATTGCAGCCTTTTAGTACCAAAAGGGGGCCTACAGAAAGGCTGGGGAGGGACTCTGTCAGGGAGTGTAATGACAGGACAGGGAATAATGGCTTTAAACTAAAGAAGGGTAGATTTAGATTAGATGTTAGGAAGAAGGTCTTTACTCAGAGGTGTGGTAAGGCACAGGAACAGTCTGCCCAGTGAAGATGGCGATGTCCCATCCCTGGAAGTGTTCAAGGCCAGGCTGGATGGGACTTTGCACAATGTGGTCTAGTGCAAGGTATCCCTGCTCATGGCAGGGGGGTTGGAACTACATGGTCTTTAAGGTCTCTTCCAACCCAAACTATTCTATGATTCTTTGAAACAAACAACACAAACATTGAAGTAAGTGTATTTATGAGATTTTTAGTGCTAGTTAATAGAATTCATATTATGTCATTGGTAAAATTACACAGATCTGATTGGAAACAAATCAAGAGTTAGTAAAAGATCATTCTGGCTATTAACCCTGGCTATACGTACAGACTGGGCGACAAGACGCTGGAGAGCAGCCCTGCAGAGAGGGATCTGGGGGTTGTGTTTGACAGCAAGTTGAATATGAGCCAGCAGTGTGCCCTGGCAGCCAGGAGGGCCAACTGTATCCTGGGATGCATCAAGCACGGCATTGCTAGTCGGTCGAGGGAAGTGATTGTCCTGCTCTACTCTGCGCTGGTGCGGCCTCACCTCGAGTACTGTGTGCAGTTCTGGGCACCACAGTACAAAAAGGACATTAAACAGTTGAAGAGTGTCCAGAGGAGGGTGACAAAGATGGTGAAGGGCCTAGAGGGGAAGACATATGAGGAGTGGCTGAGGTCACTGGGCCTGTTCAGCCTGGAGAAGAGGAGGCTGAGGGGGGACCTCGTCGCAGTCTACAACTTCCTCGTGAGGGGGAGTGGAGAGGCAGGTGACTTATTCTCCATTATCACCAGTGACAGGACCCGTGGGAACGGTGTCAAGCTGAGGCACGGGAAGTTTAGGCTAGACATCAGGAAGAGGTTCTTCACCGAAAGGGTGGTTGCACACTGGAACAGGCTCCCCAGTGAAGCAGTCACTGCACCAAGCCTGTCTGAATTTAAGAACTGATTGGACTGTGCACTTAGTCACATGGTCTAAACTTTTGGGCAGACCTGTGTGGTGCCAGGAGTTGGACTTGATGATCCTTATGGGTCCCTTCCAACTCAGGATATTCTATGATTCTATCTCATTGTTAAAAATTGGTGATAAACTTCCATTTAAATTTGTGTAGTATTACCTATAAGTTACTGGTTCTAATTTTATTCTTTTCCACTAGACTAAGGAGCCTTTTAAGACCCAGTGGTTTATTTCAGTGAATGTTCTTCTTTACTGTAATGAAATTACTTATCTTCGTTGGTTAACTAAACAGACAGAACTTCTCAATTCATTTATTGTAAGTTTTAGTTCAGTCTAAATCGCTTTTTTCAGTTCCTCCATGAATATTGTTAGCTTTTCAGTAGTTCTGTTTTCATTTCTGATAGTAGAGTTACAGTATCATAATTGTAGTTCTCATCAATGAGATGGAGAGTTAAAGTATATCTTGGTATTCTTAAATACTACTGCCCTGTTTACACATATTTGTAGTAGCCTTTTGTGTGGTAAAGTTGGATTGGAGTTTGTGTACAGTTGTTCATCTGTTGTGACTCCTAAATAATTTTCAAAGTCATTGTTTTCCATAACATAGTCCTTTAGTCAAATGGTATGACTTATCCCTTACTTTCATATCCATGACTGTGCATTTGACTGTATTAAGGTAAATGCTTCAAGAATGGGCTTAAATTTACTAAATTACTAATCAGAACTCTCTATGCAATTGTCCTCTTCGATTTACATAATATTCTGCAGAGTTTGGTTGATCTAGTAAGAAATCATATTTTATTAATTCCAGATAATTTATGAAATATTGAAAGACTTCAACCTATGTAATATAAAATTGTTACTCGATGATTCTTACTGACAATTACTATTTAAGTTCCATCAGTTCTTTATTCACTTAAAGTACTTTTGAGTGACAGAATGCTAGATATTTTTCCTCTTTAATCAAATTATTTTAGGGACTGCTTGTCCTCTGTTGACATCCATCTTGTGTGGTCACTGAAATGCAATTTCAAGTACTTTAAATCCAATGTCAAAATTCCTAGCTGTCCCTTTCAAGATATTTATGATACATGTTGCACCCCTTTTTGAAATCACATCACTGATATTGGAAGAGACCCCAGCAGACTGTCTAGTCCAACTGTCATATGAAAAGCAGGGTCAGGTAGAGCAGGTTGCTCATGTCTGTGGTCAGTCAGGTTTTGAGCATTTCCAAGGATGGAGTCTCTACCACCTTTGTTGCCATTCTGTTCCAGTGTTTAATCCCTCTCATATATATATATATTTTTTTCTGACGTTTAAATGGAACTCCTAGTATTTCCGTTCGTGCCCATTGCCTGTTGTCCTGCCACTGCATATCTCTGAGAAGACTCTGACTTCATTATTTTTACCTCCCTGTTTTTATATAAACTGATAAGATTGCCCTGAGCCTTCTCTTTCCCCCACTAAACAGTTCCAGTTTTCTCACGTGCTTCTTCTATGAAAGATGCTCCAATCTTCATGGCCCTTCACTGGACTTGCTTGAGTAAGTCCATATCTCTCTTTTAGTGAGGAGCCCAGATCTGGACACAAGATTTCTCATGAGGTTTCACTGACTTTGTGCAGAGTCAAAGGATCACCTCCCTCAACATGCTGGTGATCTTCCTAATGCAGCCCAGGTTCATGGTCAGCTTGTTGTCCACCAGAGCTCCTAGTTCCTGTTTTGCAGAGTTGCTTTCCAACTGACTGGCCCCCAGCATGTACTGGTGCATGGTGTTATTCATTTCCACAGGCAGGACTACGCATTTCTGTTTGTTGAACTTCATGATGTTCCTCTCTTCGTATTTCTCCACTTTCTCAAGGTCCCTCTGGTACATCAGCCACATCTTCCAGTTATTATCATCAGCTAATGTGCTGAAGGAACACTCTGTCATATCACCTAGGTCATCACTGAAGATGTTAAACAGTATAGGACTCAGTACTGACCCTTGATATACACCCCTGACCACTAGTGATTCACCTACATCTGACCTGGTGGACCTGAACACAACTGTTTGAGCCCAGCAGGTCAGCCAGTTTTTAACTCAATATCAACTGCTGTCTCTTCATGAACTGAGATAGACATTTGATTGTGGAAAGCTTTCAAAATGGTCAGGCTTGTTTTTTCCTTCATAAATCCAGGTTGATGGCTCCTAGTCAATTTCTGGTCCTTTATATACTGGGAATTGGCTTCCAGAATTAGTTGTTCCATCACCTTCACAGAGACTGACGTAAGGCTAATCATCCTGTAGTTCCCTAGATCTTCCCTTTTGCCCTTCTTGAAGATAGGAGTGAAATTTGCTTTCTTCTGATTCTCAGTAACTTCTCCTAGTCACTAGAGCCTTTCAAAGGCAATGGAGAGTGTCCTCACAATAGCATCAGCCAGCTCCCTCAGCACTCATGGGTGCATTCCATTAGGACCCACGAATTTGTACGTCCAATTTCTCTGACGTGATCCTCTCCCAACAAGGGTAAGTCTTCCTTAATTCAGACTTTCCCACTAGTCTCAGGGGTCTGGGGTTCCTGAAGGTAATACTTATAGGTGAAGACTGAGGTGAAGAAGACATTGAGTACCTTAGCCTTTTTCCACGTTCATTGTCACCATGTTCCCTGCCTTTTTCAGCACCGGGCCCACTCTTCCCTACTATTCATTTTCTTGTTGGTAGGCCTATAGAAACCCTTCTTATTGCCCTTCATGACCCTCACTAGCTTTGACTCCAGTCAGGCTTTGGCTATTTTAGCCAACCTTGTGCACTCAGACATCACTTCTATATTCCCCCGAATATGCTGACCCTGCAACCACCTCCTGAGTGCTTTCTTTTTATCTTTGAGTTTAATCAGGAACTCCTTGTTATCCATACAGGCCTCCTGCCACCTTTGCATGACTTTCTGCACGTGGGGATGGACCATTCTTGAGTTTGGAGAATGAGATCTTTGAAGAAGAACCATTCTGAAAGTATTTTTAAGTTTGGATGGAAACAGAAAGGAGTCTTGGAACAGCAAATAGTACAGCAATAGAACAGTTTTAAAGTTAGGTGTTGTCAATTTCTGGGTTAAATTGAAATAATACAGGATTTTTTATTGCTTTCATGTCTGTCTACATGTGGAAATGTAGAGGTGTGTGGAAAAATTTAAACTGAAGAGAGTTGGAGAAGCAGATGCAGACTTATCTGTGATGCTTTGGCACTGAACAAAAGCATGCAAATGTAGGGTAGCTGGAAATTTAAATGCACTGTAGAAAATCGTCTTGATCTTATTGAAATTCTCTTGGTATGATGTACTTCCTGACAGACCTCCAGCTCAATGAATATGTCTTCAATCTAAGGAAGTGCAGCTTTCTAAGATGCAAGATAACTTCCATGTTGTATAATAATATAATTGATGCTTCTGATTGCCATTGTCTCCTATCAAACAATCATTTCCTCTTTTGCAGATCTATGTAAGACAGCATGCAAAACTGCATTTCACTTTGCATTACTAGGAAAGATAACATATTTTACATAAATTGTGGTATTTTCAGAGATAGCAAGGGAAGAATAACCTCTAACATTTAGTGCCTAGCAGCTGAAGTTTGGGAAAGGAAATTTTCTATAATTTCTTTTTAAAAATTTGACTGCACTATGCTTTGGCGTGACTTCCATACAGACAGATTAGAAGTATCAAATATGTCAGTCCTGCAATATGGCAAGGAAAAAACAAGAGGGCTTTCTGAAGAAAAAATATATGTTTTCTGTGTTAGGATTTCAATTTTAATAAATTAATGAATTAAGCAAAGAAACTTAAAAATAAAGATACTCCTATAAGTGTATTATGTTTAGATGCCATATATGGCTGCAAAGTATATATGCTTAAATGAAAATGTGAGAGTTTAGTGATCTGAATGCATGAGAAAGTTCATTTCGGGTATGCTGTTTCAGTTCAAGATCACTATTTGGTTGAATGTTTCTGCTTGTTAAAAATTTTCATGTTTATATTTTCCATTAAATTCCATTCTTGTAAGTAGATTGGTTTTATCATAATGATGGCTACAGGACAGCCATCTCTATCATGATTCAAATATGAAAGTTGCATAAGGAGTACAGGATATGCCAGTAAGAGAGGTAATGGTCTGTTTTGTTTTATCTGATTGTTTTAGCACCTTGCAATTTCCTCAGCCATCAGACTAGCCAAAAGAGTGTGGGTCTGAAAATCAGAAAAAGATGGGGAAGTAATCTGATGCTGTCAGTCTTATATATTTTGGCAACTGACTGTGAAAATGTGCAAGAATGTTTGCAAGTGGTTTGAATGAGTATGTGGAAAGATGTGGATCTGAGGTACCTTTTTTAAAAATAAAATAAAACACTCTTAACACAAGAAGATCTTTTCATGTTTCCCTGGTGTGAAAATTATTAGCAGCAACAGGCAGTCCACATCTGGGAATTTGGAGCCTACTGTCTGGTCTTTCAACCAGATTAGTTGGTGATACTGAAAGGAACTAATGATACTTGGAGAAACTGCGCTTAGCTTATGACAACAAAAGACTGAATTGGCAGCATGTGGCTAACAGCTCACAGACATCTGGTATAAGCCATTTTCCAGAAGAATTAATTTTTTGTTGAATGTATATTCTAAATCTTTCCTTCTCTAATGTAGGCACTTGAAGGAAATTAGATAAGGAAAAAAAAACTATCAGATTTTCAATGTAAAGTTGACAGGAAAGGAAAAACACTAGCTTTGGCCTTTTTATTTTTTCTTTGTAATGTTTTAAGAAGGACTAATTATCTATTGGGTCTGGACATTTTGGGTGGAGATGGAGATGAGAAGGATTAGATTTTTCCTGCTCAATTTTTGTCCGTAAAAATACTGAGGATGTTTTGGCATGACTAAGTGGCATGATCCAGCAGCTTTATGTTGCTTCTAGGGAATGAAGCAGCTGCAAATCTGGTAACAAGGCCTGGTGGAAAAATTTCCCTTGGTAGTAGATTTCTCTGATGTTGTGAAGCTGCATTTCCAGTTGTCCTCTTTCTAGACAGGGTTTGGAAACATGAGAGGACAGGCAGAAAAGTATATGCAGGTGCCACTGCATCTTGTTCAGGGATCAGATATTGGAACAGTCATTTGTGAAGATGTTTGTAAGTTGTTGAGTGAATCAGCACATAATTTCACTTCTCTGTTTTTCTAGTGTTTTTCCTAGGAAGTTACAGAGAAGTGATATGGTAAATTGGAATTATTCTGATATGTAATTGAAGGAATGGGAAAGTTAATTATTTAAAAAAAGAATTCTTTTTCATATGCCCATAGTAAACTTTTTCTGACTGTGAGCAATTGCCATAGAATCATAGAATCATAGAATGGCTTGGGTTGGAAGGGACATTAAAGATCATCTAATTCCAACCTCCCTGCTGTGGACAGGGATACCTCCCATTAGATCAGGTTGTCCAAAGCCCATCCAACCTGGCCTTAAATGCTTCAATGGAGGGGGCATCCAAATCTTCTCTGGGAAACCTGTTCCAGTGCCTCACCACCCTCTGAGTGAAGAATTTCTTCCTAACCTCTAAACTAACCCCCCCCTCTTTTAGTTTAAAACCATTCCTCTTGTCCTGTCATTATCTGAATGAGCAAAAAGTTTCTCTCCATCTTTTTATTAGCGCCTTTTAAGTACTAAAAAGCTGCAATGAGGTCACCCCTGAGCCTTCTCTTCTTCAGCCTGAACAGCCCAAGCTCTCTCAGCCTTTCTTCATAGGAGAGGTGTTCCAGCCATCAGATCATCTTCATTGCCATCCTCTGGACTCGTTCTAATAGGTTGATGTCCTTCTTGTGCTGGGGGCTCCACACCTGAATGCAGTACTCCAAGCTGGTCTTCACAAGGGCAGAGCAGAGGGGGATAATCATCTCACTCGACCTGCTGGCCATGCCTCTTTTGATGCAGCCCAGGATGCAGTTGGCCTTCTGGGCTGCAAGCATGGATTGCCAGCTCATGTCAAGCTTTTCATCCACTAGAACCCCCAAGTCTTTCACTGCAGAGCTGCTTTCATTGAGTTTTTATCCTGGTCTATACTCACGTCTGGGATTGCCAAGAGCCCAGTTCAGCACCTTGAACTTGGACTTGCTGAACCTCATTAAGTTCACATGGGCCCAATTCTCTAGCTTGTCCAGGTCCCACTAGATGGCATCCTTTCCTTCTGTTGTATCAGCTGCACCACTCAGCTTGGTGCCATCTGCAAACTTGCTGAGGGTGCACTCAATCCCATTGTCTATGTTGTTGATAGAGATATGAAAGAGTACCAGCCCCAGGACAGACCCCTGAGGGACACCACTTGTCACCAGCCTCCACCTGGACATAGAGCCATTGACCACCATTCTCTAGGTGTGACCTTCAAGCCAATTCCTTAACCACTGCACGGTCCATCCATCAAGTCCATATCTCTCTAATTTGGATGTCATGTGAGACTGTGTCAAAGGCCTTACAGAATTCCAGGAAGATGACATTGGTCAGTCTTCTCTTGTCAACTACTGCAGTCGCTCCATCATAGAAAGCCACCAGATTGGTCAAGGATGATTTACCCTTGGTGAAGCAATGCTGGCTGTCTCAGATCACCTCCTTGTTTTGTATGTGCCTTGACATTACTTCAGGAGGATCTGTTCCATGATCTTCCCAGGCACAGAGGTGAGGCTCACCGGTCTGTAGTTACTGAGGTCCTTCTCATCCATCAGAGGGAGTACACTCTCCTTGGCCTTTCTTTACTGAGCAATGTACCTATAGAATCCCTTCCTGTTGTTCTTTGCATCCCTTGCTAAGCTTTGTTCCATCCATGCCTTGGCTTTCCTGATCCAATCCCTGCACACTCATACTGCATCCCTCTACTATTCCCAGGCTACGTGTCCCTGTTTCCACTGCCTGTGATTTTCCTTCTTGCACTTCAGTTTGACCATCAGGTCTTCGGTCAGCCTTCCTGGTTGTCTGCCCTCCCTTTATGCTTTCTTACACAGGGTGATGGAGAGTTCTTGTACTCTAAGGAAAACACACTTCCACACAAGGAAAACAGAGCTACCAGCTCTGTTCAGCAGCAGCTGAACAACTGTGTTCAACTATCAATTGTGTTTGATTTGTTTGTAGCTCACAGAGTTCTGCTTCCATTTCAAATGTGAAAAACTGCTTGTTTGCCTGATATTTTGTCTAGACTTTAAAGTCATCATATGGAGTTGTGAAAAATAATTCAACTTGTTGTATATTTTACCTCTAATATTAATTATTCATTGAGTTAATAAACAAACATGTAAATGAAAGAGAGAGTTCTGAAAGAGCCTGGATAATGTATTAGGACCTATTCTCTTGTCCCTTTTTGGCTGTACTTGTGCTGGAGTGTTAGTTACCCCCGTGCATGGAAGTCACCCCCATCAGGCTGTCACTTAACTCTGTTGGGATTCACCACCTGCTGTGATCCTCTAGATAAACTCTAGATAGCCTGCTCACTAACTTGTTCTTTATTTAAAATTATATGTTCTAAGCTAAATCTTAGTCTTGAGATGGTGGTTTTCACTATCAAGCAACTTTTGACTTGTGCAGCAGCTCGTACCAATGTTTTATGTTGCAGATCAGAGAAACAGTGATCTCTGAGCACGTCTGTACAGTCAGATGTCATACATCTCTATCTACTTATGTGTTTCTACTTGCCAGCTGCCATCTCAACCCATGTAGATGTGACAATGTGCTTATTTATTTCTGTATTTCTATATGTATTTCTGCATAAAGCTGTACTCTATCCAGCTCAGCATGTACTAGTAAAGGTATAGTGCTACTGTTTTCTTGGGTCTTTCTTGTAACTGTTCTTTTAGCACGTGACTACTTGGCAGGAAAGGAGATAGGGAATTGCACATGCCACCTAGAAGTTATACATGAAATTCCTGTTTGGAGTGCAGACTGGTGGTTGCGTTTTTTTTTTTTTTTTTTTTTTTTTTTTTTTCCCCCAGGCTGTTACTTAAGTTTCCAATGCATTCTGTTCTTGCCTTTTCGACCAAAGTGGTGCCCCCTTTATTTGTATTCAGAATTACAAAGTTCTCATTCAAAGATACATTGTCACAGCTCTTTTTAATCCTTCTAGTCTATCCCCTTAGCCAATTATTTTATGCATTTGAAAACCCAGTGAGTGACTGTATGTTCCATTTTTTTTCCACTGAAAGTGGAATGAGTACTTCAGCCCCCTAACTGTAAATATTTCACTTGAAGATATATTGAGTAGGAGAGAGCTGCCCAAACATGAGCTTTTAGTGACAGTTCTGATGCCTTGGACAGCTTGTCTCCAGAGAGATGCAGATCTCCTCCAGTCTCTGGGCCATATCTGCCATGCTGATGTCTCAGGTACCTAAAATATCTGAAAAAACACTTCTTGCCTCTGTTTAGCAACAGACTTCCACCTGTAATGTCAGTGACTTTAGAGGTAGTTGATAAGTCTCAACATTCAATGAACTGGATATTCTTTGAAAAAGGAAGAGGACTTTAAAAAGCTTTGCTCAAAAGTCTAAAATTACGTATTTATGTTTATTTGAAAGCTGATGTATTAACGAACTAAGTAATAATGCAGGAAGTCAGGAATAAAATGAGGTCAGAAAAGAAACAGTGAAATGGGCAAATAATTTAGGTAACAGTTTGAAGGAAATTTAAAAGTCCATTCTTAAATTTCAAGAGAAAAAAAAGGCCGGCAGAAAAACAGGCCATTAGCAATCAACAGAATGACTAAATTAATGAAGACTTATAAATAACTTAAATTCTTAAACTTTTTTTTTAATGTCTTTAATAATAATAATAATAATAATTAAAAAAAATCGTTAGAAATTTGCATAACTTGAAGTTTGTATGTTTTAGAGAATATCAAAATTAAAATCACCCAAATATGCAGAAGGTAGAATGGGCATTTATAACTGACATTTTCAGTGCACAAATACAATAAGCTCTTCAGACAGCTCTTGTTCCAATGGACACTCCATCACAGGGGATGTAGCTGGCCTGAAATCTATGTGCTGCTGAAGAGAGCCATTCCCATTCATGTCTACTATGTTCCGTGTCTCCTGCTTGATTTAGACAAGGACACCATCGTTTCCAAACAGTTACACAAGTGGGGAACATCCATAGAGATGGGAATGATCTCCTTCACCAGAGGCAGTAACTTACTGTTATTGAAACTGCCCAGGGGATGGATGCAAGCTACTAGTTGTCTGCCATGGGTTAAAAGCCTGCAGAGGCAGAGAAATGGCCAGGAGAAATTGAAAGTGTTTCTGTCTTGGACTTCAAGAATTCCAGGAGCCACAAAGTAGCATTTACATTGGGAAATGGACTCCCATCATGAAACCCCAAAACACACAATTGCTGGGGTCAGGAAACACAAAGGCCTCTTTTGCTGCTTCCTGGCTAGTGATAATATGCAGCTCCAGATATTGCAGGCACATGTGTTTAGCTACTTCAGAATGCTCACTGACATCTTATGACCTCGTCTGCAGAGATTTCATATTTTTCACTTTGAAGTTGCATTTCTTGCTGCTTCTTTAATAGCTGGCAGCTGTATGTTCCCAGACCATTCCCCTGTATTGCAACCATGATATCTTCCTGGTAGCAAAACTTCAGCTCATTTCCCTGCAGATGTTTACCAGGCCTGCAGTCTCTACCAGTCCACAGGCTGCTCTGGTTTAGCATTTGACATTATTATTATTATTATTATTTTTCATAGTAAACTAGATAGTCAACTCATGAGAAGGCTGCTTTGTAGCTCAACAGATTGGGATTTTACTGTATACCATCAAGGAGTTATTCATTTTTTACAATGTATTTTTGAGTTAATGAAGTTGCAAGGGCAGTGTTGGATGACTGCAATGGACAGTGTTGGAGGTCTGCATTGAGTAAAAGATTGGAACATGACATGGTTCATGATCGCATTGTCTGCATCTCTGATGTATCTGTTTCCCTTTCGAGGTGACTGTTTTTTTTCCACACTGGAGCTCAGAAGTAAATTATTATGTGTGTGTTTAAGTTGATTATGAGGTTAGGTCATTCCAGAAAATCAGGGAGCAAACCAAACTGAAGTATATATTTTTATATGTACTTGTGACCCTGGGTTCACATTTCTGAATAAATGACAAGAGCAACAATTACACTGTTGTCAACTATGTGTTTTAACTGAAACAGAACTAGAGTGAAGAAATGAAATTCTGTTCTCAGAAGATCAATTAAGGATGCTGATTAACTCCATCCTTTACAGAATTTGAACACTAGAAAATAGTGATACGGTGATGAGTTCTGGAAGTGATAAATTCCCCTATGTTTATTTATATTTTTTTTCTCAAACAATACAAAAGTAAGCTTCATCACAAGTCCACATTATGATGCATTTTTATTATTATTTATTTTTAGTACATATTTAGTTTTATAGAGTTGATCTTTAATTTCTTCCTTCCACAGAAAACAATTAACTGGGAAATGACAAGCAGCACTCCTAAATGCTGTACTTTTATGGAAGCCTTATAAAATGTTTTTGAGAATAATTGTGTGTTAATAATTTAATGCTAAAGTTGAATAACTTTATCAGAAGTAAACAACTTCAGCAGTGGTGTGTGAATATGCACCTGCAATTAGGCTGATCAATGTCTGCTATTAATGAGCAAACTACTAAGTAAGCAAACTTCTTATGTAGCTTTGTTTAATACAACCATAGAGAGCAAAAGTAGCTAAATTTAATTTTCCACTTTGTGTAATATGGAAACTAAAAAGCACGTGATTACAGTGCTTATCCTGAGCTCCCCCAAATAATACTTGTACTTTTATCTTTGTGAATATGGACTTATATATTTTTTCCACTTGAATAAGCAAAGGAAACAGGATGAGAAACATCACTCCCTATTCTGTTCAGTTTGTTTGCCTACTAATAAATGCTTTCCATCTTCCTAGAAGAGCTTTGTATGCAATAACTAATTAGTTACACTTATCTTAATCTCATAATCTCATAATCTTTCCATTTTCTCTTTTCCCATTTTTTTTTCTTTAAAATTCTATGACACTTCCTCACAGCCTATGAGATTTTCGGTGCCAAGAATATATGTGTGACAATATATGGCTTCATTGTCTCGTTGCTGCTGTGGCATGTTTCATCCTAAAGGAAAAGAAAAATCTCTATCTCAGAGCTTGAAATATTTTTCACTGTCTTCTGTATAGATCTCCAGGTCTTCATTTTCCAATTTCACAAGATATCCTAAAAATCCTTTAATGCCATTTGTTCCCACTAAACAAGACAAGTAAGTTATCCCATTATTTGCAAAAGCTCCTGGTCACCAGAGGTATGACTGTTAGGATGTGAACTGTCCAGGGATGATAAACATATTGTCACTAGTCTTGTTCTTTTCTGTATTATGCCAACATGATATGCTTACCTGTTGTGCTGATTTCTCTCCCTTTTTCATGTGTGTGTGCATGGATGAATGAGTTATTTCTCTTTCATCATATGTAGATAGCTCAGCAAAATAGTACGGGTTCCAAAGGTCACTTGCCTTTCCTATACAATGAGGTAAAAAATATGCAAGCAATTGTTACATTATTAACTGTCAGGCTAAAGTTATTAAGGAATCTTAGAATGAGGAAAGTGCATATAAACTATAATGTACTTTAAATAAAATTACATCTATAGCTTAATAAAATTCTCGTGTTTGAAATAGTCCCTGATCTAAGGGCATAACACAACAATTAAGTATTAGAGTCATGTTGGCCAAAACATATGCAGCTCACTAGACACAAAACATTTCAACAGAACATTAACACAAACTTCATACTAAAAAAACGTGTCTTCGAAAGGCTGAATCATCAATACAGATGCTGCGTACACTCCCCAGAAATCTGTGGAAAAGACAGTTGCAATATCTCCAACTAGGTGAGGCAGGAAGGGGTTGTTCAACAGTCTGGAGAGCTTATTTTTATTTATTTATTTATTTTTTATACACTTGGAAAAAAAAATAGTTGAATGAATGATTGACTTCCTGTCTTTTTCTCATTTAGATTACCAGATAACATAGAATGGCTTGGGTCGGAAGGGAACTCAAAGATCATCTAGTTCCAACCCCGCTGCCATAGGCAGGGAAATGACCATTCCTTTCCTGTTTCTGCAGCAAAATTCTGCATTTGAACTTTTACACTCTTGTTTAAAAAAAAAAAAAAAAGTCGTCTTCAAAAAATATCTTATTTTGGAAGCAAAAATAGAAGTGAAACTCATTCAATGTAACTCTAACTTTCCAATAAATAAGTATGTAAATAAATAGAATAGAATAAAACAGAACAGAATAGAATAAAATAGTTCCATTGGAAGGGACCTTCGAATATCATTGGAAGGGACCTTCAAAGTTGGACCTGAAGTGCCTGACAACTTCAGGGCTAACCAAAAGTTAAAGCATATCTATTAATGAAGGCATTGTACAAATCCCTCTTGAACACTGACAGGCTTGGGACATCAACCACCCAAATCTGTTCTAGTGTTTGACTACCACCATTAAAGAAATTTTTCCTGCTGTCCAGTCTGAACCTCTCCTGACACAGCTTTGTGCCATTCCCATACATCCTGTTATTGGCTACCAGGGAGAAGAGACTGGCACCTCCCTCTCCACTTCTCCTCCTCAGGAAGATGAAGAGAGCAGTGAGGTCTACTCTTAACCTCTTTTTCTCCAGACCAAGTGTCCTCAGCCCCTCCTCATAGGACACACTTTCCAGCCATTTTACTGGCTTTGTTGCCCTCCTCTGCATGCTTTCAAGCACCTCAACATCTTTTTTATGTTGTGGAGCCCAAAACTACATGCAATATTCAAAGTGAGGCTGCACTAATTATAAATATAGTGGTAGGATCACCTCTTTTGACATGCTGGCTGTGATGTGTTTAATGTACCGCAAAATGTAGTTTGCCCTCTTGGCTTCCAGGGCACGGTGCTGGTTTATGTTGAGCCTGCTGTTGGCAAGCACCCCTAGATCCCTTTGCTGAGAGGCTTTCCAGCCACTCGTCTCCCAGGCTGTACACGTACTTTGCCTTGATGAAACCATGTTAATTATGCCTGATAATAGCTAAAAAGTCTGGAAAATTTAAAGACTCCAAAAATGTCAACAATATGATATGACTGTGATTCAGTTTTATACAGTTCATTAAAAGTTTGGGAAATATAAATCCTTTAACTTTTTTTTGTTTCAAAATGTAAATTTTTCATGAAAAAAAGACTATTTTTAGTATTGTGTTTTAAAAATGCAGTGATCAGAAAAAAATACTCCTAAAAAAATTTAATAATATGTCACATTTGGACTTTAATGAAATATTAATGTTAAGTTATGATAAGAAGAGTACCTCTTTCCCATCTTTCTTTTATCTAAATTGTTTAATATTTAATACTTTATAATAAAGAGATATGGAGTAGACCAAAGTAGAGTTTGATACTGTTTTATTATGCATGATTTTATTACCGGATAGGAGTACTTAAAAATGTTTATAATATTATAAAATCAGATACAGAGTACTTAAAACTATTTATACAGGAGACTGTAGAAACAAAACCAGATTTTTTAAGAGAACCATCATTAAAAGAAATATCTGTTATAATATCTCTTTTATTATTGCCATAAATATAGCAAGTTTATTTGTTTTTTTGTTTGTTTGTTTTGTTAGAAAATGTAGTAGGTTGCATGTAAGAAATGAAGTGTGGCATAAAAAAGTCTAGGTTAAACCTGATCAAAATGTTAGAAGAACACAGTATTTGCAACCTGATGAAGTGTATGATTGACAGCTGTATATGGACAGTTTCACATGTGAAGTGATCCCAGTAACTGTATCTGTCAGCTGAGGAGGGTAATCAAGTGCTAAGACAAAAAATGTATTTAGTTGTTATATAATTTCATTTAACTGACAGATACAGTTTGACTTTGCTGACTTCATTCTTCATTGCAAAACAAAACTAAGGACAGTACCATAATGTCACAAGATGCACAGGGGTGTTACACAGGTATTATTTTCCAAATCAAAAAGGATATTTAATGATACTGAAAACTATTGAGAGAAAATGCAGCTTGGAAAAAGAACTTGAAAGTATGTGTAGTGGGCACAGGAGTACTTCAAGGGAACTGAATCAGATTGCTAAATAGAATTTAGCCATCAAATGCTTGGCAGGTGTCATTTCAACACATTTTAAGAACTCTGACATAATGTCATGTACTACTGGTTTGACATTGGATCTTTGCCCCTGAAGATCTGTCAACTTTTAAGTTCATGGAGTAGGAATCAGAAGTAACCGTGCAAAAACAAATTGTAATCATACAAAAACAAATTTGTGATAAACCACTGACGTCATGGTTTCCTTTGAAATGGTGGATGGTATGTAACTCGTATGTGGTTTGGACACTGCAGATCTTTGACAGAAATATGCGCTTCTTTTATATGGTTCAGATCTACCTTTCCAGAAAGACTGATTAGGCTACACAGTCCACCTGAAACTGGTTTAACTCTGATATACCTAATTCTGATGTAAACTCTATCTCCTCTGTATATTTTATCCCTCTGCTTTCTACCACTGGGTCTGTAGAACTCTTGGGGAGAAGGACCAAATTCTTTAGTCTCTGCTTGAAACAAGTCGTAGAATCATAGAACAGCTTGGGTCGGAAGGGACCATAAAGATCCAGTTCCCTGCCATGGGCAGGGACACGTCCCATTAGATCAGGTTGCCCAAAGTCCCATCCAATCTGGCCTTGAACAATTCCAGGGATGGGACATCCACAACCTCTCTGGGCAACCTGTTCCATTTCTTCACCACCCTCTGAGTGAAGAATTTCTTCCTAACCTCTAATCTAAATCTCCCATCTTTTAGTTTAAAACCATTGCCCCTTGTCCTGTCAATATCTGATTGAGCAAAGAGTTGCTCTCCATCTCTTTCATAAGCCCCCTTCAAGTACTGAAAAGTTGTGATGAGGTCCCCCCGGAGCCTTCTCTTCTGTAGGTCGAACAACCTCAGCTCTCTGCCTTTCTTCATAGTAGAGGTGCTCCAGCCCTCTGATTATCTTCATGGCCCTCCTCTGGACTCACTCTAACAATTCCACATCTTTCTTGTGCTGGGGGCCCCAGACTTAGATGCAGTTAGCTAGGCTAGTGCCTGGTAAGATTTTTCAGAAGTGCTAAACTAAAGTGTTCTTGAAGCATTTAGAGTTGTCTGGATAGCCTTATAGTATAACCAGAGGTGAATAAGTGATTGAGAATAGAGGTACAGAGACTGAAGACTCTAAGCTTAGTAGTATTTTAGCAGTAAATTGTACTTATGTGGTAAGAAAGAGATAAAACAACAACAACAACAACAACAACAAAATCCTTTTGTAGGGATTAGCATTAAATTGTGTGAATGAGCCTAGAATTTCTGTTTTGTGATCAAAAGAAAATGACAACTTCCTTAGATATAAGGAGGAAGAAGCTTGGAGCTATTTCCTAAGTTAATATTTCTGCCCTTAGTTCAAGCAGTTTGTCTGAGCAGTGTAAGAGTTTACTCTGTGGGCAGCCTCAAGCTCCCTGAATAGTCAAAAATGGCTAGGTGTGCTCTGAGCATGCCTGATCATCTCCTGCAACTACATCAAGTTTAACAACAAAGGAAAAAAAAAAAAGAAAAAGAAAACCCCATGTATTCTGACATTAACTTTTGCTGTGCCTGCTGAGTAATAAAGAGCCTTTCTTAGAAGAAGAGGGGCTGGGTCCTGGGTTATTCTCAGCCTGGGGGAATTTGAATTCACAGGTGAGACTGAGATTGATTTTAATGGTACAAAACACTTAAATGTATTATAAAATTGCAAACAAAATATTTCTAAATGGGTGATATATATTTTTTCTCAGTCCTTTATAGTCAAGAATTCTCAAAATAAAATTCTCAAAATAGCCTTGACTTAGCTTTCCTACTAAAACAAAAATTGGAAATCCTTAAGAAAATGCAGACTGACTATGATGCTAAAATCAAAAACCTAGAGGATCAGTGTAAAGAAACAGGCGAAGGAGGAAAGGAGAATCATTGCTTCCTTGCAGCAGGTTGCAGTGTTGGGTCATTCAGCAGTCAATAATGAAATGGGTAGCACCCTCAATTGCACATATTTCACTCTTAGTGTAAGCTCAGCCATCCTTCTTGGGGATTAATAGTTGTGTGAAGTGGCTCCTTTAGCAATCAAGTGCTTTTTCAGATGAACCTTTCCTTTGGTGCCTTCTGGGAGTTAAATGTGCTGGCTGATTGGCTTTAGTCTTCTGGAACTTGGCACAGAAAAAGAATGTCCCACTAAAGGCTAAAATCCTTAAATTATTCTTTATCTTTTATATACATTTTTCCCAGTGTGTATATCCGAGATTAATAACTTTCTGGTGATTTGACCATTCTCATAATACTGTATCAGTAGTCATATTATAATAAATCCCACCTGAAAAAATAATAGAATAAAATAAGTTGTAACATTATGAAAAATTAAATATTTTTCTTCTCATGGAAATAAAGGCAAATATGTAAAACATTGGATGAAAGATTATGACTAGAGGAAAGACTGGCATTCTCTGCTGTGTACACTTCTACCTCCTTGGTTCCACATCTCCAATTAATTGTGGGCTGAGATTTTGCAAAGGGACTGTGAGATTTTTGACATTCACATTATAGGTAACAATTTTTAGCTATAAGCTGTGGCATAGTAGAACGCTAACAATATATTTTTCTTTCATAAATACTGAATTTGGTGATACACTGACAAAATGGCTAATGTGAACCTTAGGTATGAGAAAAGAGGATCAACAAGTAGGAGAAGAAGGGTGATTTTTACCTCTTTAGACCAAATCAGTGAGACAGATGTCGACAAACAACAAATACAGTTCTCTTCCCCACAGTCTGGTTGTGGACATATTTTAAAAGCAGGGCCAGTGTGTGAATGAGCTGCAAGAATGATGTAAAGGCTTTCCAATGGCAGGCTTAGAAACCTCCAGCTGTTCAGCTGAGAGAAGGGAAAACAAAAGGTCATGGTAACTTGATTACTACATGTTAAGTATTTCCAAGGTTAAGAAATACTGGCTCCTGAAGAGATTTTTGTTCTAGCTGGACAGGCATAATGAGAGTGATGCCCTGAGAGCTGATGCCATGAAGTGAGTCAAGCACTGAAATATGCTGCATCTTCACCTGATGGATCTTAAGGTCTAGGTCAAATGTTTCTAAAATTGTTGGGCAAATATAACTTGAGCCAAGTGGAAGTTTTTCAGTGTGTCACAGGCTAGCTGAAAGATCCATAATGCACTTTACAGTAAGTCAGACTGAATGACTGAAGGATCCCTTCAGGCCTTAAGCTTTCTGATTATTTTTCTGTAAGGACTGCTTTCTCGCTCCGTTTTAAATTTTGGAGTTCACCCTTGTGTCCCCAAAAGACAGTCACAGACCATAGTTCTGTTCCTGCCTTTACCTTATGTCACTGGTTTAAGAGTTGGAGACTACTGTGTTGAATACAGGTTACCCTATTTCTGTATACTTTTTTGGATATATTTCCATAAAAAATACCCTCTGAGACCAGCATCCCTATCATTTGCTCTTTGGACTGTGGGAGGAATGTGATGTCACTTGGGAGTTTTTTTTTTTTTTCATGTTACTATGTAGTGCTTTCACAAAAAAATTCTTTTCAGGTTAAAGGACCTGCTTTTGTTCAGCAGACTGTGCTGAGACATCTTTCTCTTCCTAAAATAATCCCAACTATACTGCTCTTTTTTTTTAGTCTTTAATTTTCTAAATAAACAACATGAAAAACTGAGATGTTTTATTGGCAAGGCAGCTATACCTTATAAGGTGAATCTTAAAAGATTTAGAGTAATGGAGGACAATGTTTGTCTTGGAAATTAGAAATATGGTTGCCAAGATTTTAGTTTGGATGTTTGGGAGTGAAAGAGAAACCCTGCTCAGAGAGAGACTTATTTTTTAAAACTTGTGGGATTTAAGAAAGTCTAATGTGGTGATGTTTTTTGTTAAAAGAATGTCCCTGAAGGACAGTGTTGTCAAGAACATCTAACACTATCAAGACCATCTGTTTTCTTTCACCCAATTGTTGTCTTCTCTGGAGGAGAAAAAAGATCTCATCTGGGTAGTGCAAAATGACTGAACCTGGAACCTAAAATGGTGAACCTCTCTCACTGAGGGATCACATCTAAAGTATGAGCATATGCTATGTACTGCATACATGGTAGAAGTCCTAAAAGTCTTTCAGAGACTTTCATCAGTAACTATTATACCTTACAATTGTGCAGAACAAAAGGAAAATATTAAATATACGGATAATGTATTACCAAACACCATTGTCTTTGTCAATCACTGTTACTGGTAGATGACAGGGATACAGTCTTTTACCTATCAACATGTCTTCTGTCCCCTTGCAGTTGACTTTCTGCAAACCCTGACTCCTGACCTTTCACCTCAGTCCATGGTTAGTGCAGATGATGGATGAGTCTTGTTAGGCTTATAAGATGTGCTGTTGTGAAGGAAAAATGTCGATGGGCATTTTCATAAGAATAACTTAGCTTTGAAACAGACAAATAGCTGCACAGGCTGAGCAAAAGAAATTTCTGGTGAATATTTCAGTCCTCCGCAACTCAGCATTGGAGACTGATGCCATATCAGCCAATGAGAAAAGTGAGCAAGGCAGAAGACTTGTATGGAAGGAAGGAGTGGAGCTGTAAAGGAACAGGCAACCAGTTTTGCTGGCTGAATCTGAATTCACGGGATACAGAGAAACCTAGTTCAGGAAGAGAATAAAGATTCAATCCCCAGCAAGGTATTCTGTACAGCTGCCATATTGTTAATCAGATACTAAAAATGGAAAAATAAAACATTAAAATTATGAAATATGTATACTGTGATTTTTTTTTTTCCCCCAAGGAGTTTGCATATGAATGTAGTTTGAACTTGTTTTTAACAAGTCAAGTGGTATGAACTTCTCAGATGAAAATTTTGCAGCAGACCTATGTGGTTGAGGCTTTTCTACCTCTTAAAGAACCACCAGGATTTATATTATTATTATTATTATTATTCAAAAATAATTCTCTTAATGTTTTGTGACAAAGTAGAAGAAAGAAAAGAGCTCACTTTCATCATTTGGTGGCAGGGTGGAAAAGAGATTTTTTTAAGGAAAGTATAATAGGGAAGACAATCTTTTGCTAGGTAGGACTTTTATTTAGGTCTCGGAGGGCAGTCTTTAAATCTAGATGTTTTCTTAAAAATAGATAGATGAATAAAATGAATCCAGTGTTAGAGCTGTTGGTGGTATTTGCCCAAGATTCTATAGGCTTTCATCGCTAATTCGAATTCAAAATTCCGTGCAATGATCAGCCCATAGAACATCTAAAAAAAGACAACTTTTTTTTTTTTTTTTTTTTTTTTTTGTATTTGTCAGGTCTCATAGACAAGAACAAGCTACAGCAGTTTGGAAACACCATATTTCTGCACACCGCACAAATTTGCAGATAATAGTTAACTAAGTGGATCTGCATCTACCTTGAGGGTAGAGAGGCTTTACAGAGAGATCTTGATAGACTAGACTGTTGGGCAATCACCAACCATATGAAATTTAACAAGAACAAATGCTGGATTCTGCACCTGGGACTGTGTAGTCCTGTATGTATAAGCTGAGGGACAAGTGACTTATGTGCAGCCCTGCAAAGAGGGATCAGCGGGTTTTGGTTAATGGTGAACTCAATATGAGCTGCCAGTGTGCCCTGGTGGCCAGAAGGGCCAACCATATCCTAGGGTGCACTAAGCACAGTATAGATAACCAGTTGAAAGCAGTGTTAGCTATGTAACAATGTACCTAGCATTGGTGCAGCCTCACCTCTAGTATTGTGCGCAGTTTTGGATTCCACAGTATAGGAAGGGTATGAAACATCTTAGTGTGTCCAAATTAGGGCAACAAAGATGGTGAAAGGACTGGTAGGCAGGGCTTATATGAATGGTTGGGGATACTTGGCTTGTTCAGCTTAGAGAAGAGAAGGCTGAGGGGTGACCTCATTGTGGTCTACAGCTTTCTCATGAGGGAAGTGAGCTCCGGAGCTCTCTGGTGACCGGTGATGAGATGAGGGGTAAATGGCTTAAAGCAGAATGAGAGGAGGTTCCAATTGTTTATTAGGAAAAAGTTTTACACTGAGAGGGTGATTGGGCACTGGAACAGGCTCCTCAACAAAGTGGTCACAGCCCCATGCCTGTCTGTGTTAAAAAAGTATTTGGACAAGGCATGGTTTAACTCATATGCTGCCCTGTGTGGAGTCAGGAGTTGGACTTGATGGTACCCGTGGGTCCCTCCTAACTCAAGATATGCTGTGATTCTATCTTCTAGCAGGTGTAGGTGTTAATTCAGAAGAGACTTGCTCTGCCAGTCCAATTCCTTGATTTTTATTTTTATTTTTCCTAAAGGTACTAGAGGGTTTTGGGACCTTTAAGTTGCTGAAGGTTGTCTGCCTTAACAATCCTCATTTTAACATGATTTTACTTGGCTTGAAAAACAAAACAAACAATGTAGGAACAGATTCTTATGGCATTTTGTTTACCATTGAACTGTTTTTTTTCATGAAAAGATAATGGAAAGGAGTTGTTTTCATGCTTTGCCAAACAAACAAAATTAACTGTAAGCCTTCTCAAACATTGGCATTTAAATCAGCTCATGGTTCAAACTGTGTCCTGCCTCTCTATCATGAAGTTCTGATTCAGTGTTAGGACCAGTAATTCACCATGTGGCAAAAAAATCACTGTGTAGGAAGCTGCTTCGTTATAGTAAAAGCTCCACGTATAACTTTCGCTTTGCCTCCCCTGGCACAACTTTAGCCCATTCCCCCTTGTCCTGTCAGCAGGCACGTGGGAGAATAGACCAACCCCCACTTCGCTACAGCCTCCTTTAAGGTACCTATAGAGAGAGATAAGGTTGCCCCTGAGCCTCCTCTTCTCCAGGCCGAACAACCCCGGCTCCCTCAGCCGCTCCTCATAAGACTTGTTCTCCAGACCCCTCACCAGTTTCGTTGCCCCTCTCTGGACTCGCTCGAGCACCTCCATGTCCTTCTTGTAGCGAGGGGCCCAGAACTGAACACAGTGCTCGAGGTGCGGCCTCACGAGAGCCGAGCACAGGGGGACAATCACTTCCCGAGCCCTGCTGGCCACACTGTTTCTTATACAAGCCAGGATGCTGTTGGCCTTCTTGGCCACCTGAGCACACTGCTGGCTCATATTCAGACGGCTATCAACCAAAACTCCCAGGTCCTTCTCTGCCAGGCAGCTTTCTAACCACTCGTCTCCCAGCCTGTAGCGCTGCTTGGGGTTGTTGTGCCCCAGGTGCAGGACCCGGCACTAGGCCTTGTTGAACTTCATACAGTTGGCCTCAGCCCATCCAGCCAGCCTATCCAGATCCTCCTCCAGAGCCTTCCTTCCCTCGAGCAGATCGACACACGCACCTAACTTGGTGTCATCTGCAAACTTACTGAGGGTGCACTCGATCCCCTCATCCAGATCATCGATAAAGATATTAAAGAGAACTGGCCTCAGTACTGAGCCCTGGGGGACTCCACTAGTAACCGGCCTCCAGCTGGATTTAACTCCATTAACTATGACTCTTTGGGCCTGGCTACCTAGCCAGTTTCTAACCCAACAAAGCGTAATGATGAGGCCCTGAGCAACCTGATCTACTGGGTGGTGTCCCTGCCTGTGGCAGGGGGCTTAGAACTAGACGATCTTTGAGGTCCCTTCCAACCCAGGCCATTCTATGATTCTATGATTCTTTGACGACTTCAATCTACTCATTTTTTCTAAAAAGAAGACTTGAATATGAAGTGATTATAATGCCCACATACCTTCAAGTTGAAAAACTCATGTGCTCTGTAATTTAAGAGAAAAAAAGAATAATGTCAGGAGTTAAAGGCATATGAATTTGAATAAGAGATTAGGTCTAATTTTTAACAGTGTGAGTGCTAAAATGTTAGTATAGATTACCCATGAAATTGATGATTGATACCTTATGAAGTCTTCAAATCAATGCTGAATATCTTTCTAAAATGATTAAACAAAACAAGTTTGGGGACTACAAGTAAAGGGAACTTCATGAAATTTAAGGGCTTTCTATATAGGACACAATAAATGAAATAATGGTCCTCCTGACCTTAGTTTCTCTGAATTTATTAAAGATAAGTACTAGATAGCAGACAAATCAGAGTTCTGAACTGCTAGTTATTTCTAATCTTATACTTGGCATTTTATACAACTAGCATTTTCTTATTATCTTCAGTGAGAGAATTAAAGTTTATGATGTCATCTAGTATTTTTATTATAATTGGTTATATAATTTTAACACTTCATTTTCTTACTGTAATAGAATTTAAATGTCTTTTCTCTCCAATATGGTCCTGTCTGCTTAGCCTATTCTGACCAATCCCTGAATTTCTGGGAGCTTACCATGGCCATTTTGGAAAGAAAGATCCTCTAAGACACTGAAGAGAAGTAAGATACTTTGCTACCACCTGGGGAGGTGACTGTATGGTCACTGATGATGACCATTGAGTCACCTCCCTTAGGTAAGGAGTGAAGCATGTTTTGTTTACTATGCTAGAATCTCCATCCTTTACTGCATGCGGGGGGAAACTTAGTGATGAGAGATGAGGAAAAGGCTGAGGTGCTTAATGCCTTCTTTGCCTCTGTCTTTAGCGGCAAGACCAGTTGTTCTCTGGATACCCGGTACCCTGAGCTGGTGGAAGGGGATGGGGAGCAGGATGTGGCCCTCATAATCCACGAGGAAATGTTTGGCGACCTGCTACAGCACTTGCATGTACGCAAGTCGATGGAACCGGATGGGACCCACCCAAGGGTACTGAGAGAACTGGCGGAAGAACTGGCCAAGCCACTTTCCATCATTTATCGGCAGTCCTGTCTATCAGGGGAGGTCCCACTCGACTGGCGGCTAGCAAACATGATGTTCATCTACAAGAAGGGCTGGAAGGTAGACCCAGGAAGCTATAGACCTGTTAGTTTGACCTCAGTGCCAGGGAAGCTCATGGAGCAGATTATCTTGAGTGTCATCATGCGGCACTTGCAGGGCAACCAGGCGATCAGGCCCAGTCAGCATGTGTTTGTGAAAGGCAGGTCCTGCTTGACGAACCTGATCTCCTTCTATGACCAAGTGACGCACTTGGTGGATGAGGGAAGAGCTGTGGATGTGGTCTACCTTGACTTCAGTAAGGCTTTTGACACCGTTTCCCACAGCATTCTCCTCGAGAAACTGGCTGCCCATGGCTTGAACTGGTGTACGCTTTGTTGGGTTAGAAACTGGCTAGGTAGCCAGGCCCAAAGAGTCATAGTTAATGGAGTTAAATCCAGCTGGAGGCCGGTTACTAGTGGAGTCCCCCAGGGCTCAGTACTGAGGCCAGTTCTCTTTAATATCTTTATCGATGATCTGGATGAGGGGATCGAGTGCACCCTCAGTAAGTTTGCAGATGACACCAAGTTAGGTGCGTGTGTCGATCTGCTCGAGGGAAGGAAGGCTCTGGAGGAGGATCTGGATAGGCTGGCTGGATGGGCTGAGGCCAACTGTATGAAGTTCAACAAGGCCTAGTGCCGGGTCCTGCACCTGGGGCACAACAACCCCAAGCAGCGCTACAGGCTGGGAGACGAGTGGTTAGAAAGCTGCCTGGCAGAGAAGGACCTGGGAGTTTTGGTTGATAGCCGTCTGAATATGAGCCAGCAGTGTGCTCAGGTGGCCAAGAAGGCCAACAGCATCCTGGCTTGTATAAGAAACAGTGTGGCCAGCAGGGCTCGGGAAGTGATTGTCCCCCTGTGCTCGGCTCTCGTGAGGCCGCACCTCGAGCACTGTGTTCAGTTCTGGGCCCCTCGCTACAAGAAGGACATGGAGGTGCTCGAGCGAGTCCAGAGAGGGGCAACGAAACTGGTGAGGGGTCTGGAGAACAAGTCTTATGAGGAGCGGCTGAGGGAGCCGGGGTTGTTCGGCCTGGAGAAGAGGAGGCTCAGGGGCAACCTTATCTCTCTCTATAGGTACCTTAAAGGAGGCTGTAGCGAAGTGGGGGTTGGTCTATTCTCCCACGTGCCTGCTGACAGGACAAGGGGGAATGGGCTAAAGTTGTGCCAGGGAGGTTTAGGTTGGATATTAGGAAGAACTTCTTTACCGAAAGGGTTGTTAGGCATTGGAATAGGCTGCCCAGGGAACTGGTTGAGTCACCATCCCTGGAGGTCTTTAAAAGATGTTTAGATGTATAGCTTAGTGATATGGTTTAGTGGAGGACTTGTTAGTGTTAGGTCAGAGGTTGGACTAGGTGATCTTGGAGGTCTCTTCCAACCTAGATGATTCTGTGATCCTGTGATTCTGCTTTTTTGCAGTGGATTCTGACTCTGCTTCTTCTTGACCCTACTAAGAGGTTTTAATGTAAAATCAGTGAGAGGGACAAACAGAAGCTGTTAAATAGAGACTGTATAAATATTTATTTTAAATATTCTGAGTATGATAAAATACCATTCCTCTTTCCGATAAATATCGTTATGCACACATTCTAGCATTTTGTAGGTAGTGGAGTTGTTTTCCTCTTAGTATTAGTGTGTTTGATTCTCTGGGTTTTGACATCTCTATTCTTTTGTCTGACAAATCTGTGCACTGACTTGTAAAAAAAAATCAATATTGTTTTCCCTGGCACTTTCTCTGCAGTTGAGTTGATTTATTATCACAGTTCCCTTTCCCCTCTTTTTATCAGTGTGTTTCTATTGCTGTAGGGTTGAGTACCTGATAACATCACAGGGTAGCAGACACGCAGAGAGTTTCTGTGACCTTATCCCCTATGTGATCTTGTCCAGTGTGATGGTGAACCATGGCTATAAAGTGAACAATGATATTATCCAAGCTGTGTGATCAGATTTATGCTCTATTATGTTTGAAATAAAGACAAACTAGAACCAACGAACAAAATTTAGACATGTTTAAACTGTACTCCTCTGGTATCTAAGTGACGAAAGGGAGAGTAAACCTCCACAGACTTAAACTTAATTTGCTTGCAATGTACTGTGTGTTGGAAGAGTCACACAGTCAATAATCGTCATGGGATTAAAATCAAGCATAAAGGTGAGCATATTGTTCATTAAAAATGTAGCTTCATTACTGTTGTTTCTGTTAACCTCTTATATCAAGGTGGCATTTAAGAACCTCAGTAAAAGATCAGAGCTATCTTGTCCTAAACACTGTGCGGACATGTAAGAAAAGACAAACTTCAGAGGCAGTATTTCAGAACAGATGTAACCGAAGGCTGCAACAAGTAAATGTGTTGTGAGAGTGTTGACAAGTGTGAACTCAGTAACGCAAACAGAGGGTATGTTCACACAGGAGCACTCAGGGAAAATGAGTTGAGTAAGTTTATTAAACTTGTGTCTAACGTGACTGCAGCATATTTGAACCACTTTATTCTTGGAGGAGAGCATTCTCATGTTATGACTTCTGCTTTTTGACTTTCTCTCTGTGCAAACTACCTTGGTAATCTTAGACCACTCATTCCCTTGCCACTGGGGACTGCCATTATCTGTAGGTGTCATGATAGAAACGTTTGAAGGAAGGCTGCAAAGCAGGAATTTGTGAAGGGGGTTTTATTATTGGTGGGGAACAGCAATGAGGAAATGACAAGTGCTTGATATAGAGGTGTGCATGTGTGTGTTTGGGGCTACAGGGTTTGGGAGACTGAGGGTGGGATTTGACAGTGTAGAAAACTCATATCTGATAGCTAGAGAAGAGCAGTATGGTGAAGTCTAATAAAAAAGGCAAAATAATGTGTTAGCTTAGAGAGCAGAAAGTTGCAAAAGTGAGATGGTAAAGTTAGAGTAATGAGGGAGGAGGCTGATCTAGCAGTTATTAGACAATGTAATTGGAGGTCTGCCTCTGGCTAGACTATATCAAAGGAAGTGATGCAAGCAAAGTCAGAGCAAGTCTGAGAGGATTTGCTTTGGAAACCATATCCTGACCTTGCACTACTTGTCCTTCCTTTTTTCTTTCCTTCATTCCTGCAGGGACTCTGGAAGATTTGGCAGCAGGACAGTGGAGTTGGCAATAGAAGGAACATGAAGAGGTGGGGGAGCAGCACCAGGGAAGCATTACTAGCCTCCCTGGTGCTGCTGCTGTAATGCAATATGTTTGTTAATGATGTCAGAAGCCTCAAGCTTCCTTCAGCCCTGGCTGGAAAAAGTAAGTCCTGTTTAGTTTTTTTTTTCTCTTTTTCTTTCTTTTTTTTTTTTTTTCCCCTCACTTGGTCCAGTAGTGTATCAGAAGAGGAAAAAGAAGAAGAGAGAGCTTGGTAGCTTCCGCCTTTTCCCTTGTTTTCTTCCACTTGAGAGAGAGAAAAACATATTCCTCCAGGTGGAGGGACCCCAGCTGGAGCAGGCGCTGAGAGTAACCTTGAAGGAGCAGCAGAGGTGAAGTGTTAGGGACTGACCACAGCCCCCATTCCCTGTTCCCCTCTACCACTTACTGGCAGTGCTTAGAGGTCTTTTCCAACCTAAATGATTCTATGATTCTGTGTTTCTAACTTAGCGTGTTTTTTTTTTTTTCCCTCTATCCTTTGGAACTTCCCCAGCAACTCAACACATACAATGATCTTCATAGTTCCTTAATATGTTCTTTTTCACATCTTAGCTCAATTTTTCTCAGACCCGTTGAATTAATATGTATAGTTTTAGCATTTTTTTAAACGCCTTGCACATCATGCAGTACATCATACAGCATTATCTAGATTTTTTTTTCTAGATATCAAACTATAATTTTCTAGAGGCCTGCAATATCGTAAGAGTCTTAATTTTGGAAAAAAATATCCCTTTAAATTGTTCTTCTCTCTTGCAAAATGATTGAGTTGTTTTTGCTTCTCTTCCCTTATCAATTTTCTATGGTTCCTGCACTCTGATTTATATTTATCGTCAGCTTCTTGTTTCTTTAATCAGCAGGCAGTGCTTGCATAGCTGCTATCATACCTGTTAGGGTATTTTTAACCAGTAAATGCATGTTTTTTTAACTGCTTTTCTTCAGGTAGAAGTTTTTCAGAGTCACAGATTGCTTGAGGTTGGAAGGGACCTCTGGAGGTCACCTATTCCAAGCCCCATGCTCAAGCAGGTATATACCTAGAGGTTGCCCAGGACTGTGTCCAGACCAATAGTAAAACGATTTTACACAGTACCCAGTTACCTTTCAGTATTTCTGTTTAAATGATTTTCCCAATGGGTTTGGTCATGTTACGGCTGTAGCTGAGCTGTTTAGGTGATGCAAGAGTTTAGGGCACAGGGATATTAGAAGGAACAGCTCCTGAGAAAAGATATAATGTCTGCAGCCAAGTGAGCTTATGAAAAGAAAATTACAGTTCCCTTCCCTTAATAAGAAGCTGAAGTAACTAACCTAGCCTACAAGAAATGGAGAGCAAGTCAGGTTAAGAAGTTAGGCCAAGGTGGATCACCAGGACTGGACTGGGTGAACTAACAGCAAACCAAGCCACTGGCCACTGCTGAACCTGCTGATGGCAGCTAGAATGAACTGCATCACAGGAAGTGCTAAAGCAATGGCTATCTGTTGTAGTAAATAATGTGTGACAGTCTTATCACATGTATTATTCTGTATTATTCTAAGTCATTATTTATCTTGAACTGTGGACTGACTGCATAGCTGTGCTTCCAGCTTTACACTGTACTCTCACATATATATATTTGAAAGCTGATAGGCAATTTTGATATTTCAAAATTAACATTGAATTTCAATTGTAACATAGGGTCAAAATACAGAAAAATCTTGATAAGTTTGAAACTAGAATGTATGAAGAAAATTATCTGAGAAACTGAAAACACAATCAGATTTTGAGACACAAATATTTGAATACTTTTGAAATGAAATAATAATTTCAAAATATCAACAAAATATCCGTCATCATTTATATATATATTTGAACAGGAATGTAAAGATATTCATAGTAATCAAAGTTTTGTTGAATAAATGTTGTGCTTTGTAAAATAACATTTTATTATCCTGATGTTCTGAGAGAATAATTTCCACAATTTCTGCCTCCTCCCCCACTGCAAGATTTATGCATATCATATACAGAACACATGCAGGTATCTAATGCAGCTCTAGGCACTGACGTAAAGAGATGGGGGTGGCAGTTTTCATAAATAGGCTTTTCTGTGGCTGTAAGTTCAAGAGCAGGCAGTGCTCCCAGTTGGCTAACAAATTATTTTGATAATCTGAGAACATTCAGAATAGGATTAGAATAAAACAGTAGAAAAATGCAGCTTCTTGTTCTGTGAACTTTCATTCTTGAAATTCATAAATAGTTCTCTGCCTACCCATATGCATGATCAGTCTTGTAGCCTCAAAATTATTAATTTCTAAAGAATGGCAAATATTTTGGTTAACATAACTATGTAACTTTGATTTTTTTTTTTTCAACAAAAGTACAAAATTTTAAAGTAACATACCGTAGTATGGTTAAGGCCACATTGGGGAATAAAATTCATTAAATTAAATGATTTTTTTTTTTTTTTTTCTCCATCTGTTATAGTCAGTATGGATCAGTTCCCAGATGAGAACAAGTGTGCCCTTCATAAGTATCCTACATTGAGGGTGAGCTCCTCAATTCCAAGTTGTACTGTGACAGACTCCTTTGCTGTCATTGAATCACATTTTATTCAGTACAGGAGAAACCCTTGCTGATAAGAATCATCCACACTTATACATTCCTCTGAAAAATGATATTAATGAACTCACATTTTCCAATGAAATTTATCAAAAAAAAAAAAGTCTGTACTTGCTATTTTTACATCTCACATCTTTCAAAGAGAGTTACAATGTGGGAAAAAGTATTACATGATTATATAACAAAAGAGAGATACTTTCTTTCTTCCACTGGAAGATGGCATTTTCCAGTTCCTTCTGAGATACCTCAGTGAGAATATGGACAACCAGAGCCTGTGTGCCCTACTTGAAACATGGAGGGATGGGGATAACAAGGATGGCAACCCAGCCTAGCCCATCTGCCCCATCTGTTGCACATTTAGCATCTATAGATGTGACTGAGTTATATACTTTGGAGACAACATCAGGAGGGTCTGTGAAAGTTCATGTTATGTCTTGGCAGTTTTTTCCAGAGGAGTAGAAGCAAAAGGTGGCTTTTATTTTTAGGGGTATGTTGCTCATCAGGAGGCAGACGGTTGAATGTAAAAAGGCAAAGGTAAGTCTTTTACTATAGGGCTTCATCATTGACGGATACAAAAATCTGCTACAAGCAACAGAGGCACAAAAGGCATGAGACCACACAAAAACAGAGGTCACAATTATCTTTTCCAGGAGATGATTTTAGAGAACCTTCCCATAGGTGTCACTACTACTTATCTCTGTGATACACAGTTGTGTCTTTGAATACAGTGGGCAAGGATAATATTTGTTTCATTTTTATCCACCCAAACAGAAAGACTTATGAGTCAGATTCTGATACCTTGAGTAATTTCAGGAGCTACATCACCTAGATCAATGAGGTTAGATCAATGATATTGGTCAGGTTATTTGGAAAGATGCTACTCAATCTGAAACTTCCTGTGAATGTGTTAGACTTAACGTTATTATTAAGATCACGTGAGCATTCGATCATTGAAATTTTAAATACCCACATTTTATTTTGTTCACAAGCAAGTATGCTATTTCTAATTTGATTTGGAACCAAACCAAAAAAAATCCAAACACATCTGAATCTGTGAATGTAAGTGACAGTTGCAAAGCAGTAAGTATTTGTGACATTTTTTATGTTTTTTTCTAAAAAAAAACACAAATCCAGTTTTTGACAATATAATTGAAATCTGTGGGTGCTCTTTGCCTTTTATTATCACATCCTCCCTCCCCTGCAAGAATGACAAACTTTTTCATGACCTACAAAAGAATGAATTTTTGTCTACTCTTACATGTAACAATTTTTTTCAAACAGTTTTGGTCATTGCAGTCTTGAGTGTATGAATAGAAAATTCAAACAGTTTAGCTGAGAGACAGTCCTGTGAAATTTAAAAATATACAGCAGTAAAAGACTATCTAGATAAAATAAGATCACTTTAGGTTATAATAAACACTAAAGCTAATAATGAAAATAAAAAATAAACAAAAACCTGCAAGATTTCATCAAGTTGGCTGTTCTGAATTTTGAGAATATCACAGAAAATGTAATAACTCTATGACCCTTTAAAAGATTTATTTAAAAATTTGCTCTGACTGCTGACCTATAATAAATTTGCCAGATGCACCATATTTGAAATGTAAACAGCAGTTAATTTTACAAGAAAAGCAAGAAGGTTTTCCAAGCACCCAAATACAATAAGATACTCAAATAAGAAAACAAACATTTTAATTATTGGTGTCAGTTTGAGAGTGAGAAATTCTTCTTTTTCTCAGATACTTCTAGTGTTTTCTAGGTAGCAATTTTCTGTTTAATTTGTAAAGACAAGCTTATGACTCATGGCTTCAGTTTTAGTTTGTTTTTTTGTCTGCATTTTGTGGTACTGGATCTTCAACTTTTTAGGTATATCTGGCAGCTGAGATTACTTACCATTTAGTGGAAGAGTGATGTTAGGTAGAAAGTTTATACTTTAAGGCATTTATTTATATCTTTACTAGAAAAGTGATTTTAACTTTTAAATAAATACTAATGTTATGGGCTGCTGTCCAGGATGATAACTTTCAAGTGGTAGAGAAGCTGTAAAATGAGAAGTATGGTTGCATTGGGATCTATGGGTGCATGTGAGTGGCATATTCCTTTCTCCTGAAGTACGGTTTGGCTCTACTGTGAGTACGATTGAGGTCAAAAAAAAGACAGAATAAAGCATCACCCAGCAGCTGCATCGGTTTGAAAATGAGTTCTCATTATATGCCTTATTTGAGTTTTCTAGCTTGTACTGAGGCATGATTGATCATCAGTTGATAAATACATTTAGAATATTTTTTAGTAGCAGTTTTGCTATGAGTTTATTTAAAGCTTCACATTCTAGAGGTGAGTGATTATGTTAGAATCTCAGCGTTTATTCTTTTGTTTAGAAGTGGGAAAATGTTTTCAGCCTTACTTGTGCTGAGAAAAAGTTTAAAACATTCTCCAAGTGCACTAAGCCAAAAAGACAAATTAAAAGACCTCAATATTTTTTCCTTATACTTTTTTTTTTTTTTTTTAAACAAACAAACAATCCATCACAACCTTTTGATGCTCTGTGTCATGGCAAATTTTTTTTGTATGTGTGTGTGTTTGAGAACAGTCACGCTGTAACACTGCTCAACAAATGTTAAGCTATTATTAATACTCAACACAACCCCTGGATTTTTTTCCCCAATATATTGAAAAATAACATTTACTAACAATTTTGCTGCTAATTCCTCACCTATGATCTTAACATCAAATTCCAGATGAGTGCTGCACCCATGTTTTACCAAAGCTGTTAAACTATACATGAGCTATAAGCTTTATGCCACATAACTCTTCTGTACATGGTAACATATATTACCTTCTTTATTGCTAGTCTGGGTGACACAGAGAGTGAGACACAAGGAAAAGCAGACTCATTAGAACTGCATCAAAAGTAAGAAAATCCAAATGAGAATATATTTTCCTAGTTTGACTTTTTTTGTTAACATTTCTTTTTGTGCTAAGCAGTAAGAAACAAGGCTTAAGATGCAAGGTAAAGGATTGTTAGTATGAACAATTACTGGGAATAAGACTATAACTCTTTAGAATATAATGAGGAGTATTGCTTCTTGATATTCAAGTGCAAGATCAATTGCCTGAGTTTGTCTGTTTGACAGCTGTTTTCTCAGAGGTAGCTCCTGTGGAAGGGCTCTTCGCTAGCAGCCTATCCGAAAGGCAATGGCAGAAGTGAAAAGGCTGATGAACTAGACATGGGTAGTGGCTTATTTATCTGAATGGTCCAGAAGAATGAATTCAAGCTCAGCAAAGAGCAGAAGTCTCTCGTGGTGTCAATGTGTTCATTTGCTGTCATTGTCATGAGCTCTTTTGCAAGTGGGATCCACACAGGCAGTAATTGAGCTAGTAGCTGAAGCAGATGTTGATGATGTAGGAGAAATTGATTTTGAACCATTTGAGACATCATGAAAGGACAAAGGATAAAACTTGACTTAATAAAAGTTAACCTAAGAGCTCTTCAGTGAAATACCCTGAAGTTTAATGCTGCTCCTGCATTTGCTCTACTGTTTGGGATTTGGTTAATGGGAGGTACGCCTTTATAACTTGGTGTGGCAAAGACAGCACATCTGACTTGAGGAAGGGATAGTAATGGTGGTGGTATTTTGCCTGTGGATCAAGAGAAGAGAAGAGTCTATCTGAAAAATTTCAGAAGGCTAGAAAAACTGTGTTGGCAGGAAAAAAAGCTTATTTTGCCTTTTGGATTCAAAAGGACCAAATGTCTCAAGTCACTGCTAAATAACCTCTTACACAGCAGCAGTCTGCCTCCTGTTTGGTTCAGCTGGGGTTGAAAGGTTGTACCCATCTAATACAGGTTTAGTAACCATGCCATGAAATGAGTTGGACAAGTTTGAATTCAGCCCTATCACTTGTGGTGTATATTTCCTTAGGCCTGTTACTAATGCCTAACACTAGTTAGTATAACTTTTTTTGGTCCTCTGCGAGGGACTTGTGCTGTGGACTGCAATAAACAGTACTTTCAACAGGTTTTTAAAAGCTGACAAAACTCACTATTGTTCATATGTTAAAATAAAGGAATTTTTATAACAACCAAAGATTGCAAATAACAGAGTTACCGTTTTACATTAAAAAAAAAAGACGTTCTCATAGTCTCATGAATTTTGACTTCTGAGTTTTTTTCTTCTGTAAGTACTACGAAGACATTTTATTTATAAAATATTTATTTACCTTACTTATGCTATCTTCCTTTATTTATTTATTATTATTTTTTTCCCAAAAGTGGTGGCAAGGAAAGTGAACAGTACCTATTTACTTATGCCATATATCATTAATAATGGTTCATGTCATTCCCGAAATTTAGTGACCAAACTATGGCAGAAGTGTAACATGAGGTTGCTGTGACATTAGATAGGACCTCTGTTCTGTTAATTTAATTTGTCTCATTAAATATGCTAGCATGGGATTAGATATTTTTTGATAAAAGATCCCAAAGACTATGCGATTCATTTTCTACTCTTGCAATTCAGAGATCTTAAAGGGAGCTTTTAAGGATATCTGTGCTGTTCTCTGAAGTAGTTAAAAACAGAGTGTAGTCTTCTATACTTAAATGAATTTAGAAGCAATACTGCATTTTATATCTGACAGAAATAAAGGTTCTTGAATGAGCGGAGTGTGGAAAAGAAGGCAGAGATGCTATCAGTTGTACTCTGTGGACTAATGAAGAAAATGAAGAAGAAAACCCCATGATTCACAAAGAAGTATAGAGGTTGCTGGATGATTTAAGGCCAGATTAACAAATCACTACAATGCAATTGAAGGCTTTAGATAATGGGAGGTCAAACATGTATTACCAGCTGACTTAAATTTGATTTGACTGAAAGATAAAACTCAGTTACATGAACCATATTAACTGAAAGCCTCTGCTTTACATTTCTCACTGATGGCACCCTGGGGAGGTAACTTTCTTGGCATTTCACAACCAATTTAAGCACATCATTGATGAAAAGATGGCTAAATTGGTACGTCATTTTGTAATAAAATATCTCACAAATTGTTTATCTGATCAATGGAGAATGCAGTCTCAAGCTGTTCGGGGCTAATGTGCTCACTGCACTTAAATAGTAAGTTATTGACTGTAAGAGGGACCTGGGAATTTGTATACTCAGTTCAGATTTCCTGAATGAGAGCAACATATTGCATCAGAATAGTATGTTGTAAGCGATTAACTTTGCCAGCTGAATTTTCACTGAAATCGAATAGATGTGAGGAGAGGGCACTAAGCACTTAGCGGGAAATGCTCAGCTGCTCATATGATCAAGCTGTAGAGGACAGAAAAGGGTCTTATTCTTGCCTTACTTATGCAGGCTTTATGCCACAGTTATTCCACTGTTTGATGAAGTCTTGCAGTGCAAGTGGGAAAGTCATGCCATATGTGTGTTATATATCAAGTGTTATTTTCATTGCTGTAGTGAGACATTTTGTTGCCTGGGGTAGGGTGGGACTGCTGTCTCCCAGCCAGGCAGCATCTGGGACCTCGCTGGGACCAGAGCCATTTGGAGCCTCCCTGGGGAGATGCTTTCTTTTCAGGCAAGGGCTGAACTAGCTCTGAGGTAGGCTGGGCAGATGCAGTATAGAGAAAACAGGGAGCCTGCCTGAGGGTGCAAGGTGAGGAAGCAGCACTCATGTGCATTTTCCTCTTCAGGCCTGGCAGCTACTTTTTTTTTCTGGAGCTGATGTCCACTTTACATTCCAAAGATGGGGAGCAAGCACCATGACATTCCCCAAATTCAACTGGTCTCAGTCCTGGTCTCACAGAAATGCAGAGTTATATTACTTAGGCACCCTTCTTCCTAGCCATCCTTTTGGTATACTTTGATGTTTTCTTTAGTTCCATTTTCCCACAAAATGAAGTGGGTAAGAATGATTGAGAGTTGTTTTCACAAGAAGAAAAACCTTAGCGTAAGAATTAAAGTTAGCATGAGGATCAGTGGAGGGCTACTCAGTCTTTAATGAAGACTGTGCTTGTTCAGTGTAGGTGTGGGAGAGAACCCATTGTGTGTTAGATTTTTATTTTATTGTATTTTATTTTATTTTATTTGCTGTAAATGTTTGATCCACCACAGAAACACCATGCAGCTTTTGCAGATGTTTTTAGCGGGAGCGCAGTGCTCTTTTCCCAAGACTGAGATAGCAAAAAGCTTCTTAATTTGCAACCCATATGTCTAGGATCCTGCAAAGGAGGATTTGTATACTCCTTCGGCATAGGAATTGGGAAAAAAGTAGAAAAGAGGTGTAAAGTAAATGCATTAGTTAAGCACCTCCACTGCTGAGGTGTAGGATATTCCAAGGTGAATGCTCCCTTGTCTCCTGTTGAAGCTGTTCTGCTGTGCACAATAGATTTCAACATTGTAATACCTACAGGGGAGCACAGCACTACAGGTTGCTGACTTAAGTGTTTACCTGAGAGCTAGAAGCAATAAGTTCCCACACCCTTCCCACCCAAAAAATACAGTACTAAAATAATAAAATTAGCGTATTGACTATATTAATATAAATACTAGATTCTATCCATTGTTGTAATTTCATTCAATTTACTGGAACTGGTAATTTTATTAATGGTGTAAAAATAATACTTCTGGAAGGGTACAGAGATCTCTTATGCCCTGGTAGCATAGAAAACTCTTATGCCCTGGTGACAGAAAACTCAGTTTGATGCCCACCAGTGCTCTGCAGTACCACACTGGCCAGACAGCCAGAGTGTCTTTTCTTCTTTACTCTAGTCTGACTTTTTGAAGTTAAATAGTCCCAGGCCTGCCCAGTACTTGAATGAGAGACCTAGGAAATCACAGATAGCAGAGGATCAAACTGAAGAAAACTGATCTCACTTGGTGAATGCTAGATCAAAGAAGCTGAACAAGTAGATACACTGAATTTTGACACACCATTTGACACCTGGAAAGAGAGGGAGGAGAGAAATGTTGCCTAAACACTGACCCTGATTCTGAGCAAGTGTTCCAAATCATATGTTCAGCAGACAGTCACTAATTTATTTATTCTTTCTTCCCATTTTGAGGGTGTTTATCTTCAGGAAAACATTTATTTTTATTTTTTCTCCAGAAGTCCTGAGGGTTTCCAACTGCACGTGAAGACTATGTTTCTTTATGTTCACAGTTGTCAGGAGTAGCACACAAATAAGAAATGATAGAAAACATCTTTGAGGAACTTACTGTTCAGCAATATATAATCTACTTTAAAAAATTAAATGAGTGTTGAGTACCTTATTTGCAAAATGAGAAACAGTGATACTTTTGGATTTAGCTAATCTACTTTAAAAATTAAATGAGTGTTGAGTACCTTATTTGCAAAATGAGAAACAGTGATATTTTTGGATTTAGCTTTTTCTAGATCTCAAAGGCTGCTAGCCTGATGACTCTAAGTATTTTAATTTTTAATTACTGTCAGCAGAGAAAAAATAATGATGAAAAATTTCACCAAGCAAAATAAATCAAGGTCCTGAGAAGGACCGTTTTAGTTCTGCTGTATTTTCACCATTTTTAAAGTAATGATCTCTCTTTTTTTTTTTTTTTTTTTTTAGTGATAAATTACATCTACACAAAAGTGTAGACGTTGGCAAAAACAGTGGAATCCTGAATTTATCAGATTTTATTCAGAAATACTTTCCTATGTTCTTGTATGTTCCCAACATTTGTTCATTTTGTGCAAATGAGAAAGGAGTTACCAGGTGGGAAAACAGTGACTCTTGAACTATCACTCTTCCCAAACATTATAACTAACCTATTTTTCCTAGTCATAAGGCATAGCAAGTGATAACACAAATATTAAATCCCATCTCCCACAGTCATATTTTTGGCTATCTCTGCTTTTATAGAGTTGTGGGGAGACTACCTGATACTTTATATGCTTTGTCTATAGTGCTTTGGTAACCCTGTTCAATAAACCTCCCTTGGAAATAAGTTTGCTTAGAGCTAACAACACAGATACCTATTTGGTGTTCATTCAGCCAGGCTCTTTCTATTCTGTGTTCTGCTCTAAATAACAGCCTTTCCACCCGCACTTGCTTGAAAGAAAAGTAAAAAACTCTGTTTTCTATACAACTTTTCTTCAGAATTTATTTCTAAAAATATGAGAGAAAATGTGTGTATGGTAGATGAGAGTTTTGTCAACAGTTTTTGGATCTAATCTTTAATTATGGCTTACCATGACTACATTGTTTGATTCTTTTTCTTCTGACAAATGTCTTTTCTGAGTTGTGGACATATTTAATTTGTGAAATGCAGCAGATCTTAAGGTGTGTAGATTAGATAAAGCATGAGTTTTTTAAAGAGGAAAGCGATGTTTTCAAAAATCTGTTGACATATATCTTACTCTCTTGAAAGTTAGTGGAAATGTTGGCGCTTTTATTGTTGAAATTTATAATCAGCCTTTCAGCAATAATCTACTGTCACTAAACATCTCTTCTACTGGTTTGTCTATAGACAATTGAGTCATACTGAAAATTTTTAAATAAAAATAAAAACAAAACTGAATTAGTCAATAAAACATGACCATACATGCTTTGTAATGAGATAACTGTAGACCTTCAGGATATGGTGAACTACTAGAGGTGCAGTGTTATCTCATTACAACACACATTTTACTGAAGAATAGCATACTCTAAGCCATTTATTTATACTGCGGTACCTTCCTGCCCCAAGCCTATTTTGAGGTATAAGGCCAAAGGATGAGTAGCTTTAAAACTTGAATAGTAGATGCTTTTTACTGCAGCTGTATATGTAACGTTCAGTTACAGTCAATGGTTTATTGAGTGTGTTAATTGCAAGCAATAGGGATGAAAAATGTGTGTTCTTCTGAACAGCCTTTTTTTTTTTTTTCTCCCTCCGCTAATGGTGTTCAAAATATTTTCAGATACAACTGCCCAATTTATTTCATCTCCACTAAGGATAAACCTGTAACAAAGAAAGCACCTCTTCTAGGACTGAACTGTTTAAAAGTGTGGTCTGTTTTTTCCTTCTAGTGTAGAATAAATCTTGGGATGTCTCAGTGAAGTTTTTGAGGTAATGTCAGTAAAATGAAGTGTTGTCACAGAGAACCAGATCTACAACATGAAATTCTGTTTTCATTGAAATCAATGGGTATTTGAGACTGATCTTAATGCTGGAAGCATTTAATCCACATTTACGTTAGTAGAACTGATAACGGATTGCAATGAGGTATAGAGGTAACTTTTGAAGTCAGTGATCAAGGGTTCACAGCAAGATATGTTGTATGTTTCAGCAAGTACAAAAGCAAACAGAATAATTTCCAGTCTCTAAAATGGTGGAAAGTAGGTGAATGAGAAAAATGAGTGACTAACAGTGGTTCAAAGAAGTGAAATTTAGTATTAGGGAATGTAAAACTACAGATCATTTGTTATTTCTGTGTTTGCATTACATTGTCATGGAGTAGCCCAAAACATGCTGCAAGAAGAAATTTAGTATCCTGAAGAGCTTCAAGCAAACACTAAGAAAGTCTGGCTGGGGGCCCAGTAGATAAACTGATGAGGGCAGAAACATGGAAGAAAGCCTAATACTAAATTTATAATTGCTCCTCTGGGCTTCCCATAGTTCAGCTCTATGTAGCTCATGGTGGGCTTGACCACACAGCACTTAACAGCACTATGCTGAAAAAATACTAAGGGATGGTCTACTAGAAATAATGTATACTGAGTAAGAAATAATTTGCTGGGGCAATTTCTGCTTTGCATTGGAAGGGGTATTCTTCATTGTTGTTGCTCATAGGAAGAGTTCAGATTTCTTAAGAGAAAAAAATGCAGACACCCAGGATTAGAGGAGCCTTCCTATTTTACCAAGTCCAAACCCTTACCTACAGGCTCTAGGCAGTATAATTGTTTTAAGCTTCAGCTTAAACTGGTGTTTCACATAGTCTATATTATGATTTTTATTATCTGTTTCTGATCAAATTATTTGACCAGATCTGATTCAGAAAGACTGATTCTGAGTGGTATTGCTGGAGCTGTTCTGTTACATCTATATTTGGATGTGCCAGTTCCCAGTAGCTATCTTACCCTTACATTTTGGGTTGGTATTTAATCTCCATTTTCAGTGAGGATGGTAATATCCATTTAACTTTAGAGCCCTATTTAGGTTGCCCTTAATCTCTGTATCAGCTTCATTGTGATCTGATTTCACAATGGCCTAAAAAGCCTTTTCCTGTTTGTTTTCATCAGTGTTGCAGGATTGTGCTCATTTTGACAGTGATTTTTACTGTATGGAAGCTCCTTTTGACCTCTGATACACAGCATTATTCATTGACCAGTCCATTTTTCCCTTTCATTACAGGCTTTCCCTACTTGACCTCAAAGAACATGACATACCTCATGTCATGAGGCATACTTTAAAGAACAATGACACCATCATGGCTGAAATTCATCCTTCAGAAAGATCCTGGAAGATTCTGGGAGGGACATGAATGTCAGAGAATAGCATGAGGAAACACTAAAACCACAAATAAGTTTCTGTTGAGATTCTTCCACTATTAGGAATAAATCATTATGAAGAAAAGACAAAAATGAGAAAGGCTGATTGGAAAAAATATTTATTTGAGCTGAGGAAAGAGGAAATAAGCTCCTCTTTCACTCCTTTTCAAAATAAAATTCCAGTTGAGATATTTAGCTTAAAATTCTGAAATTTGCAAAAGTAAAGAAATAAATCATCAAATTCAGAACTTTCTGATTAACACAAAATTATTCTTAAGTTCTGTGGGTTGCTATATTTTCTGTATTTTGACCTTTCTCATCACTTTCAACTCTTTCCATCACTGATTTTTGATACTCACCTACTTTCCTCCATCTGGAGGAGAAGAGTGGTAGAAAAAGTGTATAGAAAAAGTAATGGCAAGGTTTCTTTGAATCCCAACTTTTCTGTCCTGGAATATTTTCTGTTACTACATTAAATAGAATCCAAGTTTTAAGACAGAGGTCTGGAGGAAAAAAAAAATAATGAGGAAATTGAAATGATTATTTTTTGTCAATCCTTGGGAAAAAATGTGATAATTGAAAATACACATACACACAAACAAACAAACAAAAAAAGACAGAGCAATGCTCATATTTGAGGGTTTTATTTTGCAGAAGAATCCCTCATATTGACTTACTGATATCTACTGGAACTTAAACAACATTGTTTACACAAGGGACTTACCCTGTTTAATTGCATCAATTGAAAGTGATTCAATATTTTTGGCAGAGAAAAAAATAGGGAGATGAAAAAAATAAATGGCTTTTTTATTTATTTTATTTTATTTTATTTTATTTTTTTATTTTTTAGTGAAATAAAATGAAGGAAGCAAAGCAAACAACTGAAGCAAAGCAAGCCCTGAAATGCCATATTATTATATTTAGGAAACCATGACCAAAAGATGCTAATTTGTCTCAACTCACTCACTGTGAGGGTTCCCTTTGATCCTTCTGCCTTTCTTAGAGTGTGATGTTCTCACATTTTAATGCAGTATCATTTGACATTGAGATGCAGGGAAAAGTGTCCAGTAAACAGCTTTCTTGTACTGATTCGGAGCTTGTGGGAAAGATTATAGCATGAGCTGGAGGCTGCCGCAAGAGAAATGGGTTATTACTCTGGGAACACTTACATCAAGAAGGGCCCTTTTACAGCTGAAAGAGGCAACCTTTTACAAAGAGCTGTGTTCTGTGAACTCCTTGTCAGCTTGCTGAAAGTGCTAACTCACAGCATACAGGTCATTCCTCCCTAGAAACACAGGAGAAAAAGCTTTAGCGTGCTATTTGTGACTTCTTCTCCTTGAATGTAAAGATGTTTTCTACAAAATGACACCCCATCAAAGAAAAACTAAAAATCAGATTTAATGAGACAGATGGTTTATGGAGGCAGGAGAAAAGGGGTGGCTTAAAAGACATCAATGCTACATTCACCGTGGCTTGAGCTTTCAGCAAACCAGCCTGCGTGGTTTGGATAGGATGGGAGTGGTGACATTTTCCAAATGAAACCCAGTTCTGATAAACTCAGAACTAGCTAACAAGGTCTCCCTGAGTTTTCCCACCCCTAAAATCCTACTTTTCTTCCTATCATTTTCAGTGTTGTGATAAAATTAAAAGCCTCACAAAGGAACATTTTTAATTTTGTTTTTGAAAGATCCTTTTTTTTTTTTAAACTTTAAGTCAAAGAGAACTATAGAATAAATTATTACAAGGACATTAAAAGGATTTCATTTCCTTGAGCATACATATGCATTCTGCTGCAGCATGTCCTCTCCCTCCCAGTGTAGCCATTGATCCACAGCTTTTATAATGAACTCTAATAACAACTCTATTACTGCAAGGCTCCTGATTGGCTCAGGCACCCACAAAATTAGCTACAAAGAAGCCAGCTTGTCAATATTAATTCCACCACAGAGATTACTTGTTATGGTAGAACAAAGGTGTTTTGGCTTGGGCCGAACAACTTAACTCCTTGTCTTATAAAATTTAAGCTGCTATTGATCGCCTTCTTCTATTGTGCTGAAGGATTAAAAAAGCACGAGCGCGCGGGTACACATGCAGACAGACACCAGTGTGCTGAATCACTCTGATGCATTCTCCTAAACCGCCAGCCACCCCCCCCCCCCCACTTCCTTTCCCCTCCCTGGCTACGAAGAATCATTCAGTAACATGAAGCAAATTAAATCAATGAATTCATCCTAGCAGATGGGTGCTTTAACAGTCAGTTAGCCTTTAGATAATTGAGGCGTTGACTCCGGAATCATAAAATGGATAGCTCGTTTGTACATTTTACTGAAATAGATCACCAAGGTTAAATAAATGAAATCCCATTTGTCAGGCGGTAATAAATGGCCTCCCCTTCTGCAAACAGCTCTGTTTGGCCTAATAAATACAGGGATGTTACAGTGCTCCTCCCTTGATAGGGTTATGGCTTAATGAAATGGTCTTTCCTCTGCTTGTTTTTGCCTCCTCCTGCACCGTGTGATAAGTAGCGAACCAACGAAGCTTGTAATTACAATCTTACAGAGAACCCAGCCAATCTGTATATAAATCTCACCATCCAATTACAAGATGTAATAATTTTGCAGTCAAGCTGGTAATGAGGTCTAATACTCATGCATGTGATAATCCCCCCTGGATGCTGACTCTATCAGATGTTAGCTTTGTAATTATACTGGCAGAAAATCATTATTTCATGTTCAGCAGAAAAATGAGGTTGGTGGGAAGTTAATTTTCTCTATGCTCTGTGAAGCATAGACAAAATTTTAATGATTTAATCATTATGGTTATCCCTTTTGCAATTGACCTGCGTTACTTCTGTAGAAACATTGGCACATTTAAAAGTCCCTGTTACCCGATAAAGCTTGCCAGGTATGCAGCTTTTAATGTAAGAATAACTGTATACAATTAAACTATTAACCTGCTTGATAGGGGAAAAATCCATAGTTTTTATGTTTTCATTATTTACACATAGGATCCAAGGGAATGTTTATGTCCAGTCCATACTGCGATAAAAAATGGTTCTTAAAGAAAGAATAAAGAAAACTGCTATAATTAGGATGTAAGCCCTAAGCACAAAACAGCAGGTTCACAGTGTTCACAATGGTATTTTTGCTGCTCAGTAATCTTTTGTTCCTTTCCAGTGTAAGAGACATTCATGAGATGTTATACCTCTTCACAAAGAGCTTATTATACATAATCAGCATTTTTCACTAGAAATAGTTTAGAGGAATCACTTCTGATACATATTTTTAATTTTCTTTTTGTTCTCAAGTTTTTCTTGTTATTTCTGTTTGTCCAGCCTGCTAAAGGGAAGGACACAGTAAGAGAAAAGTCACAAGACTGAGATGGGAGAAAGAGAAAATAAACAGTAGTACAACCCAACGCTACAGGGACGTGGGTAGACGGGGCAAAAAGCATCACATGTTGCCAATTCGTAGCAACTAAGGTATTTAAAAATAAATTGCCTCAAAAGATCCCAGGTAAGACCAAGTCAAAAAGCTGTGCTCAGCCTTCCTCTTTGTCCCTGTTTCTCTGTTTTAGGAGTGAAGTCATGTGTCTGTTAATGTGTAACAATGAAAATGTCATCAAATCTTTTGTGCAGGGATTTCAACTAAAGACTGGAGGATATGTATCCAAATGGAATCATAGAAACATAAAATGTTTTGGATTGGAAAGGACCTTCAAGATTATCTAATTCCACTCCCCTGCCATGGGCAGGGATACCTTCCACTAGACCAGGTTGCCCCAAGCACCATCCAATCTGGCCTTGAACACTGCCAGGGATGGGGCATCCACAACTTCTCTGAGCAACCTGTTCCAGTGCCTCACCACCCAATAGTACTAAAATGCTTTTGAAGACACAAAGATTTATAAATTTAACTCTACTGATTATAACTTGTGATTTTGTGGCTATAATGTTTGCTTACTGGCTAACATTGTATGTATGTATATATGTATGTATGTATATATATTAAAATACATATCTGTATATATATCCTGTTTCTCTAAGATGTTTTAAAAACGATAACTCAGTTTTATCTTCTGTAAATATTTTCACTGTTCCTTTTGAAAAAGCAGCAGGTTTAAGACCTGTGCTGTACTTCAGCTGATGAGTTTCATGTGGGCTTTATATGGTACATCTGGAGGCTTACTAAAATGCAACCTCACTAATATATAATGTATATAAAAGTTTGCCTCATATTGTACTACTGTTAGGCTTAACTATAATATAGGCATGGAGCTTTGGCCTCAAGACAAAGGCATTTGTGGATAATGTCCAGAGAGTGGCCTGCAGGTAGGTACAATTTCTGAGTCCTTGGGATGTGGTTTGTTCCACCTAACCTCAGATTTGTCTGTCCATACCTAGGTGGATCATCTAGAGTCCCTTTACAGCTAGTGAGCATACCTGAGCTGCCAATCACTTGTCCTGACTGAAACATCTGTCTTTGGAATCTATCTCAGCCTTAAAAAGGATTATTTTTTAATGAACCCTGTAACTCAAAGCACATATATATTTAGACAATTTATCAAACCTCTTAACAAGAAAATCCTGACATCAGTTATGGTGGTTGCACTGATACTTCATTCATTTTCTTCCTGGAAAAGAAGCAAGATGGTGATGAGGAAAGCAGATGACCTAAAATTAATTAGTTATTAAGAAGCAGCAAAGACTAAGGGACTTGAAGAGGAACATAATATACCAGTTGAATGGACATTCCTTTGCTGACAGACCTATTGTGCGTAATGTATATTGGATGGAGTTGCTAGAAAGACTTAATGCCTTGCTGGATACAAAGTAAATTTCACTTGGTGGAGAGATAAGGGTATTATTATAGTCAGTTGAGTCCAAAGTAAGAAAAATGCAAGTAAAATATTAGGCTGAGATTGATATGGAAAATAAAATATGAAATGCCATTTAAGTCAAAGACCATTCTTTTCCTAAAATATTTCATTCCTTTCATGCCACGCAAGTCAGGGTTGCCTTTTTTACCAATGCTATCATGAATTTGCCATATTCTCTGTTTTTTTGTTGTTGTTGTTGTTTTAGATACATTCTTGAAGTCATGCTTTTTAGTAATGTTTCTAGATTTCCTTAAAAACAAAACAAAATAAAACAACAACAAAAAAGAGATATAGTACCATCAATGTGTTCCATAAACAGTAGCTCTTGTAGATTGTGGCTTCCTAGAGATTAGCCCTGCACTTTTTTGCTTCCATAACTGCAGTAACCCTTCTTGTCTGCATATGCCCTCTTCTGTTTGATCTACTTATATATCTGATAGGCAAGTAACAGAATGCTTGAGGAGTAGTCTTTGGCAAGGTATTTGCTGACTGGATGGCAAGTGCGCATCTGCTGTAAAACTAGCTATTTACAATTTTGTAAAATGGGAATGGACACTGCTGCTTACTTGCCTTTCCCTGGGAAAGGTCATTGAGTGCAAAATGGACTGTACAAAACTGATAAAACTGTTTATTTTATTTTTTTCCATTTGGAATATTCTTTTATATATATGTATATATTTATGTATACATATATATATGTTGTGCAAAACACTATGAGTTGTACAGCTGAATCTGTTGTTCTCAACTCATGTCATTAAAAGCTCTTAACTTTTTATTTAATCAACTAGGCCATGCTTTTCTCAATAAGGTAGAATTAGGATTAAAAGTCAAGTGAGTTTTACTGCTGGCTAGAGAATAGCTGTACAAGATTGTATTTATGCACCATAGATTAATTTATAGACTGCAGACAGAGAGAGGCTGGGAGAGTTAAGACATTGGATTTGAATTCAGTAGAGTATTTTAGGTGTTGCATAAGTACTGTGAAGTTTGTTAATCATACTTCCTTCATTTTTTGACATGAAATATTGAAGACATGAACTTGTTTTACAGGTCTGTTATTAAGTAGATCTTTGCTACTCAGTGAGTTGTAAGAAGCAAAAATAGTAACTCAGCTTCTCATTTAAATTCTGCAAACTGTTTCTATTTTGTCTTAACCTCTCTGAAAATAACAGAGGAGTCATGCAAATACTGGCTATGTCTAAAAAGCAGAACATCTGTACTTTTTGATATGGACTGCAGTATTGGTTGTTCTGTGGTCAATCCATTAGATCTCTTGGAGCTTTCTGATACTCTTTCTAGTGCATCACGGCATAGAGACATGTATGGAAGAGTCCCAGTTCATCAGATTGCACATAGCCGGTAACTGAACTACCTATAAATTTGCATGCTATTTTGTTAAAATAGAGATGGTTTGGTGAGACAAAGCAAACCTAGACAAACAGTGGGCCATGACAGAGTCCTTGCATGAGGTAAAATATCATGTAGAGAGGGTGTCTGATTCTTAGTTGCTCTTACCACAGTCTCTGCCTGCATTCCCTAACACAGACTGACTTTTCTCCTACTTGACAGCTCTGCCCTTTTCCCTGAGCATGGTAATCCCTAGCACATCAGCTATTTGGGATCCTTGAGCCAAAGAACTACCCTTAGTCACATCCAGCCATGTTCACATTCTATTTCAATATGGACTTTACCTTCAAAATAGTGAACAAGGTGACAAGACAGTGCCCCTACCTTGCAGAGGGACAAGTGTCTGTGGCTTCTTTGTGGACTTTGCCTTACTCTTCCACCTTTTGTTTGTTCTATGACTCTCCTGTCCTGAGGCCTAGCTACAGCCAAGCTGCAGAGATGGAAACTTGGCATACAAAATTCTGGAAGCTCTGTGAAACAGCCTTTGATTTTTTATGGGTTTATGAGAGATTAGCATAATTCTATTTGAGCATAGTTAAGATTATATGTGAACAAATCTAATCATTAAAAGCATTTTCAGGCTCATCTGTGATTTCATTGGGCAACTTCTGACAGCCGAACCTATTGATTCCTAGTTTGTTTTGCACAGAAGAGAGGAAGTCCTTTTGTAATGGAAGATGTTATTGAAGCTGCATATGAAGGGGTTAATTTATAAAAAGGCACTAGCTCTTAGTAGTTGCTAGGTAACATTGACCTTTTCCCAAAGGCTATGTTCAGCCAATGAGGGTGTTTCAGCAGAAGTAATGATTCTGGCTGTGATTTACTCAATGAGTTTGTGGTAACCTATCCTGCAGGGAAGTTGGGAGGATATAGCTTTGGAAAAAACTGCCATATTCCACCTATACTACTCTTCCATCCACATTTCTCTCTCTTCTTCTTCTTCAAATAGGAGGGTGGGTGGGGAGAGAGAAGGAAAAACACATTTCTCTAATTTGCCCATGAAACAATATCACTATATTTGCAAGAACTATCTGGCCTCCCCTGGAGACTGGGAGCTAAAATTGTGAGTGCCTGTTTGTGCTTGTGACTCTAGGAAGTCCCAGATTATAGTTATGGAGTTTTCTTTTCAGAGTGATCAAAAATAAAAGGCCATCTTCAAGGTGATTACTGAAACCTCTTTTGTTTAGAATGAGTAAGAACTTCATAAAGTAGTGAATTTTTAACTAATGTTTATTTTGTCTCCAATTATATGTCAGTATTTTATCTTCAGAATTAGAAGCACTTCTTAGAGTTACTTCTTTAATACTACTGTGTTTTATTGTATTTTTAAGAGAAAATGAAAAAAAGTGCTTGAAAATGTGTATTTTTATAGGTACACTCCCAAATTGTTTGTAAACTGATAAGGAGACAAACCTAATGACAAGCAGCATATTTAGCTCTGTGACTAAAACTGATTTTAATTTTTTTTTTTTTAAATAAACATTTTTATACAGAAAAAGGTGCATAGATTTCATCCTTATGGGCCAGGGTAACTTACATGACAACTTGTTAAATCGATTTTATGCTTCTTTTAGATCTGCTATTCAGTTTTTTAAAGTGCTGATACCATGGCAACCCCCTCTCTCATATGGAACGTATGCTGCTTTAGAGATAAAGAGCAAGTACATGCAAAGATGGAACACGATGACATGTAAACTTTTTTTTTTATAAATACGCATACTTTCTTGGATGAAATAATATGCTACACAAGCATCTTTTCTCTCAGTTGTAATGTATTTTCTTAAACAAACACATTTTGTACAATTCAATTAATTCATCTCTAGCTCATTTTATAACAGACACAGACACAGACACAGACACAGACACAGACACAGATTTCTAGGTTGGAAGAGACCTCAAGATCATCGAGTCCAACCTCCGACCTAACACTAAGTACTCCACTAAACCATATCACTAAGCTGTACATCTAAACGTCTTTTAAAGACCTCCAGGGATGGCGACTCCACCACCTCCCTGGGCAGCCCGTTCCAATGCTTAATAACCCTTTCGGTAAAGAAGTACTTCCTAACATCCAACCTAAAACTCCCCTGTCGCAACTTTCGCCCATTCCCCCTCGTCCTGTCACCAGGCACGTGGGAGAACAGACCAACCCCCACCTCACTACAGCTTCCTTTAAGGTAACTGTAGAGAGCGATAAGGTCGCCCCTGAGCCTCCTCTTTTCCAGGCTGAACAAGCCCAGCTCCCTCAGCCGCTCCTCGTAAGACTTGTTCTCCAGACCCCTCACCAGCTTGGTCGCCCTTCTCTGGACTCGCTCGAGCACGTCCATGTCCTTCCTGTAGCGAGGGGCCCAAAACTGAACACAGTACTCGAGGTGTGGCCTCACCAGAGCCGAGTACAGGGGGACAATCACCTCCCTAGACCTGCTGGCCACACTGCTTCTTATACAGGCCAGGATGCTGTTGGCCTTCTTGGCCACCTGAGCACACTGCTGGCTCATATTCAGCCGACTATCAACCAATACTCCCAGGTCCTTCTCGGCCAGGCAGCTTTCCAGCCACTCATCTCCCAGCCTGTAGCTCTGCTTGGGGTTGTTGCGCCCCAGGTGCAGGACCCGGCACTTGGCCTTGTTGAACTTCATACAGTTGACCTCAGCCCATCGCTCCAGCCTATCCAGATCCTCCTGCAGAGCCTTCCTGCCCTCGAGCAGATCGACACACGCACTTAGCTTGGTGTCATCTGCAAACTTACTGAGGGTGCACTGGACGCCCTCATCCAGATCATCGATAAAGATATTAAAGAGGACCGGCCCCAGTACCGAGCCCTGGGGGACACCACTTGTGACCAGCCTCCAACCAGATTTGACTCCATTCACCACAACTCTCTGGGCCCGGCTATCCAGCCAGTTTCTAACCCAGCGAAGCGTACGCCAGTCCAAGCCCCGAGCAGCCAGTTTCTTGAGGAGAATGTTGTGGGAACGGTGTCAAAAGCCTTACTGAGGTCAAGGTAAACCACATCCACAGCCCTTCCCTCATCCACCAAGCGCGTCACTTTGTCATAGAAGGAGATCAGGTTCGTCAAGCAGGACCTGCCTTTCATAAACCCATGCTGACTGGGCCTGATCGCCTGCTCGCCCTGCAAGTGCCGCGTGATGACCCTCAAGATAATCTGCTCCATGAGCTTTCCTGGCACTGAGGTCAAACTGACAGGCCTATAGTTACCCGGGTCTGCCCTCCGGCCCTTCTTATAGATGGGCGTCACATTGGCTAGCCGCCAGTCAACTGGGACCTCCCCCGATAGCCAGGACTGCCGATAAATGATGGAAAGCGGCTCGGCCAGCTCCTCCGCCAGTTCTTTCAGTACCCTCGGGTGCATCCCATCCGGCCCCATCGACTTGCGCACATCCAAGCTCCTTAGCAGGTCGCCAACCATTTCCTCATGAATAGCAAAGGCCACATCCTGCTCCCCATCCCCTTCCGCCAGCTCAGGGCACTGGGTATCCAGAGAACAACTGGTATTGCCGCTAAAGACTGAGGCAAAGGCGGCATTTAGCACCTCAGCCTTTTCTTCATCCTTAGTAACTAGGTTTCCCCTCGCATCCAGTAAAGGATGAAGATTCTCCTTAGTCCTCCGTTTCGCATTGATATATTTGTAAAAGGATTTTTTGTTGTCTTTAACGGCAGTAGCCAGGTTGAGCTCCAGATGAGCTTTGGCCTTTCTAATTTTCTCCCTGCACAGCCTCGCTACATCCTTGTAGTCCTCCTCAGCGGCCCGCCCTTTTTTCCAAAGATTATAAACCCTCTTTTTTCTGCTAAGCACAAGCCGCAACTCTCTGTTGAGCCAGGCCGGTCTTCTTCCACGCCGGCTCGTCTTTGGGCACGTGGGGACAGACCGCTCCTGTGCCGTTAAGATTTCCTTCTTGAGGAGCGCCCAGCCTTCCTGGACTCCTCTGCCCTTCAGAACCGCCTCCCAAGGGACTCGGCCAACCAGCGTCCTGAGCAGCTCAAAGTCAGCCCTCCGGAAGTCCAATACAGCAGTTTTACTGGTCCCCTTCCTGGCCTCGCCAAGAATAGAGAACTTTACCATTTCATGGTCACTCTGTCCAAGACAGTTTCCGACCACCACATCTCCCACCAGTCCTTCTCTGTTTGTGAAGAGAAGGTCTAGCGGGGCACCACCCCTGGTGGGTTCACTGACCAGCTGCGTCAGGAAGCTATCTCCCACGCTCTCCAGAAACCTCCTAGACTGCTTTCTCCGTGCCGTGTTGTGTTTCCAGGATATATCCGGGAAGTTGAAGTCCCCCACGAGGACAAGCGCCGACGATTTTGCAACTTCTGTCAGTTGCCTATAAAACTCCTCATCCGTCTCCTCATCCTGGTTCGGCGGTCTATAACAGACCCCGACCAGGACGCTAGCCTTGCCGGCCTTCCCACGGATCCTAACCCACAGGGATTCAACCTTATCATTCCCAGCCTGGAGTTCCACAACATCAAAAGATTCTCTAATGTAGAGAGCCACGCCACCACCCCCTCTGTGCTGCCTGTCCCTCCTGAAGAGCCGATAGCCAGGCATTGCAGCACTCCAGTCATGGGAGCGGTCCCACCACGTCTCCGTGATGGCAACCAAGTCGTAGCCTTCCTGCTGCACGATGGCTTCCAGCTCCTCCTGTTTGTTACCCATGCTGCGTGCATTAGTGTAGATGCACTTCAGCTGGGCCATCGCCTTCTTCCCCAGCCTAGCCATTGTTTCCCCCGGCACGGCTCCAACAAGCCTTGTTTGAGCCCCGTCCCCCTTCTTGCCTAGTTTAAAGCTCTCTCTATGAGCCCCGCCAGCTCCTGGCCTAGGATCCGTTTTCCTCTTGGAGATAGGGACCCATCTGAGGCCATCAGGCCGGGTGCCGAGTAAAGCTCCCCATGGTGAAAAAACCCAAAATTTCTGTGCCGGCACCAGTCTCTGAGCCACCTATTAACCACGTGAGCTTTCCATGTCCTCTCCGTGCCTCTCCCTCCCCCCGTAGGGATAGACGAAAACACCACCTGCACTCCCGCTCCCTCCACCAATCGTCCCAGCCCCCTATAGTCCTGTTTGATAGCCTTGAGGCTTCTCTTTTCAAGATCATCACTGCCAGCCTGGACTATCAAAAGCGGGTAATAGTCAGAGGGGCGAACCAGGTTTGGAAGCTTCCTGGTAACGTCTCTGACCCTGGCCCCAGGGAGGCAGCAGACTTCCCTATGCGTGGGGTCAGGCCGACAAATAGGGCCCTCCGTTCCCCTGAGTAGGGAGTCGCCCACAACAATCACCCTTCTTTCTTTCTTGGTGGAGGCAGTCCTGAGGCATGGAGTCAACTTCCTCACCTCAGGCATCCTCCTGGGCAGGCTTCCTACCTCGTCCTCACCCACCGGTATCTCAAGCTCCAGGGCCTCAAACCTATTGTTCAAGGGCACCTGGGAAGGCAGCGCCGGAAGGGGAGGGCATCTCCTGCGAGGTCGAGAGGGGACCCGTCTCCATTCCTCCTCAACTCGCAGGTCCCCTCCCTCTGCCCGATGGCAACAGGGCAGGGGGTCCACCCCCCTTTGGGGCGTCTCACCCCGGTCCCTCTCCCTCCGGTCCTGCAGGGAGTCGCTCCACCAGTCTATCTCCCGCTCGCACTCCCTGATATCCCTCAACCTCTGCACCTCCTCCTTGAGTTCCGCCACCATGCGGACCAGGTCGTCCACCTGCTCGCACCTCACGCAAGCAGTCCCTCTGCCTCCCGCCGATGGCAGCAAGAGGCTCAGACACTCCCCGCACCCGGAGACCTGAACCGCCGCATGTTTGGACGGGCAGTCGGTCTGGGTGCGTACTGACTTCCTAGAGCAGGCACCGTGCCTGGTGGAGACCATTGCAGCCCAGCTGACGGGAGAGTGCCGTTAGAGGAGGTGTCCCTATGGGCGGGTGTGAGCGCTCCGCCCTTCCTGCCCGCCCTGCCCGCGCTAACTGCCTCGCTAACTGCCGCGTCACTCCCCCCGCGTCACTCCCTGTTTGCCGGCCCTGGTCGCCGCGCTCCTGGTCGCTCGCGCTCCCTAAGGGCTGCCTTTGAACGGCCGGGGGGAGGAGCTGTCGCTGACGCTGCTGGCTCCGCCTACGCCTCGTCAGCCTCCCTCACGAGGGCTGCCGGTGCCTGGCGGCTCCCTCACGTAGGCTCGATGCCCGAAAAATAGCCCTGCCTGTCCCGATCCCGCGCTCCGCTGCAGCACGCGTCTGCCCCGGAGCCGGTCGCCTCGGCAAGTGGTGTCTGAAATGACGGTGGTGCCCGATTTAAAAGGCCCGCCGCTGACGCTGTCGCTGACGCTGCTGGCTCCGCCTACGCCTCGTCAGCCTCCCTCACGAGGGCTGCCGGTGCCTGGCGGCTCCCTCACGTAGGCTCGATGCCCGAAAAATAGCCCTGCCTGTCCCGATCCCGCGCTCCGCTGCAGCACGCGTCTGCCCCGGAGCCGGTCGCCTCGGCAAGTGGCGACCTAATTCTAAGTTATAAATAACTTAGAAAGAAATTTCACCCTCTGCTTTTCTGATATTTATGTGTATGCAAGTGTATCTCCACATACATATAGCCATAGAACTATGCATATATTTACATTTGTTTTATTTTATAATAACTCCTTAAAGACTTATGGTAACATCTGTATCTTTACTTATTTTCTTACTATTCCTTAATGTAAAACAGTTTGTTGTTGTTTTGATTTTATGAGATAGTTTCACGGCTATTAGTAGTCATTATTTTTAAAAGAAAAGACAAAACACAGATGAAACATCAGTTCTGAGAAAAAGCAGGAGGACCTATATATACTTAGCTGTCTTGGTGGTTATTTAAATTGTCTAGACCAGAATTTTCAAAAGGAGGATTATGTATTAGATTACTCAATTAGATTTTTTTTTTTTTTCTAAATAATTGATTTCAGAGGAGCCTGCTAGGGCACAACATCTTAGAAAATCTGGTGTCTTATTTGAGTTGCTTTAGAAAGAGTTGGGTTTAGGTTCTGAAGTATTGTTTGTACCCCAAACAAGACAATTTACAAGGGAAATTGCCATTTCTTTTAATCAAAACCCTGTTTCTTCCTGTATTGCATACCTTGTTTAGATATAAGATATACTTGAAGTTTTAGCTTTTTTTTTTTTTTTTTTTTTATCGATATATATATATATATATTTAAGCCTGTTGCTGTGGTGAAAGAAAGACATGAAATATTAGTAATATGTCTAACAGTACACTGTGAACTCATTTTGGGTTCCTTGGATTAGTTAGTTTAAGGAATGAGTTAAAACATTTTCAAGATTTTAAAGCACACCACCTAATCTGGAAACTGTTTTCCTAAACCTCAGTTTTGTCATTCCCACCCATAAAAGCCCAACACAGTAACCCCTTATGCCACCTTCTTGTCAATTATACAGATTACTTTCACATGCTTGAAACGCTAGAGGAAGGAACGTTGTAGAGTCTATAGCGCTTTTTCCAGTTTAAACATCATTATTACTGGCGTTTGAATATTTTGTAAAATGTCATTACTCAAATCAAGCACACACACATGCATTCTTCCTTCTCATATTTAAAGACTTGATTTTGCCGCATTCTTACCACTGTGGTACCATTTGGCTGTTGTTACCCATTTCCATCTGCCTGTTTTCCTGTGATTATTTTCACTTGTTGGCATTACATTTTGCCAACTTACATTTCTTTTTGCAAACTTTGATAGATTTGAAAGTTTAGTTTGCTTTTGATAAGCTACAAAATGTCCATGTATACCAAATATGCTTGTGGCTGCAAATCTCAAAGGAGCATACTATTGTAAGAGATTGACTAGAAATAACAAATTGAAATACAGGCTTTTCCTTCTTTCTCTTCACACCTTTCTGCTGGCAGTGACTGAACCAACTCCCACTAAAATCAGGAATCCCATTGATGATATTAGGATGTACACCAGACATCTGAATTTTCACAGGAATTCACAGTGGAAATTCCAAAATCATTAAAATTGCTATGAAAAACTTAATTCTGTTTCTCTGAATTATATATAAAAAAATCCCTGTTTGTGTTCAAGGGGCTTGGATACTGGAGTTCATGTTCACAATGATTTTTCTTTGTTGAAATCAATTTGCCTGTACCTACCACTTATGCTTTAACAAGAACGTAATGTGATGGTGAGAAAAAGCGTGGCATATTGGGATGTTCCTCTGAGTGCTATTCCCTGAGGCAGCTGCTGGAGAATATTGTTGAAGGGTGGCTAAATCAACATTGCCTACCTTTTTTTTTTTTTTTCTTCTTTCCCAGAGACCAAATGCATAACCTCCGTGATGCAAATTACATTTAAGCAGCTCTGGGGACTGAATATGGATTGGTGCTTTGGCAAGCTTGGCTTTCTTTACATGGCCACAGAACTGTGGCCAACTGTAATACGCATGATTGTTTACACATAAAGCACTGAGTTTGCTTTATAATTCTAAATGACAGATCTGATTAATTTGTTCTTTACTTCAGTTTAGTTTTTATGAAATGATTACTTTCCAAGAAGGTTGCAGTATCAGTACTGAAAACCAAGGTAAGAGAAAAGTGCATCACCCATCTCATTCTAATAAGTGCATGTTGAAGGGTTAACTTCAATCAAAGTACATTCATTAAAACACATTCCAGACAAACACATTTATAAATATAGTTAGTATATCTTCTAGCTTTACACTTCTGAGTTCATCACTGACTAAAAATATTAAAAAATATTTTTCACATATGCTTTCAAATAGTGATACCTTCAGGACAATACATGAACCGCAAAAATCTGCAGGTCTCAAAGGTATATTTGTTAGGTATCAGCAATTATTATGTGTGAACTTTGTAATGCAGCTATTAGGAGTGATAAATAGACTGTAAATGGTATGGGAAATGTATTTTTAATTCATAAATTTTAGCAAATAATCAGGAAATAACACTAACAATAACATATATATATATGGAGATGGCAGATATATTTATATTCTATATTAAAAAAACTTTTTTCTGACTTTAATTTTCACTTGTGGGAAGTAGTATTATTACAGATATTGTATACATTTGAAATTTTTAAATTAAGTAAAATCCAAAATTAGTTTTTTTTCATTACTGTATTTAATAACAACTTCTTTGACAATATTTTTTAATTGTAGTTATTTGTAAAATAATTAATTTATTTGTGTTCCCAAAATTTACTTATGCATTAAATAAATACTTTCTCAAAGTAGACCTGTGCTCCCTTCTCATACAGAAATCCCAAATAACAAACTAAATTAGCTGCCAGATTCAGATTTGAGACAAAGAATTCATAGGTTTCAAGCAAAAAGGCATTTCAGAAAATTGCCTGATAGGCTTGTCACATTTTCATCTATTTTCATACTCCTATTAAACCTCATACAAATGTATTTTACTTCGAGGAAAGACCCAGAAGTTAAACAACCAAAGAAACAAACAAACAAACAAAAACCACAAACAAGGAAACAAAAACACCCCTCTAAAATACTGTTGAAGAAGTTTTATATGAGGGTGTGCACATCACATAAAATAGTGCAATATTTTTCTTAATTTCATTTTTCAGTAAGGTTTCTGTGTGAGTGTGTATAAAGAAATAGCACTTTACATAAAAGACACTTTCTTTTAAAATAATTATCAAAGTATTTTTTTTCAAAATGTGCTAAGTGAAGGGTTCTTATAATTCTTTTTTTTTCCTCTGCCGTTATATGTTTTATAAAATATGATTCTCAGTAATGCCAATTATAGATTATCCTTAACACCTTATCTGAATATTGTTTTAGTCTATTAAATCTAATATGTTTTAAATGAAAATGGAATGTTAATAACAGTAATTTAATTATCCAACTTACTATATTTTTAATAGCAGTAAAAAATAGCAAATAGAAATATATCTTCTTCAAAGATAAGACTTATTTTTAAATAAAAACTCGAATAAGCCTCTGATTTAGGAAATGAGCATGAAAAACCTTTCAAAAATGTACATGTTCTCATTAGCTATCATTTAGATGTTGTCAATCAAATCTGTTTTCATCTGGTACTGATGCCATGTGAAATTTATTTATTTAAACTTTCAGTCACACATGGAAAGTTTTGCAGATGGTCTCTTCTCATCTATTTTTTCCATTCCCCCCCCCCCCCCCCCCAAACACCAGTTCTTACTCTCTCAACCCCCCAATTTGATTCCTTCTTCTTTTAAAAAATAGATCTAATCAGTAGCATGTTAAACAAGAGGGGATCTTTTATGTATTCTGTGTTAGGACAAGGAAGGCATCGCTGTAGATCACTAGAATAAACAACTCAGGCTGATTCAATTACAATGCCTGGGCCAGGCTTTTATCTGCTGGTGACATCATTTCAATCAAAATGTAAAATAATACAATCCAATAGATGCAAGAGGGAGAGATAGGACACAGACTGCTGCACTTAGTCATTTAATAAAAAAAAGTGGAAGAAAGCTCTTTCTGACAGGCTGCTAGGACTTCCATTTCCAAAACTCTATTACCTTGTATAATAGTATTCAAAAGAATTGAATGCAGGAAATTGTCTATTACTTTTTATTAGTAGAAGCTGTTATGTAGGATACAGCCTACTGCACTATTTTTTCTTTGTTCCTTTAATTAACAAAAGCATGAAATCCTTCTATTGGCAAGCACTCATTCCAAAGCTTCTGTTGCCTTCTGTTTTTACTGAAAAGGTATTTTTTTTTCCTTTTCATTTCTCTCTTTCTCTTTTTTTTTTTTTTTTTTTTTTAATACTAAAAGAGTAATTTTTTTTCCAAGTCACTGTAATCTAAAGTCTATCAGTCACCTTAATGGGCTAGGAGAGGGTAGAATGCAGATATATTTCCATAGTCACGGAATCCTTTTTAGAAGAAAGTTTCACATTTGAGGAGTTGAGGGAGAGTTAGATTGTAACCATATGTAGTTTAGTGCCAGTCTTCTGACTGTTTTATTTACCAGCTGAAATTTGGCCTTACTTAATTTATTATCATAGGAAAAAGATAAATTGATACATATCAATTTGATAAATGCACAGCACAAACAAACATTTTCTTTCTTCAAGCTGTATCCTTGATTCTGTGAGACTGTCTGTGACAAAATAGGACAGGACTTTGTAAATATCATCAATCTGGTCATCCCACATGATTCTCTTAGATTTTACTGGCGTAAAACTAGTACACCTGAATCAATGAAGTGTAGTTACAGAGACTTCTACATCCATACATATAATATACCGGGAAAGCAGATATGAAGGGTAGAGAGATTGTATGTCAGTGCTTTTAATGTTTAATTACATATATAAATCAATCTCATAAGGATCTTAGTAACTTTATTAAAGTCTAACTTCCATAGCTAAATTTTGATACTGGCTGGTGAACAGGGTCTTGCAAAGGTCAAACAATAACCACTACAGCAGTGGTCAGCAGTCCAAGTGGCTAATTTCAGATGTTGTCCAAAAAGATGGAATTGTTTAAATGATCTTTTTCACCATTTGCTTTACTAATGCAGTTTTTTTTTTTTTTATTCTTTCTGCATTTGGTGGGAGCAAAAAGTCCTTAAGAGATATGAGGTCCTTGGCAGTCTTAACACTCTTCAGAGAGACATTGACTTTGCATCTTCTTTTGCCAAGAAAGAGATTTCTGTTACTCAGGATGACATTATTATTTTGAACATGTGGTAAGTGTGTTCTGATATCTGAAAAGGGTACACATGAAGTAATAAACTACTGTATTGGAAATGGACTAACAAACTCTGTAATCACTGAATAATTTTAACTCCCTCTTTCACAATCATCATGTTTTTTTATTTTTTTTTATTTTTATTTTTTTTCATATTTGAAATATACTTTTTTTTTTCTTCTTCTTTTTAGGATTTCTGTGATACTTACCAGCATTCGAGTGCTGTTGCAGTAGGCTTAGAACACAGCAGATAGCAATTGTGGTCAGAATCAGACCACCCACCTGATGGTGGGTCAAGACACACAGCACCTAAACAAATACAGACCACTGGCCCAGACAAAGGTATTCAAGAACTAGTTATCTAAACTTTCTCACTCTCTAGCCAGGGAAGAGGTAAGAGCTCAAAGGGAGGATGCTTAAAACTACATATTGGGCTACATGGGCCAATGACATATGCAGTATTAATGCCTCTGTAATTTGGGTGCTTAAGATAAAGTTGCATATTAAATTATTCAGCCCATCTTTCCTTTCTGACACTGGTCTCACCCTCCTCAGGTAGGATGAAAGATGGACCAGTCCTAGCCTTACCACTGGTCTAGCGGCAAATGTCTTTTTCAGGAAGGTGAGAGCTATGAATTTCAATTATTGCTGCCTGGGGAGCATCTAGCACTCTGGTCCCTAGCTGAGTAAGCCTGTTACTGGAAAAGTAGGGCATTTTACCATTTCTATGATTATGCTTTTGATCTGAATTCATGATTGAGCTGATGCCATCATTAAGTTGAATTCCTCATTGAGCTTAATTCATGATTCATGAGCTGGGCTGAATTCGTCATGGACCAAGTGCATTAGGACAGGTCTAAGTGTGTAGGAGAACACGTTACATGTGTCTTTGACCATCTCTCAGTACCACTGCAGATTAAGATATGTGTTGGCTTAGAATAAGGTTGTATGTTTGCATGACTGTTTCAGTGTTTACGAAGCTTTGTCATCCAAAGTGGAGATCCAGGCTCGCCTGGACATAATGCTGGAGGGCAGACAGTTTCAGTTATTGTCAGATTCACTGGGCCTTCATCTCAGTTTGGGTAGAACATGGATGATCTGTATCTTAAAGCCCAGTTTTAACCTAAAATATACGTATCTCAAATTCCATGAGTCAGAACTAGATCTTTTTCTAGAGCATATGCCATATTCAACCACAAATTGCTTTTTTAACCTTAAGTGACTGTGAAATTGCTATGTGAGAATTCCACAGCTATCCTTTCCAAAGTTAACATTTAAACATACATAGTTGAGTACCTTTACAGTCTTGTTTCTTCACAGGAAAAAAAAAAAGCTAGGAAGGATAACAAATGGAGGAATCTAACAACTGAAATCCACAACTGAAACTGAAAAAAGTAGGCTTCTGGGATTTTTGTCTTTAGTGGTCATAAATATATGTTCATTTTATAATGAAAGATTCTTTTCCTAGAATTTCAAACAAGACGAAGCAAAACATATATTAAGCACATGAGTTTAAATTAAAAAAAAAATAAAGGAAAGAAAAAAGAAGAAGAAAGGAGACAGCACTTGGTGGTCCTGCTTCTGAGGTCAATCTAGTAGAAGCAAGAAATACAGAAGTTACCTTCTTTGCAGGATGCTCTTCTGATGGGGCATTGTACTTTCTACAGTGCATGTCTCTGCCCAACTTTAAGAATTTTTGCTCCATTTTCAGTCCCACTTTGTTTTCTCCTAACTCCCTGGTGCCAGCTCTTGATTTACTGCTTTTAGCCTGATATTTTTGTTCTCCTCTAATTTCTTGACTCCCCTTAGCTCCGTTCCACTTGAAGTACAGGGATACTCTTTCGTGAAATCTGAAGGTTACAGAGTTCTCTCCTAACTGGAGACTGTTTCAAGGTCCATTCAGAAATGACAGCATTTGTTTTAATAATTACTTTTAATAATTACTTTTCCATGCCTAATTATCAGTAGGCTTTGAAAGTACTTGAAGTAGTTGATATAAATTTAAAGTCTAAATGTACTGTAAGAAAAGAGTATTTTATTTAAGAAAACTTTTTTTTTAATTATAGATCTTTATATGTCTGAATATTTTTATGGTTCTGATTAACACATCTGATTGAACAAAAATCCCCCCAGCAATTTTGATATTAATGGTTAGCTATGTATTATTATTTTTTTAATTATTATAATAGAAAAGTGTGCTAAAATAGCAAAATCCTGACTATTACTAAAGGGAAGCTGAGCATCATAGCTACTCACTTGATAGCTTGTTTAGAAGTCTTTATTACATGTATTCTTGTATATTTCAATGCAGGATGAAATAGTATGTATGAAGTGCATCAGCATTCTCCAAAAATTAATTTCTTGTAAGGTTCAGAAATTTCTGTTCTTATGTAAGCAGGGAGCAAGTAAGAGCAGGATGTTTTTTGTTGTTTTTATTTTATTTTATTTTAAAAAAACACTTCACACCATACACTTAATATGCATATAAATTAGGGTAGATTATATTATGTGCTTTGGAGATTACATAGTTCCAGTTACAGACCCTCCATTTCACCATTAACTTAACCTAAGTCATGCTCTGTTGTACATGCGTGCTTGGCAAGCAGTCTGTGTGGTCAGAAAGATTTTCCAGTGAAAACTTACACGGGGATGTACTGTACTCTGTGAGTATCTTGTGACTTGCTTTTCCTACTATATAAAGTGTACATATTAGACTTGTACATGAAAGTACCTGTTGGTCTGCTCCTTAATGTGAACATTGCAAATGTCGAGGTTTACATAAAACTTTGTGCTGTCTATACATGAATAGACTTTGGCATCCATAGAGATCTTAGAATGAATTTAAGCCTGTGGATCCAAACTTGAGATTATAAACTGTGGCTCATCTCTTGCCTACTCTCTAAGCATGTTATCTCTCAGCAATGTGTCTTGTTTTACTCATCCAGGACTGTCCCAGGCTTGATCGATCAGAACAGTTAAGACCACCTAGGAAAAGAAAGTAAAGAAAGTAGATGTTCCATTAAATCTAGATCCTTAAAAAATCTTATTCCAGGAGACATTTGGAGACCGTACTGGATAATGACTGCTAAGACTGGGCTCCTCTGAAAACATAGGGCAGCTACTACCTTCTTTGGCAATTTAGCTGGAGAAGTACATAGCTCGCAAAGCAGTTTCTGAACGTGCCCAAGTGATCAGGAGGTCAGACTGAAATGCCTTCACTGCTGATGGTGGCGTGGCTCTCTATATTAGAGAGTGTTTCGATTTTGTTGAGCTCAGGGTTGGGAATGATAAGGTAGAGTCCGTGTGGATAAGGATCAGGGGGTTGGCCAACAGGGCGGACATCCTGGTGCGGGTCTGTTACAGACCGCCAAACCAGGGTGGAGAGACGGATGAGGCGTTCTATAAGCAGCTGGTGGAAGTCACTCAATTGCCAGCGCTTGTTATCATGGGTGACTTTAACTTCCTGGACATAGGCTGGAAATACAGCCTTGTGGAAACAGTCTAGAAGGTTCCTGGAGTGTGTGGAAGACAGCTTCCTGACTCAGCTGGTTAGTGAGGTGGTGCCCCGCTAGACCTGCTGTTCATGAACACAGAAGGACTGGTGGGAGACATGGTGGCAGGGGGTTGTCTTGGGCAGAGTGACTGTAAAATGGTACAGTTCTCTATTCTTGGTGAAGTTGGGGTGGGGTGGGGGGGGGGGGAAGAGGAGAGAGGGCTGTCAGTAAAACTGCTACCTTCGACTTCCAGAGGGCAGACTTTGACTTGTTCAGGACACTGGTAGGAGGGTCCCCTGAGCGTCAGTCCTGACAGGCAGAGGATCCAGGAAGGCTGGACACTCCTCAAGAAGGAAGTCTTAAAGGCGCAGGAGCAGGCTGTCCCCGTGTGCTGTAAGATGAGCCGGTGAGGAAGAAGACTGGCATGGCTGAACAGGGAAATTTTGCTGAGTGTCTGGGAGAAAAAGAGAGAAGAAGAGGCAGGCAATTTGGGGAGAGCACAAGGAAGTTGCTGGCATATACAGAGAAAAAATCAGGAAGGCCAAAGCCCAGTATGAGCTCAACTTGGCCACTATGGTTAAGGATAACAAAAAATGTTTCTATAAATATATTAATGGCAAGAGGAGGGCCAAGAAGGATCTCCATTCTTTACAGGATGCAGAGGGGAACATGACTACTGAAAGTAAGGAAAAGGCTGAGGTTCTTAATACCTTCTTTACATCTGTCTTTACTAGCCAGACCACTTATCCTCGGGGTACCAGCCTCCCAACCTGGAAGTCTGGGACAGGGACCAGAAGAAACCCCCCACAGTTCAGGTGGAAACAGTTAGAGACCTGCTGCTCCACCTGGACTGTCACAAGTCCATGGGGCCAGATGGGATCCAGCCAAAGCTGCTGAGGGAGTTGGCAGATGTGATTGCTGGGCTGCTTTCCATCATCTGTCAGTGGTCATGGTCATCCAGAGAGGATCCGGATGACTGGAGACTAGTTAATGTGATGCCCATCTATAAGAAGGGTCATAAGGAGGACCTGGGGAACTGCAGGCCTATCAGCCTGACCTCGGTGTCAGGAAAGGTGATGGAACAGGTCATCTTGAATGCAATCAAGCAGCATATGCAGGACAGCTGGGGGATCAGGCCCAGTCAGCATAGCCTCATGAAAGGCAAGTCCTGCCTGACCAACCTTGTCTCCGTCTATGACTGGGTGACTGCCTGGTGGATGAGGGAAAGCCTGTTGATGTAGTCTACCTAGACTTCAGCAAGGCCTTTGACATGGTCTCCCATAGTATTCTCCTGGAGAAACTTGCAGCCCATGGCTTGGACAGTGTCCTGGTTTCAGGTAGGACAGAGTTAATTTTCCTCCTAGTAGCTGGCAGGGTGCTATGTTTTGGATTAGAATGAGAAGAGCGCTGATAACATGCTGATGTTTTAATTGTTGTAGAGCAGTGCTTACACCAAGCCAAGGACTTTTCAGCTTCTCGCTCTGTCCTGCTAGCGAGCAGGCTAGGGATGCAGCAGGAGCTGGGAGGGGACAGACCCAGGACAGCTGACCCAAACTGGCCAAAGGGATATTCCATACCATCTGACGTCATGCTGAACAATATATAGGGGTGGCTAGCCGGGGTGGGGGGCCGGCTGCTCGGGGATAGGCTGGGCATCGGTCAACGGGTGGTGAGCAATTGCATTGTGCATCACTTATTTCGTACACATTATTACTATTAATACTATTATTATTATTATTATTGTTATTGTTATTCTTTTCCCTGTCTTAATAAACTGTCTTTATCTCAACTCACAGACTTCACTTCCCCGTTTCTCTCCCCCATCCCGGAGAAGGAGGGGGGAGGGTGAGCGAACGGCTGTGTGGTGTTTGGCTGCCAGCCGGGCTAAACCACAACAGACAGGTACAATCTTTACTGGGTTAAAAACTGGCTGGACAGCCTGGCCCAGAGAGTAGTGGTGAACGGAGTGAAATCCAGAGGGTGACCAGTCACCAGTAGTACTCCCCAGGGGTTGGTGTTTGGGCCCATCCTCTTTAATATCTTTATTGGTGATTTGAATGAGGGAATTGAGTGTACCTTCAGTAAGTTTGCAGATGACACCAAGTTGGGGGGAAGTGTTGACCTACTGGAGGGTAAGAAGTCTCTGCAGAGGGACCTGGACAGGATGGGTCAATGCGTAGAGGCCAATGGGATGAGGTGCCGAAGTGCTAAGTGCTGGGTCCTACACTTTGGCCACAAAAACCCCATGCAATGCTACAGAATTGGGGTAGAGTGGCTCGAAAGCTGTGTAGAGGAGAAGGATTTGGGGGTGCTGACTGATGCTCACCTGAACATGAACCGGCAGTGTGCCCAGGTGGCCAAGAAGGCCAACGGCATCCTGGCTTGTATCAGGAATAGTGTAGCCAGCAGGACTAGGGAGGTGATTGTCCCCTTGTACACTGCTCTGGTGCAGCTGCACCTTGAGTACTGTGTTCAGTTTTGGGCCCCTCATTAGAAGAAGAATATCAAAGTGCTGGAGTTTGTCCAGAGAAGGGCTACGAAGCTGGTGAAGGGCCTGGAACACAACTCCTATGAGGGACGGCTGAGGGAACTGGGGTTGTTTACTCTGGAGAAGAGGAGGCTCAGGGGAGACCTTACTGCTCTCTACAACTACCTGAAAGGAAGGTATATGGAGCTGGGCATTGGTCTCTTCTTGCAGATAACTAGTGATAGGACTAGAGGGAATGGCCTCAAGTTGTGCCAGGGGAGGTTTAGGTTAGAAATTGGGAGACATTTCTTCTCAGAAAGAGCAGTCAGGTATTGGAATGGGTCGCCCAGGAAGGTGGTGGAATCACTGTCACAGGGGGTGTTTAAGGAAAGGTTGGACCTGGCGCTTATGGGTATGGTTTCGTGGGTGACATTGGTAGTAGGGTGATGGTTGGACCAGATGATCTTGAAGGTTTCTTTCAAACTTGATGATTCTATGATTTTATGATTCCATATCTAGGTGAAGTAATCCGTTGTCTAGAGTAGCAAGATGGCTATAGCTCTGTTGGCTGCTGTTGCTGCTTCTACAGAAAGGGTAAGCTCTCTCCAAGTAGGAGAGCCACTGCTTCTGGAGGGGATCCATACCCAGGCACTGCTTCTATGTCTCTCATAAGTGCAGATGAGAGAGGAGCTGTGAGCTCCGCACTTTCTCAGTTCTAGATCCACTCCTCCTTGCTCCACTTCCCTTACCCATGGCAGGTGTGTTCTGCTCCCATGGCAGGCAATTTTTTTTTTTCTGGCATTACTGAGAAACATGAGCCACCTCTGACTGCCTGAAAGACTGCAAAACAGCATCTCCCACAGCTGCCTGATGTGGGGCCGAGCTGGAATCTATTTTCTTCCTTCATATTAAAACTTCGCTGTGCATAGAGTAGTTTGAGAGACAGAAATTTTACAAGCTAGTGGTTACAGTATTCACTTTGGAGGGGAAGTGGTGGGATCCATTTGTTGTGTAAAGGACTGTTTATTAAGTGGCCAAAGGAAACAAAAAAAGCAGAGAAGGAAAGAGGATATAAAATGAGAGGTGATAACAAATAGCAAAAATATTTTTTTTGTTTTGTTTTTTAACAAAAAACTCATAGTGGAAAGAGCATTTGATTCAGCAAATTCTGTTGAATTGTTTATCTTTTTGATAATTTACTATGAAGAGACTATTTTAAAATGATTTTGACTGTGAATGCAGCCTTTTCCTGTTTTATTAAAATATCACCAATTTCTTGTAAAGACAACTGCTCTTAAATATGGATTCTTCCTTCTCTAACCTGTTTCAGATGGAAAATAGCATAGTTAAAAAGGAGCTAGATCAATAATCTTCCTAAATAGAAAAAATATCTACAGAACCACTCAGAAGCCAAACTATTTGTAAGGTTTCCTCCAAGTGCTTGAGGCCAACCAGTTTTAAGTCATCCTGGGTTCAGGGCTTTAGTGGGTTGCTCAGGTAAAATATCACCCTGTTTATGAGTTCATAGGATAAAAGGGTTTTGGTTGCAATGGAAGTGTATGGTATTGCTGTCTTTGCATTGCTATAAGCAGATTTGAAATGTAAATATTCATATTTAACAAATATCTCGATTATGACATTAATCTCCAGTATAGAGATTATTTAAGTTACTTTAAACAGCATTCAGGTAAATACATGAAATTTTAAACCCATTTACAACTTGTATAAAACCTATAATAAGATGAATTCGACTTGGTAAGACTAATGCCAGAATGATCAATAGTGGCACAACTAAAGATAGACATTTATCCTATCATTTCACATACGGGGAAATCTTCAAGCAGTACAAAATCAACTGCTTGCCACTTTATCTCCTGGTGCTGTTAAGGGGAACTGAAACCCTGCATGAAACTGGATCTGTCCCTTGGCAGTTATCCCAGTTAAGAAAGCATGTCATTTGTCAGTGTGCCAATAAAATTGATTCTATGATATTTTTCATCCCAGAATTTTGCATTGATAAAATACTTCTTCATCCAATAATCATGCTTAATGTTATATCATAGAATAAAACTCTCCTTCATGTTGAGCTTCTTGCTTTGTACAGCTGGGAATACTAGAAGACATCATTGAAGCATTAACCATTTTCTTGACTGAGTTAAACTTGATTGTTAAAGGATAAACTACTAAGTAAATATTATTGCATTTGAAACAAAATGCAGTTTCCATTTTGTATTGACTGTTGTGTGATGTCTTAATACAAGGAAGTCCTCAGCTGTAACCCCTGATTCACAGCTGGTCTCAAACTTCCTTGAAAATAAATGTAAGATCCTTATTTCAGCTTTGACCAGCAGATCGTCCTCAGTTTAAAAAATTAATTTAAGCCAATTTAGATCTCATTTTCTAGTTTGGTTTCACCACAGTCAGTATTATATTTCAAACTATAATCTAGTAAAGGAAAAAAAAAAAAAAGAGGACTTGATTTAGACTTTTTTTTCCACATCTTTTTCTTAGAGAAGACAGTAAAAGCATATTGTCCTTTTTCCTCTCCTCTCCTCTCCTGTCCTCTCCTGTCCCCCACTTCTTCATTGAATCTGCTTAGGAAAATGAGACACAACAAATCCATTTAGGATTATGTTGAAAAAACATCTCTGCTTTTAATATTACCCAGATTTTTACTGCTAAGTTTTGCTGGCAAATCTCTGAAAGTTTCAGCTTGCAACTTATCCGGATCACTTAAATCTGCAACACTAGCTTTGCAGTCTTGCAAGAACATCTGTTTTTATTTTTAATGCTATCTCTTTTGGTCCTAGAACACTCTTCTTTAGTGTTTTAAGAGATTTTTCAGAATCTTAAAGGGTCTTAGTTTTAACTCCAAAGCTAAATGAAAATCAGGAGGATATATCTCAGTGTAATGTTTCTTGTGCTAGTATTTTTACTGAGTGTATTCATTGTAAATTGACAGACAACGTTTGGAAGTCCATGTCACAGTTACTTTTCTATTATCTCAGTGAAACCTGGCAACACAATACACTTTTGCATCACACTTCTCATTATGCTGTTATTTTGGCATAGTTTGTATATGTACTTGTATGTTGTGAAATGCCGAACAATTTTAATGTGTCTGGTATCATACTGTTGTTGCTTTCCTATAATGGTAAACTGAAGTGTTATTTATTTATTTATTTATTTTATTTTTTTTGGGTGGGGTGGGGGATTTAGTGGGATGAATACATATACATGTACACGTACACATACACATACATAAATATGTATAATATATATATATATATTATCAATTTCAAAATGAATTACCTGGAAAAGCATGATGTATTTCAACCAGATGGTGCCAATTGGGTAAAGAAAGGACTAGTTAGACATCTGTTCCTTAAATTGGTTCATCTTTCTAAACACAAGTGTTAATAATGGCATTGTGTACATCTGCACAATGGAAACCAAAACTGATATGAGTTAACTCTGGTTGTCACCAAAAAGGGAAGCAAGTGCTTCAATGGGAAAACTAGCTGCCATCTTGTGTTCTCACATCCTCCTAGCTTAGCAGAAAAAGATGATTACCTGATAGTCAATATCAGTTAAAACAACCAACCAACCAACCAAAAAAAAAAACCTTTTCCATAACCATGCTATTATACTCCAGATAATCGATATACATGAATTTCTTAGTCCTTGTTCATACAGATATCTTCACTTTACTAGCTAACATTTGCCCTCTGATATATATCCCTTGTGTATTAACACAAATACCATATTGTTGTTGATATTGTTATATCCCGATCTTCTATCAAATTGTCTATAAAAATAAATCTGTCACTTTTTCTGTACACAGTCCAACCCAACAAATACTTTATGTCTTTATTCCATAAGTTCTTCTGGTCTTATGTGCAGTGCCCTAACAACTCAAGGTAAAACACAAGTTAGTACATGCATTGTTTTACTTGTACTTTTATTAACAAAATTTCTATATAAGTTGGTCTTTAAGTGGCATTTCTCTTACTTGCACTGTTAGATATGCTGATCATATTATGATTTATTTTTTTTCAGTACAACTCGCACCAAAAATAAGTATCTCATTTTCAGACGTGTCAGTTTCTTTTAAATATATATATTTTTTCCCTCTTCTTTTTATTTTATTTTTTTTTCCCCTCTGGATTAATTTAAACAAAAATGTCCATTTGAGATCAAAGCTGAATGTGATATTCTTTCCCCAAAGTATAGAAACAAATATTTTTGTAATAGTCAGAAATTATCATTTTTTAAAATGTTGGCGTGATTTTTTTGTTGTTTTGTTTTATAATCTCCTTTCTCCCCTTTTAATCTGTAACTATTTGCCAAATTTTCCTAGTGTTTATCAGTAACTCTGTTTCTTGAGAATCCTTTTCTATGGAAAACATGTACATTTTAAAATATTTTCCTATCTTTAATTTCAAGAGTCTGTGGGCAATATAAATATTTAGTTAATATCAAATGCTCCAAATGTTATTTAGAGTTGATGATGCTCTAAATTATTATAAAAAAAATATTAACCTTTCTTTAATCTAAAGCATTCATGAAGCAATCTGATAATTTCAGATATACATGTAATCTGTTATTACGCACTGACATATTTGAAAGGATAATTACTAGTGACATCATGTGTTTGCTGTTTTCTACTCATAATGCACATATTTTTGTTTTCTGAAGTCAAAAGATATAATTTTTCACTTTCCAACGTTTAGTCAGAGAAAAATGTCACAGGTTAAAGAAATGCAAGTAAAAGATAAATATTTTTTCCTAATGATAATTTTTCTTAAGCTATGATTTTCAGAATGTGCATGAAAACTTTTTGAACTCGTCAATGATTACCAAAAAAAACCCACAAACAAACAATGAAAACACCTTTATGAATCACATGAACTAGGTGTTTTTATTATTCCAGTGTTTTCTGAATGGTCTTTGTGCTAGTTTAGCATTTCATGGAAATTACAAGGTTGTCATAATGCACCTTATGAATTTGTGTTAATATCATGAGACCAAAAAATGTGTTTAAAAACTATTTATGTAAATCAGTGACCACTCCATAATGTGGACATAATTATGTATGCTTACATTAGCTTTTAATTGTGTCTTGATGCTTGTGTATTCAAGTCTTTCACATTATCTATTTTTGAAGCTAGTGTTTGTTTATATGACTAACTGCAAGGGTGGATGGATAAAATGAAAAAGAAAGGTGGGATCGTGTTTTCCTCTTCTCTCTCTCTCTCTCTTACTCTCCCCCTCTTTTCTAAACAAGCTAAGAGTTTTTATAATTCATCACCTGGCTGACAGATGAGTTCTGCTGGAGAATATTAGAAAATGTCTCAAATCTCATATATATGCTAATGGTATGCTGAGACTGGTTGGTGGTATGCCGGAGTTTTTAATCTGTCTCGACCAGTGTGGAAAGTGGAGGAGACAAGTCATTGCACTCGACAATTTATGATCAAACAACTGAATTGTAAAGGAAGAAGGACATGCAGAAAAGGAGAGTAATTTTCTGATTTAACAGCGTTGTTACTACAAATAAAGAAATCTTGATTTTGACTGCACTCGACATTAAATGAGTTTCCTGTGCCCTGCTCTGAATTTTTCATTTCCAGATTTGTATAAAGCACCCTGCTTAGATACAAGTGACAGATAAGGAGACGATTGCATATGGAAATCAAATGTGTATAATAAAGCCATCTCCTGTTTATTAAATAAACACATGTAGATGACTTCCGTGGAGAATGCACTGATAATTCTTCATTGTGTTCTAGTTTTTTTGCAAGTCACAAAGAATCTTATTTAACAACCACGAATGACTAGATGCAGGCTTTTCTGTTTATTACCTTATAACAAACCAGGCAGTCTAATATATGGCATTTATAAAGATTTTATTCTGATTCTTTAGTGCAAGCTTTAGCTGTAACAGTACAATATATTAGTGTTCATGCTATTAAAGTTCTGGAAGCTGCATCAGTGCATAAGTATTTTCTGAATATTATGTTTTCATGATAGAAATGTTAAAGATTAGGTAGATAATACATACATTATTGTAAAATGGAACTCCGGAAGAAACGAAATATAACATGAACAATTTGGTCTTCATAAAAATGATTATAATATTGTGTAACCAAAACTAAGAAAAGACCATAGGGTCTGCTGACAGCTGAGCAATTATTTCTGATTCAGTGATTCAAGAACCTTCATTTCATATGTAAGAAACACTTACTTCACCAAGAGATGTAATTCCAGTTCTGTTTCTCACTTTTTTTTTTTTTTTTTCCCCAGACATGGCCTTCCTATAAATTGTTCTAATATACTACAGTTTTGTGTAGCGTCATGAATGTAGGTTGCTTTTCCTGAAAGGGGTTTTGTATTGCAATTGAGGTCCTTATAGATATTTTAAAGTAAGAGAAAACATACCTTTCGGTTCACATTTTTTTTTTGATAATAAAAAGAGTAGGGAATCAATAATGACCAGGCAATAGTGAACTGTATTTAGTGATAATTATTTGTCATGTCAGGGGAAGTCTGAAATCAGTAGTTCATTTGGGCTTGGCTGAGAGGGCCATGATACTGCTTTAAGTCCTTTCCTGTATTTATCAATATCAGCTGCATTAGGTAAGTTTTAGACTGTTAGCATTTATTTCTCAAATTATCATAGCATCACTCTTTTCTTTTGTTTTTGCTTGAACTTTGCTTTGATGTTTTACTTTAAAAAAAAAAAAAAGAAAATAACAAACCAACAGTCCAAAAGCAAAGTATGCCCATCTCCTGTCATAGATATACTGTTAAGTGAGAGCAGAGTTCAGAAATAGTGCTTCAGACTTCCAAAACACCAGGAGGCTTCTCAGCCTGGGGTAAATGTAATGTGAGCTTTGGCATAAGTGCATCAGAAGATCCACACGGATTTCTTACTATGATTGGAAGTGATCGCTGTGCATGGAAGTACACAACCGGTTCAAACAAGACTAGATAAGCTGTGTTGCAAAGCCATATGGCTTAGTTTAAACAGCACAAAGAGGAAGCCTTTGATCATGGCCTTTGATCATAGTTAACCCTAAATGAAGTGGTGGGCTAATGTAGGTAAAAAGGTGTCAGAATCAAAGCAACTAGAGGCTGATAGGAGTCTAGGAAAAGAAGGATTTTGGAGAGGATCCTGGTATGCAGATGGTTTGCTTGGTTTTAAACCAAGGATAAGGATAAAAAGACCGTAGCAACTTGGGCACCAGTGGAGAAGACCAAATTATGGCAGAAAAAATGAAGATGACTGGAAGCAGAAGCTGTAACTTGTATGTTATCCTTCAGTGAGTTTCTGACAGCATTTACATATGCATGAAGGGTCATCTCATAATGTTCGTGAAAAAAAAAAAGGTGTGAGAGCTTGAAATACAACTAGAAATGTGGGTAGAATACAGAAGAGATTTAAGGATGACAGATGAGATGAAAGGAAAGAGCAGGCATATACCTGGAGTTGTAGGTGGGTTGATTGGCAGATGCTCAGATGAAAAGAACACCTCCAGAAATATATGAAAATGAGAACAAGGCAAAGGAAGACACCAATATGTGAAGGAAGATAAATCTATGGATAGAGTGTGATCTATGGAAGGAGTGAGGAGGTGAAACAGCTAGAGACAGAAAGCTAAGCATCAAGAAAGAAGAGATGAAGTAAATGGTAACAGCAGGGGCTAGACACTGGAGAAATTAGAATTGATAGGTAGAAAGCAGAAAGGAAGCAGGAAGACCAGAGTTTCACAGGAACCTCAGATTACTCTGAAAGGAAACATTTTCATAAGAAATATTAAGAGACTAGTAATCAGAGTGGACTAGAAAACATCCTGGTGCAAGCACAATGATGTGAAGGGCTATTAAGGGCTACTAAGGGCTACTAAGATGGTGAAGGGCCTAGAGGGGAAGATGTACAAGAAGTGGCTGAGGTCACTTGGTCTGTTCAGCCTGGAAAAGAGGAGGCTGAGGGGAGACCCCATTGCGGTCTACAGCTTCCTCATGAAGGGGAGTGGAGGGGCAGGTACCTATCTATTCTCTTTAGTGATCAGTGATAGGATCTGAGGGAATGGAGTCAAGTTGCGACTTGGGAGGTTCAGGCTGGATATCAGGAAAAGGTTCTTCACCGAGAGGCTTGTTGCACACTGGAACAGGCTCTCCAGGGACATAGTCACTGCACCAAGCCTGTCAGAGTTTAAGAAGTGTTTGGACTGTGCTCTTAGTCATATGGTCTGAATTGTTGGTAGACCTGTGTGAAGCCACAAGTTGGTCTTGATGATCCTTGTGGGTCCCTTCTGGGATATTCTATGGTTCTGTGAGTCTATAAGGTTAGGCATGAGGGTGAAAGTCATTCTGAAGAGGCTGAGGAAGAATCCTTTGAATGTCTTTCTACAGTTGAGAATAAGAACAAGTGTCCTTATAAGAATCCTGCTTGAACAGATAAAAGATGACTGCGGCAGATGGGTGAAGATATTCCAAGATCTTTGTTGGAATTATTTTATTTCCTAAATCTAGAAGGCAAAATTTAGGATAATAAGTATCATCAGGATTGGCGAAAGCACCCATACAAAGTTTGGGATGTTTACCTACTTAAGTATCTGGCAAAGTAGCCTTCCTGTGTTATGGCTAACCTGACTGGTAAAAGAAAGGACACTAAAGAGGAAGTAAATACTATGAGAATAATAGTGAAGTAAGTAGTTAAAAATAAGAGTGTTTAATTTGGGTAGCAAAATGCAACTGAAAATTGACTCAGTGATTCATAGGAACTGTACAACAAATTGGAAGAAGTCAAACAAAGAGTCAGATGTGAAACGACATTATAAGAAAACCAAAATGGAATAGCTGTTATTCCTGGAAAAAGGATATGGAAGGAGCATAACTATTCAGGAACTGACCTGGTACATTTTGTTGTGTAATGGACTCTAAAGAAGTGAGAGGACAGATTGTGAGTGAGCTGCAATTCAAATGAAAATTTCTTTGGGGAAGGCAGTTGAGTACCTCTTGTTGCGAATATGCTGAAAATCAGACATTGAAAACCAGTGTCTTAGAGTAATAAATATTTATATTGTCCTGGTAGTGAACAAGGTAATTCTAAGACTTTTCTATTTCTCTAATATAGCTTAAAGTACAAATGTTGCTAATAATGATAACACCCAAATTATCAGTAGACTTTTTCAGTAAGTAGTCATTCAGGTATCAATGGACAACATTACTTTAACATTATTTTTGGACAGAACTGTGCTGAGCAAGGTAACACCCGCTTTCCTGCTTTCTTCTATCCCCATCCCTTCTTGTTCTTCTTGCTCTTCACCTTTTTGTTGGCATAGTCCACTGGCAATACCTCACTAACAACTGCAGTCAACTGCTGTTTCCAAGATCAGCTGCTGACCCATTCTTTTTATCTTGGTTGTGGAAGAGATGGTATTTAGAAAGGTATTTAAGTAGCATTTTAGGAGCCAGGAAGGCTAGATCCACATGTTTCTCTGAAAATTTATGGGACCAAGCAGGTATACAACAGTACTTTTTCAGTAATATGTTTCTAAACCAGAGACCCATAAGCTGGATTTTTGAAACTGCTTGACAATTTTGCAAATACATTGAGCACAAGGTAGAGAGTAAGTACCGTTAAAAGTCTCACCCACAATATTTTAGAAAATACTTAGTTGTGTTTTTCACTTCTAATTTAGAGGCTCTCCAAAGTGTTTATTTCAGAATGTATAAATGTCACAAAAGCAAAATAGATGCACAAGTCCCAAAACAACAACAAAAAAACACAACACTGCGTAAAAAAATGTGAGTTAATAGATGATGCTTTTTTCCCCCATGTTCACACAAGAGCTGTCTACACCACTGTGCTTGACTGCCCTGTTATTCTGTAAAAGCAACACCATGAATAAATAAAACTGAAAGTATGAAACAGCTTAAAGTTGAATGTGCTCTTAACAAGACATAACAAAACTTTATTGAACCTCTATGCCTATGAACAATGCCTCATTTCAATCATGCCAGCAGATGGCACTGTTTATATTAAGTAGCTTTCATGGGGAAATTTGTTTCTTTTTTTTCTTTATTTTTTTTACTAAATATTGTGAGATGTTGTCCTGTGCTTGTAATACTTCTTCCTGAAATGAAAAATTGATCTACACAAAACTTCAAGTAACTGTATTTATGATAACGTGTGTAAACTAGTATTTCTAATCCACCTTTTTCTCAATGCATAAGAAAAATTAAGAAAAGAAATTCAACATGACTGGAGCATTAGCACTTCTGAGCTTTTGAAAATGAAGATAAAGGAGCAGGTTTCTGGGATGTTTTGCAGCTACTCCATGTTTCTAGTAGTTAGGTATTTTCAGGCTGAACGTTGTGCACTTGAAGACTTTCATCCTGTTAATTCTCCTGGATGTTTGCAGTCTACTGTAGATGCCCTTTCCAGTTCCAACAGGGACTGATATAAGAAACTGTACCACAAGAGGAATCCCGGGTATAATGGAACAAGGAAGACTGGAGAGAAATGAGAAGCACTTCAAATGACATTGGTCAGGCCATGCAGGAAAAGTTCAGGTTTAGGGGTAGAAGCTGCCTGTGAGCATGTGGTACATTTATTTTGTTTCCAGTCATGGGGCTGGGAAGCCCCTTTCCAAAGCTGATGTACAGTGGTGGCAAAGAGATGCCTCACCCTCTCTGATGTGGGGAATTACTGCCTGGGTAGGGAAAGCACCAGAAATATGGCACCACTCCATCAGTAAAGAGTTCCTTTCCCTCAGACACCTCCCAGCTCCCTGCAGAGCTGCTACATGTAGAACTGAAAGCTGCACCCATGGCCAGTTGACAGTAGCATTCTGCTACAAGGAGATATTACCAGTGGAAAGTAATGTATATTCAGTCTGCGAGCAATAACATAAAATTCTGTGTTTTGCAAGGGAAGGGGAAGAAAAAAAAAAACAAGTTTCCATAAGCAGTAAAAACTTCTGTGGCTAATAATGTGCTAGGATACTGATAGACATGGGACACATAGCCCCTGGGGGAAAATAGAAAGCCTTCAATTTCTCCAGCTACAGCAGAGACCTCAGCTAAAGTGGAGCTTCTTTTTCTGAGAGAGTAAGTGGAAATAGCTTCTGCTGAGCTGGAAAGATACTCTTGATTATTTGCTGTGCTCTTAGATAATCAAGGACACAGTGGAAATACCACATAGCATGTGACCAGCTTTGATTTATCCCAGGAAACCTCTCAGCTTCAGAATGCGCTGTAAACAGCTGGTTCACAAATTTCAGACAGAGAAAAAAAATCTCTTCATTTTTTATCTCTTGGTTAAAAAAAAAAAAAAAGTTTAGTGGATGTTGCACAACTGCATCATTTCCGATCATTGGATGAAATTAGAAGATGAAACAAGGATGACTTCAAATAACATTGTTGCTTGAATGCAGTCTTTTGCAAGGTTTCAATTACTAACTCAAACCTGTTAAAAATATTTGTCCCATTAATCACATTGCATGCTGCTTGATTTAGATTTCTGGCCATTTCTCTACTCTAACATGGAATGCTCTCTACTTTCTACAGATTCCTGATAGTGTTTTGTGGTTGTTGTTATTGTTGTTTTCATTATAATGCCTTTTTCCTTCATCATATAAATGTTTACTGTACCAAATTTCATACACTCTATTTTCCCCAGCTTCCTAGTTTTGACACTTTCAGTAAAAACATCAAGCCTTGGTAGAGCTAATTTCTGGCTAAATCTGTAACATTTATTATGAATAATAAAAGAAAAGGTTTCAAAACAACAATAAAAATTACTATACGTGACACCTCTTTTATTCTAACTATACTCATCTGTTTTTCTTAATTTTCTCTTGGTCAATGGCATTGTTCTACTCAATTTTGCTATTGTCTGTGTTCACTGCCATGAGTAGCAAACTGTGCATCCTGGGAAGCTAAAACCTGCTGTGTTCAAATACTCCCTCTACTTTTCCCTTCACATGACTTCTTCCTTTATAGAAAGCTGCTTGTTTTTTCTTCATGGTTAACATCTTTGAATCCCCTTGATGCCCTTCATTACACAAGTCTTGTTCAGGCACTTGGGATTTCTTAAATTGCTTATTAGAAAGCTTCTATCAACACTTGCCTTATTGCCTTAAATCTAGCAAAAAATGCTGTCACATCAAAATAAGCTATTTCAGTTACACTTCTGCTTCTGCACAGTCACCTCCAAACCCTTGTACTGACACATTTCCTCTTTACCAAATAGAAACCTTCTCCAGCCTGCTGCTTGTTTCTTTCCCTTCATTTCATTTTGGCTGACCTCCCGGCCACTTTGTCAAGAATGAAGTCTTGCAACTAGGCATTCAACGTCTGTTTTTCATCTGTTGCTCATTCCAGGGCTCCTTCCTGCACCTCCATCCTCCATGGCCACGTTCACATCCCTGCAGCCTACAGGTGAGGATACTGCAAAGCTGTGCATTTGAACAGTGTTAATGGCCTGTTCCCTCACTGCAAACCTTCATTGATTACCTTGCTCACTGTTGTATTAATGTATTTACAACCTTTTTTTTTTTTTTAATATTTCCAAATGGATGTTAGTATTCAGATGATTCAGATTCATTATTTTGCTAGTACATAGCAATGTGTACAAAAGTGTTCAAAGAGAGATAAACGTATAATGAGAATTTCTGTGAGTTGCTATCTTCTATAAATAGGTAAATGTGTAAATATTCAACCTTGAAGCATTTTTTTTTTTGCTGTCATCTTGGAAGTTCTTTGGGTATCACACAGATACACAGCTAGAAAGGATCCAAAAAATACCATGTAAATTTCTGTGAAAACTTTAGCAATTATCCATACTTCTGAAGAAAACTGTCAGTAATTAAACAACTGAAGTAATAATTGCCTTATTTGCATCCTTCTTCAGTTGCTTCTTTTGCAAGTCAAAAATCCTGGTCTAGTTTTTCTTTACTTGTGCTATTCCATAGGTTTAATAATTCCTCTCTCTGCATTTTTTTCCTTTTAACTTTTTGGGATATGTGGTGGTAAGGTGGGTTTCCTGAATATAATAGCTAGACCCATGTGAGTATTTAGGGTATGAACTCACAAAAAATTAGTAATAGTATAATTATATTACTTTGTTTTACCTTAAAACATCTTAATAGTGTTTTTGCCTTTTTGCCTGTTGCAGAACACTGAACTGATGTTTCCAGACATTCCAAGCTTTCTTTGCAAGTGGCGAGAGATAATGCAGAGTCCAAAACTCTGTAGGCAAGATTTTTTTTTTTTAATGTATGCATTCCTTTTCTTTGTTGGCATTACATTTCTACTGACATTTTATCATATAATCAGTCTTTAGCATTCAGGTTTCTCTGTAATGTTTTTTAGATAGTGACAGTTTTGACTATCTTAAATAACTTTCTGTCTTAACAAACTCTGTTGCCTCAGTATTTTCCTTCTTTTCCATAGTGTTTCTGAGTACACTGATGGACATAAATGCCCACATGAATTCTCATGGCACATCTCTGTTAGCCTTCCTTTCACAATCTTTATTTTCTACCTCTGTATATCCATTTAAGTATCTTCCTTTTTATTCCTTAAAAATCTACTTTCTTTAGTAGCCATTGGTAAGGAACCCTGGATGAGACCTCTAGAAATTCAAGTCCATTCTGTCATTTGGTTTAAGCTTAATATGCACTTAGTTATACCTTCAGATCTTCAAGCAAATCTTTAAGGCATAGCTTTCTTACAAAAGCTGTGCCAACTCCTTTGTAATTCATAATTTATCCATGCATTTCACTAAGTTTCACTACAGTTTTAAATGATTGCTAGTGTTTCCTGGTTGCAGATCTCTACAACATCCTTAAAAACAAAGATATTTTATACCTTTATTCCTCCAATATCAGATTCAAGTTATAGTCTACCTATTACCAGTAATAGTTCATATACTTAGTATCTGAGTTCCTTTAAGTTTCTTAAGTAAATGCCATGTGGTTCTGGTGACATTTACTGTTTTTACCATCTGGAAGGGTCTTTGTTATCATATTTCACACACACACACACAAAATCTTTAGTTATCTTCTTCAAGGAAGTTGCTCTTCTTCAGTGGACACCTTGCTATCTAGCTAACAAAATCAGTTCTGTGCTCCCCAAACTCATAACCAAAGTCTTAAACACATTCTGTTTCTTCATTCTGTTCTGAAAAGTTCATATCTCATTAGCATAATTTTGAAATATTAACATAACATCCCAATTCACTTTGAATTATGATACTTTTCAATTTTTTCATTCCTATACTTATTTTAGAAATCAAATTTAAAAAAAAAAAAAAAGGATTTTTCACATATGCCTCAACTTTACTATGCACAAAACAGATCCCATCTCTTTCAGGTCTAGGAATGAGTTATGGAGGGGGGAAAAGTTGATAATTTGTGGATAGCAGATGCACAAAAGATCAGTGGATTCCTCTAGTATTTTTGTGAAGACAATGGGGTTCTAGCCATCAGAATTCCTGATTTCATCGGAAGCGCTTTACTAGTCTTTCTAGTCTGTATAACTGAATGAAGCATTTTTAATGCAGTAACTCGATCTGTTGGGATTTGGAAAAGAAGCAACACTTTGCATAATGCTACTTCTGCTTTTCACTTATGACCAAATGCGTGTGAGTTGAGGGATTATTATTATTTATCTCCTTGGCAGGTGTTTCATGGGTTGTTTTCACTTAGACTGGTGGCAGTTCATAGACAAAAGGGTGAGAAGCATCAGTCTAGTTTATAAAAAGTGACACCAAACTGCATTATAATTTATGCAAGTATGACACCTGTTTTCCAAGATGGGCAAAGTGAGAGTGGGGCTGCTGCTTTAGATGTCAGGGTTCTCTTTCTAGATCTGTTTGAATTTATATCCTATGAAGTCAAAGTAACAGGAAGAAATGATAGACTATGTTGTCTTCTGTGTTACATAATTTCATTTGTGTAATGGCTTCAATTAACAGAGTAGGATGAGAAAAGCAGATTGAGGAACCATGTAATCTAAGGGGAACATGGATAGATGGGAGAAGGAGAATTATTAAGGAGGATGCAGATGTTGCCACCAGTTCATACCCTAGGTGAAGATGAAGTAAGGATATTCACTATTTCCCACATGCTAGGGGTTCTTTATCTTTCAGCTCAATATTAATTCCTCATTTGTGTAATGTTGTCACTCCAGTGAGAATATCAAAACAGATGGTTAGTACATGGTCAATGATTATATAGTCTGTATTGTAAGGAAGTTTTCTACCTTGTTCTACTCCCTTTGTGTGGGTCAGATGATACCAAAGGAGCAAGACAAAACCTAGCCCGTATCTTTGGAGAATCCCCAGTAAGAGGTGGAGCTGGTTACGTAACTGTGATGACTCTCTTCTCTGCTCACCTAAGACTGGGTTTAGATGACAGTGACATTAGTTGCTAATTGCTGGGAGGGATGATCTACTGTTTGTTGGTTGTTTAACAGGCTTTGCCTGCTTTTTGTTGTTGTTGTTGTTGTTGTTGTTGTTGTGCTGCCATAGACAAATCTGAGCTTTCACTAAGTCCTGTTTGCTGTTGCTTAGGGTTTCAGGGAGAGAAACATTCAGTGCAACAGCCACAGCTGTTCTCTTCCTCACCCAACAAAGTACTAATGGGCAATTACAGGGATAGATGAAGTCAGGGAAGGGCCTGACTCTCCCGGTTTGGACTGAGCTAAGGCTGCCCCCCTCACAGCTGTGTACCAAGATCTCTATGCAGAGAGTGCCTCCCACGCACACATTACACACAGCTAATTTAAATCACTCCTGTGTGTTAGGCAGTTAATGCTTCTTTACACAGAGAGAAATCCGAAATAGGCAGTACATTATTACTCACTCACAGACTCATATAGGAAAAAAAAAAACCAAAAAAACAGGGAGCTGTGTGGATCTTTATTTATATGTGGTAATCTATATCATACATACTCACAGATATGCAAATTGCAGCTTTACATCAGAAATTCACAGGAAAGCCTCAGGCTGATGTTAATTCCATCATTTAAATAAAGAATATTCCATTGTTATAGGGGCCTTGGAGTGCTTCTGTGCTCTTTCTATTTACATAGTGATTTTCTCAGTTGAATCAAATGTATAGTGATACAGGCTAGAGATACTCTTACCAGTTACATTTTGAATATATATCATTACAGGAGATTTCAACTAATTCTGATTAATAATTTTTCTTCTACATACTGTTTTTGTTATAACACTTCCACTAATTCTGTTCTCTTGCCATTATATATGATTTCTATCTGTTATCTGGGTTGGTTTTCAATCTGGTATTTAAAAAGTGCCAGAACTGTCTAAAGGCTATTCAGTGAAACAGACTTTGGAAAGATATACTGTCAAGGGCAGAGTATTGAACAAGGCAGTAAGAGAGAAGAGAAAAACCCAGACAACATAATGATTCAGTTACAGTGATTACACCTGTAGTAAGCATTACTTTCCTGGAGAAATGGATGGATGGCCCACTTCCAGAATAAAAATAAAATGTTCTTACTCCATATCCCCCACAACCTTCTTCCAGTGTCTCTCATGTTAAGGCATGTGATTTTTTTTTCCCCCCCTGTCCTTTTAAAGAATAGGTAGTGGAAGAGGTATTTAGGACCTTTCATTTGTGTTTTGGAGAAATCAATCTAGATTTAAGACAAAGATATGATTACACTACCATGTGACCATTGTGAGGGGGTAACTTCTGACTTCTAGGTCATCTGGAATAGGATGATATTTACGTCATTGTTCAAGGCAAGCATGGTCTAGAGGTGAACTGGTCATGTCCTCAAGGCCTGGCTTATTATCTGTCCCCCAAGCCCGTACATTTACTCACCCACAAATCTGTCCAGCATGCAATGCATATAAACACTGCCTCTTATATAACATACAATCACGTGGAAGACTTCAGATAAGGAAACCAGGGGAGAAACATGTTGGCAGCCTCAGGTGAAACAATGTAGTGTCTTCTGAGTTTACCAACTATTTACTATTTCTTCTGTCCCTGCCACTGCTGCTTACACTTAAGAAAACATGCTGGCAGTGCCATGCAAGTGTCAAGTATGTGCATAAATGTCACCATCCTGGGGTAGTTGGTGCTTCAGAATATATCTGTTGCCAAAGGTATGAGCCAATATTACAGGTTAGAGACATTAGCCGGGGTGGGGGCATAGCTAGAACTTCAAGCAATCTTAGCAATCTTCCCTTTGTTGAGAAGAGGACAGAAGTGACCATGTATTTTGTACTGTGAGATGACCAGTAACAGATACAGAACTTGGGGATGAGAAGGTAACATCTGAAGCTCTCTGCCGTTACCACAACACACTTGAGCCTGGAAATACACTGTTAGGTGGACAGCCAATTTGGATTAAGGATGTCTGCAGCACTTACAATCTCCAAAGCCTTTGTGGTGATTGTATATGTTACCTTCATGAACAACATCTCACAGGTCATGAGGGCCTTCAGTCTGTGTAACTACAAGGGAAGATGACTGATGAGATTTACCTTGTAAGATGCTTTCATCCCTCATCATGGCTTTTGTACTTGTAACAGCCACAGGGGCTACCAATGTGTAAACCTGAAGACTTTGCAGTGGAAAACTCATGAATACGATAACTCACTATGCTATGTGCCTGAGTCCTTGATTTTCCACCAGAATCAGGCCCTCTTCCCAGAGTGGTACAAGTTTGTGTTGATTCAAAAGACATCATGGCTGACACTATGCACCATAAGTCTGTCTGTAAGGATTGGATCCCATAGCAAATTGCCCTTCAAAACCTACTGAGTTTCCTTTCAGAAGGAAATGGGGCAGCTTCTGGATTCTTCTCACAGAAGCCACCCCTGCAACCCCCTGCTACCAAAACCTTGCCACATAAACCCACTACACTCACACTCAACTGGAATCTGGGAACAGATTGAGTTATAAAGCAAGGATGATTGGGCTCCTGCAGTCTAACAGGGACTGAGCCAAACTGACAGTGCAGGCACAGACACATCCCAAGATTTGGGAAAATACCGGACTAGACTGTTTAGCCATACTTCTAATTGTCATCAGTGTCTACTTTCATAAATGTGTAGATTCTTCTAGATCTGTCTGTGATTTTAATTTTAGTCTCTAGGCCCATTCTTCAGGAAAATTTACTTCCTTGGATGATGAAAAGATTAAAGCCTAATTAAAATGCTAAGATAGCATTTTGCTAGGCACTTTGTTTCTTTGTTATAGGTTTAATTTCTAAAGTGAAGGTTAAAACTCAGTCCTCATACAGCTATCGCAAACACTCTACATGTTTTTTGGGGGGTGCCATACTTTCTATCTGTATATTTAGATCCATATACATGCAAAATACTGTTAAGTCTAAGTAGTAGTCTACAGGTATAAGTGAAAACACTCTGTGAGAGGCAATACATAACTATCAAACTCGTTGTTTTTCCCCTAGTTCTCTCTTAGTTGCCACTTGGAGTTTGAAGTTCATTTAATACAGTGATATCCAGGAAGAATCAGAAGAAATGAAGCAATACTTTATGAAATAGTTTATTCTAAAACTACAGAAAACTATTCAGTAGCATTGAAATTATTACTGACTTCAACTGTAAGCAATAATAAAGCATTATAATAAAGAACCATGGAAGAAACATGAAAAATTCTGGAAATGTTATCTGATTTTGGGGAGCTTCATTCAAGAGCACCCAGTCTGAAACCTTTCAGGTTGGGTACCCTTTCTGAAAAGGTGAATAATGAATGACAGAGAAATATACAAAGCTAAATCTAAAAAGGAATTTATGCAAGGACACTTAGATTGAATGTGACCATCAGTACTGAATTTGAATTTATATTCTGTTTTATCATAGATTTCAATTAATGCAGACAAAGAAAACATTTGGATTAAAAAGTGTTCCTTTTTTACACTGTTAGAGCAAAATGCTTGTGTTTTTGACAACATAGGTTTCTAAAGATGGTTTCTATAAGAATTGCTTTTCAGAATAGGCAGTCTCCTTTCTCAAAGGAATCATTTTATGAAGCAGATCTAGAACACATCACACATTGCTTTTTGATTTTGCTCAATAAAGTTATCATGTAATTATCATCAACTAGTATTTAATAATTAATTCCTACCTCTAGGGCTGTCTGTTGACAAAGTATATCTCATCTGAAAACGGTGGCTGAATTTGTCAGTGAGGTATGGTGGCAGATAATCAGTGTCATCATGAATAATAGAGCTCTCATAATTTTCACTGCATTTATAAACCATTTCCATACTTGCAACATGGCCAAGGTGCCTGCAGCTCAGCTTTTCCTTGTACTTTTTGCATAGTCTGTGAAGTTCTGAAAAAAAATCTATCTTTACACAGAGACTTGAAAACAGAAGTAGCTCAGCTCTGGGCAGCTTACACAGAAGTGACCCGGAACACTATCAAGCAAGGTTAACAGTTTCTGTATTTGCAAACCGAGAGGTGAACTTGGGTGCACACAGCAAAGCCATCCTGCAATGGTCAGAGCAGTCTCACTACCACACACACTCAGTTGGATATTCTCAGGTAACAGGGGACTAAACAGCATCTGCACAGCAGAGGAGGATAAAACTCTCTTTCCATATGGACATCTCCAGCAGTGAGTCTAAGCTAAGTTTTCACCCACAGCTGCATAGATTGGCTTTGGTGTGCAGCTCCTTCAGGAGGCTGAACAAGGATGCAGGGTACTGTGGTAAGCAAGATGTTGTAAAGGTCTTCAGCTCTCTGCTGTCACAGGTGCTTCGTAGGGAAGAGAGCTTTTTTCTAGCTATGCTACTTTGCCATAGCCTACAGAAAGGTAATGCACATAGCTTACTAAAAGGAAATGCACTGCACATGGAAACTTGGCCTCCACTGACAGATATGATCAAAATGGCCTGCACTTTATTTTATGACAATTGTTTTTCACTTAACTGAAGAATTTTTTAGGTGAGCAGGTTGCATCAAAGACTCCAGGTTGAAGGGGTGATATCTGAAGGAGGAGAGCGGAAATGCAAGAGGTGTCATGACACATCCTAGAAATTTTGCTGTTAGGCTTAAGAGGGACTTTCGTCTGTTCTCTTATGCCTGACTTTTGAACTTCACCCTCCATGAATAAACCTCCTGGTCCTGTGGGAACCTAACGGATACTGGAGAGGAACAAGGGCAGAGGGGAGGCTAAGGAAATATATGGTTTCTGGTGCCATGGAGGAAATGATGGTCTTGTTCACATCTCAGGGAATGGGAGCATTTATATGGAGAAACAGGGCTGTCATATCTTGTGGGAGGATGGGACTTTTGATCTGTGAGTGCCCGGGCCTACCTGTGGGCATTAGATAAGAGTGCTCAATTTATGGTTGTGCTGGACCAAGACTTGTATACCAGGATGAGCTGGTGCTGCCCCTGATATGTGTGCAGATGGCATAAAACACCTGCTCATTGTCACTCATACCAGAGTGCTGTAAACAGTGAAATCTGGATGGCCCATAGGCAGTCACCAGCCTTCTACAGAGTGGTCATGCATAGCAGACTTCACTGACTATCCACAGTCCAGTCTATTTCACAGGTCTGTCCTATATAATTAATTTAAATACATGAATTAACTTTCTACTTTGACCTTGAAGTTTTGAGCCTTGTTACAGAGCAACTGTGGTCTTGTTTGCTTGAGATGGTTACGTTGTTCAGGGTAGCAGATAGTATTTGGTGTACCCTATGATGTGGACTGGAGTCCTAACCTTTTGGAGGTCAATTTATTCTGAATAAAGAAGATACTACTCCATTTCCTTCAACAAACTCTGAAATGTGGACAATATGGATGCCACTAAATCAGTATGGCAGGTAGTCATGACAGTCCACCAGCTGGGGTCACAGTGTCCCATCCCACATTTGCAAGAGCAATGTGAGAGATGTGAATCCTGTCCATTGTCTTGCTACAGTTGGAAAATCCATGTTTAGTGAAGGTTCACATGACATTGAGAGATAAAATCAATGAGAACTGTACAGGAGAAAAGTATCTTTAAGGAGGCATAGCACACTTCAGCTACTCCATATTTCTGGTAGGTTTACCCACCCCAGACTGGTTGGCCAAGTTGAGGTTACATGAGTCCTAAGAGAAATGACAATTATCAGATGAGTGTGGCAGTAGAAGATATTATTCTGGAGCTGAAGGGAAGGTATTAACTCCCAGCAGAGGGCTTTGAATTGTAAAACTCCATATTCACTGCTGGTCATCTCATGTCACAGGACAAAGTAGTCTCTTCAGTAGGTATTGGCCTCCCACACTTAGAATTTCTTCATGGCAGGAAAGACCTTGGCTTGGACTATGGTCATGGTTCTAGCCACCATAAGAAGGTGGAAGTATTGGAAAAGGTCCTGACAGCATCTGTTCAGTTTCCTGTCAGTATAGGGCAATTCAGAGACCTGTGCACTCCATGTGTCCTAGCTCACTTCATAACAAAGGAAAGGATTGGCTTGTCTGTCAATACTATATACTCCTTATTTCCGTGTGTGGCAGAAGTGATCTTTATGGGAAAGAAAGATTTGTAAGCTTAGTCTATGTTTGATCTGCCTTCTGCAAACAGTGATTACTTCCACCACATTTAAGTGAAAACATTTTAAAGCTTCATTGTTTAGATATTTTTAAAAATTAAAACATATGAAACACAATAATCATTAATATGAATTTCCAGACATAGTCTGTGACTTCCTGTGTATCTGAACAGTGCCTGTCACATGGTAAATTCTAATTATATCTGGAAACCTAATGAGAGCCACAATGATAATAATGGCAAAATTCAAAGGAGGGAAATTGAGAAATGGCAGAAATCAGTAGTAACTTGATAATGTCTCTAAATATTTGTAATATGGATTTGTATTTTGATTCTTTCCTATCTCTTTCTCTTTTAAATTGAAATAATGACTTTATGAGGACTACATTTATACTTAGTGGCTTCACTTTAAGAATATTTAATAAAGCATATTATTGACCTAATTGGCAGCAATGGCTCCTTCAAAGCCATAAGGGTTAATTTTGCCAATATGTTACCTTATTGTTATTTATTACAGCAGTGGAGACTTTGGAGACTTCAGACATCTAATATAGGTTGTTGGTTTATTTTTCTTTATATTGTTTAAAGGAAGCCCCATTGGTTGTTCTTAGTAAAGGAAAACAAATAAGAATTATTTTTAACCAAGTCCCAAATAAAGAAAACTGGGGTTCATAAATAAGGTTTGGAACTTTTCTTATCCATGTTTGAAAGAAATTATGTAGAATGGGTGTAGTTCTGTGTCCTTCTGTGCAAGGACAGAAACTACGGACCACATACCATTTCACATTGTGGGCCAGCTATAGCCCAGTGGTTCCTTCGGCTGCTTGCAATGGGTTTCATTCCTCTGCCCTGGCAGGGGTTTGATCACGTGGGCACCCCTGGCCCACTCTTCTGTTCACAAACAGAGAAGGACTGGTGGGAGATGTGGTGGTCAGGAGCTGTCTTGGGCAGAGTGACCACGAAATGGTAGAGTTCTCTATTCTTGGTGAAGTCAGGAAGGGGATCAGTAAAACCTCTGTCTTGGACTGCCGGAGGGCTGACTTTGAGCTGTTCAGGCAGTGTCCCTTGGGAGGTGGTTCTGAAAGGCAGAGGAGTCCAGGAAGGCTGGGCACTCTTCAAGAAGAAAATCTTAATGGCTCAGGAGCGGTCTGTCCCCACGTGCCCAAAGACAAGCCGGCACGGAAGAAGACCGGCCTGGCTGAACAGAGAGTTGTGGCTTGAGCTTAGGAGAAAAAAGAGGGTTTATAATCTTTGGAAAAAAGGGTGGGCAACTCACGAGGACTATAAGGATGTTGCGAGGCTGTGCAGGGACAAAATTAGAACGGCCAAAGCTCATCTGGGGCTCAACCTGGCTACTGCCGTTAAAGATAATAAAAAATATTTTTATAAATACATCAACACAAAAAGGAGGACTAAGGAGAATCTCCATCCTTTACTGGATGCGGGGGGAAACTTAGTGATGAGAGATGAGGAAAAGGCTGAGGTGCTTAATGCCTTCTTTGCCTCTGTCTTTAGCAGCAAGACCAGTTGTTCTCTGGATACCCGGTACCCTGAGCTGGTGGAAGGGGATGGGGAGCAGGATGTGGCCCTCATAATCCACGAGGAAATGTTTGGCGACCTGCTACAGCACTTGCATGTACGCAAGTCGATGGAACCGGATGGGATCCACCCAAGGGTACTGAGAGAACTGGCGGAAGAACTGGCCAAGCTGCTTTCCATCATTTATCGGCAGTCCTGTCTATCAGGGGAGGTCCCACTCGACTGGCGGCTAGCAAACCTGATGCCCATCTACAAGAAGGGCCGCAGGGTAGACCCGGGGAACTATAGGCCTGTTAGTTTGACCTCAGTGCCAGGGAAGCTCATGGAGCAGATTATCTTGAGTATCATCATGCGGCACTTGCAGGGCAACCAGGCGATCAGGCCCAGTCAGCATGGGTTTATGAAAGGCAGGTCCTGCTTGACGAACCTGATCTCCTTCTATGACAAAGTGACGCACTTGGTGGATGAGGGAAGAGCTGTGGATGTGGTCTACCTTGACTTCAGTAAGGCTTTTGACACCATTTCCCACAGCATTCTCCTCGAGAAACTGGCTGATCATGGCTTGAACTGGTGTACGCTTCATTGGGTTAGAAACTGGCTGGATAACTGGGTCCAAAGGGTTGTGGTGAATGGAGTCGAATCCAGTTGGAGGCCGGTCACTAGTGGAGTCCCTCAGGGCTCAGTACAGAGGCCAGTTCTCTTTAAATATATTTATCGATGATCTGGATGAGAGGATTGAGTGCACCCTCAGTAAGTCTGCAGACGACACCAAGTTAGGTGCGTGTGTCAATCTGCTCGAGGGAAGGAAGGCTCTGCAGGAGGATCTGGATAGGCTGGCTGGATGGGCTGAGGCCAACTGTATGAAGTTCAACAAGGCCTAGTGCCGGGTCCTGCACCTGGGGCACAACAACCCCAAGCAGCGCTACAGGCTGGGAGACGAGTGGTTGGAAAGCTGCCTGGCAGAGAAGGACCTGGGAGTATTGGTTGATAGTCAGCTGAATATGAGCCAGCAGTGTGCTCAGGTGGCCAAGAAGGCCAACAGCATCCTGGCTTGTATAAGAAGCAGTGTGGCCAGCAGGTCTAGGGAAGTGATTGTCCCCCTGCACTCGGCTCTGGTGAGGCCGCACCTCGAGTACTGTGTTCAGCTTTGGGCCCCTCGCTACAAGAAGGACATGGAGGTGCTTGAGCGAGTCCAGAGAAGGGCGACGAAGCTGGTGAGGGGTCTGGAGAACAAGTCTTACAAGGAGCGGCTGAGGGAGCTGGGCTTGTTCAGCCTGGAGAAGAGGAGGCTCAGGGGCGACCTCATTGCTCTCTATAGATACCTTAAAGGAGGCTGTGGTGAGGTGGGGGTTGGTCTATTCTCCCACGTGCCTGCTGACAGGACAAGGGGGAATGCGCCAGGGGAGGTTTAGGTTGGATATTAGGAAGAACTTCTTTACTGAAAGGGTTGTTAGGCATTGGAATAGGCTGCGCAGGGAAGTGGTTGAGTCACCATCCCTGGAGGTCTTTAAAAGACATTTAGATGTTGAACTTATATATGCAGTATGGTTTAGTGGAGGACTTGTTAGTGTTAGGTCAGAGGTTGGACTAGGTGATCTTGAAGGTCTCTTCCAACCTAGATGATTCTGTGATTTCTTCAAAATCTTTTTTTTTGGTACAACTTAGGGAGATAGCCTAACAAGAAACAGGTATTTTATAAACCCATTTACTGGTCTGCTTCTCAGTCCTGCATGGGCATATGTGAATATTTTGGCTGTAGCTTCCTGTGAAATTATTCTCAAAAGTAAAATGAAATACTTTTGAATTGACCTTTGTCTCTTAAGGGAAATAGAGGTAGGTTGTGATACCCACTAGATATTTAAGAAAAAGCAACCAATAACAAGACAAATAAAGAAACTCTCAAAGCTATCAGTAAAGTTATAATCTATAGTGTATTTTATATGGTATCTAAGGGTTAGAAAGAGCCATTATAACATATAGGTTTATTTTCTGAGCTCAGTGACATGCGTCTGACAAAAGCCTGGGCACACTTCCAGACAATGCTTTGAATATATTAAATATCGGAGGACCTACCACTTCCCTTGGTAGTTAGTGTCACTGTAAAAGTGTGCACCTTATTATGAATATGAATTCATCTGTCTTCAGATTTTTTCTATAGCATGTGAAACTTTTTTAACGGTTTCTTTCTGTATCCTCTCAATTTTTTCAGCTTCCTTTTAAAAGGAATTAAGTTCTGTCTACAGAAGAAAAGTATGCTCCTGGCTCACTTATGTGTCATTATGCTGAAAGGTTCCCTACTCAGATCCAAGATATGACTATCCATGCATTTTTTTAAAGATATCAGAAGAAACAAAATTCATACAAAATCTCCATAATAAACATTTGGAGGTAGAGAGCTGTTAATATTTTATTAAAACAAAAACAAAAACAAAAACAAAATGAATCAAAACAAACAAATAAACAAACCATTAAAACACTTATTTTATAAAATGGCATACCTTAAAACAAAAGGCTTGCCTATCTTGCTGCATATCCACAGGTAAATATTTTATTTTAACCAATGCATCCAACATTTGAGGTACAGGAGACTTCGTTCTATGGCATATTTAAAGCTAAAAATCCTCTATCTTCTAAAAGCTCAAAATCCAGTTACCCATGGAGGTTGTTCAAGATCTCCATTGAAGACAGCATTACGAAGAGAAATAGTTAGAATTAGGAATTTTTTAAATTATTATTAATATATTTTTTTTGTATTAAACACTAAACTTGTCTCTCTAAGAAAAACATAAAAATAAAAATAATCTCTCTCAAACCTTTTCCTCACCCCAGAATAAAAAAAAACAACCCTTATTAAGACTGAGAGATTGACCTGAAAAACAACATGTATTGAAAAGGGGAAATTCTGGCCTATCAAAAAGGCTGGATAATTTAATATTTAAAAATTGAGGGTCAAATTCCCTTTACTTACACAACAACGTCAATCAGTAATAAACCCAGTGAAGTCAATAGACTAACCATTACATAATGCATACATAATGGTGAGTGAAATTTGGGTTCAGCCTCAGCTGTATGAAAGTAAATAGAACCCTCCTGCTGGATTTTCCAGCATGATAAAACAATGAAATTAATAAATAATAAAATTCAGACAATATTCTTTTTAAGACAAAAATGAGAAGCAGGAGTGAAACAGTGTGTGAAAATAACTGACTCATTCATCTTAGGTTGATCTATAAGCTCTGGCATTTACTGATCTCTACCTCACTATGCATGTGCATTCTCAAAGACAAAAGTACATAGTCAAATACATCTTAACTCTTATTTTTTTCTTTCCAGATTCATTTTATTCCCTGCTCAAAAATGACATGAGAGCAGAAACATTCTGTCTGCATTATGGTACAGATGCTTTTCACAGAACAAGAAAAGGAAATTTTCCTGATCATCCATTTTCTGATTTCTGAACCATTTCCCATCCTGCTAAATTGCTTAATACTCCCTGTAGCTGGACCTGTGACCTGGAATCTTTATGCAAGATTAATGGGAAAGCAAATGGGAATTAGTATCTGGGCGGGTTGCTGTGCAGCTCTTGCTTTTTATCTAGCACTCCACCTTTTTTTTTTTTTTTTTTTTTTTTTTTACTATTATGCTTTCATTAGTTTTTGAAGCCAGCGATCCTAAAAAGATCTTCCCATTTCTTCTGTCTTCTCTCCCCGCATTCTCAATTCTTTCCATCTTCTATCCCAAAATTATCAAACTCTCTCCGCTTGTAACTGACATGCTGACAGGAAATTATTACACGTCATTACACTTCTTAAAACACAATTTACCCAGCCTTTGCAAATTATTCTTCAGCAAGTGTGAGGGGGTAATGGAAACTGTCTATTCCACTTACAGTTGTCACTCATGCTTTCTTCTGTACAATGAACAATTTATGCTTTCTCTCTCTCCAAAAAAAGGGCCGTGCTTGAATTATGTAAAACCAACTTATTATGGTAGAGGAAAATAAACCTCCTGTTCAAGTTCCCTTACTCTATGTTATTATGGAGCGCATCCATTTTCTATCGTAACCTCATTAGTCTTCATGCAAGCACAGTACAGGCTGATGTTTATTTAGCAGGAGCAGACCTCCTTCTGACTTCTGGCCTGCCAATTGCACTTGACACTGCTGTAGAGGAAAAGTGATCTTGTGTGACTGTAGTACCCCAAACTGATAATCCATGATCATAATAGTCCTATTCCTTGCCTGACACTTTTATTCTTCTTCACAGATAACTACTGCAAAAAGATGTCTGTACTGCTCCTCCCCGCCCCGCCCCCAAAGTGTTGCATCGTCTTTTTGTTTGGCTTTAGAGAGCACACTTCTTTGTCTTTTGGTGTTGTCTTCTATAAATTTAAATTACCAAATCTTGAAGTGAATTGCTTTTGCATATTTAAAAGACTTAGAAACAAACAAACAAAAAAATTGCGTTGCACTCTCCCTCTCAACTTGATCATATTGATTAGCTTTCAGGCATTCCTCTGTCAGGCTCATTCTGCCTCAATGGGAGAAGGATGATGAATTGTCTGACTACTAGAGGCGGGGAGAAAGAAATGCTAAGCCTGGGTCTGGGAATTGGCTAAGTACTTCTGCGGAGCCTCAGACTCTCAGTTGCTCTCAGCAACTTGGCCTCCTTGATTTATAAACTGGAGTAGTGATTAATGATCTTTTAAGTGGACAAGGCAGGCCAAATCTGCACAAATAGGGCCACTCAAACATGACTACTACTTGTAGGAGAAGAATAACAGCCTTTACATAAAGGTAATTGAGACTGCTTCAGAGGATCTGGTAGTCTGCTGTAGCAGAAATAAATCAGCCACACAGGCCATCTATTTCTGAAATCAGTCCTTCTCATCAAACCTTCTTAGGCCAGCATGTGGGGCTGGGTATGTGGTGGGTCAGCAGACAAGTGTCAGGTCAGAGACAAGGCAGATGGAGCAGCCGCTCTGCTCAGAGTGGGAAGCGCATTTCACCCAGCTGTCCTGATGCTGCTTCTCAGTGCCAGTGCTGAGCCTGATTCCACATTTGTCTGAGCATTCACGTCAGACAAACAGGGCCTGCCCTGTGGGTTAGATGTTTGTTGCCTCACCCTTTCTTGCTTGTCCCACACCTGTCTCACCACAACCTTTGCCTGTCCCACCAGCAAGTAAGTGCCTGTCAGCCTCTGACTCTATCATGGCTTGTGGCTGTATACCCAGTGGTTCAAGGCCCAGTCAATCTCCTGCTTCCTAGGCCGTGCTGGGCTCAATGTTTTAACAGAGGCTCAAAACGTGGAAGCCTGAGCTCCTCCTGGATGCTCAGTGCTGATTAATTTAGGCACAGAAACACTGGTGAGAAGTGCTCAGCACAGAGCAGCCTGTGTGATCCATCCCTTCCCTCCAAAATCTGGCTCCTCAGATGAGCACCTAGTTTACCCATCTTCAGAGCCAGCCCTTCAGACAAGTGATTTGAAAGTGACTGCAGTGTCTGCAGCCTCAGACAAAGCTTTTCCATACCACGCTTGTGAGACTTGTAAGACTAAGAAGAGAATTCGTGGGGCTCAATATCTGAATAATGAATATTTATCATGGAAATTATAACTGGAATCAGGAAAGATGACAAGCAATAAATACATGAGGTGGCTAGAGTAATTCAGTGGCTTGTGCAGAAAGATCAATAGCGGAAGGGTAGCTTCTGGTCAGCAGGGAGCCAACACTCTTCCCTAGAGGAAGATCCCAGAACAGTTTCAATCTGGTGCCCCCTCCAGGGGAAACTCCCCCATATCTGAGAGTGCGGAAATCACAAGCTTATTTTCTGAAACTCACTTATAACAAACGGAGCCATTTGCTCTGAGATTGGTAATATCTTTTTCCTCAAGCCTTCCCAAAGCAGAGGGATTGCAGCTAAAGCAAAGAATTATACCCAGACTCAAACTATCTACGGGTAACAAACATCATTAGTCCACTTCTATAAGAGTTGTGGCTGTGGGCTTTTATATAAACTAACCCCAAATTGCAGCTTCTCACAAGAGGACTAGACAGAAGGCTAAAACACAATACTACAAAATTCTTTCTAGTGGAACTAAGTTTTCTGTTTTCCATTACTAAAAAGTTGCTTTTAATAGAATGGGTGCAGGAATTTAAAGATTCAGCTCTGCACCATTTACCTCCTTGAAGGTGACTTCCCTGCTTTGTTGTATTTCATTTTGTTTCTGTAAAACTGTATATAACAATATCTGACTTGTAGAGGTATTGTGAAAAAAAAAAAGTTTTAAACATCAGGAGACCCTCAGATGCAAGCACACAGGATTATAGATATAGATCATATGTATAAATATATTCTCAGACGCTCCAAGTATCTTCTCTGATAAACTTTTTATTCTGACAGAAACTTCTTTGAAGTAGCCAGTAGGCTAGTAGCATAGACATTATTTTTATTGTGAGCTTATTTTTGTTTATTATTATTATTATTAATTATTTTTAGACAGTAAAAACAGAATGGGATGTGAAAGATGATTCAGTGCAGAGCTCTTGTGCACTGGAAACCCCTGTGTCTCATTGGTCCTGTCTGTGATGCCTATTCTGCTATAAATGGAAATAACAGTTTCTGATGGAGTGAATAAATATTAGAGAGGCATACAATATTATTCCTATTCTGCAGCCTTCATACTGATATAGTCTGTTTTATGCATAAACATTTTTTTATTATTATTTTTCTCTGGAAAACCTCTTGAAAGTCCTGTAAATATTTTGTATCCTGTGGCATGTCCAACTCTGCATACTAAGCAGATAATATTTTATAATTTTTTAATATTTTGGATTGTACTTATTTATTTGTTTAGGTTCTTTTTAGTCTTAAAATTACCTTGTTTTCATATAAGTACCCAGTTTCAATGGTCTGTTTATAAATAACTAATAGCCAGCTCACATGCTAGCAAAGTTTTTGGTAGAATCCAAAAAGATGTCCTACTTCTGTGCATTGAGTTAGATTTTAAAATAAAACTAGAACATACATCTGTGCATGTTTGGGTATATGTAGTTGTGGAGCTTGAAAGCAGTTGTTCAGTCAATCATTGACTAGTCATTCTGTATGGGGGCCATATCTGCCAGAAGAAAATAAACTTTCATAATTATCACAAGTTATGGGACTTGATTGGAGCTTAGTCTGTAGCAGTAGTAATTTCCATTAAAAAAAAAAAATCATTCTTCCATATGTGAAAAGCTCAGCTGTATTCTCCTCAGAGATAAAATCTTTCATTTAGAAGCATGAAGAAGGCTGAAAAGTTCTAGCCCATATCAGAAAACAATTTTGATGTGAAACTAAAACTTCAATGGCAACAAGGCAAAACAAGCTTTGTCATGATGCTTTGTCATCCAGTCTGTTGCATAGCCTGTTATAAGGACTTTTCTGACTTGATACTGACTGCAGAAAAATAACCTCTTCCTAAGCTGATAAAAAGATAGAGCACCATATGGAAAGACTTCTGTACAAAGTAACAGAATAACTCTGGCCTCCAAATGGCTTACAGAAGCATTTTCTGACCTATAATGTTGGCTGAGCATTGCTTATAGCACAGCTTTTGTTGGAATGCAAAGGTATTCTACGTCCTCTTTCTCTGAAAAAACAAACAAACAAACAACAACAAAAAAACCCACTACATTATAGCTTTTGGTAACCTGCCTTGTTTTCTTAGAACCTGCTGTAGTGTGGTTCTACACTACAAGGCTTTCCCTGCTGCTGAAAGCAGCTGCATGTCCTCAATGTGTGGCCACCCCAGGCCACTTGCACAGCACCTTGTGCAGGACAGCCAGAGAAAGGATGGCATGAAGCTAGTAGAGCTCTGCAAGGGACTTTCAGTGTCTGTCCTGTGCCTGCAGAGGAAGGATGTCACAAGTTCAACCCTATCCTGTCTTCTTCCTGCTCCTTCAGGCACAGCATTAAATGCAGAGTCAAAGTTGTTGGGAAGAAGCTATATCTGGTTTGTGTGTGTTTTAGGCCTGAGTGTGTCCATGTCACAGAGGGGAGAGGGGTGATGCTCAGGGGTGGAGGGGTATGATGACATTGCAGATGTCTACCTAAAGATTTCTTAAGGAATTTATGAGGAAGGAGAGATTTTAGGCAGATTGATTATTGATATTAAACAGCTAGGTAATTGCAGCCAATTCCTCCTTTAACAGCTGCCTGAAAGCAGAGAAAAGCGACAATTTTCTGCTACTGGGAATGGCATCTTGACAGACTTAAAGCAAAATTACAACATATATGTGTATTTGCACACTACATGAATATTTTTGTAAGCATGTAAATTTGACAGCATATATATATTGTCTTCCAGAATATTTTTGGTTACATTTTTAAGTGTTATAAATAATGACTTTCTTCGTCAAATAATTTACAGTGCTAGGTAACTCTCTTTTGAAACTCTTTATGACAACATAGTCATTGAGATGGAAGAGAATGGTTGCTTGGATACCAAAGAACAGCCTGGGTTCAATGTATACAAGTAGAAGGTTGACCCAGCCAGGAATATGTGGAAGTAAAAATAAAGACATCTCCCCTATCCCCCTTCACAATAACAACAAAAAGAAGAAAAGAAAAGAAAAACCCAACATGTTTTAGAGAAGCTAAAATTATGAATGACATTTGGGTACATCTGCATTATATTCACAAGATACAAATAAGGTAAGAAAAGACATAAGAGGCTGTTAAAATAATATTTTCCGTCGAGGTAGTCAACTTATGTAGTTCTACCCAAAGTCAGTTGCAAACCAATTAGAAGAACACACCCCACACACCTTCTTTGCCGATATTTAACAAGTGGTTAAGAAGGTTAAAAGGAAAAAAAAAGTACACCAGACATTATGAAGAGAAGAAGGCTGACAAAGGAAGCTAGACTGCTCTGAAGCCTCTTAAATGTCCAAAACCAATGTTTATAAATTGAAATAAGGTAAATCAAATATGGCAATTTTTTTTTTTTTTTTTTTTTTTTTTTTTTTTTACTGTTGATAAAAGCTCTCAGAAGAAATAGTGGGCAATTCCTCTCTGGCTGCTTTTCTAGAAGCTATGCATTAACCAAATCAACCTGTGATGTTAAATATAGGGTATAAATGCAACAGCCTTTCATAGAAAGAAACACAAATCATTCCATGTTCACTGACTATCTGTGCTGATACCAAATGACAGAATGTTAGCCATTTGGCTTTAAAATCTGTGTACATCTGAAGGCCTGTTGGAGGACTTCTTGGAGAGGGCTTCTGGGAGACAACTGTGCATCAATGAACTCTGTCATTGATTGTCATGTTATTTTCTGCTAAATTCCACTCTCAGAGTAGGTATGGGTTTGATTTCCACTTGTAGTGCCATACAGTTTGTTATTGTTTTCATGAATTTTACCTGATGGATTTGAATTCAGTCGGGGGTCTTTTATAAAAGAGCCACTCTTCCATTTTATTTTTCTAATCCATCTCTAAACTGATTTCTACTGTAAATATTCCAGCCTTCACCTGGGAGTTAAAATGAATATAAGCCTGTAAATGATGACCTATTCATTCAAATTCTTGTGTTTAATGCCAAACCCTAACTTCCTGTACTGCAGACTAATTTCAGAAATGGTATAAGTGGAATGCAGTACATCAGCGATTTTATTTTTCATATAGCCAGTTCTCACTATTGGCCTTTTGCAAACAGTTCTGTCTCCTTTTTCTTTCTTTCAGAGCATTTTCAGTCTCTATAAATACAGAGCCATTTACTATGTCTTGGAAAAAGAGTCAGCACATACAAGAACAATAACTATATTTTATGGCACAAAATCCAACTGTTTAGTACAACTGACTTCTAGTTCTTTACAGCCATTTATTAAGATTCTGCATCTGCCCACAGACAGAATATGCTCAGAAGAACTGCTACATTGTCATGGCAAAAGTTTATTTTGCTATGGGTTGCTTCATCTCCAACCAGTTGCAATATTGATTTCTCTCAGTGGATTAATTATCAGTGGCAGTTTCAGTCTTCCTTGCAATGGGCGGAAGGAAAAATGATGTTTTTATTTCAAGGAGGTCTATTGACAATTGTGCCTGGGCTTCCCTTGGGTCTTAAAGTCAATGAAGTTAGAAGACCCATGTCATGAAAGTACTGTGCATGAAATTATATATTTCATCTACAGAGGTAGTATCATGTGCATGTCATGAAGACTTTAACTTAAAACAAAACAAAACAAAACAAAAGACTTCATATGGTTTTCATAGATATTGTAACTGTAAAAACAACACCAAAAATGGGCAAATATCAAATGATAGCATAATATTAAAAAAGTAAGAAGAGTTGTTCATAAGAGCAACAAACCTATCAAAATGTTTAGTTTAAGTAAAGAGGCTGTGTTCTTCTGTAACAAAACATTTCCAGTTAAAAGAACTATACAGAATTTGGAAGGAAAATCCAAGCTTGTGTTGTTGCCTAAAAGCTCTGTACATATGTGTATAAAATATTAGGGTCCTGTAAAAAGCAAAACCATAATGGATTAAATTTGATGTTTTATTTTTTTTTTCTTTTCTGCCAAAAAATAAAACATATTCATATAATATATATCAGTAAACCTACTTGTTCATAACAATATGTATCTTTCTTTTCCTATATATGTATATTATGTTCTACATATAACTGTTCTAACTTTGACAGTACTGTCACAATGCAAGAATTATGTATGACTTATGTATTCAGTACAATTTTGAAAAAAAATCTTTTGAAAATGGTATTACTATTAAATGATTTATTAAAAATTTGTGGTAAATTTTGGTTCAGTTAAGACAAACTAGATGTGTCCAGACTGCAAAGAAAACAATTTAGAGATAGTATGGCAAAGAAAATTATTGCATTGCTTTGTCGTCAAATATGGTTTCAGCTGCTCTACAGATTTCTAATTCGGGATACAAGACTGATGAGGCAAATTTCTACAAAATAATTGTTGTGGTTTAGCCCGGCTGGCAGCCAAACACCACACAGCCGTTCGCTCACCCTCCCCCCTCCTTCTCCGGGATGGGGAGAGAAATGGGAAAGTGAAGCCTGTGAGTTGAGATAAAGACAGTTTATTAAGACAGGAAAATAATAATTACAATAATAATAATAATAATAGTATTAATAATAATAATGTGTACGAAATAAGTGATGCACAATGCAATTGTGATGCAATTGCTCACCACCCGTTGACCGATGCCCAGCCTATCCCCGAGCAGCCGGCCCCCCACCCCGGCTAGCCACCCCTATATATTGTTCAGCATGACGTCACATGGTATGGAATACCCCTTTGGCCAGTTTGGGTCAGCTGTCCTGGGTCTGTCCCCTCCCAGCTCCTGCTGCATCCCTAGCCTGCTCGCTAGCAGGACAGAGCGAGAAGCTGAAAAGTCCTTGGCTTGGTGTAAGCACTGCTCTACAACAATTAAAACATCAGCATGTTATCAGCGCTCTTCTCATCCTAATCCAAAACATAGTACCCTACCAGCTACTAGGAGGAAAATTAACTCTGTCCTAGCTGAAACCAGGACAATAATGTAAGATTATATAGTTGGGATACACAACCCTAAAACATTGCAAAGAAAATGATAGAGGCTGGATTCAATATCTGATTTCTTTAAACTGGAGACCACTTGTTTTACTGAGGTTATATTGTAGCCATGTAAGCTAACTGGTTTGCCTATCTGAAACACACTCCATCAATTTTGTTACTTTCAGCACATAGGCTGATTTTGTAGGAGTGCAACTGAGAAAGATATATTTACTCGTAGAAGAGCTAATTTGATAAAGAATCAAGCATAAATACAAAACTTGGTGATAACATTCACAGCAACACTGTTGAATTTACTCTGTAAATCTGAAAAGCTTGCAAAATGTTTCCCTCAGCTGTATGGTTCCTCAGCTTTCTGCAGAGGTAAACAAAGAAGGAAAACATTATTTAAATATCTTCCTTATCTCCAGAATTTTACAATATGATTATTTCTCTAATCAACACAGCCCAAGGAACCACAAAAGCTCAGGAAGATGTCTCATAAGCCATAAATAAAACCCTTTTAAAGTAGAATGGGACTGATGGGCAGGTAGTGACAGTGACTTCTGTGGACTTTTAATAAATTCACCTTATTCTGCATCCTTCTGCATTCCTTTTCCAGTTCAAGATTCTGGATTCATTAACTACAGTTCAGCCATACAACAGTTAAAGTATCATTATGCTGCTAGTCTCATTTTTGTAGCATAGAGTGGTCACTAATTCCCAACAGCTGTATACATAGTCATACAGTTTTACTTGTGTTCAACACAAACTTAATGAGGTAATTTGTTGAGAACTGGGCTATAGCAGAAGCTCCAAGCAGATGGGATTTATTTTTTATTTTTTTATTTTTTATAAACTAGATGTGAAATATTCTTACACTTCAGAGGAATCTATTTCTTGTTCTGTAACCAGATGCAGTGAATAGTTGGAAAAGTGATAGAATAGTAGCTAAGAAGGGAGCTTCACTTCTAACAATGTTTTACACAAGGGAGCTAATGACATTGTTTCCTCACCAACCCAATTCCAATGGAAAAAAAATGGTTGTTGAAAAGTAGACCGAACAGAAAGTATCTGTAGCTTTTAGCCTTCCTCTTGAGACACATGATTTTTGAACATATTCTTTGAAGACTATAAATAACATTTCAAAAAAAGAAAAAAAAAAGAAAGAAAGATTTGTATAGTGGAAAGTATAAACTGATCGTTTGCCATGTGCATATGTGCTTGTACATTACAATAAATTCAACGACAAATACCCTTAATTTAACATACATATGTATTCCAAAAAATATGGAAAGCCACATAAGAAAATTAACATCAGTATGTTGTAACAAACAAAACAAAACAAAACAAAAACACACAAAAAAATAAAGAAACCACAATAAAGTTAAGAAAAATGAGTGAAGCAGATGTGCTTTTTCATGCTTGACCATGTCAGGACCACGGCAGCGCTGATATTAGCTTAAACCATCACAGATGAAACACATTAGGAATTCCTCAAAAATCTTTAGTGTGCATGTTCATTTAGATATTACCATTCAGCATCCTGTTCCTTCCCTGGCAATTAAAATACCTGATTTGGAAATTAATCACATATATTTACCACAGAAGTGGTTCAAAAAGAGGCTTCTTTGGAGTCCTAAACACAATCCACATGGCCATATGTGCTTGCTTTCTGTGCTGGCTGGAGAACAAAAACACAGAGTTCCGGCATCGTCACTCCTCTCTCTCTATTATGGGCATATCCTTTATCCTTGAAAGCCAGGATATATATGTGCTGCTGGGATCTTTTATTTCTTTATTTATAAACTTATTTTCAGATAAGACTTGATAATTATTTTCAGATAAGGTTTCCAGAAGTCATCACTCACTGTTCAGTTCTGAGGAAGCTCTGTGGAACTGTATAATTTTTAGGCTTTCATACTAGAATTGCTCACTTTCATATACAGTGGCACACCTGTAAGTGTAAAAGATAAAAAAGTACATACACAGTGTTGCTCTGCAAAGTACCAGCATAAAATAGGGAAGAAAGAAAACAAAATACATAGCTCCCTAGTGAAGAAATATGTAGATTGACTACAATCAGCTTTATATAGGCATAGAAGTTTTCTTGGAAATGAATGATACATTGGCTACACAAGGAAGCATTGGTAAGTATACAAACTACAAAACATAACAAAATAGTGGAAGGAAACAGAAAAGTAGCATTAAAACAGATTCAGTCCTGCAGCTAAACTTAAGATTTTAGGAGATTTTTTGTGTCATAAACACATAAAACAATTATAATTTCAATGTTATTATCTAAGATCAAAAAAGGGAGTGGAAGAAAGATTTTTCCAGTTATATTCATAAGTCTAAATTATATGTATGACAGTGTTTAGAATAAAACTGGGACTACACTGCAATTACACTGAAGTTATGCCGCTGTATCACAACTGTCAATAGTTAAATACAAACTTCAGATGCTTAAATGCCTAAAAGAGGCAGTGCAAAAAATGCCAGTCTTCTCTATTGTATAAAAACTTGGAGACAGGTACATGCAGAAACTTATGCTCTATAAATACATAAATATATATTTTTAAGTTACAATAATTTAAAAGCAAAGTAACAGCAAATATTTGATGTTTCAGTAGCAGCAAATGGAAAGAAAGACAAGTACAAACATTTTTTGAACATCTAAAATTCCTCTATAAACAACACTGAGGGACAGGTGCACTGAAATTGTGTGATGAGTATTAGATATTGATGGGTGCACATGCATCATAATAGAATCTCTCCTCCTCTCCTCTCCTCTCCTCTCCTCTCCTCTCCTCTCCTCTCCTCTCCTCTCCTCTCCTCTCTCCTCTCCTCTCCTCTCCTCTCCTCTCCTCTCCTCCTCTCCCCCATCCCACCTGGGGAGAGTGAGTGAGTGGCTCTGTGGTGCTGAACAGCTTGCTGAGTTTAAATCACAATTTCCCTTCCCTTCCCTTCCCTTCCCTTCCCTTCCCTTCCCTTCCCTTCCCTTCCCTTCCCTTCCCTTCCCTTCCCTTCCCTTCCCTTCCCTTCCCTTCCCTTCCCTTCCCTTCCCTTCCCTTCCCTTCCCTTCCCTTCCCTTCCCTTCCCTTCCCTTCCCTTCCCTTCCCTTCCCTTCCCTTCCCTTCCCCTAGCATTAGTCATATTTGTTTTATTTAGTGCAAGATTTGAAACTTTTGCAAAATGCCGTATGATGCATCCTGACCCCAAGTTGGCAATATGAATTTCCCTCCCCTATAGTTCCTCTATATAAAGACTAATTATGCAGATGAGGAGAAATTCACCCAAAATAAATTGCATGTTCCATTTGATTATTGGTAATAGATTATTCCAGACCTACACTGTCCTCAGGTAGAATTGAAGGGTCCTTTAAACATCAAGGACAATATTCATAACCATTATCCTCTTAACCCTTTGATGTGAAAAGATTGCTATAAAATTTACTAAATTCATCTAAAATGGCTTTTGAATCTCCAATCACTTTGTTCTCTGCATTAATAATACTAGGACTAATCCTGCATGACTTGTGAGATTTAAGATGAATAGCTAATAGCTTTTGAATCAAGGGTGCCTTTCAAGGGTGCCTCTAAGCAGTATCTAAAACTGTACGTGTGCAATTTGTCTTATCCAAATTGGTGCATATTCAGAAAGTTGTGTAACCTATATACAAACTGCATTTTCATTCAAGACGTATGTAGACCATGATCTTCCTAATTCATGTATGCAAATATAGTCTGAAGATTAGCAATGGATTTCTTACACAAGTATTTGAAATGAACTATACACAATTTTTACAGCTACTTTTGAAAATTTAGCTCTATTTATTCATCTAGCAACTGTGAAGATTTAATTGCTCTTAGTACGTTTTTGGATCATAGGTATTTTTTCTTTTCTTCCTGGTTCCAGCATAGCATTAAGTTAAGGTTAACACACTGAGACCAGTATTTTTCTCTTCTGTTCTCCACCCCTCAGCCTTTGGCCTTCACGTAAAAGGCAGTCAGAAATATTAGTCAGTGGAAGCTGCTACAGACACAGACAAAGCCTGAGCATTTCTGTATTCAGAGACTATTTACTATCTTACCATTGTAAGATTATTGTATTATCCTTGCTCTCTTCTTTGACTGACCTTTTTCCTTCATAGTCTCTATATACCATGTTCATTCTTACCTGCTTCTTTTTCCCTTCTTCTCCCCTTCTCTAATTTGCTCAATTTCAATATTTTTTCTTCTTCTCTCTTTCTTTTCATGTATCTCTATATAACCTCCTATTTCTCTCATTGACCTCTCTTCCTCCCTCCCTTCTCTCCCAAAGGTACAGTGGAATACACAGGATTTTTCTTATTTATTTATTTATTTATTTATTTTATCGCTGCTTCTTATTTCTTGTCTACTTAGAAGATAAACTTCTCAGAACAAGGACTTCCCTACTTTTTCTGCATATAGTATCTAGCCCAAAAGGACCCCAAATGACCTTATATGCAACTCCTCTGTATGAAATCATGATTTATTTTTTTCAGAATAATGTAATTTGAGCATTTCTAGGTTCAACTGCAAATCAGAAAATCCCATTGCTATGGAAAGAAACAAAATAAATTTCCAGGAAAATGTTTATTCACTTATCAAAAGTGATAAAATCACAACCTATTCAGGACAGCATATGGTCTATACGTGATCTTAGATAGCATTACAGAACAAGAATCCTGGTTGCAAAAACTTAATTTAGGCATTGAAATGATTCAGCCTGTTTGTAAAATGGTTAGTTTAGATGTTGGTTAACCTTTCAAGATCAAAGTTCTAAAAACATGGAATCATAAGTGGCATCAGTGTGATACATCCTATTTCTTTTTCTCTGGTAATGCAATCAGGTGTCCAGTTCTGATCAACATAAAATGTCTTTGCAGTCTCCATCTGCAGAGGAAATAAGATCATACCAGAAGGAAAATTTTGAAAACCAAGTACTGCTGTGGCTGCGAACAGACCCGCCCACCCTCCACCTGAGAGGATGAATTACTTATGATCTAAAAGTAAAAGAAATATTTCTCAAGTTAACTGATGCTGGAGTACCTCAAAATAATGAGGAGAGCTGTATGAGCCAATGGCACAGTAGTAGCCCTGTGTATTTCCTTCAGCTTAGTCTGAGTAAGCTGTTTGTGCTTTGGGAAGGAGGTTAGTCAAGAGGACTACAGAGGTCTTGTCCAAAATTAATCATTTAATGATTAATTTGTTCAATGTCATGACTTCACAGACGCTGTTACATTTCTGTGTCTTACCTGCAAAACCAAAACACACTCAAAGGCTGTGTACTATCTCCTTTTTGAGATGAGAGCTGGGGGCACCTTAACTTTTTCCTTTCCCTTTCTCTCCTCCCTTTCCCTTCTCTCCTTCCACCACAGAATATCCGTAGATACTTGTGTGCACAGTTGGAAAGGGTGCATGCTCTGGGTAAATTTTGTAGTGGATATTCAGGAGACCAGGCTCTGATCTTGGTGATCAAGAAACTTTGTAGACTACCACTCCTGCAGCTTGGTTTTTGCAGCTTTTATGTATACGTTTGAGCTCATTATCTGCCAAGGTGGGGAGAGCAACTCTTTCTTAAGGCATGGAAAATATGGCTGGAAGGCATGGAAAAAATGTGGGTGTAGCATCTCACAATGAGTCTATCTTAACAGTATGCTGAAGAGATGAAAAAGCAGTGGTAGATGGACTCAGCTTGTGAAGACAGTTAAGGAAGAAGCCATTTCCTGAGCCCATTCTTAGATTTGTTGAGACCAGATGTGAACATGTTTATATACTGTATAATAACAATCAAAAAGGACAAAAAAGCAAAACAGCAATAAACAAACTGCACACTAAGAAAATATTGAAGATTATAATTTACAAGTTATTGTTATTGAAACACAGAATATACTTAAAACAGAACAATTCCAATGCTGGAAAAAATATATATATATACACACAATATCATATCACAATATGCAGTGTTTTAAGATCAATAGGATAATTCATACAAATTTGTTTTATTAAGTGACTTTAACAAAATTCACAGCATAATCAGGGTGAAAGAAAGGTATGTTTATGCCACCAGTCTTACACAGTTGCTGTTTTCCTGGGGTGACCAATATGGCTGTGGCCACCACAGCAGCACTACTTCATGCACTACTCCTTCTCAGGCACTGAAGGTTAGGGTTGCACACAGATACACATCCATACTCTGCAGAACTTCTTATTAAGGAATACCTTGGTATTAGTTATGTAAGGGAAACACAGGCTTACAAAAACCGTAATATCCAATAAAACATTTTTGCATATCACCAGTCTTAGCTGTGAAGTGAGATATTGTCTAATAAAGTAGATATAACTACAACGATTTATGCCATCTGAGAATATGACAGGAATTACGTTTAATAACATTTGTTGAGTTATTTTTTGTACTAACCAGAAAGAACTTGTTAAAACAAAACATGACAGTTTTCCATATTTTTCCAGCAGACAAAGGGCTGTCAAATACCCTCTGCTGTAAATCTCTTGATACTTTAAATAACCTTCCACAGAAAACATTCTTTCCAGTTACCATATATTTCTGTCCCACTACCTGCTTACTGTTTTGCATATCTACTAAATATACATTTTTAAGCTACTATATTTTTGCTCCCCAAAATACATCTTTCACTAACATAATTCTTCTTTCTCTATAATAAAATAAAAAAAAAAATAAGTGAATGTAACACAGTTGACAGTAGTGTACAGTATACTCTGCTATTTTTTCTAACAAATCATGATTTCTTGTGAAAATACTTACCAGCTCTTACACTTCTATATATTTTCCTTGTCATCGAATTACATCTTTCTTCATTTTATAACTGTGGGTGTGGTGATCTGAGTATCTTGTATTAGGGTTCTGCAATTGTTTGCCTGTGTTGGTGTTCAAATTCCCCATGCCTGTAATTTTCTAAAAGCAAGTAAGTAATGACACATTGTAATTAATGATTATTTTATAAGATTTTAACTCTGCCTGATGGATACAAGCTAAAAATCAATCACTGTCTCTTAATTTTCAAAACAATCCAAGAATATATGAAATGAAATGTCACAAAAGGCACTTACATAGAAGATATAAACTGATGGGAAGCTGTTTGATTTATTATACAACAGATAAGATCTGCATGATACAGCTTCCTGATGGTTTATGAGCCTATGAAATCTTTCTAATGAAGGTTATTCCTGAACTCATAAAATTTCATATTCCCATCTGTTCTATATCATCAGCCTGTAAAGCTAGACCTGGTCTGATAAACGTATTAATTATAAAAATAATACTTTTGTTGATCTAATGAAAGATAGAAAAATGGAGCCAACTTCTGCCACAGCAAGAAAACAAAGGGAGTAGCAAGACTGACCACTCATTTTCTATTATCTTTTAAATTGAAACAGGGAGACTTCACAAACGTTTTTACATATTATTATTTCAGATTTCCCTTCTCAGGATGCTGTGTTCTCTAGGAGATCATAGAATCATAGAATGGTTTGGGTTGGAAAGGACCTCAAAGATCACCTAATTCCAACCCCTTGCCATGGGCAGGGACACCTCCCACGAGACCAGGTTACCCAAAGCCCCATTCAACCTGACCTTGAACACCTCCAGGGATGGGGCATCCACGACTTCTCTTGGCAACCTGTTCCAGTAGTGCCTCACAACCCTCTGAGTAAATAATTTCTTCCAAATATCTAATCTAAACCTTTCAGATTAAAACCAATACCCCTTGTCTAATCCCTACACTCCCTGACAAGAGTCCCTCCCCAGCTTTCCTGTAGGAAACCTTTAGGTACTGAAAGGCTGCTATGAGGTCTCCCCGGAGCCTTCTCTTCTTCAGGCTGAACAACCCCAATTCCTTCAAACTGTCTTCATAGAAGAGGTGCTCCAGCCCTTTGATCATCTTCTGGGTTTGTTCTAATAAATGAAATTAGTCTAAACTTTTGTTGTTTTCCTAGTAATCTGGGTTTGAATAAATGGTAATAATTCAAGGTAGGAGATAAGATGCATAGATACATCAGAAAACATTGCATTATTAAAAATCACTCTGAAAGAAACCAGGACCTTTCACATGCTGTTACCTCTTTCAGCTGAGAGGTATTAACAACTTGCTGAGAAACAGAGGATGCTAGAGCTGCCCATCAGGTGTAACTGATATATTCAGTGACACAGTGGAAACTTCCCTTTGTATGTCTGAGGATACTTGCATTTTTATCTCTATCCTGGTTGTGATCATTCATTACAAATTTTTGTTTGGGTTATAAGGATGCTATCTTTATTTTGAATATTCTTTGTTTTCAAGATCAAATCACAATAACAGAGTGAGGCTTGCACTTCCACATTAGGTCCTATTTAAAGGAAGCATTTGAGCATGTGTTTAAATTCAGCCCAGTTGAAAACAACACATATGCATGTTTTTAACATTAATATAAAAATGTCCCAATAGGAATGATTTCCTGAATGGGAGCTTTAATGTCTACCAAGTATGTGACAGAGCTCAAAACAGGATAAACATGTGGCACTTTTATTTTTTATCTAAAATTTGCATAATAAAGGATAAACTAACAAAAGAACTAATTTAAAACAAAAACAAGGTAGCTGAATAATTGAAATTTATCCTTAGCATGCAGAGGAGAGAAAGACATTTTGGGGTTTCTGTAAGAAAACAAGGACCACGTGAAAAGTCAGCTGATGTTGTATTATCTACCCTGTATTTCTATGAATCCATTCACATACATTCTTCAACTTTATTTATCTTTCTGTGGAGCAATTAGAAAGCTTCCACAGTGGAAAAGAAAGGACGTTATCAATTAAGTATAGTTTTACTTTTTTTTTTTTTTTTTTTGTGTGGATTTGTGGCTATTAAGCATCAATAATTTCTCCTTTGTTACAATGTCACTAAGAAGATTGATTGTGCATGTCACCTTGATATGAAGAGACTTAAATGGAAAACATGTATTTGCAACTCTGCCAAATTCACTTTTTCAAGAAAGAGCAACTCAACTCAATTATATTTAAAATAATCTATGTTTTATGATGTCTTGCATCTCTGTCTAGATGAAAGCCTTGAGTTTTCCCTCAGCATTTTTATTGACATTGCTGTTATAACTATACAAAACAAGCACCAAACTGAAAAACAAACAAACAAACAAACAAACAAAAACAAGCAACAACAACAACAAAAAAACCACCCCACACCATATATTACTACTGTTTAAAGACAAGCGATTTGTAAATAGGAAGTGCCGAGATCAATTTTGTGCAGGTCAATTTAAATCATCTGTCTGTGCATATAGATTAAGGTACAGTTAATTAGATAATCACTATAGGATTACCTGAATCCAGTTGACTTTTATTTCATTCAGTGAATCCAGTAGATGGTGGTTCAGGAGGAACTTGTCAAAAATTTGTATTCAGATTTTATTTTCCAAATTCTCCTCCAAAAGCAACCGTTCCCATTCTAATGAAAAGGGTACCTATATATTTCTGATATACTCATGTCTAACCTTTTAGGAACTAATTTTCCATTTGTTTAAAGAGATGCTTTAACCCTTCCTTCAGCACTAATATTTTCACTAGCTAGTAAGTGCAGAACCACTTAGGTTTCAGCACTATTGAGAGCTTCATTCAAGCCTGAAACTTGATTCTCAGATTATTTAGGGGATTGCCTGTTTGATCAGTAGGATGCAATCCCTTGAGTGTGCTCAGGACATGTTGAAAACAAAGGACTACCAGTCAAGTCAGTCTACTGTTTTGAGTAGGTTGCCTGCCCCTCTGACTTGTGATGTTGAGGACTACAAGACAGTGCTTGCTTCAGGAAAGATGTGAGCCACGGTTTCTAAGATACTGTGTTACAGAAGCCATTTGTTCCTCTTCTGGCCCATTAAATATTTATTTTATACAAAGACATACAGTAGAGACTGAAGAAGCCAGGGCTAAAGGATACTCAAAAGATGAATGTTCACATCTCTGTCCCAAATTGTTGAAAACATAGAAAATTTGAAAATGCCAAGGCTGCATCCCAATTTAACATCTCAATCATTCTCAAGGACTATTGGGTATTCTGGCTTTGTGTCATCTCTTTACAAGTGGAAGAAGCCCAAGCTGTTGGAGAAATTGTCTGTCTTCAGTGTCTCAGTCCTAGCTAACACTGATATTTGTCTATGTAAATACTTGCTCGAAATGTCTTTGTCAGGCCTCTCACTCACCTATGTGTATATGGGAAAACTAGACACTAAATGTAGGACAGAGGATTATTTTGTAGAGAGCATTTAAAAGCAGTATCTATTTAATCTTGCAGGATCTAATTAATTATTCCTGTCTCAAATCCCTCAGTGTATTATTTTCTCCATGGTTTATTCTGCATTTTGACAAGTATTTTGAGTGTTTCACAAGTAAGAATGAATTTGTTGGTACACTTCTTGGAGGAGTGATTTCCAAAAGAGGATGTGTGGCACAGAGAGGTGAAGACCACAGGTTGTCAGCAACATCAGGTTCCTGCTGCAGAGGATTACTCACAGGAGAATGAGGAAAGCTGAGGAAAGATCTGCATACTCTTAGGTTCACATCCAAGAAATGGAAGGGACTTTCAGTGAAGTGATGACTACACAAGGGCCAAGGCAGACAGCATGTGGCACACTCCTGCCAGCCTGCCCTCTGGAGTTCGGTTACAACCCAGAAGAGAAGGACTCTGTGTCTTAACCTCTTCTCATATCACTGAAAGACCTGAAAGAAAAGGACAGCTGCTGGTATTTAGATTATCCTGTCTTGATTGACATGTAATACATGTCATAAGCTGCCCTAGGGACAAGAACGAAAGGGTTTAGCATTTTGGGGATAAGGAACAAAGTTTGGAGGAAAATACAAATAAGGTCATATTAATGCATAAGTAGAGATTGTGTTAAGCTGTACAGTGGATGCTTTATTTTCACCCAGAATATATTTTGTGACACTGTACTGTTCAATATGTTAGTACTATATAATATTGTTCTCTAACAGCATAAATTATACAAATCCTTTACCCTGGAGATAAAATACACTGTGACCCATTGCTCATATATGGGTATCTGTTATTCTTTACCTTCTTTAGAAAATAATCTAAATAAACATCCTCTACCTGTTTTAGCATCCTTCCCTCTCCTTTTTTCCTGTAGTCTTTGTTCTGTCTTCGTCTGCCCCAAATATGTATAAAGGTCATATGTTTTTTAACTGCAAAAATGAATGATTCTTGGTACAATGTAATCCTGAATCTAGAATCTTGACCCTGTTGTTTTATGAGATCTGAGGCCTCCTTTCAGCTCTGGTTTTCCACTGACTTCTTTGACACGCTTCACTAGACCTAATAGCTCCCTATTACCAGTTACAATTTAGCTTCTGAGCCAGGAGCTGGAGGAAAAAGGGAAAAAGGAGTGTAAATTATATGGAGTTGTGGTGAACAAAGGTTTTATTTCTCCTGAGCACAACCCTTTGATAGAAAACGGGGGAGACAAATGTGTTGCTAATTTAATTAAGTAGTATGAGATGGCAGGGTCCACAGATGCCATTTAGGACTGGATTAATCAAGAGCAGGTGATGAAAATGAATAGTCACACATAATGTTAGCATTTTTAACAATCCGACACAGTCTAATAGAATCAAGTGCCGTTTAACAACAGGGCTCAGTTTTGCTTGCTAATCCAAATTTATCTACACTTTCACCCTGCACATTCATGTAGATCAAGAACTGTGTCCCCTCTCATTCCCATTAATTTTTTGGTGCATTTTTAGTTATTTAACATTTTTCCCAATATGTTCATATCCACTTGTACCACATGGAAAACAGCACAGTGAGGGCTGTGAATGAATTGCATTCTAGCTGCTGATAAATTTTTGTATGGAGCAGTTAAACACCTTTGAACAGATGAGAGGTCATCCTTACCAGTATGCAAACTTGCTTTTCCTCCTCCTTTCTAAAAGTACAGGAAAGGTCCTGGTCAGTTTTTTCTTTATCAAACTAAACCCCAAAATATTTTGGTCTTTAATTTTGTGATTGCCCGCAGCTATTTAACATATCTCTTCCTATGTGGCTTAATCTTTTCTGACAATAGCTGAAGAATAGAAGTTAGTGAGATCTTCTGTTTGCTCTCTAGTAAAAGAGTTATTGGAAAGAAGATGAAAATCTGTCAGACTGAAAGCAAATTTAACTGCATATGAAGTCACACTTTCCCAATTAAAGGTTTTCAGCTAAAATATTTTTTTCTGCCAATAATTTCACTGTTTGCAAAGGACTAGAATGTAACGTTGGAAATCAGAACTGCGTCTGGTTGTGGTCTTTTACCTGTGAACAGGCTGTGGACTTAACAAGCACATTAACTTTATAGAGCAGTGGACATACAGCTCATTCTTCCATAGCCTTTGACACAGACAAGAGTGTAGGAAAGTGGTATGACATCTGTTTCTCATCCCCTGTGTGCAGAGAGGGTATAAAGACTGTCACCTATGCTAGGGCCTTGAAAGCTTTATGACCTATTACTTCTTTATGTGGTGCCATAAAAGCAAACCAAATCCTGTCCTACATGAGACTGACAGAACATTCTGCAGTATTCCTAGTTTTCGAAGTCTGAGTTCTCTTTACCCTTTTAATAGATGGATTTATTGCACTTCAGAGTGCAATTTCCCATTAGTTGTTATCAGGACTGAGGGGAGCTTCTTTGTGTCACAGGAGAGTAGTTACCCCATCTGAACTACTCCATTAGGTGCTATACATTTTGCTGCATTTGTAGAGCCTTGCCTTTTCTAAACCTTATGAAAGTCAATCACAAACAGAAAAAGATACATATAAGGCATGTCTCAGTTGCTGTCTTTTGATACAGCTATTCTCCAGTCCCTGAAGTCATTTCAGAGCAGCACAACTACTTCTGCGTGCCATCAAAATATCTCTAGTTTTAGGAACCTCTGTGTATTAACAAATCCAATGCAAGAAATGCAAAGATAACATATATGCATTTATTTCCAATCAGTATTACCAGGATGACCTACCTGGTTCTGCATATTGTTCTTCGTCTCTCACTCTCTCTCTCTCTCTTTTCCCTCCTCAAGTGAACTATTTATTTGTCAAAGTACCTTTGACAGAAAAGAGTGGATACCACCAGGGTGAAAAGCAAAGCAGCCTCTCCACACCTCACAGGAAAAGAACCCACAAAAAAAAAAAAAAAAGCCAAAACCAGTATGTTTTTACATGAATGTGTTTTATAACCAAAAATACCAGCATCACAATAAATTTCAGGATTTTTTGAAACTTAAAACCTTTGTAAATTTGCTCTAAGGCATTTAGAAAGAGTGGATCAGGTGTGTCCATTCCCAGCTGTCTGTCTTTTCCTTGTATGGTGGTAAAGCACTATAGACCTCAGGTAGTTAAAACTCAACTTGGGCTAAACATTTCACCTGTCAGTCACCTCAGGGCCTATTTATCTCTTTTGCCCTCTAGTCACTTTTGTGGCATCTTAAGTTGTTCCAGCTGTACTTGCCAGAACTTGTCTGCAATATCCATGAATTTGGTTGCATTTAAAAACCTTCTGTCACAGATGATGTTACCAAATCTTTCTGCTCATTATTGCCCCTTATTGAGACAGAACAGCTCACAGAGCGGGTATTGGGAGTATTGCACTCTCTGACCTAGAGCAGAGTCACTGATGTAGGATGGCAATGTATTTAGCTGCCAGAGATGCTTTGCATACATGACAACAACCAGAAATTAAATGCTTATCTAACATCCTTCTTCTTGGAATACCAGAAATAAGGAATATTTAAATGTAAATGGTATGAGAAGCTGAAGCAACAATGTACTTTCATTCTAAAAAACTTCATCTAGAGCTGGTAGTTTAATGTCAAGGTTTGTGAGATTTATGAGAAATAAGCCATGAAGGAGAGAGAATGGCTATGTGCCTGTCCTGGAGGCTCAGGACGAAGTGGAAAGAGAAGCTCCTTTGACTGGGGTGGGGGGAAGAGTGGGGAGAGAAGAGATCACAGAAAGTATTTGGTGTCTCTTGCTTTAGACTTTCAGAATAACACCCAAAAAGTTCCTTTTTTTTTTTTTTTTCCTTTTTCTTTCTTTTTAAGTGCTCATACTTTCTCAAGTATGTTCACATTTAGAGATGGGATATTGTGCACTTCATCCCTGTTTGAAGGCAAGGTTATATTTTGAAGTATGTGTGGGTTTTTAGTTAAAAATTTCAAGTAAAATATTTAGAATACCTCTGAATTATGGAATATTTTTGTTTTGTAAATGGAAAAGTGTAACCAATGGTCTTATATACATTTTATATTAAAACCAGTGCTAAATTATAACAAAGGAAAAGGTTAAAAGAATTACAGTCTGGATTTATTTATATGCGTTGAAGATTAACGTCTGTGGTTAATTTGGGTTGAAATATATATTCTAATAAGGTGTTAAAATTAGTTCTGAGAGTGCTCATCTGGCAATTATGAATATGTTCTAACAATGTGTAATTAAGCCTCTCTAAAGCTTTTACTTCTTTACTTTTTTTTTTTTTGTTTGTTTGACTGAACTTATGAGAACTTAGAGACAGGTGCAAGGACAGTTTTTAAAGTGAAATTATAGTTACATAGAATTGCACAAGAAAATTCCTTTATGTATGTTCTCACTCCCTGAAGGAGAAAGATAAGAGAATCATGAGGGCAAAAAGCTTAGTGTTTCCACAATTTGGGGGAATGTTTGTGATTGTTTTACACTATAAAGACGTGCAAATTGTCATGCAGGCTTAACCACATGGGTCAAAATCTGGAGGGATGAAAAAAATGATAAAATGGCCAGAAGATAGCAGCTTAATGTGTTATGCTTTGCCTGGAGGATGTTAAAAAGTAGGGTACTGCCAGGGTCTTTACTAGGACCTTTAACATCCTTGGCATCTTTAGCAATGACTTGAAAGTGATGATGGATGGCACTTTTACCAAGTTTGCAGGAGACACTAAATTGTGGAGACCACTTGATAAGCTCAGGAACAGGATGGCCATTCAGAGGTACATGGACAGGCTGGAGGAAGGGGTCAACAAGAACCCCATGAAATACGACAGGGACAAGTATCAAGCTTTGTGCCAGGAAAGGAAGAGTCCCTTGCAGCACTACAGGCTGGTGATTGAGTGTGGGAGAAGCAGGTCAGTGGAGAGGTCTTGTCGGGGGCTAGACAAGAACCAACAGCATGCCATGTCAACATTAACAACCAACAGCATCACTGAGTATCAACAGGACCATAACGAGTAGGTGGAGAAACAGCTAGAATAGTGTGTGCAGTTCTGGGCTGAAAGAAAGATGTCCATCAACTGGACCAATTTCAGAGAGTTGGCTGGGAGCAGGAGCACTTGCTCTGTGAAGACAGCCTGAGAAAGTATGGCTTATTCACCCTGGGGAAGAGATGGTTTTGGGAGACTTAACTGTAGTCTTCCAGTACCCATGAGAAGATTATTCAGAAGACAAAGCCAGACTCTTCTTGGTTGTTTGTGGCAGCACAAAAAGAGACAAAACCTTAAGTTGAAACAAGAGTGTATCTGGTTACTCAGATACAAGAAGCTCTTTCACTATGAGGACAGTGCAGTAGTCAGTGAGGTTGCATAGAGAGTCTATGGAGACAATGTTTTCAAGGCTGGATAAAGCCCTGAGAAACCTGCTCTGATGTCATAGCTAACATGTCTTAAAAGGCCTTCCAACCGGAATTGGCCTATGATTTTGTAACAGATAATAGTCATCTAGTGTTAACATTTGTTTAAAGGTGATGCACCTGGATTAGTAGACAACTGGCCACAACCAAATGTGGTAGTGCTTGACTTTTTCTGGGCTACCAGGCTTTCACAGCTCCCACGGGTCTGTCTGCAGCCCTTGGAGCAGGACAGGTTTACTAGGAGGAGGAGGCGGAGGCTGCTGTGTCCCATCAGGACAACAACGGGTGCAGTCCCTTTGAGGAGGTTTCTGCTGCTTCTGGCCTTCCTCATGAAGTATGGTAGCTCTGCTCCTTTCAAAGATAAATACTTAAATAGTACCGTTTGGTCTTTCCATCACACATAGTGACTGGGAAATACACAGTGAATACACCTGTTGCCTACAAATATCAATAGCGTAAATACTGTTGAAAGGATTATTGTGACATATGTAGAAAGTGTAATAATCTCATCCATTTGGCATTCTAAATATTGAATTTCTTGCCTGTTTAGTATTCTAAGTGTGCAGTCTTATCATTGCAACTGTGCTGGGGCAAACTTATGTAGACTCATGGTCCAAAGCTCTCTGGAGGTGAGTCATCCCTGGGATATGACCTACATAAGTTACACACATTAGCTGTTATTTCAGGTGAATTTTCAGTCAGATAGGAGTATTAAAGAGACATTGGAAACAGCTAATGTTTATATCAGTTCTGTTCCTTGCCATTTGCCTCACAAATGATTACTCCACAAAAGAAATGTATTGCAGCTAGAGGTGGAGGGGGAAGGAACAGCGGACTGACCAAAGCTTCCCACCCTCATATTGTGCACAAGACACTGAGGAAAACAAGACAGAAAACTGGGGAAGCATGCCAGAGAGGAAGACTGGGAGTGAGTGAATGCCGATGCAGGATAGATGTAGGGGTAAATGGGAGGGGCAAAGAAAAGAAGGAGACTTGCCACGGAGAAAATAGTATGATAGATTCACATTTTTCTTCAGCTGAAGATATTTTCAGAAATGAGATCTATCTACTGGAATTTAGCATAAAGTAAATCATAAAATTCCATCAATATATAATCATCCAGTCTCCTTTATTTATCCATTTCTATCTAGTACATCTTTTGTACATTTCATTTCTGAGCTGTTGGTTTCACGTGCTGGTATGTGTTAAGCACCAGGATATTCTGAGAGTAATGTTTAGATAATAAGCAAAGTTGTGCACAGTTGCAACTAGGAGAGAAAAGACACTGCTATACACTCCAACTGAGAACTTGTTTTCATCAGGTCAACTGTAGATGTATTTTCCTGAGTAGGTACCTAGTCATGAATTACACCAACTCTTTTTCCTGCCTAATGAAAACATTCTTATGCTACAGACATCACAGTAGAGGACCTCTCATCATTGAAGTGTGTGAGTTGGACCTTGCACATAAAACAAGACTAAAAAAGAACAAACAAAAACTAAACAAACAACAACAAAACCATTTTTCTTCATTGCTAAACAGATCAGCTGATCTAGTAAAATCTAACATTATGCAAAAATTCTTGCCTTTCTGTTGGTTAGATTTTCCTCAGACTGTGTACTCTGCATGTTACCCCTGGCTCACCTGAAACATCTCTAGAAAATGTGCAGAAAAGACCTGACTTTTCTCTTTATATGCCCAAGAATGGATGAGATACTGAGAAGAATTTATTCTACTGACATAATGTGTAAAGAAGAAGAAAACAATATGTCCTGTGGAAGAGGAGGAAGAATAGATTATGGGAATGAAGGAGATACAGAACCAAGCTAATCCTCTCCGGCTTCAGTACCCTGAACAACTGCCAGACTCGCTCCAGTGCATTAAGGTTTTGTCCTTGGCAAAGAGGCTGTTTTGCTGTCCTGTCCCACCAAAGCTCTGTATCATGTCATGCTTTATTGGTCTGCATAGATGGATGTTTCTAGATCAGTGGAGATCTATCACAACAGTAGAACAGTCCTTAATTCAGTCAGCGCTGAAAGCACTTGCTTTCTTTCCTGCAGAAATCTTGAAAAAACCTTGAAGCGATATGGATGACAGCTTCCAAGGAGCTGCCATTCCTCTCCTTTTCATAGCTAAGATGACAGATGTTCTAGATTCATCTCCAACCACACAGATTTTGTTTGTTTGTTTGTTTGTGAGTTTGTTTTAAAACTTGAAACAAATCTTGTTTTGAAGTGTGAAACACTTCATAAATGTCCAAATATTCTATACGTACCTAGGGAAAAATCTGTCTTTGGGTTCCTGTAATAGCACATCTTTCATCCTAGTTAATTAAGTATATATAAGTGTATTTGAGGCCTGTTAGGATTAAGCAGAGATGCAGTAAATCCCAGTGAGGATTTTTTTCTCTCATAGCTTTAGAACTTGCATTTTTATGTAATTGTTGTGTTTCTTTGTTTCGTTTGTGCACTGTGGTCTCATTAATCTGTAGTGCAAGACGAAGATGGCCATGATTTCCACTGGTGTGATAAGACATTTGGGCTGCTACATTCATAGAGATAAGTTGGTTATTTTACAGAGTCTCAAAGGATGAAGGCTTGGAGTTTTATTTTAAAGTTTGTCACATGATCTCACTGCATGACATCGCAAATCTCCCGTCTCCGCTTTGTTGGCCTATATGCATGAATAATTTTCCCAGTACTTGTTTGTAACTGAGTGGGAGAAAGAGAGAATTACCACTGCACAATCTCTTGTTGTCTGCGATCAGCATTCCGTTGGTCTGAGCTGGCTTACAACAGTGTAAAGACATCAGTGGCATGTGTTATAATATATTGAGCATTGTCCTGCTGAAGAACGCACGAAAGAAAGAACATTGTTCTACTAGGGAGCAATTCATTGGGTTTTTCCCAGAGACTCTTGGGTCAAGTTTTTATAGGCCTATTTGATTTTCAAATTCTTTTTCCCCCTTTTTCCTCTCAGTGAGCCATAGTGTCCAAACTTGTCTACATTTACTTCCCATGTTTTGTGCATGGTAGATGTCCTTTAAAAAGAGTATCTCAAATAAGTCTTTATTCTTGTTTTGTTGGCTCTTATTCTGTGTTTTCATGAACTCTGGCCCTGGCCATGGCAACTGCAAGAAAAATGTTAACATTGATTGACAGGATTAAGAAAGCCTCCATGCCTATCCGCATTTCAAACACTTTGGGAACAATGGTGTTTGGTGTGATTGAATTAATGAGATATCGCAGACTGTCAAAAGAGCACACATACTTTACATAAACCTGATTATCTTTGCATGGCAGAAATGAAAAAAAAAGAAGGCTACAGAGGTTTGGCTTTCACTCATGCCTCCAAAGGAGCCATCAAAGTGTGTGCCCTGGCTCAGAGAGTGATGTGCCCGCTCAACTGGCCTGCCCTCCCTTTCTCTCTACATACTGCCTGGCTCTGCTTAGCATACATCAGCCATGGGCTTTAACAAGTCTATTCAGGCGACTGGGCCCAAAACAACACTCTTTTCACAACTCAGCACCTCTGTGCTGTTCTTTCTTTCTTTATTTATTTATTACTTATTTATTTATTTTTTCCTAGGGATCTATAGTTTAACTTGAACTAAGCATATATTTCAACAATTAGACCTGAACTGGCTCCTTCTGCCCTAGCTTAACCCCAAAGCGCGACATCAGTCATGATACAACATATATTTTGAGAGGTAAGCCACAGCTGGTGCTCATGTTTAGCAGCAGAATTGCTGGATAGAGAAGAATGTTTCATAAAGAACCTCTTCACACTTAAGGCTTTAAATGATTGTTTGGTCCCCCAGGAAAATTTTCAGCAGGCAAAATGACAGGGTGAATACATACAATTCACTAAAGTAGTGCTGTATCTTAACACAAACTTTTTTTTTTTTAAGAGGACATCATGCATTAAGAAACTGTGAAATGAAATGTAATCCAAAAGCTGAAAGGATTCTACCTACCTACATACCTGACTGTCTATCTGTCTACTTACCTGCCTTACAACTTCTCTAATCGTTTTACATGGTCCTTTTTACCACAGATGAGCAATGCTTTCTCAAATGCGTGCATCCGTGGCTTACTGGAAATCATAAATTTAATGGAGGTGGCATTTGATAACTGAGTAGTTTATATCGGGGCTTTCAAACTTTTTGAAGCAGGCAGTCACTTTTTCTATTGAATTAAACTCCCTAAATTTAAGAGACTGGATGACTTTTTTTTTTTTTTTTCACTCAAAACATTGCTCATGTAATTTTGCTTTTCTTCTAAAATACTTTTTTTTTTTCTTTTGTGTGCTCAATTCAGTTTGAAAAAAAATGGAGAAAAGTTTGCTTGTGCAAAAAGCTCTTGTTAGCAAGGCATGTCTGGCAATATTTCTAGTTTGACTAGAGTGAAGAGACACCTGGAAACCCTCAAAAAATCATTCTCATGAGAATGTCTGTTTCTGCAGATATATGAAGCGTGGATAATATAAATAAATTTTAAATAAGTGTTCTAACTTTGCTAGTATACTTGCATCTACCCAAATCTCTAGCCCTCCAAAGCTCCTCCTATCAATACTTCTCACACACTGGGAAAATGAAGCTGTTTTGTAAACACGGAAGATAATTTTATTTTATTTTATTTTATTTTATTTTATTTTATTTTATTTTATTTATTATTTTATTGTTTTGCTTTTTTTTTGATATTTAACTCATCATTTGTGGATTTTTTTTTCTTTGTATCATACTTTAGGTCTTAAAGGTCTTAATAAGTAAACAAGATATATTCTTTATTTGTGTAACTTCATTGATAACAGTGCTGAGCTGAAAAATGTAAGATTCGATGGCCAGATAGTTTTTTTTGTTTTGTTTTGTTTTGTTTTTTGTCTTCACAGCTTTACGGACTTCTCCCTAAAATCTTGTATTACTCCCTCAAATTACTCCCTCAAGTTCTGGTGATTCTATGTTGGGATAAATGATTAATTTTCACTAAGGATTTTGAAAATCTTTGTAAACATACAGAAGTTTAAAATCATTTGGTGGCATGTGTTGAGTGTTGCTTTGTAAATCATTAAATAATTTATAGAAAAACTCATTTTGACACTTGTGCATATTTTCCAAGGCCAAGGATTAGTGGCAGACCTATCATAACAGATTAATGATGCAGATCAAAGAAAAGGAATAAAGCACTGCTCTGTGAAGTTGTAAAACAAAATATTTCCCCCCAAAGCTCAACCAATAGATGGCTCTGTTTCACAAACCCTGTTATGATACCAGCTGCCATATCCTCCCATTTAGACCTACTGCAACCTTTTTGTTAGCAAAAATTCACCTTTGTGTAAAAACTGTGAGATGATGTGAGGACAGTGGTATTTTGAAGCCTATATAAAGTTGTCTGAATACTCAAGACATTTGAAATTCATATGTGCACATAATAAGCAGAAGAGAGAGAGACAGCTAGTCAGTCTGACTCATCCTCAGAATAATCAAGCTTCTTTGCCCTACATGACAGGTTATGGACTTAACATCTTTTGCCCCTTTTTATGAACAGAGCACAAATGGGATTTATGGAACTTACAGTAATAGGTAGGGATGCCACCACAGGTCACTCAAGCTTATGCTTCCTTTATTTTATTTTATTTTATTTTATTTTATTTTATTTTATTTTATTTTATTTTATTTCATTTCATTTCATTTCATTTCATTTCATTTCATTTTATTTTATTTTATTCCCCTTAATCTTCTTACCTGCACACCAGCTAGTGTGCTTTCCCCTCTATGCCTTACACAGTCAACTGCTCCTTCTGTGCTCTTCCTTCTCCAGTCCCATGACAAAGACTTAGGGAAGGGGAACTCTAGTGCATCTGGAGGAGAGAATCTTTCCTTCTTGAATCTCAAGAACTTACATGCCCGAGAAAGAAAATCTGTAGAAAAAGGAGCTGGACAAAGAGCTATCTTTGGGAAAGAGAAAAGAACGAAGGAAGCCCTATAAAGATATAACCCTGCAGTTTCTTAATGCCAGACTGAAGGCCCCACTCTGCACAGCGTGAAGCTGGTTCACCTGCCAGAGAGTGCCACTAGCCTCCTTCGTCTCTCAGGGAGGAGCAAGAAATGACAGTCCTGCCTGTTTCTCCTGCTGAGAGCTCTGCCAACAAGTTAAAAAATGTTTTCCAGCAATCCTTTAAATTCACAATGGCAATTACACGTCTATGAGAACAACAACATAAAAGAAGTGAACATGAAATATGGCAATGATGATTTCTGTTTTTGCAAACACAGGTATTGTTGACCTTTATGAAGACTTTGGAATGCACTCCCTGCTCACTTAAGAGTAAACACTCACCCTGTCCTTTAATTTTCTTTCAACTTTCTAAATGAATATTATTCACTTTTCCTTTATTAGAGAATTTGCAGTAATGTTATGTTTTTCATTTATTAAAACTATTGTAAGTTGAAATTTTGAACTTTTATTCTTGAGAAATAGAATGTTTTTTCCTCATTGAATAAATAATTTCCATTTCGGTGAAGCCTGAGGTTGAGGATTCACAAGGGCTTTAAGCGAATAAAGTGCGGTCTGCTGTCAAAGTAATTCTAGTCTACCTTCTACCTCGTCTCATCATGGCTTTCTTCGCTTGTTTTTGTGTCAGCACCAGCATACATGCATGCCCACGGTGTGCTTGATCACTTCTCTCACCTGCTTCACGCCCTGGCTAATGTTAGCACAAAGAAGGCAACAGAAACACCTGGCTGGGTGTTAGATGGAGGTGGGATTTCCAGCTTTTAATTGCATATTTTACTTAGATGAGCCTAATGCAATGGTGGAACCCCAGCCCACAGCAGGAAGTCTTTGAATGTTGTAAAGACACATGTTTAAATGTATGTAATTAACAACTATAACTCTTGTCATTCCACCCAAGCAGAAACACTCTTTTTTTTTCTTTTTTTTTTTTTCCCCCCTAGCTTCTGTAGTAAAAGAGAAGCTTCCATATGGAGTCCTGCATAACAAAAGGGAGGTCCTTTTAGTACAAATGATATTATCACCTATACTTTTGCCAAGACATAGGCAAAATTAAGAAAATAATAAATAAGCATGAATGAGACAGCCATCTACAGTTTTTATAACAGCTGAAAATTCTTACTATTACTGTACAACAAATTTGTGCAATCAACCATAGAAGACACGTTGACAAGTAGCTACGAAAGCAAGGAACAGAGACATGCAGAAAGAGTGATAGAAATAATGAAGAAAAACATCTTCTTCTAAGTTTGTCATATCTGCTTTTGTTTCTGCTTAGTCCCACTTTGAATCTCATATATTAAATTAGTTCCTTCATCCAGATTCACCAAAATGCACACATAACCAATCAACAACATACTAGCCACACAACCATCACCCCTGACTCAGACCTCCTTCTAGTGTAACTTAGCCAAATTCCTCTTGCAGCTTGCACATAGTTCACAGTGCCTTCAAAGCAGGAAGTCTTGATGTCCCCTCTGTCTTCTTAATGAATAGGAAAACTTTGTTTCCTTTATCCTGACATGTATTTCTAACATATCCTATGTGTGAATTTAGTTCACGACTAACAACAGGAAAGAACTGAGTTCATGCTAAGCTTACATTTATTAGGTGATCCTCATACATTTGCTCTCAAGTTGATGTGTCATAGAATCATAGAATATCCCTAGTTGGAAGGGACCCACCAGGGTCATAAAGTCCTACTCCTAGCTCCACACAGGACCACCTGTATTGGGCTTATATGGCAAGGATTTGGTAGTGGGGGCTGCAGGGGTGGCCTCTGTGAGAAGAGTCCTGAAGCTGCCCCCTGTTAGATAAGGGCCAGTTTCATATAGCTCCAAAGGGACCTGTTGCTGACCAGAGCCAAGCCAATAAGCGACGTTGTTTGCACTTTTGGGAGAGCATATTTAAGAAAGGGAAAAAAAGAACAGCTGCACAACAGCAGCTGGGAGAGCGAGGAGTGAGAAAATATGCGAGAACCAGCCTGCAGCCCCCAAGATCAGTGCAGAAGCAGGGCAGGAGGTGCTCCAGGCATGCAGCAGAAGTTCCCCTGAGGCCTGTGGAGAGGCCGCTGGTGGAGCAGGCTGTCCCCCTGCAGCCCGTGGGTCCCACATGGAGCAAATCTCCACGCTGCAGCCCGTGGAGGAGCCCCTGGTGGAGCAGGTGGATGTGGCCTGGAGGAGGCTGTGGCCCATGGAGAGGCCCCCGGGCTGGAGCTGCAGCCTGTGGAGAGGAGCCCACGCAGGAGCAGGGGGTATGGGGGGAGCTGCCGCCCGTGGGGGACCCATGCTGGAGCAGTTTGCTCCTGGGGGATGGACCCTGTCGCATGGATCCATATCTGGAGCAGTTCTTGAAGAGCTGCTGCCTGTGGGAAGCCCCTGCAGGATCAGTTCAGGAAGGACGGCATCCGGCGGGAGGGACCCCATGTTGGAGCAGGGGCAGAGAGTGACTGTGAAGGAGCAGGGGAAGTGTTGAAGTGCTACGGTTTGACTGCAGTCCCCATTCCCTGTTCCACTTTACTGCTTTGTGGAAGGATGTAGAAGTGTGTGGATGGTGTTTTCAGTTTGTTTTTAGTTCCTCGCTGCTTTAACTTGTTAGTAATAGGTAATAAATTACATTAATCTCCTCGCACTGAGTCTGTTTTGCATGTGACAATAATTGTTGAGTGATCTTTCTGTCCTTGTCTCAACCTTTGAGACCTTTTCATTGTATTTTCTCCACCTTTCCCTTTGAGGCTGAAGAGGGGCATGGGGGGGTGGGCGGGAGAGAGCGATTGTTGTGGAGCTCAGCTGCCTAGATGAGTAACACTACCACACCACTCAAATATCAAACCATATATCTGACAGCATTGTCCAAACAAATTTTGAATTCCAGCAGGCTCAGTTCCATGACCACTGCCCTGGGAAGTCTGTTCCAGTGCCCAACCACACTGTCTCAGTGAAGAACCTTTTCCTAACATACAGCCCGAATCTCCCTGTCGCAGCACCATGCTGTTCCCTTGGGTCCTGTCACTGTCCCCAGAGAGCAGAGCTCAGTGCCTGCCCCTCTGCTCCCCTCATGAGGAAACTGCAGGCTGCCATGAGGCCTCCCCTAGTCTCCTATTCTCTGGGATGAACAATCCAGGTGACCTCAGCCACTCCTCATATACCTTTCACTCTAGACATTTCACGATCTTAGTTGCCCTCCTATGGACGCTCTCTAAAAGTTTTATGTCCTTATACTGTGGTGCCCAAAACTGCACACAGTACTTGAGGTGAGGCTTCACCAGTGCAGAGCAAAGTGGCACAATCCCTTCCCTAGATTGGCTAGCAATGCCATGCTTGATACACCATCTTGTATTAATACTTAGGTGGCTAAGTAAAAGCTACTGACAGTGAGTTTGGACTGACACTAGCAAACACCAGGAGATGCTGAACAATGCTTTAAAACATATCAATTAAAGCATGGTGGCTAACATATTATAAAACAGCTCTTTTATTTTTCTAATCCTGGCAGACCCTTTAAGTCTCATCCCTGGTAATATCCTGACCCAACGGAAGTTCAGTAAAAAAATCTCATTTACCTCAGGGCTCTCACAATTGCATTAGTCTTTCTAGTAAAAGGCAGAGAGCACTCCCAACATTCTTCTTCAACAGAAAGACCAAAAGCATGGTCTTTCTGACACTTCTCCATTTTCCTAACGATTAAATCAGCTAATGCAGATTTAAATGCTATGGATGAATGGAATATGTTAGATTTTCAAAAAATGTTGCAATGGCATTGTTTTCCAGCACAAAGGCCACAAATCCTCTTCTGTTAAAAATGCTTGGTTCCCAATTCTTGAGAAATGTAAATCATGGAAGAGAAATTTAGAAGAATGAAAATGAAATTGAACATCATACTAATTTCCCTTAAATAAAAACATATTCTAGGTGGTATTAATTTCCAGTTACACTTTCTTAATGACATTCTACATGTTCATCTTTTTTTTTTTTTACAAACATGTCAATAAAATTTTAAAAACAGTCATTTTATGTTAAATCTTACTGTTCTACAAAACTCTTCACTAAAAATATTTTTTCTCTAATAACAGTGCATGTAAAACTATTCACTAAACATGCTATATATTTGCTGATTTAGATTATGACTAAGATCATATTAGATATATGATCATATTAGATTATATTTCCCTCTAGTTTAAATATAGTGACCTTTAATCTTAAATCTGACTACATTTAGGGGTTAGGAATTTTCCTTATATTGATGACTGCACTTCCCTTTTCATCTTGAAGAAGTGCATTCTTTGCACTGCAGACTCAGTATCCTTGAGTAACCGGAAATCATTAATAAATATAATTATCACTAGGCAAAGCTTTGAGGTTAGTACAATGCCCTGGCAAAATATGTTTGACTGGATGAAAAAGTTTACGGCGATTAACACCCACAGAGCTGGCCCACTGGTAGGTTGTTGCAGGTTAATGGAAATGTGTGGCAACAGGCAGTAACATTAGCAGGGTCTTTATCTTTAGGTCTCATAAATATTTTCCTTAACCCCTGCTAACACATGTTTCAGGCTTGTCTAGAAAGAATTAGGACAGCTAACTCTATGCTTATTGTAAGGATTAGGCACATTCTGTTCAGGGTTTTCCTGCTCCCCACTATCAGTTCAGAAGTGTCCAGCTTTCTGGGCACTTAATTTGAGTTTATATCAAGTGTTGTGATTTTCTGATTGCTGCTTCTTGTCTCTTAACCAAAGGAAGGGATATCAACAGCAAATTCCTAGGCTGTGAGAGCTGGCCTCTGAATATTTTATTTGAAGTGTAGTGCTCTATTAAATAATGCCATGAAATGTTGAACTGAAGGTTCATGCCTTACAGTACTGAAAAGCCAGTTTGGTCATTATGTTGAATTTAAAAGGAGCATGAGCTTCTTGTAATCATATATAAGTTTATTGTTCTTTCAGGTCTTTGTCAGTTTCTTTGTATATTAAACCACAGAGACTTTATTCTTTAGTAGATTGAAAATGGAGCTGGGAAGGGGTTAAGGATCTTCGTTGACTGCAATTTCTCAATCAGCCTCAGGAAGCCTCAGGTCAACTTTGCTCATAAAACTCTGCACAAATATTTCTTTTTCTATCAGAGGAATTCTAATTCCACACACAGACCAGTGCCACTCAGATTATTACACATTATTAAAAATTAATTTTAAAAAATGGTTTGGTCCCTGTAATCTGCTGTAGTACAGTAAGAACCCAAGCTTTGGAAAAAAAAAATCACTCCAATAATAATGAAATAAATACTAGTCTTTTTTTTTTTTTTTCCTTGCTCTTCTTATTTCTGTTATCCCCAGTTTTATAGTCTTTGCTCTTTTTCCACCTTTTATGGCAGAACTGAAGATTTTTCCTCTAGCTACAAGACTGTCCTTATGAGAAAAAAACATCATATGGAACTTAACAAGGATAAAAACCTTCTATAGAGATTAATAGGTTTCCATAGAATTTACTCTAAAAACCATATAATTTAATAGAAACTTCAATAGAAAATGTGAAAAATCACTCCCTCCTGTGGTAAAATGTGTAAGAAGGTGGGCTCAAGAGAAAAATACTTCTGTCACAGACAGACTGTTATGCTGTATAGCTACACAGTAGGATTTGTCTGTCCCTCACAGCATAGGCCTGTAACTAAAACTATCCAGACCAACTTGGCAGCTTTCAGGGAAGACTCCTTGTGTCTTGCTCTGTCTAAGCACCAGGACTCCAAGGCAGATACACCAAAAAGTTGCTCCTTTCCCTGCACCCAGATGCTGTTTTTTGTTCAGCTCTCCTCATCACAAAGTTGACCGTATTTGAAAAATGCCATATGTCCAGCCATGTATTAGTGTAACAGACAGCAGAAAGGCTTGTTAAATGACTATGTTGGCACCATGTCCTGTGTGGCACAGAGAAGGAGACATGAAATCCTGGTGCAGCTGGAAGACATTTTGGGGTGGTCAGCTGCATGGGTAGGAAAGGAGAGATGCAGGAGGTGGGGTGCCTGCACAGAGTACATTAGGAGTGGGGAAAGCCATGGGGAAGGCAGCCTATGGCATGACATAGACCCATAGCTATACCTCAGGCATCAGTGGTCACAGGTAGGTTATCTGCACAGGAGAGAGTGTGGGGGCTAGTACTACTCGGGAAGCTACTGCCAGGTACAAAACTAGAGATAAAGAAAGGCATGTGTGATGGGCAGGAGACTTCTTCTTGAAATATATATGTAGAAGAAATATACATATATATATACAATTCAAGAAGAAATATACATACGTATATATTGCCATTGTCTTTTCCTCTCTGTTTGAATCATCTCTATTTTCAGAGTTACCTTGTTCTAATTTGTGTTTTAATAAAACTTATCCCTTTGGGGTGTTTGTGTTTCTGCATTGTAGAAGAGATGGAACTGTTCTACTTCATGACTGGTGGATTTTGGATCTCAAATACATCTGATGTAATCTTCTAAGTATACCTACTGCCAGTTTCAGTCTTGCAATTATCCACATGCATATATATGGGCTGTAATCTCCAAATGCATGCTGGTCCTAAGCTGGGGTTTATTTAACAGAGAAATTCTTTTCATCAAACTGTGCCACTGGATTACTTTTCATCAACGAAAAGGTTACAGTTCTCACTGAATTCCGCAGAAATCTTGTGTATGTGGGGAAGAGCAGTTAAAACGGATTTGGTATGTCAATGAACAGGTAGAAGTCCCTTACCACTCTGAAAGGTTGTTTACTTGTTTATTTGTACACTTTAATAAGCCTATTAAATATAAATATGAACACTTTTCTTTATTAGCAGTCACAGAGAGTTCTCTTAATTAAGGCACCATTTTCTTTTAACTTTATCACATCAACATTTTGAATTAAAAATTTCTGTCCTAGTTAACCTGATATCCCTATAAGTAAAAATAAAAAATAAAAATGGGTGTTTGTTTATGTTAAAACATTCTGACTGATTTCTTAGGAGAGCAAGGCATGATAGCAGCAGTCTTAGTCTTTACAGAAAGCTTTTCCTATAATGAAGCATAACAAAAACACTGAGATGACATTTCTTATTTTTCATATTTCTTCACAGTAAATTCTGATGGATGGGGTCATTGTGCTAATCTGGGTTCTCATCTGAGCAACTTGCATTGGAGACTAAGAGAACAGAAAGGATGGGGTGGAGCCATCAGCTTTGAAGAAGGAAGGGGAATATGGTGTCTGGAAGAAGTCTGGGGCTTTCCCAGGGAGGAACAGTGCACATGTAAGCAAAATATACATCAATCAAAATTGTGCAGACAAGGCCATCTGTTGATCTCCTGTTTAGTTGATCATTTACAACACTGAATACTTTTCAGAAGGTTGGTATTTGAAAGGTGCTGGTGGATAGCTCAAATTCCAAGGCAACTCACAGAGTTCCTGCATTAATAATTGACTGAGTAGTAAAGCAGCAGCTTATGACTGTGAGTAGATTTTCACTTGTCATGACTTTTGGACTTTTCAGCATGTATGTAGGACATAATATGAGAAATCCTATGAAGATTAAAAAAGTGGAAGAAACATGTGGATGCACCTTAAGTAATATCAGTTATGTTGACGACTCCGCAATTCTTTCCTACAGTTTCCAATATGATGCACTGAACACTGTAGTTTTAAATCAGTGAAGAAAATGAGATCATCCCTAAATGGAGCAAATCTGACTTGTATATAGCTTGTCCCAGACATTAGAAACAAGGTAATGCCACAATGAATGGTTATATTGCAGAAGCAGCAGATGAATTCAAATCACGCATGTTGAAAAAAAAGGGATATTCCAAAAAAATTAAAAAGAAATTTGGAATGGCTCACTCATTCAAACACTCATTCAATCACAAAAGGCTCTGAGAAAATGGAGTCTAAGAATGTGTGAAAGTTTACTGCAAAATGTAATTCTTTCATACCCTGTTCTTCTGAGTATGAAATCATGAAAAATGCATTCTGCTCATATAGAAACTATGGGGGGCATATAAAGGTGGTGCTGGTGAAGACCTACATATTTCCTGTATCAAAAAGAAGAGAAATTATATGTTTCCAAGATGAGAATGCAACATAAGCATATGTACTTTGATCATATCAGGCATAGGGATGGAAAAGACCTTGAAATAGTTAGTACATATGAAAGGGATAATAAGAGACCACCCTTGCAGAGGATGACTGGCGAGAAGATGGTGTATGACAGATGACTGTGAGTCAGTTGCTTATAAATCAAACAAGAAATGGACTGAGGAGGCTCCCAAATATTGCAGAAAGATGTTACCAATATTTGACATGGATTTTACCTTACTTAAGCGAAGATGAATGTCTCTCATACCTGATCTATCTCATTTCTATTATTATTTTGAATTCCTGATCATCTGGAAGTCTTGTGGCATTCAGAACCTTTCCAGGCAAGTGGGAATAAAGAAAAAAATCTCTCTATATACATAAATGCAAGATGGAAACGTATGTAAAATAATTTGATTTGATATTCCCATGTATTCTGTAATCTCGAGATTTAAAAAAAAAGGATAACTGGCTCAGAGAAAAAGACAAATATTTAAGCAGACATAAAAAAGACTATACTCCAAACCAATGAATAGACACTGTTGGCTCAATGATATTATTTTCTGTAACATTTTTCGAAAGATGCTTTCTCATTCTGGATTACTTCATTTTAGGTTTACATTATTACTATTACTAGTAAAATCAGCTTCACAGAAAGGAGGCACCACTACAGCATCTTTTCCTTCCTGTCCTCTGCAGGTAGGGATAATATCGCTAATGGTGTGCACATAGCAAGCACAAAGAATAAGAGAAATGGGTCTGAAGAGTAACTGTGAACAAAGGGATACATCCACTATATTTAGTTCAATTTCAGCTCAAAAATATGTTCCTTTCTGAATGATGTTTTTGAAAAAACTAGATTTGCTTATATTAAAGGGCTGCATAGTTCAAGTCTGGACAAAAATCCCTTTCAAAGGAACTGAAAAGAGACTACTTGTTTTGTTTTGTTACAGGAAAACAAATGTATTTCACTTTGCATAAGTATTATATCAGAACCAAGTATAATGGCCTTCATACGCCTGCTGTTTCTACATTTGGAACTTCCCGACACATTCTCTTTTTGTCCCTACACTTTTTATTTTTATTTTTTAATTATTACTCCTTGTCTCTTACCTTATTTTTTTCCTCTGACATTTCCTTGTTCATTGGACTATTTGGTTTTAATTCACTCTCCTCTTTAAAGAAAGGCAAGCTTGTAGAGTAAGGATTTTATAACAATTTTTATTAGGTATAGGCAGGTAAGAACTTGGTGCTGCTTCTACTAATGTTTTCTAAAGTTTATCTGAACTATGTGTAATTTGCAATTATAATTTACCAACACTGACTTAGCAGTAAAATCAGAATCAAAGATCCAAACAAACAAAACCTTTCAAGCTCCCATTTGAGAGAAAATTATATAAACATTTACTTGTATGAAATTGTAAAGAAAATCTATTCAGGAAGAACAGGTATGTGGCTGCTAACAATGATATTTATCAGAATCAAATATATTTGTTCATGAAGAAATACATGCTACTTGTTTCAGAAGTAGTTGCCTAACCACTATATTTATGCACAAAGTACGCATGAGTATGCATGAGTACTAAAATAAACATTTGAACATATGTTTTACTGAGCCAGCAATTCATTTCTTGTATTTTATTCTTTGCTTTATTATTCACAAAGAGGGTATAACTTTTTAAAATATGAAACTGCAGAGCTATATTTAATGCTCAAAGTCTTTCCTTTGGAGGATAAAAAAATTCATTAAAATTTCTATGTATTTTTGTCTTCTCCTTTTTTGTCTCCTCACTTTAAATTGTTCTGCACTTGTCTCCTGAAGCAATCATGTTTGTATTGACTTATTCAGGCTACGCTCCTTTTTATAAAAGCCATCTAGTGAAGTAGGATTTGTAATTCAGAAGGCCATACAAAAAGGCAGATTCTTAGCTCAAGTAAACTATCCCAGTCTCACTGGCTTCTGTAGTGCTTTGGAAATTTTCCACACCTGATGTCCTCCATGTTCCAAATTTCAAACACTCAGTGGGTGTGCACTGCACTTTTTGTTCTGTATGTCATTCTGTTATAATGAATTATATATGTATATATATTTTGAGGTGGTGTCGCTCTTACCATGTGACCAGGAAACAGTAAGTCTTATTACAGTTGGTTATCACCTCTTAAGAATGGTATGCTTGAATGAACTACAGAATACAGTAGCATATAAATTTTGTGAACACATCTGGAAGATAAAAATAACTAGACAGGAAGTAAAACATAAAATGAAGTAAACCCTGATATGCATTTAAGATTTACGTGATGCCTTTATTTACAAGATAAGTGATTTGATAACACAGGAGATGTGCATCTTAAGTAAATTGCTGGGTGTGGTGCTGTAAGGAAAAATAGGTAAAATAAAACAAAAAACTTCGGAACAAGAACTGTTTGATTAAAGAGTCTGTTAAATCAGAAACTACAGCAAATGCACTATAGGGGAGCTGTAAGACAGAAGAATATAGAGGAATATTACTCATGCTCTCTCAGAAAGAACTGTTTATGGACTTAGACTATATAGTATTCATATTAATGCCTTTGACAGGATGTGTTAATGAAATCTGGTGAAGATGCATACAAAGGAGATATCCCCACTAGAGAGAAAGACCAAAACGCTGAGAGGAGAACCCTGAAAATGGGAATAAAGGGCCATTCCTCTGGTTCTTGTACTCTAGAGATAAGGACTTTCTGTGTCATTTTACATTAGTGCCATGGCTGTCTTTTTTGAAGGATCCCATTTAAAATCCTTCCTCTGGATAGGTTCAGAGGTATAGTGCTGTCCTTTCTATGAGTGGATTCTAATAGGATAGGACAGTTTGGCTTTCTTCAAAAAGACTCATGTTCCCAGAAGTAAGGGAATGGATTCATCTTGCGTGAAGCTAGATAACTACATCTGAGCTAAAAGTTGGTTTATAGACAGAGGTTAGGGTCAGTTACCTTCGTGCTACGGTTCTTCAGTCATCATCTCCCATGTAGAAAGATCCCGAAAGGTATCTGTTTCTTTCCACTAACTATAACTATCACCAATGTCTACTTGTAAAGAGGTCAGATATGTCTCACCCAGAGAGTCTGACAAACCTGGAAGCCTTGAGAGATGCTTTCCCACTGGGAATAACATTGTAAAAAGTCACTGCTATGACCTTCTGTACAGTGTACTGCAAATTTTGGTAACTTATCTAGAGAAAAGATGAATTCAAACTAATGTACAGAAATTAGATATTCTGGAATGATTAGGGAAGTGAAGATTTGATTTCTTGTGGGAGAATAAAAGAGCCCAGCTTGTGTAGTATCAAAAAAAAAAAAAAAAAATTCTCTTATAAATATTGTGTAGAAATAAACATCAAAGAGGTAGGAAAAATGAAAGGCAAACCTAGTGTAAAGAAATGCTATAGATAGATATAAGAGGAGGAAGACTTGGAACAGAGTTGCTATCAGAAGGAAAGGGGGTAGGAGACCAAACTTCTTTCTATTTGGATTTAGGTAAATTTAAAAATGGAATTATAAAAATATAGCTGTCTGGAGTAATAGGCAAGTGTGATTATTTATGCTACTAATATTTTCTTAGGAGTGCTTGTGAACAGTAAATTTCAGAACAAACATACTACAAGATTCTAATTTTTCATTTCTGATCCTGGAGACAACCCAAGAATGCAAAAAAAGGAAAATATTTCCTAAAATAGGAAGCGAATTTTTGTTCTACATGTTTTCTGCTCTCTATCTGTATCTGTAAAATATTGATAACAAATTTATTGTATATTCTAAATGATCTATGTAATCTGCTTTGTAAATATTCATTGCGTGTTCAGAAACCAGAGGAATGATTGGCTCCCTTTTCTGCTGTAGTTTTATCCATTCCTGGGACATCCTGAAACACAGTTTATCTTATGCTCCTCTTCCCTCCATTCTGAATATGTTTCCTTAGTTTTCCTACATTCTTTTTTAATCTTATTCCCTCCTTTTCCACATACTGTCCCTGTTGTTTTCTATTCACTCATTATTGGTATGAGTGAAATGTCTCCTGCAGTTTGTTTTAATTTCCTAATTCAAGCCTAATGCAATTCAGTTGAAGACCTTAGACATGAAGTCTCAAAGTGAGGTTGACTATCCGTAACTCTCATTTGTTCCCTTTCCATATCCAAATTAAATCTGGGCTCTTATGAAAGACCCTGCGTAAACTTTACACCTATTTTACAATTCCTTCCCAACATGAGTCTCCCTCAAATATAATGAAACCCTCAAATCAACTTGCTGATATCATTGATGGTATGTAATAGCATATTCAGCAGGGAAACTCTCCTGTGAAAATATAGAAGAAACACAGAGGTTGCTCCAGCTTCTGACACTGTTGTCACGGCAATAGCTGAGAAGTGAACCTTGTGCCTTCTGAAATCTAGGTGGTGCTTTCTCAACTTTTGATATACAGCAGCCTTTGCCTGCCTTGTAGCATACACATTTCCTTCAGAATTACAGAAAGAAATGGAAAAACTTACTGTCATATGAAATCATAAAGATGAAAAAACAATAAAAATTTTTTTTGGATTTTTTTTTTTTTTGAAAACTGGAATTTACTTTTCAGAATTATATTGTAAAATTTAAAAATTCTAAGCCTTTACACACTAATGCTTAAGCAGAAGTAGAGATGTTTTTAATTGTAATACTTTCATTCCAACATTTATTATCAAACAGGAATTTCAAGGCAATGCCACCAAAGTCAATAAACTTCATAGAATCATTCAGGTTGGAAAAAAACCTCCAAGATCATCTGATCCATCTGTCCCTCTACCACCACTATCACCCACAAAACCATGTCCCTAAACAACACATCCAACCTTTCCTTAAACACCCCCAGGGATGGTGATGCCACCACCTCCCTGGGCAACCTGTTCCATTACCTGACTACTTTTTCTGAGAAGAAATTTTCATAATTTCCAACCTGAACATCCCCTGGTGCAACTTGAGTCCATTCCCTCTAGTGCTATCACTAGTTACCTGTGAGAAGAGGCTGCCCCCCAGCTTCCCACAACTTCCTTTCAAGTTGTAGAGAGCAATAAGATCTCCCCTGAACCTCCTCTTCTCCAGAGTGAACAACCCCAATTCCCTCAGCCACTCCTCATAAGACTTGTGTTCCAGACTCTTCAACCTGCTGAAAATATTTAAAAATCTAAGGTAAACTTGCATCAACTCTCTATACTTCATTTATATATTTCACTCTATCATTGTATATAGAATGTGAATAAAGTTTTACAGAATTTATATGAAAAATATATTCCCAGTGTCATATAAACCATCTAATTATTATAAAAAAAAAAAAAGTTTAAATGTTTTTAGTGCATTGACTGGACTTCTTTCTTTCTTTCTTTCTTTCTTTCTTTCTTTTTCTTTCTTCCTTCCTTCCTTCCTTCCTTCTCTTCCTTCCTTCCTTCCTTCCTTCCTTCCTTCCTTCCTTCCTTCCTTCTCTTTCTCTCTCTTTCTTTCTTCCTTCCTTCCTTCCTTCCTTCCTTCCTTCCTTCCTTCCTTAAGGAATAAGCATATACATTTTCTGTCTAAAACTACTGAAAGTCTATTTTGTGGTCCCAAATAATAAAAAAAGAGTACAGGGAAAATAGTGTCAAGGTCTGCATGTTGAATAGAAGTAACACAGAAGAACCATTTAAAATTTTATCCTATACAAGAAGCACAATTCAAGACAGGGAAGGATTGGGATTAAAGTGGAAATAAATGTAAAAATAAAATGTTTCCTTTTGAAGATTTTTTGTTTAAGGAAACCAACCAAACAAACAAATGAACTCATATTTTCAGTAAACAGTCCTTTGTACCAAGGGAGCCTATCTTTCACTCAAAGAATGTTTGCTAATAACAATTTATTGTTGGTAAAAGTTAAATGCCTTTTCTTTTTGATCTTAAAAGTTTAATTCTTCTATATTAAGCCTACTCTTAATCAGAGAGATTTACCAGAACTTAAGAAAGACACATATACACACACAGCATGGAACACAGAAGAAAAGAAAAAAAGCTGATGACTCCTATTTATTGTTAAGCCTTGGAAAGATATAATTAATTCAGAACCTAGATTATTTAGGATCCAAGGGATGTTAGCTTTATTTTCCTATCAGTGCAGATTTTAGCCCTGGACCTTTGGAAGGCAATTCGTTTTTCTGACATAAATTCTGGAGCTTTCACTTCTTCTTTCAAAGGCCTCCCAAACCAATTGAAAGCTAGATGCATATAATTCTGGCACCTCATGAAGGAAACTCTGTTTCTTTGGCATAGTAGGTGTTGCAAACCAGAGAGAGTATAAGTCTGTGCAGTTTAACATTAGGAAGAATAAGGAATATGAGGGACGAAGAAATAGGTGCATGTGTGTGAGCAAATTCATTGTTATAACACTGTTAGGAAATGAGGCTTTACTTCAAAGTTTCCCTCACATGGTCATTTGTTGATTTAAGTTACAGTGAAAGCATTGGAAAATAATCTTTTAATTTACTTTTTTGCAGATTGATTGAATGCTTATAAAATATCCAGGTTTTGTGTGTCGGTGGTTGATTTTAACATAAGACAGTGTGCCTAGCACAGTGCCCCAGGTTATGGCTAACCTTAGCTGGCCTTGGCCAATCTCAGAAGCTAGAAGAAATGTGTAAAAACATCATTGAATGATACTTCCCACAGAATGTTTTCCAACTTTTAGTCATTTGTGGTTTAGGTTTTCTTGAAATAGAGATCTTAAAGGAGTTCTCTTACATGAAATTTGCTCAATCATCTCTTGAAATCACATGAACTTTCAACATCTGTAGCATCCTGTGTCAAAAGATAACACTGTTGTGTAGAAAAGAATGTCCTTTTTTTTTTTTTTTTTCAACTTAGTAGTCATACTCTGTGTCCCCTAGATCTGGTCTTGAGAGAAACAGTGAAAAAATACTCCATATTTATCTTCTGTGAGGCACTCATGGATTCTATGCAGTTGTATTACTCCCCCATTCCACCTCTGACATATCTTCTCCAGACTGACCAGTCCTTTCTTTTATTTATTCTTCAAAGGGAAGCAGATTCTTACCTTTGATCCACCACATTGGATTTTTCTCTGTTTCCTAGCATCTGGCATATAGAGTCTGAGATACCAGCATTTCAGATTGTCCTGGACCTCTTCAAAAAGTTTCTCCAAAGTATTCTCTTTTAGTTGGTGGCCACTGGTTTGTTCAGGTGGGGGGGAAGATAAATTCTCTTTAAGTTGGTGGAACTCTTCAGAGAGTTTCTCCACAGCCGAGACACAGGCCTGTAGGGAAGAGGAGAGATTTCCTTTGTACTCCCGGAGTTGTTTAGCCATGTCACCCACTGTGGGATCTTCACCGTCTTTCCAGGTTATTATTGACAATGTGCTGGCCCATGTTGATGGTGCATTATGTACAAACTTCCGCCATATGGGTCGAGTACACTGGACTTCATCTGGATCTGTGGATGTTTGTGCGTCGTCTAGGTCCTTATAAATTACTTCCCGTATGGCTAATTCCCTCAGGTACTGGATTCCTTTCTCCATGGTGGTCCACTTGACTGGTAGACATACAAGTTCTTCCTTGAAGGGATACCTTTCCTTCACAGCTGACAGGAGATGCCTCCAGAGGCTGTGAGATCGTGCTCCATCTCCAATTGCTTTGTCAATGCTTGCATCTCTAGCAAGGGATCCCAACCGCCTGGCTTCCCTGCCTTCTAATTCCACACCATTGGCTCCAGTGTCCCAGCACCGGGAGCAGCCAGGTAACAAGCTGTTCACCTATACAGCGACCAAAATCTTTTCGCACATCTCGTAGCTCACGCTGGTATAGGGTTCGGGTAGTTACTGTTGATTTGTCAACATCCTCATCCTCATCGTCATCCTCCTGCACACTTGATGGCCCAGCCTCGTCTTCTCCACGCCCAGACTTAGCAGAAGACTTTCTGCGTTCTAAACGACCTGAGTCTCTATACCATTTTTTCACCTTTTCTACAGGGGCAACTTGCACTGCTACAGCTCGCCTCTCCGACCCAGCCACAGGGTCTGCCACAGGGGTTGGAATACCCTCTGCAGGGGCAACTTGCACTGCTACAGTTCGTTTCTCCGACCCAGCCACAGGGTCTGCCACAGGGGTTGGAGTACCCTTTGCAGGGGCAACTTGCACTGCTACAGTTCGTTTCTCTGACCCAGCCACAGGAGTGGGAACGGCTGCGGGAGCTGGAACGGCTGCGGGTGCCGGGACGGCTGCGGGCTGCTTCCGCTGGGCTTTTGGCATAGCTGCCTTAGAGACAGAGGACATTAAACAGTTGTCTACCTTGCCCGGTCTCTCAGAGGACCCTTCTGTTGTGGGGTTGCTGACGGTTGAAGAACAGCAAGTGCCAATCACTACCACAACTGTGCACCGGCGGCAATATCGCACCAACCGAGACTCCCTGATTCCCATCCACGAGCTAATTCGTCAACTGGAGAGCCAAGGAGTGATCAGCAAGACCCATTCACCTTTTAATAGTCCCATATGGCCAGTGCGAAAGTCTAATGGTGAGTGGAGACTAACAGTGGACTATCGTGGCCTGAACGAAGTCACGCCACCACTGAGTGCTGCAGTGCTGGACATGCTAGAACTCCAGTACGAACTGGAATCAAAGGCAGCCAAGTGGTATGCCACAACTGATATTGCTAATGCATTTTTCTCCATCCCTCTAGCAGCAGAGTGCAGGCCACAGTTTGCTTTCACTTGGAGGGGAGTCCAATATACTTGGAATCGGCTGCCCCAGGGGTGGAAACATAGCCCTACCATTTGCCATGGACTGATCCAGTCTGTGCTGGAGCAGGGGGAGGCTCCTGAACACCTGCAGTACATCGATGACATCATTGTGTGGGGTGACACTGCAGAGGAAGTTTTCGAGAAAGGGAAGAAAATAGTCCAAATCCTTCTGAAGGCCGGTTTTGCCATAAAACAAAATAAAGTTAAAGGACCTGCACGAGAGATCCAGTTTTTAGGAATAAAATGGCAAGATGGATGTCGTCAAATCCCAATGGATGTGATCAACAAAATAACAGCTATGTCTCCACCAACTAGCAAAAAGGAAACAAACTTTCCTAGGTGTCATGGGGTTTTGGAGAATGCATATTCCAAATTACAGTCTGATTGTAAACCCGCTCTACCAAGTAACTCGTAAGAAGAATGCTTTTGAATGGGGCCCTGAGCAACGACAAGCCTTTGAACAAATTAAGCAGGAAATAGTTCATGCAGTAGCCCTTGGGCCAGTCCGAACAGGACCAGACGTAAAGAATGTGCTCTACACCGCAGCCGGGGAGAATGGTCCCACCTGGAGCCTCTGGCAGAAAGAACCTGGGGAAACTCGAGGTCGACCCCTGGGGTTTTGGAGTCGGGGATACAGAGGATCTGAGGCCCGCTATACTCCAACCGAAAAGGAGATATTGGCAGCATATGAGGGAGTTCGATCTGCTTCGGAAGTGATCGGTACTGAAGCGCAGCTCCTCCTGGCACCCCGACTGCCGGTACTGGGTTGGATGTTCAAAGGAAGGGTCCCCTCTACACATCATGCAACAGATGCTACATGGAGCAAGTGGGTTGCACTGATTACTCAGCGGGCTCGAATAGGAAACCCCAGTCACCCAGGAATCCTGGAAGTGATTATGGACTGGCCAGAAGGCAAGTACTTTGGGATATCAGCAGAGGAGGAGGTGGTCCGTGCTGAAGAAGCCCCACTGTACAACAAGCTACCAGAAAATGAGAAGAAATACGCCCTGTTCACTGATGGGTCCTGTCGTATGGTGGGAAAGCATCGGAGATGGAAAGCTGCTGTATGGAGTCCTACACGACGAGTTGCAGAAGCTGCTGAGGGAGAAGGTGAATCGAGTCAGTTTGCAGAAGTGAAAGCCGTTCAGCTGGCCTTAGATATTGCTGAACGAGAAAAGTGGCCAGTTCTCTATCTCTACACTGATTCATGGATGGTAGCAAATGCCCTGTGGGGGTGGCTACAGCAATGGAAGCAGAACAACTGGGAACGCCGGGGCAAACCCATCTGGGCTGCTGCATTGTGGCAAGATATTGCTGCCCGGGTAGAGAACCTGGTTGTAAAGGTACGCCATGTAGATGCTCATGTGCCCAAGAATCGGGCTACTGAAGAACATCAAAACAACCAGCAGGTGGATCAGGCTGCTAAGATTGAAGTGGCTCAGGTGGACCTGGACTGGCAACATAAAGGTGAATTATTTATAGCCCGATGGGCCCATGACACCTCAGGCCATCAAGGTAGAGATGCAACATACAGATGGGCTCGTGACCGAGGGGTGGACCTGACCATGGACACTATAGCACAGGTTATTCATGATTGTGAAACATGTGCTGCAATTAAACAAGCCAAACGGTCAAAGCCTCTCTGGTATGGAGGACGATGGCTGAAATACAAATATGGGGAGGCCTGGCAGATTGATTACATCACACTCCCTCAAACCCGCAACGGCAAGCGCCACGTACTTACAATGGTGGAAGCAACCACCGGATGGCTGGAAACATATCCTGTGCCCCATGCCACCGCCCGGAACACTATCCTGGGCCTTGAAAAGCAAGTCCTATGGCGACATGGCACCCCAGAAAGAACTGAGTCAGACAATGGGACTCATTTCCGAAACAACCTTATAGACACTTGGGCCAAAGAACATGGTATTGAGTGGGTGTATCACATCCCTTATCATGCACCAGCCTCCGGGAAAGTTGAACGATACAACGGACTGTTAAAGACTACACTGAAAGCAATGGGTGCTGGGACATTCAAAAATTGGGAAACACATTTGGCAAAGGCCACCTGGTTAGTCAATACTAGAGGATCTGCCAACCGAGCTGGACCTGCCCAATCAAACCTGTTACGCACTGTAGAAGGGGATAAAGTTCCTGTAGTGCACGTAAGAAACATGCTGGGTAAGACAGTCTGGGCTACTCCTGCCTCAGGAAAAGGCAAGCCCATTCGTGGGATTGCTTTTGCCCAGGAACCTGGATGCACTTGGTGGGTAATGCAAAAGAATGGGGAGGTCTGGTGTGTACCTCAAGGGGACCTAATACTGGGTGAGAATAGCCCATGAGTTGAATTGTAGTATGTTAATTATCATATAACACTGTATGTCATCACTACCATGGTTGCTATATATCATAGATGAAAATGGTGACTAATTAGAAGGTATTGGAAAGAGTGTAACCTGAGCATGACATAAATGGTATGGAATAAGGGGTGGATATCTGTCCTGGTTTCAGGTAGGACAGAGTTAATTTTCCTCCTAGTAGCTGGCAGGGTGCTATGTTTTGGATTAGAATGAGAAGAGCGCTGATAACATGCTGATGTTTTAATTGTTGTAGAGCAGTGCTTACACCAAGCCAAGGACTTGTCAGCTTCTCGCTCTGTCCTGCTAGCGAGCAGGCTGGGGGTGCAGCAGGAGCTGGGAGGGGACAGACCCAGGACAGCTGACCCAAACTGGCCAAAGGGGTATTCCATACCATGTGACGTCATGCTGAACAATATATAGGGGTGGCTAGCCGGGGTGGGGGGCCGGCTGCTCGGGGATAGACTGGGCATCGGTCAACGGGTGGTGAGCAATTGCATTGTGCATCACTTATTTCGTACACATTATTACTATTAATACCATTATTATTATTATTATTATTATTATTGTTATTATTGTTATTATTTTTCCTGTCTTAATAAACTGTCTTTATCTCAACTCACAGGCTTCACTTTCCCGTTTCTCTCCCCCATCCCGGAGAGGGAGGGGGGAGGGTGAGCGAACGGCTGTGTGGTGTTTGGCTGCCAGCCGGGCTAAACCACAACACAGATGTAGCACATCATTTATAAGTAGTATAATTGTATTTTTTTTTCCTTATTAATTGATAATATCCCCAGAATCACAGGATGGCTGAAGTTGGAAGAGACCTCTAGAGATCCCTTCATGTTTTATATTTCATATTTCATATATATATATATATTTTTTTCCATTGAAGATTTCAAACGGATTGCTTTTCTGTTCCAAAGTGATTCTCATTTTTTAACTAATTCTTTGCTTTAATTAATTAATTATTTTTATTTTTATTATTATTACTATTTTTTTTTTTTGGTGTGACTCAGGAACAAAAACCTTCAGACTAATAAAACACAGGAAAATTCTATGTTTTATTATGTAATAATGATACCTCATTACTTGACAAAAATATTCTCTTACATTTAGTAATATCTAAAGCACTGTTCTTATAAATACAGATGTAATCAAAACATGATGACAATCAAACTTTTTATTAAAGAACAGCAATAAGACAAAATAAATAAAGAATATTTCATATTTTCTGCATATTTTCCTTAAAGACACAATTGGAGAATTAGTTTATAACAAATAACTTAGAATATTTCCCATTTTCAGTTCTTCCTTGAAAAAAAAATATATCAAATACTGTTCTTTACGTTTAAATAGACACAGCTGAAAATTTCTTTCTTTTTCTTTTTTTCTTTTTCTTTCTTTTTCTTTTTCTTTTTTTCTTTTTCTTTTTCTTTTTCTTTTTCTTTTTCTTTTTCTTTTTCTTTCTTTTTTTCTTTTTCTTTTTCTTTTTCTTTTTCTTTTTCTTTTTCTTTTTCTTTTTCTTTTTCTTTTTCTTTTCCTTCTCCTTCTCCTTCTCCTTCTCCTTCTCCTTCTCCTTCTCCTTCTCCTTCTCCTTCTCCTTCTCCTTTTCCTTCTCCTGCTCACTTGTGAAAAGAATAGTTTGCTCCACACACATGAAGTCACTGATTCAATGATCATTCTAAGGTGGAGACTTCATTTGGAATTAATCTTTTCTCTTTTTACTGAAGTACAGTGACAGAATTATTCTGCTTCAACATAGATGGCAACATAGTTTAAATTTTATATATATTTTTTTCCCCTGAAATTTAATTGATTAATGGTTCTCCTTTTGTTCTCTTTGGCCCTGTACTCTATGTGTTGCCATAGACTACATTTATTCTACTGTACATTACTTTGAGGACTGAAGAAGATGTAAAGTAATAAAAACACTATCATCAGACTTTGGAAAGTTGCATGACACCATGTTGTGGTGCAGTTTTCAAACCAGGGACTCCCAAAGTAGCTCATGTAGGACAGAAAGTCATTGTCTCTTTATACTCACCCTGTTTTAATATATGCTGTCTCTGCTGGGAGCAGTCATATGTGGCAACTCCTCTCTGAATGCTTGTAGCTACATTTCTTAACCTGAACAACACTGGAACAAACTGCGGTCTTTCCTTTTCTGTAGAGATACCTACGTTGGCAGTGGAAATTGAAGGGTTAATTCCCAATGGACACAGAAAAAGCAAATAGTCTGGGTACTAGTTTGTAAAACGAATTTTCAATGTGTAGCCCACAGACTATCATTGATTGCGGTAAATAAATAAAACAAGTCCTGACTTTTATTGTTGTAGGGAGTAATTATAATTCACAGGGCCAGACCCTTTGTGCCACAGAATGCTTCATTTGTGGTTTGCATGAGCAGATACATTAACTTCTGTAAGCTCTTTTCATTAGAACGCTATTACTCATTGAGGACTGATCAATATATCATCTATACAACATCTTGAATGTGGATGTCTGGACCCATTGTGGGCTTGCTGATAATGACTTCTTTATTCAAGCCAGCTTGTAGGAACAAGGAGATAAAGAAAAGGGAAGAGAATTATAGCATATGCTCATGAAAGTATTCTAAAGGTTATAAACAGAAAGCAGGAGTAAAGCTACAGGGTAGGGAAAGGGATCACAGAGGGAAAAAAGAGTGGAAGGGAACTGAGAGTTGAAAAGGAAAAAAAAAATCCAGAGTTTAACTCTATTTCTTTTTTGACATTATGCAAAACAAGCTAAGTTTTAATAAACCTTCTTTTGAAACTAGTCCTCCCTTTGGGATTATATTGCCCTTTAGGTTTTCATATCCTAATGTTCTGCTCATCTTGTGAGGCATATAAGTATTCCCAATGAAGGCAGAGAACCGTTCTTCCCCCTCACAATCTTTTATTTATCTTTTGTTCTCCTCCTTTCTCACCTCCCTCCTTCTAACCTAAATGAACTCTCTGGGGCTCAAAGATTTTATTTCTTCCATTAAGTGTTGACTTCCTATTATATAGATCTTTTTCTCCTGTTTCAAGCTGCCTTTTTTTTTTTTTTAAATGCTCTTTATCAAATTTTATGTAATTTTAATAGAACATTAATTTATAGGGTGACAAATTACAGCTTCGTTCAAGCTCATTGCCCTCTCCATATTTGGGGTGTATTTTGGGAAATGGTAACATTTATAAAATTATATATCCATGAAACACTCTATTCATTTATTCTGGCTTTTCCTTGCTACTGTACTTCAGCTTCTGTTTTGCCGATTACAAAAGAAATGAAGAATTATATTATGTTCTGCGGATTGGACTGTAGGTGCCATGCAGGTGAAGGAAATACAGAAAAGGTGAGAAAATAATTTATCATAGAATGGCTTAGGTTGGAAGGCACCTTGAAGATCATCTAGTTCCAACTCCCAAAGAAAGAATGCATAACAGGAGAGCCATTCCAAGCTTCACTCTTTGTGTGGGAAGAAAAGAAATACCTTTTTTTTTTTTTTTTTTTTTAATAGGTGAAAAACCAGATGCAAAACTAGATTTGTGATAAAGCAGGTCTCCATCAAGTAAGTATTTTGAGTACAATGTCAACAGCAACAACAAAGAGAATGAAATAACAAATCTTTAGTAGGGCAGGAAGTTAAGTATCTACCTAATTCCTACATGAAAATGAAAATCTCATGAGTTTATTTCAATAGATTCAGTGGTTCAGGACTGAGAAGACTACTCTTAGAGACATAAAGTCAACATCTGGAAATCGATAAGATGTTCAGGAACTGCACATCATTATTTATTTATTTATTTATTTATTTTTTAACGTGACTGAAAACAAACGACTAGAGAACTTTAGTCACATTTCTAGAAAGACCTCAGAACAGCAAGATAATTTTGACATCTATTCAGTGATCTGAAGGTGTTAAACAACCCAATTAATGGAAATTGGGGAGTAGGTGTCTGTGTCACAGAAGAAAGAAGATATTTAGCATTGTAGAATGCTACTAGAATGATTGTCCATTATTAGTTCATAATGGTAGTAGTAACAGAGATGATCAGAAAAACTTGCTTTTATTGCATGGCAAACAGGCATGAAAAAATTCTGATAAACTCATGTGTGGGAAATGTTTTTGTCCAAAAAGTTTTGCTTCTGACTTCTTAAAAATAGGTGGATCCTTCTATCTGAAAACTAAATATTTCAACTGGATTAAGATTTATTTATTTATTTATTTATTATTATTTTATTTTATTTTTATTTATTTATTTATTTATTTTTGTGTGTGTGTATTGACTTCATTTGTCAAGTCAGATCAAACAGTATTCTTTAGGGGCATGTACCAGTAATTGTACATCTGATTCAGCTGCCTCAGTGCTTCACGGAAGTTGCAGTTCAGGCATCTCGCTTCTGCCCCCTGATGACGTGTCAGGCTGCAGCATGAGTCACAGGAGAGACTCAGTCTGCCCCAGCCCGCAAAGGAGGAAGGGAATTACTTGCTCCCACTTCTCTAGGACATGAAAAAAAATGCAGTTCAATACTTAAATGTATCTAAAGAAAACTTTTCAATTTGGTAATCTATATGTTTCTTTTGATCAAATAAAGCAAAAGAAAGTCTGACATTTTAGAAAGGGAAGTTTCCCATGTTCAAAAGAAAGAAAATTAAAAATGTCTGTGGAAAAGAAAAAAAGAAAGCTAAAACTGGAAAAAGGGTGGGGTCTTAGGTTATAGCTAGCTATCACTGTACTAGACAGACCTACATAATCCCTGCCCAACTATTATCAGACCACAGGCATGAAGACAGTCAATAATGACTTAATCTAGAAAAGGCTCTGCAACACCTGTGCTGGTGCTGTTCTCATGAAGTACTATTCAAAGTTCAGAGTTTGCTGGTCAGGATCCATAAACAATGTGTGGAGAGAACTAAAACATATCTCTAGCATGCAACACAGCATGCCCTGCACTTACTGTGACCTCTTGGGTGAGGTGTTTCACCAAAGAGCTGCTATGTCTCTCTATGACTTGCTATTATTCTTGCTTGCCAATCCTGTGCTAATAAAGGCAGAACATGAAATTAAGCCTCAGCTTATTAGTCTGGAGTAGTTCATTTACCATTTACTTTCCGTAAAGTTTCAGTACTCCCAGGTTCAAATATGGAGATATTTTAGATTGGGTTATGTATAAGGGGCCTTGTAGACTACAGGTCAATGTCTCTGATAGTCTGAATCTTCAAGCAAACTCACTCAACACATGCCAAAAATAATACTGTGAATGTGTTGATGTGGAATAATGAAATCTAAACTAATTAAATGTGAAATACTTTGTATTTTAAAGTAGAACTGTAGACGTCCTCTCTGCCATATGCAAAGTAGTGTCACCTCAAGAAGTAGCAACTTACTCCCTTGAAACATGGAAACAGAAAGCTCTGCATAGCCCAGAGAACTCACTGATAATGCAATAGCATATTGATGATAGACTTATAACCTTGCTGAACTTGCAGTAGGAATGTGCTGGTCCAGCTTCTCTTTGCCAATGCCGCAGACTCCTGGAATAGTGCTGCTTTTGCTCTGAATAACAAACAAATCCTGACTGGCTGTGAGGCAGGCTCTTTAAAGATTGCAGTGAGGGTGGTGTAAGCAGAGCTTGTACTTTAAACCTGCAAATTCCATCTAGAATGTCTCTAGAGTGTTTATTAACTGGACTCATATTTTATTGTACACAGGTTATTTCTGTAAGTGATTCTGCTCCTTAAACACAGTCCCAAGTGAAATACTTTGTTTTGCAGAAATTTCAGCAAAGCATGATTATTGCATTGCTGGATATGTTTCTCTGCCTCTGCTGTTCTCTGCGCACTCTGTAGAAAACCAGAAAAATACAGATGCTCTCCATCTGTCCCAGGAAAGTTTGTAAGCACTATGGGTTTGAAACTGCAAACTCCCTTAGCTCTGCAGTCCCTTCTGGGCTGCAAGATCTTCACACATCATTTCTTCTTATTTATAATTAGTTTTGCTGCTGAGGGAAGTTCATTCACGTGTTAACAAACCAGTTTGTTTTGTACTTTGATTCTGCCTTCTCCTACTTTTTCCAGACCTCTCACACTTCTCATCTCTTTTTTAGCACGCTTAATGTTGCTACTGCAGCCTTTCACTGTGCTTGTATGAAGGAATTCTCATCTTGCATGGGCTTCTCCTAGGGAATTTTGCCTAACTGAGCTGTTCCAACAACATTAATATAAAGTAGCCCTGGACTTGAGTGAGAGAATCCATTAGAGGTGCTTCACTGAGCCCAGAAATGTTTGGACTTGTTAATGTGTAATAGGACTTGCCTTAAATTTCCTTAGAGGTGTTCTGGCCTGTCTTGGGAAAAGGGAATCAGAAAGTCTCTTCTCAACAGTGTAAAGGTAGCAGTGTAAAGCAGTCCATTCCTAGCTTCCCCGCCCCCCCCCCCCCAAATCCCCAGTGAGAAGTCCAACAGCTAAAATTCCTGCCCTCTAACACTCTAACATTTATCCATTTATCTGGCATTATCAGGTGAGCATCCTCTGGGTAATTGTTTTTCTTGCCACTGTAAAGCTTTGCTTAACTTCTATAGGTCCAATAACATTGAATAGACCCCATAATCTGTGAGCTGCAATTAGCTTTGCATATCCTGTGTTCCACCTGGCACAAAGCATAAATTTAAACCTCTTTGTCTTCTTCCCTCCCCTCTGTTTATTTCAGTGCCTTCCTGTTCCTTATTCCTTATCACAGAATAACCTATGTTGTTCTTCCCATACTGCATACCTCTTGGAACAGCTTAAACTTCTTTGCCTTCTTTTTATAAATTGGAAAATAAATAAACTTGGAAAAAAGACAAATATTTTGTATTCTCTACAGGGAGAGACTGAAACCATAACATAAGGCAACAGTGTCATCTGCAAGCACCATATTGAAAGAAGGCAAATAACATTTTTACTGCAAGTTGCATGATATGATTCTTTTAGTTTGGGAACACTTGAGGTCCTGAGAATTGTTATCAGTTTTGGACACTATAATGAAGAATGGTGAAGGGCAATTACAGTAAGTGCAAAGGACAGTAACAAGAACAAGAAGGGGAGGAAAAAAAAGCTGAAAGGGAGAAGGCTCCAAGGCTCCAGCAATCACAGTTAGTTAAGCTGATGGAGCAAAGATGGAAGAAACTTAATAAGGTGAGGTATGTAAAAAAAAAAAAAAGAACAATTTGCTATCCTGGTGGGTGATACAAGAAAAAATGAGTTTATACTGCAGTAAGAAAGTTTCAGAACATCCTCCTTTTCCAGCATGACAGTCAATAAACGTTGGAAAATATTGTGTTGATTGCACAGACCTTCATAAAAGCTGGTCTTGAAAGCCCCTGCTATTCCCATCTCTACACTGAAACGGTGAGTACTGTCAGTGTGGATTATCATAGTTGTTTGTCTAACCTGTTCTGGAAGAACTGCATATATCTGTAGGCTGCTTATTCCAGGCCTCCATTAGACATATTAGGTGCCATTCTCAATGCCTTGCACTTAGCAGTGATGAAAAAAATAAGCTTTATGTATTTCACATACAGCATGCCTTCTTATCCACCCCAGTAAAATACTGTCCTTTTGGTTTACATGGAGTTACTTCAAAACAGATGAGACAGGAATAGCTGCAATAGGTACTATCTTAGATAAGGAGTTGGCCTAGATACCTATTTAAGGTTTTTCCAGTCAGCTTGTTTAAGTTTTCTGGATTTGTCAGCAATGTAATTTCATGTTTGTGCTGGTTTCATCCTGATGGACAGCTAAATTCAACTACAACAGCTCTCTCACTCCCTTTCCTTAAAGGAAGAAGGGGAGAAAATATGATGAAAAAGTTCTCAACAGTTGAGATAAGAACAAAGAGATCACTCATCAATTACTGTCACAAGAAAAACAGACTCAGCACATGGAGATTAATGTAATTCATTACACTTAATCTCAGCTGCTTCTTCATCTTCACTCTTCCCCTGCTCCAGCATGGGGTCCTCCCCCATGGGATGCTGTCCTTCCCAAACATGGGCTTACCATAGACAGAAATTCTGCAAGAACTGCTCCAGTATAGAGCCATACCACAGGGTACATCTTTCAGGAGTGGACTGGTCCAGAACTGGTCCCCCATTAGTGACAGCGCCTGCTAGACCTCCTGCTCCTGTGTAGGCTCCTCTTCATGGGCTGCAGCCTCCTTCAGGCCAGATTCACTGGCTCCACTGTGGGCTCCTCCACAGGCTGCAGTGTGGAGATCTGCTCTGCTGTGGTACCCTATGGGCTCCACCATGTACCCCTCCACAGGCCACAGGGGAACTTCTGTTCTGGCACCAGGAGCAATTCCTGCCCTCCTTCTGCACTGACCTTGGTGCCTGTGGTATTGGTTCTCTCTACATTATCTCACTCCTCTCTCCCAGATGCTGTTGCACAGACATTTTTCTGTTTCTTAAATATGCACTCAAAGTGCTGCAACCAGCATCATTTATTGGCTCAGCTTTGGCCAGAAGTGGGTCCCTTTTGGATCCAGTGGGAGCTGGCTCTTATCTAACATGCGACAGCTTCAGGACTCTTCACAGAATCACAGAATCATCTAGGTTGGAAGAGACCTCCAAGATCACCTAGTCCAACCTCTGACCTAACACTAACAAGTCCTCCACTAAACCATATCACTAAGCTCTACATCTAACCGTCTTTTAAAGACCTCCAGGGATAGTGACTCAACCACCTCCCTGGGCAGCCTATTCTCACAGAGGCCACCCCCACAGTCCCTTCACTACCAAAAACTTGTCATGTATACCCAACACGATGATGCTAGGAGACATTAAGTTGCACTGGTACTAATACGATTTTAAAACTCAGATAACTGAAGCCAAGTTACTTTCATATTTTATACGGACTTCAGTTGGTGAGTGTTTATTTATGAAGAATCTTGGGCGTACTGAGGCAGTCTTTGCTGAAAACTAAGCTGTTTTGAGAAACAAGTTCCTGGCTTTTCCAAGATGCTTCTACACAAGCTGCAAACATATCCTTAAATGTCAGCATTGTAATATGCCTGTTGGACAATTTTGGGATCAAGACACAGTAATCCAAAATTCTGTATTTGTTAGTTGGCCTGTTCTTGTTGTAGCTTTCATTGTGAGAGCTGGACTCCCTGTGAATTTTCTGTATATTAGATCAAGCAGAAATTTCACATGAAATATCATTCCTCTGCATAATTAAAAATAAATAAATATATTAATTTTACTTGATCTGAAGTTCTTTGTTAATGTTCCATGACTCCCAGTGCCATGATTTTTAGAGGAATTGCAATATCTGAAATGATCTGTCAGTACGCTTATTGAACCATATGAGTGAATCTGCGTGTCCTGAGAGCATGATGAGTTTGGCCCTTTGGTACAAAATTCTAGACAGGGACAATCTCTTATCCTGGTGAACAACTATATGTATATCAAGTCTCATCTTCCAATCAATATTTGGAGCATATGAAGTGTGCATTTTTGTGTTTAGTATGGACCCTTATGACTACTTCAGAACATGTCCTAAAAGAGTGTGAAAGGAAGATGAGCAATGTACCTCTGTCAACCTTACCAGACATGTAATTTGAAATTGCAGTGGTGGAGGGTTTTTTTTGCTGGTCAAACCCCAGTTGTGGTTTTTTTTCAGTATAGCTTATGTGGTATATATAGTATATGGGTATATTTCAGCATTAAACTTGGAATGATTCATGCTTATGCATAACTTTCCTCATTTTGTGCATAGAAATCTTTGATGACTGCTCAGGTGGATAAACTAAAGCATGTGCCTGAATGCTTGAGGTATTAGAGCCTCAGTTATTATCTTTCTTTGGAAAATAAAACATGGCCACAGAGAGGTCGTGTATAAATTTAAAATGAAGCAAAATGAAAAAGTAAATAAGTCAGGAAAAAAATAATTAGCTGACATAAGTTAATTTTTTTAAAATACTTGTTTGTGGAACAAAGTGTAATTAAACCCTTAGTGAGCATATGGTATGCAAATACTAAAGCAGTTTATTAGTATGTATTCAGCAGAATATTTGTGAAGATCATCCACATATACATATAAAAGCCAGTAGAAAACTAGAATGTAAGAATGAGAGTGGTCTAGTAATGATAAATGTTCATTCTGCTGATGTTTTTGGTGTTGAAGGAACCCAACAAAATATAACCTCTGTAAGGTACACAAACCAATTTCATTTTTGTAATGAGGGTGCAGGTCTAAGATGAGGGGAGAGAGAAACTAGCTGCGTTAAGCTAATTAAACCTACTCTTTTTTTTTTGGTAATTTTCTAACACCAGGTACTGAATTAGCTGCAACCACCTGTAACAGTTCCGGTTTCAATTTTCAGTAGTGTGTACTCCAAGTCATGCTGGAATGGTTCCTTTCTCTATTTCTCTCTTCTAAGAGAGATGGCTTTTCAAAGTTTTATTCTAAGAGCTGACTTGCTACTTTCAGAGAGAGATTTTGCAGAGCCCTGAAATCTACACACAGAATTAATTTTACATTGTGGTCGTATTAGCATTAATTAAGGTAAGAAAGTTTTTTTTTTTTTTAAAAAATAATCAGTAGAAACACATAAGCCTAAAGTAATCACAATGCATTTTTTCAACAGTGGGAAAGAATTTGTCCCAAATCTAGTCAGTCATTGCATTATCCGGTCAAGTCTTCCTACCAAGAGATTCTAGTGACTTGCTGTGCAGAACTAGTGAGATGGGATAAGTGAAACAGTGAGATAGTAAAGGAGGGAATATGGAGCAGTAAAAAGGAATATGATTTTGTGCAATGCAGTGGTATTTTGGGGTTATGGAGCTGGGCCTCTGACTTCATGACAACCTTTATTCCTTGCAGCTGTGCTGTCTCTGGGGCCACTTGGAAAAGCATAAATGTAAGCACATAATTCATCTGTGCAAGTTCTGTGTCTTAGATCACAGGCAGGGCTTCAATTCCATTGCTGAATTTTTGCAGCAGAAAGCACAACAGAGCACCAAATCTGAAATGACAAGAATCTGCTCAAGTATTGATTAATAACAAATCTCTTCATGTCCATATAAAGAATAAAGTCCAGTGCATTTATAGTGCTGAAGTAAATAAATAATACATAGAATAAAATAAAAAGTTCACACAATGGGTCACTTGTAGCAGTTATACTAAATGCATTTCTTTTGAGCAAAGCCCAGCTATAGCAAAATATACAAGCTGAACACTTGGTTTGATGTGGAAGAAGCAAGTTGTTATTACATTTCTGAAATATTTCTGGAACACGAAAGAAATGTATTGACTGCCAATGTAGATGTTAATTGTTTTGTTATTGCACATTTACATGTCGTGTTTCTCCCATGACTTTCACCATGCAACACTGTATATTGAGGGAAGGGGTCTGACACTTTTAAAAGTGAATTCTAACGTGAAATGATAGCAAAACAAAGATTAAAACAGCAAAATAACTGTTGAGTATTGTTACAATTTGCTTCCAAATAGTGGAAGAAAGTAAGGAATTGTTCCTTAACAGTTCTAAACAGCAAAATAATTCAGTACACTAATAAAAAAAAAAATTTGCTTTGTTGCGTCAATTCTGTTACTTACAGAGTCATCTGAGCATTAGTGGAACTCCAGCAAAATGGAAATGTATTTTAAGACAGAGAAGAATATACCTTGCTTTCATCCATGTGCTTAACTGAAAATAACTTTTCACTTATACTCAATTCGTGACATTTTCTTAACTGCAATTTTTATTAGATAGCTCAAATATATAAACAGAAAATTGGTTTAATTGAATATTGTCTACAGATCATTACTTTTAGGATAAGTCCTGAGTACATCACAAAATATCGTTGCTTTCTGAGCTTTTTTTTTTTTTTTTTGTTCATTAAAGTCCCCCATGGTCTTTAAAGTTAATAATCAAGCTTGAAATGAGATTATAATATTTTGTAGAAATTCACATGAAATATATGTATTTTTCAGTGAAATCTTAGAATCTTAGAATCATAGAATCATTAAGGTTGGAAAAGACATCCAAGATCATCTGGTCCAACCCCTACCACCAATATCACCCACTGAACCATGTCCCTAAATACCATGTCCAACCTTTCCTTACATATCCCCAGGGACAGTGAATGCATATTTCTCAGTTATCACATCATCTGACAACTGAATTTTGGCTGATAAACTTCCAGATTAAAGAGTAGAGATTGTGGTTACATATATCATGTGCTTAGAAAGTATTACTGCATTATTATTATTATTATTATTATTTATTATTTGTTAGGATTCTTCAGAAGAAAACATAAAAACATTCAATGTATTATACTCACAGTTTCCTTTTTAAATTGGGCATTCCAGATCCAAATAAAAGTTTTTGGCTTTATTTTCAAATTCAAACTGATAGCTTTTTTTCTTGGGAATCTTCAAAAGTCTGATTTCATTTATTTTAAATAAAAAATTTTCATATCAAGTAACTTTGCATGTGTTTCAAAGACAAAATGATGGCAAAATAAAACAAGTGATTCAGCATGTTGTCACTCAACAATGCTAGCTGGCACTTAAAAAAAAAAGGAACTAGGTGAGGTTTCACTAACTCTTGCTAATTTTGCTCAGTTCATTTCTGTCTAATCATACTAAAATTATTATAGGGAATGATTCATTTGCACAAGCAGAAAACGAGGGGTACAAGTGGCCCTCTTTCATGGTGGAATTGAAGAAGACATTGTAACAAAGCTAAATTTGCTTGTTATTTGGTTTCCTCTACATCCAACCTCAGTGGTTTGGCAGATCTAGCTGGTCAAGAAGTCTCCCCCATCTCAGGAAATGTTCCAAAAAAATGTGTCTTAACAGCACCCTTTTATAACACAAGTTGTCTAATTTATGCCTCACAATGCATCTGGGGTAGCTTGCTGTTACTCATTCCAATTACAATTATAAAAAGAACTTCAATGTATTCAAAATGTGGACTGGTGGAACTGAACAAGTGCTGGATGAGGCTGAACATGACTCACAGGTAATGGAGAGGATATGTATTTCATGCTTCTCAACCAGAGTGCAAAAATGCTTAAAGTTCAAATGCTACAGGCTGAAAAACACTTAAAGAGAGCACTAACCCAACAGTTCTGCTCTGTAAATGCTGTTTTATTTCAATGAGACAACAAGCCTCAAGGAATTTGATTCCTTACAGTAAGATGGATTCATATGTGACCTTTATATAATATCCTTACAACTTTGTACAAAGATTAAAGGCAGTGGATTAATGCCAAAGACTAAAGGGAGAGTATTAAAAATATATGGGAATGTTTATGTATATCTGATGGTCATTTCAAAGAATTACAGCTAGAAAATATCCAAGAGAGTCAAATCTCAGCAGTTTGCAGAAGTACCTTTTCTCTACAGTCAATACAGGAATGTTTCCTGGAGGAGACAGTAGGAAAATTGTTTGTCTGGGTAGGGCCAAAGACATTGAGGCAGACATGGGAAAGATGGCCTTGCTCAGACTGGTTTCTCTTTTGCCAGTTCTTTTGAGCACAGAACATTCAGAGACTCTGGTATATACAGTAAAAGATGGTACATAAAAGTAAGAATGTAGAAAGCTGAGGTACTTCCTTGTGATAGGATTAAGCTCTGATTATAGAAGTATCTCTATAGCCTGCCTTTAAGCACAAAACTTGTTGATTATGTATTCTTTGTGACAGGGAAGAGAGAAAGAAATCATCTTTAAATCTCACAGAGATCTTGAGACATCTCAGACTTTTTACTCAGTATGCTTCTCAAGGTTCAAAGAGAACTACTATTTCAAGTTTTGCATCTACACCAGTCAAAAAAATTGCATGCACTCAAGAATTGTGATCCTATCCCTCTGGAAAGTTTCTATTTTTATTTTTTTTCTTTAATGAATAACATACAGTCCAAAACCAATATGTTATTTATGCTTGCTGTGTTTCTCAGCTTGTCTGGCCAAAGGAGTATAGAAATGTAGCAACTCTGAGGTGTTATGTGGTGATTTATCCATTGGAAAATAATCTGAAACCAACAAACTCATAGAAAACGGATGAAAAACAGGTAATAGTTGTCAGTTGCTAGCTTCATGGGACAGATTTTAATTAGAAAGGATTTGTATTCCATTATTAATTCCCTGAGAAGTCCAGTCCTCATCAAACTTCTCCTGGTACAGAGAAGGCTAAAGGACACCCATATATATGTCCGTGGTTTTGTTTGAGGGTTCAAAAAGGGAAAAGTGTACTTTTTTTTTTTTTTTTTCCGCAAAACTCCTCTATATTATTTAACCTGATTCCAGGGAATTCCAAGGGCAGGACACATCCTTTAATAAGGCCATGAACTGTATATCGCAGCTAAGGCTAGTAATAAACTCTAATACTGATGTTATAAAAGCCATCTTAAAACAAGGTTAATAACATGACAATAGTAAACACCCCAGTCAGCATAAAATGAAATGAAGCCTACAGTATTTTAAATGCATGGGTCCTGTGAAAAGGGATACCAAGAAAAGACCTTTTGTTCATGAGCTTCTATATATAAAAAATCAGTTTTCTGCTTGTGTCTCTGTTGAAGGTCATCAGTGCTTGAAAAATGAAAGAAAAACAAACAAAAAAGCTACCATTCTTAGCTGCAAAATGCTGGGATAACATAGCAGCGTTTAAAATACTGCAGATACAATGCTTTAAATGAAGATTGATATAATTTCTGAAATTAGAGAAATTCCATTAACAATGTATTACATTAACAATTGTAATAATTGTAATACATTAACAATGTATTTTCTTTTTCTTTCTTTCTCTTTCTTTCTTTCTTTCTTTCTCTTTCTTTCTTTCTTTCTCTCTTTCTCTTTCATTCTTTTGTTCTTTCATGCTTTCACTCTTTCACTCTTTCACTCTCACGCTTTCTTTCTTTCTCTTTTGCTCTCGCTCTTTCGCTCTTTCTTTCACTCTCGCTTTCTTTTGCTCTTTCGCTCTTTCGTTCTTTTGCTCTTTCTTTCGCTCTTTCTTTCTTTCTCTTTCTCTTTCTCTTTCTCTTTCTCTTTCTCTTTCTCTTTCTCTTTCTCTTTCTCTTTCTCTTTCTCTTTCTCTTTCTCTTTCTCTCTTTCTCTTTCTCTTTCTCTTTCTCTTTCTCTTTCTCTTTCTCTTTCTCTTTCTTTCTCTTTCTCTTTCTCTTTCTTTCTCTTTCTCTTTCTTTCTCTCTCGTTCTCGTTCTCGTTCTCGTTCTTTCTCTCTCTTCTCTCTCTTTTTCCTTCTTTTTTTTTTTTTCTTCTAAAAATAATTTATTCACTTTAGAAAGTGACAGAAACACTATTCCTTTACTTCATTTCTGCAACAGAATTAAAACAATCTTAAAAATGTCAGCATAACTAGCTGGCCATTTTCTGAAGAAACACTTTCTGTAGAAGATCACTGTTGGGTCCATCATCCAAAAGGAAGAAAAAGAATATCCAAATTCTGGATCAAATTTACATCTTGACTGAGTTGTGAACTACTGGTTGGAATTAAGGATGCTTTCTGAAATTCTTAATCTCCACTTAGTTTTTCCAGTCAGAAGGCATTTCCAGAGTCAGTGAGTTCAGAATATTTGAATTAACAAATGAAACAAAACAACAAAAAACAAACAAAAAATAAAACACAGATTTTCAGACAAATAATCTCTCTAGTTGTTTCCAGCAAAGAACACTGATTTCTTCTGTTCATCAAAATTACACAGAATATTTTCAGGTTCTCGACATCATTTCTGTTTCCTGAGAAGGAAGAAGATAGAAAACATCATGCTAATCATCAGGTGGGAGGCTATCATTTGCCTGTCTTTTCTAAAAGGTTAGAACCAGGCAGGAAATCAATTAAAAATACAGAATGCAACAGACGGAATTTTTGTATCCATTATGGTGCTTTTCTACATCTTTGCTTAACAATTTTCTCAATTTATTTGCCTCAGAGAACCCTGGTGATGACTAAACTTCTCTCCCCAGGTGAAAAAACAAACAAATAAACAAAAAAATCTTACAAGTTTAATGATATTTTAATATCAATATGGAAAACTTAATTGAGCAGAAAGAATGCTCATTTTAAGTAGCTTAAACCTGTATAATACAAATGTTTTCAAGATAGTCAGAAGAAAATAAACAAGATCACATGATAATATTTCCTCTAAAAGTTAGGGATTTTTTTTGGCTGGTCCCTTGGATTTGTCAAGAAGCTTTCCCTTTTGGCTTCAGACACTCTTAAAAATTATATAGCTTTTAAAATATATATGTGTTATTATTTTACTTTATAAATTGAATTGCTATTCCAAATTAACTTAACTCTCTGGACATGAAAATTCAGTTAATACTAACAAATAAGGCACCATCACACCACCTGTTAAACACTTTTTTTTTTTTTTTTTGTCCTTAAAACTCTTCAACTGTAGAAGTGTAAACAACTGTCAGGACATCATGGTAGTTTTATATAATATGAAATGACAAATTCTTCAACAAAAGAGGAACTGTACTTTCATACTGTAAATTTAAGTAAAAGACAAATAGAAATTATTTGAAGTAGGAATGTACATCAGTTTTTCAGAATACTTCAATATATGAAGATATGTCCTGTTTTATTTACATATTTTTGGTTATACTTATTCTCTTCCAGATTTTTCTGCCAGTATTGTTTACCTTTCTCTAGATCACTGTAACATCTAAAAACCTTATTCTCTTGCTTGTTTGCTAGTGTAGAAGACTTTTTTTTTTCTTCAGCCCAGTTTTCATTTACTAGTGTCTGAATATGCTGAATATGAATTATGAATATGAGTATGAATTCAGCTCTTGAATAAAAGGACTCAGTCCTTATAGGTATAACAAAGGAGATACTAAATGTAAGTTGAAAGGTCGTATTATCTTTGCATGTAGCACTAGTGGAGATATTTTTGGAAAACTGCCCCCACTTTAGCATCCAGAGTTCAAACTATCTGCTGATAACACTGGAAGCCCAAAGCAAAATTTAGAAACTTCTTATTCTGTCAGAGAGTTTGTTAGGTTTAAGTTCATGAGCATTTAGGGGCAACAATGGTAACAGGCTCTTCAGTTAGCTCACAGATATATAGTATGATTTAATGGAAATTGAAAACTCAAACTCAAGATGAGTTGTTTCCAGAGAAGTGGGAGTTAATTCCTAGGACAAATTTTCACACACTGTTGTTGTGAGAATTCACATACAATTTCAAAGGCAAGTTTGCAATTTCATTTATTTATTTATTTATTTAAGATGAAATCCATCTCCTGTTCAAACAATTCTGTGCTGTTCTACATCTTGTTTTACACAGGCAGTTTAGGTGACCAGAATCTTCTCTCCTAGGTTTGTCCCTTTAAAATGATGCTCACTTTTTGTTGTACTTCCGTGGTCTCACCCCAGTTTGTCAACTAGGTGTCCTGAACATGATATTCCACTTGTGTAGATTTCCCCACTCTTGGATCTGTCAGCATCTGTGTAGGCAGATCAAAATCACTATGAACATTTGTGTTGCCAGTTCATATTCCACTGAGTATCTTTCAACCTCACAGGAACCTTCTGCTACCAGGTATGTGTTTAACTTGGTACTTCTACAAGTTTTGATTTGTAGTTTTCTATCTATAGCTGGACATCCTCCCCAGGAGAGTGCCTAAGCAGGTATCAGTCCTTGTGCCTTCACAGCACTGGGAAAACGGTCAACAATATCAGTTCTGGTGGTGGAAACCCCAGAGAGGTCAAGTGAATGTCATATCGCAGCCCTGTGTGCACTAGCCTATGGAGGGGCAGAGATCCTGCATGGTGACACCTCAGAGATTAGATGTGGCATTTAACATTGTGCCTCAGGACGTTTGCACACTTTCTTCTAAGTCTAACAGCAGCTTGGAGGTGCATTAGCTCTTACAAGTAAATGTTTTCACTGTCTGGAAGGACTGAAATAAGGTTACATATCCCCCAAATAAATGGAGGCCACTCCGAAGACCTGAGTCAGAGCTATCTGGATTTATCAGCTCACATCTCAATGCAGTGCTGCCACAGAAGGCTTCTTCACTTAGCAAAGAACCGTTCAAACTCAATTTGAATGTAGAATATCAAGTGATGAATGAATCAGACCTTAAGAAAGTCTCTGGAGGCAGACTGTGGCAACCCTTGAAGAGGAGCCTGATGACTGATTCTGAGCTGTAGGCTCTAGCTACAGAGACAACATTTGTCCTTGAGGAACATCTGCACCATCAGCAATGAGGAACATTTTAATACTACTTCCCACACTTGCCTTTTGTGGATGGAAGGCATATATTTTAAGGTCTGACATGAAGCAATCAAAAAACCACACAAATCAATGTCATACCATTTAAAGGATACATCCACTTTTCCAGAGGCTACAGTATAAAGTAGTCCAAAATGCAACTGTGAGACTTAAAATTGATTGGATCTACTCCAGCCTTCTGTTCTGCTTTGTTTTTGTTTGTTCATTTTTTGTCGTATCAGCTAAATCAGGAATCCATTGCTAATTCCCTATAAAAGCAACTTTACATAGGATATTAGGCCTTACTCTGCGGTATCCGACTCTTCCCTAAATGAGGACTATTCTCACATACCCCATACCTCAGTACAGTTTGAATGGGTGAACAACAGTGATGTGATGTGCAGTAACTCAAGCCAGCACTGCAAAGTAATAAAGCTCCTAAAATCAGTTTTAAGCCTAGAACTCATCTATGGCAGTGCAGAAACACAAAGATCTGTCTCCCTTTAGTTTAAACATAATTTCTCCACATGCAGCATGAAATGTATTTTAACTTATTAAAAATGACTTTTTGCAAAATAAAATAAAATAAAATAAAATAAAATGTAGGGAAACCCTTTAATAATGTTTGGAACAAAACAGTCATTTCTCTGATATATGAAAAACATGAAATGACAGACGACAAAATAACTGAACAGAGCATTATAGAGAAACTCTCATTCTGTTGTTTAACAATCTAAAATAAAAAGTTGTATCCTCATACATAACCTCCAGCTTTTCAACTTACCTGAAGAGCTCCCCTACCCACAATGCACTAAGTGGATGATTAAAAAGAAATAGGGGCTTAACTGAGGGGTAAGCGTGGGGTCTCTGGAGCTTTGCAAAGCACTGAACCATGCAGCTACAGCTGTCCTCCAAACAAGCCCAACATTCTTTATTTATTTGTTATGAAATATTTATGGATGTTATGAAAGGTTTAAAATAATGTGTCTGTCTCTCTCTCTCTCCTCTTATTTTTGCCCTGGCACAGTGTTTTCTAATGCATAAATAATTCTGGCCTGTGGACAGTGGGACAGCACATTAGGTGGGATGTATCCGCTGTATCACATTCTTTCTGCCTGAGAGAAAATATCATTCCTAGTAATTTTCTACACTTATACAATCTGCGTTGACAGTAAATAATTGATGTATGAATTTAGGACTAAACTCCAACACAATATGACTTTATGTCAAGGGTTACTCCCAGCAGATTTTGAGCTAAATCATCTTGCAGAATGGGTTCTTTCAGTGGAAAGAAGAGGGGGAAAAATGCTTTTTGAAATTATTTTGATGGAAAGATGGGACTTCTGCTTAGTGCTTCTTTTTGATGAGGTCTTGCTTTGCATGGCTAGTAATAAAACCAAGCAATCTACCTATTATGAGATTGGAAATGTTTCATTTGTGATCACAAATTGATATTTTTCATATTGACATAATCAGGTTCCTTTTTGCTCCTTTCATTCTTTCATCTTTTCTTTTCTTTTCTTTTCTTTTCTTTTCTTTTCTTTTCTTTTCTTTTCTTTTCTTTTCTTTTCTTTTCTTTTTTCTTTTCTTCCTTTATTCTTTATTTTCATTTTTCCTGTTTTCTTCTCTATTCTTTTCTTATTTACTGTTTTTTTTTAATTATTTTATTTTTTTTGCATTTCTTTTTATTATAGAAGAGTTAGCATGTGATAGGGTGCCCTCTGCTTTCCATGCCTGTATTTTCCATACAAAGTACAATTATATTTTAAATTATGATCTGGATATATTTGCAACTTAAAGATACATAACTGGAAGAAAGGCTTCACATAAAGGATTACAAATTTACTCCTAGTGCCTCAGTTAAAATCCTTTTCATCATCAGAAAGTGGTTACCATCAGACAAAAAGGAAACAAGGAAAGAAATGGAATCAAGAGGAAAGCTTTTATGATAGAGACGGAACTGAAATGTTCAATACATTTATATGTCTTATTAAAGACTAGACAGGAAGATCAAAGAAAAATCATTACATAAATAGCCCTTCATGAAATGTTCTTATTTAGAGGGTGGGAATTAATGGGGGGGGGGGGGGGAGATGGAAGTTTTCTGTTTGTTTTTTCATTCCTTTTTATTTATGATTTAATGCACAGTGGAAAAAATAATGGAATGCATATCGAATACTTGCATCACTGCTGAAACATCAGGCATATGCAGTTAATTTTAAATTAAAACATCATCACAGTCTTTGAACAAATATCAATATCATTACCTCTGTGTTCTCTGCTTAAAACTGTAATGACACTTATTTACTTATGTTAAACCTCCACTTGTGGAAAATTACTGAATTTGTTATGACACATAAACTGAATAGCAAGAGCAATTTTTGTTAAAGGGACAAAGCAGTCTCTTGGGACAACAGGAACAAAACTCCTTCTTACTTCTCAACATTCAAGTAAATATCTTCTAGTCACTGTTCCATAGATGGCACTCATGCCTCTAAGCAAGAAACACAGATACAGATCCACGTTCAGGTGAGAAATGTTAAAAACCAATACTTTGATCTGAAGAAAATTTCCTAAAGGACATCATCAATCATTTAGGAAATATCTTTTTTTTTTTTTTTTTTTTCCCCTAATATTATATATAGACAGATAGAATTAGGGTCTAAGAATGCAAAACAGCAACAAAAGGATATATCTAATAGAGAAAGTTGTGTTTAGTAAACTACTTTTTGTGCCTTTGCTTGTAAGATCTCCTGTGATTTTCTGGAATAATGAGAAGGAAACTGTGAGGAAAGGGTTGAAAGCAGTAAAAGAAGTTTCAGCTGAACCATAAATTAGAATAGAGTTTGTTGTAATTTCTGCTGGTCAGTCAAATTGTTCTTAGGTGTGTTGTCATGCAGGAGTTCTGTTCAGCTTGACACAAACCAAACTGCAACTTACTAAATGTTCCTAACATATGCACTGAATATACCTTTTGCAAGATATGTTTAAAGCAAAATACAAAGAATACATTTAATAGTTCAGCAAAACCTGAAAGTTATTTTTAACTTGAAAGCAAATACAAGAAATTTTCTAAACTGAAAACCATCTTCATAGGATATTCAAAGAAAAACCTGCCCAGTATCTGTCATCTGTCATCTCTAATGATAAAAATATCTCTAGCGGAGTTTGACTGAACTAATTATCTGTATAATTAAAGTCATAAAAATATGGAACATCTTGATTGATGAGGAAGTCATGAAACTTACTCAATAGGCTGCTCTGCAAATCCAGAAAATCAGGAGTGCTCTTTGGACTATTCCTGCTCAAACTCTAAACTCTTAAGTGTTACACCCCAGTAACCCCAGTACAAAGGAGTCATACTCCTTATATCTCAAATATCCTGTCACAGTTGCTATAGAAATAAATTTGTCTTGGGTCTCCTCTGAAGTGATCAAGCTAGAAAAGACCTCTACAAAGGTGAACCTTTGAGTCTTAAGGTATATGGTGCTATTTGGCTGTGTTTCAAACATGGTCATGAGGAGTGGAGATCCTCCCTGATAGAAGCATTATCAGGGGACTGAAGAGAATGTAAGATGTATTTAGGAATCTGAGTTACTCACATCACTTCACGTGGTGTAAATTCAGATCTGAGAAATAGAAGTGGTTTCTGCAACATCAAGGAGAAAAGGTGAGTCTACTATTCCTATTGACTTCAAAAGAAACTAGGCTTCATTCGCCAACTTTCAATTAGGCCCATAAATATGAAATTAAATATGCTTAAGAGGACAGAGTGAACCAAAAAGATTAAAGAATTAACACTCACAGTTGCAAAACCCACAAAGGCATCAAAAGACTGTCTCAGTTTTCAGTCTCAGCAGTAACAGTAGTAGATGCTGGGTAAATGAAGTAGAAACTAAAGCAAGTACAGCTGGCTCTTTCCTTCAGACTATTTCTGAGGACCAGTGAGTCAGGAACTTCCTGAGACAGAATTATATATCTTTGGTTTTGAAGCCATACATCCTTTTGGCATCTGCAACATGCAGTGGCAATGAATTCCTTGCACTACTGTATATGCTATTTTATACAAAATAACTATGCAGTCTTTGGAAAGGAATGTTCAATTTTGCTTTTGAGTCTTCTCCCTGATGGTGCATTGTGAGCCCCCTAGTTCGTCTGTTTATTAGAAACTGTAATCAACTTTTCCCTACTTGTGTTACTGGCATTTTTGAATATTTTATATATCCACTGATATTCTGTCTGGCTTTTTTTTTCTTTTTTTTTTTTTTTTCCTTTTTTTTTTCCCCTTCATATTGCAGAATCCATGAATATTCAATCTGAGTATTCAACCATATGGAGGTAATTCTGAATCTCCGATCATCCTTATCTGTACTTGTTCTTGTTCTGCTACGTAATTATTCAGACTGAGTGGCCAACATTGTGGCCAATGCTAAAGATACATGTTCTTTGTGGTTTTAAACATCGGACAGAGGTGTAATGCTTGTTGTTTTGTTCTCTATTCTTTTCCAAATAATTCCTTATATTCTACTTGTCTTTTTGCCTGTTACTGAGCACTGAGCTCATGTTCTTGAGAACGATCCCTGAAGACTCCATGATTACTTTTCTATACTGAAATAGATAATTGAAAGCCCATCACTATACATACGTATAGGTAGAATCATATTCCTCCTCATCTTAGTTATTTTGCATTTTTTCAAGACTGAATTTTGTCTGCCATTTTATTTTTTCCTTACTTGGTATTGCTACTGCTTTCTCCACATACTCAACCAACTATGGTTTTAACATCCTGAATAGTACCATGATACTACTAAATATTTTCATTTAATTTATGAAGATATTGAAAGGTTTGCTATAGGAAACAGTCAGGATAGAAGGAAACATTGTAAAATGTGACATATTGAAAATATTGACAAGTAGTTGTGGTAAATGTCTCCCACAAATCTACAATGCTACCATTTTTAAGTGTCTGTTCATATTATGTTGGTCTTACTCAGTCTTTCTGAGGTTTTCAAAGGTGATTTTCCAATTCCTCCTACTGGTTAGGTTTCTATATTGTTGTAGGATTCCTCTTAGAAAAAAAAAATAAAAAATCATGCAGTGGGGAAAAAAAAAGCACTTTTTACTTCCACAGGTGCTGATATGTTAAATCCTGTTACTTTCCCTGGAACAAAAAATAACGTTCTGTGGAAGAAACAGAAGTCAATACCAGAATTTATCATCAAGTAGGGGTGAATTTGCCAGGAAACAAGGTGAGTCTGATTGACTAGTGGAATGACGGTTGTGGACTGGAATGATCATTATGAAGTTTGGATGGCAAAAATGTTTAAAAGAAGTTAAAAGATGGTCCCTGGAGCTTCTTTGCCCACTCTTCTTTCCCAGACCTTCTTGTTTGACAGACACCTAAAGTCCCTGCTTAAAGCAAGGGGAAAAAGTCCTACTCTGGAAACTCAGTTCATACCACAATTAAACTTTAAGGAAAAAACAAATATCAAAGACCAGAATTTGGAGAGTTAGTAATGCTGCTACACTGCTTGTTCATAAGCGTTCAAACATGCAAGTGAATTTTGTAAACATTTATAACTCTCCTTTCTGGAATGAAATGTTCATCACGTATTTTTAGCAAAGACAAATATTTTCTGTATTTCTGCTTCGTGTTTCACCGCACAAGTTAATGAGTTAGCTGGCACTTTGATGTTCAATGTGTTAGGTTTCACTGTAGTTCAGAATATCAGTTCCTGGTCATCTATGTCATTTTGTGAATTTATCAGAGGATAGGTCTTGTGAGGCCTGCACATGGGCTTCCTGCACATATTTTCCACACCGAGTATAGTTTAGAGTGTCTCCTCTTCAGCTTCTGTAGTGCAGTGAAATGTAGTACCACCTGAGCTAACGTAAATCAGGGACACTGGTTCTAGGTAAAACATGGGCTCAGCTACCATGCTGAGGAGCAAATGCTGAGCTGTATCAGGGCTGGAGGAGTGATGCTGGTACCTTTTCCATCTCCCTACCAACTAGCTTGGATATAGCAGTGATCTGCCTGTCATGGGTTTATCTGCAGTACAGGCAAAATCTCCTCTATGCTGTCCTAAAATGAATTACCTTCTGCTGGGACACTGAGAAACGACCATGACAGGGGATCTTGATGGTGACATTCTTATTCAGTTATTTCTGATGTTAAATGAGCAGTGCTACAATGCTGTAAAAATATTATCTTCTGGAGATGTTGTCTCCTGTTTTCCTTGCTCTCTTAAATTCTTCCTAGAGGTTTTTACCAATAGATTTTACAGGCCTGTCAGTCCTGATCAGTCCCTTTTATACATTTAAATCTATAGTATGCAAATTCTTTATTCTAAAGCTATAGTCTTTGCAATACTAATCTCATTTTGCCACACAAAATAGACTCTTCAAGTTCACTCCTACTGTGTCAGCAAAGTGTCCCACCAGAACACAGCCGGACCGTTCTTCCCTATTCACCCCAAGGAAAGGATTCTGAAATTTAAGTCTTTTTAATTTCAAAATGGATTTGGGGGAATCAAACTGAAAATTTACGTTCAGAAATTCTACTTCCATTGCCTCATGTATGTTAGAATTTGAGAGGCTCTAGTATCCACTGTTAGCAATTGACCACTTCTTATCTGAAATATTTTTGTAATGCATCTGGTATATCATTGAAAAAAAGGTACATCTGTGGACCATGATCCTTAGAGCAAAATGAAGGTTTAAAGTATATTTCTCTTCATTTTCCTCCATCTTCAGCCAATATTTCAGATATTTTTTCTTTTTATCCAGAGGCAAAGCAGGCAGTTAGAGAAAATCAAGTTTAACCCCAGCCCTGAGTATCTACTCAGGCAGATAACCAAAACAGAGAACCTTCCTAAAAACAGCTGCATGATTTCCAAGTGAATCATGTTATTTCTGTTGGGCAGATGGACATCTTTTTATTTCAAATATTTTGTTGTATACCAAATCAAGATTACTAACTTTTGTCTACCTGTGTAGTAATGTGTACTATTGTCTGAGATGATAAAAAATACTTGAGGGAATCTTCTGATTAAATGCTGAGTGCTATATTGCATGAAATGAAAAGAGAAAGGTTCTTTCATTTTAAGAAGTCCACATAAAGTATAGATAAGAATCACAGTCAGTCTAAATTTCCTTTCCATTTACTAAACTTTTGGTGTTTTATCTTCTAATAAGAAAATTAAAGGTATTCCCTGAATTAATTTTTCTTTAAAATGTAAATGGTATTTGGGTCTAGTCCCGAAAGTGAAAGCCAGTGGTGCTTCTAGTTTCTGCAGATTTCCTCTTGGCCTGAGCTCCCTATTTTTGTTTTGTCAAGCTATACCCCCATAACTTACAGCTTTTACCCATAAAGAACTGTAGAAAATGGTTTGAAAATAGGCTTGTAGATTAAAAAGTTGGCAGGAGTCTTTTGACAGGTGAAAATTATTAAAAAGGACTGATGAACTGCACAGTGAGGGATTGTGGCCAGATCATTCTCAAACCAGTAATGAAATCACAGTCCAATTAAGTTCACCTCTTTTTACACCTAAATGGCTGGAGCACAGATTCAGAGTAGCTTTACATGTAATTTTTTTTTTTTTTTAAAGAAAGTGAGCTTCCACCGTAGATTGTCCTTTTACTCTCTACTGTGTCTATGGGGTTTTCTCATGTTCTTAGTGGTGGTCCAACCCACTTTTTGCAGAACTCCTGTCTGACATTACTTATAAATATAGGTGCTGAAAGCCATTTGGACTAGACTGTCAAAAAACCTTTGTTTTAAAGACTTCACTCTTGTACATGCAGGATATTAGGGGAGAAGAGCACACTGAAGTGGAAAAGGGAACACGGAAAACAAGAATTAAACAAATATTTGATCCCATGAAAATTTAAACCAACATAGATAATATTTAGGGGAATATTTACATGTTAGAAAAAAATAGCAAAAACTCAAAAGGCATTTATTTAAATAACCATCCTTTCAAGAGGTTAGATCAGCATATGCTGACAAGAGGCTTGTGTTGTGGTTTTTGTAGTACTCTTAGCCTAATTAACAAATGCATTACTGGCACAAGCGATCCTGGAACAATTGCCAGTCAGAACATTCAGAGTGAAGCCACCAGGGAACACTGGATAGCAATAAAAAGCCATAGCTGCTTATTTTAAATTCTTTGGAGGGCCAACTCAAACAGCAAATGTAATTACAATTCTGTAAATAGAACACCCAAAAGCACTTCTTCTGGCATTAGTATGCATATCTTTGATATTTGTTTAACAAATGATCAAGTAGCCCTTTTCCTATGTTGCTTCTTATTTAAGGGTTTTGCAAATTTGAAAAGCAATGCTGAAAATACCATATAGCTGTGTGGATTTTCAATCTTAAATGCATTGAAAATTCATTGATTTGGCTATTTTAAGAGCCTGAATGTTACTTTTGACTTTCAGGTACAAGAGGTAGATTTGCAAATGCCTTTTGTGTTGGTACTTCTTTATCTGAAGACCAGAGGCTTATTATTATTATCTTGGAACATTATAAAGCCAAAATTATTTCAAAGGAAAATGATAACACTTGGATATCTAAATGATAAAATAAATCATCTCTGTTCCTTCTTTACTTTTACTTAGTGCAAAATAAAAATAATAAAAAAAAATGAGTCAGAAAGAAAACTTTGCAGTCCCTCTGAGGTGGCATACTTTCCCATTACCTGACAAATAGTGTCTCAGCAGGATGTTATCCTACTTTGTAGTATTTTGTGCAGCAGGCAGGCTTTCTGTTGTAGGGTAATTCAGAGAAAGAGTGAAAGTGGATAAGGCACAGCAAGATGTGATCATAAATTAATAATGTTCAATGGACTGTGACTGAGAGAGCTGCTATTGGTGTTTCAGGTCAGGATAATCCCTAGACTTGGTTTACTTTCAAAAATGGCAGCCATACATTCATGTGCAAGTGGAAAAACACTGAAGTCTTGAGGGGAACAGAAAGTTGTTAGACAGATGAAGGCAAGTACTGGAGGGAGAAAAAAGGAGAAAGAATAATAATGAGGCCCAAACATGGTAAACTGTCCTGCCATGTGTATGTGAGTTCTTGATGACACAGTAACGTCAACAACATGATTTCTGTAGTGAAGATGGATATCATCATATTTTTCAAATTCTTGCAAAGGTATGTTTTTCCTGCTTTTCCTCTGGTTTTGAGACATAATTGACAGTTTTTTTTTTTTTTTTTTCTTTCCCCACAAGCCAAATAGGTGGTTAAAGAACAGTATCAGCTCTCATTAAGATGGAAAAAAGGGAAATGCATATGTCTGTCTGCCCCAGTTTCATAGTTTTGGTTTGTTTAGGAAACAGAAGACACCTATTTGGCTACCAAAATCCAAATTTATCAGCTTTTAAAATTTCGTTATTGCTGAACAGCCAATGCTTCACATCAGCTTTGAAAGACACTGCTACATTCTCAATACTTAAAACCATATCAAATTATTTATGCAGCAGGCACAAATATTTACTCGGTGCTTCTACTATTAAAAAAAAAAAAGTCAGTCTTACTGATGGAATGTATTTACGTTTCTGAGTTTATGATGGAGAGGAAAGCTCTGCAATTTGTCTATTTTGATTTAGCTTTAAGAGTACCCATTCTTCAAAAATGGTGTGGCAGGTCAAAAGGGAGGCTGGCTGCTGGTTTATCTTTTACTATCTGGTGTGCTTTACTTCTCCTTGAATCTTCACAGGAGGAGGAAGGAAAGTTCCTTCATGAGAAGAAAGTCTGCTCTGCCAAGGATGCTTTGAAAATGCCATGTGGAACAAGGTGAGAGGTTAGCATCACAGGATGCACCATTCAGTTACTCAGAAACGCCAGCTCCAGAGCATTTATGTCCTCAGCCTCTACCCTGATGCCATGTTGTATATGATGGCTCTGTTCAATTATTTTTATGTGTTGCAAATCAATGTACACCAAACTGATGCAAGCTAAAAATAACCTTAAAAAGATTATTTATAACTCAAATAACTGCAGAGAACTGATTTACAGTGTGGCCTCTGAAAGTGTTGTCCAAGCACTGTGGAATAGGCAGTGAACTAATGTGTGAGAACAACTGCTTAGGAGAAAGAGCCTTTTAATTTGTCTTTGCTGCCAAAGTCAATATATCTTGTACTCATGTCCTGAGACAGGCAGCAATCTGGGTGCTTGCAGCATGAAAACCGGTAGGGAGGCTTGTGAATAGAACAGGAGTCCTGAACGCAACACAGACCAAGTTCACAGCCCAAAGGCTCTAAGGTGACACATGGCAAGAAGCCTCCCTAGAGACAATAAGGGACTGTTGTAGTTAAAGAAGCCAACAAAAAGATTGGAGGGATAAGTCAATTTTGCTAAAAGACAGTGCAGAGACATATTTTTTCTAAATTTTCATTTCATCTGCTTGGCTTTTTCCCAGTGGATCTGAATGTTCTCTGTTGGAGGTATCACCTTTCTCTGGTTTGGTTTCCTGATGGACTCAAGCTATGGAGGCCTGTGGCATCCCCATGGCAGGGATAGCAGGAGGCAAATTGTGCCTCTCAATTCTGATCAGCATGAGAGTTCCAAGCAGGTGCCTGCAAGAGTTTATGAAGGCTGAATATGAAGACAACATTTAGTCTGCCATGAAAACTAAGCTTGACAACATGAGGAAGTTTGTCTTCCTCTCAACTATGTAGGTGGCATAAGGGAGCAACAGTATTTTTTGTGGTGGAATAGCCAATAATTGGATGAGCTCACTCCAGGAAATGAGTTAATACATCTGGAGCAAGACAGCACTGAGTTTATAGAATAATATTACTTTCAGTTGCAAATCTAACACAGCAAGGCAATTGGGTTAAAATTGAACATGAGAGACAAGTCACCAGTACCTAGCTCCCAGGTCCAGAAGTTTTAAAGTTAAGGGAAGTGATGTCAAGATCATCCAATCCCTTATTTAACTTTTGGATCTTGTCTTTAAGCTGTAGTGAAAACTATGTATTTCCGAACTTGTCTTGCCTGTTAGGCCAAAACTTCTCTGTGGTATTATTGTGGTGTCTTCTGACTTTGGACTCATCTTCCCCTTGTGTATCACAACTGGAAATGGAGGTGGTGGTCAGAGACTATCAATCAATGGACCACTTGTGAAAGCTGTCACCTAGTGTATGAAAAGCAGATAGTCAATTTGGTCTTGAAAGCATTTGAGCTCACATGTTCCAGCTTTCATATACATGATTTAACTACCCTAAAGGAGATACTCTAGAGGTTTGATTTGTTTATTTTAACATTTTCCATCTGTTCCACTTTGCATAAAGTAATAAATCCTTATGGGGTGTAATTCTACAGAACAGTGGTTACAGAAGATAATATGGTTCTGGTACCTGTTTCAATGACTGATGTATAATACTTTCATTGATCGGTGGATGTTAACAGCTAAGTGTCTCCACTCATTCTCTCAAATTTTGCTATTTATATCAGGATCTTACATCATCCAGAAGTTTGTTTGGGTTTGACCACAGCACTGAGTAAAGTAAGCACACAACAATGGGATTTGTAAAAGCTAGAACTAGATTTTGTCAGAATACAAAGTAAAACACCGAAAAATTGGTAATAAAAGCATACAGAAATGAAGACTGCGTGGGCACAAAAGAGAAACCGCATGAGACTTATGAAGAAATCTCTCCCTCTGTCTGTCGTATCTTTCCAGAACATCTCCTCTTCTTAGTATTTGGTCTGATTCTAGCAGCATTTCAATGGAGTTCAAATTGCAGCCAAAACTGTTCATTTTCCTTTAGTCCTTATGAAAAGTCTTCTCTGCCCTTCCATCACCTCTAAGGTCTAGGTATGCATCAGGTATGATTCTTCTCTCTTTCTGTATGTACCCCTTAAAAATTCTGTTCCTTGCTTTCAATTTCAGAAGTTTCCTTTTACCCAGAATGCTGCAAATAGGCAGCTTTCCCCCCTTCTGCACAGAAGTGACCTTTTAAAGTTGCTGAAGAGAACATTCAGTGTACTGCAGACAAATAATCAGCTGCCATGTCTTATTGTTGTTTCTGTGTTTTTTGTTTTTTTGTTTGTTTGTTTTTCTTTATTTTGGTTATGAAGTGAATATCTCTTCAGAATGTAAAACTTTTTTTTTTTTTCTTTTTCTCTTTTTTCCCCCCAAGGCCTGAAATCTGGCCACAGGTCTGGTTACTACTTTTTTTTCAGCTTAAACTGGTTTACTGGATCTGGGTCTCTAAATCTCTTCTTTTGTTTATCACGTTCATGACAGGAGAAAAAGAGTGCTGTCTTGTTGTCCCTTTTCAAGCAGCACTAGGACTGTTAGACGCACCTGAAGTTCCTGCTTCTGCTTCTAGTAGCCCAGATGCATGCTCTGAGACCATGGATTCCAGCACAAACTTCAAATGAGAAACAGCTGGATCTGAGTTTGGTGCTACAAGTCCTGCCTGACCAACCTCATCTCCTTCTATGACTGGGTGACCTGCCCAGTGGATGAGGGAAAGCCTGTTGACGTAGTCCACTTAAACTTCAGCAAGGCCTTTGACGCAGTCTCCCATAGTATTCTCCTGGAGAAACTCACAGCCCATGGCTTGGACAGGTACACTCTTTACTGGGTTAAAAACTGGCTGGACGGTCGGGCCCAGAGAGTAGTGGAGAATGGAGTGAAATCCAACTGGTGACCGGTCACCAGTGGTGTTCCCCAGGGATGGGTGTTGGGGCCCATCCATTTTAATATTGTTATTGATGACTTGGATGAGGGAATTGAGTGCACCCTCAGCAAGCTTGCAGATGACACCAAGTTGGGGGGAAGCGTTGATCTGCTGGAGGGTAGGAAGTCCCTGTAGAGGGACCTGGACAGGATAGGTCAATGGACAGAGGCCAATGGGATGAGGTGCCGAAGTGCTAAGTGCCGGGTCCTGCACTTTGGCCACAACAACCCCACGCAGCGCTATAGGCTTGGGGCAGAGTGGCTTGATGCTTGCCTGAACATGAGCCGGCAGTGTGCCTAGGTGGCCAAAAAGCCAACAGCATCCTAGCTTGTATCAGGAATAGTGTAGCCAGGAGGACCAGGGAGGTGATCGTCCCCCTGTACTCAGCTCTGGTGAGGCCGCACCTTGAATACTGTGTTCAGTTTTGGGCCTCTCAGTATAAGGACATCGAAGCCCTGGAACATGTCCAGAGAAGGGTTATGAAGCTGGTGAAGGACCTGGAACACAAGTCCTATGAGGAGCGGCTGAGGGACCTGGGATTGTTCACTCTGGAAAAGAGGAGGTTCAGGGGAGACATTACTGGTCTCTACAGATACCTGAAAGAAAGGTGTGGGGAGCTGGGCTTTGGCCTCTTCTCACACATAACTAGTGATAGAGGGATGGCCTCAAGTTGCACCAGGGGAGGTTTAGGTTAGAAATTAGGAGACATTTATTCTCAGAAAGAGTGGTTTGGGCATTGGAACGGGTTGCCCAGGGAAGTGGGAGAGTCACCGTCCCAGGGGGTGTTCAAGGAAAGGCTGGACCTGGCCCTTAGAGACATGGTTTCGTGGGTGACATTGGTAGTAGGGTGATGGTTGGACCAGGTGATCTTGAAGGTCTTTTCCAATGTTAATGATTCTATGATTCTATGACACCAGTGTCCAATCTACTTTCTTCAAAGCCAGGCTGTTGGGATACATTTGGAAACTCAGTCGTGCTCAAATAGTCTATGTGAGTCTATGTTTTAATTTTACAGGGCACAGTTATATTTTTAGATGTTTGTGAACAATCCCATAGGTCTACAGCACAGTATTTTTTGCTGACCTTTTACTTTATTTTATTTTATTTTATTTTTTTGAGGAGAAATGTTACAAATATGTGATGTAAGGTAATAAAACTGTTTTACAGAACAGAAGCCTAATATGCAGCTATGACACTTTACACTTTTGCTCAGGATAAACTGTATGCATTTCTTTATATAGGCTTTGTGAAAGATCTTTTACTTTCTTTAGGAAATTATTCTACCAGTTTAGAACTTGGGTTCATGGACTGATATACATACCGTAAAATATACTGCTTTACATACAGCTCTTTGGGTTTCCAGGGAAGCACAGAGAAACTTGAGAACAAGTCTACATGCCTTCCTTTTGGAAGTAGATCAGAAAATGCTACACTTCATTTTCAGCCTTTCTAAAATAAAAACTTAAACTATAGCCAGCAGGAAAATGAATGAACAAACAAACAAACAAACAACATCAATAACAAAATATAATTTCTCTTTCCAAAGACTGCATTCCTGGTTTCATTGTGAACATGTTTGCGTCTGTCTTATATCAAACATTTTTCCCCTGGAAAACACTGAATACTTCAGCTACGTGCAGATAGTGAAAGTATATTATATAATATAAGTATATTTAGGTTGATGGGTCCAGAAAGATTGAGTCTATTCTATTTTTTCTTGCTTTTCTTTTTATTAATTTAAAGTTCTGAATTGTATATAAATATATTTTTTGAGAAGCAGGAAGATTAATTTTCCATCACCGAGAAGAAAACTTGCATCCCAAAGAAGACTTTTAAAAAAATATATATTATTATTATTTTTTTAATTACTCATATGCTTTGGGACATCCTTAAAATGTGTCAAAGTAAGTGATCTAATTTTTATATCACTCAATGTATTCGTAGGTTAATGACCAGGACTATATTTGAATTACTTGCTGTATTGCCAAAGGCAAAATATCATTTTTTTCCCTCTGTTTTCCATTTAATAAAATTAAATTTAAAAAAATATAAGCTGGCTCTGCAAGAGTTGTTAGATTGTTTCAAAAATAATGACTATCATTTTTTTTCTTCCTGTTTTATGAATGTTTGGGGGTTTGAACCTTTTTGAGCTTTCCTTTCCATCTTTTTCCTTTCCATCTTTTTCCTTTCCTTTCCTTTCCTTCCCTTCCCTTCCCTTCCCTTTCATAAAAATTCATATAAGGAAACATATTTTTTTCTCCTACATTTTCTTCCAGGTTTCTCTAAGTACTCTGTACAAACATCTGATAAGAAAATGATCCCCTTTTCTACACTGAAAGAGACCTCACAGAAAGATGGGTGTATAAAAAACTGCTGCTTGAAACGTCTAATTCTACTGTGCTCCAAAGCAAAAAATTATATATAATGATGAAAAGTGAAGAAACACTATTGATAGTAGAGAATGGAGTCAGTATGCCCAGTGATGGTAACTTCACAAATGACATGGAGCTGGTAAAGAAGAAGATGTTCACTATCTCCTATTGAAGACTTGGAGAGCTAAATGAGCAGGTAGCTGGTTTAAAACAGAATATATATGGAGAGAATATATATATATAGTGATACATAGTTAAATCATAGTTAAATGTGGAACTGATTGTACAGAATACTACTGATGCTATTCACACATCAAATCAAGAAGCAGGTAGACAAACCCATGGTAGGAAAATCCATCAAGACTAATCATATGCAAGATTTTTTTCTTCCAGCTTAGGAAATCTTCGAATTCTAGATCTCAAGACCACTCGAAGCTCATAGCTCATCTCCAGAGGCTGGAGACCCCCTTAACAGTGGAGACTGGCAAAGAATACCAGGATATTCTTTTATTTTGGACTTCTAGTCTTAGTGAGGCATCCAGGGTTTGATTTTGTTGGAGATGGCTGGGCTGATTGTGTCTTCCAAATGACCTAATGTAGACATTTTAATGATCTTAACATCATGTTTACCAAACATTTCATTATCTATCCTAAGTCAACATAGCACAACTTGGACTGACTCTTTTTTTCTGCTTTTTCAAGGCCAGATTTTGGTGTCATCCCATTTTTCTTTTTTTTACACTCAGTTTTCAAAACAAACGATTTATTGTGTCCAGCCATCCTGAAATTTCCTCTCTCATAGACTGGGACTCCCAGTCTGTGTAGAAACAAAGTCATCCTTAACAAATATTTCATCACTTCTCACAAATCAAGTTTATAGCAACTTCTGTTCTGTTGTTGCCAGATAACATGTAGGTGATATGAAAGGAGTAAAGCACAGAGAAAAACTCCAAAAAAGCTTGTGGACCATGAGAAATCTCACTTATCTTTCTCCCATCATAGAAACAAGAAAAGAAAAAGATGCAGAGGAGAGGATGGCATTTGGAACAACTCTTAAATCGTGGTTTCTGAAGTTATGATTTCCTTTATCTGTGCACGTAGATTAAAAAGAAGTGAGAAATCCTCTATTCAAGATGCAAAAATAAAATTCTATATAGGACGTTACTACTTGGAGTGGCAGAATGAAAGCAGTAGGGAGGAAAATGGGAAGGGGGGAAAAAAGGAGTACATGCTAAAATTATATAAAGTTTATTTTTGTCTAACACCTATTAATCTGCTGGGATTTTGCATGCTGATCCCCTAGGGCATAACATCCTAGTTATGCTGCTACTGTTACCAAGGCCAGCTAGCAAAAATAAAAGAAAACTTAACCACAGATCAGTCTCACAGCTACAGTACTTGGATAAACACAAAGAAAATGAAGGGTTGGAAGTGGTTTTTCTTGTACGTGCTGGTTAAATTGATTTATATCTGTCTGCCACTGAAACTCTGTTTTAAAACTAATGATTGCAGCTTCACGTAGAATAGTTGATATTCTGACCCACATCCTAAGAGCCTCCTTCAGTCCTTAGCAAACAGAAATAAAAATGACCCCAGGAGCTAGCAGCCTCCACTGAGGTGCTGAATCAATGACATCTTCTTTGTCCAATTCTTTTTTTTTATATATATAAAATAAATAAATAAATAAGTATCCCCCCCTTTTTTTTTTTTTTTTAATAATAATGCTTGAGGCAAACCATTCTACCCCTTCCCTTTTTGAATGTTGCTAGTGTGCCAGGTTCTTCAAGCTCCAATAACAGGCCACTACAACATAACTGGCTGGGCTTGGCTGCCAATCTATAATGTTCTTGGCCATGATTAATCTGATAAATAATAAATATATCAATCTAGTCTTTTAGACAAGGACAAATTCTTACCAGCGGGGAGGCACGAGGCCTCTTTTACAGCTGCCTGTAGTGCTGGAATTAATTATTTAATGCTTAATTCTTCAGGAAATGAGAAAGTTTTGATTAATGTTGTCCAGTGTCATTTCTTGCTTGTTTGATATGTGTCAGATAATTTTTCGTCGGTAGTCGCTCTAAAGAAGCCAGAGGCTACTGTCACTGGGATCACACGCTGAATTTCTAGAGATTAATTGAAGAGAAAACTTAGAGAAATGCACCATAAGTGCTTGCCCAAGATAACCTTTTGCAGACTAAATTTAGCTTTCTATGGTAATGCTAGCCTCCTATTGCTCTGGTGTAAAATATTTATTTTTAATGCTGTGAGAAAAGTTATTTTGATTGCTGGGATTTCCCCCCCCCCCCCCCTTTTTTTTTTTCTTAACTCCACTTATGTCAGCATGGTTTGGGGTCTCCTTAGGGCTTGCGTCTCCTTCTATTTGCCCCACTGTAATTCTGATGCTTCCATGGTGACCACTGTTATGGTCATTAGTTTATTACAGAAGAGGATGAACAGCTAGAGTCAGGCCATAAAATTAGAACCAAATAAACTAGGTATCAGCACTATCTACAGACTGTCAGTTCTAGCTCTACAACAGAGTAACTGGAGGCTTGTTTCTCTTGTTTGTGCCAAGGTAATTCAACTAGCCTCATCAGAGTTGCCGATTATATATATTAGTGTGAATAAGATAGACATCACTCCTGTATTCACCAGATGCTTTGTGCAAGATGAGGTTTTCATTCAAATACCTAGATGTTAGGAGAAATTATTCTAGTGTCTTTACATAGCTACACAATTCTTTTTCAGTCTGGCCCTTAGTTTATCTGAAGAATATTTCTGTATAGGTTGAATTTGTGGCATACCAAAGAAAACCAGACCACTTTTTTTTCTTTTTAAAGTTGTGTTAGGATGAAACTGGGAGACCAACCCTCTAGAACAAGTTATATGTTTCACAAATACCAATCATCCTCCTTCCTCTAAAACTGTCAGTGCAATGCAGTTAGTCTCAGAGTAGGACTCTCATCAAGACAGAAGAAATGTTGTGGCAGTAACAAACACTAAGCTGAAGGGCACCACTCAGCATATGGTACGGGACATTCACATGATTGTTTTCACTGTAGCTCAGCACCCTCCAAAGCATTTTTTTGTATGTTGATCTTTCCCATTCTTTAATTCAATTCCTTTACTATCTTCCTTTACTAGTAAATAAAGGCTGAATTTTCTCATCCTATTTTAATTCTAAAGTTTCTGTGAATGCTTGTGCATATTATATTTTTGAAGATTAATTTGCTTAAATGACATTTCATCAGGTTTTTCTCTCATAAAAATGCAGGGATTCTTGTGGGTGTTCCTCTAAAGTAAAACATTTGGGGGCTAGTTAGGCATGTTTGGCCAGCAGCTGTATACTGTTAGCATGATTATGGGCCATCACAGAATGCTAGTGATAAAACTGTTGCTATAATCTAACTTCTATATTCCTATAATTTATTACAGAACCATGTTTTTAGTGTGATTTAAGAGTTTTCATTAGTGATGTTGGGGCTATTTCATGAACCCACTTGTCCACCCAGGTGACGTATCATTTAGATCTACGGGGTAGGACGGAGGAGTAAAATATTTAAAACATACCCATAAATAATCTACATGATCTTTTCTAGATATGAAGAAGTATCGAACTAAAATATGTTGACCTAGGCACCTTCACAGCTTTTGCCCAAATGTGCAGATTTTTTGTGTCTGGCTTGGGAGGGCAAGGAAATAAATAAACTTTAGGGATGTATTAACTGTCTAGAAATAAGAGGTTCCAATATGGATGTTTTTGGTCTTTTTATTCCAGAAAAAGGTAACTGGTGTAAAGAAGTTCTAGTTTAAGAGTAAAATCTTTTAAAATCTTACTGGGTTTTGTTTATTTTATTTTTTTGTTTGTTTGTTTATTTATTTTCAATGTCAGCTGTTTGAAGCTGCATGGAAGTCAGGAATCATGGAAACGTAAGGTAGTTTGCTAAGCAGGTAATGGAATTGTAAGTATGTGATTAATCAGATACTTTGGAAAAATATATTTACCAACTCTTCTAGTTTTCATATAGTAATCATGTACATATGCACATACAGATGGGGGCTAGTCCCCACTGACAATTACTATCAGGATGGATACATTAAACAGATATTTAAAACTTGCAAATGGATATAAATCATCACTCAATGTTAATTTCTCATGTATGTAAGTACAATCTGAGCAATTGCAACACAGGCAGTAACAGGAAATAAACCATCAAATAAAAATCTCTTTGCACTTTTCTGGCTAGTTCTTTGAATCTTGAGGGAATCTGATCTTTTCATTTCACTTGTCCTCAAAATGAAACAAAACAAAACAAAAACAGCTTGAACTAGTGAAAATACAGTACTGAAAAACCGCAAGAACTTTGACTAATTCATGGCTTACTAAAAAGAAACCCCCAAAATACTGAGCCTAAACACAAGGCAGAAGAAAAAGATTTTGCAGCGTGTGAATGCAACTTCAAAAATAGAATTTGTTTAGGGAATTTGTATTTTCTGCTTCTTTCTTGAGGAACCTATTTGCATTTTAAATAATTAAAACATCAAAACTGAAAAATTTATAAATGAGAGCTGCGAAGAGAATCTTCCTTGGCAGACAATAGAAAAGAAATTATTTCCCTGCTAGGTTTGCTTTAATGTCATATCTGTCACCCTCCCCAAGGTAGGTTCATTACCATACCAAGTGCACCTCCTGCCAGCCCCCACTCTGCACGCACATACTCCTTTTCTTTCACTCCTTGCCACTTAAGGACTCTGGATCTCTAGGGGACTTTGATCTCATTGTACACACTAACCCAAACAGAACCTCTGCTGTTCTCAATAATTTTTTTCATTTAAAAAAAAAAAAGGGGGGGGGGGGAAGGGGGAGGGAGAGAGGACAGCATTGGGGGGAGGGGAGTGAATTTGTGTGAAGAGTGACAGAACGCTTTGTCCAGCGCAGCTTTGGCTGGTTGTAACAAGCGTCAGGACATTAGACGCAACAAAAGCTGGATTGGCAGTATCATCAATCACAGCCCTGACAGTCGACTTCAGTTTGTTTGTTCCACTCTGCATAATAAGTGATTGGATCAGGTTTAATTAGATATTGGGTAATCAATCATTGCCAACAAGGCAACCCAGCTTGGGATCTAGATGCTGGGAAGGGGAAAAAAAAAGCAAATCTTACCCAGGGCGCATAAATACTCAAATGTATAAGCGCATAGGGTGAAGCTTCAGAGGAAAGGTATAAAGATGTCTGCAAGATGGCACATAATAGAATCGTTCACATCTGTACTACTTGTTACCAGACATCTGCAGTTTGACATTTTACTTTCACTGCATAATTACTTTTCAATATAATATAATATACTGACCTGAGGGAGAAAGACAAAGCAATTAAATTATGCATAAGATCCTTTCCTCCCCAAACCTTACCAAAAAGACTAAAAAAAAAAAAAAAAGAGAGAGAGGGAAACTGAGAATAAGAATTAACATTCTTATGGCTTTTTTAAAGACAAGGACAGAAAATTCTTCCTCCTGACTGCTATGATGATAAGTTCCACTGCATATCTTGTCAAATGAGCTACTCTGATTAAGATTAAAATAAAATATTCTTATTTTGCACTCTCTACGTACAGATTAAGTCCCACACAACGAAGTAAGAGCAATGATAGATGGAGCAAATTAATCCCATTAACATTAATTAATCCCATAAATTGAGGGAAGACAACAAAATTCTGGTAGAAGACCAGTTTTTATAAATACATAATGCTGACATAAATTAACACAGGATAAAATTTATTCCTCATGAACAAGAATCTCATTATTGGAGGCCATTTCGATGTGTAGGCTAAAGTATACAGAAGGTAGATGGGAGCAGTACAATGCCTAACTCTAGTATGTGCTGCCACTTAACAGTGTGTGTGGTTCACAGGTAGATGTGTTACATTTCTTTACAATGTGTGGGAAGAAGTCTGTAAGAAAGTGGGTTCAGGGGTGCTGGTAAACTGGAAGAAGAGTTACCCACACTCAGCGTCAGGAAATGCTGAGACTCAAAACCCATAAAGCATCAGGGGAACCAGGGCAAGTGTTGTATCCACCTTCAAGTTTTGTTTTCAGTCTTTCTCTCTTCCACTGAATATCAAGTAAGAATTGAGAAGCTGCAGCAAGACAGCATATCACAGGGCACAATGCTTCAAGGAGAGAGGTCTCTCTGGGGTAAAATCACTGCCCTGTTAAGGATAAGGGATGATTCCAGCCTACATCTACTACCTCTTGGAATAAAGTTTCAGCTGAGACTGGTTTAAGGGTTCTATTTTTTGATTTTCTCACCTGGTACCTGTGTTCTGACAGTTCAGCACCCCAAAGCTGTACCCTATGGCTATATGATCATACTGAAAGGACCAGACTGTTCAAAGGATGTGACAGTAACAGACCTTTAAACTATATATCTGGAGGAGAAGCCTATCAGAGTTTGGTGACTAAGATCCCACATAAAAAAAGAGCCAGTTTCCATTCCCTTTTCCACAGCTCTCATTGCCAAAGGTTTCAGCTCTTGATTAGGAGTGGAGAAGAGGTAGGTGGCATGGTCAGGCACTCTACCTCTCTGTTGAAGTTGTGCCAGTTTGGAGAAAAAAATCAAGGTTTATTGATCCAAAAAAGCAACCGAGACTGGGTAAACAGTCTATTAGTTTAAGGCAATAAGCTGGAAGGTTTGTGGTGTGGTCTGTAATTTGCAGGTGTTTTCTGCACAGGGTGGAAAAATTACTTTTAAAATGGGAAGGGAGGGGAGGGAAATTGTGGTTTAAACTCGAAAAGAAAAGAGGAGAGAAGAAAAGAGAGAAGAAAATAGAGGAGAGAGGAGAGAGGGGAGAGGGGAGAGAAGGTAAACAAGTTCTTCTGATCATCTACAATGTACTACACTGCAATGTTTCATGTTTGACGCACACTTTAACCTGACACCAGTGTAGTGATAGGCTGAGCATTTTGTCCACTGGAGAAAGCTTTTATCTTGATTTGTTCTGTTATATATTGCTCATTTTATGATGTATCTGGATCAGCTGCCATGATTCCTAGACCTGGGAGTAGCCATCAAATTATCAGAGTCAGCCATCATGTCACTGTAAAGAGATAGTCTCCCCTGACTCCTGCTCAGCCTCTTCAGCTGTAAATTGAGGATGGGGCAAGATTTTTTCATCCACTGTGAATGCCAAATTTATTTTTGTGCGGTTACTAGTGAGATTGGACTCCTCTGTAACATTTACAATGCAATTTTCTAGCAAAGTCCCCTTAATCTGCTTCTCTTGATTCTCTACAAATGCACTGAGTTTGAGGCCAGACCCATTGTTTTTGTAGTCTGATCTTCTATTGCAAGGTATTATATCTGATGGAGCTACCCCATAGTTAGATCATAATTTCCAGAAAACAGACAGCTTTGATTTGAAGATATGAAGAAATAAGAAGGTAATCATTTTGTTAATCAAGTGATTGTTCACTGATAATATTTACAAAACACTATGAATGTTTTCTTTTGTGTGGCCTGTTTTCAAATTCCTCTGTAAAAGAGGTGACAAAAATATCTGAAATGCACCCTTCTTCATCCTCAGAACAAGGGTCTGTGTAGTTTTTAGAAAGACCACAGAGTTTGTTGGTATATAGGACACAATTGAGGAAGGGAGTTCTCAGGTTGCTGAACCTGCCCTGGCAAGCCATTGAGCACAGAGCTTGTCTGAGCTCCAGCATTAACAAAGTTTTGTAGGAAAACTGTAAAGCATCTCTGCCTCCATGACTGGAGATATGGTTTATTCATTCGTGGGATATGAATCTAGCTGAGGATGTGTACAGTACTTTGACTGGATCAAGCTTTTAACAATTAGTTGTCTAAATACCTGATAATTTTCATGAAGTCACATAAATTATTACCATAAAAACATGAAAGGTCTATAATTTTGTTTATCACTGGCATTTCTGTTTCAGTATGAATTCCCAATCTCATTTATATATAGACATTCACTAATTCTCCTCAACATCCTAATTGCTTCAAAACATTAAAGCAAAAACAGTTTTGAAACAAAGTGTTCTTTTTTGTTGTTGTTTGTTTGTTTTGTTGTTGTCATTTTGTTTGTTTTCCCTCAAGATTTATTCTAGGCAGGTTTACATAAAAAAAAAAAAACAACACTTCATAATATCTTAATGGACTTTCACTACTGCTCATGTGCAAGCTACCTTTTCAACCCTAGAATCAATTTGGAAAGTGTTTTCTGTGATTTAGAAAGCTACTACTGACTAAGAACAGGGAAAAACTGTGTTGGGAGCCCCACTGCAAGCTCTTTGGAAGTCTCTGAGTATCACAACACAAAACCATTTGCCAAGCGTTGCAGGAGCTGAAGATCCTGGGAATTTAGGCTGTAGATCCCTCATTACACTGCCATTCAGGCTTCTGAGGAGTCAAATGGATGAGCAGGCAAGAGACCTGACTGAATTGGGCTGTAACATCAGCTAATTCAAAACTTCTTTGTGAAATGCTTGCACTGTATCCAGTTTCAGAGTACAGTCAGTCAAAGGGAAACATTCTTCTGAAGAGCTTTTCAAAAGCTCATTTTATTATCGCCAGCATTACTACTAGTTCAACAACTACTATACCGTTTGTGTCCCAGGGCTCAAATAAAGATCAGTGGCCCATTTTCCTGGGATCTTGGCAGATCTGCAAGGGAGCAGGCTGCCTCTTTCACAGTAACTTTGCTGGAGTTCATAGATAATTGAGTCTCTAATCCATCTGTTAACTGCTCTAATTCACATGACTTCACTTTATTCAGAATTTCTATGACAAAATAGCCTGCTATCTCATCTTAAACTCCCTTTATTCCTTGATATTATATAGAGAAGGGTTCTTTTTCTCTTTTTGCTGCTCCACTCCAAGTAATCATACAACATGTGAAAGCAGCTCTGCCCACAGTCTACTCTGATGCTTGTTCCTTTTTACTGAAAAGGACTTTTGCGGCTCAGAGATAGCACTTTCAGTGACATTTCTCTGGCAATAACTATGTTGAAAGCTTGGAAAAAGCATTCATGCAAGATCTCCTTGAAGTAAATGTTATTGTTTTAGTGAAAGAGACAATAGATGAAACAGAGTATGGACAAAACAGTGAATGCTTGTTAGAAAGCAAAGATACAGTGGTGGAAAAATATTTTAATAATGCATTTACTAATTCAGCCAAGTTAAACATCAGTTTAAATTAAATTACAGAAGCATTCTTTTTAGACAGAAAATAGTTTTTAAGTCAACAGTATCTCACAAGATGATTTTAAGACCATCTTGTAAATAAAATTGTGATGATTTCATACTATTTGCAAAGTGAGTCGAGGGAAGAGGGGAAGGGAATTAGTTTTTTTGTCAAGCTTTTGTAACTCTGGTCTGGCTTTCTCTAGCAAAGATCTCTTTTGAATCCTGTACTTCAGTTTATTTTACTGTGAAACATATGTGATCCTTGGCACACTACATTTTTATGATCCCCTTAAACACAATTTTCCTATTTGCATTTATATATATATATACTGCTTGTGTACAAATCCATAAAATAACCTGAGTTAGCAGTATGTACACTTCCAAGGGATTCCCACTTTAAATATCTTCCCTTTGGGCCATATGGTCTAAAGATATCTCTGACTGTCCTCAGAGCTCATTTTCTTTAATCCTGGATTAGCCTTGTTGACTTCCTTTACCTTTTCAAGTACTGCAGAGTCTCCCCACTATCTTCCCACAATGCAGTAAAGAGAAAAGAACATAATACTCAAAATGATTTAAATATTTACCAAAGCAATTCATAATCTCTGCATATCTTTCCTGGATTTCTAAACTTGCCTAAAATTTCATTGCCTTTCCAGGAGAATGCTTTATCTACAGCATATTGACATTGTTAGATGATGACAGTTGTATCAAGGTATTTATGTTCTCTCCAGTCATTTTATCTTGTTTTGAATGTTCTTGCATAAAACCCTGACTTTGTATCCAGTGGTCACTTACAAATATAGTTACAGTTAATTTTTTTAAGCAGACATTTAATAATTGTAATCACTGGTCACCACTATCAAATTGTAGATGCTGTAGGTGTAATGCCCAGAAGTTACTTGTGCATTTCCAAAGATGATATGGAAACAAGGTCTCTGATAGCAGAACAAGTGTTGCTTGTTTGGGACCTAGGAAAAGCACATAATTATGTAATAAAGGGGTTAAAAATGTTGAAGCTCTGTTGTATAATGCCTTGTGAATACCAGATATATTAAATGGACTTTCTAAGTATTTATACTCTTTTTTCCTAATCTAAAATAGTAACAAGAGAATTAAAGATTGTTTCCATAAATCCTACTTTTAACACTGACTTGAAAAATACCATTAAATACGGCATTCATCTTCTCCCTGCAAGTACAGAATTGCAGAAAGACACTTAAATAAACAAGGCATTTAAATTATGTGGTTTCACCTTAAGAATGAAGACCCTCGGATCATGAAAAATCACTGGGTGAAAAAAAAAAAAGGAAAACAAAAAAACACACTTTTTCGGTATAGTCAAAATAACTAAGTCTACAGTGGTGGTGACAGCTTAAGCAATACTTATTTAATGGAAGATTCCAAACACCTACCAGAATCCTTCATATTGGTGAGCTCTTCCCAGTGGATTCCCTCTTAAAAATAACTATTATGCTTTTAAAAAAATCTTAAAAAACAGAGCAAAAGTAATAGCATTTAACCAGTCACAAAATCATGGAATCACAGGGTCATAGAATGTCTTGGGTAGTGAGGGACCTTTAAAGACTATGCAGTTCAAACATTCCTGCCATAGCCAGGGACACCTCCCACCAGACAAGGCTGCCCAAAACCCCATCCAACTTGGTCTTGAACGCTTCCAGGAATGGGAAATAGACAGCTTCTCTGGGCAACCTGTTCCTTTATTTATCTACCTATTCTATCTATTTATCTACCTATCTATTTATCTACCTATTCTATCTATTTATCTACCTTTATTTATTTTAAAGCCATTACCTTTTTTCCTATCACTACATGCCCTTCTAAAATATCCCTCTCCAGCTTTCTTGTAGACCCCCTTTAGGTGCTGGAAGACTGCTATAAGGTCTTCTTGGAGCCCTCTCTTCTTCAGATCCCTCAGCCTATCTTTGTAGAAGGCATGTTCCAGCCCACTGATCATCCTTGTGTCCCTCCTTTGACTCACTACAACAGGCTGTGCAATAATTGCTGGATGTGACTTAATGAAACTAAAGGTATGCCCATACCTTACGAGAAGGTTCAGCGTTGAGGAAACTTCCAGGGTGAGATGTGGCAGTGTGGTGGTTTTATCCAGATGAGCAGCTGTGCTCCACAACAACTGCTCTCTCACTCCCCCTTCTTAAAGGGAAAGGGGAGAAAATACAATGAAAAGGGCTCAAGGGTTGAGATAAGGACAAGGAGATCACTCAATAATTATTCTGATGAGCAAAACAGACTTAGTATAGGGAGGTTAGAGAAATTTATCACCTATTACTAACAAGCTAGAGAAGTGAGAAACAAAGAAAACAAACTAAAAACAGCTTCCCCCCATCCACCCTCTTCCACCTCCTCCCCCCGAGTGGCACAGAGGAATGGGGGCTGCAGTCACTCTATAGCACTTCACATCCACCGCTCCTTGACAGTCATTCTTTTCACCTGTTCCAATGTGGGGTCCCTCCCACAGGATGCAGTCCTTCCTGAACTGATCCTGCAGGGGCTGCACACAGGCAGCAGCTCTTCAAGAACTGCTCCAGATATGGATCCATGCGACAGGGTCCATCCCCCAGGAGCAAACTGCTCCAGCATGGGTCCCCCATGGGCGGCAGCTCCCCCCATATCCCCGGCTCCTGCGTGGGCTCCTCTCCATGGGCTGTAGCTGTGGCCCAGGGCCTGCTCCTGTGGTGGCTCTCCATGGGCTGCAGCCTCCTCCAGGCCACATCCACCTGCTCCACCGGGGGCCCCTCCACAGGCTGCAGCGTGGAGATCTGCTCCATGTGGAACCCATGGGCTGCAGGGGGACAGCCTGCTCCACCAGGGACCTCTCCACAGGCCACAGAGGAACTTCTGCTGCGTGCCTGGAGCACCTCCAGCCCTCCTGCTGCACTGACCTTGGGGTCTGCAGAGCTGTTTCTCACTCCTCAGTCTCCCAACTGCTGTTGTGCAGCAGTTTTCTTTTCCCTTTTTAAAATATGCTCTTCCAGAGGCACAAACAACATCTCTCACTGTCTTGGCTCTGGCCAGCAGAGGATCCCTTTTGGAGCCGGATAAAAACCGGCCCATATCTAACGTGGGGCAACTTCTGGATTCTTCTCACGGAAGCCACCCCTGCAGCCCCCCAGTACCAAAACCTTGCCACATAAACTCACTACAGGCAGATATGCAAAGAATCTTTTCCATGATAGTCTGCTTGACAACATTACCTGCAACCTTATATATTGGCAACACCAGGGGAGGTTGGTGTGCTGAGAAACAGCACAGAGGGTGGAGTGGAGTGCAGACGCTGCGGCCAGGCTCTGTGATATCCCACAGGGATGGAGAACTTGATGTACTATGGAACTGATAGACTGCATGGCCAGCCCTGAGCTGAACTGGTAGCCAAATCATGTCCTCTGGGTGAACTTTGCTCATCATAATCTCATTATAATGCCAAAGCACACCTCCATCCTAAAGGCTACCCACCTCCAAGGTGCAACCACTCCTCACTGAGCATGCACTCTGAATTTCTCTAAGTCTATACCTTTTAACCACAAGCAAGAAAATTTTATCCCAATAGTAACAAAGGTATGCATGACTAAAATCACTCCACCTAAAAGTAAGAAAATAGTATTAAAATGGTTCAAGAGAGGAAAAATGTTAAAGTAAATGCCATCACAGAGAAGTTAGGAGGTCTTTGCTGATTTCTAGGATCAGTCGGTGGGCTGAACCTCTCTTCCCCTTCCCATATGGACAGCTATTGGGTGAGATCCGAACCCCCGGTTATACCGAGTGCTTCCCTAGGAAACCTAACTTTCTCTATAGAGTTGTTTCATAAATTAACTTATATGTAGTTGGTTATGTTAATCATATTCTTATATTACAAGTGCTTTGCAGACTGTGTATTTGTCACCAGCAGTCCAAAAGAACTTGTACTTCTGTTGCTTCAGTGAACTACATAAGTCATTAATCTACTAGACTGACGGTGTATTGCACTATTTGTACATCTGTGATTGTGCTAATACAATGTATTGAATGTGAGCAGACTTTAGTGCTGAATTGGGTATCACTCAGAACCTAAGTCCAGCCAGAATCTAAGCCCAGCCATCCCCAGCCCCTGATATCTGAGGACAAGCTGGAATGAAAGGGTGTTTAGGTCCTGCCAAACTTATTTCCCCTTTAGTGCAATATAGGTCCATGTGCTTCTTATTTTGGGGGGCCCCAGAGCTGAATGCAGTACTCTAGGTGGGGTTTCATGAGAGCCGATTAAAGGAGGATAATCACATCCCTCGACCTGCTGGTCACGCTTCGTTTATGCAGCCCAGGATACGGATGGCTTTCTGGGCTGCAAGAGCACATTGCTGACTCGTGTTGAGCTTCTCTAAACCAATACCTCCAAGTCCTTCTTCTCAGAGTTGCTCTAAGTCCATTCACCACCCAGCCTGTATTTGTGCTTGGCATTACCCCAGCTCAGGTGCAGGAGCTTGTACTTGGCCTTGTTGAACTTCATGAGGCTCACGCAGGCCCACCTCTCAAGCCTGTCCAGGTCCCTATAGATGGCATCCCCTCCCTCCAGAGTGTCAACCATAGCACACAGCTTGGTATCGTCAGCAAAGTTGCTGAGGGTGCACTTGATCCCACTGTCCACGTCACCAGCAAATATGTTAAACAGCATCAGTCCCATTACTGACCCCTGAGGAATGCCATGCATCATTGGTGTTCATTTGTACATCGTGCTATATAGACTGCAACTAACTCTTTGAGTGTGACCATCTAGCCAATTCCTTAACCACTGAGTGGTCCATCCATTAAATCTATGTCTCTCCAATTTAGAGACAAGGATATCATATGGGACATTGTCAAATGCTTTACACAAGTCCAGGTAGATGTCAGTTGCTCCTCCCTTATCCACCAGTGCTGTAACCCCACTGTGAAAGGCCACCAGATTTGTCAGGCACGATTTGCCATTAGTGAAGCTATATTGGCTGTATACAATTCTCTCTTTATTTTCCATGTGCCTTAGCATAGTTTCTGGGATCTGCTCCATGATCTTGCTGGGCACAGAGGTGAGACTGAATGGCTTCTTCCCCAGGCCTTCCTTTTTTCCCTTTTGAAAATGGGGTTTATGGGGGTTATTTTTCCCCTCTTCCAGTCAACAAGAACTTCACCATACCGCCATGACTTCTCAAATATGATGGATGGAGGCTTAGCAACATCATCTGCCAGTTCTCTCAGGGGCTGTGGGTGCAACTCATCAGGTCCCATGGACTTGTTTACGTTCAGGTTCCGTGAATGGTCTTGAACTTGATCTTCTCCTACAGTAAGAAGTTCTTTATTTTCCCAGTCCCCAACTTTGCCTTCTGGGTTTTGGGCATTGTGGCTAGAACACTTGCTGGTGAAGACTGGGGTGAACAAGTCATTGACTACCTCAGCCTGGTATATATCCCAGGTAACCAGGTCTCCTGTTTCCTTCCTGAGATGGCCCACAATTTCCCTAGTCTTCCTTTTATCACTGATGACCTACAGAAGCTTTTCTTGTTGTCCTTGATGTCCCTGGCCAGATTTAGTTCTATCAGGGCTTTAGCTTTCTTAACCTGATCCCTGGCTGCTTAGAGAATTTCTCTATTCTTCTCAGGCTACTGCTCATTGCTTCCTCCCCCTTTAGGCTTTTTTTTTTTTTTTTTTTCTTTTTTCCCCAGGAGCTTCTTGTTCATTCGTGGGGGCTTGACTTCCTCTTTGCTGGGTTGCATTGCTCTTGAACTTGGAGGAGATGATCCTTAAATATTAACCAGCTTTCTTATGTCTGTCTTCCCTCCAGGGCTTTATCCCATGGCACTCTACCAAGCAGATCCCTGAAGAGGCCACAATCTGCTCTCCTGAAATCCAAGGTAGTAAGCTTTCTATGCACCCTCCTTTCTGACCTAAGGATCTCAAACTCTACCATTTCGTGGTCAGCACAACCAAGACTGCCCTTGAGATTCACATTACTTTCACATTGTTTGGTAGAATGAGGTCCAGTATAGCACCTTTCCTTGTTGACTCCTTGTCCTGGTTTCATGTAGGACAGAGTTAATTTTCCTCCTAGTAGCTGGCAGGGTGCTATGTTTTGGATTAGAATGAGAAGAGCGCTGATAACATGCTGATGTTTTAATTGTTGTAGAGCAGTGCTTACACCAAGCCAAGGACTTTTCAGCTTCTCGCTCTGTCCTGCTAGCGAGCAGGCTAGGGATGCAGCAGGAGCTGGGAGGGGACAGACCCAGGACAGCTGACCCAAACTGGCCAAAGGGGTATTCCATACCATGTGACGTCATGCTGAACAATATATAGGGGTGGCTAGCCGGGGTGGGGGGCCGGCTGCTCGGGGATAGGCTGGGCATCGGTCAACGGGTGGTGAGCAATTGCATTGTGCATCACTTATTTCGTACACATTATTACTATTAATACTATTATTATTATTATTATTATTATTGTTATTCTTTTCCCTGTCTTAATAAACTGTCTTTATCTCAACTCACAGACTTCACTTTCCCGTTTCTCTCCCCCATCCCGGAGAGGGAGGGGGGAGGGTGAGCGAATGGCTGTGTGGTGTTTGGCTGCCAGCTGGGCTAAACCACAACACTCCTCTATCACTTGGAGAAGGAATTTATCATCAATGTATTCCAGGAACCTTTTGGAATCTATGTCCTGCTGTGTTGTCCTTCCAACAGATACTGGGGTGGTTGAAGTCCCATGTGAGGACAAGGGCTTGTGAACATGAGACTGCTTCTATTTTCCTATAAAAGGGTCTCATCTGCTTGGTCTTCCTGATCAGGTGGCCTGTAGCAGACCCTCACTATAATCTCACCTGTCCCTGCCCTCCCTTTAACTCTGAACCATTTGCTCTTGGTGGGCTTCTCGTCCATCCCCAGCTGGAGCTCCATGCACCCCAACTGGTCTTTGACTTAGAGGGCAACAACCCCCCTCATCTCCCCTGCCGTTCTTTCCTAAAGAACCTATATCCTTCCATTCCAGTCACAGGAGCCATCCCACCACGTTTCCATGATGCCAGGAAGATCATAGTGTACTGGGTCTGGCTGGGATGGAGTTAACTTTCCCTGCAGCAGCCCATACAGTGCTGTGCTCTGCACTTGCAGCTAGAACAGCACTGGTATCACACCAGTGTTATGTCTACTGCTGAGCAATACTGGCACAGCATCAGGACTCCCTCTACCCGCCCCTCGCCCCCCCCCCCCCCCCCCCCCGAGAACCAGCAGGCGTGGGGGTGGGCAAAAAGTGAGGAAGGAACATTACCAGGGCAGCTGACCTAAACCAACCAAAGGGATATTCCATTCAATATGATGTCACACTCAGCAATAAAAAGTGGAAAAAGGAAGAAGAGGGGAGGAGTGGGCTCTCGTTGTGAAAACGTCTGTCCTCCTGAACAACGGCTATGTGCGTTGAGGTCCTGCTTCAAGGACGTAGTCAAGCACCGCTTGTTTATGGGAAGTAGAGAGTTATTTCTTTCCTCTGCACTTCCACACAGCCTTTGCTTTTTTTTTTTTCTTCTTTTTTTTTTCTCCTTTCCCTTTTTTCCCTTTAGTTAAATTGTTTAATTAATAATAATTTTCCTTAATAATTATTTTTTCCTTTCCTTATCTCAACCCATGAGTTGTTTCTTTCCTTTTCTTCTTCCCCACCTCTTCTGAGAATGGGGAGTGAGAGAGCGGTTGTGGTGGAGTTCAGCTGCCTAGCAAGGTAAAACCACCACATATAGTTCTGCAGGCATGCACGTCTCTAACTGCACATGTTTATTTCCCATGCTACCTGCATTTGCATAGAGCCACTGAAGTTGGGACCCTGTAAGTTAGGACTTGCTGGCTAGAGTGGCTGGAATTTCTTTGTGCTGCTCTTCAGGTTCCATCCTGCTGACCCGTGACCTTTCTCCAGGCTCTGGACTTCTATTGCTGACTTTGCCATCAAACTGAGAGGAGTGGGATGGAGTGAGTTTCTACTCCCCTAGCAACTCTAGTTTAAAGCCCTCTCTACCAGCTTGGCGAGCCTGTGGCCAGAGATGCTCTTCCTCTTCTCTGACGGGTGGACCCCATTAGCCACCCGCAGACCAGGTTTCTCAAAGTGAGTCCCATGGTCTAAGTGGCAGCAGTCCTGTACCTTGGATTACTTAGAATCATATCACAATAGAATTATTAAGGTTGGAAGAGACCTTCAAGATCATCTGGTCCAACCGTCACCCTACTACTAATGTCACCCACTAAACCATGTCCCTAAGGGCCAGCCTTTCCTTGAACACCCCCAGGGATGGTGACTCCACCACCTCCCTGGGCAACCTGTTCCAATGCCCAAACCACTCTTTCTGAGAATAAATGTCTCCTAATTTCTAACCTAAACCTCCCCTGGTGCAACTTGAGGCCATTCCCTCTAGTCCTATCACTAGTTACCTCAAGACGCTGACCCCCAGCTCCCCATATCTTCCTTTCAGGTAGTTGTAGAGAGCAATAAGG